>NC_060119.1:1094546401-1095796401 GCF_021461395.2 Schistocerca americana | reverse complement strand
ATCATGTAATATTTCCGCAGATTAGCACTAGTCCTGTTCGAAACGCCATTGCGTAAGCAAAAACGACACAGACTTCGCCAGCAGCTGTGGCCGAGCGGTTCTAGGCGCTTCAGTCTAGAACTGCGCTGCTGCTACGGTCACAGGTTCGAATCCTGCCTCAGGCATGGATGTGTGTGATGTCCTTAGGTAGTTAGGCTTAAGTAGTTCTAAGTTCTAGGGGACTGATGACCTCAGATGTTAAGTCCCATAGTGCTTAGAGCCATTTGAACCACTTTGAACACAGTCTTCCGTGCCACCTCGTTATTATCATCAACTGGTGCTCAGTTAGCCGAGAGCCAACGCACGTCTAACCTGCCTTTGGCTATAACCAGTCTGACCTTAGGTGACGTCCGGATCGACTAACTTAGCTGAAAACTCTCAGCGTCAGAGATGACAGGGGCCATGCGGGACAAAGTACGAAGCACCCCTTCACGCCGAGCCGGATGGTGACTACTACCAGCCTGTATCTACAGGTCAATGTGAGAAGGCTTCCTATAAACGGCATGGTCTAATATGACATCACCCTTCCTTCTGACAACACATCAGGGAAGAGAAGCCAGCCATTCTTTTCCACCTTCATCGTGAGACAAATATTAGAATGGATTGAATTAAGGTGCTCTGAAACGTCGTTCAAATTCTCACTGCCACGAGACCTAACAGCAGATGTATCGTCTACATAAAAAAAAAAAACCAAGTAGGTTTCACAGACGCGGACTCCAACGCACGTACCTAGAAATACTCCATAAACAAATTTGCAATAATAGGTGACAACGGGATTCCCATGGCAACTCCAAGTGTCTGCTCGTAGTACTGGTCCTTGAATTAAAAGTAAGTGGAAGTCAACACATGTTGAAATAGGTTCGTTAATTCACACCAAACCTAATCTGAGTCAACCGTAACGAATCAGACACAGGAACGCAAGTGAAGACAGAGACCACATCAAAACGTATTAGGACATGACAGTCACCGAACCCATTCTCTCTAATCGGCGTAAGCAACCCGCCGAGTTCGCTCTGTGACACTCAAAACCGACGTACTATATGGCTCAACAAAGCTACACGATATGTCGTAGCACCAGTGTTACAATCGGAGGCCGTTTTGTTGTGAACCTTAAGAATGCCATATACCCTATGGGGAATAGTGGAATAATCTTGATATTCTAGTGCGTCAAGGAATTTTTCAGGAGGCTGTTAGCCTTTCTCTCAAAATTTTTTGTGGGCTACGATACGCTGACTCTGACAGTAACCACTTGATTTTTTAAATATAATCGTGTTTGTCCAAAACAACGGCATTAAAGCAAAATAACAAGATCCGAATCAACTCTAAAGGAACGTAAACTCAGGTCTGAAACCATAAGGGTTTCGTTCAGAAGTTTAGAAATAGTTTGAAAAGTTGCTAAATAGTCCGCCGAAATTCAGATCGATCAGTTTCACCGTTGAACTATGAAAGAAGGTTAGCCTTCTCAAGAAAGAGGATGAAAACACATGTATTCCGTTGAGTGACATGGTGCTGGAATACCATAGGCAAGAACGCATTCCTACGGCGAGAAGTTTCCAAACCGAGTTTAATGACCGAACAGAACTTTATACGAAAATCATTCGCTAGCTCTTAGCCAAATTCCAAAGGACAGGCAGCGTAACATTGGTGTGACACAGGAAACTTTGGTATTTCCATTCAAAATCCGAAGTCAGCAGGCAACATCTGAAGAGCTGTGGGACAGAGGGATGACTTTGCATACGAGATTCTCGCAGTAAAGGATTCGATGTTGACTGCATGTGCTTCATAGATTAAGCACATCTCCACCTGAATGGAGTTGTGAATAGAGAAAACTGATGATTTTGGGCTTCCGGGAATCCTCACTTGTGCGAAGCGAAACCACTGCGTTCTTCCAGCGCTACTGTTTGGGTTGCGGTATGCAGCAGAGCCATATTAGCCCTCTTTTCATGCGAAAAACGATAACTAGTCAAAGTTACGTTGCTAATTTGTCTCCACACAGCTGGCGTTGGAGGGTCAACTAGGCAGCGAGTGGTTCACGTAATATATTTCTAGATAAATACTTGGGAATAACATCATTGCAGTGGATTATTGCAAATTTACTGTTTCAGGGATGGATTGGCCTCCATATTCAGCTGATCTAACTCCTTGTGACTACTTCTTGTGGGACATAACGAAAGACATTCACAGCCGGCCGGGGTGGCCGAGCAGTTCTAGGCGCTACAGTCTGGAACCGCGCTACCGCTGCGGTCGCAGGTTGGAATCCTGCCTTGGGCATGGATCTGTGTGATGTCCTTAGGTTAGTTAGGTTTAAGTAGTTCTAAGTTATGGGGGACTGATGACCTCAGCAGTTAAGTCCCATAGTGCTCAGAGCCGTTTGAACCATTTTTTGAAAGACATTCTTAACTGGAACCTTCTCACCATGCTGGAGGAACTTGACTAGGCGATCTACGAGGAGACTGAATCGATGTCCGCTGAGTCACTATAGGATGTGATGACAGATTTCATTGTTCGCCTGCAAGCCGTGGCAGTTTGGGAATGATTGTGAAGCGACTGTCAAGACTGTTTGCAGAGGACGAATTCAGTTACGTCCTTTGATACTGAACGAGCTGCACAGCGTGCAGTGCCACCTGTTACCAGCTTTTCATACTATTTCGAAACTTCTGTATAACTTCTGCATAAAATTCTTACAGGCATCAGGCAATGTATTGCTTGGTTGTGGGCGTCCGTGCCTTTTACGTTTTGCATTGATCTCCCGGTTGTATGCCGGACGAGTGGAGCGCAAGTTACCTTGCCGGTGAGTCCGTTGAATGTCTGTTGGTTGGGTTGTCGTCGGATCTAGAATGGCTGGGCTGACTGCCTGTCTCACCTAAGTGATCGTTACTATTTCAAGTGCTGGCCGACCCCCGAAACTTCTGAGCGCCGTTACCTGCACTGCCTTTTCTTATTTTATGTTGTGTGTAATTGTATGGCTCATAGCCGATGGTTTTGAATTAAAGTTGAATTGTTAGGCTGAGTTATCGGTCTGAGTTTTAGAGGTATTTTATTCTCAAGTCACGACTCCTTCGCTGGACAACCTGTGTATGAATATTAAGAGCTCACGTGGCAAGACCCTATTAAGCGAAGAAGTGGAGGCTGAAAGGTGAAAGAAATATATGGAGTGTCTATATTACAGAAAAGAACTTGAAGACGGTATTACTGAAAGAAATGGAAATGTAGATAAAGATGAGATTTGATAAAAGGTGCACCGAGAAGAATTTGACACGGTCCTGAAAGACGTAAGTGGAAAAAAGACTCGAGAGCTAGATGACATTCCAACAGAGTTACTGCGATCCATGGGAAAGCCATCCATGACAAAACTTTTGCCAGTAATACGCAAGACGAAAGGAAGTACGGATGAAGTACCCATGGATTTCAATAAGAAGTTAAAACTCTTTATTCCAAAGACGGCAGGAGCAGATAGGTATGAATATTACCCAAACCGTCTGTTTAAAAAGTCATGATTGTAAAACAGTGACCAGAATTATTAACAGAAGAGTGGAGATACTTTTAAGAGTAGACCTCGGGAAGATTAAAATAGCTTCCGGAGAACTGTAGAAATATCTGAGGTAATATTGACCATAAGAAGTATCTTAGAAGAAAGGTTGAAGAAGGGCAAACCTACATTTGCACCATTTGTAGATAAAGAGGAAGCTTTATCAAATACTAACTGGAATACACTTTTGAAATACTGCACGTTTCAGGATTAAAATATAACGAGCGAAACATTATTTACGTCTTGTACAGTTGTAAGAGTCAAGTGACTTGAACGGGGACGGTGCTTGACAAGGAAATCAGACAGAGTTGTAGCCTCTCCCCAGTGTTATTCACTCTGTTCATTGAGCAGCCCATAAAAGCAACCAAGTAGAAGTTTGGAAATCGAACTTCAATTCATGGAGAACGATGTAAAATTTTGAGATTACCCGATGATACAGTAATTCTGTCAGAGATGATAAAGGACCTGGAAGAGAAGCTGAAAGGAATGGACAGAGATTTAACAAGTCATAAAATGACTATCGACAAAAGTAAAGGAATGCAGTGGAATCCAATTAGGCGACGGACTGAAATCAAGAAAGGAGAGAGAATAAATACTGAGTCGTTATAATTAAAGTGCAGTAACTCACAGACGTCCGGTGTGGGCTGTAATTACAGTTTGATAGCGAACGTTGGTAAATATACTAATGCGTTAATGTGGAACAGATTTATGCCGGAAAAATTAGTTAAAATTGTGGCCACTAGGTGCAAATCTGGTGCTGTACACCGTATGCACTATGACGTCTACGCTGTGATTTAAAAAGCCATAACGTGAGTGAACGGTATGGCTATCGGGAAGAGAGACCGTGCGTTATCAGTGAAATTGTTTTATGTTAACATCAGCAATTACAGTGCTGTATTAAGAGAGTATTGTCGACTGAAAGATCTGAGAAGACGCCCAACCTGTTATATGGCTTAAAGAAGATGATAATGAAATTCGAAAAAACATGTGAGCTTGGCGTGGCACCTGGGAGAGTAAGGCGTGATATCCCAGTGGAGAACATTGATGAGGTTGCTGCTGCTGTAACTAACCATGTAGCATGTTCCCCGGCTAGTTCTAGTGCTCGTGCAATGTCACGAAAATTGTCTAACTCAAGGTCAACAGTACAGAACCTTTTGTAGTATATTTTACACAGGTATCCTTAAAAGATCCAGACAGTGGATTACACCTTACGATCCGCAACAACGTTCCGAGTTTCCGCTTCGGTTTCTGACACGAATCGAAGTTGTTGATTTTTGGCCGGGCAATACTCTATGGACTGACGAGATACATTTTACACTGCAGGGTGCAGTTAATACACGGAACTGCCAAATCTTCGTTACTGTTAAACTGCGTGTTGTGAACGAACACACGTTGACTCGTAGTTTGCGACTGTGTGGTATGGCCGGCATGAGTGGCCGAGCGGTTCGAGGCGCTACAGTCGGGATCCGCGCGACCGCTACGGTCGCAGGTTCGAATTCTGCCCCGGGCATGGATGTGTGAGATGTGCTTAGGTTAGTTAGATCCAATTAGTTCTAAGTTCTAGGAGACTGATGACATCAGCAGTTAAGTCCCATAGTGCTCAGAGCCATTTGAACCATTTTTGTGTGGTATGGATTCACAAGCACCTTTAGTCTCGATCCGTTCTTCTTTGAACAGAATACACCAAGAGGCCTGAAAAGTCTACCCTGACGTCTGCACGTTATTGAGAACGCATTGTACAGCAACCGTGTGGAAACTACTGCTTTCATGCAAAATGGGGCAACATCTCATATCGTTCGCCCAGTGAACGGTCTGCAACTTACTGTGAACGTGTTATCTCGATAGGTTTTCCAGGTGCATGAGCTGCAAGATCACCTGATCTGAATCCATGTGACTTTTGGCCCTGGTCATGTCTAAAACAACACGTTTACCAGGGACGCGTTCGGTTCCTACGTCATCTGAAGGCCAGTATACAGGAACAAGTTGTTCAAATTCGACGCCAACTGCTGCCAGTAATGCATTATGAACGATTTATTATCTGTTTGCAACACACATCTGATGAACGAGTTTTAACGTATAGTGACGCTCCATGTGCTTTTCGTGATTTGTTTGCACAATTTTGGTGACAACATAAGCAAAGCGCCAAAGAATCTGGTATAGGCATGCGTATTAAAATACAGAGATATGCTAACAGGCAGAATAGGGCGCTGCGGTCGGCAACGCCTATATAACTCAACACGTGTCTGGCACAGTTGTTAGATCGGTTACTGCTGCTTCAGTGGCAGGTTATCACGATTTAAGTGAGTTTGAATGTGGTGTTATAGTCGCCGGGCGATGGGACGCAGCCCATCCGAGGTAGCGAGTTCCCGTACGAACGTTTCATGATTGTACCTTGAATATCAGGAATCCGGTAAAATATCAAATCTCCGACATCACTGAAGCCGGAAAAAGATCCTGCAAGAACGGGATCAACGACGGGTGAAGAGAATCGTTCAACGTGACAGAAGCGCAACCCTTCCGCAAATTGCTGCAGATTGCAATGCTGGGCCGTCAACAAGTGTCAGCGTGCGAGCCATTCAACGAAACATCATCGGTATGGGTTTTAGGAACCGAAGGCTCACCCGTGTATCCTTGATGACTGCGCGACACAAAACTTTTAAGCCTCGCCTAGGCTCGTCAAAACCGACACTGGACTGTTGATGACTGGAAACATGTTGCCTGGTCGGCCGCATCTCCTTTCATATTGTATATAGAGGATCGACGTGTACGGGTATGGAGACAATCTCATGAGTCCATGGACCCTGTAAGTCAGCAGTGGTAGATGGATGGAGAGGGTTATATGGGCGCACGACGGCAAGGTCTTCAGCGCCCCCTCAGCAACAGATTGAGATGGGTGTCAAGAAAAGACTCACAACAGTAAGATAAAACAGAACGTAAAACACGATTAATAAGCTTGGAAAAATATAGACCTACCCACACCGAAGCGGGGACGTAGCATGCCGCCAGCAGTAAAACATGGACAACACAGGAAAAAAGTGGTAAAGGGAGCTAAAACAATATAGCAGATGGAAGTAGCTTGCTGACCGCAAGGAAAAATGGAGGAGTCAGCCACTGTGCAATACACTACAACCTCCAGCCTAAAAGTTTAGGCCAGAGTCCAGACACATCACAAAACTTTAAAACCCTAGACACACACGTCTCATCATTAGCTAAAACACAGGGCAGTTCCCCATCAATTTGTGATTCTGCCCTTGCATCACGGTATAAAATGCAGTCTGTTAAGATGTGGCAGACAGAGATGTGCACACCACAAGGGGATCCTCCCGCCGTTATAGAAAGTTATGTGTGAGAGGACAGTGCCCATTCCGAAGAAGCGTGAGAGTCATTTCTTCCCGCCTGAGCAACCGGCAGGAGGAACGCTACGGCCGAGTTGTTGACTTCACCAACCGCAGTTTTTTGGCCGTCACCGCCAGCCATTCTTCCTTCCACAACTCCATGCACTTCTTGTGGAGTGCAGAAATGACAGACTGCAAGGGAATAGGACACTGGACCACATCCTGCTCTCTGCAGGCTTCCTTGGCAGCCCGATCAGCCTGTTCATTCCTATATGACCAGGCACCCAGCAGAAGGACACCTCCTTACTCCGCCGTTGGAGCAAGTACACTTGGTCATATATCATCTGGATCATCTCCTCAGTTGGGTACAGATTTTGAAATGATTGTAAGGCACTAAGAGCAGTGATAATGGACCCCTGATACATCTAGATACGACTCTGACATGTGACACATCCGTATGCATCCTGCCTGTTCACCTGCATCCATGCATGTTCATCGTACATTCCAACGTACTTGGGCAATTTCTGCAGGAAATTGCGAAACCAGACACACCCATCACTGCTACAGAGTAACTCCAGGAACACTCCTCCTCTGAGTTTAAACATTTCCCCTGGTCATCAAACTCCCCAAACATGAACATTATTGAGTACATCTGGGATGCCTTGCAACGTGCTGTTCAGAAGAGATCTCCACCCCCTTGTACTCTTACGAATTTATGGACAGCCATGCAGGATTCACGCTGTCAGTTCCCTTTAACACTACTTCAGACATTAGTCGAGTCGAAACTTCCTGGCAGATTAAAACTGTGTGCCCTACCGACACTCGAACTCGGGACCTTTGCCTTTCGCGGGCAAGTGCTCTACCATCTGAGCTACCGAAGCACGACTCACGCCCGGTACTCACAGCTTTACTTCTGCCAGGAAGTTTCATATCAGCGCACACTCCACTGCAGAGTGAAAATCTCATTCTGGAAACATCCCCCAGGCTGTGGCTAAGCCATGTCTCCGCTGTATCCTTTCTTTCAGGAGTGCTAGTTCTGCAAGGTTCGCAGAAGAGCTTCTGTAAAGTTTCGAAGGTGGGAGACGAGATACTGCCAGAAGTAAAGCTGTGAGTACCGGGAGTGAGTCGTGCTTCGGTAGCTCAGATGGTAGAGCACTTGCCCGCGAAAGGCAAAGGTACCGAGTTCGAGTCTCGGTCGGGCACACAGTTTTAATCTGCCAGGAAGTTTCATATCAGCGCACACTCCGCTGCAGAGTGAAAATCTCATTTTGGAAACATCCCCCAGGCTGTGGCTAAGCCATGTCTCCGCTGTATCCTTTCTTTCAGTAGTGCTAGTTCTACAAGGTTCGCAGAAGAGCTTCTGTAAAGTTTGGAAGGTGGGAGACGAGATACTGGCAGAAGTAAAGCTGTGAGTACCAGGCGTGAGTCGTGTTTCGGTAGCTCAGATGGTAGAGTACTTGCCCGCGAAAGGCAAAGGTCACGAGTTCGAGTCTCTGTCGGGCACACAGTTTTAATCTGCCAGGAAGTTTCATATCAGCGGACACTCCGCTGCAGAGTGAAAATCTCATTCTGGATTAGTCGAATCCATGCTGCGGCACTTGCGCGTGCTCGCCGGGTAACTACAGGGTATTAGGCAGGTGTATCCGTTTCTTTTGCTCCACAGTGTATTATCAATATTCTGAACTTGTGTTGGTTCTTTTACTCACCCAAACCATTAATTTACTATCGAATTTAAAATACTTACGTTCTGGAATGCTGCCGTCTTGTAGACACTTATTACTACAGTCTTCTATCATCAACGAAAAACTGAAATGAGCGTATGGCATCGTTGGCCAAGAGGCCCCATCCGGGAAAATTGCCGGCCGTTGTGGCCGAGCAGTACTGGGCGCTTCAGTCCGGAACCAACCTGCTGCTATGGTTGCAGGTTCGAATCCTGCCTCGGGCATGGATGTGAGTGCTGTCCTTAGGTTAGTTAGGTTTATAAGTAGTACTAAGTCTCGGGGACTGATCACCTCAGATGTTAAGTCCCATAGTGCTCAGAGGCATTTGAACCGGGGAAATTAGGCCGCCAAGTGGAAGCCTTAATGCGGTCGACACCACATTGGGCCACTTGCACACCGTTGATGAAGATGAAGAGATGATGAGGACAACACAACACTCAGTCAACGAGTGGAGAAAACGGCAACCCGGCCAGGAATCGAACCCGGGATTGCTGCAAGGAAGTAAGCACGTTACCACCAAGCTAAGCATGCGGACTGTATCACCAACAACAGTGTCCAGATAACCAAATAGTTCAGTAGCACGCTACTGTTTCAGCCGATTAACAGAAAGTCGATTTTTGAACTTTGTTGTGGAACACAGATGACGGCTCGTGTTGTCTGCAGTTCAACCACGCCTAGGCGGCAGTACCGCGGTTAAATAGCGTCCACATCGTTACTTTGTGACAGGAAATGCTCTCATAATGGGAAGTGTCCAGGCGTCCAGGAGTGAACCAAAGCGATGTTGTTCAGACATGGAGGAGATACAGAGAGACAGGAACTGTCGATTACATGCTTCGCTTAGACTATCCAAGGGCTACTACTGCAGTGGATGACCGCTACCTACGGATTATGGCTCGGAGAAACCCTGGCAGCAACGCCACCATGTTGAATAATGCTTCTTGTGCAGCCACAGGACGATGCGCAACTTTACTCCATAGGTTCATGGCGAGGTCCGTCTTTGCAACCACGACACCATGCAGCGCGATACAGATGGGCCCAACAACATGCCGCATGGACCTCTCAGGATTGGCATCACATTCTCTTCACCGATGAGTGTCGTGTATGCCTTCAACCAGACAATTGTCGGAGACGTGTTTGGAGGCAACCCGGTCAGTCTGAACGCCTTAGACACACTGTCCAGCACGTGCAACAAGGTGGAGGTTCCCTGCTGTTTTGGGGTGGCTTTATGTGGCACCGACGTACGACGTTGGCGGTCATGGAAGGCGCCGCAGCGGCTGTACGTTACCTGAATGTCATCCCTTGCCCAATAATGCAATCATATCGGCAACATATTGGCGAGGCATTCGTCTTCATGGACGACAATTCGCGCTACCATCTTATACATCTTGTGAGAGACGTCCTTCAAGATAACGATATCGCTCGACTAGAGTGGCCAGCACGTTCTCCAGACATCAACCCTATAGAACATACCTGAAATAAATAGAAAAGAGCTGTTTATGGACGACGTGACCCACCAACCACTCTGAGGGATCTACGGCGAATCGCCTTTGAGGAGTGGGACAATCTGGACCAACAGTGCTTTGATGAACCTGTGTAATAGTGTGCCACAACGAATACAGGCATCTGTCAGTCTAAGAGGACATTCTACTGGGTATTAGAGGCACTGGTGTGTACAGCAATCTGGACCACCACCTCTGAAGGTCTCGCTGTATGGTGCTACAACATGCAACATGCAATAAAAAGGGCGGAAATGATGTTTATGTTGATCTCCATTACAAATTTTCTGTACATATTTCGGAGTTCTCGGAACCGAGGTGATGCAAAACTTTTGTTGTTGTATGTATTCAATGATTTGGCATCAGATTGCGTTTACAATTAGGTTAGTAGGTCGTAAAAATTCATATCATATAGCACAGCTTAATAGATCATGTCATTACTAACTGTTCATGATAGTAGATTATTTGTTTACACGAGATACACAGTACAAACGCAGTCTTTTTTTGACCAGAAATAAAAATGAATATCGGGAGCTGCCATATATTTTTCACTAACACGTCTGCTACAAGTCGTCTCTGACCGCAATTGTAAGTAGCAAGATTAGGAAACACAAACTGCTACGTAGGGAGTAATCTGTTCTTCACTAGTGACCTGTCACGTCTTTGCCAGCTGTTGGTTCTGGCAAACACCAATGTAGTACAGTACATCAGAAACTGCATTAAGCATAGTTCGATGTGCAAAGCCCTTGGAACACGCTGCAGGTAAGCAAATAGCTTAACAGTGTGTTTGGTGGTTGCCGTTGCTATCGATTCTGCGAAGCCATAGGGTGATGACATACAGTTCTCTGAAGCGGGCCCATACTGGAATGAATCCTGCTCCTTGCCACTAATGCCATATCCTTCATCTATCTCCTGAGGACAAAATACACTCTTATTATTTAGGTTGCAGATTTCTCTTATTACTTTATTAAATGCACGACACGCAGCTACCTGTACATCTTCTGTTATCAATACCAGTTTCAGATAATAGCAATCATCACGAAACAACCATAAATGCATAGATTACAGTAAGGTTGCATAACTTGTTGTTTAAAAAAATTGTTATACTACTGATGTATCATTTCATGTCACAGTAATATCGCAATGTTATTACTACGTGCCGATAGAACTGCTGAACTTCAAAGGGACGAACAGGTTAACTATTGCTTGAGTAACTTCTATTGTTATGAACTATACTCAAGCGGTAGTGTGTGATATATGAAAGCACAGTTATAACTAATCGCATCAATCTGAGGACAACTGATCACAGACGTGAGTAACGAGAGAACAAACTATAGAAAAGATACAGATGGTGCTGCAATGTTTAAAGTAACTAAAACATGTTGCAAAAAATCGACTCTAGATATAGAAATAGGATATACACACATGTATACAATAAAATAATTGCGATAATATTATGCTATTTTACTACAGCACCTGTATTTTCCTTATCTTCACTTATGTGCAAATTTTCATTATAATACATTGTACAGTTTTACCCAATTGGCTCTTAGGTGCTACCATTTTTCTCTTTCTTCCTTACACTCTTGTCCAACAGCCTTGTACTTGGTAGTACACATTTATCCTAAATCTAGGATGAGGGACGAGTTTTACATGTTTCAGTAACTTTCAGCAATGAATGGATGTTGTAGCAGCAGCTTTATTTTTGGTTTGACTTATTTTGCATTAAACACATGTATGGTCGGTTACTCTTTGATTTGTTTGAAATTAGCGGATGACAATGCTTTGACAACTGATTCACCATCTTTTGAGTACAGACAACCGTTTTTCCTTTTGGTGTTCAACAATTCCGGAGATGGAGTATTAGTAGCACTACCATATTGTTACAATGTGATACACAAATAATATATGAACATTTGTACTGATACCCTATCATGTATATTTAATTTGTAAGTAGGCTGTTTAGGTTTTCATATTGGTAACGCCACTTAGTGCTCTGTATAAAAATCACTGGCTGTGTTGTGTGCAGTCTGTGGCTAGTTTGCATTGTTGTCTGCCATTGTAATGTTGGGCAGCTGGAAGTTAAAAATGCGTAGCATTGCGCAGTTGGAGGTGAGACGCCAGCAGTGGTGAATGTAGGGAGAGAGATGGCGGAATTTTGAGAGCGGACGATCTGGACGTGTCTCATTAAGAAAGAGTAAATTTGTAAGACTGCATGACATGAACTGATATATATATATATATATATATATATATATATATATATATATATATATATATATATATATTTATATATATAATATGACTGTTGAACAATATTAAGGTAAATACATTGTTTGTTCTCTGTCAAAATCTTTCTTTTGCTAACTGTGCCTATCAGTAGTTAGTGCCATCAGTAGTTTGAATCTTTTATCTAGCTGGCTGGCAGTAGTGGTGCTCGCTGTATTGCAGTAGTACGAGTAACGAAGATTTTTGTGAGGTAAGTGATTTGTGAAACGTATAGGGTAATGTTAGTCAGGGCCATTCTTTTGTAGGGATTTTTGAAAGTCAGATTGCGTTGCACTAAAAATATTGTGTGTCATTTTAGTGTTGATCAGAATAAGTAAAGAGCGAAATGCGAAATGTCTGAGTACGTTCAGTTCTGCTCAGCTGTTTGAAAATCAAATAACGTAAGAGGTTTATCACCACAGTAATTCACTAATTTTTCTAAGGGGACGTTTCATATGTCGACCTTTAGCCGAGGATACCTCACTGGAATCTTCTGATTTTTTCTTGTAGTTTGTGTAATTAGTGTAGCTTTTGTTTATTGCTAGCACGTAATTGTAGAGAGAATCTCCTTTTTAGTTGCAGTCTTTTATCGTTGTTGTGGCATGCATGTAGATTTGCACCAAGTATTTCGCAGCTGCACTTGCAATTAACTAGATATTATTTTCAGTGCTATGTTAATGTGTTCTATTATTTTTGCTCTTCAAGTTGTGTTTTTCTGTGTTGTCGTGTGAAATATTGTGACAATAATGGCGTGTGAAAAACGTAATACTTGGCTCCAAAGTAAACTGAGAAAAGACAGTGAAGACGAAAGCAGTGCGTTAGCGCCGCCGAGTAATGAATTAACTAATGTTCAAAGTAGTAATTTGGTAATTATGCATAGGGAAATGAAGCAGGCTGCAAATAATGGTGTAGGCAGTGAAACAATTAGTGAACAGGGAAGCATTATCGGTCGATCGGTCGGCAATAGCTCGCCTCAGGAATCCGAAATGACAGGACACAATCTTGCAAATACTGTGGATTCAGGTTTTGCGTCCTCACCGTTTTCTCAAATAAGTCAAGACACATTTTCTGCTTGTCAAAATGTGAATGTTGCCGGTGAAACTTCACTGCCTAATAGCACTGAGGAACATGTTTCAGACACCAGTGCATTATTATTACAGTTAATGCAACAAATGGGACAAAGGCTGCAAAAGTTAGACACAATAGAACAAAATCTTCAAACGTCAGACACAATGAAACAAAATCTTCGAAAGTTAGACACAACGGAACAACACCAGAGACAAACACAGTAACAGTTAGACGCAATGGAACAAAAGCTTCAAAAGTTAGACTCAGTGGAACATATGCTTGAACAAACACGTGAAGATTTAACTACTGGGATACATAAAATCGAATCGAAGTGTCAAAATGTCTGTAATGACGTAAAAACACAAATTTGTGAGCATTTCCAACCTACTTTTTAGCGGCATTAAAATACATTACAGAATCACGAAGCGGCCATAAAAGAACTGCAAACTACTGTTAATGAAAATCATGAGACCTTGAAAGCTAAGACTGACTCAGTTGCATCTACCGATTCGGTTACGTAACTTGCAAAAAGTCAGGAAAACTTAAAGGACACAGTAGATCCGATTTCAACACAAATGGATACTCTGGAACTTGGTTCAGAAAGACACACTGAGGAAATAAGTACACTATCGGAGAAAGTAGCCGAACTTTCCGGATCAGTTCACAAACTTATCTGCAAAGGTAGATGATGATCTGAATGACACATCATCTGTAGCCATCACTGACACAGAAGAGTATGAACAAATTAAGAAATTCAAACAAAATCAGAATCAAATTAATACGCAACACAAATGAGAAATCTGGGAAGTACAAGATCAGTTGGCACAAGTAATACAAAAATTACATATTTCAGAAGACATTCGCGCTCCAACAAGGTGCAGCGAATTTTGAGATGGAACCGGAGACACGACGTAACAATGACCGATATGCTGCTCGCCAACCCGATGACTTTGACTGTAAGCTGTTCATTACTACACATAAATTTAAAACATTTAAGAATTCTGGCAACGACATTCACCCACAAGCGTGGCTCCATCAATTCTCTCATTGTTTTCCTCCCAACTAGTCATTAGAGCACAGATTAGAATTTATGTGTGGCTACTTAGAGAATGAACCAGCTGAAAGAATGCGATCGGTCATTCACGATTGTCACAGTGAAGGAGAATTTTATCATGCCTTCCTCTCAGCATGTTGGTCTCAAGCTACACAAGACCGAGTAAAACATAGCATCATAATTATGAAACATTTCGAACAATCTGAATTTTCCAGTCTTGTGAAATATTTTGAAGACATATTGCACAAGAATCAGTACCTGTCAAACCAATACAGCCCATCAGAACTCATTCGCATTTGCTTAATCAAATTGCCTGAACATTTACGACATATTATTTCGGCAGGACGTTGCAAAGACGACATTGAAGCTTTTCAGGGACTGTTATAAGATTTGGAAATTGACACTGACAATCGCAGAACGCGAAAACAGGAGCACAACAATTACAGGTCACATCCGTCACAATTCCACAAAGACAGAAATAAAAATGGAACGACAAGGCTATTCTTACAATGTAAATTGTGACCAAAACAGACACCACCCGTATGACACCGTTGGCAGAGTAGTAACAATTACAGGGAAAGATCACCTCTCCCCAGTAATGAGTTCAGTGCGCAGTTACGATTCAGGGAGAAATTCTCCACCACGTGACCGACAAGAAAGAAATTATGGAATCCACCGACATGACGACAGACGATATAATCGTAATGACAGACCTGAATTGCATCTGAACTGGTGGGTTTCAAACAGGGCAGGGCCCTCTCGGCAAGGTGTATTTGTAGAAGTTAGGTCTCCTAATCCCAATAACAACGTGCGCCATAAAGAAACAGACAGTGACTCTCACCGCAGGCAGCCACGTGCGCCGGCTGGCTCAGCGAAAAATAACATCGACACTAACCTTGAGAAAAATTCCAGTATTCTTTACCGACATATACCTCATGATAATTGCGTTGAAGGTGAAACTCTGCGTACTAGGAAGAGTAGAGGATTGCACCACCTTTCACATCTAAAACCGTTTATTGAGAGATAATCTGTTTTTTAACTTAGTTTTTGCTATAAGAATTTTTCACTTCACACACAGTAGATTTTGTCACACTGAGAAACTGTTAACATGCAACAATGTTTTGAACTTAACTATCGAGTCTAGAACCTAGGGCACAAATTTAGACAGTATTTTCGAGTGCATTGTTATAGTGAACAGACGACACAGTGTTATTGTGTGTGTACATTCTTGCTTGTTAATTGCACGATTACGTAGCGACTATAAGGCTTACATACATAAAACATATACTTCTAATGACAGTTTAATGCAACATTTTAGTTTAGTTGAAAAGACATTCTTTATTTCAATTACTTTCTCTGATATTAAAAATGACTTAGTATTTGGTTTCATTGACAGCTACACGATTTTATCACGATGCTACTAATGTGTGACACAATTTACATTGTTGCTTTTGTAGTGTATCTGTTTTTCTGAATTATTCTGGAAAGTAAAACATGTTTTAGTAGTAACTTTTGTGGTATAGTTACAAAGAGACAGCCTTTTCCGTAGCACAACAATACGTTACAGCAGAGTACTTTCTTCATCACGGCAAAAAGCGTAATATCTAAGATATCTATACGCAAAACATTTCACTTTCGTTTATGATGAGGTAAATACATTGAATTCAGCAGAACTTTGCTCACAGAGAACGATAGCTACGACACTTCCACAGAATTATCTTACAGAAAGACGCACATTTAGCGCTACAGGACACGCATTTGAGTGATTAATTTTGTACTTAAAGCATTTATTTTTAAATATTTTTGAATTACAAAGAAAGTTTTCCGTAATATATTTCATTCCATTGCTGTAATCTGTAACACATGAGGGTATAATTACATGAATCCTCAGGGGGGTACACGCTTACTTTGTGTACCATGTGTTTGGCAAGCACAAGGAGCGCTAGCTAATATGGTATTGGCTTATACAACTTTACACATCGGTACCAGAATTACACAGCTATCTGATTATTTGACAGAGAAACAAACATCTTTACTACATCATTGACACATGTTTACACAATTACACACTTGGATAACTTCACACTTATGAAACTGTATTTTGTATGTACTTTGGGAACTGTTCATATTTTTTCGGAACCATTGTGATACTATGAGAGCTTTGAATGATGTATTTGGTATGGGATCATGATTTTTAAAGTACATTTGCGGTAGATGACACTATTGAAATGAGCAGAGAATATTTTTAGGTTTTGAAATTATTGGAGGAAGCTACGATGATTTTAAGATGTGATTGATCTGTTATGATGTTATTATTACGACGACCATGTGTATTTTGCTGTTGAGGTATGTTTATGATCAATGAGCTGATGCTATATGAGGAATTTGATTATGCTACATATTTATTATGATGAAATATTGAAGAAGTGTCGACGAATATGTATATTTGTAATAAGGTAAGGAATAATGAGAACTGGTTAGGGACTCTGATTTGTGGAAAAGGATGTTGGAAACCAAGAATCGTACTTTAAGTGTTATGAAATCTGTGTAAATGCGTGAATGTATCACAATGCCGAAGAAAATTTTTTGGACGCTGTTATATTTATAGGATTATTTTTCTACAGATTTGTAACGCAAATATTTCGATCTGTGAAATTTTATTTGTATCAAACTGTCACTGTAGCAGAAACTGATATCGTAAATATTTTGGAAAGGAAGGTAGGTCACTGTAAGCACCCAGCTGCGCGACAGTCGCCTGGAAAAAAGCCATTAGTGTGTGCCTTTCAGAAGGAAAGTGGAGAAAAAAAAGAGGTCATTATCCTCGCTATCGACATTCCTTTGTAGAAAGCATCGCAAATACGACATGCTCATTACTTGGAAACATATTGTACTTTGTGCTACTTACTGAAATTCTTATGAACTGATGGGAAATATTCTTATATCTGTACACCTTATTATGACAAGTGTCTTTCTATGAGAGTTGAGAGAATTTCTACTAACTTATGAAATGCCACATGACTATTGAATGATATTTTTATGCTTCGCTTTAGATAGTTGCTTATTTCATTTGATATCTGGTTTCCAGCTGTGTTACAGCATTGGTTCTATAAAATTCAATTAAATGCTTTTGGTAATGTGAAAACTTTCTGTCAACATGAAACGTCCCCTCTGAAATATTATACAAGACTGTGCTTAAACTGACACACAATATTTTTAGCGAAACGCAATCTGACTTTCAATAATCCCTACAAAAGAATGGCCCTGACTAACATTAACCTATACCTTTCACAAATCACTTACCTCACAAAAATCTTCATTACTCGAACTACTGCAATACAGCGAGTGCCACTACTGCCACCTAAATAAAAGATTCTAACTACGGAAGTCACTAACTACTGATAGACATAGTTAGCAAACGAAAGATTATAATATAGAACAAACAATGTATTTACCTTAATAGTGTTGAAAAATCGTAATATACATAGAAGTTCATGACATCCAGTCTTACAAATTTCAAAACTCCGCCATTTCTCTCCCCACATCCACCACTGCTGGCGGTTCACCTCAAACTGCGCAATGCTACGCGCTGTTCGCATCCAGCTGCCCAACACTACAATGGCAGACAACAACGCAAACTAGCCACAGACTGCACACAGCACAGCCAGTGATATTCATACAGAACGCTACGTAATGTTGCCAATAAGAAAACATAAACAGCCTACTTACAAACCGCGCCCAGCTGCGCAACGCTACAATGGCAGACAACAATGCTAACTAGCCACAGACTGCACACAGCACAGCCAGTGATTTTCATACAGAGCGCTACGTAACGTTGCCAATAAGAAAACATAAACAGCCTACTTACATAGCCCCCATGCTCCCCACAAAAAATTTTACAAATTGTTTTGGGCAGTGGCCAATAATGATTTGATAAAATTTTTCATAATTACAATAACAAAGATATCAAATGCACACACTTATTGATACAATGTTGGTCAAAAGCTAAAATTTTCTCACAGTCCATAAAGACAGTCCTGATCATTCATCACAGTAAAATTGCAGTGTTTTTCTCAAAGTCTGAGCAGTAAAAGAAAACGCACATGGAAGTAGTTGATTTCCATGCAGTCTTGAAGGCGTAGTGTTGTCCTTCCAACGGAAAGACAGTGCTGACTCTTGACATGCAGACAGGTAATGCGCCACAACAGAGCAAACCCACCGCAGAGTCAGTCGAAGTTTTGAAGAATACTGGTAGGTAGGTCATCACAGAGTAGACCCACTGTAGTCCTGGTAGAGATTACGGTATTGGTGGGCCATCAATGATGCAGACCCACTATAGTCCTTGTAGACATAATGGTATTGGTGGGCCATCAAACGTGCAGACCCACTGTAGTCCTTGTAGAAATAATGGTACTGGTGGGTCATCAAAGATGCAGACACACTGTAGTCCTTGTAGAGACGGCCAGCAGCCATCTGTTGCGACTGTGCAGGTGCACAATCACCATCGAAGAGTCTTGCAGGGAATATAGCAAGACCATAAACCACCACTTGTGTACTCACAAAAAATGTTTTTTGAAATGTCCTTAGAACCAGCAATGCTGTTATCCAGTCCCTTGCTGAATTATCAACACATGTGCAAGCACTAAGAGTCCCAACTTCTCACATACTGTGCACATATTATGACCAACAGAAACGTGTTCAGTCAAATGATACTTAATTTGAAGAACTGGTAACAATTACAAT
This sequence comes from Schistocerca americana, assembly GCF_021461395.2. Taxonomy (NCBI): domain Eukaryota; kingdom Metazoa; phylum Arthropoda; class Insecta; order Orthoptera; family Acrididae; genus Schistocerca; species Schistocerca americana. Next base: position 1,095,777,151 of record NC_060119.1, on the reverse strand, counting down.
TTGATAACATAAAAATACAATAACAAAGGTACAAAATACATCATTAAAGAACATAACAATACAGATAACATTTGTAGTAACACAGGCTTTACAGAAGAATAGAAATAAACATATACATCACTGTTACAAAAATAATGACATAAGTACATACATAAAGATCAGAATAACTTTTGAAACATCACCTTCACATATGAGCAACAAAACAGAATAAATGATGTCTAAACATCTTCACAAAGTAAATAACATAGTATTAGAAAAATTCTACAACATAGCTCTCATCAGCTAAACACATAACGTCAGGAAAAACACAAATACACAAGGGTGTACAAACACATAGAGGGATGACACAAAAGGAAAGGACAGGGTTTGTTTCACTGCAGTATTTTGTATGGAGATCTCCCTTCGTTCATCATTATTCCCAAAAAGTCCTATCTAAGCTTGCTTTATGTATTCTGTTCACATCCTCTTTCAAAAATAGTTTTTCTCTACAGTACACTACTTTTTTTGGCCAAACCATTTTCTTATAGCTTCTCAATGCATTTCGTCCAATTGATCATAGTTAGTTTCTTATGTTGTCTACCCCCTCTTAAGCTAACTTAAATCTACTGAGCTCAGATATATATACCAAGGGACAAGGCAATGCAGCAGCACATAACAAATTAACACAAACAGCAATGATAAAAATTCAAATTGGCAAAGTAAGCAGCAGTAAAATAAATTAGCAGGGCAATTGCAATATTACAACTAATATAAGGCAATGTGCAGCAAACAATAAAAATAAATCATTAGTAAAACTGGCTTAACAGAGTCATACAAAGCCAGATTCAGTAACACTATGCCTGGCAACCAGCAGCAGCAAATGAAATAACTTATACCTAAATATGACAAAGCTCAAGCAGAAAAAATATTACACTAAAGCCAACAATGCAGATAAGGGAAACGTCTATTCACATCTTAATATCTATGTCATTAAAGTGGTGCACCACAACTTGTTCTACAAGAAATATTACCAAGTAGTTGAAAAGAAAATTATATATGCAAGTCATGTGAAGGGAAATGTCTTTTTGTGCTCCTTCGCTTTTTTTAAAGTAAATCATAAATTTTATTATTTACTGGATCTGTAGGCATAAAATATCTATATTAGTACATCTATAAAATTTTATTTTAACCAATGCTGCAGTGCAGCTAGAAACTAGATATTAAACAAAATGAGCAATCTCTCAACTACAAAGACAGTAGATATAAAATGTTTCTCATCATTTCATTAGGCATTTTAGTAAATATCATAAATTAAGAGCTTCACAGTGTAATCATATGTTTTAAAGTTTGAGCGTGTCGTATTTACGATGTTTTCGACAAAGAAATGTTAATAGTGAGGATAATAGCATCTTTTTTTTGCACCTAATGGCTTTCTTTTGTCAGACGACTACCCCAAACGCATTACATCAAGGTCACTTACCTTTCTTACTGAAATATTTACGACAGCAGTTTCTGCTACAGTGACAGTCTTATATAAAAATATTTTCACAGGTTGAGAATTTGTGTTACAAATGTGTAGAAAATAAAATCCTATAAATATAACAGTGTCCACAAAATTTTCAGTGGCATTGTGATACATTCACACATGTACACACATTTCATAATTCTAAAGTACGATTCTTGGTTTTCAACATCCTTTTCCACAAATCAGAGTCCCTAACCAGTTCTCATTATTCCTTACCTTATTATACATATACATATTCGTTGACACTTCTTCAATATTTCATCATAAGAAATACGTAGCATAATCAAATTCTTCATATACAGTAGCATCATCTTATTGATCATAAACATACCTCAACAGCATAATACATATCGTCGTCATAATAATACCATAACATCTCAGTCAATTCTCAAAATCGTCGTAGCTTCCTCCAATAATTTCAAAACCTAAAAAAATATTCTCTGCTCATTTCAATAGTTTCATCTACCTCAAACGTACTTTAAAATCATGATCCAATAGCAAATACATCATTCAAAGCTCTTATAGTATCACAGTGGTTCGAAAAAATATGAACAGTTCACAAAGTACAGACAAAATACAATTTCATAAGTGTGAAGTTACCCAACTGTGTAATTGGGTAAACATGTGTCACTGATGTAGTAAAAAAAAAGTTTATCTCTCAGTTAAATGATCAGATAGCTGTGTAATTTGTGTGTTAGAGAAATATGGTACCGATGTGTAAAGTTGTATAAGCAAATACCATATTAGCTAGGGCTCCTTGTGCTTGCCAAACACATGGTACACAAAGTGAGCGTGCCCCCCCCCCCCTTGAGGATTAATGAATAATACCCTCAGGTGTTACAGATTACAGCAATGGAATGAAATGTATCACGGAAAACCTTTGTATCATTGTACTTCAAATATCTTTAAAAATAAAAGTTTTAAGTGCAAAATTAATCACTCAAATACGTGTAGTGTAGCGCTAAACTGTGCGTCTTGTGGTAAGATAATCTCTGTGGAAGTGTCGTAGTTATCGTCCTCCGAAAGCTAAGTTCCGCAAAAGTCAATAAATTTACCTGATTATAAACAAAAGTATAATGCTTTGCGTGTAGATATCTTAGTTATTACGCTTATTGCGTATCCAGGGCAAGGTTCCTGAATTAGTATCTCTTATTGAAGGAAATAGTGCGCATATAGTATTAGGAACGGAAAGTTGGTTAAAACCGAAAGTGAACAGTAACGAAATCCTAGACACAGAATGGAATATATACCGCAAGGATAGGATAAACGCCAATGGTGGAGGAGTATTTATAGCAGTAAAGAATTCAATAATATCCAGTGAAGTTATTAGCTAATGCGAATGTGAAATAATCTGGGTTAAGTTAAGTATCAAAGGTGGGTCAGATATGATAGTCGGATGCTTCTATAGACCACCTGCATCAGCAACCGTAGTAGTTGAGCGCCTCAGAGAGAACCTGCAGAACGTCGTGAAGAAGTTTCGTGATCATACTATTGTAATAGGGGGAGACTTCAATCTACCAGGTATAGAATGGGATAGTCACACAATCAGAACTGGAGCCAGGGACAGAGACTCTTGTGACATTATCCTGACTGCCTTGTCCGAGAATTACTTCGAGCAGATAGTTAGAGAACCAACTCGTGAAGCTAACGTTTTAGACCTCATAGCAACAAATAGACCGGAACTTTTCGACTCCGTGAATGTAGAAGACGGTATCAGTGATCATAAGTCAGTGGTTGCATCAATGACTTCAAGTGTAATAAGAAATGCCAAGAAAGGAAGGAAAATATATTTGCTTAACAAGAGTGATAGGGCACAAATCGCAGAATATCTGAGTGACCACCATCAAACGTTCATTTCTGAGGAAGAGGATGTGGAACAAAAATGGAAAAAATTCGGAAACATCGTCCAGTACGCCTAAGATAAGTTCGTACCGACTAAGGTCCAAAGCGAGGGGAAAGATCCACCGTGGTATAACAATCATGTACGAAAGGTACTACGGAAACAAAGAAAGCTTCATCATAGGTTTAAGAGTAGTCGAATCATAGCTGATAAGGAAAAGCTGAACGAAGCGAAAAAGAGCGTAAAGAGAGCAATGAGAGAAGCATTCAACGAATTCGAACATAAAACTTTGGCAAACAATCTAAACAAGAACCCTAAAAAGTTTTGGTCATATGTAAAATCGGTAAGCGGATCTAAATCCCGTATTCAGTCACTCGTTGACCACGATGGCACCGAAACAGAGGACGACCGAAGAAAGGCAGAAATACTGAATTCAGTGTTCCGAAACTGTTTCACTGCGGAAAATCGTAACACGGTCCCTGACTTCAGCCGTCGCACGGACGCCAAAATGGAAAATATTGAAATAAACGATATCGGAATTGAAAAACAACTGCTATCACTTAGTAGCGGAAAAGCATTCGGACCAGACGAGATACCCTTAAGATTCTACAGTGATTATGCTAAAGAACTTGCCCCCTTTCTATCAGCAATTTATCGTAGATCGCTGGAAGAACGTAAAGTACCTAGCGACTGGAAGAAAGCGCAGGTCGTTCCCATTTTCAAGAAAGGTCATAAATCAGATGCGAATAATTATAGGCCTATTTCGCTTACGTCAATCTGTTGTTAGATAATACAAATCTCCTTCATCATAACCAACATGGATTCCGCAAACAGAGATCATGTGAAACTCAGCTCGCCCTATTTGCCCAAGAAATTCACAGTGCCGTAGACACTGGCGAGCAGATTGATGCCGTATTCCTGGACTTCAGGAAGGCATTTGATACGGTTCCGCACTTACGTTTAGTGAAACAAATACGAGCTTACGGAATATCGGACCAGGTTTGTGATTGGATTCAGGATTTCCTAGAAGAAAGAACACAACATGTCATTCTTAACGGTTCAAAATCTGCAGATGTAGAGGTAATTTCGGGAGTACCGCAGGGAAGCGTGATAGGACGTTTATTGTTTACAATATCCATAAATGACTTAGTTGACAACATCGGTAGCTCCGTGAGGCTATTTGCAGATGACACGGTTGTCTACAAGAAGTAGCAACATCAGAAGACTCGTACGTACTCCAGGAGGACCTGCAGAGGATTAATGCATGGTGCGACAGCTGGCAGCTTTCCCTAAACGTAGATAAATGTAATATAATGCGCATACATAGGGGCAGAAATCCATTCCAGTACGATTATGCCATAGGTGGTAAATCATTGGAAGCGGTAACGACCGTAAAATACTTAGGAGTTACTATCCGGAGCGATCTGAAGTGGAATGATCACATAAAACAAATAGTGGGAAAAGCAGGCGCCAGGTTGAGATTCATAGGAAGAATTCTAAGAAAATGTGACTCATCGACGAAAGAAGTAGCTTACAAAACGCTTGTTCGTCCGATTCTTGAGTATTGCTCATCAGTATGGGACCCTTACCAGGTTGGATTAATAGAAGAGATAGACATGATCCAGCGAAAAGCAGCGCGATTCGTCATGGGGACATTTAGTCAGCGCGAGAGCGTTACGGAGATGCTGAACAAGCTCCAGTGGTGGACACTTCAAGAAAGGCGTTACGCAATACGGAGAGGTTTATTATCGAAATTACGAGAGAGCACATTCCGGGAAGAGATGGGCAACATATTACTACTGCCCACATATATCTCGCGTAATGATCACAACGAAAAGATCCGAGAAATTAGAGCAAGTACGGAGACTTACAAGCAGTCGTTCTTCCCGCGCACAATTCGTGAATGGAACAGGGAAGGGGGGATCAGATAGTGGTACAATAAGTACCCTCCGCCACACACCGTAAGGTGGCTCGCGGAGTATAGATGTAGATGTAGATGTATTGCCGTGATGAAGAAAGTACTCTGCTGTAACGTATTGTTGTGCTACGGAAAAGGCCGTCTCTTTGTAACTATACCACAAAAGTTACTACTAAAACATGTTTTACTTTCCAGAATAATTCAAAAAAACTGTGCAGATATGAAACAGAAACACCGCAAAAGCAACATTGTAAAATGCCACTCATTAGTAGCGTCGTGATACAGTCGTGTAGCTGTCACATAAACTAACCACTGTGTCATCTGGTATCTCACAGAAAGTAATTTAAATCCAGAATGTATTTTCAAGTAAACCAAAATGTTGCATTAAAATCTCATTAGCAGTACCAGTATATGTTCTAAGTATGTAAGCCTTATAGTTGTTACGTAATCATACAACTAACAAGCAAGAATGTACACACACAATAACACTGTGATGTCTGTTCACTATAACAATGTATTCGTAATTTCTGTTTAAATAAGTTCTCTTGGTTCTTGACTGGATAGTTAACTTTAAAACATAGTTGCATGTTAACTGTTTCTAAGATTGAAAAAGAGTACTAGTAACGCGAAGTGAAAAATTTTATAGCAAAGACTAAGTTAAAAAGCAGATTATCTCTCAATAAATGGTTTTACATGTGAGATGTGGTGTAAACCTTTACTCTTCCTAATACGCAAAGTTTCAACTTCAACGCAATTATCGTGTGGTATACATCGGATTCTGTAAGGACCATTTTAAACCAGAAAGAATTTGTGACTCAAGTGTTTCTTCTTATGTGACAATGAATGAGCTCTAATGAGAATTCTCCGACCAATATATAATTTCTTTGCATTTGCTTTACCGTGTAGTTTTCTCTTTTGTCTGCTGCAGATTTTATATTTTTAATAGCCAAATCAATTATGTCTTTGTGTCGAAGTTTACGTGTATTCGGGAAAGGTACAAGCTCTGTGATTCGGTTCGGTGGTTCTTCATTCTTCAGTACAAGAGTAGGTGGTAAAGCAGTGGAGTCATGACGCATTTCATTCAGCACGTTTTGAAATATGTGTAAATATCTGTCCCAATGCTGATGCTTTCTGTGACAATAAAGTCTGCAAAGCATATTGATTTCATTCATAATCCGTTCGGAGGGGTTACAGTGTGGTGAGTACAATGAAATGAAAACAGGTTTGATTTTATGATTCCGAAGCATGCGTGACCAAACAGCAGATTTGAATTGCGGTCCCTTATCTGAAATAACTTTAGCAACGTGGCCAACTTGACGTAAGAAAAGGCGTTGGATACAGACCGTCCAGTGGCTTTACGTAACGGAGTGAAAGAAACAAATTTTGAAGTAAGTTCAACAGCGACTAGAAAGTACGAAAATCCATTAGATGTTCTGACATGGGATCCCAAGAGATCAACAGCAGCAAATTCTTTTAATTTTGAAGGAATGATAGGAAACAACGGAGCACGATATGAGATAGTAGATGGTTTCGCCATTTGACAAAGTTTACAAATAGAGAAGACTCTTCGAATTCTCTTTTCCATATTGTTAATATAACAAGTCGTCCAGAGAATATGATAACATTTTCGTGGGCCAAAATGTGCATAGCTGAAATGAATGTACCAAATGAGCTTATTAACAAAATCGTCAGGAATGCAAAGTACCCATAGCTTGTCATCAACAGTGCAGCGTTTGAACAGTATGTTGTTTCTAACCAGATAGTAATGCCGAATCTGTGTGTGTGTCTTTTCATGCCATTTGCTTTTGATGTCTTTCCAAATCGGATCTTTATCTTGTTCGTGAGCAATGTCCTTTAAAGATGTGGAGATGAAGTTTTCAAAGGCGACTTTCTGAATATAAAGAATAGTGAAATTTTTCTCGAGGTTGCCTTCTGTGTTACTTTTGTCAAGCCCAGCCGGTGCACGTGACAGTGCGTCCGCAACAATGTTCTCCTCGCCGGGAATGTAGACTATTGTGAAGCGGAATTCTTGCAGAAACAATGCCCAACGTTTCAATCTGTCATGATTTAATTTTGAAGACATAAGAAATTGTAATCCACGATGATCACTGTATACTTTTACGTGCTTACCAGAAAGAAAGAAACGGAATTTGTTAAATGCCCAAACGATAGCTAAAGCTTCTAATTCAGTAACGGAATAATTTTTTTCCGATTTTGTTAGCACTCGGCTAGCAAAAGCAATGCTTTTCTGAATAGTAGTGTCATTTTCTATGGCTTCTTGAAATAAATGGGCACCAAGACCGACTTTAGAAGAATCCGTGCTAAGGCAGAAATCTTGTGACAGATCTGGATGAGCTAGTATTGGCGCGTTAAGTAGCGATTCTTTCATAGAATTGAATTCCAACTGTGCTTGTTCGTTCCAGTTCCAAATAGTATTTTTTCCAGTGAGAGAGCAAAGTTTTGGTGTAACAAGAATTTGCATATTCAGAAAACGATGGTAAAAATTTACGAGACCTAGAAAACTGCGGACTTGTTTTTTTTTTGTGGATGGAACTGGAATGGCTCTGATTGCTTCTAACTTTTCAGGATCCGGCTGAATGCCTTCAGAAGAAATAATATGTCCCAAAAACCTCACCTTTGACCTACCGAATTCAAACTTTTCCAAGTTAACTGTAATTCCAGACTCTGCAAAAATATGTAATACGCTGTTGAGGATGCGATTGTGTTGTTCCCATGAGGCTTCTGCTATCAGAATATGGTCCACATATAAGATGATGTCACGTTTTAAGAACTCAGGTAATATGGAATTCAGCCCGCGAATGAATGTTGCCGAAGAAATGTTCAAACCAAAAGGAAGTTTCCGAAGCTGATAACAAACGCCGAAACAAAGGAAAGCTCTGTATTTTCTACATTCTGGATGAAGTTCGATCTGATAAAAGCTGGATCTGAGATCAATGGAAGACAACACTTTTACACCATTAAAATTTTGAAGAAGTTCTTCCAACGTTTGCGGCCTTATGTTTCAGGAATAATGATAGTATTGATTTCTCTCGAATCTAAGACAAGCCTGAACGATCCATTTTTCTTCTCAACAACATGTAATGGATTGTTATATGAGCTTACTGCAGGCTCAATAATGCCCTCGTCAAGCATAGATTGTATTTCTGTTCTAACACGGTCCCTATAATGCGCTGGAATTACGTATGGTCTAACACAAAATTTAGTATGCTCACGAACACAAAATTGGTATTGAAATCCCTTGATTGTTCCTATTTTGGGAGTAAAAACTGTGGAATGTGCTTGTAAAATCTCAAAAAGATCCTGCCTATCAGTGTCATTACAATTCTCAATTGTTTGTATTTTATTATGAATTAACTAATTAGTTTCAAATATGCCGTTGATATCATCCCTGTCAGTCTTGCAGAGTGATTGTTAGTGTCTAGTTCCGTAGAAAATTCCGAACTCTTGTCTAACAGAAGGTAAAGCCGATGAATTTCTTCGTCATGGTTTGAGAGCCAATCTTCAAATTTCAAAGCTATTGATTTACCTTCTTTCTCTAAACTTATTTCAGTATAGTGAAAGTTTAAGATTGCTTTGTATTCGTTCAAAAAGTCTACTCCCAATATAACTTCCGTCGACAATAACGGAACAATAAGAAAGTTCATAGAGAAGCTGTGGCTTTGACAAAAGTTCTAAGTTGGTTTGTTGGCGTACATCTACACTTTTTCCAAAGATTGCACCTTGTAATTTATTCTTACGTAACGGAAGTGTGGGACAATTGTTCGATTTGTTGCATTTGCTAAAGGCTGTTTCACTAATTACTGAAATGGGACTGCCAGAGTCAAGTACTGCCGTAAATTTTACGTCATTTATTGTAATGTGAATCACAGGATATGCAATGTTGTTATGTTTTACGTCGTGTTTCTGGAGTAAGATGTCCCTAATGTCTTCCATTTTTACGTAATTACTAGCTACGGCAGCTGCGTCTTCAGTTTCAGAAGTACGTTTTGTGGCTGCCAGCGGTATGAGTCATTGCCTATTGTGTCTTTGTTGGCGCGAGTCGTTATTGGGATTAGGAGACCTAACTTCTACAAATTCACCTTGTCGAGAGAGCCCTGCTCTGTTTGAATCCCGCCAGTTCTGATGCAAATCAGGTCTGTCGTTACGATCATATCGTCTGTCGTCATGTCGGTAGATTCCATAGTTTCTTTCTTGTCGGCCACGTGGTGGAGAATTTCTCCCTGAATCGTAACTGTGCACTGGACCGTTGCATCTGAAGTTACTCTGTCTCCCTTGATAATAATTATTTTGGTTCCCATATTGTCTGTTTCTCTGATTGTCTCTGTGATTGTCATTACTGCGGACAGGTGATGTTTCCCTGTAATTATTACTACTCTGCCAACGGTTGTCATACAGGTGGTGTCTGTTTTGGTCACGATTTACGTTGTAAGAATAGCCTTGTCGTGTACTAGTTCTGTCATCGCGGAATTGTGACAGATATGACCTGTGATTGTTGTGCTCCTGTTTTCGCGTTCCGCGATTGTCAGTGTCAATTTCCAGTTCTTGTAATAGTTCCTGAAAAGCTTCAATGTCGTTTTTTCAAAGTCTTGCTAAAATAGTATGTCGTAAATGTTCAGACAGTTTGATTAAGAAAATGCGGATGAGTTCTGAGGGGCTATATGGGTTTGAAAGATACTGATTCATATGCAACATGTCTTCAAAATATTTCATAAGACCGGAAAATTCAGATTGTTCGAAACGTTTCATCATTATGATGCTATGTTTTACTCGTTCTTGTGTAGCTTGAGACCAATACGCTGAGAGGAAGCCATAATAAAATTCTCCTTCACTGTGACAATCGTGAAAGAACGATCGCATTCTTACAGCTGGTTCATTCTCTAAATAGCCTCACATAAATTCTAATCTGTGCTCTAATGACCAGTTGGAAGGAAAACAATGAGAGACTTGATGGAGCCACGCTTGTGGATGAATGCCGTTGCCAGAATTATTAAATGTTTTAAATTTACGTCTAGTAATGAACAGTTTATAGTCAAAATCATCATGTCGGCGAGTCGCATATCGGTCATTGTTACGTCGTTTCGGCGGTTCCATTTCAAAATTCGGTGCACCTTGCCAATTTCTTTCATAATTTCCGAAATGTCCTGTGTTATTATTTTGTGGTTGTTCCGTATTTCTATGTCCCTCTTCCCGTACTGGAGCGCGAATGTCCTCTGAAATATGTAATTCTTGTATTGCTTGCGCCAACTGATCTTGTACTTCCCGTTCTTATCTTTTGTACTGTGTATTGATTTGATTTTGAGTTTGTGTGAATTTTCTAATTTGTTCATACTCTTCAGTGTCCGTGAAGGCTACAGGTCTTGTGTCATTCAGATCATCATCTACCTTTGTAGACAAGTTAGTGAACTGATCTGAAAATTTGGCTGCTTTATCCGATAGTGAAATTATTTCCTCTGTGTGTTTTTCTGAACCAAGTTTCAGATTGTCCATTTGTGTTGAAATTGTATCTACTGTGTCCTTTAAGTTTTCCTGAGCTTTTGCAAGTTGCGTAACCGAATTTTCACGTGTTTGTTCAAGTGTGGTGTCTGACTTCCGAAGATTTTGTTCCATTGTGTCTAACTGTTGCTGTGTTTGTCTCTGGTGTTGTTCCATTGTGCCTAACTTTTGAAGATTTTGTTCCATTGTGTCTAACGTTTGAAGCTTTTGCTGTGTTTGTCTCTGATTTTGTTCCACTGTGTCTAACTTTTGAAGATATTGTTCCATTTATTTCTGATTTTGTTCAAGCGTTGTGTCTAACTTTTGTAGCCTTTGTCCCATTTGTTGCATTAACTGTAATAACAGTGCACTGGTGTCTGAAACATGTTCCTCAGTGCTATTCGGCAGTGCGTTTGAACCGGAAATATTCGCATTTCGAAAAGCAGAAAATGTGTCTTGATTTATTTGAGAAAACGGTGAGGGCGCAAAACCTGAATCTACAGTATTTGCAAGAGTGTGTCCTGTCATTTCGGTATCCTGAGGCGAGCTGTTGCCGACCGATCGATAGATAATGCTTCCCTGTTCACTAATTGTTTCACCGCCTACACCATTATTTGGAGCCCGCTCCATTTCCCTATGCACAATTACCAAATTACTACTTTGAACATTAGTTAATTCATTACATGGTGGCGCTAACATACTGCTTTCGTCTTCACTGTCATTTCTCAGTTTACTTTGAGGCCTAGTATTACATTATTCACACACCACTATTGTCACAATATTTCACACGACAACACAGAAAAACACAACTTGAAGAGCAAAAATAATAGAACACATTAACATAGCACTGAAAATAATATCTAGTTAATTGCAAGTGCAGCTGCGAAATACTTGGTGCAAATCTACATGCATGCCACAACAACAATAAAAGACTGCAACTAAAAAGGAGATTCTCTCTACAATTACGCGCTAGCAATAAACAATAGCTACACTAATTGCACAAACTACAAGAAAAAATCAGAAGGTTCCAGTGAGGTATCCTCGGCTAAGGGTCGACATATGAAACGTCCCCTTTGAAATATTATACAAGACTGTGCATAAACTGACACAATATTTTTAGTGCAACGCAATCTGACTTTCAAAAATCCCTACAAAAAATGGCCCTGACTAACATTAAACTATACCTTTCACAAATCACTTACCTCACAAAAATCTTCGTTACTCGAACTACTGCAATACAGAGAGCGCCACTACCGCCAGCTAAATAAAAGATTCAAACTACGGAAGACACTAACTACTGATAGGCATAGTTAGCAAATGAAAGATTTTATTAGAGAACAAACAATGTATTTACCTTAATAGCGTTGAAAAATCATAATATACATAGCAGTTCATGACATCCAGTCTTACAAATTTCAAAACTCCGCCATTTCTCTCCCCACATCCACCACTGCAGGCGGCTCACCTCCAACTGCGGAACGCTACGCGCTGTTCGCATCCAGCTGCCCAACACTACAATGGCAGACAAAAATGCAAACTAGCCACAGACTGCACACAGAACAGCCAGTGATTTTCATACAGAGCACTACGTAACGTTGCCAATAAGAAAACGTAAACAGCGTACTAGCACAGCCAGTGATTTTCATACAGCACGCTACATAACGTTGCCAATAAGAAAACATAAACAGCCTACTTACAAACAGATCTGTTAAAAAATAATTTTATGATCCACATTCTTCAAAGAAGGAGCACTTGGAAAGGAAAGAACAATAAGAAGGGACTAGTAACAGTAACTGCATACATAATTTTCTTTTCAAGTACATGGTAATACTTTTTTACACTAAGTTGTTGTGGTGCGCCACTTTAATTACATAGACGCTAAGATGTGACATAGGCATTAGACATGGCCATCTTTAGTGTAATATTTTTTCTGCTTGAGCTTTGCCATGTTTAGGTATAAGTTATAGTATTTGCTGCTGCTGTATACCAGACATAGCGCTACTGAATTTCACTTTTTATTACTCTGTTAAGCCAGTTTTACTACTGATTTATTTTTCTTGTTTCTGCACTTTGGCTCATATTAGTTGTAATGTTGCATTTGCTCTGCTAATTTAGATATACTGCTGCTTGCTTTGCCAATTTGCATTTTTTTGTCATTGCTGTTTGTGACAATTTGTTATATGCTGCTGCATTGCCTTGTCTCTTGGTATATATATCTGAGCTCAGTAGATTTAAGTTAGCTTAAGATGGGGTATGCTATATAAGAGAACGAGTTGCGATGAATTGGAAGAAATGCATTGAGAAGCTGTAAGAAAATGGTTTGGCCAAAAAATTATTTTGCAAGAGGATATGAACAAAAAAGTAGGGTTTAGGGACAACAGGTTTAGGTGGGATTTTCTTGGAAATATATGATGTGGTAAGATAATGGAAAATAAATAATGAGGTAAGAAATATGTGAACATATAAATACAGAAACCATGCTTGGATAGGATTTTTTTGGTGGAAACAAATGTTGAAATAAGACGAAAGATCTATGGAATGAAGTTTTGGGTTGGACTGCAGTACCAAATGTTACACTGAAAACAAACCCTGTCCTTTCCTCCTGTGTTATTCTGCTATGTGTTTGTGTACTCTTGTGTATTTGTGTTTTTGCTGTCTTTATGTGTTTAGCGACTAAGATTTATGTTGTAGAATTTTTCTAGTACTAAGCTACATTCACTATGATGAGGAATACTGTTATCCTCAAATATAATTTGCATTAATAATATGTTATTTACTTTGTAAAGATGTTTAGACCTTATTAATTCTGTTCTGTTTCAATGCTCTTATGTGAAATTAATGTTTCGAAAACTATTCTGATTATTTTACATATTTACTTATGTCATAATTCCTGTAACACTAAAGTATATGTTTATTTCTATTCTTTTGTAAAGCCTGTATTACTACAAATCTTATCTGTATTATTATGTTTTAATGATGTTTTCTGTATCTTTGTAATTGTATTCTCATGTTATAAAATTGTAATTGACAACAGTTTATCAAATTAAGTAACTTGTAAGCATTCATTTCACTGCACACATTTCAGTTGGTCATAGTATATGCACAATATGTGAAAAAAGAGGACTGTTAGTGTTTGCACGTGTGTTAATAATTCAGCAAGGGAATGGATAACAGCATTGCTGGTTCTAAGGACATTTCAAAAAAAATTTTTTTGTGAGTGCTCAAGTGGTGGTGCATGGACTTGCTATATTCTCTGCAAGTCTCTTCAGTGGTGATTGTGCACTTGCACAGTCACAGCAGATGACTGCTAGCCATCTCTACAACGACTACAGTGGGTCTACACCTTTGATGACTCACCAATACCATTATTTCTACAAGGACTGCACTGGGTCTGCACCTCTGGTGGCCCACCAATACCGTAATCTCTACCAGGACTACAGTTGGTCTGCTCTGTGATGACCTACCTACCAATATTCTCCAAAACTTCGACTGACTCTGCTGTGGGTTTGCTCTGTTGTGGCCCATTACCTGTCTGCATGTTAAGAGTCAGCATTGTCTTTCTGTTGGAAGGACAACACTACTTCTTCAAGACTGCATTGAAATCCACTACTTCCGTGTGCATTGTCTTTTACTGCTCAGACTTTGAGAAAAAAAACTACAGTTTTACTGTGATGAATGATCAGAACTGTCTTTATGGACTGTGAGAAAATTTTAGCTTTTGACCAACATTGTATCAATAAGTGTGTGCATACGATTTCTTTGTTATTGTAATATTGAAAAAATTTTTAACAAATATGTATTGGCCAGTGTCCAAAACCATTTGTAAAATTTTTTGTGGTGAGCATGGGGGCTATGTAAGTAGGCTGTTTAGGTTTTCTTATTGGTAACGCCACGTTGCGCTCTGTATGAAAATCACTGGCTGTGCTGTGTGCAGTCTGTTGCTAGTTCGCATTGTTGTCTGCCATTGTAGTGTTGGGCAACTGGACGTTAACAGCGGACGATCTGGACGTGTCTCATTAAGAGAGAGTAAATTTGTAAGACTGGATGTCATGAACTGATATATATAATATGACTTTTGAACAATATTACGGTAAATACATTGTTTTTTTCTGTATCAAAATCTTTCTTTTGCTAACTGTGCCTATCAGTAGTTAGTGCCTTCAGTAGTTTGAATCTTTTATTTAGCTGACAGTAGTGGCGCTCGCTGTATTGCAATAGTTCGAGTAACGAAGATTTTTGTGAGGTAAGTGATTTGTGAAACGTATAGGGTAATGTTAGTCAGGGTCATTCTTTTGTATGGATTTTTGGAAGTCAGATTGCGTTGTACTAAAAATATTGTGTGTCAGTTTAAGCACAGTCATGTATAATTGTTCAAAGGGGACGTTTCAAACTGATTGTATACTGTGCATGTTGCTTTTGCTGTATACAGGGTAGTTCACGTTTATTGGCAAAGAATGCCACAGTGATGGAAAGGTTGGAGTTTCAGCTATTTTTCTACGTACTAGATTCTCATCGGCATGCCGTGTGGCATTTTTGTGTACCCTTGTCATAGAACACTTCCGTCACTTTGCGCAGGTAATGCTAGACCTTGTTTTTCAAACCATTGTCGGTCTGGAATTGTGTTCCACCCAGGAGTTACTTCAGCACATGAAACAGATGATAATGATTAGGTGCTTAGTCTGGGCTGTAGGCGGGTAGGTGAGGATGTTCTATTCGAAATGGGACAGGAGATTGGTTGTTACATGGGCAGTGCGGGGAAGAGTGATGTCGTGATGAAAACACACTCCCTTTATGACTTCCACCCTCCTTCGATATTGAGTACCATTGTTTTAGTCTCACAGTAATGAAAAGCGTGTATTGTTGTACCACTAGATATATACTGACACAGCAATAAACCTTTTTCCGTTCCAGAGCACACTAACCATCTCTTTGCTGTCAGACAACTTTTTATTTTGAACTTTCACTGCTTCCTTGAATTCGAATGTCGCCGCCAACGAGACTTTTCCTTAGTGTCAGGTATCACGTACTGTATCCAGATTTCATTGTGAGTGATAATTGAATCCAAAAATTCCTGGCCCTGTTATGCATAGCACATCAGGAATCCATAGGCCACTTGAACACGTTGCCGTATATGGGCTTAGGTCAGTATTGTAGAAATCCTTCTTGCACACACCCTGCGATAACGCAAATTTTCGGTCAAAATCTTATCAATCGTTCTCTTTTTAACTTTCTAAACTCGTGAACTGTCACACGTACCTCTTCAGGTATTTCTTTCTCCACTTTTGCAATTGCTTCGACTGAAACCAAAGGCCGATGAGGACGCTTTTCGTCATGAACGTCTGCACCTCTGTTTTGAACACTCTGACGCAATTTTTCACGTTTTTGGTGCCCATGCACAGTGGACCATTGCGTCTGCATAACTGACGATGGATTTCAATGGTAACAGTGCCTTTGGCACTCAAAAGACTGATCACTACAAGCAACTTGTAGCAGGCGGAAGATGCGAGGAGAGCTCCATCCTTAATCTATGTCCAGTTAAGAGCGCTGCAGCGGGCTCAGGTTTGTGGGGATTTGAATAGGGAAGCGAAGCTACACACCAGTGTTGCCCGATGTCCTGTAAAAGCGTTGCTTACGACTTCAGTCCATGGAGACACGCCTGGTAGGTAAAGGCATACTAATAGCTTTCCAGAACAATGATCAAACCTGCATTGCTACTGCACTTTTCATTATACATTGCTTAGAATAGCATCCACAGATCCGCATTACATCGCACACAGTATTTTCCTACGAAGTGGTAGCGAACACATTTTTCATTTTCCCACGTACTATTTGACTATGAAATGACTCTGTATTTAGTTTATTACATATGTCTTTTCTCATCTGTACAATGTGCCAGCACAAAGTGGTAGTTACTTTAGAAACTAAGCATTAATGTCTGAAGATGAAACTGAATTGAAGGTTAGAGCCTCTGCACGCCTGTGTGGTTCGAATTTTCGACTGGTTGTCTGACACACATGTCACAGATTTGCTCGAATATCCGTAGTATATTTCCTGTTCTGCTATGAATTTTTCAGGAACAGTTCGCGACGTGTTTCTGCCTCCCTAAAACTAAAAAATACGAGATCCTGCAATTACATTCTGGTTTTTAGATGATAATATGTAAAAAATAAGTTAATTTTGGATGTGCAAAAGTGAAAACCTTTTTAAAGGATACAGTTTGTACCATAAATTAATAACTGTAGTTCAGTGATCCTATAACCTTCTCAGGACACTACAATAAAATTTTCAGATTAATTGCGGGATTAAAATTTGAGTTACGACACTTTATTAAAAAGACAATCAAAAGTTAAAAATTCAAATTTCTAGCAAAATATTAATCGTGCATATTTCGTTATATTTTTCAGTTAAAACACAGCTCTTTTGATTTACACATAAAATTTTTTGTTTTGTACATTAATAAATATGGCTGTAATGATTTTTCAAATAAATGTTTACATTTTCCGTTACATCGCCCCTTAAAGTAATATGATATATGTTTGTTGGCAATCAATAAAAATTGCTATGTTGTGTATAGTGACAGACTCGAATATTGTTTCATATAATACAGCACAGCTTTGAGCCGTTACTAGTTTAGCGGAGTGTACAAGCTGTATCTTTCGTAACATCCCCTCATTCCAAAGTAATTGTTAACGGATGATACACAACTGTGTAGTAAATGTAGGTTTTTCCCACAGGAAGTATGAAGATCACAGTGTTTTCCCTATGCTCCTTTCTTAACGGATTCTGCGGAGAATCACCTCATTCCTTGCCTTATCAGTCCAGCCATTTTTCAACATTCTTCTGTAGCACCATGTCTCAAACATTTGGATTCTCTTCTTTCGTTATTTTCCCACTGTCCATGATTCACTACCATATAAAGCTGCGCTCCAAACGTACATTCCTGGAAATTTCTTCCTCAAATTAAGGCAATCTTTAATATCAGTAAACTACTATTGGACAGGAATGGCCTCTTTGCTCCTACTGGTCTGCCTTTTATGTCTACCTTGTTTTCTCCAAGATAAGTTATTTTGGTTCAAAAGTAGCATAGTTTGTTAACTTTGTCTGTTTCTGGTCACCAGTTTTGATGTTAGGCTCCTTGATATTCTCATCTCGGCTACCTTTCATTGCTTTTGGGTTTTCCAGTTTGAAATTCTGTACTCATCAGGCTTTTCATTGCATTCAACAGATACTGTAAGTTATCTGCGCTTTCATTAGGGATACCAATCTCATCAGGGAATCTTATCATTGATATCCTTTCACGCTGAACTTTAATCTCACCTACTATTTATTTCCTTCAAAAATGGTTCAAATGGCTCTGAGCACTATGGGACTCAACTGCTGAGGTCATTAGTCCCCTAGAACTTAGAACTAGTTAAACCTAACTAACCTAAGGACATCACAAACATCCATGCCCGAGGCAGGATTCGAACCTGCGACCGTAGCGGTCTTGTGGTTCCAGACTGCAGCGCCTTTAACCGCACGGCCACTTCGGCCGGCTTATTTCCTTCATCGCACCTTCGATTTACAGACTGATCAGTAGTGCTAAAAGGCCCCACCTCTACGTTGAAAACCTTTTAATCTGAGAACTTCATTCTTGATCTTTCAGTCGTACTGTTCCCTCTTGGTCCTTGCAAACGTTGTATATTTTCCGTCTTTCCTTACAGCTTACTCATATTTTCTCAGTATGTTCAATACCTTGCAGTATTTTACGCTGTCGATTGCCTTTTGCAGGTTGACATATCCAGTGGACATGTCTTGGTCTCGGTATTACCTGTCTCTATTTACAGTGTTCAAGGGCAATGTCTCATTTTAACAAAAAAAAAAACAGTTAGAATCTTTGAAGGTATATAATTGCTCAACATATATTTGCTGCTATCTCTAATACAATATAAAGTGTGTAAAGTATCAAAAATATCTAGTTATCTTCTAAGCCTCTCATTTCCAAGGTATAATGTAGATTAAAATGTATCGGTAACTGTCACAATAGTACCATGTTTTTTTACTGCTACACTTATAAGGAGGAGCAGATGTACTAAAGACAGACTGCATACTCTACACTCAACGTAGTGAGCACACTATCACTTGTGAACTCAATGGCGCAAATAAGTGAGCTGTAGGTTTCTTTTTTTTTTCAATTGTAGAACAAATTAAGTTACAACACTAATGGTATTTACTCGCTTTTAAAATCGATATATTTAATAAGGAATGGTTTAAGTCTGTTCGACACATACATTCCTTTTCTTAACACCCGTGAAATAACAATTTTGCAGCACCCGATCCTAATTCGTTGATATCTTTATATTTGACGGAATTGTGGCTAAAAGTGTTCTAAATACCAAAAAAGTATTTTTCAGAGGATCCTAGACCCTACCTTGGACTGTACACCGGTGGATCCACATCCGTACACTACTCGAGACTGAACGAAGCTGACCGCACGTCCGAACACTATTCCAGACTGTAAGACAGGTGGATCCAACAGAGAACATTATTCCATACATGGCATTATTGGATCCACCTTAGAACGTTGCCCTGGCCATAATGGACATAGATCTAACCCCAAACGCCTCTCGAGATGTTGCACTGATGGATCCACCTCCGATCCATATCCAGATGTAACGTAAGTGGCTACACCATAGAATACTATCCAGGACCCATCCTCGAGCCTGGGGATCTCCGTAAAAAAACCAACATATACGCAAAATAGCGCATTTGGGTTATTTGTTTACGACTGGAGAAAGTCAGTTCCCTCACCTTTATTTCCATTTGCTTCACACATCTATAACCTTGAGAGTGTATATGAAGTTTTGACAGCAGCAGTTGAACAGTGTTCTCTGTTATTAACATACGATAAAGTGAGAATGGGACTTACAGTTGTTAGGTGGTCACGGAGAGAATATAAGGATATGCTTTGGCAGTTAGCATTGTTCGTTTCTGGAAGCTTTCTGGGTAGACATCTCAAGGAGGGAGAAAAAATACTCCTGTAAACACTTCGTAGATACTGCAGCTGGATGAGTAAATCACTGTTGGATGCTGGAGAGAGCAATCCCCGCCTGGCAGGGTGATGAATAAAGATAAATATATTCTTGTACAAAAGTATTCATTAATAATTACGTATACATTTACACACACAAAATGGAAATAGAATTACGGTGTGCATGGGGAATAAAAATTATCTGCATTTACCATGTATAATGATGGGAAGTGGTCATATGTTGGCATGCTGGGAGATGGTTCAAATGGTTCAAATGGCTCTGCGCACTGTGGGACTTAACATCTGTAGTCACCAGTCCCCTAGAACTTAGAACTACTTAAACCTAACTAACCTAAGGACATCACACACATCCATGCCTGAGGCAGGTTTCGGACCTGCGACTGTAGGGGCCACGCGGTTCCAGACTGAAGCGCCTAAAACCGCACAGCCACACTGGCCGGCCTTTATACTGGGAGAAAAATAATGAATCTGATGTTTTTTACGACATGAGTGAATGTACGAAAAATGTATTAGAAACTTCCATTCCATAGGTCGTATGAAAAATGCACCATGAACTGTTATTGTCCCCACATATACTTGATTCCACATGTCTTAAGAAAAAGAAGCAGTGTGTTGAACAGACTAAGGTCAATTCCTGGTAAGGAAATGACTGCTTTAACTGTAGTTAATGTTTGAAACCAGGAAATGGAAGAGACTGAGGTCATAAAACGAAAAAAATGCTGTATTTGGCCGGAACTTGTGCCACAAATGAAAAATTAGGACTGTTATTCGATAAAGGGCAAATGGCTACTACTGTGCAACCAGGGATTACAGATTACTTTTAACACATTGCGCAGAAAAAATATGGATATTAGGAGCCGGTAAAAGATAACTGTGTGCACTGCAAAAACTAACCTTGCTTGCAGCAAAGTGATAAATTTGAAGGCACTTAGTGCATAAACATTATTTTATATGATACTTTGAGTGAGACAGATAGAAGATAAATAGATGTTTTAATAACCCCACATAGCTTAACTGCATTACGAATGAACAGTCGCAATTTCTGTTATAGAATTATCAGAAAATAGCTGTTTTTGTTAATGGTTATACCGTATATGAATAGTTATATCGAGACAGATGAGTTACATATTATAATGATAGTTAATATTACACCATGATATTAACACATCCTGTGAAAAAACAGGTTAAGATTAAGGAATGTTAATAGAAGGTGAAATTGTCTCTCAGTTCTACGTTTTAGTATTAAAACCGATGTTCCAATGGACCAGGCGGCCATAAAATTGCACAAATCATGGAAACGAGTAATGGTTTATGGGTATGGATATGGAGGAAGAATTTGATAGAATCTTGAAATGGAGATGTGTCACTGCCTAACATCGAACCAAGACTTCCGAGTGCAAAAAGAAGACTACCAGGGGCATAGTAATGTAATGCAGTCTAATGTGGGCGAGCTCCAGCTGCAGAGTTAAGGTATGTAACAAGTTTATATCTCAAATCACAAACGCAGGTGTGAAAAACTTTATGGCAAACATTTTATCAATTCCATAATGTCCACTCATAGCCATATAGCAGACATAGTCATCAGAAAAATAAAAATGTTTCAAACTACTATTTTTAACTGCTGAATGGACCATACATGTTTGACCCCGTGAGGATTTCTCTCAGTGAATTGAATGCTATCAGCACAGAAGTGTTATATAAAATCAAGGGAAAAATTCATATTTTTCTCAAGACAGAACACTGTTCGTCTAAGTACCGTCAAATATTGTGATATTATTGAATTGGAATTAGGTCCAAGAAAGGATGTTATTCTCCAAGCCATACGAAATATAACTCATGAAGGAAACAAACTTAAACCAGTCACTGTTAAATAATTTGAACACACAAACGCATATGTAGCTCTACTGTTGTAGCTTAATTTGTTCTTTAGCAGTAAAAGCAGGGTGTATGGTTTACTTACTGGGACAAATGGAGTAGCGAGTGATGGTACGTATACAATGGCAAGAGTGGTGTATGCAACCTCTCTTCAGCAGATTTTTTACAGGGGAAGACCCAGATGCAAGACCTGCCCCATCCATCCACCCAGCATCTCCTACTCCTGTCCTGTCACAGCCTTATCCTACCCATGAGAGGGCAGGCCACCTGTGAAAGCAGCCATATTAATACCAGCTCTGCTTCAATGACTGTACAGCATCTTACATTGGTTTGACAACCAACCAGCTGTGAACCAGAATGAGTGGCCACTGCCAAACTGTTGCCATAAAGAAGGTGGGCCACCCAGTGGCATAACATGCAGCAGAGCACAGCATGCGAGATTTCAGTGACTGCGTCACATCTGGATCCTTCCCATCACTACCAGATTTTCTGAGGTGCACAGATGGGACCTATTCTTACAGCACATCCTTCACTCCTGTAACCTCCGTGGTCTTAACCTAAGGTAATTCGCTTTGACCCCAACCAGTGGTGTGTCTGCATGTGTGTGTGTGTGTGTGTGTGTGTGTGTGTGTGTGTGTGTGTGTGTGTTTGTATGTGTATACACCATTCACTGTCCCAGTACCCTTGGCCAGTATGTGTCAGCTACTTGTGTGCTGCCATCTCATGTCCTAGTCTGCGGAACAGCATGTCCACCTAACTGCCACCTGCCCCCTCTACCTGTAATCCTAGGCAGCCCACAGATAGCTCACCACCCTCCCAAAAGCCGCCGTTAGCCTCTCCCACCCCCTACCCATCTCCTGCCTCTCTTCATCCCTCATCCCACCCCACCATGCACCCCCTACTCACCCCAGTACATTCACTGCGGGCTGGGAAAGAGATGGCAGTCAACTGAGCACAATGAAGGGAGACAGGCATGTGCATGTGAGAGGGTGTGTGTGTTTGTGTGCATGTTTCTCTTACGAGCTTGAGAAAAGAATTTCATTCCAAAAGGTAGCATAGCAAAGTACTGTTCCTTTTGTTTGTGTACCTGTCAACGATGCAGCGCTTCTGACTTTCATTGAGTCATCGCCCTTATTCCTAAATAAAATGATGTAGTTCCCTGTGTCTACCAAAGTATAGATATTCTCTTTACATACACAAGAGAACAGGTAGCATACATGGCATGGTGTGTTGACCACCTTTGGATGGTCTACCATTAGCCCCCATGATGAGTCTTGGTATATAGTACAGGCATCGTAAAAATGTTACTGTACATGACTTTCAGCAAGAAAATTTGTCATGGTTATGAATGTTAATACCACTATATTTCTGGAGGAGTTCCAGTTATAAAACTCTCAGAGTGTGTGTAAGACTGCCTAGATACAATGTTTGCAGCAGTATGTAAGAGGTCTGCAATCAGTTACCCAACCATTAACAACTTTTTGCCGCTAACAGGTCGATGGTAGGCCAAATTGCCTGTTAGCCGCTGCTAGAGCTAATTGAATGAAGTGTCAGTCAGAGTCGAGGCTGCAGTCCGCCAAGTCGAGGTTGAGCTGTGAGCTCTGAGTCACGTCATACCAGCTGAATGAGATCCAACTGTTGGTTTCACCTCAGCAAATCATGATCGATGCCTGATATATGGTGTTTCTGACAAGTATTGTATAAATGTTTTCAGTGTGCTGTATACTTGCCATCTATTGCATTTCAGAAAGGATTGTGTGTGTTTAACCACTGTTATAGCATGTGACGTAACACCAAGGATTCTGACCCGTGACGAGATTAACTGTAACTATAAGTGTGAAAGTAGTGTCTGCCTGATATTCTGTCTAATTACATTACGTAAGTCAAGCCGTGTAAATATCTCGGCACTGGATTGCAGAAACCTTTATCATTGTGTGAGGGTTGTTGAGCAGCCATATTCTGATTGGAAATGACTCATGAAGCATTTAAATCTGATTAGAGCTTATCTATTAGGTCATGGTCACGCCAGAATTAAAACTGAGCTGCTGCTTCAGTTAATAACGAATGACGGCGTATTAAACAGGACTGTTTCGTTTTGTCTTATCATGAAAGGACAACTGCAATCTTCGATGAAGAATACACAACACAGTACAGTGCTTCACTTATTTGCCGTATTCGTCTTGGCTTGTGTGAACTGGAAAGTATACAAACTGTAACGTAACGTGCAAAATCAAAAATCGTGGAAGGAAAGGTGTATTTTGGTAATACAGTGCAATAATATCTTGTGGTTCATGGAGAAACTTGTTTTTGCAATATAAAGCTGTATAAACAATGTCAAAGAGCTATGTCTTAAAGAGTAACAGAAAATCTGCTTGAAAAAGAGTAAGAATCTAGTGTAAAAGAAACAAAAATTGCCATGGCAAAACGAAACAAAAACTTCATTACTAACCATGTAGGAAAGTGTTTTCTTGTAGTTTTTTGTCTGAAATTAGTTTTTAAATGGTTAAAATCGCATGATCTTGTGTGAACCCATAAGCAGTAATGTCTGCAGTAGATCTGACAAAGACATAATTGCCAAGTGACATCACACAGTTGTATGGAACAGCTGAGTCAGAGTAGTGGGAAGGAAAGTGATTCTACATGCTGCTGCAGTGCAACGCTTAAGGAAATTGAACAGCACAGGAAAAACTATACCAAAAATTGACTATAACCGCCTCCAGTTGCAAGTTGGGAACAATGGTGGCGCTGACTCTGACATCTAGTTCTGAAGCCTCAAACACATCTAACCACAAACCAAATACTGGATACTAACAGGCATGGCAGTGGGCGTTGCATTTGGCCCCACAGCAGGCAGCTAGCAGACGAATGGTGAGTTGCAAACAGAGATATGCAACTGCATCAAACCTCAGTAATTGCGACTTGTGCTAGCTTCAATGGGTAAGTCAAAACGATGTGTTGATGTAGTAGTAAACTACACTACACTATCTTCAGAGTATCTAAATAACTTTAAATTTCATCTTTCATTAATACATATAAATGTAGACAGCATTTTGAATTTTTTTCAAAATTTAGCTCTGGAGAATAACATGTTGATATATGTGTGTGTACATCTGTAGAATGGTAGCTAGCAGCCACACTTCAGATGCGCTATACCACTTTCATTAATACATATAAATGTAGACAGCATTTTGAATTTTTTTCAAAATTTAGCTCTGGAGAATAGCATGTTGATATATGTGTGTGTACATCTGCAGAATGGTACCTACCAGCCACACTTCAGATGCGCTATACCACTAAGTGTGAAATTATAGGTTTATATATTTATTAAGTTATGCTGAGAGTCTTATCTCAATGTTAATTGTGAATGTTGAAGTTAGTGTTTCATTTGGTATGTTTGTACTTCTTACATATGCATCTACATCTACATTCATACTCCGCAATCCACCATATGGTGCGTGGCAGATGGTACCTCGTACCACAACTAGCATCTTCTCTCGCTGTTCCACTCCCAAACAGAACGAGAGAAAAATGACTGCCTATATGCCTCTGTACGAGCCCTAATCTCTCATCTTATCTTTGTGGTCTTTACGCGAAATGTAAGTTGGCGGCAGTAAAATTGTACTGCAGTCAGACTCAAATGCTGGTTCTCTAAATTTCCTCAGTAGGAATTCACGAAAAGAACGCCTCCTTTCCTCTAGAGACTCCCACCCGAGTTCCTGAAGCATTTCCGTAACACTCGCGTGGTGATCAAACCTACCAGTAACAAATCTAGCAGCCCGCCTCTGAATTGCTTTTATGTCCTCCCTCAATCCGACCTGATAGGGATCCCAAACGCTCGAGCAGTACTCAAGAATCGGTCGTATTAGTGTTTTATAAGCGGTCTCCATTACAGATGAACCACATCTTCTCAAAATTCTACCAATGAACCGAAGACGACTATCCGCCTTCCCCACAACTGCCATTACATGCTTGTCCCACTTAATATCGTTCTGCAATGTTACGCCCAAATATTTAATCAACGTGACTGTTTCAAGCGCTACACTACTAATGGAATACTCAAGCATTACAGGATTCTTTTTCCTATTCATCTGCATTAATTTACATTTATCTATATTTAGAGTTAGCTGCCATTCCTTACACCAATCACAAATCCTGCCCAAGTCATCTTGTATCCTCCTACAGTCACTCAACGACGACACCTTCCCGTACACGACAGCAACATCAGCAAACAGCCGCACATTGCTATCCACCCTATCCAAAAGATCATTTATGTAAATAGATAACAACAGCGGACCTACCACAATTCCCTGGGGCACTCCAGATGATACCCTCACCTCCGATGTACACTCACCATCGAGGACAACTTACTGGGTTCTATTACTTAAGAAGTCCTCGAGCCACTCACATACTTGGGAACCAATCCCATATGCTCGTACCTTAGTTAGGAGTCTGCAGTGGGGCACCGAGTCAAACGCTTTCCGGAAGTCAAAGAATATGGCATCCGTCTGATACCCTTCATCCATGGTTCGCAAGATATCATGCGAAAAAAGGGCGAATTGCGTTTCGCAGGAGCGATGCTTTCTAAAGCCGTGCTGAAGCATGGACAGCAACTTCTCTGTCTCAAGGAAATTCATTATATTCGAACTGAGAATTTGTTCGAGAATCCTGCAACAAACCGATGTTAGGGATATTGGTCTGTAATTTTCAGGATCTGTCCTTCTACCCTTCTTATATACAGGCGTCACCCGCGCTTTTTTTCAGTCGCTCGGGACTTTACGCTGGGCAAGGGATTCGCGATAAATGCAAGCTAAGTAAGGAGCCAAACTCTCTGTAAAACCGAATTGGAATCCCATCAGGAACTGGCGATTTATTTTTTTTCAACCCATTCAGCTGCTTCACAACCCCAGGGATGTTTATCACTATGTCCTCCATACGGGAATCTGAGACTCAAACAGCGGTATGTTTGTACTATCCTCCTGCGTGAAAGATTTCTCAAATGCTAAATCTAAAATATCAGCTTTCGTTTTGCTGTCTTCCGTTGCCAGGCCAGACTGATCAGTGAGTGACTGGATGGAAGCCTTCGACCCGCTTACCGATTTTACGTAAGACCAGAATTTCCTTAGGTTTTCAGCAAGATCTTTTGCTAAGGTATGACGGTGGTAGTGGTTAAATGCTTCGCGCATCGCTCTTTTTACAGCAACACGAATCTCTGCTAACTTTTGCCTGTCCTCATTCTCCCGACTTTCTTGTACCGCAAGTGCAACTGCCTTTGCTTCCTGAGCATACTCCGAATTGCGCTGTTAAACCACGGTGGGTTTTTTCCGTCCGTAACCCACTTTTTCGGCACATACTTCCAATGCGTGATATACAATGTGTTTAATATTTGCCCATAATTCTTCCACGTCCATGTACCGGATGTAAATGAAGTCGATTCATTTACTAAGTGGGATGCTACCAACTGCTTACCTGGACTTAGAGGTAACGAGACGAGTCATATTGCATGCCTTTATCATCCTTAGAAATCAAACGGCAACAGATGTCGTGATTCGTAACGGTAATACTTCTCACAAATTTATGAGGAAGTTACGTTTAGGAGTTCAGTGCACTGCCTGATCTGCATGTCATTGGCTACAACGGATAGACTGAAGAGCTTGAAATCATTGAAAAAGTAGCAGTAACCAACGGTCCGATACAAGTATGGTGGGCGCTACAGTCTGGAACCGCGCGACCGCTACGTTCGCAGGTTCGATTCCTGCCTCGGGCATGGATATGTGTGATGTCCTTAGGTTAGTTAGGTTTAAGTAGTTCTAAGTTCTAGGGGACTGCTCAGACCCATTTGAGCCATCTGAATCAAGTATACCGGCCGGGGTGGCCGAGCGGTTCTAGGCGCTACCGTCTGGAACCGCGCGACCGCTACGGTCGCAGGTTCGAATCCTGCCTCGGGCATGGATGTATGTGATGTCCTTAGGTTACTTAGGTTTAAGTACTTCTAAGTTCTAATGGATTGATGACCTCAGAAGTTAAGTCCCATAGTTCTCAGAGCCATTTGAACAATTTTTAACCAAGTATGGAGAGTAGCCATATCCACAACAGAAAGAGCAAACGAGAAGTAGAACTACCAAGGGATTAGAATATCGTCACCTTGCCATACTTAAGAGAAATCTCAGAGAAATTGGCGAATATATTTCAGCCATCGAATGTATAGTTGTCGTTCCAAGAGGAGAGCTTAGATACAGTTTAATTTGAGATCTTGAATGCGAAAGTAAAGTAAAACAAAGAACAATGTGATTTTACAGGAGTATGCTTCAATGAAACGTTTTTTTGTAAACGCGTGCTGTAATTATGCTTATTGTAATGTTACCACACACAATGTCGTAATCTTGCTAATAAGTACGCCATCTTTTGAAAATACGGTTTTAAAACCGTAGAAACTATTTCCAATGTTTAATAAACCCTTATTTTGCAACTGGTTTGCTGTTATTTGTAATCCACTGAAAAATTAATAAGTGACATGAGGGAATATTCTTTTCTGAATTATCACAGCTTTTGGAAGATGGTGAAATAGAGAGAAACGGGTATAAAACTGACCATCCAGAGATTTAGTTTTGCATAAAAAATATTTAATTGCTTTAAAACAATTACGGTAATCGAGAAAAACTTGTGATTTTCGGGAAATGTACACAATGATTCTTGTCCGAGTTTTCGCATTCAAACGAAGAGTGGGTAACTGACAAATGGGCTATGAAACTGATCAGCTCAGCTTGAGGCTTAGTTATTTAAGAAAAGTATTTAATTGCTTGACTAGTGTAGTTAAGACGAAGTTAATTAGTGATGTGAGAGAACGTCGAAATAATTTAATGTAAATGAAATTTGGAAAGGTTAATCTCGTCTGCTCCTAGCCACTTTGCGCATAATAACTTATTTTGAGGTTGCATTTAGCTGACAAAAGTACTTCCTTCCAATCAAGTACCAAATTTCGAGAGCAGAACAGGCTAGGAAGGGAAATGAAGTGCCAAAAAGTTTATCTGTTCAGACTTTCTCTACTCTTCATGAAAGAAAGAGGCATTGTTCTGATATCTGATTTTTAAAATGGTTTCCTTCAAATCAAACACAAAATCTAGGAGATTTCGAGTAAAGAAGACAGTAGCATGAGAAATGAGGTACCAAAAATTTATCTTTCCAAAGCTTATCTCTTTCGCTTGTGTAAAGTTTAACTGGTATGACACGAGGTAAAGCAACATATTTCTTTCTGAATGCGAGCTGGCTTTATCCGCCAAACTTTTGGCTACAAAATACTAGCCTTCAACATAATCTCCGTTGAATACGACGGCCCTACTCCACCGTAATGGAGGGCCGTATATCCGCATGGTACACCTCTGCTGCTGGTCAACGTCAGAGTCAACGGCTTCCTGCATCAGTAACCTCACCATCATCCACGTACTGCTTCCCAAGGAGTGGACCCCTTATTGGGCGAATCAGATGGAAGTCGGAAAGCGCGAGATCCGAGCTGTAAGGTGGATGTGGAAGGACAGTCCTATGAAGTTTTGTGAGCTCCTCTCGGTAGTGCAACTGGTGTGAGGCCTTGCGTTTCATGGGAAGGAGAAGTTCATTTGCATTTTTATGGCGATGAATATGGTGAAGTCGTTTCTTCAATTTCCGAAGAGTAGCACTATACAGTTACGAGTTGCACCATGATGAAGGACATCAAACAGAATAACGCCTTTAGAGTCCCATATGACCTTCGCGATGACTTTAACCGCTGACGGTGTGGCTTTTTCTTCGGAGGAAAGATGGAGTGGTGCCTCTCCGTGGATTGCTGTTTTGTTTCCCGTTCGAAGTGAGAAAACGACATTTCATAAGCTGTAACAATGTTCGACAGAAGATTGTTACGATCAGCCTCGTAAAGCGCAAGCAATGCCGCCCAGTTGTTGGTCTTTACATCCTTCTGTTACGCGGCGAGGAACCTAGCGGCCACTAACTTTTGAGTACCCCATCTGGTGGACAAGTGTGTCAGAACTATCAAAAGAGAAACTCAGCTGTGCATCGAGGTGGTTGACTTGACCCGTCGATCGAATGAGAGTTTCCACACGTCCCAACACTGGAGGAGTTACAGTTATGTGCAGCCGGCCGGAACGTGGGACTTTGGACAGTTTACGTGACCTAGTCGTGATGATGAAAAACACCTCGCCCAACTATTCAAATAAATGGTTCTGAGCACTATGGGACTTAACATCTGAGGTCATCAGTCCCCTAGAACTTAGAACTACTTAAACCTAACTAACCTAAGGACAGCACACACATTCATGGCCGAGGCAGGATTCAAACCAGCGACCGAGGCGGTCGCTCGGATTCAGACTGAAGCGCCTAGAACCGCTCGGCTACAACGGCCGGCTGCCCAACTATTCACCGAACCTTTGTTCACTGACAAGTCTCCACAGACATTCTGCAAGCGACTATGAATATCTGCGATGCTCTGGTTTCCCGCCAAAAAAAACCTCAATAACAGCTATCTGCTTGTAACGCACCTCCTTTTACAGATGCCATTTTGAAGGCTCCGTATAGGGCCGCCAACACTCGGAACTTCATGAAACTATACGGACTTGCGCGGAGTTATTCCACGATGTCCCACAACAAACTCTACATTTTTTCAGCCGAAACTGGCCGAGAAAAAACTTTTTGTGTTACTTATTGAATACCCCTCGTAACGACTGTCGAAATGGTTTCCGTCCTGTCAGACAGTAAATTCAGCACATTTGTGCTGTAACGGAAGGCGATAGGAAATCAAATGAGGTTCATATAGCTCTGAGCACTATGGGACTTAACATCGGATGTCATCATTCCTTTACAACTTAGACCTACTTAAACCTAACTAACCTAAGGCATCACACACATCCATGCACGAGACAGGATTCGAACCTGCGACCGTAGCAGTCGCGCGGTTCCGGACTGAAGCGCCTAGTATCAAATGAGGTGTCAATAAGATCACGCTTTCTGGACAAGAGTGAAAAATTAGAAAATGAATGGAAAGCAATTAGTGAAATGTTTGCTAAAATGCTCTGTCTAAAACTGAGTAACAGGATGGATTATAGAAACATTCATAAATTCATAAAACTTTGTCACCATGACCAGGAAGGATTGAGGACTCACACTCATCGCAGTGGAAGTTCAAAACGTAGCAAAATACCTTTTTTACATGTGAAATTTCATCATTTTTTCACTTATTACTGGCAGCATTTGTTGCTATAGGTACACTTTTCTTCCTAAGCAAGAGAGATTCTTCGATTAATGTTTCATAGCATACAAACAGTAGTTACAGGTGTATGAAACTCTAGAATTTTCCAAATCTATTAATAAACAGTTGAAAAATTGAGATAATTAACTATAAAACTTGAGTTTTTCTACAGATGACTTTTAAAATGTAACTGTTCATTCATTTCTTCATGAATTAAATAACTTCTAGTGTTTCACACACCTGTAACTATGTGTGACTGTAGGCTTTCCCGGCGTAAACTATTGATGAAGGTTTCTCAGGTCTCAAACATATAAATAGCCCGCTCTCCACGAATCTCGACACTTCGCCAGAAGATGGGTACTATGATACTTCCCGAAACGTCGCGAGATATCAACGCTATCACCCGGCTGGAACCCGAGAAACCTTCATCAACCTGTAACTATGGTTTGTATGCTGTGCAAAAGTCATCGAAGAATCTGTCTTGCTTAGGAAGAAAAGTGTACCTACAGCAACAAATGCAGCCAGTAGTCAGTGAAAAAGTGATGAAATTTCACATGTAAAAAATAATGTGTTTTGTTACGTTTTTGAGTTTCCAGTGCTATGAGTACGAATCCTGAATCGTTCCTGGTCATGCTGTTAAATTTTTATGAATTTATTTGTAAAGGTATAGACAGTGGAAATTAAAATGTTCTGTGGGACCTCTCCTGCTCCACGTTGGCCCGTTTGACGTCCTACCCCCCTTAAAGATACTCGAAATCACGTACAGCAAATGAGCTGCATGACATCTTTTCTGTAATTTGTTTCTCACTTTCAGACAAATGATTCCAGAATTTGCAACACGAGCAGCTGCTAGCATGAGTTTCTTAGAAGTAGATACCTTAGGGGTTGCGGAGCAACTCAAATCGCTTGATACGGGCAAGTCTTCAGGTCCAGATTGTGTACCGATTAGGTTCCTTTCAGATTGCGCTGATACAATAGCTCCCTACTTAGCAATCATATACAAACGCTCGCTCACCGATAGATCTGTACGTACAGGTCGCACCAGTGTTTAAGAAGGGTAGTAGGAGTAATCCATCGAACTACAGACCTATATCATTGACGTCGGTTTGCAGTAGGGGTTTGGAGCATATACTGTATTCAAACATTATGAATCACCTCGAAGGGAACGACCTATTGATACGTAATCAGCATGGTTTCATAAAACATCGTTCTTGTTCAACGCAGCTAGCTCTTTATTCGCACGAGGTAATGGCCGCTATCGACAGGGAATCTCAAGTTGATTCCGCATTTCTAGGTTTCCGGAAAGCTTTTGACACCGTTCCTCACAAGCGACTTCTAATCAAGCTGCGGGCCTATGGGGTATCGTCTCAGTTGTGCGACTGGATTCGTGATATCCTGTCAGGAAGGTCGCAGTTCTTAGTAATAGACGGCAAATCATCGAGTAAAACAGAAGTAATATCCGGCGTTACCCAGGGAAGCGTCCTGGGACCTCTGCTGTTCCTGATCTATATAAATGACCTGGGTGACAATCTGAGCAGTTCTCTCAAGTTGTTCGCAGATGATGCTGTAATTTACCGTCCAGTAAGGTCATCCGAAGACCAGTATCAGTTGCAAAGCGATTTAGAAAAGACTGCTGTATGGTGTGGCAGGTGGCAGTTGACGCTAAATAACGAAAAGTGTGAGGTGATCCACATGAGTTCCAAAAGAAATCCGCTGGAATTCAATTACTCGATAAATAGTACTATTCTCAAGGCTGTCAATTCAACTGAGTACCTGGGTATTAAAATTACCAACAACTTCAGTTGGAAAGGCCACATAGATAATATTGTGGGGAAGGCGAGCCAAAGGTTGCATGCATTTCATTGGCAGGACACTTAGAAGATGCAACAAGTCCACTAAAGAGACTGCTTACACTACACTCGTTCGTCCTCTGTTAGAATATTGTTGCGCGGCGTGGGATCCTTACCAGGTGGGATTGACGGAGGACATCGAAAGGGTGCAAAAAATGGCAGCTCGTTTTGTATTATCACGTAATAGGGGAGAGAGTGTGACAGATACGATACGCGAGTTGGGATGGTAGTCATTAAAGCAAAGACTTTTTCGTCGCGGCGAGATCTATTTACGAAATTTCAGTCACCAACTTTCTCTTCCGAATGCGAAAATATTTTGTTGAGCCCAACCTACGTAGGTAGGAATGATCATCAAAATAAAATAAGAGAAATCAGAGCTCGAACAGAAAGGTTTAGGTGTTCGTTTTTCCCGCGAGCTGTTCGGGAGTGGAATGGTAGGGAGATAGTATGATTGTGGTTCGATGAACCCTCTGCCAACCACTTAAATGTGAATTGCAGAGTAATCATGTAGATGTAGATGTATATTTCATAACACATTTGAGCGATGGTTGAAAAAAAAAAAAGTCTTTTATTCGTGTAAGAGTGCACTGACAAGTGATATTCACTCTGACCGACTATTTGCTGCCGGCTGTAGGGGTAAAAGCGGCGTTCCACCACGAGAAATAAGAGTGGGTGGGCGGCCGGACTTGTTTTACGCGCCCGCCTGGTGGCCCCGCCGCTGCGTGCGGCAGACGGCCGGAATTTCCCACGGGAGTGCGCCGTGCGGCGCTGCGCCACTGTACTCGGAATGGCAGGGCGGGCGCCGGCAAAGAGGCGGACGCGCCCCAGCGCCGACGCCGGGCAGCTGCACGCGCTCCGGAACACGACGGCGCAATGGACACGTGCTGGTCTGGTGTCGCGCAATTCCAGTAAAACATTTCTCCGTGGTTCAGCACTTCTTTTTTTCTTTCTTCTCTGTTTCTGGGCCATCAGTAGAGCCCGGTTTCTCAAGCACTATCAGATTGTAAAACGTGTATGCAGCCATGCAGTATCGTATCACCACGCCCGCACAATGAGGTAGATAAACAAAACATGCGGTATCAAAACTCAGTTCTGTATTATCTTACCAAATGTATCCGGATAGCTATTCGCAGACATTAATATGTGGTGTGTCAAGCCTTCGCCCTTATGACAGCTTGAGCTATGTTGAGCACACTTTAAACGAGGTGTGTCAATGTCATTGTCGGGCCCTAGGGTTTGTAATGGTACTTGAATTACGTAACCATTACGGCACCTCAACTCAACCTCTCGATACCAGCAATATTATACTGTTTTTCTGTAAAGTAGTTAACATATTTCTGAGACAACATTCAGATTTGATTTAATAAATGTAGAGGTATTTTGATACATCGATATGTTTATATTGCAATGATATATTCTTTCTTTTGTCACTATGATCTTTGACGTACTTGTAACTCATCATTTTTGGGCGCGTAAGCCATTAATAGTTAGTTAGAGAGTCGGACCTTGAGAAAGTCAAGTCTTGGACGTCATGTTGTAAAGATGCATATTGCAGCCAGTTTCCAGTTTATAAAAATGTGAACTTTAACAGTGAGGAAGATGTTTTCAAGTATGTTTTGTATTCTGAAGTGATTTTTTGTCTGCGACGTGATATTGCAGCAAAAGTAATAAAAAAAGAAGTGTAACTTAAATTCGGAGTGCTGATTACCTTTTTTACATCACCATTGTCCTGCAAAAGGGTAATCTTCAAGAATGGTTTCTGAAGCGCATCTACAAAACTTTTGAATATAACAGAATAGAACCTAGGCCTCTTTGCATCCGAGCTTGGAATCATCACAACCTAGATTATTGACGATTGAGCCATGATTTTACAAGGAGACCAGCGTGGGAAACACGAAAAGATGAGTGCCTAGTTTATTCATTATTACATGAAATGACTTTATTATCTGTGCTCTAATGACACCTACCACATAATAACTTTGTGGTTGCCCGAAAATGCAGTATTTAGCAGCGTGAGCAACACCACAATCATTATTAAATTTGGACCTTTGTTGTGGTAGGGTTGTTAGAGGTTGGAACTGAAATATTCGTAAACCGTTCTCTCTTTTTTATAGAAAAGAATTCGTTAGTCTTCTGACTGAACTGTTGGGGCCCGCCAAGAATTCCACTCCTGTGCGGAACTCCTCATCTGAGTGTAGCACTTGCAATCTACGTCCTCAATTATTTGCTGGATGTATTCCAATCTCTATTTTCCTCTATAGTTTTTGCCCTGTACAACACTAGTCAGACTGAAATTATTCCGCCGGCCGGGGTGGCCGGGGTGGCCGGGCGGTTATAGGCTCTACAGTCTGGAACCACGCGACCGCTACTGTCGCAGGTTCGAATCCTGCCTAGGGTATGGATTTGTGGCATGTCTTTAGGTTAGTTAGGGGACTGATGACCTCAGAAGTTAAGTCCCTTAGTGCTCAGAGCCATTTGAACCATTTTTTGAAATTATTCCTTGATGTCTTAACATATCTACCATCCTGCCCCTTCTTCATGTCATTGGTCTTCATATATTCCTTTTCCTCACTTATATTCTCAGGAGAACCTCCTCGTTCCGTACCTTATTAGTCCACGTAATTTTCAGCATTCTCCTGCAGCACCACATCTCAAATGCTTCGATTCTGTTCTGTTCCTGTTTCCCTACTGTCCATGTTTCACTAACCTCTTAGAAATTTCTTCCTCATATTAAGGCCTATGTTCGATACTAGTAGACTTCTCATGGCCAGGAATGCGCTTTTTGCCAGAGCCAGTCTGCTTTTAATGTTGCCCTTGCTTCGTTCTTCAAGGGTTATTCTGCTGGTTGGGTAGCAGAATTCCTTAACTTCATCTACTTCTGATACTAATTTTCCCGCTGTTCTCATTTCTGCTACTTCTAAATCATGCCACAGGCGCTCCTGTGACTTCAGATGGGGACTCTGGGCAGGCCAGTGTTTTTAGTGAAAGGTATTGTGGACAAAGCATCTCCTCACAGACGCTGCTTTATTAAAGGGGGCACTGTTGTCGATACAAAATAAACATCGACATCGAACTGTTTCTCTACTGTACAGAGGATAGAATGCCGTCAAATGTGTTTATATTTTCCCGCACAATATCGGCATCGCACGAAAATCGCGCCCAGACCATAATGCCATGTTCTCGGTGTTTCGCTGTTGGTTCTACGCACGATGGCAGGCATTCGCGAAACCCAAATCTTTCTACCGGATTGGAGGGTATAGGCCTATATCACTTCGGATCACTCACTCACTGATCAATTGGGTCGCTTTCGTACCACTTCAAGCATCACTTAGCACTGACTGCAAAAACGTGTAGCTTATCAGGAGCTGTTCGACTAGTGTACCCGAGTCTGTATAGCTCTCTATGCTCTCTAGCTGGACTTAGGAAATAACGTGTGTTGATTACATGCGAGTTTTTGCAACCACAACCCGCGCTGCTCGACCTTCCCTGTCTGTCAGTACACCTACATCTACATACATACTCCGCAATCCAACATACGGTGCGTGGCGGAGGGTACCTCGTACCACAACTAGCATCTTCTCTCCTTGTTCTACTCCCAAACAGAACGAGGGAAAAATGACTGCCTATGTGCCTCTGTACGAGCCCTAATCTCTCTTACCTTATCTTTGTGGTCTTTCCGCGAAATATAAGTTGGCGGCAGTAAAATTGTACTGCAGTCAGCCTCAAATGCTGGTTCTCTAAATTTACTCAGTAGACATTCACGAAAAGAACGCCTCCTTTCCTCCAGAGACTCCCACCCGAGTTCCTGAAGCATTTCCGTAACACTCGCGTGATGATCAAACCTACCAGTAACAAATCTAGCAGCCCGCCTCTGAATTGCTTCTATGTCCTCCTCAATCCGACCTGATAGGGATCCCACGCGCTCGAGCAGTACTCAAGAATAGGTCGTATTAGTGTTTTATAAGCGCTCTCCTTTAAAGATTAACCACATCTTCCCAATATTCTACCAATGAACCGAAGACGACTATCCGCCTTCCCCACAACTGCCATTACATGCTTGTCCCACTTCATATCGCTCTGCATTGTTACGCCCAAATATTTAATCGACGTGAATGTGTCAAGTGCTACACTACTAATGGAGTATTCAAACATAACGGAATACTTTTTCCTATTCATCTGCATTAATTTACATTTATCTGTATTTAGAGTTAGCTGCCATTCTTTACACCAATCACAAATCCTGCCCAAGTCATCTTGTATCCTCCTACAGTCACTCAGCGACGACACCTTCTCGTACACCACATTATCATCAGCAAACAGCCGCACATTGCTATTCACCCTATCCAAAAGATCATTTATGTAGATAGAAACAGCAGTACATTTGATCTGCCTGGTCTTTGGTCGTTGATTGTTCCTTCATGTTTCCATTTCGGTTACAGCACCAACAATCGACTTGGGCAGCGTTAGAAGGGTTGATGTCCCCTGATGGATTTGTTATTCGTGTGTTATGCAATGGTTAGTTTACGTTCGACGTCACAGAGCTTTCCTGGCCGAACCATTCTGCTGTTTCTGTTTCTCTACTGACCGTACAATACTCCCCGCCTCATTTTATACTACCGAGAGTGGTAGAGCAGTGGTTAGGACGCTGGGCTCGAATTCTGGGGGACAACGGCCATCCTGTTTCAGGTTTCATACAAATGCCAGGATGGTTCCTTTGAAAGGAGGACCTCGGTTTCCTTCCCCATCTTTCCTTAATTATAGCTTCTGCTCCAATGTCTCCGTCATCGACGGGGCGATAAACATCAGTCATACCTTTTTTTCATTTTATACTGGCAAATCCGCCTTTCGTGACATCTAGCGGCCAATTACACATTACACATTTTGGTGCCCGGATAGTATTGATCCGATTGAGTACACTTACTTCTGTTTTGTACTAAAAAAAAAAAAACAAATGTCCCCAAATTCTCTTCACTTACGTTAAAGCGTTTGTATCACAGAACATTTCTGTACATAGAAAACGATCTTCTCTGCGTCACAAGAAGTGACAGACGCATACTTAAGTGAAGAAGTGAAGTATGGTAGAGTTGAAAGTCTTTTACATTTTCGACACAAAATATTATTTTGTCAACTTCTTAAACTCAAAATCAGGATTTTATCGGATAACTTTGTTCAGTTTATCTTTTGCTGCAACACCCACTTCTCTGTGGGATGATTGCAAAGATGTTACAACCTTTTCAGTCAAAGATTGCACCAGAGGTAGACTTCACTATTGCAAAAATTTGACTCGTTTATCAACTCTAGCTTCAAATCTGTTCTCTTGAAAGCCACTTGCACGTCTTTAGTGTAAGCTGCATCAGTGGCTTTAAATTAGCCTAAGACTTTTTTTTTGTTAGTCAGTTAAGGTCCAGTGACTAAAGCTGTTTCAACAGATTGAAGCAAACAGTTACTACAAAAAATTTACGGATCACATTAAAAGCTGGCAGCATTTACTCTGCTACCCCATCTTGTTCAAGTAGGTCATGGTGGTAAAGCTAAATCTGGCAGCATATATCTAAATGCTGTAACACAGGCAGATGCTTTCAAGAAAAACCTTTAATGTGAAAAAATCAGCATACAATATAATTAATGCTTTTACAATTATCAAATCTTATTTTCTTTATGCATCTATTTACCAGATTTGTGGGGGACATCAGCATATTAATATTGTCATATTTTACATGTGCTGTTTTGGCTACAGTCGGCCGGGGTGGCCGAGCGTTTCTAGGCGCTACAGTCTGGATCCGCGCGACCGCTACGGTCACAGGTTCGAATCCTGCCTCGGGCATGGATGTATGTGATGTCCTTAGGTTAGTTAGGTTTAAGTAGTTCTAAGTTCTAGGGGACTGATGACCTTAGACGTTAAGTCTCATAGTGCTAAGAGCATTTTATTTTTCTTTGGCTACACGATGTACAGCACGGGCTAAACATCTAACGTGCTTTACATTAGGACGGTTAGGACGAAATATTGTAATTGCTTCCCGTCCTTCATCATAAGCGAGATAAGCGAGGCAGTATAACAACAATAAGGCCCTTCTGTATTAAATATTTTTGGCTACAAAGCATAATGTATTTCAGTTTCAATTTACGCAAAAATGTGTCATCTTCAGTGGGTCTCAATTTATTTTACAGTATCATGCAAAGTACATGACTATTTTTCTACTTGACACCTAAAACTTATATCATGTGCATTTTACTTATTTTATTTCGATTGATCATCTGGAACTTATGAAAATGAATTTTTACAGATCAGCTTGTTTTGATGGCTTTTATAGTTTGACAGCATATCGTCTTCCAATTAATCGTATAGAATTTGCTTGCTTTTTAAAAATACTTTTTCGTAAATATTTGTCGTGTGTGTCTCGAACTTACATTTTTCGTTCAGTTGTGCGTCTTTGTTCTGTTTCTTTCCTGTTGTAAATACACATACTAATTCTCACACCTTTTGGCGGTTCACTCTCTCATGGTATAGCACAATTTTTCCAGAAAAATAAGATCTGGGAAAAGACGTATGTTGCAATAGTAATAGAATAGTCATAGTCACTTGTTTCTTTTCAGTGCCTCGTTAATTTTGAATTTTCGGTGGAAACGTTTGAGGTGTCTCTGCATGGGATGATCTTGAGTTTGATATGTGTGTGTGTGCGCGCGTTTGAGTGTGTGTGCGTGTTGTGTGTTTGAGGAAAGAGAGAGAATGAGGATGAGGGACAGGGGGGGGGAGGAAGGGCGGGAGGGAGCTGGAAAAAAAGTGGAGGGTGTTAGGGGACTGAGGAGCATGATTTTTTTTTATTCAAGGATGTTTGAATGCTACTTTTTATTTGAGAAAGTGTTTTTGTGTAGTTCAGTAAGTGTTGCAAAAAGTGATCTGTTGCCCATTGTTGGGTATTCGTTCAACTTTCTTATATTATTCAGTTTAATATATTGCAGTTATCCTAGTTTCTGATAGAGACAACTGCTTTCTCAAACGATCTTGAGATCGAGTCCATTTTTCTTTAGATTCTGGTTTTCCTCTATGAGATGATCTACAAAAGCGGAATGTGCACTGTCACTTTTTAAGCTTCTGAGGCGCCCATAAAGTCTAGTTGTAAAATTTCTATACGTTTGACCTATGTAGACAGATTGGCATGAACTATAAGTTAATCAATAGATTTCGTCTTTGGAATATTTGTATTTAGTTTTTTGGATTTATCCGTACACTAAGTTTGCTCTGAATGATATTTGAAGTCCTTGTCTCTGCAAAATGTTATTCGCCCTGTAGAAGTTTATGTTGCTGGATTTTATTATGTGTCAATGTGTTCCTTGTATGGTGTTCCTAGTTCCCTGTGATCTCTGTTTTTGGCATGTGTTGGAGTTTCTGGCTCATTGTTGTGGCTGGTAATTTATCCTTGGTCTGTCCTTTCTTAAATTGCTTTCTTATGTTGCTGTACATTTCATAGCGCATTTGTGTGTTGTTCACATTCTCTCTGGCTACGTTGTGTATTGCGTTTTGTTGAGTTTGTCCACTGGGTTTCTCTTAAACTTGTGTAGTTCGTATCTGAAACTTTAATGCTTCTGTGACAGTGGGCGATTGGACTGGTTGTGGGTGGTTGTACTTCTACTTGGGAATTTAGCCTCATATCTGCTTCTTCAAAGGTGAATTTTATTTTAGAGTAGACTGTGTGTTTTGTCATCGTGTTGTTATTTTATTTCTGCGTCTGCTTCATCTACCAAACAAATAACGTCATGCACATAACGGTACCAGTATAAAACCTTTTAATGTTCTGGGTATATAATTTCACTGAATAATTTGTTTTCAGTGTGATTCTGGAATACGTTACGTATACCACTGATAGGTGAGCCCAAATGTAGTCATTTTTTCTGTAAGTAGAACTTCTCCTTGAAAGTGTAGCAGCTCTGTTCTAACCTTTTTAATGGCTTCAGTTTCATGTAGGTGCGCATTTTTGGTGTTCCCTTGCTTCTACAACTGTTCTTTCATAGTGCTGACTGTTTCCTATTGGTACATTTGTGTACGTGTGACTCTTGCTAAGAGATATACTGTTTTCTGTTGGTAATGTATCACGTCAGTTTTTCTACCAGATCGTTGGTGTTTTATAGATTCCTTTTGTTAGTGAAAGTGTACAGTTCCTGCAATAATGTGTGTGTGTGTGTGTGTGTGTGTGTTTGTCTGGCTAGATGGTGAGACGCACTCAACCTAAATAGTCTACCAGTATTCTATCAACACTCCACTCAGACCGATAATTAACTTGAAGAATGCACCATATTACCACCTAGCTACAAACCATAAAAAGGTTTCACGAAGCATTCAAAATCAGCGACTTACTGAACAGGTAAAAAACGATGAACGAGTGAGCGGCGACAATAACAGACAGTCTTCCTGTGACTACGCTAACGCAAGTCTTTCGCTCAGGTCTCGTGTTTCTGTAAAAATCGTGCGAAAACAGATGAGAGTGTTGTATAACTGGTATGGAAAACATTGCATGTATTTATAGTAGAAAAAAGAAAAAGACAATAGATGCACAACGGACGAAAAAAGTAAATACAGGCCATACACAATTACTGCTCACGGAAAGGATTTATTTTAAATAAGCAAATTATTTGTGGTTACTTTGCAGATGATATGCTGTCAAACGATATGAGGCATAAAAACAAGCTGACCTGTAGAAGTCCATTTTCATAAGTAATGTGGTTCCAGATGAGCGATCGAAACAAAATAAACAAAATGCACATGTTATTGTTTTTAGGGATAAAACTGAAAAAAATACCGTGAACATTACATGATGTTTTACAGAAATAAATTGAGACCCACAGAAGATGACACATGGGTAAAAAAAAAATACATTGCGTCTAGTAGAAAGCGGAGTTTAAAAATACTAATACACAGACATAGAAAAAAAGTCAACTGGAGCTTCCTACCCAGCTTTCTTTTCTACCCATACATGTGTTATTCGTGTCAGTAACTTCTATACATAAGAAGTTCAGTTGACTGTGCGATAAATCTCGCACTTATCTGTCCTTGCTATGTTTTGGATTGTTTGGAAGACATTTCTCCGAAAATCTGATCGTATTTCCCCAAACTCATAGATCCTACACAGGAACTAGAATTGTCGTTTGTTATCAGAACGAATGTTATCTAGGTCTTCCACTTTACTTGTTCGCAGCTCTGTTAAATTCTAACGCTCCATGTCTTCCATATCGACTCCTGTTTTTTCAACTATCATTTATTCCGATGGTTCCTCTCCCTCGTAAACGCCTTCAAATCACTCGTTCCAGCAATCCACGCTCTCCTCTTCGTTTAACAGTAGATTTCAATGTCGCACTGTAAATGTTGATGCCCTTGTTTTTAATTTCTCCAGAAGTTGTTTTGATGTCCCACGAGCATTTCATTTTCCAATTTCCTCCCATTTTTCTAGCAGGCAACTGACTTAGCTTCTCTGCCCTATCTATTTCCTTGGTTCCTAAGTGACCCGTATTGCTGAATTCCGGTTTTCTTCCTCGTAATGTTTGCCCTTCTTCCTCTATCAGTCAGTTGAAGTATTTCTTCAAGTACTCATGATTTATTCTGTTTTCTTCCTTGAACCTATATTGGTCTTTATAACTTTTTTGACTGCCTTTTTTGGATATGTCCAACCGCATAATGTGGTATTCACTCTCGCCGTATTTACAGCCTTAGAGAATTTCAAAGACACCTCATCCTTCCTCAGTAGTTCACTATCCGGCTTCCTTCCGGAAAATTTTCTTAAACTTCAAATTGATAATTACTGAATGGTGATCTAAAAGCGTATCTTCTCATGGGCACACTTGAAATCCTATGTCCGATTTCGTTTTCTCTGAATACCCATGATTTAATACAGCTGGAATCTTCACACGTCTCAGTTACGTTTCCAAGTAAACTGTTTCCCCTAGCGATTTTCCAACAGTGTGTTTGTTATTGCAATATGAAATTTACTTCAGATCTCAATTACTCTTCCTCCTCTCTTATTTCTACTACCGAGCCCATATTCTCCTGTAACTCCGTCCTCTGTGCCCCGTTTCGCCCTTACTACCCCGATCGAATCCTCCATCACGATCAGATGTTCATCTCGCGTCACATACGGAATTACCCGCATGCGGGTCACAGATGCTGGTCGGGGCAAAGAGGTACATGTCATCTGTGGTGAAAGCGTTCAGGCATTCGATTCGCTTATCGATCTATGTTCCGTGGTGGTAACACCTTGACGACTTCTGTGCAATTTAATTACACCAAGAGCCGGACCCATGTGTCATCCAAACTAAAACCATGATCATTGTTTATTTCTATGGCTTCCTTGAAAATAGAATCGCAAAGGGAAGAGATGAATGTTAAAATTTTCACGTTACTGTGTAAGTAGGCTGTTTAGGTTTTTGTGTTGGTAACGTCACGTAGCGCTCTGTATGAAAATCACTGGCTGTGCTGTGTGCGGTCTTTGGCTGGTTGGCATTGTTGGAATATTCACTATTGTAGTGTTGGGCAGTTGGATGTGAAAACGCGCGTAGTGTTGTGCATTTGGAGGTGAGTCGCCAGCAGTGGTGAATGTCGCAAGAGAGATGGTAGAATTTTGAGAGCGGACGATCTGGACGTGTGTACGTCAGAAAAAACGAAATTTGTGAGACTAGATGTCATTAACTGACTTTTGAACACTATTAAGGTAAATACATTGTTTGTTCTCTAAAAAAAATGGGATGAGCACAAGTAGATATTTCCCTTCACAGGAACTGCATGCATAATTTTTCAACGATTTGGTAACTTTTTTGACGGAGTAAGTTTTTGTGATGCATCACCCTTGCGTTAAGATCTGACTTACGTATTAGACATTTCCTATCTTTACTGTAATATTCTTTCTGCTTGAGCTTTACCATGTTCAGGTATAAGTTATTTCATTTGCTGCTGCTGTTTGCCAGGCATAGTTCTACTGAATTTTACATTGTATTAACCCAGTTTTACTACTGATTTATTTTTCTTGTTGCTGCACATTGGCTCATATTTGTTGTAATGTTGCATTTGCTTTGCTAATTTAGATATATTGCTGCTTGCTTTGCCAATTTGCATTTTTTGTCATTTCTGTTTGTGTTAATTGTTTTTTGCTGCTGCATTTCCTCATCCCTTAGTTTATGCATCTGAGCTCAGTAGATTTAATTTAGCTTAAGAAGGGGGGGGGGGGGGAACTATATAAGAAACTAACTATGGAGAATAGGGGAAGAATGCATTGAGAAGTTATATGAAAAAGATCTGGGCTAAAATGAGTAGTGTACAATGAAGAATAATTATTTTGAAGGAGGATATGAACAAAACAGTATGGTTTAGGGACAACAGGTATAGATATGACTTTTTGGGAATAATGATGAACGAAGGGAGATTTCCAAGTAGTTTTGTTTGCAAAGCAAATACTACAAATACTGCAGTAAACAAACCCTGTCCTTTCCTTTTGTGTTATCCCGCTATGTGTTTGTGTACCCTTGTGTATTTGTGCTCTTCCTGTATTTATGTGTTTATCTGATAAGAGTTATGTTGTAGAATTTTTCTAATAATAAGTTATTTTCTTTGTAAAGATGTTTAGACATTATTTATTCTGTTCTGTTTAAATGCTCGTGGGTGA
This sequence comes from Schistocerca americana, assembly GCF_021461395.2. Taxonomy (NCBI): domain Eukaryota; kingdom Metazoa; phylum Arthropoda; class Insecta; order Orthoptera; family Acrididae; genus Schistocerca; species Schistocerca americana. The sequence continues at coordinate 1,095,732,763 of NC_060119.1, read as the reverse complement.
AATTAATGTTTGGAAAACTATTCTCATTATTTTATTTATTTACTTATGTAATAATTCCTGTAACACTGATATAAATGTTTATTTCTATTCTTTTGAGAAGCATGTATTACTACAAATGTTATCTGTATTATTATGTTTTAATGATGTTATATGTACCTTTGTAATTGTATTCTCATGTTATAAAATTGTAACTGACGCCAGTTCATCAAATTAAGTATCTTGTAAGCTTTCATTTCAGTGCACACCCTGTTCGTCATAGTATGTGCATAATATATGAAAAGTTGGGACTGTTAATGTTTGCACATGTGTTAATAATTCAGCAAGGGAATGGTTAACAGCATTGCTGGTTCTAAGGACATTTCTAAAAACTTTGTGAGTGCACAAGTGGTGATTTATGGACTTGCTATATTATCCACAAGACTCTTCGGTGGTGATTGGGCACCTGCACAGTCGCAACAGATGGCCGCTGGCCATCTCTACGAGGACCGCAGTGGGTCTGCACCTTCCATGACCCACCAATACCATACCCTCTACCAGGACTACAGTGGGTCTGCTCTGTGATGACCTACCTACCAATATTCTTCAAAACTTAGACTGACTCTGCTGTGGGTTTGCTCTGTTGTAGCCCATTACCTGTCTGCATGTCAAGAGTCAGCGTTGTCTTTCCTTTGGAAGGACAACACTACTCCTTCTTCAATGCTGCATGGAAATCCACTACTTCCGTGTGCATTTTCTTTTACTGCTCAGAGTTTGAGAAAAAAACTGCAATTACTACTGTGATGAATAATCAGAAGGAAAAAACTGCAATTACTACTGTGATGAATAATCAGGACTGTCTTTATGGACTGTGAGAAAATCTTTGCTTTTGACCAAAAGTGCATCAATAAGCGTGTGCATTTGGTATCTTTGTTATTGTAATTATGAAATTTTTTTCAAATCTTTATTGGCCACTCCCGAAAACAATTTGTAAAAATCTTGTCGGGAGCATGGGGGCTATGTTAGTAGGCTGTTTAGATTTTTATGTTGGTAACGACACATAGCGCTCTGTATGAAAATCACTGGCTGTGCTGTGTACAGTCTGTGGCTGATTGGCATTGTTGGATGTGAACAGCGCGTAGCGTTGCGCAGTTTGAGGTGAGCCGCCAGCAGTGGTGGATGTGGGAAGAGAGATGGCAGAGTTTAGAGAGCGGTCTATCTGGACAAGTGTCCGTCAAAAAAACGAAATTTTTAAGACTGGTTGTCATGAAGGGATGTATATATTATGACTTTTGAACACTATTAAGGTAAATACATTGTTTGTTCTCTATCAAAATCTTTCATTTGCTAACTATGCCTATCAGTAGCTAGTGCCTTCAGTTGTTAGAATCCTTTATTTAGCTGGCAGTATTGGCGCTCGCCGTATTGCAGTAGTTCGAGTAACGAAGATTTTTGTGAGGTAAGTGATTCATGACACGTATAGGTTATTGTTAGTCACGGCCATTCTTTTGTAGGGATTATTGAAGGTTAGATAGCGTTGCGCTAAAAATATTGTGTGTCAGTTTAGTGATGATCAGAATAAGTAAAGAGAGAAATGTCTGAGTACGTTCGGTTTTGCTCAGTTGTTTGAAAACCAAATAACGTAAGGGGTTTACCGGATCAGTAATTGATAAATTTTTCTAAGGGGACGTTTCAACTGTAGTTCATCGAGTGACCTGTATCCATACGATGTCTGGCTTGTCTGGCTGTAGCAAGCGTGTGACACACACGTGTTCCACGCACCTTTCATGAACTGTGCGTGTTGTTTGACCTATAGACGATATATTACAATTTCGGCAAGAAACCTGACACACACGTGTCTTACGAAGTAATAGGTGGTCCTTCACAGTACCAAGTAAGGCTGCAATCTTCGCAGATCGCCTGAACATGGTGTTTCTCGAGAATACCGCTCATATTCGAGGAAAGAGCACCCCCATAAGGCAAAAACGATCATCATCTGAAGGTATTACGTTCTTCTTCTAGCTCACGTATTTGCATTCTAGGATTCACATTGAATTCTCTACGAATTTGCTGTTGTTTATATAAATTCCCTTTAAAAATGCTCTAGAGGTGTGGGAGCTCTTCTTGAAAATTACCATTATCGGATATACAGTATGCACTGTGCAGTACGGTCTTAAGGACACATACAGTTAGTGATGGCACCTACTAGAATGTAAACATGAATTAGTAATCGTTGATTTACGATATACAGCGTGTCCTCATGAGCCATGGACTTCGCGACAAACGGAAACATCCACGGATGCCTATTTTTCCAATCGGGCTGTGCATATATAAAGAGGCTATTTGAGACATTTATGTGATGTCAGCTCTCCTTGTGAACTTGGTGCTTAAGTACAGACATCTTTCCAGCGATAGCAGGGCTCTTTTCATGCATCATCTCTCCTGTTCCAATTTGAGGTGCTTATAACAACCTGAGCACAAGTGTACTTCACAAACACCTAAGGTAAGACCATCACCGTATGAAAACCTAATGCTGAGTACTTACTCTACTACAACCAGACAGGAAGTATGTTCCATAAAATCCGTCTGAAACTCTGCTGACTTGCAGGCAGAACTCGAACTCACCACCAGTGAGAGTGGGGATTCAGAGTTCCGACGAATGAAAAATACACAACAGCCCTAAACGATCTCCTAGTCTTTTCTGTCTCATTACACATCAGTTAAGGGCTGAGAGGTGAGCAGTAGGAGCCAGGAGACTAGACTACTCCCATTCCACAGCATGATTCTGAATTTTAGGAAGCAGCGGTCATGCGAGACACAGCTGGCCCTCTTTGTGCATGATATTGAGAGGTCTCTGTTGGATTCCTTTCATGTTAATTTCTTAAATCTGTTGTCATTTACGGCATAAATTCCTCTTATAAATTTACTGTGGCGTTTCTGACTATCTGGGAGGAGACTGAGTAGTGAAACGTGTTACTTTTACACACAAACAAGAACGATCTGTCACACTACTACACTTTAAAACACAGTTTATATGTAATTCATGTCACACAGTCTCATACGGAACCGACTTCCGCTTTCTTTTATATACTGTATATGATAAGATACCGTCATCCCCCTTCCCTTCTGTGTGAGAGGATGAATGAGCAAATGTATTTCTAGTTGCATGCTTGAGGGTAGCAGACAAGCCTGTCTGCTAGAGAACAGTAGGACCAACGTCGGAACAGGTAGCTACGCTTTCTAAAAGCAAAGAGGTTTCTATCCTTAGTATGGTCCTGTCCGTCTCTTGTCATGCTGGTATAGGAAGCTGCCCCTCTGGCCACTTCCGTTTGTATTTGTGAGCCACCCTCAGAAAGGGACCAGGTCAGTCTGTCCGTGGCGAGCGTCTGAAGTGGTAAGATCTCTGGCTAAGCGCGTGTCTGCTAAGTCCGTAGGACAATGGATTTCTTAAGTTCAGCCTAACTGAAAATTTAATCACCTTTATTTCAGGTTTAGCTCTAAAATATCTAATGTTATCTTAAATTGCAACGCAGTGTAATTCTCGTGTGAAGTTCAGAATATATTCCGGTAGTTGCTTTGCCACTACTTTGTGAGTAAAATGGAACCACGTGTTGATCAGTAACTCTAATTAAGTTCATCAATCTTAAATGCGAATGTGATCGAGATTATAACGTCTCGTCTTGACAATAATTTTCAATATAGCAACTTTTCTATATGTTCAACAAACGTGGGGTGTACTTTGTGAAACCAGTACCACGTGAAGCATGTGGTGTAATCATCAAAGTAGCCCTCAGCTATTCTTTTCGGGAAGATTTCACAAATAGTTAATATGAATTTAGTATACCAGTGTGTGGTAATTACGAGGGCAGTTCAATAAGTAATGCAACACATTGTTTTCCCGGCCAATTTTGGTTGAAAAAACCGGAAATTTCTTGTGGAATATTTTCAAACATTCCCGCTTCGTCTCGTATAGTTTCATTGACTTCCGACAGGTGGCAGCGCTGTACGGAGCTGTTAAAATGGCGTCTGTAACGGATGTGCGTTGCAAACAACGGGCAGTGATTGAGTTTCTTTTGGCGGAAAACCAGGGCATCTCAGATATTCATAGGCGCTTGCAGAATGTCTACGGTGATCTGGTAGTGGACAAAAGCACGGTGAGTCGTTGGGCAAAGCGTGTGTCATCATCGCCGCAAGGTCAAGCAAGACTATCTGATCTCCCGCGTGCGGGCCGGCCGTGCACAGCTGTGGCTCCTGCAATGGCGGAGCGTGCGAACACACTCGTTCGAGATGATCGACGGATCACCATCAAATAACTCAGTGCTCAACTTGACATCTCTGTTGGTAGTGCTGTCACAATTGCTCACCAGTTGGGATATTCAAAGGTTTGTTCCCGCTGGGTCCCTCGTTGTCTAACCGAACACCATAAAGAGCAAAGGAGAACCATCTGTGCGGAATTGCTTGCTCGTCATGTGGCTGAGGGTGACAATTTCTTGTCAAAGATTGTTACAGGCGATGAAACATGGGTTCATCACTTCGAAACTGAAACAAAACGGCAATCAATGGAGTAGCGCCACACCCACTCCCCTACCAAGAAAAAGTTTAAAGCCATACCCTCAGCCGGTAAAGTCATGGTTACAGCCTTCTGGGACGCTGAAGGGGTTATTCTGTTCGATGTCCTTCCCCATGGTCAAACGATCAACTCTGAAGTGTATTGTGCTACTCTTCAGAAATTGAAGAAACGACTTCAGCGTGTTCGTAGGCACAAAAATCTGAACGAACTTCTCCTTCTTCATGACAACGCAAGACCTCACACAAGTCTTCGCACCCGAGAGGATCTCACAAAACTTCAGTGGACTGTTCTTCCTCATGCACCCTACAGCCCAGATCTCGCACCGTCGGTTTTCCATATGTTTGGCCTAATGAAGGACGCAATCCGTGGGAGGCACTACGCGGATGATGAAGAAGTTATTGATGCAGTACAACGTTGGCTCCGACATCGACCAGTGGAATGGTACCGTGCAGGCATACAGGCCCTCATTTCAAGGTGGCGTAAGGCCGTAGCATTGAATGGAGATTACGTTGAAAAATAGTGTTGTGTAGCTAAAAGATTGGGGAATAACCTGGTGTATTTCAATGCTGAATAAAACAACCCCTGTTTCAGAAAAAAAAAGTGTTGCATTACTTATTGAACTGCCTTCGTACATGACGGACAGGATTGTGCTACGAACGTAACTTCTATGGGTGAAAATTGAATCCGTTGGTAGTGGTTAATTTTCTCTTGCATATGTTTCAACGTTCTTTGTGTGATGTTTTATGAATGCAGTGTTGTATGCAGTCTCCCAATCTTGGCTCCATATTTGATGTGTTCCGTAAGATTACAAACTCACATTTTCACAGTCCTAAATAAGGCAACAGCTTAGTTATGACTCACGTTTAATATGCTGAAATTTCAATGATCAATGTTAAAATAAATTTCCAAATATAAACTGATTTATTTCTTTTTATTTAAATTCTCTTTTAGATATATATATATATATATATATATATATATATATATATATATATATATATATCACCGGTTGTCGTATGACTATTAAAAGATTATAATTAATGTTCGTCTGGTTGGGAATTTGGTAAGCTACACAGGATACCTGGTGAAACAGTTGCTCAGTAATGCAAGATTAACTTCCCCAGACAGCTCACAGCTTTTAACCCGCTTTTATTGTCTATCACCACAGCTTACATAGCAAATTAAAGCAACAACGTTACAATATACAGCAGGCTCTAGATAACGGCTCCCAGGTTGATGTCATATTTCTCGACTTTTGAAAGGCGTTTGACTCAGTTCCGCACTGTCGCTTGATCCAAAACGTGCACGCTTACTGTCTGTCCGATGACATATGCGGTTGGATAGACAGTTTTCTAACAGACAGGGAGCAGTTGGTCGTCCTGAACGCGGTGACTTCAACAGAAACAAGCGTAACTTCAGGTGTTCCCCAAGGCAGCGTAATAGGTTCGCTGCTTTTTACGATTTACATAAACGATCTGGCTGATAGTATTGGCAGCGGCATTAAACTGTTTGCCGATGATGCTGTAGTCTACAGGAAAGTAGAATCATACGAAAGTTGTGAACAAATCAATGAGGATATGCATAAAAGAAATGCGTGGTGTAATGACTGGCAGTTATCTCTCAATACCAGTAAGTGTAACCTTCTGCGCGTAACAAGGCGAAAATCCCCATTAATGTACGAGTACAAAATAAATGCCCAGTAGTGGTCGAGCGGTTCTAGGCACTTCAGTCTGGAACCGCGTGACCGCTACGGTCGCAGGTTCGAATCCTGCCTCGGGCATGGATGTGTGTGATGTCCTTATGTTGGTTAGGTTTAAGTAGTTCTAAGTTCTAGGGGACTGATGACCTCAGATGTTAAATCCCATAGTGCTCAGAGCCATTTTCAAATGCCCAGTATTTGGAAGCGGTAACATACGTCTAGTATCTGGGTGTGACTATTTGATATGATCTAAAATGGAATGATCAGGTAACACAAGTAACGGGTGGGGCGAACTCTAGATTTCGGTTTATTGGTAGAATCCTGAAGCAATGCTGTCCTTCAACAAAGGAAATAGCTTAAATACGTTAGTTCGTCCAGTCTTAGAGTACTGTTCGTCTGTATGGTACCTTAACAGTTGGGTCTGATTCAAGAGATTGAGAAGATCCAAAGAAGAGCGGCAAGATTCATTATTGGTACATTTAGCCATCGCGAGAGCGTTACAAATGTCATAGAAAATTTGAAGTTGGACACACTTCCAGATAGACGGCGCGGTAACCGGGAAGGGGCTGCTCACTAAATTCCCAAATCCGATCTTCACCGAGGATGTAGAGCATACATTGTTACCACCAACTTTTCAAATCGCGCAATGATCACCATTCAAAGACAAGGGAAATTAGAGCTCGTACTGAGGCGTTCAGACAGTCGTTTCCCCTCGCGCTATTCGTGAGTGGAACAGAGGGAGGGAAATATTACTTTGGTGCGAATTGTGCCATCCGGCACACACCGCTTGGTGGCTAGAGGAGTATATATGTACATGTAGATGCAGATGTAGAATGAAAAACTCTGCTAGCAAGCACAACACAACAGTGCGGATTCTGCCGAAAAATACAAAATTATCCAGTAAGAAGGCGGTATTCTGAAAGTTAAAACTGCACATTACTCCGAAGCATCAACATTCACACGCCTTGAGAAAGCAGACCAGCCAAGAGATGTTTTATCTGGCTATAAGGGCTTTCACGAGGAATTTCATGTTTGCTTCGTGAAAGGAATTAATGTCCCGTAACCCACCTCCAGTGTCAGCTGGGGGAGCACCAAGACCAGCCTCTCTACGTGTGAACGAGGGCTTGCCCAGAGTAAAAGGGTTTTACAGCATCAAACCTCTTTCACCCATCCAGTTGTGAGCATTCAGACCTACTTGATATTCACCAAAAGCACAACAATATACAGTGAAGTGGGAACAGCCACTGGCGAAGTTAATCTAAATGTGCCATTTCAGAACAGCGTAATTGAATGATTACTTTATCGAGGCAATTTACTTTTCGTTCACTGAAATTTATAATGGACATTTTGAGAGTAAAATGCAACCTCACACTCAATTTCAATAGTTTTATCGGCAGAGTACAAGAAGTGAGATGCATTAACTTCGTTGTTTGTCTACGAGTTTCTGAAGATGCTGAACATTGAAATGGTGGTCTTCTTTTGCATCAGATTGCTGAGTTCGCTGGTTCAGTAATGACAGTCGTGGGAAATTCTGTTAGTTCCATGTGTAATTGTTGTTGGTCTGCAGATGTGGGTCTTCCATAGGCATATGCAGGTGACGCTGTTGTCCACTAGCTGCATGCGTGTATGATTTTCTTTGAATAATTTCGATTGCGTTTCTGACTGACGAGTTGTGCAACACAGCGAATTTGTGTACCTGTCAACGCCGTTCACATTGCGGTTATATTTTCTTAACAGTTATTTGGTGTTCCTTTCCACGGTTAAAGCACGATATTATGTCAGACGTATATAATGCAATCGAATGGACAAACTGCACATGACACACGACGCGTTTCCAGGACACAGTTTGCAGAAGATCCTAACAGGTAACATGTATAAGGCCGAATTGACGTCGTATGGCATACAAACAAATGTATTGAGAAACCTGCTAAACATCGAATATTAGAATAAATGTAATGTAATTTAAGCATGCAGCTTTACTGTATGGTTAAATGATGATGGCGTCCTCTTGGGTAAAATATTCCGGAGGTAAAATAGTCTCCCATTCGGATCTCCGGGCGGGGACTACTCAAGAGGACATTGTTATCAGGAGAAAGGAAACTGGCGTTCTACGGATCGGAGCGTGGAATATCAGATCCCATAATCGAGCAGGTAATTTATAAAATTTAAAAAGGGAAATGGATAGGTTAAAGTTAGATATAGTGGGAATTAGTGAAGTTCGGTGGGAGGAGGAACAAGACTTTTGGTCAGGTGAATACAGCCGGCCGCTGGTGGCCGAGCGGTTCTGGCGCTACAGTCTGGAACCGCGCGACCGCTACGGTCGCAGGTTCGAATCCTGCCTCGGGCATGGATGTGTGTGATGTCATTAGGTTAGTTAGGTTTAGGTAGTTCTAAGTTCTAGGGGACTAATGACCTCAGCAGTTGAGTCAAATAGTGCCCAGAGCCATTTAAACCATTTAGGTGAATACAGGGTTATAAATACAAAATCAAATACGGGTAATGCAGGAGTAGGTTTAATAATGAATAAAAAATAGGAGTGCGGGTAAGCTACTACAAACAGCATAGTGAACGCATTATTGTGGCCAAGATAGACACGAAGCCCACGCCTACTACAGTAGTACAAGTTTACGTTTCTAGCATTTGTAGACTTAGATAAAGCTTTTGACAATGTTGACTGGAATACTCTCTTTCAAATGCTAAAGGTGGCAAGGGGTAAAATACAGGGAGCGAAAGGCTATTTACAATTTGCACAGAAACCAGATAGCAGTTATAAGAGTATAGGGGCATGAAAGGGAAGCAGTGGTTGGGAAGGGAGTGAGACAGGGTTGTAACCTCTCCCCGATGTTATCCAATCTGTATATTGAGCAAGCAGTAAAGGAAAAGAAAAATTCGGAGTAGGAATTAAAATCCATGGAGAAGAAATAAAAACTTTGAGGTTCGCCGATGACATTGTAATTTTGTCAGAGACAGCAAAGGACTTGGAAGAGCAGCTGAATGGAATGGACAGTGTCTTGACAGGAGGATATAAGATGAACATTAACAAAAGCAAAACGAGGATAATGGAGTGTAGTCGAATTAAGTCGGATGATGCTGAGGGAATTAGATTAGGAAGTGAGACACTTAAAGTAGTAAAGGAGTTTTGCTATCTGGGGAGCAAAATAATTGATGATGGTCGAAGTAGAGAAGATATAAAATGTAGACTGGCAATGGCAAGGAAAGCCTTTCTGAAGAAGAGACATTTGTTAACATCGAGTATAGATGTAAGTGTCAGGAAGTCGTTTCTGAAAGTATTTGTAGGGAGTGTAGCCATGTATGGAAGTGAAACACGGACAATAAGTAGTTTGGACAAGAAGAGAATAGAAGCTTTCGAAATGTGGTGCTACAGAAGAATTAGATGGGTGGATCGCATAACTAATGAGGAGGTATTGAATAGAATTGGGGAGAAGAGGAGTTTGTGGCACAACTTGACGAGAAGAAGGGACCGGTTGGTAGGACATGTTCTGAGGCATCAAGAGATCACAAATTTAGCATTGGAGGGCAGCGTGGAGGGTAAAAATCGTAGAGGGAGACCAAGAAATGAATACACTAAGCAGATTCAGAAGGATGTAGGTTGCAGTAGGTACTGGGAGATGAAGAAACTTGCACAGGATAGGGTAGCATGGAGAGCTACATCAAACCAGTCTCAGGACTGAAGACCACAACAACAACAACAACAATTTAAGACCTTCCATTGTCCCTGAATGTCGCTTTGCCGAGTTTAAGCACATCAATAACTTTTATCATAAATATTAATTATGTTGAATGTCGGCCTGCCGTTATATTTATATGGAATAAATGATTCACTGTTTATGATTTTTCTCTCTTTCAACACGTTTCACAAAGCTATGCCGCATTTATTTTTATTTTAAGCCTGTTTCCCCTTTTAGCTGTATGTTGACAATCTGGCAGCATACTTCTTCAAGAATAGTTTCCTACCGTGATAAGATGCATATTTCAAACATTCGACTTCCTTGTTTCTAAATGGACAAAGTACGACGCGTTATCCGTCACATCACATAAGATGGTTTTGTAGGTGGAGTGGCTGATCGAACTCTGTCAGCTCTTTCCTACCACTGCGCTGACTTCGCTTCCTAGTTTCGTTTTGTACGTCGTGTTAAGTCACTGGCGCTTCCTCTGGCAAGCATTTGTCTTTACCTTCACCTAGTATTTCTGTTATGTCCACACTTCCTCTGTTGAAGAAAATATCCGACAGATTATCATCCAAAAATTCAACTGCTTCGTTAGAAGAAACTAATTTTCATATCTTTAGTAACTTCTAAGGTCTCTTACAATCGTCCACATGACGCCACGCATGTTTGCTTCACAGACTTTCACCTTTATAATTTTATTGTTTTTATGCCTTTTATAGTTTTATACTTTATATGTTTTACATTTTTAATATTTTAAGACAGTTATATTTTAGTTATTTCAAATAATTCCACTTCTCAATTTGTGCTATTATTTACCATTTATATTTTAAACTAATAGTTCTGCACTCTCCATACTCTAAATATACATTTTGTACATGATTTTAATTTTCTTTACTTTTTTGGAAAAAACTTGTTGCACAATTTCTTTAAATAATTTTAGCGTTTAGATCTCCTTTTACACAAATTACTATAATGTTTCATCAAAAGTAAACCTACTACGTTCTTGGCATAGCTCCTACTCCCCTTGCATGTCTTCTTTCCCTCTCAGAATACCCCTCGCTTGACTTTTCCTCCATTATCCTCTCTACCTCTTTTCCACTCCGTATCTTTCCCCCAATAATCACCTATATAAAACAGAGACCACAGTTACATACCACAGTATTCTGATGAGTAGTTCCGATACAGACACGACTGGTTGCTGACACAAGTGTACAGGTAAACTCAACAGTTTTAACGATCCTTTTACACTTTTTGCAAAATAATAGATAGTACTTATTTAGGTTCACTTCGTTTCTAGAACTGAAGATGATCCATGGAGATCGAAACTAGTCATAACAAAAAAAGCGGTACTGGTACTGAAAAAAAAGAGAAATTAATTTTATTTAATGCTGATTTTTTTAGCATAAAAGCGTAGCCATATCACTCTCCAGACAGAAAGACATGTCAAAAGTATCTCCTCCAACTGAATATTGCCAGCAGCAAAGAGAATGGTCAGCTTCTGCAATAAGCTATAATTGCCGACGCTGATTTCGGAAAGATTTGTGTTTTTCTTGGAGCTTTACGGTCGCCGCCAAGTTAGGGGCGGAAGTGATGAAGAGAAGCGGTGTCGATCGGGGTTGCGGGTTAAGTGCAACAAGTTTCCCCACTTGAAGGGCCACCGAATGAAAAGCGCGTGGCGACGGCGCCTATGGTTATGGGTCATGAAAACGTGCGGCACACACGGGGAGAGCTGTTACTGCCACCATAACGCGACCCCGATGCCGTCACGTTTTATGGAGGGGTCTTAAAGGATAATGACTTCCCCTCCACTCCCTCTTTAAAAAATATATTACTTTCCCTCGAGAGGGCTGGAAAGTATCCGTCATTTTATACTCGCTGTAAATCAAGAAATGCGACCACCGGGCGAACATTTACTTCTATCGCTGCGGCTGATGGCCGTCCTACCGAATCAGTTTCCAACCACGGGCACCAAAGAGGGAGGGAAAGAGAGAGATAGACATGCAAGTCGAATAAATGCTCTTCAAGCAAAATAATCTTCGAGTAACACACACTGTTGTAAAATTAGTTCGAGGAGACGTGCAAATTTTTCTGCCGAAATATTTATTTTGATTGGAACTTTTGGGCATCATACAAGAACAGCTACACATTTTTTTTTTCGCCGAGGTCACTGACACACTCGTGGTGCGACGGTGCTAGGCCGGAGGTTGCCTTTTCGAACCCAGGAGGTATAAGAATCTTTTATTTCCGTTGTTCAGTCGATAACGGAGAAATTGGTATTTCTAGTCATCGTTGCGCTAGTGCTCTGTTTCAATCAACACACCTGCTGTCAGTCAGTCATGGACTGTTAAGTTAGGTACAGGGCGACACTTACTGAACAATACGAAATACAATCGTCATAACTTCAGAGCGGTTTGCGTTAGGACGTCGAAAGGGCACGGTTGGCCGTGGGGCATGATGGGAGTTAGTATGGTTTGGTTTAGTGACGAAACCCATTTTCATTTGGATAGGTTCGCCAACGAGCAAAATTGGCGCATTTGGGTACTGAGAGTCCACATTTCGATTGAGAAGTCTCTTCACCCTCAATGGGTGACTGTGAGGTGTGAAATGTCCAGTCACGGAAAAATCCGTGCGATATTCCTTGATGGCGATATGCGCATGTTTTGGAAGATGATTTCATCCCCCTTATCCAAAGCGACCCCGATTTCGACAGGAAGTGGTTCATGCAGTCTTTTATGTCCTGGAGGAGGACTGTGGGGACCGCATTCCGGCTCTGTGGTACCCAGAGGCCACTGGCATAAGCCTCGATTGGTCGCCATATTCTCCAGATCTGAACACATGCGACTCCTTTTTGCATGGCTGTATTAAAGACAAGATGTACAGCAATAACTCCAAAACCATTGCTGGGCTGAAAACAGCCATTGAGGAGGTCATAGACAGCATCGATGTTCCGAGACTTCAGCAGGTCATGCAGAATTTCGCTATTCGTCTGCGACCCATCGTCACCAGCGGGCATATCGGACACGTCATAACCTAAATCCGAATATCTTTAGTGACCTTTACATGTTGAGGAAACTGTGTGCACGCCGTAGCTTGTAACTAATTGACGTTTTTCTCACGTACTCCAATAACTGTCACCCTGTTCAAATGGTTCAAATGGCTCTAAGCACTATCTGACTTAACATGTGAAGTCATCAGTCCCCTAGACTTAGAGCTACTTACACCTAAATAACTTAAGGACATCACACACATCCATGACAGCCAGTAAGTGAGGGCTTGAAAACAAGCGAGAGAGAGAGAGAGAGAGAACATAAAGTAGAAATGGATAATGTCGAGGAAGGAAACATTTTGTTCCTTTTTTAAAGGAATGCCCCAGAATGCACCCTAAGCGAGTTGGAAAATATCAGAAAAAACATTAATCTGTGTGTACAGGCAGGTGGCAGAACGGCTCTTCAGTATCCTAACGACAGCGGTAACATAATCGATCCCACTGTGCGAAAGCATACGACTGTTGATGGTCGTTCGCCCGACAGGGACATTCAGCTCTACGTACCCGCGGTACTATTTGAGAGGAGTAGACGTAAATAGGCCTACATCCAAAACGCCACACTTGAAATGAGAATGATACTTTGACAAAATTGTAAAATCTTACTCAAATCCATTCCAGTGGGCCATGTTTTCGACTTCTAATATTATGTGCTCAGTGTGCCTCTGCTTGAGATGATGTGCACTTGTCTGTGCGTGTATTTATTATTAACAGGAAACATGAAGCTCCATGCATTTAGATACTCGTATAAATATTTATTCCCACCAACTTCATTTTTTTGCGTCGTCAGGTGATTCAGACCTGTTACTTAGGTAATAAAGACTGTATTTTAAATTTATCGTTTTTTAAATTAGCTCTCGCATTTGATCAAAACAAATATTGCACTTTGGATATGAGAATAGGATCCTCTCTGTCTTGGCCAGTACGTAAGAAACTGACTTCAACTACTAAACAGTAACTGGCATATTATTGAGATGATATTCCAATTTATAACGGACAGCACGGCTAACGGAAAAAGTACATCGTACATTTGGATGTTCGGTACTTATCGGACGCAGTCTTAACACAATGAATGTGTTTTACACTTGCTTTATCAGACACTTTTCCATCATGTGCCATATCCACTGTGTACCTACACCTTTTAGACTCGTGGAGGACCAAACTACATTCTTTAACACGTTGTGGCTTCAGGCTTGGACACCGCTTCGAAACCAGCCAATCGGCGCGCAGGCCGCCAACTACAACGTCCTGTAGTTGGTTCCTAAAATAGTGCTGACGTAGCATTTTGTGACGCAGCAATCTACTGTAGCGGCAGCCTGGATTACAACTTGCCTTGGCGCTACGCTGGACTTCTACAGGATCCTACATGACAGGAAGCGGACTCATGTTACAACACACCTGGGCGGAGTCATTAGCAGCTCTTCTTAGTGGTTCCATGTGTATCTGAATAGCTACAACCTCACTGAACAGTACATCAGTTAAACAAACCTGCTAGCGAAGAGAATGTAGTAGCTAAGTTCACATTCAGTACCGTTTACTCCTGATGAACAACTTCAGCAGTTAAGACTGTGACTTTCTGATCTTTAAAAAACTAGTTATTACACGTCCTGTTCTATTATGACTATTTGGCAACATACCATGTTGACATTATAATGGCTATCATGTAGCACATTCCAAACAGAAAATTATGGAACGTGCTATAATGCCAACATGGTATGTTGCCAAACAGTCATAATGCAACAGGATGTATAAGAACAAATTTTTTAATGGTCGTTCACTTACAGTCTTTTATGTTGAAACTGGTCAACAGGAATACAGAGTAGTGAATGCGACCTGGAAAATTAAATTTTCTTTACAGCAATTACAGATCGATCCTTCTTATCTCTAACTATAAGAAATTTCAACCAAAGCTGCTGTCTGTGATCAGCTATCCATGATAGTTCCAGGTACTGAAACGTGTCCTAGGTCAAACGTGGGTTATCTGCAGGCCTCTGCTTGCCACTAAGGCACTTTACGCCACTCGGCTGTCTCACAATGCCACTGCGAAGCAGATAGCCGTCTTGCATCAGCGAGACAATGCATATTGCCAACCATTGTTATCCTGAGGCGGTTCGTCACTACCCTATTGCTCACGCCCGCCACCCATTCTCCTTGGACAGTCACCGACTTACTGTATGGAAGCAGCGCATAATAAAGATTTTTCCTATTGAGTGAGCATTGTTGACTCCACGGTCACCTTGGTATTGGAATATCCCGACCCACAGATCCTGCATTCGCCATTCTAGGAACAGAAGTGGCGGTCCTGCAAGTACTGGTGTAGGTGTTGACTCGACTGTCGGGACGCCATTGGAACAAAGAGCAAGGGAAACTCTTTTGTAAGAGGCAAGACGAGTAGCAGCTCCTAAAAACCACAGAGGAATTAAAAGGCTGAAACATCGTAGCATTTGGCGTTAGCAGCATAAAAACCGGGCCAAGCCGTGATGTCAGAGAGAGGAAGCGAGTCATTGTTTCAGTAAATACTACATATCCAAAGATCACTCTGTATTTACCAATACCCTATGTGCTAAGGATTGATTACTTTACGACACACATTACGTTAGAACTGGAGAGACAGCACCTGGATGGCAATAAATATGTGCCACAGGGGCTATAAAACGCCTAATAATGTACCTATAAGGGGTAATTTTCTACCATTCATGCTAAGGATGGAAGAAGAATTTTACCAGCAGTTTTCTGATTTTCTAAAGCCTCCCATATTCGTATTTTTCAACTTGAAGTTATAACATCGTACGTCCTGGAACTAAGATTAAAGGAATAAGACTACCTTCTACGAGCGCATAGTTTCATGTATTCAGACTGCAATCACATCCGTTCCTTGTGGCATAATGGATAGGATAGTGGAATGGTAATCTGAAGGATAAAGTAATAGCTACATGTTCTTATTTCTTTTTACTGTTTGTGCCAGTCATCTAAAATGAAAAAGACGGTGATATTTCAGACCACTTTTCCCCAAATTATGTAATCGAATGTCAGAGAAACGAAATAGCTGCCCTTACTTCATATCGACTTCACAGTAATTTACTCAGTTTTCTTCAAGTAGATTCAGTGGCGAAAGATGTGGTGTCTTATGGCAGAGAAAATACCCATTCACAAAGCAACATCTGCAGAGCTGTTGCTAAATGATAGAGTGGAACATGAAACCATTAGCAGATCAGCATAACAAATGTTATGAATTACCACTGCTATACCTAATACTTACTATCCCTAACTGTTTGCAGCATTGGTTAAAATTTTCCAATAAATCGAGGACAGAACACTTCGACAAAGAGCGAAAGAGTAAGGCTGTATCGAGTGTGCTTCCGCCTACATACAGCCATTAAAGCTCTCATGCATGAGCAGTGTTATCAAATTAGTAACACAACTTAATTAGATAACTTCATTGTCAGAAAATATTAACTGTAAGCTGTAAAGCCTGTTACGGACTACTAAAAAAAATTATTTCCAGAGTTTAAATCTTCCAAGGTCGTTTGAACTGAGACGTTAGAATCTCGAGTAGTAATGTAAATGCAATTAATGAGTTTTAAGCTCGGTATAGTTCGTTGAACATATAACAAGCAAGCATCGTGGTAAAGAATGAAAACAGAAAAACTCGTGATTCGTTGTATCTTCCAGTCGCTGGCCTGGTTAAGGAAAACGCTCGATTGTATCCAAGAAATCTCATCCGTCACATACGCCGAATTATTAATTTTCCGTTACCATGCTTGAGTACGATTCAGTGCAATATCAACACTACGAAATTCAGTTCCACAAAGCTTTCTATGGCAAAATAGCCTCCAATTTCTTCATAGGATTTACAATATCATTGAGGTTTCCATCATAAACGGTTTATGTATTGAACGTTAATTCTCGGACACTGCATATCGTGTGGATGCCCCTGTGACTACTCACAAACAAATTGACAACAGACTAACTGCCCAAAAAGGAACAACAAGAAGGGGAAGACGAGCAAGACACGCCGAGATGCGTTGCAGTATTGTGATGGATCGTCATTCTAATAACAGTACGGGACACACAGCGGCGGAAGAAGTCGTTGGAGGCTTTTGAACAAAAGCGGACCTCTAACAGATGAATAGGTGTTTTCTGCGAGCAACGACAGCCCAAGGGTAGTTTACTAGCCACGAAGGATAGAGAATCGCGAAGAACATGTAGCGACGGCAAGAGTAAATGGCCGGCTGTCGGTTGCTGCCAGAGTTGGATTTCTGCGAAAGGATCAGATATGCTTCATAAAAGCGAGGAAACTCTTGTTGGCAGGAAATACGCCCATCTACTGAAGGTGCTTTCTTCAGAGCAAATGCACTGTAATGAAGGAGAATTCACACTATAGGAAGACCATTCACTCTGCTTAAGGTAGCAATCGTTCAGCAGCAGCTATATGGACTGGCTGCCACGGGCTGCTGCAACGAACCGAATAGAAAACATACAGGCGGATTTAGCACGAACGTTGCGAGAGAACGGGCGACGAAACAAGCTGGTTACTGTCGACGCACTTTAGGACCACGTTCTTGAAGCCAGAGATGAGGTTGTTTCTTCTGGCAGTTACGTCAAACGCCTCATAGATTCTATGCCAAGATGTGTAGTTAAATTAAAAAATAATGGAAAATTGTGGACAGAATATTAGAGCACTGAAAGCATTGTATTTATTTATATTTTACTTGTTCTACCGCTGAATTTTCTTGTCAGCGAGAGCAAGTGGAAGATCACATAATGACGGAGAAATATAGAACGCGGGATAAGAAACTATGAGGCTAGTTTTCTATTACTTTGCACTTCTACCTGAAATACATTTCTCTTAATTTTATGTTTTGAATATTACATTCTCTTTAGTTGCTCTCTGCCTATGTGTTTAAAAAAGAAAAGAATCAAGAGAACCTTTTTAAGGCTATTTTTCGTTACTTCAAATTCATCTCTCTCTTCTCATGTACTGCCTCCCTACGGATGCTCCCAAAAACAAGTAAAACCTTTATTCTGATATTTTTTTCACCTTCAATTTCCCCACCCACCTCTCTCTCTCTCTCTTTCATTCTGGTCTCATGTGCCTTTTACTCCATCCTCCCAAAAATAACAGTTTAAGCAGTTTTCGCTGAAATATTACGTTTTCTTGCGAAGTCTCTCTCTACCTCACACCTTTCTAACTTTCCTCGTTGCTCATATCTCCCAAAATCTATGAATAAGTTTCCTTTTAAATCCCACTCTTCCATTACCCATCACTCGAACAGGAAACATCCTTGCCTTACCCATTTTCTCTCTCCCCAACGATAAAAGTAACTATGTCATACTTTTATATAAGGTCCACTATTTTTGCCTTCTATCCACCTCCATATTCCATGCTCCCTGCGTCCAAGTCTTGACATCCAGAAAGTCTCAGGATGCAGTGACTAACTGCAATAGCCTGTGGTTTTCTCCAGTATTTGGGGTCTATGAAGATTGTGCAAGCTACATATTGAGTACGGAAGAACTGAGAGAAGTCTCATGTCCCTCTGCCCAAGCGATGAGGTTCATGAGCAATACCAGATTACTGATGGCTTGTTTAGATTTACTGTGGAGATGAGAGTCATCACCTCAGTAGCCCCCATATGGAATAGCTAGTCGGCGGATTTGTGGTTCAAAGCAGAGACGTGGAAAGTAGAAGCCGGTGTTGTTAATCGAAGGCAGAACATCGCGAAAATGACTAGCGGTCGGCATCTTAAAATGAGAATGAACTGTATTGTTTCCGTGAGAAATGGCGTGGGTTATTTCCTGTGACTGTCGGATTTTTCTTGCTTTGAACACTGGTCTAGAAAATTTTTCTTGTTTTTTTTTTTTTCTTCAATCAGATTGCAGTATTCTGGTTCGCAGTTAACTGCAGACCGGTAGCGATGCATGTTTCAAGTTTAGTGGTAATAATTTGGAACCCCAAGTGGCGAGGCTGCTACACAGCTGGTAGTAATATACGGGTGGCAACGTTATTATGCTCTCTTATAGGTCAAGGAGAGGCTGGTGACTTTTCTCTAAGGTGTTTCGGTAATAATCAAATGCTGATCCGCGTACGTTGACGAATTTCCCCAGTGATGGTATACTTGCCTACACACCTTACCGAACCAAGACTGAGTTGGCGCTCGTCACCACGACCGCGAACTGCACAATTAAACGATTTATGACGGTTATTAGACGTTTCTTCGTCGCTTAGGGACACACAGACATAGAAAATGTCAGAGACGCCATGAACTTCCTTTGGTGCCAAAACGTTTACTCTGTTCAATTCTCATTTTACCTAAAACTATTACCTTAGTGGTTTTTGACTTTGTCAACTTCTTCCATTGCGATTCAAACTGAGGGCTTTGCTATCCTCGATATCTATGTGCTACTCCACAACTTATTTTAATACAATCCAGAATATACGTTAAGGAGGAGCTATGGACCAGAGTGGTGCTCCCAGGACCTATCGCGAAGGCATCATTTTACCTTTACAATAGCCACCAAGCTTTTTGTTTGGTTTCAGACACGTCGCTCACGATGCCCCTTCATATAGGTCCAAATGAAACGATTTCGCTTGTCTACTGTTAAACAACTCAGCTACATTTCTCCATCAGAGGTCTTAGCTGAAACAAGGAACAATATTTACATAAGACGCCATAGGGTGCAGAGGTTTTGTAAAGAATTTCTTGCTCGTTTCCAGGCTGGAAGCTTAAAGACCGTCGAGCTAATGCAGGCGATGCCAACCACTTTTTTGGCCTTGACCAATTTTTTTCAGTGGAACCTTCCCGGTGCCGAAAAGGAGGTATAGGGGCAAAGTGAAGAAGGGTCACGACCTGAGGCATCCCCCAGGAACAAAGGAAAACGGAGGGAGCGTGGAACAGAGGTAAAAAGCACGTCAATGAGACAAGTCCTTTTTGTTGTTTACCCTTCTCGAGAGTAGCAGGAAACCATCCTCATGAGGAGCATTGAGCGGCAATTTGCCACACTCTGTGGGACTATAGATGCAAAGCCTTCCAGAGAAAAACATTAGAATGATTAGAGAGTAACTGTTATTAAGAGTGGAAAAAGATTCTGGACTAGTCCCCCATTCGGAATTCAGGGAGGGTCCTGCTAAGAGGGAGACGACTGCGAGAAAAAGATTCAATAACCAACAAAAGGACAACGATCTACGAGTCGGGGCATGGAATTCAGAAGTTTGACCGCAATAGGGACGTTAGATAATCTGAAAAAGGGAAGAATAATGCTCAATCGAGATCTAATGGGAGCCAGTGAAGTGAAATGGAAAGAAGGCAAGTATTCCTGGACAGATACGTATAGTGTAATATCAAAAACAGCAGAAAATAGTATAATGAGAATAGAATTCATTATGCATAGAAAGATAGGGCAGAGAGTGTGTTACTGTGAATAGTTCAGTGATAGGGTTATCACATCAGAATCGACAGCGAATCAACACCAACAATAACAGCTCAGGTGAACAAGCTGACTTTGCAAGCCGAAGATGAAGAGAGAGAGAGAGAGAAACTATATGAGGATATTGAACCGGTAATTCAGAGCATAAAGGGATATGAAAATATAATAGTCATGGGCGACTGGAATGTGGTTGTAGGGGAAGGAGTAGAAGAGAGGGTTATTAGACAATTGGGCTTGGTACTAAGAATGAGGGAGGAGAAAGACTAATTGTGTTCTGCAAGGAAGATCAGGCAGTAATAGCAAATACTCTGCTCAAGAATCACAAGTGGATGTGGTATACTTGGGAAAGGCCAGGATATAAAGAAGATTTCACTTTGATTACAAATTAGATACTGGATTGCAAGGCGTAGCCCAGAGCAGATATCGAGTCAGATCAAAATACAGTAGTGATGAAGAGTAGGCTGAAGTTTAAGAGATAACTCAGGAAGAGTCAATACGCAAAGAAGTTGTGTACGGAAGTACTACGGAATGAATATAGGCGCTTTAAGTCTTCTGAGGCTATAGATACTGCAATAACGAATAGCTCAGTAGGCAGTTCTGTTGAAGAGGACTGGACATCTTTAAAAAGGACAATCACAGAAGTTGAAAAGAAATCATAGATACAAAGAAGCTAACTGTTAAGAAACCATGGGTAGCAGAAGAAATACTTCAGTTGATTGACAAATGTACAAAAATGTTAAGGAAAATTCAGCAGCACAGAAATGCAAGTCATTTAGGAATGAAATAAACAGGATGTGCAGGGCACTAAGACGAAATGGCTGCATGAAAAGGTGAAGAAATCCAAAAAGAAATTAAAAGGAAAGCTGGTAACATTAAGAGCGCCATGGGAATTCCACTGTTAATTGCAGAGAAGAGAGTTCAAAGGTGGAAAAATAGATTGAGGACCCCTATGAGGGCAAAGACTTATCAGACGGTGTGACAGAAGGAGAAACAGGAGTCGATATGGAGAAGATAAGGGATCCAGTATCTGAATAAGACTTTAAAAGACCTATGTAAGACATAAGATCGAGTAAGGCAGAAGGAGTAGATAACACAACACCGGAATTTCTACAATCATTGCGGAGAATGGAAACAAAAGGACTATTCACCTTGTTGTGTAGAATTTATGAAAATGTTGTTACAGAGAGGAATTTGTGGCGAGCCGCATGAAACCAGTCAGAAGACTGATGACTCAAAACAAAAACAAAAATAAAGAGAGAGTGGGAGATAGAAAGTGGAAAATGCTTAAATGGACTTCCCATTGCTACAACACTCCAACTCCTGGGTGGGTTAAAGAGGCCATCACAAAGAGAAAAATTATATTTGCGATTGCGAACGACTGGACAATGCCGTACCTTAAGGAAGAGCCAAATATGAAGTACATTTTCCTCACCATTAGCAAACAAGTAGTGAACTGCGTGTCCAGAAATCAACATCATAGTGCTCTTCTTTGTGGAAAGCATCCTGAGTCCAGAAAGAGGGGCAGATCAAGAGATACCTGATGACGAGACGTACAGGTAATTAGGGCCAGCATCTTTTGCAATAAGAACTAGACAGCTATGCCAGCCTGCACACCAGACGATGCTCGTCCGTGCCCAGAACATCACAGGCGATACCCATGCGGTTTTGTGCCAGGTGAATCCACCGAAGACGTAACCAGTATATTTGATTTCCACTGGCTTGATGTACCAAGCAGCTGTACGTCAGTGACAACGTAAGGAGCGCATGCTGATCGCCAGACGGTGACCCAGCCGACGTGGGATGCTTCCTTCAGTCACATTCGGTGACCTGTTCTGCTGAAGAAAGCCATATATCGTCTTTGTGGGCATCAAGCGCGTTCGCAGTATCGCAGCAGAGAGATGGCTCAGTTCAAGGAAAAATGGCGGAAGTAAAAGAAGGACGGTGGGACATCCGAAAGCTGGATAGGGGCTGAGAGAGATCGTTGTGCAATGGCCTGCATCACCAGGCAGCAAGGCACGTGGAACAACGGCGGCACAGCACCATTTGGGAGCTGATGAAAAGGGTTATCACTCTGTCGGAAATACGATACAGGCCTACCCTTTCCTTTAACCCTGGGAAGGTAAGGGTCGTATGCCTTAGCAAGCCATAGTAAAAATACATAAGATAAAACTCTAGTCGGAGTTCGTCAGAGCCGGGCGTCTAGTTCATAAAATCTGCCTGGATAACATCATGGACTTTGTGGTGTCATCAAGCTGATCCATCGTTCCATCCCCACTAACTGAGCCAAAGGAGTGTCAGGAAACTACCGTAATGTTAGCAGAAGAGTGATGATTTGCAGACTACAGCGTAACATAATTTGAGTGTAGAGTAGACCCTATATTGCGTTCGGTATATAAGTGTCGTCCATCGTGTTAACGCGCAATATGGGTGAGAGTGTCACTGATGTGATCGGTAGTAAAAACGTTAATCAAAGTCCTCCGATGGTTGGCCGAGCGGTTCTAGGCGCTACAGTCTGGAACCACGCGACCGCTACGGTCGCAGGTTCGAATCCTGCCTCGGGCATCGATGTGTGTGATGTCCTTAGGTTAGTTTGGTTTAAGAAGTTCTAAGTTCTAGGGGACTGATGACCTCAGAAGTTAAGTCCCATAGTGCTTAGAGCTATTTGAACCATTTGAACCTCCGGTGGTGGCGTAGTTTCGCTAGGCTGACGCTTCAGCACTAGCCAGTCATGTGTTTGTGCTCTGGTCACAATTCTTTCGAACTGACGTTGAGAGGGAAGTGAAGTGTCCCTTGGAATGGTTCACCATCGCCTGACGCTCTGCTGAATACGGAATTCTGTTGTAGGTAGACTTGTGACCTTCCGAGGTTGATATTTAATCCACAGTTCTCAGTACACAGGTGATCCACAGTTCCCAGTACACAGGTGACCTTCTTTCCTGTAGTGATCCTTGAAGTCAATTTGCTTAGCTTTACCATACACGATACTGCCGCTCAGTAGTTATGCGCACGCTGGATACATAAAAACTTATGACTGTGTCAGATATGTGACACGTGTGGATATGGTATATCAGTTCATCTGCATATTGCAGATGTTTGCTGACACTCGTGCAGCTTCAGCTGGGCTTACGTTGGAGGACAGGCCCTGTGGTCGAAGAAAACTTTTTTCAACGTCTTTGACACCATCAGCATGACAGGAGAGGTAAATCGACATCGGACCAATATGGTATGTCTGACAGAAGGTATAGCCATTCATCCACAATGAGCATCACGTTCGTATTAGAGTTAAACGTATGTCAACCGTTCGAGTTTAACCCAAAGTAATGACATCCACAGGTGTATGTGTTTGTTTATCCATGTTTATTTGTAACTATGAATTAGAGTTCTGCTATTGTTCGATGGCCTCCCATGACTTCTTCCACTGCTCTGTGTCCCGTACTGTTGTTGCCATGACTATCACACAGTATGGCTGCTCACATCGCCAACGTGTTCCACGTCTTTCCAGTCTCGTTGTTAATTTGTTTGTAAGTAATAACAGGGGCCGCCTCACGATATTCAGTGTCAGAGTATTCGCGTTCAAGACATAAACCGTTTATGATGGAAACCTGAATAATACTGTAAATTGGAGGCTATTTTGCCATTGAAAAGTTTGTGGAACTGCATTTCACAGCGTCGATATTGTATTGAATCGTACTCAAGCATGGTAATGGAGAGTCTAATAACAATTCGGCACATATGACGGAACAGATTTGTTGGATATAATAATCGCGCATATTGCTTAAGAGGGGTAGGACGTCAAACGTACTGACTTGGAGCAGAAGAGGCACCACAGTACATTTTAATTTCCACTGTCTACACTTTCACAAATAAATTCATGAAACTTTGTCAGCACGACCAGGAAGGATTCAGGATTCACACTCATAGCAGAGGAAGGTTAAAAAAAGGAAATTACATGTGAAATTTCATCATTATTTTCACTTACTACTGAGGGAATTTGTTGCTATAGGTACACTTTTCTTCATAAGTAAGAGAGATGCTTCGATTAATTTTGCACAGCATACAAAACATACTTACAGGTGTATGAAACTCTAGAATTTTCCAAATGTATTAAAACGGTGGTAAAAATTGAGTTAATTAACTATAAAATTTAAGTTTAAAATGTAACAGCTCATTCATTTTTTCACAAATTAAATAAATTCTAGACTTTCATACACCTGTAAGTATGGTTTGTATGCTGTGCAAAATTCATCGAAGAATTTCTCTTACTTATGTAGATTCTGCTATCGCTATATGACACTGATGAGAAACGCAGTGATTACAAATACCTATTCGAATGTAGACCTGATGGCTCATTGTGGCTTCACGGCACAACATTACTGCTCCTGAAAGACTGGAAAGTAGCACAGGTCACACTAATATTCAAGAGAGGCAATAGGAGTAATACCCTGAACTACAGACCCATATCACTGACCTCAATTTGCAGCAGGACTTTGGAGCATATACTGTACTTGAACATTATGAATCACCTTGAAGAAAATAACTTATTGAGACATAACCAACACAGATTCAGAAAATATTGTTCTTGTGCAACACAGCTAGCTCTTTATTCCCATGAAGTAGTGAGTGCTGTCGACAAGGGATCTCAGATCGATTCCATACTCCTAGATATCCACAAGGTTTTTGATACCGTTCCTCACAAGCGACTATTAATCAAATTTAGTGCATATGCAGTACCGTCTCAGTCGTGTGACTGGATTCGTGATTCCTTCTCAGGGAGGTCACAGTTCGTAGTAATAGACGGTGAATCATCGAGTAGAACAGAAGTGATATCTGGCGTTCTGCAAGGTAATGTCACAGGCCCTCTGTTGTTCTTGATTTACATAAATGATATAGGTGATAATCTGAGCAGCCCCCTTAGATTGTTTGCAGATGACGCTGTAATTTACCGTCCAGTAAAACCATCAGACGATCAATTCCAATTACAACATGATCTAGAGAAAATTTCTGTCTGGTGCGATATGTGGCAATTAGCACTAAACAAAGGAAAGTGCGAGGTCATCCACACGGGTACTAAAAGAATCCGATAAATTTTGACTTGTAAATTTGACTAAACACCTAGGAATTACAATTAGGAGCTACTTAAACTGGAAAGACCACATAGATAATATTGTGGGGAAGCCGAAACAAGGACTGCGTTTTGTTGGCAGAACACTTAGGAGATGCGCCAATCCCATGTGACAATCCCACTAAAGAGACAACGAACATTACACTTCTCCGTCCTCTGCTGGAATATTGCTGCGCAGTGTGGGATCCTTACCAGGTAGGATTGACGAAGGACATTGAAAAAGTGCAAAGAATGGCAGCTCGTTTTGTGTTAACGCGCAGTATGGGTGAGAGTGTCACTGATGTGATACGAGAGTTGGGGTGGCAGTCAGTGAAACGAAGGCGGTTTTCTTTGCGGCGAGATCTATTTACGAAATTTCAATCACCAACTTTCTCTTCCGAATGCGAAAATATTTTGTTGCCCCCGAAGTATGTACGGAGAAATTATCATCATAATAAAATAAGAGAAATCAGAGCTCGAACGGAAAGAATTAGGTGTTCCTTTTCCCCACACGCCATTCGACAGTGGAGTGGTAGAGAAGTGGTATGAAAATCATTCGATGAACCCTCTGCCAGGCACTTAACTTGAACTGCAGAGTAACCATGTAGATGTAGATGTAGAATCGGTCCTATCATGGGACAGTGTGTTGTCAGGTCACCCTGATCTGGAGCTAAATTGGAAATAACCGATTTATTTGATTTGAAGGCATGCTTGTAATTGATCAAAAAGTGACAAATACATGTACACATTTACTTTTATTATTACTATTATTATTAATAACTCATAAACAGAGTCCATTTCACCGGGTGCGGGCACGATTCAGTAATTGTGTAAGTAGAAGGGTGGGAGGGGTGGTAGCAAAACATTTCATCTCACCACTGGACGAAGTCAGCGTTGTTTGGTGTCCTGTGGGGATGACTCCATGGCGGCGTGATGCTCTGATATCCTTTCATGTTGTGTGGTTGCTCGTTGACGGCCATCCGTCTTCATCTTCCTTGTTCTGCAGCTCTGAGTCTACGTCTTGAACAGCTTGAATCCGTGCTACCTTCCTAACCCATGTCGCCAGAGCGCGGACTGGCAGCCAAGACGGTGTTATTATCGTCGTGCACGACGAATACTGTCTATAGTGATTGTCACTTCTGTATTTGGAGGTTTAGGTCAGACAATAGATACTCACTCAGATGTTTATGATTGAACCATAAGAACGTAAGGAAGTCCAACCGACAGGGAATGGAAAATAAGCTGGAATCAGACGCAGTCGTAACACTCAGTTTGTAGAAGGCTAAAATGTCTCAAAAAGGCAAAATTAGAACGTTTTGTGTGAAACTGCACGAAAACCACCTTATCATGCATCGCTGAGTTCTTCTCTTACTGATCGATCGTTATCTTCATTCGCTGTCCTATTCCTTCTCGTTTTTCTGACGATTAGCTCTCCTCTCTAAATTGCGTGGCACTGAATTCCTCATCATATTGTCTTTGTCACTGGCAGGCTCCGTTTCCAACTGCAGGCGATAAGCTATTGATACTGCACAACCACACATACCAATCATCCTGCAGGGTCTTAAAGCAAATATATGTCCACATTCGCGAAACGTCAAGAACGCAGCAACCCAACAACCAACCTACTTATTAGAGTTGCCAATATGTGTGCTTCACTCAGGTTTCCCCGGTTGTTTATGGTTTAATGGTGGGTCTCTTCTGTCAATCTTTGAAAGGGACAAACATATCAAAGTGAAGAAAACGGAGCATTTAAACTGTTCCTCTCTGGCTTTCGGGAAAGTCGTCCAGCTGCGGTCAGAGTGGGTTCCTTTTGTTCTGAACATCTGACAGCAAAGTATTACTACATGTTTCTGCATCTTTCATCTGTGAAAATCTATAGCAACCATAATGAAGGCTGCATGTCACCCATATTAGCTTCCTACACGAAATAATATCTCCAATCCTTGCATGAACGGCTTCATACCGGCTAGTGGGGCACATCGGTTCCTGTGGTTTTCGACGTGCTTCTACCTTGTCATTGGAGCACAGCACGTACCGTGAAGTTCTGGTCACGTATCCCCCTCTTCAAGTCTTTGACGCTAATGCACTTCTACAAATCACTATGCTCTATAACGACGGCTGCGCAATGGTGCAAGTGGGGTGCGATGGCTTCTGTTCAAAATAGGGATAGGCTCATTTTGGATGACATGGTTCTTCACTGAGTAATGTTATCCAGTAACGAACTAGATGATGGGTTGGGCTGGGCCACTGAGGACCACCTGTCGGCTGTTGCAACCAGTGACTGCGTGACGGTTTTTTCCACAAAAGTTCACATCCAGGGCAGGAGTTTTGATCCAAGAAAGTTGGCCATGGTACTTCAGTCACACCGTGATGGGTCAGTGCACTGTACTGTTATGGGCTATGATATAATACGTCCCCTATGTGTGGCTGTGCTGATAGTAGAATATATAATAAGATATAATACACCACACATATATTTGGAAGAAGGCACAGATCACCACAGTATACAAGATACATTGAGGTCCACCTGTTGTAGACTCGTGGA
Source organism: Schistocerca americana (assembly GCF_021461395.2). NCBI lineage: Eukaryota > Metazoa > Arthropoda > Insecta > Orthoptera > Acrididae > Schistocerca > Schistocerca americana. The sequence continues at coordinate 1,095,704,715 of NC_060119.1, read as the reverse complement.
GCATATTCTGAGCTCAAACATAATGAATGATCGCAAACCGAAAATCCTTTTCCATATCAAACACCATGGATTCCGAAAATATCCAATATTCACTTTCCTGGTATCAGCTAGGATTCGAATGCTCTCTCAGGATGCTATTCATAGTTTTCTCTACTTATTTTTATTGGTATATTTAAAGTTTCTGAGGCGATACACTAGCCTAATAATAGCTAATATTGAAGCAAGTATGTCGCCCTACTGAAATAACTTATCGGAATAAATTATGGAACAGATTCGGAGAAGACCGCTCAATCTCCAGTCAATGGCAGCCAGACTGAAATACTAATAATACTCTGCCCTATTATTACACCACTGTTTTTTCGTTTATCACTACGCAAAACTCAACATTTTTCATAGTGCGGTAGCGTATTCATATTTGCAGTAAATATACCTTACGTACACACGCTAATTAGTTATTTCACAGAAGTTTAGTTTTTTGACACTGGACGTAATTTAAATGTTAATTACTTGGGGATAAACGAGTGCGAATTTGTTGCTCTTTCCTAGAGGCGATACATCGCATTTTAATAGCTGACGCACTTTGAAAGATGGGACGGCTGTATTGTGGATTATTTGTAAATGGGAAGAGTACAGTTAATAAAAATGAGAACCGGAAGAATTTAAGCATGTGATATTCCTGTGAAACATTTTGTGCACGTTAAAGAAAGCGAAAAATGATTGATTCGTTTGAATTTTACTTTGTGAGATACACACTGACATAACTTGCTATGAATTATAGAACTGTACTCGAACTCCACCGATAAAAAATTCTCTTACAGGTCCATCATGCCCCAGCCCATCTTCCCAACCACCGACTCTTTAAAGAAACTATCTCCTATGTATAAAACAGCCACTTTTTCATGCATGTCAACCTTTGTTACGTCATATCGCCTTGGCCATCGTACAATCAAAAATACTACAAGTAGATTCAGCTATTTTTGTCGATGCTGTCTCCAAAATGTGTTGCCTAAAGAGTTAGTTGTAAAGAAATTTTAATTTAAAATGTCTTGGCTGATGTTGAAGTTTTAATGAATTTAATGCATAAAGAACGTAAATCCAGTAAGCGATCAACTTTCTTCCCACGGCGTTATATATATATATATATATATATATATATATATATATATATACTGCGCACGGTGAAGGAATTATCCGAATGGAACGGAAATCGGTAGATGTGAGATGTGATGTACATGTGCAGACCAAGAAATGATTACAGTTTCAGAAAAATTGGATGATTGATTCAAGAAAAAGAGTTTCACAAATGCAGCACGTGAGTAACGTCTTGGCCAACGTCTTATAGAAGCAGTTACTCGACTTGGCATTGATTGATAGATTTCTTGGATGCATTCCTGATGAATGTCATTCAAAATTTTGTCGAGGTGTCAAGTTACATCGTCAAAATCCCGGGCTGGTTGGAGTGCCCCACCCTTACTGCTCTAACCTTTCCCAATCGGAGAGGGATCCGGAGACCTTGGTAGCCAAAGTAGGATCTGACAAGCACAAAGACAAGCGGTAGAAACTCTCGCCATTGGAGAGCGGGCATAATCTTACTGAAATGAAAGCCCAGGCTTGTTAAGAGTGCCGCGGATGACAACCAAAGGAGTCGTGCTAAGAAAAGGAATGGTATCCCTGACCATCACTCCTGTCTGTACGGACCAATGCGGGCGAGCGATAATCACTTTCGTAACCCATCGCTGTCCGGGGCGTTATCAGACACGTCTTCTGCTTGGAATCTCATTGACTGGAGTAGAATTCAAGAATGAGATTTTCACTCAGCAGTGGAGTGTGCGCTGATATGAAACTTCCTGGCAGATTAAAACTGTGTGCCCGACCGAGACTCGAACTCGGGACCTTTGCCTTTCGTGGGCCAGTGATCTCCCATCTGAACTGCCGAAGCACGACTCACGTCCGGTACTCACAGCTTTACTTCTGCCAGTATCTTGTCTCCTACCTTCCAAACTTTACAGAAGCTCTCCTGCGAAACTTGCAGAACTAGCACTCCTAAAAGAAAGGATATTATGGAGACATGGCTTAGCCACAGCCTGGGGGATGTTTCCAGAATGAGATTTTCACTCTGCAGCGGAGTGTGTGCTGATATGAAACTTCCTGGCAGATTTGCCTTTCGCGGGCAAGTGCTCTACCATCTGAGCTATCGAAGCACGACTCACGTCCGGTACTCACAGCTTTACTTCTGCCAGTATCTCGTCTCCTACCTTCCAAACTTTACAGAAGCTCTCCTGCGAAACTTGCAAAACTACATGGAGTAGAATTGTCTTCAGTGAGGAGTTTCGATGGCCAGCGAAGTCGTGTCTAGAGATGTAGAATGGCGCGAGAACACTCTGACCACTCTGACGTTTGCCTGCCATACGACCCGACAACCAGTAGTAATTTCCTGGAGTGCCACTTCATTTCATAGCCTTTGGTTGTCAGCCGCGACACCCTTACAGCACAGCGATACGTCGACGATGTTCTAAGTCCTGTTTCACTGCTCTTCCTGGCAAGCTATCCTCGGCTCACATTTGAGATAGATAATATCTGCCCGTAAGCTACGAGAGTTTTTACTGCTTGTTTAGAGCTTTCCGAGGCCTGTCTTGGCCAGCAAGGTTGCCGAATCTTTCCCCTACTGAGTCCGTTTGGAGCATTGTGGTGAGGCCCTTCCAACCAGATCGGGTTTGTAACGATCTCAAGCACCAGTTGGACACAGCTGAACACGATATTCCTCGTAGTACATCAGACTAACTCAACAATTAATAACAAGCCAAATAACAGCTTATATTATGGCTAGAGGTGGAGCAACGTGTTACTGACTTGCTCAATTTGTGAAGCTCTTTCTCATGAATAAATCATTCAGCTTTTTCTTAGATTACAATCATTTTTTTGCCTGTTCAAGAATTACGTCCCGTTAGGACAATTCCTTCGTGATGCTCTTTCTTGATCCTGGAGCGACTGAATACATGGTTTCTAGCGTTAATACTTAACTGTGTTACACCCTTTATGTAAGATAATACCTGATAATGAGTGGATTATGACAGCAATCTAAATTTTCAAATTCTGTCAATAATTATATGAAATACTTAACTAGAATTTTTACTGCCTCTAGGACCCGTTAGACAAGCAACCTGAGACTGGAACTGGGTGATTGGATAACCGACTTAACTGTTTTAGCCACTTAGCTCTAGAGATTCTCAGATCACTGAACAAACTCCAAAACACAGCTAATGCTGTTCGGGTTCTATCTGTTTTAGGTGTTAAAGATGGTTCAAATGGCTCTGAGCACAATGGGACTTAACAGCTGTGGTCATCAGTCCCCTAGAACTTAGAACTACGTAAACCTAACTAACCTAAGGACATCACACACATCCATGCCCGAGGCAGGATTCGAACCTGCGACCGTAGCAGTCACACACCGTTCCGGACTGCGCGCCTAGAACCGCGAGACCACCACGGCCGGCTGTTAAAGAATAAACTGATGAGAAGGAAAGACGTATATCTTCAGAAATATACTATTTCTTGCATTGAAATTTACACAGATGGCAAAAATAGCCAGAGAATTTTAGTAATCTCAATGTGAGCACCACGTGCAGTGCGGACGACGTGTTGGAGTTACACAATCTTCTGTTACACATTCACAATCATCGCCGCAGTAGTCCAGTCATGAGGAGAAAGAAGTCGAAGTAAGGCTCTGAGCACGTGTCATGAGGAGTCCCCGCGTAGCTCAGTCGATAAGCGCACTGCCCATGGAAGACGAGACGAGGGTCGAGGCTGGGTACAGAACTCACTTCCGATCTTACCAAAACGTACGTCAGTCAGGGTGTTCTTTTCAGGACGAAGGAATAAACTTTTTTTCTAAGCTATATAACATCAACTGTCTGTCATTGAAGGACAGCAACACGTTCTACTGAACTTTAATTCACGTTTTTCTTGCAGCAGCTCACTTATATGTTCCACCAGCGCTACGAAGTCGCTTCCGCACGAAGCGTATTTCTTCCTACTACTAAACATGGAGGAAAATGAGTCGTCAGTGCATCTACTAGGTGTGATGTCCCTCTAGCGATAGTATACAAAGTTATCGAGTTGTGTACAACGAAATCGAACAGTTACCAATTTAATTTTAAATTGTATTGAGTAAAGTGGAAAGTATGGACAACGAGATAGTGGAATTGGAATAGTACGGAAAAGACAAAAGCGACCTACCGGAATCTACAGTGTGTTGAGTTCCCGAATATCCATCGTCAAGTAACTACACGACCAGAGAAAAGTTCCGCCATGCTGGTGGTATGCAGGGCGGCAGTTCAAACGGCCCAAGTCGCACGGTAATGTCGCAGTCCGCCAGGCTCCAAGCTACGCCTTTACACAGCCGCACGAGACAAGACAGAGAGGGGGCCAACGGGCGCCAGAAGCTGATCCTTTGCGGTATGTAACCGTACTAAGCTCTGCTACCCTCTCGAGCATTCTGTGTTTGAAAATTTCTGTACGAATCATAATGTACCGTCCTCCAAATTCAAGCAACCACCATAAACTAAAACGAGCACAGGCCAGAGTCCTCCACTTTGCACCACAGTTGAGGAGCGTACGGACAAGCATCGACTCGTTCAGTTTGTGACAGACAGAACTGACTGGTAGACGTACTCTGATAGTATTCGTCGACTATGTATGTGATTGGTATGAGGTGGCTAAAGGTAGTTGTCTTTAGAGGCGTAAACATACAGTAACTCAGAATGAAATTTTCACTCTGCAGGAAAGTGTGTACTGATATGAAACTTCCTGGCAGATTAAAACTGTGTGCCGTGGCGAGACTCGAACTGGATATCTTTGCCTTTCGAGGGCAAGTGCTCTACCAACGGAGCTACCGATGCACGACTCACGACCCATCCTCATAGCTCCAGTTCCACCACTACTTTGTCTCCTCCATTCCAAACTTCACAGAACCTCTCTTCCATCATGTGCAGTGCCAATACCAACAAACGGAGCAAATGGTGTCACAAAATGTGGATGTTTTCTGTGGGTAAGGCGCGGTTCCCTCATGTTTGTTAATCAAATACCAAACGTGGAACGATATTAATGCACTTTACGGCACTGTATATTTCGTACAGTGGAGGAACAGTTCGGTGCAGATGGTTGCTTGTATAAGAATCAAATGCATCCTGTCATAACCAAGCAACTGTGAGGCGCATGGACAGTATCATTCCTGAAAGGGCCTCTCCTGTCCTGGAACATCTCTGAGATGAATTAGAATGTCGACTGCACTCCAGAATCCAGCGACCAACACTAATACCTTCTCTGATTTTAGCTTTTGAGGAAGAGTGGGTTGTAATTCCTTCACAAACATTCAGTATGTCCAGAAAAGTTCAAGCCACATCATGAAGACGAAGCGCGTACACATGCCATATTAATGTCCATTAATAGAGTCCATGTATATTTGACCAAATATTGTACAATCACCAGAATTATTTTAATGGAATATTATTATATGTTGTAATGCTGCCACTAGGCCACTAATTATGTTGACTGAATGAACCAGTGACCACCAGTGGGTGTTTTCTTTGTAATGGTAGTTCGCCACTCAACTGTAGTAAAAATGTGATGAGATTTCCAGATGAATACTAGGCCTGTCGTCTCAAATTTCCTTGGTACCGACAGTAGAGACAGAAGAAGAGACGCAAGCAATCTTCGGGGTGATGTGTGAGTTTTGCTTTAGAAACGCTACAACGCATTACTACAGTCACACCCCAACATCTCATATTTCGACATTCTGATATGTGAAACGTACAAATATAGGAGTGACGTTCAATAATGATGAACTGACCAACATTCAAGCGAGTCGTTGTACGTCCTCCACTGGAAGTGATGTGTCTCACAGATCACCGACAAAGGGTCATTAAACGTGATAAAAAATTGGTCTTCTGTAGTTCTAATTCTGTCTTCACTTTTCGCTCCACCTTGGTGGTTCAGTTACGAAATCGTCTTCTATTACTGGTAACTGGTTTTTGATGTTCGCCATTTCCCTAAATGTTTCTTACCAACATTCAGATAATGCGTAGTAATCTCACTAAATATAGCACACAGGAACTCTTCGAAACAATTCTTCCAACAGACCGTGGTCCACAGATATTCGTAAATTTGTGAATGGTCCCTGATATTGTTGAAATTACTTCTCACCACTTCCACACTTAAACTAGCATACCACTTTAAAATAATAATAAGAGACGTTGAAAACATTTTACACTACTTTCCTTACAAAATGCTTGTGTTCCACAGTACATCCATTTACCATGGTTCGTACAACACCAACAAGTGAGAAGGGTTGTTGTTGTTATAGTTGTTGTGGTCTTCAGTCCAGAGACTGATTTGACGCAGCTCTCCATGCTACTTTATCCTGCACAAGCTTCTTCATCTCCGAATAACTAATGCAACCTACATTAGCGTTTAACTTCTTGTGTACCACAACATCACTAGCGGTGAAGCTCAAATGCTAAGGATGGAGAGAGAAATCAGCTGTTCCCTTGTGATAGGACTCAATCCAGTATCTTCCTTATTCCTGTACTCCGTAACATCTAAATGAAGGTGACCAGAATGGGATTTGAAACCCGCTCTTCCAGTGTGCCGGTCAAGTGTAATAACCACTGTCTCATCACCAACTGTTACTTTTGCTACGTATTTCGACTGAAATCAGAGAGATTTCAATAGTGTTGTTCTATACAGTTTATTGGTTACATCCGTGAACAGAGCTACCCGAAAGATTTTGTGCATGACGCTAAAGGTTCCCGGCTTTCTCTTGCTCGTGTACTGACACTAAAACTTACACTGTAGATGCACTACCGATCACAAATATTGAAACAGCGTCAAGAAAAGAGGAAAGAGAATGAACTATTATTTACATGCACATACTAAGTTCTTGCACATACTATGTCCTTAATGCACATACTAAGAATTATGAAGTCCACAGAGATAAAGCACTAAGACGTGCGTACAATAAATATGCAACGGAGCAGCCACACGTTGCAAAATAAGGTATATATCCGTTATGGTACAAAATAAAAATGACTCTTAATGTATCACTGACGAATTTGTTTCAGAGTAGCCTCCATACAAATCCGAATTCAATCGTAAAAGGCATAAAGAAGACCTGTTAGGTCTCTATGGATTTCTTGATGAAATAGTCGTTGGCCAGCTTTTCAGAGACACTGGATAGTCCGCGACAGACTATGAATTCCTGCAGTACCCTTCACGATAGTTCACTCAGTACAATTGCATATTTTCACGTGCATACGTAATACGAGAAGCCAATAGAAGCCCACATCTCGTGGTCGTGCGGTAGCGTTCTCGCTTCCCACGCCCGGGTTCCCGGGTTCGATTCCCGGCGGGGTCAGGGATTTTCTCTGCCTCGTGATGGCTGGGTGTTGTGTGCTGTCCTTAGGTTAGTTAGGTTTAAGTAGTTCTAAGTTCTAGGGGACTGATGACCATAGCTGTTAAGTCCCATAGTGCTCAGAGCCAGAGAGAGAGAGAGCCAATAGAAGCTGATGTCATGAAACAGAGTAAGAGCTGGATCAGACTTCAAAAGTAGCACTAAGCTTCCTGAAATGATCGCTTTTGGAAGTTTTATCAGCCTAAGGGACGTAGTGTGCACGTAAATGAAACTCATGTCTCGATGCGTTTAAGTTATAGTTCGCTTGAAATGTCGGTCATTAATTTCATTTCAGTGATATTCACCAACAAAATAGGAGGAAATCTGTATATAAAACTTTTAACTGGGATATAATAAAAATAAAGTATTTATGTTTTTCTAGTATCGAACTTAAAACGACAAAAAGTTGTGTACGGCGTTCGTTCGCCTTTCATAGAATTTTGTTGGTTGGTGTGTAGTGTTGATCGGGTCACTTGCCGTGAAAGAGAAAGTTGCTTCTTCGGAATTCAGACGTCATTCTATCAAGATGTGACGCACTTGCACGGCGCCATTACTTCTTGATGGAAAAGTGAGCCATGGTTTATGTGTCAGCAGGATATATTGAAACGGACTATTGTTTCCTCCATTCGCTGAAAAGCAAGGAGATACGTGTGGTCCAGTGTCTTGCTTAATCTGTCGGAACACGTTCGCGTCTTCTTCCAGCTACTCTTTAGCCGTTAATTTGAGGATATCCTTCTCCCCAACGCAAAAATACATGGCGTCAGCACATTCGAACACACTGATTTTGGAACAAGAGTATTTGGCTGTTACGTTTGACACATCATTGTTTTCATGTATTCCGACGTGTCTTGGAGATCAATGTGCGGCGTTGCTTGTTTCTATGTTGGTAGCTGCTTACTGCATAATGTCAACCGGCATACTGTCAATGACAATTGTTCCACCTACCTCAGCACAGCGTCTAGTCACCAACCCGCTTCTCTGCAACGTAGATACTCTCCAGACGATGTTAAAAGCAGCGTTGAAGAAAACAATCGTCCATACTTACGTTTGTAGAGTCCGCAAAACCTCGGTAGCTACATGTCCTGTAATATCGTATAACAAAGTTTCGGGAGGAGGGTGATTGCTTCATCTTTTAAGAAAAATGTCAAAATGAGGCATAATTTCTTTATTTCCTTGAGAAGCAAAACTAAGCAGGTACTATCTGCCCACATTTACACTACAGGCTAATGTCACTGATCCTCAGCTCACAGTTAATACAGTTTCGTTCACATGCAAGACAGCCAGAAATGTACTCCAGTTGTACCTGGATTATTACGCGATTCCACAGTCTATAATCTGCTACAATACGTGCGTTAACATTCGGTACTTTTCAGTGTATTCTTTAAAAGAAATTGTTCGCCCAAAAAATGTTCCGTATTTGAATACTGAACATGCCACGCGGTATTTCACTACACAGAGGCCAAGAGTTCACACGCGTTTATCCCTCCAACAAATAACTTTGCAGCGCTAAAATATTCACGATCTGCTTTCGCGGCGATAAAAACCGAACTCGAAATAACAGTACCTTCTTCATTTTACATATAACTTTTTCGGACACATTTAACATGACCTGCGCGTCCGACAGCGAGACTACGACTGCCCAATGCCCTTGCTCACAGAGCAAATACTACTTCATAGAGCGCAGGAAAGACTTCACTCTCATTGGTTGATCAATTGAACAGCCAATCATATCAGTCTTTCAAGATCAAATTCGCACCTAAATTGTTTTACTCCAATCAACATTCTCAGATTCATTTACGTCATTTCAAGCTGCAAACTAATTAGGAAATAACTTTAGAAGAACATTACTCTACAGATAACTATTCTGGCTGCCTTGGACATACGTCATCAGCAAGCAAGGAGAATTTCATCTACATCTACATTTATACTCCGCAAGCCACCCAACGGTGTGTGGCGGAGGGCACTTTACGTGCCACTGTCATTACCTCCCTTTCCTGTTCCAGTCGCGTATGGTTCGCGGGAAGAACGACTGTCTGAAAGCCTCCGTGCGCGCTCTAATCTCTCTAATTTTACATTCGTGATCTCCTCGGGAGGTATTAGTAGGGGGAAGCAATATATTCGATACCTCATCCAGAAACGCACCCTCTCGAAACCTGGCGAGCAAGCTACACCGTGATGCAGAGCACCTCTCTTGCAGAGTCTGCCACTTGAGTTTGCTAAACATCTCCGTAACGCTATCACGCTTCCAAATAACCCTATGACGAAACACGCCGCTCTTCTTTGGATCTTCTCTATCTCCTCCGTCAACCCGATCTGGTACGGATCCCACACTGATGAGCAATAATCAAGTATAGGTCGAACGAGTGTTTTGTAAGCCGCCTCCTTTGTTGATGGACTACATTTTCGAAGCACTCTCCCAATGAATCTCAACCTGGTACCCGCCTTACCAACAATTAATTTTATATGATCATTCCACTTCAAATCGTTCCGCACGCATACTCCCAGATATTTTACAGAAGTAACTGCTACCAGTGTTTGTTCCGCTATCATATAATCATACAATAAAGGATCCTTATTTCTATGTATTCGCAATTCATTACATTTGTCTATATTAAGAGAAAGTTGCCACTCCCTGCACCAAGTGCCTATCCGCTGCAGATCTTCCTGCATTTCGCTACAATTTTCTAATGCTGCAACTTCTCTGTATACTACAGCATCATCCGCGAAAAGCCGCATGGAACTTCCGACACTATCTACTAGGTCATTTATATATATATATATTGTGAAAAGCAATGGTCCCATAACACTCCCTTGTGGCACGCCAGAGGTTACCTTAACGTCTGTAGACGTCTCTCCATTGATAACAACATGCTGTGTTCTGTTTGCTAAAAACTCTTCAATCCAGCCACACAGCTGGTCTGATATTCCGTAGGCTCTTACTTTGTTTATCAGGCGACAGTGCGGAACTGTATCGAACGCCTTCCGGAAGTCAAGAAAAATAGCATCTACCTGAGAGCCTGTATCTAATATTTCCTGGGTCTCATGAACAAATAAAGCGAGTTGGGTCTCACACGATCGCTGTTTCCGGAATGCATGTTGATTCCTACATAGTAGATTCTGGGTTTCCAAAAACGACATGATACGAGAGCAAAAAACATGTTCTAAAATTCTACAACAGATCGACGTCAGAAATATAGGTCTATAGTTTTGCGCATCTGCTCGACGACCCTTCTTGAAGACTGGGACTACCTGTGCTCTTTTCCAATCATTTGGAACCCTGCGTTCCTCTAGAGACTTGCGGTACAAGGCTTTTAGAAGGGGGCAAGTTCTTTCGCGTACTCTGTGTAGAATCGAATTGGTATCCCGTCAGGTCCAGTGGACTTTCCTCTGTTGAGTGATTCCAGTTGCTTTCGTATTCCTTGAACACTTATTTCGCTGTCAGCCATTTTTTCGTTTGTGCGAGGATTTAGAGAAGGAACTGCAGTGCGGTCTTCCTCTGTGAAACATCTTTGGAAAAAGGTGTTTAGTATTTCAGCTTTACGCGTGTCCTCCTCTGTTTCAATGCCATCATCATCCCGGAGTGTCTGGATATGCTATTTCGAGCCACTTACTGATTTAACGTAAGACCAGAACTTCCTAGGATTTTCTGTCAAGTCGGTACATAGAATTTTACTTTCGAATTCACTGAACGCTTCACGCATAGCCCTCCTTACGCTAACTTTGATATCGTTTAGCTTCTGTTTGTCTGAGAGGTTTTGGCTGCGTGTACACTTGGAGTGAAGCTCTCTTTGCTTTCGCAGTAGTTTCCTAACTTTGTTGTTGTACCACGGTGGGTTTTTCCCGTCCCTCACAGTTTTACTCGGCACGTACCTGTCTAAAATGCATTTTACGATTGCCTTGAACTTTTTCCATAAACACTCAACATTTCGTTTTGATCTGTTAGGTAGTCTGAAATCTGCCTTCTATTACTCTTGCTAAACAGATAAACCTTCCTCCCTTTTTTTGTATTCCTATTAACTTCCATATTCAGGGATGCTGCAACGGCCTTATGATCACTGAATCCCTGTTCTGAACATACAGAGTCGAAAAGTTCGGGTCTGTTTGTTATCAGTAGGTCCAAGATGTTATCTCCACGAGTCGGTTCTCTGTTTAATTGCTCGAGGTAATTTTCGGATAGTGCACTCAGTATAATGTCACTCGATGCTCTGTCCCTACCACCCGTCCTAAACATCTGAGTGTCCCAGTCTATATCTGGTAAATTGGAATCTCCACCTAAGACTATAACATGCTGAGAAAATTTATGTGAAATGTATTCCAAATTTTCTCTCAGTTGTTCTGCGACTAATGCTGCTGAGTCGGGAGGTCGGTAAAAGGAGCCAATTATTAACCTAGCTCGGTTGTTGAGTGTAACCTACACCCATAATAATTCACAGGAACTATACACTTCTACTTCACTACAGGATCAACTACTACTAATAGCGATGAACACTCCACCACCGGTTGCATGCTATCTATCCTTTCTAAACACCGTCTGTACCTTTGTAAAAATTTCGGCAGAATTTATCTCTGGCTTCAGCCACCTTTCTGTACCTATAACGATTTCAGCTTCGGTGCTGTCTATCAGCGCTTGAAGTTCCGGCACTTTACCAATGCAGCTTCGACAGTTGACAATTACAATACTGATTGCTGCTTGGTCCCCGCATGTCCTGACTTTGCCCCGCACCCGTTGATGCTGTTGCCCTTTCTGTACTTGCCCAAGGCCATCTAACCTAAAAAACCGCCCAGCCCACGCCACACAACCCCTGCTACCCGTGTAGCCGCTTGTTGCGTGTAGTGGACTCCTGACCTATCCAGCGGAACCCGAAACCCCACCATCCTATGGCGCAAGTCGAGGAATCTGCAGCCCACACGGTCGCAGAACCGTCTCAGCCTCTGATTCAGACCCTCCACTCGGCTCTGTACCAAAGGTCCGCAGTCAGTCCTGTCGACGATGCTGCAGATGCTCTGCTTTCATCCCGCTAGCGAGACTGACAGTCTTCACCAAATCAGATAGCCGCAGGAAGCCAGAGAGGATTTCCTCCGATCCATAGCGACACACATCATTGGTGACGACATGAGCGATCACCTGCAGATGGGTGCACCCTGTACCCCTTTACCCTTCATGGCATCCGGAAGGACCCTTTCCACATCTGGAATGACTCCCCCCGGTATGCACACGGAGTGCACATTGGTTTTCTTCCCCTCTCTTGCTGCCATTTCCCTAAGGGGCCCTATTACGCGCCTGACGTTGGAGCTCCCAACTACCAGTAAGCCCACCCTCTGCGACCGCCCGGATCTTGCAGACCGAGGGGCAACCTCTGGAACAGGACAAGCAGCCATGTCAGGCCGAAGATCAGTATCAGCCTGAGACAGAGCCCGAAACGTCAGACAAACTGGAGAGGCCTTCCGTTCTGCCCTCCAGAATGTCTTTCACCCCATGCCACACCTTGAGACGACCTCCCACTCTACCACAGGTGAGGGATCAGCCTCAATGCGGGCAGTATCCCGGGGGATGCGTGGGACGAGCTGGCCGTCCCCGAAAAACCCCCATCCGGACCCCCACAGTGATGCCCATTGGCAACAGCCTCAAGCTGTGTGACCGAAGCCAACACTGCCTGAAGCTGGGAACGAAGGGATGCCAACATAGCCTGCATCCGAACACAGCAGTTGCAGTCCCTATCCATGCTAAAAACTGTTGTGCAAAGAACGTCTGAACTAATCAACAGAGAGCGCAAACAAATCGACACAAAATTTAAACGGTTATTAAAATACAAGATTGCCTAGTAAATGCAGTAATGCTGCTACTTGCGCACTGCTGACACACTGCTCGGCGGCGGAAGGAGACTACGCGATTTTACACTATTCAGGTACTAAAACGCGATGCTACAACTCTCAAATACTATAATACGCCCGAAATTTATGAATTAAGCAATGCAAGTACCAAAAACACGCAAAGAAATTAAGAATTAAACTATGTAACAAATGAGTGAGCTAGGAGTATACGACTTGCTGCTGCAGCTGCTTATCCAACGGCGGCAGGGAGCACACTGACTGTGACCAACCGACACTGGCCGTTCAAAACAAAAACAGAAGACAAACGACTACGCGAATTTACACTAATCAGCTACCAAAACGCGATGCTACAACTCTCAAATACTATAATACGCCCGAAATTTATGAATTAAACAATGCAAGTACCAAAAACACGCAAAGAAATTAAGAATTAAACTGTGTAACAAATGAGTAAGCTAGGAGTATACGACTTGCTGCTGCAGCTGCTTATCCAACGGCGGCAGGGAGCACAGCTTTCTTAGCAACAGCCTGTTGGACACTTTCCCATGACCAAGTTACATAATGTTTAACAGGAGACAATATTGAATCTTTACATATGTCCCGCATACACACTCTCATTTACTCTCATTTATTCACACAAAAAACAAATAGTTCTCAAATGAATATTGACTCTTACTGAAGTCTGTATTATGAAAACGAAAAATATCGAACGTCATTTAATTACAAAAAAATCTAACACATTGGCGTAACATTTTGTAAGCTTCTGTATTAATTCCAAATGATAGCAGAAGACAAACTGTTATGCATCCAAACTGACTTTAATCTTACTAGTGTCGGTTTCTGGTATTTTCGGTAGTTTTCTCTAATGTTGAAAATACCCCGCCAGAAAGCTGAGATTTTGCAACCAGCTTCTTTTTAATAACAAAAGGCTACATATTAAGTTTTATCAAAATTGAATAATATTTAGTATAGTTTATTTAGATTCTTCGGGACTCGAAACTTCCCACGGCCGTGCTAGCGACAGGTGCGAGTGAATCACGCCGTGATACAAGCGGCTGTCACCGCCACCGGCTCCAAAGCTACGAGCCCGTACTGCATTAGAACACTATTGCGGATTGACTCGCAAGGTTACAAATGGAGTGATACTTACTCCACGATTCATAGGAACGGAGATATCCTGGACAATTTACGCTAAACGGCCAGCAGGTCACAAAGAGAATTAGACCAGTGGTACGTCAAAGAATGCTGACAACTCTTCTAGTTGAGAACAACGAGGATCTCTTAAATGTTAAAAATTTCCCGGGTTCGATTCCCGGCGGGGTCAGGGATTTTCTCTGCCTCGTGATGACTGGGTATTGTGTGCTGTCCTTAGGTTAGTTAGGTTTAAGTAGTTCTAAGATCTAGGGGACTGATGGCCATAGATGTTAAGTCCCATAATGCTCAGAGCCATTTGAACCATTTGTTAAAAATAAGTATACTAAATTCAGTAGTTAGGTATGGTCCTAACCGAGCAGCCAACTAAATCCGTTATTTCGAGCTGTCAGTGTATATCATTGAAACATGAGTGTGTCTAGATAAAGCTTGAATAAACGTACATTTTTCTACAAAATACATTGCACTCAGCTTCTTATACACGAATAACTCACAGAGTCATTCTGGATCTTCTGATCAGCTTAGACATTTGCTTGCTCCAACACTGCGGAGGAAAATATTGTTACGTATACTATTCTCTCCGAAGAGCTTTTATATCCGGATTGCTTTTTGTGGAGCAACATCTTAGGGTAGGAACTTCAATGCAAAGTGTAGTCTAGCTGTCACCCGATACATCCTCCATAAAATTCTAACAAACAGTCTCCCTCTACGCCACAGATTTTTCCATTATGCCATTTTAAAGTATCCATAGAGTTCCGCAGATGTGCTAACCATGTGAACTTTTAATTAAATATCTGTTGAGTATCAGTACTGAATCGTTAAACTTGCGCACAGTCCCACGAAAATGTAATTCTCACATTAAGAGTGCAACAGACACAGTTGAAATGAAAGTATACAGCTTTATCTGCTGAAAACGCAAATTGTTCATTTTTATAGCCGCTGTAGCGTCGACCGTAATTGACGGACTGCGATTACGAGCTGGAGGAGGAGCAAAACCAACACATATCTTTTGATGGGTTCATGTAAAACCCTTTAAATGACCTCGCTGTCGCCTTTGACTGTTAATATTACTGTATTAATACATTCCACGATTGTTGTTTCAGCCATTGAGCCATTTGAAAGCACACCAATTAAGTGCTTTACCATACGTCAAAATTTAAAATAAGAGAAAAGGAAAGACAAGAAGACAGCAAATTACATGCCATCGTCTACAATATAATACTTTTACTCTACCAGATACTTTTAAAATTTTGACATATCCTACTGCACGAAATTAGTTCGCATAAAAATGATCCAAATAAAATTATTATCATTAAAAACTGCAAATAAAGTCAAACTGACAGTGAAAGATGACAATGATTTCCTTTAAAAGAACTGTTCTTCACAATCTCCTTCTTTGGTCCGGTTGTAGCATTAATGTCATTCAAGGCAATAACACTTACTGTCTTCCCCTGAGGCATAGCATTCCCTTGCATAATTTTGTTCGAAAGCGTCTTTGATATCAGACATGGAATCACCAAGCTGCAAGGAAGATTTTCGATAAAGTTGGAAACCTTCCCAGGTAGACCCACCTGTGAAATAACGTGTGTTTGTGTGTGTGTGTGTGTGTGTGTGTGTGTGTGTGTGTGTGTGTGTGTGTGTGCGCGCGCGCGCGCGCGTGTGTGTGTATTCTGCATCTCCTCCTAATCCATTGCACCGCTTTCAGCCAAAATTGGTACACGTATCTCTAAATAACAGTCAGCAATTGCTGTGGGGGTAAGAACCACCTACATATTACACTTCAGGCGATATGGCGTCATAAATAATGAGATACACTATGTGATCAAAAGTATCCGGACAACCACAAAACATACGTTTTGTATATTAGGTACATTGCGCTGCCACCTACTGCCAGGCACTTCATATCAGGGTGCCCAGTAGTCATTAGACATTGTGCGAGGGAAGAATGGGGCGCTCCGCGGAACTCACGGACTTCGAACGTGGTCAGGTGATTGGGTGTCACTTGTGTCATACGTCCGTATGTGACAATTCCACACTCCAAAACATCCCTATGTCCACTGTTCCCGATGTGATAGTAGAGTGGGAACGTGAAAGGACACGTACAGCACAAAAGCGTACAGGCCGACCTCGCCTGTTGACTGACAGAGACCGCCGACATTTGAGGAAGGTCGTAATGTGTAATAGGTGGACATCTATTTAGAACATCACACAGGAATTCCAAACTGCATCAGGATCCACTGCACGTACTATGAAAGTTTGGCGGGAGGTGAGAAAACTTGGATGTCATGGTCGAGCGGCTGCTCATAAGTCACACATCAAGCCGGTAAATGCCAAACGACGCCTCGCTAGGTGTTAGGAGCATAAGCACTGGACGATTGAACAGTGTGAAAATGTTGTGTGGAGTGACGAATAACGGTACACAATGTGACGATCCGATGTCAGGGTGTGGCTATGGCGAATGTCCGGTGAACGTCGTCTGCCAGCATGTGTAGTGCCAACAGTAAAATACAGTGGCGGTGGTACTATGGAGTGGTCGTGTTTTTCATGGAGAGGCTTGTACCCCTTGCTGTTTTGCGTGGCGTTATCAAAGCACAGGTCTATATTCATGTTTTAAACACCTTTTTGCTTCCCATTGCTGAACAGCAATTCGGGGATGGCGACTACATCTTTCAACACGATCGAGCACCTGTTCGTAATGTACGGCCTGTTGCGAAGTTGTTACATGACAATGACATCATTGTAATGGACTTGCCTACACAGAGTCCTGTCCTGAATCCTGTAGAACACCTTTTGGATGTTTTGGGATTCCGACTTCGTGCCTTGCAACACCGACCGACATCAATACCTCTCCTCTGTGGCCGGCCAGAGTGGCCGTGCGGTTCTAGGCTCTACGGTCTGGAGCCGAGCGACCGCTACGGTCGCATGTTCGAATCCTGCCTCGGGCATGGATGTGTGTGATGTCCTTAGGTTGGTTAGGTTTAATTAGTTCTAAGTTCTAGGCGACTGATGACCTCATAAGTTCTGTCGTATAGTGCTCAGAGCCATTTTCTCCTCAGTGGAGCTCTCCGTGAAGAATGGACTGCCATTCCCGAAGAAATCTTGCAGCACCTGATTGAACGTATGTCTGCGAGAGTGGAAGCTGTCGTCAAGGCCAATACCATATTGAATTCCAGCATTACCGATGGAGGGCGCCACGAACTTTTAAGTCATTTTCAAACAGGTATCCGGATACTTTTGATCACATAGTATACGTGAAAAACTGCTGCATCATGCACGACTTTTAAATTTATTATTTCTCCGCTACTTAAGTCTATTCGCAACATATTCGCAGTACCCATGTATGCCGCTGAATCTAGTTTCGCAAATATACCATTGTACGATACATAGTTCAAGAGACATGACATCACGAACACAGACATGCATGAAAAAATGCAGTATCACGCACGAAGTTTTAATACACCTATGCTTTATTAATAACACACTCCTACAGGCGAGTTGCTGAAGGAAATCCATGACAGCTGGCAGCACTTTTGACTGCTTTCAACTGCGAACCTCAAATGTCAGTGCGCGAAGCAATATCCGTTTATACAGCTATGAAGAGGGGATGCCATAGCTAACTTCTTCCTTCTTTGTCCTAAAAAAACATTTCTTTCTTTACAATATTAGTAATCTGAAGTGTCTGTTCTGTGACGTTGTCTTTTTTCTCACTGTTTCCTATACTTCGTTGAAGGAATCCACTTTCATATGACGTCATAATGGACATAATATTTACGACGTTTGTCGTTTTTTACGTCACTCGCCAAAGCCAACGACTTTTATCGAAGAGTCCGCTTTATCACATAGGTTGCGGAAAATGTGTTGTTTGCTCGTTTAGGAAGGGCTACAATAGCAGCTTTCTTCTATGAATGAGAGTGTACTTTCTGCGTGATTAAAAGGTCAAGAATAACCTTTTGTTGTGTATCTAACTGTTACAGTACGTCATAGTGGATAGCATCCGGAGTAAGCAGACGAGGTTGGTTCCAATTACACCCTGAGCTTGACGGTTATATTCCTCTCAGATGTTGGAACACATGTTTCTGTGGCCTCTTCCCACCTGGAATGATACAAACTTCTT
The DNA here is from genome assembly GCF_021461395.2 of Schistocerca americana. Classification (NCBI taxonomy): domain Eukaryota; kingdom Metazoa; phylum Arthropoda; class Insecta; order Orthoptera; family Acrididae; genus Schistocerca; species Schistocerca americana. The sequence continues at coordinate 1,095,686,170 of NC_060119.1, read as the reverse complement.
GTCAGTAAACTCTGTAAACAGTTCAGTTAAAGACACCTGTATTACAGGATTGAGGTTGAGCGTGATTATGCAGTCATATTCTGATCGTCTGATCAACCAAAATATTTCGGCATATACGTCCCGTCATTAGTGGGTCTTGTTACATTCAGATCTGGAAAGTATACGATACATTACGTTTTTCGTGATAATTACTGTAGCAAAAAGTGAGTATCAAACACTTGATAAGTATTCTGATCACATCCCTATTCTCTGTACGATTAGATTATGTCGGACTGTCTTTAAATAATCATATAACTCGCTCCTGTAAGAACACGACTGTTTTAAGCTGGCTGATGAGCTTGTAAATTCACTTTTCCGTAAATACAATAACAGTCCGTGGAAATATTTCACTGCAATATCGTCGTGAGTACTTACACTTCTTCTAGTAGCTCTTGTCCCCATCTACCTGTTCCTGTATTGCAGCTACAGGGCACAAAGCAGTGGGAGATTTTTTGTAAACTTAACTCAGGCTGAGCTTCCAAAATACGATTTTTATAATACTCATGGTGCACGATTACTGTAGAAATAAACTTTATTCCTGACTGTTATGTGGTCTCATTTTAACCTTTTTTTACTTTCTTTCGTTTTCTCAAGTATGTCCAACTCCTTTTTTATGTTTGTTCGGGGGTCGAAATAGTGTTATCAGATTCTTTAAAGGTTCTTGAATGATATTCTTCAAAGTTTTCCACGATACATAAATAAACATTGAGATGGACAGAGGTTACACATTTTGACATATGATATAGAAATATATCAATAATAGTGAAAGGGGAAATATCTTGAAATCTTCTTGACTGATTTACCTCAAATTCTGACTGAATACTTTAATGGAAATAGGCTATATATTTTATAATAGGAACTATATATGTAATACAAAAAAGGGAAACGTTGTTAGCAAAAATATCGAAAAGAACTTGGCAGATTTACCTCAAATTCTTACACGATACGTTAATAAACATTCAGACGGGCATATGTTATATCTTTTTAAATAACTTGGTACAGGTTTTCTGTTAAAATCCTTCTGTGAGAAAGGAAATGCTTTGCTGCGCTGTATTATGAAAATGTGCTGCTTCGTTTTCTTCCTCGCAGACAGTTTTTATTACGATAGCGGGTCACGTAAATCGTTAAACAAATTGTTTCTCCCTTCTATATCATTTTTCTCCTTACACATAATTTTAAACAAAAATCGGTTTTCGCGACAATGTGCAAGTTTGTCCTCTCCATCGCCATTGGTTTTACACAAAACAGCAAAGATATATTGCGGGTTATCGGCTTGTGATTAAAATACTGCTACAGAATCCAAATAATCTGAAACTCTGAAGTTGAAGAATACTCAGTATTGTAGAACACTCAGTATAATGCCGTTTATTGAAACTGAACTACACTTCTCCAACAATCACTATATACACACAAAGGAAACAAATAAGATGTAGACGACTATTCATCAAGAGCTTCGGAGAGGTCCGTCGGAGATGGTCCTAGCTCGCCGAGGAACTGGCTGTACTGCTGCTGCGCTGGCCTTATACAGCCGGCGGAGGCCGGCGGAGTGCTCCAACATTCCATGCATCTGCGAGGCGACATCTGCAGAAAAAGGTTCGCATTAGTCTCTAGCAAGTTCTGTTTATTTTGAAGAATTGTTTTCCTCTTGGTTGCGCCTGCAAGTGCTTGTGTATGTTATATGGTACACAGGGGTGTCTTGAGTGTAGTCTGCTTGGCGGGGCCGTCTGTGGCAGACGTAACAGAAATCCTACCCATTCGGAGATTAAAACTATGCTACATATTGTAAGCAAATCTATTATCTTCACAGATCAGCAGCTGCACTGTTCTCTCTCATACCCCTTGTACCAATGAGCCCAAACGATTTACCCATTCATTTTAAGGTACTTCAGTTCTTAGTCTAAGTTAGTTTGAAATTACAATAAACAAGACTCATGTTCAGAGAGAGAGAGGTAGGAGATCAGAAAGTGGCGGAAGAAATGAAAATATAGAGAGGGGAGTGGAAGATGGGCGGAGTGAGAGAGGGGAGGCGATGCACAGTGCGAGGGTGGGACGGCAGGACATGGACGAAAATAGTGGGGGAGTGTAGGAGATGGGCAGTCGGGAAATGGCGGGAAGAGGAATTTGTGATGTATATATACAGCTCTATACATTAGCAATAGCGAAGCATTATCGGATCCGCTAGTAATTAACAAACTGTATTCCTTCTACTGTTGCTTTCTTTGTGTGGAAGCTTACAACTATACGGTTTCAGAATCAGAAAAAAAAGTATTACGAAGACACCTTATAAATATTATGTGAATCAGACTTTTGACTGTATGCGTCTTCGAGTGGACCAGAAACACCGAAATCATTGAGGATCACCATAACCATGACCGCTGATACTCCTCTCACAATTCTTGACACAAGTCACGTCGAAGGAGGGAACATTTGGCTCATTGACGTCCGACATTTTCTCAACAGAATTAAGGCCAAGTTATCTTCAAGACCACTAAATATCTATCGTTTCTGCGGTGCGTTTCTGAAATGGTTCTTACCCATGTCGGAAAATACCGAAGGTACAGACGGGTTGTAGGGCACCTTAGAAAAATGAGCAGCTACACGTAACAGAACGGTATGTTGCTGCAATGTTCTCTGTTGGGAGGCGGTGGAAGTCTCCACATCGTCCTGGTAAACATTCTTCACGAAATAATATCTCAAACATTTCCATTAATGGCGTCATTTTCGCAGGTGGGATGCATCGCTTGATGGGATCTCCGACACATTGTATCCTACCAACAGTACATATCAGTCTCATTCGTGCAGGCAACAGTCATTCGTATTATGATTCATGTGTCCATGCTGACCTCTGCATATAGCAAAGTACTGCAAATAGATAAACATGTGTGACGTACTGACTTCTGTTGTACTCCATAACGGCGAAATTATTCTGGTGATATGGCTGTTTACATGTTGTGTTTGCCCAGCAATGAATTAGCGTTTGATTTCTGCGCTGTCAGCCGTCACTCCAGTGGTGGAGTCGGCGAGAGTTGAAGGTGATTCTTACCATAGACACATTGTTGCACATGGCACTCGACAGAGGGTATGAAAATTCTCGCCAAAACTATGCACTGATGTTAGGTACTTCACAAGGAAGCTTGTGAATATTCTGGTGTCTGTATGACCTAGGCATTGTTGATTTGGCAGGAATATAGCCACAGTAATTCACTCCTGGCAGCAGCGGTCACGCAAGGAAAGGTCGCAAGAAGACTGGGCTTTGGTCGGCCACATGGTATCACCAAGAGGGAAGACCATCGTCTTCAGCGAATGGCTGTGGGACATCGTATCACAAACCACTGCCACTTGCGACTTCACTGCTGTCAAGCAAGCGGCCATTGGAGGGCAGGTGTTTTCTGATGGATCCGGTTGTGCATTTGTGCCACTGATGGCCGTGTGTTAGGAAGAGACCAGGACTGCGGCGTAGGCACACTGGTCCTGCACCTGGAGTTGCAATCCTGGGTGCGATTTCGTATGAAAGTGGGAACACTTTCATGGCTATCTCACACATCCTGGCTGCACAAATTATGCATCGACGTATTACGCTGCCCTTAATGAACGGCATACCAGAGGGCGTTTTCCAACAGGATAACACTCCGCCACGTACCGCTGCTGTAACCCAACATGCTCTACAGAGTGTCGACATGTTGCCTTGCCTTGGTCGATCACCAGATGTGTCTCTAATAGAACATCTATGGATCAACATCGGACAACAACACCAGAATCGTCTTAGACCAGCATTAACCAACCCTGTATTGACCGACCAAGTGGAACAGGCATGGAACTCCATCCAAAAACTGAAATCCATCACCTGTACAACACAATACGTGATGTAGGCTGACATGCTTGCAATCAGCATTCTGGCGGTTACACTGCTCATTCATGTACCAACATTTCACATCTACAATGGCTTTTCTCGCGTGAACTGGCTATCACTTAAATGTGTTACCTAGACAAATGTATTCCCGAAGTTACATTCATCTACATTAATTTATTGTTTATGATTTTGGGATTTTTTTTCCGTCAAGGTAAATCCGATGATCTTGCAGGCTGTCGTAGAGCGTAACATTGTACCAATACTCTCTTTAACAAAATACCGCACTGTATCTCTTAGCGACACAGTTTACCGACGCCCATTTGCCTCACTGTCTTGCCTCATTTTTGTCTTAATTCCTACAACAAATAGCCACTGATCAGTGGTAACAGTTGTGGAGCTACAAGGTTTACTGTGAGACAAAACACTTAGGTCCGGCGGAATTACAATTTTTCTATACAGAAATTCCAAGCAAAAATACGTTGTAACGGAAAATAGGAAGATTGACAGCAAATACAGCGTCGTGTTTCTATCTTCTCCAGAAAGTACTGCTCGTGGCCGCCTTGGTCCAGAACACACATCCCCTACAGCGTTTCAGTCACATGACCGGCTAAATGCTAACACTGACAGGCACTACAGGGGGTCTCTGGCCTCTATCCGTCAGTCAATTGCTTATGGGTGAACAAAAACGTGCGTCTGATATGTAAGAATAAAAGATTGAGTCCAATACGTTATTAATTAACTTCTATTTATTCAGTTCGCTTGTCCGTTCAGCCAGTTTCTTTAAGAGCCAATTAACTCACAAGCAGTCAAGTCACGGATACTTAAATACTGTCTGTGGTGGAGCTTCGATATGCAACGTGCTTTCATTACTGTTGAGTTAGAGCAGATGGCTATCAAAATTCTAGGACCTCGAGGAATGAGAGATAGTGAACTTTCAAGAAACACTGCTGAAGTAAGAAGCGAACCGAATAATCATAATTCATATATTTCAGCAGAGCCGCTCCTTTCCTGTCGAACTATAGAGTCTGAAGCACATTAATTACAGAATGTAGCCCATGATTAGTCCTTGACTAAGTATTATCAGGCACGATCTTAATATTCTTCCATTTCATCAAATTGTGCGCTGATCCTTTGCCCGGGATGCTGATACGTCACATACCACTGTCGTGAACTAGAATTTTCGTAATGCTGCCCACCTCTCCCTAATACACCTTAAAATTTGTCATTCCTCTAGGGGCCGTTACGTTTTCTTCATGTCTACGGTATGGGTACGTCAGAATCATGATGGGTTACCTATATAGTGTAGCTGTACAAGAGACGGGTTTTATATCTACGTTCAGAACCAGTTACGTAGTTACACAGGAGCAAGTTCTTTCCACTTTCAGTTGGGCTTCGTTTATTGAGTAGCTCTATCTGGAATACGCACGTATATTTGGAAACAATGCCTTCGGTGACGATCAGTATCAACAGTCTCTGTAAGATCGGTCTATGTTTGTTGTTGTGGTCTTCAGTCCTGAGACTTGTTTGATGCAGCTCTCCATGCTACTCTATCCTGTGCAAGCTTTTTCATCTCCCAGTACCTACTGCAGCCTACATCCTTCTGAATCTGCTTCGTGTATTCATCTCTTGGTCTCCCTCTAGGATTTTTACCCTCCACGCTCCCCTCCAGTACTAAATTTGTGATCCCTTGATGCCTCAGAACATGTCCTACCAACCGATCCCTTCTTCTAGTCAAGTTGTGCCACAAACTCCTCTTCTCGCCAATTCTATTCAATACTTCCTCATAAGTTATGTGATCTACCCATCTAATCTTCAGCATTCTACTGTAGCACCACATTTCGAAAGCTTCTTTTCTCTTCTTGTCTAAACTATTTATCGTCCATGTTTCACTTCCATACATGGCTACACTCCATACAAATACTTTCAGAAACGACTTCCTGACACTTAAATCAATAATCGACGTTAACAAATTTCTCTTCTTCAGAAACGCTTTCCTTGTCATTGCCAGTCTACATTTTATATCTTCTCTACTTCGACCATCATCAGTTATTCTACTCCCCAAATAGCAAAACTCCTTTAGTACCTTAAGTGTCTACATTCCATTATCCTCGTTTTGCTTTTGTTGATGTTCATCTTATATCCTCCTTTCAAGACACTGTCCAGTCCGTTCAAGTGCTCTTCAAAGATACGTCGTAGGGTCAGTATTGCCTCACGTGTTTCAACATCTCTACGGAATGCAAACATCTTCCCCGAGGCCGCCTTCTACCAGTTTTTCCACTCATCTGTAAAGAATTTGTGTTAGTATTTTGCATCTGTGACTTATTAAACTGATAGTTCGGTAATTTTCACATATGTCAACACCTGCTTTCTTTGGGATTGGTTCAAATGGCTCAAATGGCTCTGAGCACTATGGGACTTAACATCTTAGATCATCAGTCCCCTAGAACTTAGAACTACTTAAACCTAACTAACCTAAGGACATAACACACACCCACGCCCGAGACAGGATTCGAACCTGCGACCGTAGCAGTCCCGCGGTTCCGGACTGCAGTGCGTAGAACCGCACGGCCACCGCGGCCGGCTTGGGATTGGAATTCTTACATTCTTCTTGAAGTCTGAGGGAATTTCACCTGTTTCATACACCTTGCTCAGAAGATGGTAGAGTTTTGTCAGGACTGGCTCTCGCAAGGCTGTCAGTTGTTCTAATGGAATGTTGTCTGCTCCCGGGGCCTAGTTTCGACTCAGGTCTTTCAGTGCTCTGTCAAACTCTTCACGCAGTACCATATCTCCAGTTTCATTTTCATCTACCTCCTCTTCCATTTCCATAATATTGTCCTCAAGAACATCGCCCCTGTACAGACCCTCTATATACTCCTTCCACCTTTCTGCTTTCCCTTCTTTGCTTAGAACAGGGTTTCCATCTGAGCTCTTGATATTCATGCAAGTGGTTCTCTTTTCTCCAAAGGTCTCTTTAATTTTCCTGTAGGCAGTATCTATCTTACCCCTCGCCAGATAAGTCTCTACATCCTTACATCCTTACATTTGTCCCTGCTTAGCCATTATGCACTTCCTGTCGATCTCATTTTTGAGACGTTTGTATTCCTTTTTGGGCCTGCTTAACTTACTGCATTTTTGTATTTTCTCCCTTCATCAATTACATTCAATATTTCTACTGTTACCTAAGGATTTCTACAAGCCCTCGCGTTTTTACCTACTTGATCCTCTGCTGCATTCACTATTTCATTCCTCAAAGCTACCCAATCTTCTTCTAGTGTATATCTTTTCCCCATTCCTGTCAATTGTTCCCTTATGCTCTCCCTGAAACTCTGTACAACCTCTGGTTCTTTCAGTGTATCCAGGTCCCATCTCCTAAAATTCCCACCATTTTGCATTTTCTTCAGTTTTAATCTACAGTTTATAACCAATAGATTGTGGTCAGAGACCACATCTGCCCCTGTAAATGTCTTACAATTTAAAACCTGGTTCCTAAATCTCTGTCTTACCATTATAAAATCTATCTGAAACCTTGTAGTATCTCCAGGGTTCTTACATGTATACAACCTTCTTTCATGATTCTTGAACCAAGTGTTAGCTATGATTAAGTTATGCTCTGAGCAAAATTCTACCAGGCGGCTTCCTCTTTAATTTCTTAGCCCTAACCCATATTCACCTACTACGTTTCCTTCTCTCCCTTTCCCTACTGTCGAATTCCATTCACCCATGACTATTAAATTGTCGTCTCCCTTCACTACCTGAATAATTTCTTTTATCTCATCATACATTTCATCAATCTTTTCATCATCTGCAGACCTAGCTGGCATATAAACTTGTACTACTGTAGTAGGCGTGGGCTTCGTGTCTATCTTGGATACAATAATGCGTTCACTATGCTGTTTGTAGTAGCTTACCTGCAGTTCTATTTTTTTTTGTTCATTATTAAACCTATTCCCTGCATTACCCCTATTTGATTTTGTATTTATAACCCTGTATTCACCTGACCAAAAGTCTTGTTCCTCCTGCCACCGAACTTCACTAATTCCCACTATATCCAACTTTAACGTAACCATTTCCCTTTTTAAATTTTCTAACCTACCTGCCCGATTAAGGGATCTGACATCGGTCTAAGAGAAGGAAAAATATTACTGTCTGATAGGGACTCATTGTCTTAGTCAATAGACCTAACTCGATTTATGTTCAAACGAAAATATCTCCAGTAGATCTGCGCCTCAAGCCTACTTCCGTTACAATAGCGAAAAAGCAAAGGAAATTAGACTTACGTATATTAGAATTTATATCTTTTCTAATATGACACTGTAGTGCCTGTGGTGTTACGAAGAACGATTCAATGTTCCTTCGGACATGAATCGTTCCTCTTAACAACCCAGGCATTGCATTATCTTATTTATCCGTTGATATCAGGCAGAAACTTTCTGTTAAGATGTCCTCCACTGTACGGTGGCATAATGTGCGTATGAGCCCAGGTTGTGCGGCAGGAACGATGATATACGTAAGTTTGGGTCTGATCGTAAGCCGTGCGCGGATACCCAAAGCGGTTAAGGCGACCGTTCGTGTAAAGCGGGAAATCCGCGATCGAGTCCCGATTTGACACAAATTCCACTGTGGTCATTCCCTTACACAGCTGAAGGCTACTCGTGCCTCATCTAAGCCTGTTTCCATAGCTGGGAAATCATTTCACTCGAAAAGTACTACAGGCTTCCATAACTCACAGACAACCACGTATTACTTTTACCTATTTAGTGTGATATCTGCATTAAGGATGACCATCAGTGTTTACTACGAAGGGCTGATTACGTATTGTATATTTGTAAGGTGTCAGGCAAATCCAACACCTTCCATGAAAACCATGACACGATAAGCAAATCCAGTAGTATGTCACATAGCTCCGTATAAATCCTGTCATTAAATTAAGCAAAGTAATACGAGTAACGAGTGAGCAAATGGAATACCACAGACTAACACAACAATGCTTAAATGCATGTCATACCTTCCCACCGTGAGACAGACGCAGTTCCGAGGGGAGAAACGAGAACAGAAGCCGAGAGCAGAACAGCGTTAAGCGAGAAGGCCCTACGATAAGGGAGGGACGGACACCCACGTAGCCAGCTAACCGCTACGACTACACCACCTGCAAGTTTTAGCGTGAGACTTTTCACGTCTCTGTTACGTTAGGACCACCCCCCAGCCCATGTTAAAAGCTAGAGCCCTCCAGAAGAATAGTATAGATCTTACGATAACACAAAAAGGGCTCACCACCCGCAAGTTTTAGCGTGAGACTTTTTCGCGTCTGTGTTACGTTAGGACCACCCCCCAGCCCATGTTAAAAGCTAGAGCCCTCCAGAAGAACAGTATAGATCTCACGATAACGCTAAAAGGACCACACCAGCTGAAAGTTTATTGAGAGACTTTTTCGCTTCTCTGTTACGTTGCAAACTTGAAAAACATTTCCCCACCACGAAAAGTATTACGTTTCTCATTGGATAGACAGAATTTCTGTAGGCGGAGCTTAAGGTTAACATTGAGACCCTGATTGGTCAGATGAAAACACAGCCAGACAGTTTTTTTTGAAACCAACTTCGGTAAAATTGTAGTAAGGAGAAGTTAGGAGAGAGTTACTTCCGAGACGGCGAGGAGAGCGGAGCTGCGCCAGCCGCCGCCCCCTGACGAACACCGACAAGGTAATGAACGCACGCGATGCCGCATAACAGCACATAAAGCTTCACTCAGAACTGCAGAAGTCTCATCTGTTACATCCCCTTTTTGCGTAATACTAGTGTCGATCGTCAATTGAAGCTCATGGTGTTCACATTTGCCACTTCAAGTAAAAATTTGAAACGCGATGATTTTTCTGTTATATAGTTATTGAGAAGCCATATCAGCCACTGTAATTTACGACAAGCTAGATAAGTAATTAAAGATAATTGAGGGTCACTGTTGACCATTTTGATAGTTTTCTCTTTTGTGAAACTTGATTTAAACCTAGATTGTAGATGTGATATGGCATAGGTCATCCGTCAATCCATTGTAGAACTTGGAAACACACTCAGGGAATATTCGTTCACAATTTTGTTGAACGCAGTTGATTTTTACCATCCTGTATTAAAACATTTCCTTTTATCAATAGTGCAATTTATAAACGATGTTTTGTGGGTAGAATAAAATTTCCAGTGGTAAACGTAACTGCTTTTTCGACGTTATTTTACCAGCTAACTAAAAATAGAAAGCCTTGAACCCCTTCCACTAAATTTAGTTAGTATTAAGATTCTTTTACAGGGAGTGCAGTGGAGCTGACGCTGAAATCATTAAGTATTTGGTTATATCATCGCTAGTCTCACTGAACTCCTCTGATTTCTACATTTCATGTGTGGTCTGGCGTCTCCTTACCAGCAACAGGTCCCAGGTTCAAACTAGTCAATTCCCTGAAAAATACTCTCAGAGCGTCGTTGCACGAAAGTGGTAGGGAGACACGATATAGAACAAACAGACACCACGCAGAAGGTTTAGAAAATGGCGACCATGCCAGAATGGTAAAATACCATGATTGAAGGTCGACCACATGCCTAACTAGATCAGAAAAATATCCTGTTGAAAAATTTTCGTAGTAAAAAATCTTTTGCTAAAGTTATACATAGTCGAAAAGAGTAGCTGCCGCGTTAGATAGTAAAAGTATTCAATAGAAATTGAGTCTGGCAGAGACAATAGCATAATTATGAACTTTAAAAATTGTTGGAATTAAGTTTTCTCCCCAATGCAAGCGCACAGGTGGCGGATACATCGTTGACAAGTTGGTTGTGACCCAACAAGTAAGTGAATGGATGGTCAGTCTTGGTAGTGTCAAGTCGTGTGAACAAAAATTTATGAAACGCGTGAGATCGTATGAGCGCATGTTGACTCGAAGTAGGGCGAGTGAATTGCTTTTAAAACAGAAAATAAGGAATTCGGAAAGATTAGCAATGGCAGATTGAGACCTTGACCGAATTGAGGTAGAGACCCAGCATGAAAATGGACAGAGAATAGAGGATAGTACAACAGACGATGCAATCTCGCGAGAAATAGGACATATAACGCACCATAACGAGGATAATGTACGTCAAGGCATAGAAAACGTAAGTCAGCATACGACAGAGGAGCAGGAAAGTAGAGAGACAGTCGGTGAGGATTCTAACTTGCGTCTTGAATACGTAGAACCCATAGTACAAGTAATCAGAGCTCCCTCACCACAGAGTACAAGGAATGCAAGCAGAAACGTGTCACAGCACAGTTCAATGAAATCGGTTGCGAACCAACACTTGGGCGAAAACACAGAGCGTAGGACGTCGGAAGAAAACGCAATAGGACCCACCAATCTGGCAGAATTATTACAATTAATGACGGAAACCATGACAAGACAAAATAAAGAAATTGCGAAACAAATTAAAATTCAGAATGCAGAAATGACGAAACAAAATGCAGAAACGACGAAACAAATTGCAGAAACCACGAGACATATGCGTGCGATTAAAGAAGAAAACAAAAAAATTCCGTTACACCTAAGTCATATTGAAGACGAGGCAAAAGAATCTCGAGAAGTGATAGGAAACTTAATAACAGGTCACAATCAATTGAGAACAGACATTGACAAGGTACAAGCGGACGTACAAACATTGCGTAATGACATTCAGGACGAGATCAAAACATTACGTAAAAACACCCAGGGAGAAGTCAAGAAACTAGAGAAACAGATAAACGAAATTACTAGACAAGAAGCAGGTACAGCGCGTGAAATTGTTGAAAACAGTGTGTTACACAAACGTATCACGAAAGCAGCGCTGAAAAGATATGATAACCTCATGGTCAAAATAGGAGCGCGAACGAAGCGACAATTTCAGAAATTGCGAACAGAGTTGTTGCACACCATTGAAGAGCGTAGTGAACAGGATCGAACAAGCACAGAGTCTGCAACCACATACGTATCTGTAACAGCACCGGAAAAACAAGCAATTAACGAAGATATTACACATTTGCGATTCCAATCACAGGCGGAAAGTAACAAACATGAAATCAGACAGCCTGCACAGCAACAAACACGTTTCGAAATTCTTGATGAACAAACGTCACCACAAACACATGCGGAACCAAAAATGTATGTTTCAAGACAGTTTGGATCGTGCAATGAAGCAGCAAGGTTAGCCAGACAAGATACCGAACCAATGCCTGACAATGGAAAGCCAGGTCGCGAAGAGTACAGTGCAATGCATTCAGCTACACGTTCACAACCGATGGAAGAAAATTCTTGCGTACCACTCCAACGATACTACGCAAGGGTAGGCGAAAGTTACAGTGGACAATACCCAATGGATCTACCACAACCGGAAAGAACGACGGGAGAAATGATCAGAAACAAAAGTAGCGAAGAATCGCGAATTTCATATGGAACTATGACAAAGTACGACAACCATCATTTCCTCACGGTCAGAAAATTTCAACACTTTCGAGAAGGAAACTCATTACATCCACGAACTTTTATTGATCAATTCCGAATAGGATTACCAGAACTCTGGACGCTGGCACACAAATTAGACTTTATATGTGCACACGTGTCAGGAACAGTCGCAGAAACAATGCAGAATGTTGCAGCGACATGCCGATCGTACGAAGATTTCAGAGAGAAGTTTCTCTCACGATATTGGTCCAGCGCAGCACAGAACAGAGTGAAGTACGAATTATTACAGAACCCATATTTTTAAAATTCAGGAGAGAAGTGTCCCGTGAAATTTTTCGAATTAATGGCAAAGAAAAATCAATGCTTAGATGTACCATGCAGTGACGGAGAGTTGATTAAATTATGCACGATGAAGCTACCATTGAAATACCAGCAATCATTAGTAGGTCGCGGAGGCAATGACGTCGAAGCATTTAAAGGTATTCTAAGGGAACTAGAGCTCATATTTTCGGAAGATGACGCAAGAAAAAGACGAAGCGCGCGTGAAAACGAAAGCAAAATGCAGTGGAATCAACAAGACACAGTACGAAGAAACAATAATTACGAACCATGTGATAACTTCGCACCAAGAAACGACAATAGATTTCAACAACAAGAACTGGTTACGGATTTAGAAGAGAATATGGCAATAACTATAATTCACCCAGGAACGGCAACAACTATTACAGAGGGAATAACGACAACCGGAACGGGTACTGGAGAACCAATAGACCGACAAATTATCAACAAAGAAACCACTATCAACAAGCTGAACAAGAAAAGAGAATACACATAGAAGAGGTGGAGGTAAGACCACCAAACCCCGATAAACGTTCGATTTGACAGCTAAGCGCCCATGCCAAAGAGAATGACGCACCGACCCAGGACAATTGCAGCACCTTGAACAGAGAAGTAAAAATCTTATCACGAGAAGAGAAGAAGGAAGAAACAAATCTGCAGGGACCAGATGAAAACGAAGACAAGAAAATAACAATATCTTGTTGGGACGAAATTAATTGGGAGAATACTGACGAGGAAGATGAATTACCAGAGGCACGCACAACGAATGTAGGAGGAAAGGACGAAGTAATGAGTATTGCAGAGCTATTTGAGATGGAAACCAGGGAAAGCGAATTCTATGAGGATAATGCGCAGTCGACAGAAGTTGAAAATAAGTTACGAGTGGGTACACAACCCAACGTATATAATGAAGGAAGTTATGAAGCGATAATTAGAGCATTTAGATGCGATTATGCGGAAGTAGCGACGAAGAAGGAGAAGATAGACGAGGATGAGGAAAAAGTAGAGGATGTTGAAGAAAGTGTAAATGAAGGAAGAAATAGAGAAGAGGAAATAAAAGAGAGAAAAGTAGCAGTCGAAGCTTATCCTACAGAAAGTTCGAATTCACAAGGGAAATTCCCGAAAAGACTCATGTATGATTCAGTGGAGGATTCGTTGATGCAAGAAGAAGAAGAACAGGACCAACCCTTTCAAATGCAACCAATTGTGAAGGCCATGGTAAAGCATATGCGGTCAATATTGTAATTGATAGCGGAAGTGAACTGACTGCGATCTCAGAAAATTTATTCATGCAGTGTAATGCCAATGAGGAATTGCCAGTTCTGAAAACACGTAAGATTAAAGTAAGAGGTCCTAATAGAAACAATGCTGCGGAAGTTACGAGACAAACAAGGTTAACTCTTTCGTGCCAAGGTCAAAAGATCGAAGCCAACTTCGTGATTATACATAAACTAACTGTAGGTTTGATTATAGGTGCAGATTTTTTCAATGAGAGACGAGCGATAATAGATATGGGGAAAGGTAGCGTAAGATTCGGGAATGTCACACTTCTCTTTGAGCAAAAGCTAAAATTAGAAGAAATAACAGGTATAAACAAACAATTAAGAATGGTGCGAGATAAAGAGGATGAAGAATTGGAATGGTATGCACAAAAGGGGGAATCGCCTCAACTCATGTTAGAAGTCCATAAAGAAATCGACGAACAATTGCAAGAAGTTCAAGGTATTTCGGAACACAGTAAAAGAGAATTAGAGCGTATTTTACGAGATAAAGCAGAGGTACTTTTACCTAAGACTGGCAGTATTAAGCACTTTCAGTACAAGTTTGAAGTAAAACAGCACAAACCATTTAGAGTGCTACCCTATACAATACCATTAAGCTACAGTTATAAAGTATTCCAGGAGATATCTAAAATGTTAGATGACGATATTATTGAACCAGCTACCTCCACATATAACAGCCCACTCCATATTGTACAAAAACGAGGTGGGAGCATCAGGTTAGTGCTTGATTCCAGACAGATCAACACAATCATAATCACTGAGACAGATAGCCCAGAAAAATTAGAGGAATTGATACAAAACTTCCACGGTGCTAAGATATTTTCATCAATTGATTTACGGAGCAGTTTCTGGCAAATAAAATTGGCCCCAGAATGTAGAAAATTTACAGCATTTATCGTATTCGGTAGTTGTTACCAGTTTAAACGATTGCCATTTGGTTTAAACATATCACCAGCAGCGTTTATTAGGGGATTTAATACTATACTCAGTCCTCAAATTTTACAAAAATTACTTGTTATGTTGATGATGTGATTATAGCAGAACCCTCTTGGGAACATCACAACGACACATTAAATCAGTTTTTACAGATCGTGAAAGAGCATGGGGTCACAGTAAATATAACAAAATCAAAATTTGGAAGGCGAGAGGTCAAATTTCTGGGACACATAATTTCCGAGAAAGGGGTAATGCCCGACCCAGAAAAACTAACGGCAATCAAAGAATTCTGTACTCCACATAATAAGAAAACTCTCAGAGGATTTCTAGGTCTCACCGGATTCCATAAAAAATTTATTAGGATCGACTCTCTTGCAACACCACGCCTATGTGTATTGACCGGAGAAAACACGCTATGGGTATGGGATCAACAAGCCAATGAAGAATTTTTGAAAGTGAAAAACGCACTAACAACAGCACCGATCTTAGCACATCCTGATCTAACACAAAATTTTTGTATGGCCACTGATAGCGCGAAAACAGGTTTAGGAGTTGTTTTATTCCAAGAATACGAACAGGCAGGGCTAAGATCATATAGAACAATTGCATTTACCAGTCGGGTACTCACAAAAAGCGAGAAAAACCGTTCAGTCACGGAGCTGGAAGCATTGGCCATTGTATGGGGCTTCCAACGTTTTCGATACTTCCTATTCAGAAGAAAAACAAAAGTATACACTGACCACAAAGCATTAGAATTTCTGTTATCCGCCAAACTAACTCATGGGAAGTTAGCCAGATGGATGTTAATACTACAAGAATTTGACTTCACTATTACAAACATACCAGGACCAGCGAATATACACTCCTGGAAATTGAAATAAGAACACCGTGAATTCATTGTCCCAGGAAGGGGAAACTTTATTGACACATTCCTGGGGTCAGATACATCACATGATCACACTGACAGAACCACAGGCACATAGACACAGGCAACAGTGCATGCACAATGTCGGCACTAGTACAGTGTACATCCACCTTTCGCAGCAATGCAGGCTGCTATTCTCCCATGGAGACCATCGTAGAGATGCTGGATGTAGTCCTGTGGAACGGCATGCCATGCCATTTCCACCTGGCGCCTCAGTTGGACCAGCTTTCGTGCTGGACGTGCAGACCGCGTGAGACGACGCTTCATCCAGTCCCAAACATGCTCAATGGGGGACAGATCCGGAGATCTTGCTGGCCAGGGTAGTTGACTTACACCTTTTAGAGCACGTTGGGTGGCACGGGATACATGCGGACGTGCATTGTCCTGTTGGAACAGCAAGTTCCCTTGCCGGTCTAGGAATGGTCGAACGATGGGTTCGATGACGGTTTGGATGTACCGTGCACTATTCAGTGTCCCCTCGACGATCACCAGTGGTGTACGACCAGTGTAGGAGATCGCTCCCCACACCATGATGCCAGGTGTTGGCCCTGTGTGCCTCGGTCGTATGCAGTCCTGATTGTGGCGCTCACCTGCACGGCGCCAAACACGCATACGACCATCATTGGCACCAAGGCAGAAGCGACTCTCATCGCTGAAGACGACACGTCTCCATTCGTCCCTCCATTCACGCCTGTCGCGACACCACTGGAGGCGGGCTGCACGATGTTGGGGCGTGAGCGGAAGACGGCCTAACGGTGTGCGGGACCGTAGCCCAGCTTCATGGAGACGGTTGCGAATGGTCCTCGCCGATACCCCAGGAGCAACAGTGTCCCTAATTTGCTGGGAAGTGGCGGTGCGGTCCCCTACGGCACTGCGTAGGATCCTACGGTCTTGGCGTGCATCCGTGCGTCGCTGCGGTCCGGTCCCAGGTCGACGGGCACGTGCACCTTCCGCCGACCACTGGCGACAACATCGATGTACTGTGGAGACCTCACGCCCCACGTGTTGAGGAATTCGGCGGTACGTCCACCCGGCCTCCCGCATGCCCACTATACGCCCTCGCTCAAAGTCCGTCAACTGCACATACGGTTCACGTCCACGCTGTCGCGGCATGCTACCAGTGTTAAAGACTGCGATGGAGCTCCGTGTGCCACGGCAAACTGGCTGACACTGACGGCGGCGGTGCACAAATGCTGCGCAGCTAGCGCCATTCGACGGCCAACACCGCGGTTCCTGGTGTGTCCGCTGTGCCGTGCGTGTGATCATTGCTTGTACAGCCCTCTCGCAGTGTCCGGAGCAAGTATGGTGGGTCTGACACACCGGTGTCAATGTGTTCCTTTTTCCATTTCCAGGAGTGTATTAGCAGATGCTTTATCACGATGTCCACAAAGTGCATCCAGTAACATAGGTTTGGAAGCAGCAGAAGACCAGTTTACAATGTACTATATGAAACAAGTACTTTTCGAAAACTACATTACGACAGCATTGAAAAACGTAGGCAAAGAACAGGACAAGGCTCCCGAAATACTAGGAATCAAACACAAGTGGAGAAGTAAGGATTTTCCAGACATTCGACAGCACTATCTCGTAAAAAACAATGTTTTATTTTTTAGACGAAATGTTGCAACGAATGAATGGTTAATTTATATCCCAGATGAACTAATTAATACGTACATATGGTATACACATTTAAGTAATGGCCACTTTGGACCAAAGAAATGCTTTTTAAAAATAAAACAAACAAGCCATTTTCCTAATATGGAAAGACGAATTAGAACAGTATTAGTCAAATGCAAAAAATGTTTCAGGGCTTAACGAGTCACTTTCCAAACCAAACCACCTATGTTTCCAATAATCCCTAAAAGATTAAAACAAATAGCTGCAACAGATTTGATGGGGCCCCTCCCACGCACAAAAAATGGATATATTTTCATATTTGTCGTTTGGGAACTTACTTATAAATATGTTACCTTGACACCATTAAAACGGGCAACAGGTCTTACTATAAGTAAAGCATTTAGACAAGATTTTCTCAGACAAGTAGGTCGAGTGGAACGAATAATTTCGGATAATGGCCCACAATACAAATCAGTGCAATGGCAGAACACGTTAAAACAACACAAAATAAAACCCATCTACATATATAAGTACAAACCTAGCGTAAATCCAGCAGAACGATCTACGAAGGACATAGGCACTTTATGACTATTATATGCAAGCAAAAGACACTACACTTGGGATATATACCTTAAAGATTTTCAAGAAGTAATAAATGAAATGCCACATAGCACTACACTACTACCTCCAGTTACTGTACTTAAAAATATTGAACCCCCAAACATAACCAAAGAAAATGTTAGATTTCCTATTGTACCACGTAGACAGCACAAAGAAGTCATAGCAACAGCACTCTCCAACATCAGAAAGGCAGCCATTAAAAGAAAAGAAAGAGGAGATAGAACAGCAATTAAAGAACATTCTCAGTAGGCCAGAAAGTATTTGTAAAAACACACCATCTCTCCAGCAAACAGAAACACAAAATACATAAGTTTTATGCTGCATACAAAGGACCTGTCGTTATTAGCCGAATTGCTCGTGATAATGTGTGGAACTAATGAACCCAAAAACAGGCAAAACCTTAGGACTTCACCATGTGAGCCATATCAAAAAGTTTGAAGATTAATTTTATTACTGGTAAATAATCAGCACAATATTTCAAGATTATGTAGCAGATAAGATCGTCAGGAGAAAGATAAAGAGAGAGGAAGGTGGGAAAAAGAAAGTAGTTTCAATAATAACATCAATAGTACCATAGATTAAGGTGAAGGGGGAAAGTGTAGATTGTCTAACAGCATGAAATACTAAAATGCTATTCACCACGACACTATACAAAAAATAAAAATAAAACGAATTTGAAGATTTTTGTAGAAGTTAAGATTCAAAATATCTTAGAATTGTAACATGGATAGGGCGCCGAAATTTGTAAAGCTTTTTAAGAAGGCGCAAAATAATGTAGGTACTAGACACATGTTAGATGATTATAAGTAAAACTTTTTGTAAGAACCATTGTAAAAAACTCCAGCAAGGACGAGATGCAACGACCCACAAATTGCAACACGAGAAGTATCAAGAAAGAAAAGGACGTAATTAGCAAGACACAATTCCTACAAGGCAGAAGCGTCGGGAAAGGACAGCGAGACCAACAGAAGGCCCTTGTAACTGAAGTTGGCAATAAATTTAACTGCTAGGCGGAACCCTGCTGGAACGAACATGGACCCGCACAGTAGCGGAACCCTGCAGTGACGCGACGGGATGCCGAACGCTGAATGCCGGAAAGGTCTCCAAGCGCCCCCACTCAGCGGAGCGAGCAAAAAACGGCCCGACGAGAAGACCACTTGGGCAAGCCACCACTGGCAAAAAGTATGTGTAAAAGTCACACTACCGCTATTAAACAGCACACTGATGCACAAAATTGAAGAAAACGTCCACAAAGTAAAAATGACATGCCCAAACAATTTATCAAACTGTTACTAAGAGGAGAACTTCAAAGCGACTAGTTATCAACAAATACTTCCATATCCTGCCCAGAGAAGAACCAAGAATCAAGTAAGAAACAGAGAAAAAGCAGGAAGAACAGAAGTTGAAGAGTCGCAAGATTGAGACCAAGAAAGAAGATGGGTGAAGAATAGACGACATACCTACCCAAATCCCTATCCTATTGTAAACTAGTCGTCTGCGAAACATTACAACGAAAAACGACCGCTTTCAGCGACACATAAAGATGACTTTCACGCAAACACAGCCAGTAAACCACGAGATGCTGCACTCACAGCTACATTCCATTATGGGACTTCCACAACAGCAACACACATTTGCAAAGCCAACAAGGAACGACGAACGAAGCTGTACATCAAATACTTGCCCACATCCATCTCGCTCAAGTCCATCACCTTCGTGCAAAAACATTCACCAACCTCATGCTTAAACATTCACAGGATTGTGTGAACGTGTGAAATCAAATTATGTGATATAGGAATTGTGCAAAAGAAACGTGTGAAAAACTAAATAAGTTAAGCGCACCAGACAGCTAGTAAACTACAAAATAATAGTCATTGACTGTGGGCTTAAGTAAAAAATAGACTATCGATAAAAATAAGTCATTAATTCTGAAATGGACAGTATATGAAAAACAAAAGTGAGGTATAATAACACTAAAACTATATGCCACTTATTTTCTCCTCATAAAAATAAAAGAATAACTATATTTTACTTATTTTCTCCTTATAAAAACAAAGAATAAAAAATTATCTTGTTGGATGTATTCCTTTTTTTTTTAACATTTGTACCATTTGTTAGGATAATATCTCAATACTTGTGTATGTATAAGGAATAGATTTTACTTAATAACTACATTTATAAAAACAATATTTCTAAGAAAATCGATGTGAAAGACTCCTCACTTTCGATAACAAACTTCTTAAAAAACAAACTTCACACTTAAATATAGAAAGAAAATAATTAAAAATTAATAATAGTGTAAAAATATTTTTCTCTTGTCATTTTTAATTATAATGTGGAAGAATATAAAAATATAAATTAGTAATACAAACTAGCATAGAACAGAATAATGTGGCTGAACAGTAGGCAACAAAATGTAGACAACAGGATAATTTTTGACTGAACTTAGACAACGATTCAATCATTGCCTAAATTCAGTGCAAAAATTAAGTTCGAACGGTGGTGATATGTGAGGTGTCAGGAAAATCCAACACCTTCCATGAGAACCCTGACATGACAAGCAAATCCAGTAGTATGTCACATAGCTCCGTATAAATCGTGACATTAAATTAACCAAAGTAATACGAGTAACGAGTGAGCAAATGGAATACCACAGACTAACACAACAATGCCTAAATGCATGTCATACCTTCCCACCGTGAGACAGACACAGTTCTGAGGGAGAAACGAGAACAGAAGCCGAGAGCAGAACCGTGTTAAGCGAGAAGGCCCTACGATAAGGAAGGGACGGACACCCACGTCGCCAGCTAACTGCTACGACTACACCACCCGTAAGTTTTAGCGTGAGACATTTTCGCGTCTCTGTTACGTTAGGACCACCCCCCCCCCCAGCCCATGTTAAAAGCTAGAGCCCTCCAGAAGAACAGTATAGATCTTACGATGACAAAAAAAGGGCTGCACCACACGCATGTTTTTAGCGTGAGACTTTTTCGCGTCTCTGTTACGTTAGGACCACCCCCCAGCCCATGTTAAAAGCTAGAGCCCTCCAGAAGAACAGTATAGATCTTACGATAACGCTAAAAGTACCACACCAGCTGCAAGTTTAGCGTGAGACTTTTTCGCTTCTCTGTTACGTTGCAAATTTGAAAAACATTGCCCCACCACGAAAAGTATAACGTTTCTCCTTGGATAGAATTTCTGTAGGCGGAGCTTAAGGTTAACATTGAGACCCTGATTGGTCAGATGAAAACACAGCCAGATAGTTTTTTTTTAAAACCAAGTTCGGTAAAATTGTAGTAAGGAGAAGTTAGGAGAGAGTTACTTCCGAGACGGCGAGGTGAGCGGAGCTGCGCCGGCCGCCGCCCCCTTCGAACACCGACAAGGTAATGAACGCACGCGATGCCGCATAACAGCACATAAAGCTTCACTCAGAACTGGAGAAGTCTCATCTGTTACATCCCCTTTTTGCGTAATACTAGTGTCGATCGTCAATAGAAGCTCGTGGTGTTCACATTTGCCACTTCAAGGAAAAATTTGAAACGCGATGATTTTTCTGTTATATAGTTATTGAGAAGCCACATCAGCCACTGTAATCTACGACAAGTTAGATAAGTAATTAAAGATAATTAAGGGTCACTGTAGACCATTTTGATAGTTTTCTCTTTTGTGAAACTTGATTTAAACCTAGATTATAGATGTGATATGGCATAGGTCATCCTTCAATCCATTGTAGAACTTGGAAACCCACTCAGGGAATATTCGTTCACAATTTTGTTGAACGCAGTTGGTTTTTACCATCCTGTATTAAAACATTTCCTTTTATCAATAGTGCAATTTATAAACGATGTTTTGTGAATAGAATAAAATTTCCAATGGTAAACTTAACTGCTTTTTCGACGTTATTTTACCAGCTAACTAAAAATAGAAAGCCTTGAAACCCTTCCACTAAATTTAATTAGTATTAAGAGTCTTTTACAGGGAGTGCAGTGGAGCTGACGCTGAAATCATTAAGTATTTGGTTATATCATCGCTAGTCTCATTGAACTCTTCTGATTTCTAAACGTCATGTGTGGTCTGGCGTCTCCTTACCAGCAACAGGGCCCAGGTTCAAACTAGTCAATTCCCTGAAAAACACGCTCAGAGCACCGTTGCGCGAAAGTGGTAGGGAAAATGGCTCTGAGCACTATGGGACTTAACATCTGAGGCCATCAGTCCCCTAGAACTTAGAATTACTTAAACCTAACTAACCTAAGGACATCACACACATCCACGCCCGAGGCAGGATACGAACCTGCAACCGTAGTGGTCTCGCGGTTCCAGACTGAAGCGCCTAGAACCGCTCGGCCACCATCGGCCGGCAATGTGGTAGGCAGACACGATATAGAACAAACAGACACCACGCAGAATGTTTAGATATTTTAACGTCGTTTCCTAAAACGTCATGTAAACTTGCTGAAGCAGGAATTACAAACTTATAAACAGTTTTAGAGTGCAGGCCCATGTTTAATAATTACGTCGTAACGTATCTTGTAGATGCATGCCCAAAAGCGCATCGCCGACGTTTTATCACAAGCGGTTTCGAATGTATCTTAGGATAACATGTTCCAAGTCACCACTTCTCTGAGAGCCTACTTCCCTCTGGCATAATTTTAGCTCAAGAACGGCCAAGAGCTTGGCTCGAATGTAGTGTTTGTGAACGCATGCGAATCTCTCTCGCCCGAGTATAACTCCCCCCCCCCCCCCCACCCCCCGCTAACTATAACTACGCCATGCTGTCTGATTGGAAGAGGGGGAAGGGACGAAATTGCGGAAGTGCTGCAAGTGGCAAGCGGCTTTGTTTCACATTTCATGTTAGTCAACAACATAAATCACAAACAAACAAATATTTAGTATTATTTAATTATTTTTGGAGCGATGAGGATATGATAAAAATTGTTACCTGGCAAAAACTGCCAGTATACGTTCAGATGCAGACAGCTTCGCAGATTTTCGTCATTCAAGTTGCCACGTGACTTACTTAGTTCCATAACCGAAAAAAGTCTTTCACGCACATACGTTGTTCGAAACACTGATTTTACGTTTGTAACCTAATTATGGAGACTTGGAACCTCTCCTCGAGAAAAATAACTCCTGGAGTTTTAAACGGAAATTACATTGCAGAGCAACCATTTCACTGTAGATGTACAGGGGTGTTTTCATCTGAAATTGCAAACGGTCTCGGAAACAGCTCAAAGACAAAAGCAAGGCTGGAAGTCTCTTCAATCATTCAGAAAGCTCTTCCTGTAATTTCTTTCAATGAATGGATTGTTCAGAATTCACGTTGCCTGTAACGCCATTGAGCTCTTGGAAATTGACGTCCTTTCTTGTCAGAGGCTGTCCCACAATGCGATTTTCTGTTTGAATGCATCCACTGTTATGAAATCGGAAATAAGTTGCTTCTCACGTTGCACTGTCTTACTGAGGGCTGTTTGCAGTCAACTCTATTTAAACTCCATGGCTAGCAATCCATTCCGGTTGTTATAATTTTCGATCTTGCATCCTTTTTTCCTTCTGAAGGTCACTGTTGTGGATCTTACAGCGGAAAATTGTTCATTCATGTCTTCTGACTTAATGAACGAACTTCGCAGCAATACTCTTTGTCCAGTTCCGTCGGAAACTGTTGAAACTAACGCTATAATAATGAGCGCGACTTCAGATTATTCGCATCTCCAATTCCATCGTTCGTTCTATACTTACATGTACAGAACAATGAATACCATATCATTATCATCGTTATCATTTTTAAATCTTTCGTCGTCAACTAAATATCGAACTTATTTCTGTAGCTGTAGTGTTATAGTAGCGTTTCACAGCAAATCTGCGGAATTCGTCCATTATGCGACTACATACTACATATCGAGAGTCCTCATCCTTCTTCTGTGTTTTTCCTACTCATTTTTAACCATAGAACGGTAATTGAGGGTAATGTTACATTGCTACTAAACCATCGTAAAGTTTACTACTCCACATTTTATTCGAAGGAAGTCATAATTTGCCGGCCGAAGTGGCCGTGCGGTTAAAGGCGCTGCAGTCTGGAACCGCAAGACCGCTACGGTCGCAGGTTCGAATCCTGCCTCGGGCATGGATATTTGTGATGTCCTTAGGTTAGTTAGGTTTAACTAGTTCTAAGTTCTAGGGGACTAATGACCTCAGCAGTTGAGTCCCATAGTGCTCAGAGCCATTTGAACCATTTGAAGTCATAATTTATAGGTTACGCATTACTTGATTACAACTACTAAGTCTCCAGTGGTATGTGACACGCTAAATTTAGTACAAAATATCCTACTCTATACTCCACGGCTATTGTAAATTTTACGAAGGTTTAGTAATCTAAGGTTAAAAGACTGAACAATATATCGCTAGTGTCCCTCTTTCTGCGCGAACGGCCACTGGAGCTGTGAACTTCCCTTCTACTACGAACAAATAGAGCCCAGAGCCCAGAGCTCACGCTACGTTTCTGCCGAACTGATGTAAGTCGTGTCGACCAAAATAAACCGCGCCATTTTCTGGAAGAAAGTATTACGTCACACTGTTAAATGAAATGACGCGCTCTATCGAGAAGGAACGAGTGGGGCAGAGAGTGAGAGCGGGGCTCAATGTATTGCGCAGAGATGACGATCGATCGTGTGGTACTTCCGACTGGCAACTGAAATTAAACGGTTATTCTTACTACTACTGAATATCACAGCAAAGTGGCACCATTGTTGGAGGACAGCAAGTACAAATGTCTAAAACAGGACCCACCTGTGTTATAGAGCTCCTGAAGAATTCTGGTCTAGCAGAGTACGTACTGGAAAATCTTAGAGCTCGAGCTTGTGGACATCCCAGGCTACACGGATTAAGTACAGTCTATAAGGAAGGTATTCAACTGAGACTCACTGTTAGCTTTATTGGTTCTCTTACCTACACGATACCCAGATTAAACTAAGTTAATGATTCCGATAATTTTCTGCTGAAAACATCATATCAAAAAATCTCAGATGTTGATAGAGAAAGTCAAACAGGTATGAGTTGGCCGACATGACATTTAAAAGTCAAACAAGTATGAGTTGGCCAATTTAACTAGCCTGGATGTGTTCTCACTATTTACAAAAGTTCCTTAGGAGTACACATTGAAACTGTTGGCGATGCAATTTCCTCCAGAGACGATAAAATTATTCCGACCATCTACTTCTTGTATAATGGCAAATTTTATAAAATGACGGAGGGTATGGCAATGGGTTCTCTGTTGTCTCCAGCAGTGGCCAACTCTTTATGGAGCTTTTTAGGAACATGCATTAAATTTGGCTTCCTTCTTTGTCCATATCCTTTTTATCCTTACGTTGACGACATGTTTAGAGCTTGGCCACACGGCGTAGAAGCTATTGAACACTTCTTTGAACGCATGCATCCAAACATTCAGTTCCCTATCGAGTCAGGGAAAGAAGGAAGGCTGCCCTTTTTAGATGTTTTTATACAACGAAAACTTAGGTGATTGCCTCTGACACTCTGCGTACTGCAAGCCGACGCATACTGATTTATGTCTTAGCGCCCACTTTTCCTCATCCGATCCAGAAGACAGCAGCCTTAAATACATTGGCACATAGAGAAAACCTAAATTCCGAAATTAATCAACTGAAGTACTTATGCTGAAAGAACGGCTATTGTTCATGTGATATGAAGTCTTAGTTAGCCCATAAAAGGAAACATGAAGATGTTGAACATTTATGCGATGAGCCACCAATTGTACTTTTCCCTTTCTGTGACTTCCTAAGAATATAAAGGTGATGCTACGCCCTATTGAGGACAGTCTCACCCTCAGATTTCGAGTCGTAAGATCTCTTGTAAATGCGGAAACAATTACATCGGCCAGTCCGTCGGTATAGTTTCCGACCGTAGTGCAGAATATTAATAATGGAGAACTGGAGAAATCTGCAGTTGCTGAGCGCACCCTGACAAACAAACACAAAATACAGTTTCACGAAACCAGAGTTGTGTCCTAGGGTCCTATATACTCGGATAACAGAAGCTGTAGAAATAAGAATGTGCGAGGAGAACTTCAACCGTGACAGCGGATGTGGTTTTAGCGATGCATGGCAGCGAGATCTCGATGCAGAGAGGAAGCAGAGATATTCATAATGTTCACGCTACTGTGAGAGCCGTGGCACAACCATCTACGAAAGCATTACGTAATTACTAACCAATCATTAGCCATTTATGTGATCAGGCAATCTCAACAACACATTAGACAGTCGGTTGTTCATGGCGAAGATGATGAAGGTTATCGTCAAAAGCTCGAGGTTTTAACCGAAATTGAAGCTTCAAAAAGTCCAAAGACGTTTTATGAAATGGCCGGCCGGAGTGGCCGAGCGGTTCTAGGCGCTTCAGTCTGGAACCGCGCGTCCGCTACGGTCACAGGTTCGAATCCCTCTTCGGGCATGGATGTGTGTGATGTCCTTAGGTTAGTTAGGTTTAAGTAGTTCTAAATTCTAGGGGACTGATGACCTAAGATGTTAAGTCCCATAGTGCTCAGAGCCATTTGTTTTATGTAATAGCCGGCCGAAGTGGCCGTGCGGTTAAAGGCGCTGCAGTCTGGAACCGCACGACCGCTACGGTCGCAGGTTCGAATCCTGCCTGAGGCATGGATGTTTGTGATGTCCTTAGGTTAGTTAGGTTTAACTAGTTCTAAGTTCTAGGGGACTAATGACCTCAGCAGTTGAGTCCCATAGTGCTCAGAGCCATTTTAACCATTTTTTTAGGTAATACCCGTGTCCGTAACATTCCACATTGCAATCCATCGCTCCCTGGTTCATAGTTATGACTTGCCGGTTCCTTGGGCTCTATGGAGAGACTTGTGGTTGCAGCTGCCTCTACTCTTGCTCATTAGCTGCCTGGCTGTGGTGGACGCGGTCGATTCCCCTTTTCCGAGGAAGCGTCGTTGCGCCGGTAAGGAGCAAAAGCACATACGGACCTACATCACTCAGGTCCTTGGGTACCGAGGCGTGGCCCACGTCTGCTTTTATCTCTAGTGTTTTCATGATGGTCGTACATGCTGTGTTCTCTGTTCTTTCACCGCAACTGTTGATCTCAGTTGCCTTCGCTGCATTGCTTCTCAATCTTCTGTCACAATCTCTCGTAATACAATAAATCATAGTTGATTGATTAGATAACGTGCTACACAAGCCTTTCATGAAATCACGTCAGCTATGTTGTCCTAGAGCTGTCATTCTCTGTGGCAAAAGCAGAATTCCTAGACATCCAGTCTGCGATACCGACTAAGTTGCTGCCGATCAGTATCGGCAACATTGGCATACTGTGGCCTACCCTAGATAGTATCACCACACGCACACATGATCTGTATTCCACCAATTCGATGTCAGTAGGCGAAGCACAGCACATGATCAGTCGAGAAGAGTGTCAGAGCTCTTGAGGGATTCAGGTGCTTCATTCCAAGTTTTGTGTTTGGCAGAAAACCACAGGACCTCTCGCTATTTGAGTATCGTCCCATCTTTTACGCTATACGTGGATGATCAGGTTGCGAATTTGCCGCTTGCTTATGGCCCGTGTTCCCATTAAATCCAGTATTTCTTCAGCCGATATATCGCCGCTTTGTTCCCTTTATAGAGGTCGAACGGTCACATTACAAGTATTACCTGCAACACCTCAACTGACACACTGCCGAAAGCTCCCGTGCTGGTATTACGAGCAGAATTCTGTGCGCCGAAGCAATCACACAGTATCCCTTGATCGCATTGAAGATAGCTTTATGATACGCTCACATTGTTTCAGTTGGCAAGTTACAATCGTGACTGGTGAGATTAATAACTCTGTTCACAGTATTACTTGATCTCTAGCTCATTTCTTCAATATGTGCGTTATAATATTGTCGTTCCTCCAAAATGTCGCCAAAGTTTCTGGTGACGGTTTGTCTCTTCGTGGCTCCACCGGCTGATTTCATAATAGGGTGTGTTAGAAGATACGTTTTTAACAGCACGTAGACTACGTGGTCTTTTCAGGGGCAATAGATAGTTTGACACCTTGGCGCCAATGAATTAATCGTTGAAGGACTACATCTTCAGGTTGCTTCTCGAGTTTCCCCTCACAGGGACCATCAGGTTTTCTGTATAAGCAAGCCACTACTCCTGCGACCTGTTCATTATCCTGCAGCTTTCCTAATACCTGCTCGAGAACCAAATCCCTAAAAACACGGCACATAAAGACTGTTATTTCTTTTGTTAGGGTCTCTCTTGGGCACGACAGTGTTTTCACAATGATTCTTAAGGCACCTGTGTAAAGATCGTGGGTAGCCCAAGTCACTTAGGAGCTCAGAAATTGCTGGCCACTACAAGTGATCGGACGCCTCGGCAATGTCCACAGTTACGGCTACGACATATTTACACAGGTCGTTTATCACAAATCTTATCACCTCATTTACGGCGTTTTCTGTTGACTTGTTGCTTCTGAAATCATAATATTGCGAGTTCATTCCACGGAGCAGTCACTTTTTCCGTAGTCTACGGCATGGCAGCTGTTCCAGAACATTTCCTAAGGTGTCACAAACACAAATCGGTCTGTAGGGCTTTGAAACTAGAGGATCTTCATCCTTTCATAATCCTCGCATTTCGTTTCTTCCATGTATTTTGCACACTTCCCTGCAGTAAACATTCGTTGTAGATTATCAGAGATACAAAGTTATGTGCATATGAATGATTTGTAATCCTTCAGCAGGCATGGCGTCAGGGCTAGATGATTTATTCCGTTTGAATTTCAAAATTTTCTTTCTCATTTGCTCTTCCAAAAATGGACAAATTATCCCGCAGCCGTAGTATGCTTTTCATTTTGGTCCGGAATTCTCTATGTACATCAAGAAATGGTTCAAATGGCTCTAAGCACTATGGGACTTAACATCTGAGGTCATCAGTCCCCTAAACTTAGAACTACTTAAACCTAACTAACGTAAGGACATCACACACATTCATGCCCGAGACAGGATTCGAACCTACGACCGTAGCAGCCACGTGGTTCCGGACTGAAGCGCCTAGAACCGCTCTACTACAGCGGCCGGCTATGTACATGAAATTGGGTCTCTGTTGCATCCTCTGGGAAAGGAGTGTCCATCAGTAACTGTGCGAATTACAGCCACCTGTGTCTGCCGTCTACTCGTTTCAGAGTTGATAACATTGTTGGAGACTTTATGTTTTGACAGATATTATACGGCGTACCCTATGGATCCAGATTAAGTTCTGTGCCACTAAACTTTTCTGGCGGTCTGTTCTTGCCTGCCTCGGATGTTCTTTAAATTGCCGCTTAAGGTCTCTGTATCAGCCCAGTCTGCGCACTCCTTCTTCCGCAGAGCGGCCCTACTGGTGAAATCCTCTTGCCCTTTTGATCCCTGCTCTCAGACTTTGGAGCCCCTCCAGCCGGTTTGTTTTGTGACTGGTATTGCACATTTCATGTCTTTCGCATTTGTGTCTACGTTGTTATCCAATAGCACCGTGTCCGCAAGCGGAAAATGCTCCTCAGATGGTTCCAGATGGCCTTCCCTATGTTTTAACACATCTTTGACATGTTTAATGCGTTTACTATCATTTTCGCAGGAGTCACCTGTGAAAATGATAGCGTAGTGGTCGCTAGTGGTTCCTGAGGTATAATGCCTCTTTCATCCTGCTCTGAGCTGAACCATAATGGCGACGTAACATTCGTGTCCATGATGTAGACCAGTGGTTTCCTCTAGAAAGGTACTCATCCATGGTGCCTCTGAAATGGAAACACATTGAGACAAAAATCAAACTTTCCGTGGCTGTCAGAACCTCAGCACAAGTCACATGTTTATTACAGTACTGTATTGTTTAAACAGCTGAGTTTTTCTTGTTAAATAATAAAACGGCTGTTATCGTGTTTTGATAATGTATGATGACCTGAAGCTGCGAGCGGGATTCCAGGGATTTTTAGACTTTTTCTATATGGTTCCTGTAAGCCTAGAATATTGAAGTTCATATTCTGATCTACTTTTTTAGTTTTATGTATGACGCCCTGACTTATCATGCAGTTTAGCTGGGTTATTTTTAAACATTTTGTGCCCATATACGGATACATGAAAATTGCCATTGCTGAGGGGCAAATCCTACTTACCACGCGTTATCAGCAAGTGCTTATATAGTTCCTCAGTATCGTGTTCTGTATTTCTTTTACGATAAACTTTTAGCAGTGAGTTCTCCAGATGCTGGGGGTGAGTAGATAGGTCCTTCGATCTCAGCTGAACACAATCAACAGCATCGGGCAGAGGAAACCTTGCAGATTTTGCATTCGGGTGTTTGGTTCTTATTGCATAAACTGTTAGCAGGTTTGAAGGTTCTTCCACTCTGGCAAGTTAGAGTGCATTTCGCACCCTTCATAGATTTAATCAAATGAAATTACCTAAGAGACGGGCGAAAATGTATATGAAGGCTGGGAGCCAGCGGATTACCCGGGCTCAGATCCCGGCCTTGAAACAAGTTTTCACCCGTCTCTTCAGTCCACCTATATACATCTTCACAGATTTGTTATTAGTTTACGGCAGTTCTAGTCTCGTTAAAGAGGCACATCACAGAATATTCTGTCCCAACAGTTATTTTCCGAACTCTTGATTGTGCTGACTCACAAAAAAATGGCTCTGAGCACTATGGGACTCAACTGCTGAGGTTATTAGTCCCCTAGAACTCAGAACCAGTTAAACCTAACTAACCTAAGGACATCACAATCATCCATGCCCGAGGCAGGATTCGAACCTGCGACCGTAGCGGCCTTGCGGTTCCAGACTGCAGCGCCTTTAACCGCACGGCCACTTCGGCCGGCTGCTGACTCACAATTTTAACGTACACCGACTACTCTTCTGATGAATTTGATATTGCTCTTTGTTGGTGGTTGTGTACTCTTAGTGGTACCTCTCCGCACTGAGAATGTGCATTGTGGTGTTTTCCATCTTCACCAGCTGTGCTCGACAACTCATAGTACTGAATTCTGGCAACTTCTTTTGCTGGTGCGTTATTGTACCGTTTCCCGATGTGAAACGCACGTTTCTCGGTTTGGTAAATGTTGTACTGTTTACAGCCGTTTTCATAGATCGGTTGTGAATGATTATCCTCCATACTGGTAGCTGCATTTCTAGTACACATTTAGTTTTTTTCTGCCAGAGATTCCGTTCTCTCCCTGCATCACACTTTCTCATAGATGGAGATCTTGGCCTCTTACACTTTCGGCAAGTTATCTCCGTCACCAAGTGTTAGTAGTCTTTTATCTAATGACGAAGGTTTGTGCTTTCGTTCTTGTTACAACGTGTTACAACCTGTGACGGGTATTCCAAATCACACGGTGTTGCAAACGAAAAATTGATAGTACTGTTAGCCTTGGCTGTTGCTGCAACTAATAGTGGGACCAGAACACAACCACAACCTGCCACCACATTGATGTGTCTCTTTGGGTTAAAACGACTCAAGGTGAGCGAAAAGGCTGTGGAGTGGAAGGCAGGACCAGGAAAACATGTAAGGGCAGCAGCATTCATAGTTATGGAAACTGACTTCAGTTTAATCCCTTATTTGGCATTGTTGAGTGTGAAAAATATTGAAATGTGTGTGAATTCCTAAGGGACCAAACTGCTGAGGTCATCGGTCCCTAGACCTACACGCTACTTAAACTGACTTACGCTAAGAACAATACGCACACCCATGCCCGAGGGAGGACTCGAACCTTCGGTGGGAGGGGCTGCGCAATCCAAGACATGGCGCCTTTAACCACGTGGCCATTCCACGCGGCCAACACATTGCGAGTTTCATCACTGGAAGCGAAATGGTGGTTCCAAGCAACGTACAAGCTCTCATACACAACGACATTCTGTTGTCTCTAGTGACAAGTTTTTCAATATCACAGATCTTTACCAGACACCGTGTAAGGTTATGTGAGCATCAATTACTGATGCAGCAGCTTCTTCCGATTTTGTGTTGCGGTTTTTTCTTGCGCAACGGAAAAGGCTTATGAAAGAAGAGAGAAAGTCTTGAAGGTGAGTTGTTACACGAATGTGTATGTAGGTTTTTATCAGGAACTCAGCAAACTTAACTGTTTCTGGTAAGAGGAAGACTGATATTCACTATTGGATGGACAAAAAGTCGAGAACAAGAAGGAAACAGCACCGCTTGTGCCAGTGAGTGATGTATGTCGTAACAGTTTTGGACCGTGCCGACGCATGGGCCAAAAGGAAAGTGTAGACATTGCCCTCAGGAGAACTGGACTGTAAAATATGGAAACTGTGGAACTACTGTTTGCTTTGTAGCAAAAAGGAGCTAAGACATTCTGCATGAAACAGCGTAAAATGCAACCATTCTTTTAGCCACAGGAATAACATTGTAGCTGCACCCATGCGCCTTTCGTGGGCAATGGTGTTTACAGGCAACATAATGTATTATGAAAAAAAAAGGCATGTAAATTTGTTCACATGACCATATACATCTAACTTAAGTAACTTACTTTTTTTTGTTGACAATATTTCTGTGTGTGCCAAATAATGGGTTCAACAAGATTACAATTAATAATCAAGGTTTCCATTAGATTAGAAAAAAGCTTTGAAGAGTAATTTTTTTTCCAACTATCGAGAGAATGAAACTTCAACTAGAGGTACTGAACTTCAAAAATATGATGTGATTCTTGAGTTTCTCCCGGCGTATTTGATAGTCAAAATATCCACGGGTGTGCTGCCGGTCTATAGTGTCCAACGGGCACAATATTTCGGCGATCATACATGTCGCCATCATCAGGTGAACTGACGGACTGAGCTCCTGTGAACGTGCCGGCACGGAGATCCGTACGCTATGGCTGCTCAGAGGGAACTGGGTTCGGTCGCGGTGGCGGCCGATTTAAATACCCTCCCCCCGCGGCGCGCTCCCTCCGCCGTCCGCGCCCCGCGCCACGGTCGCACGGTGGAACAGATTGCGACGGCGTCTGAGATGACGTCGGAGTGATGGCTCTGTCCGCCGTGGTCGTCACAACTATACGTTTGCTCGATTTACTCTTTATTAACCCGATCGCTGGTTCCCAAGCCTTGCTAAGATTATAGCCACAGTCACGGTTTATGAGGTCGTCATTGGTGCGAATTTCGATGGCCTCTCTAACAACGCTGTCCCAATATCTCGACGTCTGTACCAGAATCCTCGTGCGGTCATATTCCATGGCGTGATTTTCCGACAAACAATGTTCAGCGACCGCCGACTTGCTCGGATACATCAGGCGAGTGTGCCTCTGGTGTTCACGGCATCGATCCTCGACGGTACGCATCGTCTGACCAATATACGACTTGCCACATCGACACGGAATCTGGTACACGCCGGCCTTCCTCAAACCGAGGTCATCTTTGGCGCTCCCCACCAGTGCACGAGTTTTATTTGGAGGACAAAACACAGTTCCGACCCGGTGTTTCTTCAGAATGCGAGCGATTTTCCCCGAGAGTGCGCCTGTGTATGGAATAAATGCAGTGCCTACCTCCTCCCTCGTGACTTCATCCATCTCAAGAGGTTGTGCTGCAGTGGTTGGGCGGAGAGCACGTTGAATCTGCCACTCTGAGTATCCATTTTTTCGAAATACAGTTCTCAGATGTTCCAATTCCTGGGGTAGACTCTCTGCGTCAGAGATAGTGCGCGCCCTATGTACTAGAGTTTTAAGTACCCCATTCCTCTGTGAAGGGTGGTGGCAGCTGTCTGCGTGCAAATACAGATCAGTGTGCGTAGTCTTCCGATACACCCCATGACCTAGGGTGCCATCAGCCCTTCTCTTGACCAAGACGTCAAGGAAAGGTAATTTACCCTCCGTTTCAGTCTCCATAGTGAATTTGATGTTGGGGTGTATGGAGTTTAGATGTGTAAGGAAGTCAAGGAGTTTATCCATACCATGTGGCCAGATGACGAACGTGTCGTCCACGTAACGGAAAAAGCAAGTAGGTTTCCATACGGATGACGACAGGGCTTCCTCCTCGAAGTTCTCCATGTACAAATTCGCTACCACCGGTGAGAGTGGGCTACCCATGGCGACTCCCTCCGTTTGTTCGTAGTATTCTCCGTCAAAAAGATAATACGTGGAAGTCAAGACATGCGTAAAAAGTTCAGTGGTCTTCTCGTCAAACTTCTGACTAATCAATTCTAGTGACTCTCGCAGGGGTACCCTCGTAAACAAGGAAACGACGTCAAAACTCACCATGATATCTGACTCATCCAACCTGAAGCTGTCAAGGCGTTCAACAAAATCCACGGAATTACGGATGTGATGAGGGCATTTACCCACATAAGGACTTAATATTCCCGTCAGGTATTTGGCCAACAAATACACTCCTGGAAATGGAAAAAAGAACACATTGACACCGGTGTGTCAGACCCACCATACTTGCTCCGGACACTGCGAGAGGGCTGTACAAGCAATGATCACACGCACGGCACAGTGGACACACCAGGAACCGCGGTGTTGGCCGTCGAATGGCGCTAGCTGCGCAGCATTTGTGCACCGCCGCCGTCAGTGTCAGCCAGTTTGCCGTGGCATACGGAGCTCCATGGCAGTCTTTAACACTGGTAGCATGCCGCGACAGTGTGGACGTGAACCGTATGTGCAGTTGACGGACTTTGAGCGAGGGCGTATAGTGGGCATGCGGGAGGCCGGGTGGACGTACCGCCGAATTGCTCAACACGTGGGGCGTGAGGTCTCCGCAGTACATCGATGTTGTCGCCAGTGGTCGGCGGAAGGTGCACGTGCCCGTCGACCTGGGAACGGACCGCAGCGACGCACGGATGCACGCCAAGACCGTAGGATCCTACGCAGTGCCGTAGGGGACCGCACCGCCACTTGCCAGCAAATTAGGGATACTGTTTCTCCTGGGGTATCGGCGAGGACCATTCGCAACCGTCTCCATGAAGCTGGGCTACGGTCCCGCAAACCGTTAGGCCGTCTTCCGCTCACGCCCCAACATCGTGCAGCCCGCCTCCAGTGGTGTCGCGACAGGCGTGAATGGAGGGACGAATGGAGACGTGTCGTCTTCAGCGATGAGAGTCGCTTCTGCCTTGGTGCCAATGACGGTCGTATGCGTGTTTGGCACCGTGCAGGTGAGCGCCACAATCAGGACTGCATACGACCGAGGCACACAGGGCCAACACCCGGCATCATGGTGTGGGGAGCGATCTCGTACACTGCCCGTACACCACTGGTGATCGTCGAGGGGACACTGAATAGTGCACGGTACATCCAAACCGTCATCGAACCCATCGTTCTACCATTCCTAGACCGGCAAGGGAACTTGCTGTTCCAACAGGACAATGCACGTCCGCATGTATCCCGTGCCACCCAACGTGCTCTAGAAGGTGTAAGTAAACTACCCTGGCCAGCAAGATCTCCGGATCTGTCCCCCACTGAGCATGTTTGGGACTGGATGAAGCGTCGTCTCACGCGGTCTGCACGTCCAGCACGAACGCTGGTCCAACTGAGGCGCCAAGTGGAAATGACATGGCAAGCCGTTCCACAGGACTACATCCAGCATCTCTACGATCGTCTCCATGGGAGAATAGCAGCCTGCATTGCTGCGAAAGGTGGATATACACTGTACTAGTGCCGACATTGTGCATGCTCTGTTGCCTGTGTCTATGTGCCTGTGGTTCTGTCAGTGTGATCATGTGATGTATCTGACCCCAGGAATGTGTCAATAAAGTTTCCCCTTCCTGGGACAATGAATTCACGGTGTTCTTATTTCAATTTCCAGGAGTGTATGTACATAGTTGCCCTGATGTTGCTGACAATGGGGCGTAATGGTATCCCCTCTTTGTGAATCTTCGGGAGTCCATATAGTCTAGGCGGTACCGGACCTTGGGGTAACAATTTCTTAGCGTCACCCTCCGGTAAATCTGCGTCCTTGAGAAGCGCCCTCGTCTTGTTCTCCACCTTCTTTGTAGGGTCAACGCTGATCTTCCGGTAGGAATCGTCATTTAGCAGGCTCTGCATCTTATCAGTGTAGTGCTTATGGGAGTCAACAACTGTAGCATTGCCTTTGTCAGCCGGTAAGACAACAATTTCAGAGCGCTCCCTCAGATCACGAATGGCCGCCCTCTCTTTACTGCTGATATTTGACTTCATCGGCTTGGATTTCGTCAACGCACGACAAGTTTCACAACGTATTTCCTCGGGTGATTCTGGCGCCTTCTTATGGGCTGATTCCGCCCATAAGAAGGCTACGGGACGTCAAACAGCTAAGTTCTCACGTCTCCTTGACAAACCATCTCTGCAGGTTCCGTGCAAGACTGTCATCAATTTGAGTGGCATGGTGTTGAGTGATGATGCAGTCTCGGTTTTGCAGAAAGGTCTCAACTTCGCTCCCACCCCCAAGTTCACTCAAGTCGCAGAAATTGTTAGTGCTGTTGAACAGGTTGCAACTCGACTTCCGCCAGAATCAGCCGAGGAAATACGTCGTGAAACTTGTCGTGCGTTGACGAAATCCAAGCCGATGAAGTCAAATATCAGCAGTAAAGAGAGGGCGGCCATTCGTGATCTGAGGGAGCGCTCTGAAATTGTTGTCTTACCGGCTGACAAAGGCAATGCTACAGTTGTTGTCTCCCATAAGGACTACACTGATAAGATGCAGAGCCTGCTAAATGACGATTCCTACCGGAAGATCAGCGTTGACCCTACAAAGAAGGTGGAGAACAAGACGAGGGCGCTTCTCAAGGACGCAGATTTACCGGAGGGTAACGCTAAGAAATTGTTACCCCAAGGTCCGGTACCGCCTAGACTATATGGACTCCCGAAGGTTCACAAAGAGGGGATACCATTACGCCCCATTGTCAGCAACATCAGGGCACCTACATATTTGTTGGCCAAATACCTGACGGGAATATTAAGTCCTTATGTGGGTAAATGCCCTCATCACATCCGTAATTCCGTGGATTTTGTTAAACGCCTTGACAGCTTCAGGTTGGATGAGTCAGATATCATGGTGAGTTTTGACGTCGTTTCCTTGTTTACGAGGGTACCCCTGCGAGAGTCACTAGAATTGATTAGTCAGAAGTTTGACGAGAAGACCACTGAACTTTTTACGCATGTCTTGACTTCCACGTATTATCTTTTTAACGGAGAATACTACGAACAAACGGAGGGAGTCGCCATGGGTAGCCCACTCTCACCGGTGGTAGCGAATTTGTACATGGAGAACTTCGAGGAGGAAGCCCTGTCGTCATCCGTATGGAAACCTACTTGCTTTTTCCGTTACGTGGACGACACGTTCGTCATCTGGCCACATGGTATGGATAAACTCCTTGACTTCCTTACACATCTAAACTCCATACACCCCAACATCAAATTCACTATGGAGACTGAAACGGAGGGTAAATTACCTTTCCTTGACGTCTTGGTCAAGAGAAGGGCTGATGGCACCCTAGGTCATGGGGTGTATCGGAAGACTACGCACACTGATCTGTATTTGCACGCAGACAGCTGCCACCACCCTTCACAGAGGAATGGGGTACTTAAAACTCTAGTACATAGGGCGCGCACTATCTCTGACGCAGAGAGTCTACCCCAGGAATTGGAACATCTGAGAACTGTATTTCGAAAAAATGGATACTCAGAGTGGCAGATTCAACGTGCTCTCCGCCCAACCACTGCAGCACAACCTCTTGAGATGGGTGAAGTCACGAGGGAGGAGGTAGGCACTGCATTTATTCCATACACAGGCGCACTCTCGGGGAAAATCGCTCGCATTCTGAAGAAACACCGGGTCGGAACTGTGTTTTGTCCTCCAAATAAAACTCGTGCACTGGTGGGGAGCGCCAAAGATGACCTCGGTTTGAGGAAGGCCGGCGTGTACCAGATTCCGTGTCGATGTGGCAAGTCGTATATTGGTCAGACGATGCGTACCGTCGAGGATCGATGCCGTGAACACCAGAGGCACACTCGCCTGATGTATCCGAGCAAGTCGGCGGTCGCTGAACATTGTTTGTCGGAAAATCACGCCATGGAATATGACCGCACGAGGATTCTGGTACAGACGTCGAGATACTGGGACAGCGTTGTTAGAGAGGCCATCGAAATTCGCACCAATGACGACCTCATAAACCGTGACTGTGGCTATAATCTTAGCAAGGCTTGGGAACCAGCGATCGGGTTAATAAAGAGTAAATCGAGTAAACGTATAGTTGTGACGACCACGGCGGACAGAGCCATCACTCCGACGTCATCTCAGACGCCGTCGCAATCTGTTCCACCGCGCGACCGTGGCGCGGGGCGCGGACGGCGGAGGGAGCGCGCCGCGGGCGGAGGGTATTTAAATCGGCCGCCGCCGCGACCGAACCCAGTTCCCTCTGAGCAGCCATAGCGTACGGATCTCCGTGCCGGCACGTTTACAGGAGCTCAGTCCGTCAGTTCACCTGATGATGGCGACATGTATGATCGCCGAAATATTGTGCCCGTTGGACACTATAGACCGGCAGCACACCCGTGGATATTTTGACTTTCAAAAATATGGTTCAAATGGCTCTAAGCACTATGGGACTTAACATCTGAGGTCCTCAGTGCCCTAGGCTTGGAACTACTTAAACCTAACTAACCTAAGGACATCACACACATCCATGCCCGAGGCAGGATTCGAACCTGCGACCGTAGCAGCAGCGCGGCTCCGGACTGAACCGCCTAGATGCGCTCGGTCACAGCGGCCGGCTACTGAACTTCAAAATAATTAATAACAATACACCCAGATAGTGAGTCCTTTTAAACAGCCAGAGGTTACCTCCACAGTAAATAGTTGGTGATTCTATGCGACAACTATAAATAGTAAACCTTAGCAACAACATTAGACTTTTTAACCTAGAACAATATCAATGATAAAGCTACACTTAAACAACAGGGCTCAGTAATTAATAATTTTATCCCACACAATAATAATTACAAAAGATAAGACAAATCAGTTTTAAATAGTAAAAAAGAATTTACGCCCGAGCTATAATATTAAGAAAGCTACACTTAAACAGCAGATCTCAATTTACTACTCTACAAAATATTAAAGACAATAGATTATACCGAGTGAGGTGGCGCAGTGGTTAGCACACTGGACTCGCATTCGGGAGGACGACGGTTCAATCCCGTCTCCGGCTATCCTGATTTAGGTTTTCCGTGATTTCCCTAAATCCTTTCAGGCAAATGCCGGGATGGTTCCTTTGAAAGGGCCCGGTCGATTTCCTTCGCCGTCCTTCCCTAACCCGAGCTTGCGCTCCGTCTCTAATGACCTCGTTGTCGACGGGACGTTATACGCTAATCTCCTCCTCCTCCTCCAATAGATTATACAAAACCAGTTTTCAAATATTTAAAACCTGAAACAGAAAACCAGCTCATCACGGTATATTACAATAGGTAAAGTAAGTACAATTCACGACCCCACCACAAGGCACGCCTGGGCTCACACCTCCGT
Organism: Schistocerca americana; assembly: GCF_021461395.2. Classification (NCBI taxonomy): domain Eukaryota; kingdom Metazoa; phylum Arthropoda; class Insecta; order Orthoptera; family Acrididae; genus Schistocerca; species Schistocerca americana. The sequence goes on along the minus strand of NC_060119.1, from coordinate 1,095,646,648 downwards.
GCGGGACGCATATCACAGCACCACTAAAGTGGTTACAGGCCGGAAATTCCAAATCAAATCATAGCCGTAACACACTAAGATTGGTCATGAGCGAGCGCTATTGGAACAGATACAATCCAGACATAAATGTACGTTAAGCAGGACACTGAATCGCGTATTCCCCCTTCCCGTTTTTCTTTCTCTTTAGGCACTGGACTGAAGCAGGAAAGGTCCAGACCAGGCTGGACACAATTTCCAGAGAGCGCGGACACGCCACATACCAACATACGAAGAGCTAGGGCGATACTAATAACAATAGTGTTCACGGACGGCACGATGGCCTCTCCACGGCAAACAGATCGGTCCACACGAACTGGTAGTAACACGCCACAATCATAAACAAATTCACTGTTTTGACATTATGACATTATGACCACCTGCGTAACAGCTTGTTTGTCCATCTTTCGAACGAAATACATCTCACTGACTCTGCGTGTCGCGGATCCGACAATTTGTTGGTAGATGTACACGCAAAAGTCATGTAATTCGTGTAAATAAAGAGCTGCTGATTTGCGTATGCAATGATGGCGCCCGTTAGTGACCTAGATGAGTTCAGTGTGATTTACATCAGCCGAATTTGATCGATGAGACGTCAACGTGAGTTCACTATAATGCTCCTCAAACCACCGCAGCACAGTTCTGGCTCCGAGACACTGACAGTTTTACTGCTGAAAGATGACGTCGCCGTCTTAGAAGAGATAAAGCATGAAGGGATGCAGGTGATTCGCAGCTGTCGCAGCTGTCAGGTCCCACATAAGTGCAGGAGTGTGTCACGTAGCATAATACTACTCCCATTAGCCAAAGCCCTTGGCGCGCTGCTCGTTTCGACCTCCATTCACCGCGTTTATGGATGACCATCGACCTAGTGCAACAAAAATGTGAGTCATCAGAACAGCCGACACGTTTCCATTGACCGACGGTCGGATCCCGATGGTCCTGTGCCCATTGCAGTCCTAATTGACGAAGTCGTTGAGTCAACATGGGCATACGTTGGGGTGGTCTGCTGCAGAGCTCCATGTTCTGCAATGTACAATGAACGGTGTCCTCCGAAACACTTGTGCGTACACCAGCATTGCGCTCTTTCGCCAGAGATGCAACATATCACTATACTGCCGGCCGGTGTGGCCGTGCGGTTCTAGGCGCTTTAGTCTGGAACCGCGTGACCGCTACGGTCGCAGGTTCGAATCCTGCCTCGGGAATGGATGTGTGAGATGTCATTAGGTTAGTTAGGTTCTAGGGGACTGATGACCATAGATGTTAAGTCCCATAGTACTCAGAGCCATTTGAACCATATCACTATACTTCAAATGGCTCTGAGCACCATGGGAGTTAACTGCTGAGGTTATCAGTCCTCTAGAACTTAGAAGTACTTAAACCTAACTAACCTAAGGACATCACACACATCCATGCCCGAAGCAGGATTCGAACCTGCGACCGTAGCGGTCGCATGGTTCCAGACTGTAGCGCCTAGAACCGCTAGGCCACTCCGGCTGGCGCTATCAGTATACTGCTTTACCGAGCAGACAAGTCTCCGAATACAATACTCTTTAAGAGTCTTTAAGCGTCCAACCATTTAGCATCTATTTCACTGCCGTTCTTCATGTTTCTGTAAATGCTCACGGCAGTACACGTGAACATTCGGCCAGCCTCGCCTTTTTTGAGATACCCGTTCACAGTCGCTATGTCAAAGCCTGTTATCTCAATGATTTCTCGATTTACAGCCCATATCTTTCACTAGTGTGATCATCCGTCCGTGTCTGCTTTTGTTGTCACACCACGTGCCCGCAATGACGTCACAGTAGGCAGTGGTCATAATGTTTTGGCTTATCAGTGTACGCCCACGCTGGACAAACTTTGTAACTTAATTAAGCCAGCACTCTCGAGGTCAAATTTAGACTTCAAGATTAAACCATAACTGGTGTTTTAATCTTGAGAGCAGGACAATTAAGGGGAGCCGGAGGTGGTCAAATCCAAATAATTACGATTTTTTTTTCTACCGAAAATTAATTGGAACATTACTCTTTAATGTAAACTTTGAATTATTGTTCTACTCGCCCTAGAAGTGGAGTTATTACCATTTTCCCCCACGCCTGTAGAGGAAATGGGCGGCCGCTTAATGCATCTAACACCCTCTCGTGACTTCCTGGCGAACTGCTTGGGATTTTCTCGGCCTGTTACGCATAAAGCGCCTTATGTTACGCATACAGCGAGTGTGGAAGGGTTGGCTACATTGTTTTCTGTGACAAATATTACCCGTATTTCCTTACAGCTTACTGCTATTTTCCTCAGAATTTCGAACATCTTGCTCCATTTAATATTGTCGTACACTTTTGTTCTGGTTACGATGCCACGTTTTGGTAACCGTGTATAAAAGAAGAGGAAGAACGTAGGAAAAAGAAAATTAACACTAATACCAAGTTGTAATATTACAATGAATAAGAGCGCGGGACATCGTCTCTTTGCTGTTTACCGTTTCGAATTAGTTCAGTGTTGCGCCTGTTGTTGGTAGTATTATACTTCTTGTGTAAAGCGGGTAATATGCAGTATGTACAAGAATCAGGAGGGAACAATAAAACCAATTTTTCATGACTTAGCACACGCAGAATAGTTACACAAATGTCTACACGGAAAGACGCAGAATCCTAATGAGAACGTAAACAATTTGATTTGGAAAGTGGTTCCTAAAAGGGTGTTTGTAAGCATAAAAACACTGCACTTTGGCATTTATGATGCAATAGCAACCTACAACCAAGGGAACAGTGTGAAGTTCTGAAGGCATTAGGATTTACAGCTGGGGTGAACACTGTACAAGCACTAACAAATATTGACAGAGAAAGGATAAGAGGAGCAGAAAGAAGAAAAAGGCATATGAAGTATGATGGAACAACAGGCCAGAAAAGAAGACAGAAGAGGAAGCTTTTGGAGGATGAAGAAGAAGACCCTGATAATCCATCCTACAGTGCAGGAATGTATTGAGAAACTTTGATAGCCATTTCCCGTAAATTAGATTTTTTCGAATATAAGGAACATTTTCTCAAAATCCACTCAAGCTAGAGAGATGAAATTTTTATACAGCACTCCTAGTGGTCAAATTTACATTGTAACACAGCCATTTCGCAATATGTTCAGCAGTTTCATTTCAGTTTAATTATAAAGCTATTATTTGTAAAAAAATTTGGTCATTAATAAAAAAAATAATTGGAAGGAAACTAGAAAAGATACTCCAAAATCCCTCTGTCATAACTGCAATACTAAACCACTCTACATGTAAAAAAATTCAAATTTTTCTATTTGGTAGTATTCATAAATGTTCCTCAAACTTAGTGATTTTAACGTGGCACCTCCGTCTCCCCTTAAAGCCCCAGTCAGAAATAACAGCTGTTACATCCACAGAAGACTATCTGATCCTCAGTGTTAAAGAACAGTAAAACCATTAACAAAATTTGAGAGCCTCATTCGTGATGCCTAGTGTAACCTTACAATATATTTTTGCAAAAGTCCGAGCCGTTACGGCTGAACAGACAGCCAGTAGCTAGACCAACCAGGGATGGCTGGGTAAGCAACACATTGACGCAATGAGAGCAGGTAGCCCACCACCAGTGCTGAACACGGTGGATTTACTTTATTACAGGGAAATGAACCAGCAAATGGCTGCCAACGGCAGTGTTCAAGGTAACAATCACAGTGCAAAAACATGCTTGGAGATGAGATAGTCCATCAGATCGGCGATGCACAATCAGCATGAACGCTCTGACCCACTATCACTTGAAAGAACCCATCATCGGCAAATCAAGGGGTAAGAAAATACCACACCATCGGAACACATTATCCGCTCACCAGGAAACTTGGACAGATCACCGCGGACATCCACGGCACAGCCTGAGTGACCCAGCCACGCAAGATCCGCGATCCAGCTTTTACTGTGGATGTGGTATCGATAGCAACGACGCCACGGCATAGTTTCTCAAGTTGGCACTACGAGAGACACAGACGACAGCGCCCTCTAACTGGTGCTGTCGAGGTCTACGAGATCCGCGAATGCTTCGCCCATTTCGTCATGTGCAGCCAGCCAATACACTTCGCTTCAACTTCGCACCACCCTGCAAGTTATGAATTATGTTTGCATATGTTTATCCATTAGTAAAACGTATTTGCAGTACCGAGAGATTAGTACATTTTCCTGTTCCTGTTCCTTACCCACGCGCCGCCTCCCAGGCGGGATGCGAAACTGACCGACACCAAAGTGTCCAGAAGCAACACCTGGCGCTGTCCGAAGAACGAAGCGTCCGCTGCTCACCGGTGTCCGTTCCTCCCTCCTTGCGACCCGGAGCCACTACTCCCAGCTGCGCGAGGTGCCAGCAGACGGCGCTTCAGCCCAAGCCGACCGCGCAACGTAAAGACAACACAAAGTGCCTGTATTGATATATAGCACTCGAACCACACTGCTCAATGGCCAAAGTCAGTTCTTTCGATTTCTCTTTTGATCATAAATGCGTATGTTGCGCTTTCTTTTTTTACTCCATTATAACGCTTGCCCCTGCATGAGCATGGAATGCACACAGATGTTTCGTTTCTCTATGGACACAGCCGTTTTTAACTGCCCTGCTGGCGCAGACGTGATCCCTGCTACATGTCTGAGTCATGTGTCCAAGACGCAACATTTAAACGTGTGAACACTGCATAATATTCATCGACAATCGCTATCCTGAATTACCTCTGGCAGCAATATACTCTGCGTTACGGGAGAAACGTCAAACACGTTGTTTTGCGTTCTTGCCTTTTTGACCCATTTTCAATCTCAGCTTAACTCCACCACTGAATTCCTTTTTTTGTGAGTTGTTTTTGTAGATTCCATTCCTAAATATCAGCTAAAATGCCGCCATTATCTATGTCTTTTGCGATCATACATATAATCAATAGGAGCGCTGCTTTTCCTAAGGCTGAAACCTGATACATCTTACCTGGTCTTTTCCAGTATTTCTAGTAACTTCTTGCACTCCTCTTCGTCTTCTGTTTCAACAGTGAGGCAACCGTTAACTGTTTAGTCCTTCCTAAGGTTTATAGCATTTGTTTCTGGAAATTTGTGATAAGCTTCTATGGGACCAAACTGCTGAGGCCATCGGTCTGTAGACTTACATACTACTTAATGTAACTTAGACTAACCTACGCTAAGGACAACACACACATCCGTGCCTGAGGGAGGACTCGAACCTCAGACTGGGGGAGCCGCGCGAACTGTGGCAAGACGCCCTAGACCGCTCGGCTACCCCGTGCGACTAGCATTTCTTAATCCTTTTTTTTATTTCCTTAGCGTCTTTGTTTCCCGCAGGTCTACTGAATACAGTGTCTGTTTGTGTGTTAAGCTTCTGTTGGATCTAGAACAGCAGTTCTTAATACCTCTTTCTGCGATGCAACTGTTGTCAAACGTGAGAGCGACATTGTTCCCCATATTCTTTAAATTGTGATTCCCTCTTCCTAGTTAATCAACACAGTCTTTTAACACCAGAGCGTCAGTTTGCTTTTGCACGTAAGTGAACATTCACTTTTTGCAGCTCCTCGTGCCCCCCTTTAAGCTCTTGAAACAGAGTCCATTTACAAATTTTGAGTTCCAGCTCACTGATTAACTTATTTGAAAGTGCGTTTGCTGGAGCTTTTTCTTGTAAGATGACTGTGGTGTCGTCTAACCAGAGCCATCTTCAGAGGAAGAGCAGTCATCATCCCGTGGCTCATCCTACTGTGGAGATCCCTATTTTGTTCCACTTTCACAATGTATTTTACGCGTAAGTTCTGTTGTACTATCCCGGTGCATTAGCTGGTTTTCCTGAGCGAGTAGCCCTACAAACATTTACTTCTGCCACAACCGAACAGTTCAGCGTGCAGTCAGCACCGCTCGCGGTGCCCACGAAAAATACGGGCCTCGTAACTAAGTTGTGACGTCACACTACTCTCCGCGTAGGGCAGACACGAAATCAATTTGTCGATGAAAAGGTAGCCGCTAAAGCTCTTAGCTGTGTCGTCTGTCATCGAGAGCTTGCATGCATTTACACGTGCTGATAAAAATCATCAAACTCGTGTGAAACAGTTTTTCGTTTCCCGCCAGAGACGGCTACTGGCTCTCGTAAGGCGTTCAGTCATACGTGCTGTGATGCACTCGTCGCGGCCTGTGTTTCTCGTAGGCCTCCACAGCTCGTGACTGTCGTCAGAGCACCACCCGCTGCTGACGTCACTAAACTGAGCGGACGCCGCGTAAGCACATGACGCCACACACCGCACAAGCACAGGACGCCACGCTCCATCGCCGATGGAGAGGACAATGGTCTCCCGCTCCATCGGCGAAAACTTATCACACGGCTGGTGAAAATGCAGCCACTACTTGACGTGTGTTCTCGTATTGTCACACACTAGACCACTGTTGCACACGCACCGAGTCCACACCAGCACACTAAACAACTGTACACTCCAGAATTCCCGCTTTTAAACTTTTATTTCATGTCCCTATGGCAAAAACCTTCTCGTGGCAAATCCAGCCCCGAATTAATTCTTACTGTGTCACGTGATAGATCATATCTCTCACCGTCCGCGCAGAAACTTGCACAAAATGACATTAAATTTATCCTACTACAAAATCGAAAAAAACGGAGGGCTCGCCGAACACGTCCGCACACCACGCCACCCCATGCCAGCTAGACAACCTGAATGGTAGCTGAGTTGAGCACTGAGAGGTTATGTGGGTGGATGGCTGCAAGCGACAGGTGCTGAAATGTGCCGTCAGTCCAAGGTTAATGGATAAGCGTTGCTTGCTGCTGACATAATTGCGCTGTAGTCGCCGCCAGGCTATACGGCTATCGGCGCCTGACGCTGCTAACCAACGAAAGTACAGCCCGGTCCGGTAAACTGAAATGGTGGGAAGGACCTCGCAGTAAGTGCGAACGGGCAAACAAGACTATTTTCAGTCATGTCCATTCAGTCTCAACGAAATACACTGAAAATCATTGCACCACATTAAACACAGAAGTTGATACGTCCGCTAAACCCGCTGGGCAGAACAGGTAATAGAATTGTGGAAAGGGCCAAAGGTTGAAGTCCGTTTCCCCTTCTAATTGTCATTTATTGTAATTTAGTTACCTTTCCAACCAAAGCGGCACATAGCCGAACCTTTACCGAATGCAACTCTTTCACGGCTGAAGGCCTCCAAACAATAAATCTTAGCAAATCAACAAGATAAAAATCCTATTAAGATAGCAATAAAATCAAAAAGTAAACATATGCAAGGGGCAATACTAATGGCTGAGGACCACAATTAAATTTCAAAGTTTTAGAACATATTACCATAGACTTTTAAAGGCAGAAGGCCAGAATATTTAACAACAAGAAATCTTAAAAATCAATCAGATTAAAATGAATAAACTTCCTTTACTTCAGGCCGACCATCGCAATTTTTTGTTATCAGACTACCGGTTTCCATCCATATTGCCTGTTTTTATAAAAACATGTCCTGATGCCACTATTGCTCCCACAGAAACGGGTATGACAGCGGCTGTGCCTCAAGCAAACACAATAGGACCGCAGCATACATCCCATAAAACTATTAGATATGATCGGCAGCACTTTTCAATTTTCGCTGACGGTGCAGTTGTGTACAATATCGTTACTGGAAGACAATAAATAATTGCAGAAAGATTTGGACCAAATTTCCATCTCGTCTTCTTTCAGTACTGATAATCATAATGTGTACAAAATAGAGAAATAACCTGATGGTATACGATTACAATATACATGGTGAACGCCTTGAACAGAGCATACTGCGCGTGTATTTCTGGATGATAATAAAAACAATGTGAAAAAGGGCAAGCACACAAACGGAATGGAAAACTTATGTTTGTGGAAAGGATTACAGAAAAATAATGCAACGCAACTATAAGGGGTACTGCAGACTCGCTATAATGATCAATAGTAGATTTTTATTCCAATGTCGGCAGGCATGACAATGGATATCGAATGACTTCAGAGACGCGCTCTTACGATCGTAACAGGTCGGTACTGTGCTTATAAAAATCTAACAGATGCTTGAGAAACTTACATGGGATTCGTTGGAACAGAGACTACCTAGTTCTCGCGAAGCTCAGATGGGTAGTAGAACTAGTAACAAAATAACTGTGTATAAACATTGCGCTACCAGCACTATATATTTTGCATAGTGGTGATGAGAATAAGGAAGGTGAGGATACGTACAGAGTAGTAAAGGTTAAATTTTAAAATGCCACTGTGCAAAGTCCTCGTGAATCTCAGAAAAGTAGTGGCATCGTCACAACAATAAAAGGCGCTTCTGCAAGCTAACTACTCGCTCGGTGACCCTACACAAAACTACTGCCGAATAATATCTACTTTAGCTACACCAATGTTCGTTCGCCCTGGAGAATCACAACTGGCAATCCATTACTAATAAATAAAAGGTGTTACAGCAACACCCCGCATGCCTCCTCTTTATTGATTAAGCCCACCTTCGAAAATCTGAAATTTCCACAATTCAGGCCAAATAGTCCCCATCTTCTTCCTTCGAATAAAAAATGACCAGAAAAATTTCTGTAATGTCATGTGCAATACGGCATGCCTCGTTCAGTGAAAGCATACCCGAGTGCCATGCAATTCCCGGTATTCGGAAAAATCCCTCTCCCTTTGTCGCTCTCAATAAAGGGAATTTTTCCGATGACGCACATTTCGAAAAGCATTCCGACAATTGAAAAGCGGCTCACGTCCGTCTCGTCGACAGTGTCTGTACGTACGTGAAATTATTCTCCTCACTAAAATCCGTGTTGAATAATAAACTCCCCCGAAAATGCATCCGTATCGGTGTGAAAAAGTGTACGTTACAGCGTGTACCAATATTCACCGCTGAATTTAATGTCACAACGTTATCGCCAACACAAGACACCTCATACCCTTTGCTCACACCGTTGACTACAGACTACTCAACATTTTAGGATATAAACTGGAATTATGTGGTTTCATAAGAAACGAGAAAATTTTCAGCTGAAACGGTGAAGAAACTGAATGCAGTAAAGATGCCATGATAAGATAAAAATTATGGTAGATGATGAAAATTATTCGGTTGGATCAAAATACACTTGAGAAATAATTATGGACGAAAGGAATAGTGCTACGCTGAAATAAAGTTGCCAGAAGGGGATAGGAAACAGTGGTGTGCCACATCAAACCAATTAGAACACTGTTTGAAAAATATAATCAGTAATATGATAAAAGTCAATACCTGATAAAAGATTGAATGATGAAAAATTTATTTATTCGGAGACCTTGAAAATGGTTCCATTGCGAACGAAATACACTGCCCGACTACAAAAGTGAAGCGTCCGGATGACATGTCCAGATCTCAGTGCAACACATACACGTACGCGACATCGGCAGGTATGCAAATGATTGCTGTTGTTGTGGTGGTTTTCAGTCCTAAGACTGGTTTGATGCAGCTCTCCATACTACTCTATTCTACGTAAGCCTCTTCATCTCCGAATAACTACTGTAACCTACATCTTTCTGAATCTGCTTACTGTATTCATCTCTTGGTCTACCTCTACGGTTTTTACCACCCACACTCCCCTCCAATACAAAACTGGTGATCCCTTGATATCTCAGAACGAGTCCTATCAACCGATCCCTTCTTTTCGTGAAGCTTTGCCAAAAATTTCTTGTTTCACAAATTCAATTTAGTACCTTCTCTTTAGTTACGTGATAGGCCCATCTACCTTAGCATTCTTTTCTGTAGGACGACATTTCGGAAGCTTCTATTCTCTTTTTATCTAAACTGTTTATCATCCATGTTTTAATTCCATACATGATTACACTCCAGCAAACACCTTCAGAAAGGCTTCCTGACACTTTATATTCGACGTTAACGAAATTCTCTTCTTGAGAAATGCTTTTCTTGCCATTGCCAGTCTACACTATATACCCCCTCTACTTCGGCCATTATCAGTAATTTTGGTGCAAAATAGCAAATCTTATCTACCACTTTAATTGTCTGGTTTCCAAAAGCTAATTCCCCATTTTAAATCGACTACATTCCATAACCCTTGTTTTGCTTTTGTTGACGTTCATCTTATATCCTCCTTTCAAACCACTGTCAATTCCGTTCAACCTTCCAAATCCTTTGCTTCCTCTGATAGTATTACAATGTCAGCGGCAAACCCCAAAGTTTTAATTTCATTTTCTGAATTTCAATTCCTACCTCAAATGTTTCTTCCCTTTCCTTTACTGATGCCCATAGAAGTCCCATAGTGCTCAGAGCCCTTTCCTTTTCTGCTTGTTGAATGTACAGATTCAATAACATTGGGTATAGGCTACGATCTTGTCTCATTTCATTCTAACCACTGCTTACCTTTCATGCCTCCAATACCTGCTGTCTGGTTTTTGTACAAGTTGTAAATAGCGTTTCGCGCCTTGTATTTTACCCCTGGTATCTTCACAATTTGAAAGGGTGTATTTCAGTCAACACTACCATAAACTTTCTCTAAGCCCTCAAACACTAAAAATGCAGGCTTGTCTTTCCTTAACCTATCTTGTAAGATAAGTCGTAGGGTAAGTACTGCCTCGTGTGTTCCTGCATTTCTTTGGAATACAATGACCTTCCCCGTAGTCGGATTCAACCAATTTTTCCACTCTCCTTTAATGAATTCGTGTTGGTATTTTGCAAACATGACTTACTAAAATGATAGTTCGGTATACTTCACACCTGTCAACACCTGCTATCTTCGGAATTGCAATTACTACATTATTATTGGTCTGCGGGTAGTCATACATCTTTGAGCACCAGAAGGAAGAATTTTGTCGTGACCACCTCTCCCAAGGCTATCAATAGTTGAGACAGAATATCATATACCCCAGGACTCTTGTTCGATTTAGATCTCCCAGAGCTTTGTTAAATTCATCTCGCAGTATCATATCTCCTATCTCATCTTCATGTACGTTCACTTCCCTTTCTGTAACATAGCTTCCAAGTTCATATCCCTTGTATAAGCACTCTATATACTCCTTCCATCTTTCAGCGTTCCATTCTTTGCTTAGGAGTGGTTTACAATCTGACCTCTTGATATTCATACATCTGCTTCTCCTTCCCCAAAGGCCTCTTTAACTTTCCTGTATGTTGTTGTTTGTTGTTGTGGTATTGAGTTCTGAGACTGGTTTGACGCAGCTCTCCATGCTACTCTATCCTGTGCAAGCTTCCTCATCTCCTGGTACTTACTGCAACCTACATCCTTCTGAATCTGCTTAGTGTATTCATCTCTTGGTCTCCCTCTACGATATTTACCCTCCACACTGCCCTCCAATGCTAAATTTGTGATCCCTTGATACCTCAGAACATATCCTACCAACCGGTCCCTTCTCCTCGTCAAGTTTTGCCACAAACTCCTTCCCAATTCTATTCGATACCTCCCCATTAGTTATGTGATCTACTCATCTAACCTTCAGCATTCTTCTGTAGCGCCACATTTCGAAAGCTTCTATTCTCTTCTTGTCCAAACTATTTATCTCCCATTTCATCTTCATCAACATTCTCTTCCATTTCCATAATATGGTCCTCAAGTACATCGCCCGTGTATAGACCCTCTATATACTCCTTCTGCCTTTCTGCTTTCCCTTCTTTGCTTAGAACTAGGTTTCCATCTGAGCTCTTGATATTCATACAAGTGGTTCTCTTTTCTCCAAAGGTCTCTTTAATTTTCCTGTAGGCAGCATCTATCTTACCCCTAGTGAGATAAGCCTCTTAATCCTTGTATTTGTCCTCTAGCCATCCCTGCTTAGCCATTTTACAGTGCCTGTCGATCTCATTTTTGAGAGGTTTGTATTCCTTTTTGCCTGCCTCATTTACTGCATTTTTATATATTCTCATTTCATCAATTAAATTCAATATTTCTTCTGTTACCCAAGCCCTCGTCTTTTTACATACTTGGTCGTCTGCTGCCTTCACTACTGTATCCCTCAAAGCTACCTATTCTTCTTCTACTGTATTTCTTTCGCCAATTCCTGTCAGTTGTTCCCTTATGCTCTCCCTGAAACTCTCTATAACCTCTGGTTTAGTCAGTTTATCCAAGTCCCATCTCCTCAAATTTCCACCTTTTTGCAGTTTCTTCAGTTTTAATCTACAGTTCTTAACCAATAGATTGTGGTCAGAGTCCACATATGCCCCTGCAAATGTCTTACAATTTAAAACATGGTTCCCAAATCTGTGTCTTATCATTATATAATCTATCTGATATCTTCTAGTATCTCCAGGATTCTTCCATGTATACAACCTTCTTTTATGAACTTCAACCAAGTGTTAGCTATGATTAAGTCATGCTCTGTGCAGAATTCTACCAGAAAGATAGAGGAAGCCGTATGGTAGAATATTGCACAGAGACTAGCTTAATCATAGATAACTTTCCTGTAGACGGTATCTATCTTTCCCCTAGTTGTTGTTGTTGTTGTCTTCAGTCCTGAGACTGGTTTGATGCAGCTCTCCATGCTACTCTATCCTGTGCAAGCTTCTTCATCTCCCAGTACTTACTGCAACCTACATCCTTCTGAATCTGCATAGTGTATTCATCTCTTGGTCTCCCTCTACGATTTTTACCCTCCACGCTACCCTCCAATGCTAAACTTTGATCCCTTGATGCCTCAGAACATGTCCTACCAACCGGTCCCTTCTTTTTGTCAAGTTGTGCCACAAACTCCTCTTCTCCCCAATTCTATTCAACACCTCCTCATTAGTTATGTGACCTACCCATCTAATCTTCAGCATTCTTCTGTAGCACCACATTTCGAAAGCTTCTATTCTCTTCTTGTCCAAACTATTTATCGTCCATGTTTCACTTCCATACATGGCTACACTCCATACAAATACTTTCAGAAACGACTTCCTGACACTTAAATCTATACTCGATGTTAACAAATTTCTCTTCTTCAGAAACGCTTTCCTTGCCATTGCCAGTCTACATTTTATATACTTATAAATTCTTACATTTGTCCTTTAGTAATTCCTGCTTAGCAGCTCTGTACTACCTGTCAATCAGTCTTATTTTTTGAACCTTTGATCCTCTTTCGCTTGCTTCACTTGCCACATTTTTAAGTTTCCTCTTTTCATCAATTAAATTCTATATCTCTTGCGTTATCCAAGGTTTTCCACTAGGCCTTGTCTTTTTACCTGTGTCATCCTTTGCTGCCTTCACTACTTTATCTCTTGAAGCTATCCATTCGTCTTGTACTTATTCCTTTCCCATGTTCTAGTCATCCATTGTGTAATGCTTCCTCAGAAGCTCTCAACAGCCTGTGGATCCTTCAGCTTATCCTTAATTTTCTACCTTTTTTCAATTTCTTCAGTTCTAATCTATAGTTCATAACCAACAAATTGTGGTCAGAGTCCACATTTGCCCATGGAAATGCCTTACAGTTTAAAATCTGCTTCTTCAACGTTTGTCCAACTATTACATAAACAATCTGGAACCTCCTGGTGTCTCCACGTCTCCTCCACGTATACAACCTTCTTTTATAATTCTTAATCATGTGTTAGCTACGATTAAGTTATGTTCTGTGAATAATTCTACCAGGCGGCTTCCTGTTTCATTCCTTTAGCCCATTCTATATTCATATACTATTTTTCCTTCTCTTCCTCTTCCTCCTACCGAATAGTTGGTCCCCATCATGATAAAATTTTCGTCTCCTGTAACTATCTGAAAAATTTCTTTTATTTCATTATACACTTCTTCAGTCAACTCATCACCTGAGGAGATAGTTGCCGTGTAAACATGTATTACTGTGTGGGCGTAGGCTTCGTGTCTACCTTGGTTACGATAATGCGTTCACTATGCTGTTCACAATAGCTTTCCCGCATTCCCATTTTGTTATTCATCATTAAATCTACTCCTGCATTACACCTACTTGATTTTAGATTTATAAACCTGTATTTTCCTGACCAGAGGTCCTGTGTCTCTTGCCACCAAACCTCACTAATTGGCGCTATACCTAACACCAGTTTATCCTGTTTCTTTTTTTTTTTTTTTCTAAATTTTCTAACCGACCTCCCCGATTAAGGGATCTCTCATTCCACGCTCCTAACTGTAGAATTCCAGTTTTGTTTCTCCTGATGACATCCTTCTAAGTAGTCCCATCCTGGAGATGCGAATGGGGGACTATTGTACCTTCGAAATATTTTAACCAAAAGGACGCCGTCATTGTGTGCATCGTTTATTGAACCAGGGACCTAGAAACGACGGAGAGGCTTCGTCCCGCCGTAGCCCTCAGTGGTTCACAACCCCACAACATGCTATAGAAATCCACCCGCCCCACCGCCGCCCCACACTGAACCCGGGGTTATTGCGCGGTTCAGCCCCCAGTGGACTCCCCCAGGAACGTCTCATACCAGACGAGTGTGACCCCAAATGTTGGCGTTGTAGAGTAATTACGGTGTACGCGTAAGTGGAGACAGTTCTTGCGCAGCAATCGCCGACCTAGTGTAACTGAGGCGGAATAAGGGGAACCAGCCCGGATTCGCTGAGGCAGATGGAAAACCGCCTTAAAAACCATCCACAGGCTGACTGGCACGCCGGACCTTGACACTAATCGGCTGGGCGGGTTAGTGCCGGAGACCGGCACGCCTTCCCGGTCGGGTTAGACCGTGTGGCTAGCCGGGCGGGCACGCCGTCTTCATTTAACCTTCTAGCAGAGCTGCACGTCCTCGGAAAAGTTGGGTCTGTAGTTTCCCCTTGCTTTCAGCTGTTCGCAGTACAAGCACAGCAAAGCCGTTGTGGTTGACGGTATAAAGCCACATCAGTCAATCATGCAGACTATTGCTCTTGCAACTACTGAAAAGATAGCTGCCCCTCTTCAGGAACCTCACGTTTGGCTGGCCTCTCAACAGACATCTCTCCATTGTGGTTGTACCTGTTGTATGGCTCTCTGTATCTCTGAGGCACGCAAGCCATCCCTCCGACGGCAAGGTCCATGGTTCACTGGGGTCACTGGGGTGGAAGGGGTGGGGGGATCATTGATTATAGTTGCAAATTTCTGTGACAGGTAGAGCGGCCATCACAATATTTTACCGTTGTTTGTGCTTAGTGTTGTTACTAGGCCTCCATTCGGATCTCTGGATGGGGTTTGTCGAGTAGAAGGAGACCATCAGAAAAAGTTGACTAACCAACGAAAGCGTAACATTGTACGAGTTGGGGCTTGGAATGTTAGAAGTCTGAATGTGGTAGGGAAGCTAGCAAATATGAAAAGTGAAATGCAGAGGCTCAGTCTAGATATAGTGATGATTAGTAAACAGAAATGGAAAGAAAACATGGATTTCTGGCAAACAAGTATAAAATAATATCAACATGGGCAGAAAATAGTACAACGGGAGTAGCATTCGTTATGACTAGCAAGGTAAGGTTCAGTGACAGGGTTTTTATCATCACAATCGCCGGCCGGGGTCGCCGAGCGGTTGTAGGCGCTAGAATCTGGAACCGCGCGACCGCTACGGTCGCAAGTTCGAATCCTGGCTCGGGCATGAATGTGTGTGATGTCCTTAGGTTAGTTAGGTTTAAGTAGTTCTAAGTTCTAGGCGACTGATGACCTCAGATGTTAGGTCCCATAGTGCTCAGAGCCATTTTTTTTATCATCACAATCGTCCGCAAACCAACAGCGACAACAATAGTCAGGTATACATGCCGACATCGCAAGCAGAGAATGAAGAGGCAGAGAAAGTATTTTTTGGGATATGGAACAGGTAATTAAGTACGTAAAGGGAGATGAAACTCTGATAGTAATGGCGGGTGGAACACCGATCTAGTGGAGGAAGCAGAAGAAAGGGTTATGGGAGGATATGTATTTCGTAGTAGGAACGAGAGAGAAGAAAGTTTAATTGAGTTTTGCGACAAATATCAGTTCGTATTTGCATATACTCTCTTCAGATAACATAAGAGAAGGTGGTAAAGGTCAGAGGCTACTATAGGAAGATTTCAGTTAGAATACATCATGGTCAGACAGAAATGCCGAAATCAGATACTAGACTGAAACACATACGCTGGAGTAGTATAGACTCAGGTCACAGTTTAGTGGCGATGAAGGGCAGGCTGAAGCTTAAGAGACTACTCAGGAAACGTCAATGAGAGAAGAACTGGGATATGGGAATACTAAGGAATGAAGAGGCAGGCTTGAAGTTCTCTGTAGCTATAGATATTGCGATAAGGAATAAGTCAGTAGGCAGATTAGTTGAAGAACAATGCATTTCTCTAAAGAGGACAATCGCGGAAGTTGGAAACAACACAGTAGGTACAAGTTAGGTAACTGTGAAGAACAAAAGAAAGAAGTCAGTTGATCAACGAAAGAAGGAAGTACAAAAATGTTCAACTAAATTCACGAATACAGAAATACAAGTCACTTAGCAACGAAATACATAGTTAGTGATGATGGTTGATTTGTGGTGATTGTTGGTTTGTGATGTGCTCAACTGCGCTCTCATCAGCGCCCGTGCAAAGTCCTAATCTCTTCACAGTCCAATTTTAGCCACTTCGACAAACGACGATGATGACGAAATAATGAGGACAACACAAACACGCAGCCCCCGGCCAGAGAAAATCCCCAACCCGTCCGGGAATCGAAGCCGGGACCCCATGATCCAGAGGCAGCGACGCTAGCCACTAGAACACGAGCTGCGGACTAAATAGTTAGTGCAGGGAGCTAAGGCGGAATGGGTGCATAATAAACGTGAAGTAGTCGCAGAAGGAATTATTGTTGGAAGGACGGATTCAGCATATAGAAATGTCAAAACAACCTTAAAGCAAGGGCCGTGACATTAAGAGTGCAGTGAGAATTCCGCTGTTAAAAACAGAGGAGAGACCGGATAGGCGGAAAGAGTACATTGAAGTCTCCAGGAAGGGGAAGACTTGTCTGATGACGTGAAAGAAGAGGAAGCAGGAGTTGACCGGGGAGAGATAAGGGAGCCCACATTAGAATCAGAACCATAAGAACTTTGGACGACGTCGGAAAAATTTTCATCTCCTGAAACTATCTGAATATTTTCGAGGTTATCAAGAGCCCACAAGTGTGAGAATTGCCGTACAAAGAGCTCATGGATCTAAGTTGCTGACAAGAATAATTTACAGAAGAATGGAAAAGTAAATTGAAGATCTGTTAAACGACGATCAGATTGGCGTTAGGAAAGATAAACGCATCGCAGATGCAATTCTGACGTTGTGGTTGATAGTGAAAGCAAGACTAAAGAGAAAATCAAGACACGTTCGTTCAGTTAGCCGAACTGGAATAAGCATTTGATAATGTCAAAGGGTGTCAGATGTTCGAAATTGTGAGTAAAATAGTGTTCAAGTATAGGAGAAGACGGGTAATATACAATATTTGCAAGAACCAAGAGGGAACAATAAGAGTGGAAGACCATGAACGAAGTGCTCGGTGTAAAAAGAATGTACGGAAAGGGTGTAGACTTCGCCACTACTGTTCTATTTATACATCGAAGACGCTATGATAGAAGTAAAGAGAGATTCAAAAGTGGTATTAAATATCAGGGTGAAACGGTTCGCTCATGACATTGCTATCCTCAGTGACAATTAAGACGAATTACAAATGTGTTGAATGGAATGAATAATCTAATGAGTACAGGCTATGGACTGAGAGTAAATCGAAGAAAGGCAAGAGTAATGAGAAGTAGCAAGAAGGAGAGCGGCGAGAAACTTAACATCAGAATTGGGAACCGTCAACTAGATGAATTCTGCTGCCAAGGCAGCAAAATAACCCATGAGGAACGGGGCAATGAGGTCATTAAAAGCAGACAAGTACTGGTAAAAACGGCACTCCTGGCCAAGAGAAGTCTGTTAGTATTAAATATGGGTCTCAATTTGAGGAAGAGATTTCGGAGAATGTTTGTCTGGAGCACAGTATTGTATAGTAGTGAGACGTGGGCTGTGGTAAAACCAGAAAGAAGAGAATCGAAGCCTTTCAGACGTGATGCTGCAAGAGTATGTTGAAAGTTAGGTGGAGGAATCAGGAGGTTGTCCGCAGAATTGGCGAGGAAAGTAATATATGGAAAACACTGACAAGAAGAAAGGAAAAAATTGCAGGACATCTTTTAAGATATCAGGGAACAACTGCCATGATACTAAGTGAACTATAGAGAGTAAAAGCTGTGGAGCAATTGCCAATCTAACATGGAAAGATTCGTAGCGGGCCGGGCCTCATCAAATCCCACAGAAGACTGAAGAAAAAAAGAAAAAACAACCGCGAGGCCTGGTAGAGCATATACGTATGCTATGTAGTCACTATGAAGGATAGAGAGATGCTACATCTTCGTGTGAGATAGTGCTAGCAGCACCTGACAGAGTCGAAATGGGGCCGCATTGTGGAGCTCCATTTGGCAAAATCCTGATCTGTGGAACATTCAGATAAGTCAGTTCCCCTAAGTTGATCTGCATAAGAACGCGAGGGCAGATTTACTCATCTTCAAGGTTCGAAGGTTCCGGTCGGACATGTCTGACCATCACAAGAGAGGATCGGCGTATTGTGCACCAAATACATTGTGAACTCTTCGTATCTTTGCCTGTCAACGGACAACATGTAACAGAGTCTCTGCAACAATATGTGTCACGTCGCAAAATTGGTCGGAGACCACCTACAGCCGGACTGTGGTACTACTATCCCATGTCTAAGCCGTTTTTAACACCATAAAACAAACGTAGGTACCGTGGCTGGAAAGGATGGACTACTGATCTGTAGTTTCGCATTGTGTTCAACGATAAATTGCAGTTCTGCACTATCCTGGGTGACCATAGACGGCGAATAAGGGGGCCACCTGGTCAGAGGTTCCATTCTTCCAATGTTATGATGAAGCGCATCGATGTTTTCTGTAGTGTTCTTGTTTTCCATCGGGTACAACTTCAAGTCACGGCTCGTAGTGCACTCGGACAGCACAACGGTGCGTACAACCTGCGTGTTATCTCTCATGTGTTATCTCTCAAGCGACAGTATCATATGCCATTTTTCAACAGGACATCACATCAGCTCATGGGTCGTGCCTATATGAAATGTCGCCACGATGTTGACGTACTCTCGTGGCCAATAAGATCTCCAGATCTGTCCCAGACAGAATATATTTGGGACCATCTCGCAGGTAAGTTCCTACCCAGTAAAAATATCCAGGATATCAAAGGCCAATGAACATATATATTGCTGATTGGTCACTAATAACAAATCTTGGATATTCCATAGAAATGTTGCACTGAATCCAATCTCCGCTTCTGTGGAACATCCAAGATTTGTTATTTGCGAGCAATTAGGAGGTATATGTTTATTGGATTAATCGTAACGGTCACATACGTCATGCGCGACTTCAAGAAGCAGTTGCAATATCAAAGGCCAGTTACAAGGGTTATAGCCCGGTTTGCCGCATGACAGGATAAAACTTCTTTGTGATACCCTTTCTAAGCGAATCAGTGCATTCATCCAGGCCAGAGGAGGTACAGGTGATACTGGTAAGTGTGCTCTTTGTAAATTTCACTCGACTTTGTAAACACTGAAATAACGTCACGGACCCTAGATTCGTGTAGTTTTCTTTCGTTTGTGCTCCTCTCCTGGGTGCTTAACATATTATCTCAGGCATCGTCATAATAAGAAGTTGATGACTAAATGACAGATTTTTTAATTCCTTATTCTCTCCTCATTTTCAGATGCTATTACTTACATTTTCCGTGTAGACAGATGTAACATACGTCTAGCCATCACCATGATGTTTGTTATACCAAAACGCCGATCAGAAAGCCACAATATCTTAGAAATTTCATTCGGTAGATGTAAATACAGGTACCGCGGCCGTTTTCACTGTCATTCTTCAGGGTATGTGAAAGTATTGTCAATATGTAAAATTCACCAGCGTTTGGGCCACTGTAGCAAGTAACCTTCATGAAGGTGTTTCTAGTCGCGAGGAAAACCATTTCCAACAGTGGCCGATGCGATCACTTACCACGATTAATTTTACTGAACTGCTTGATTTCATTTCCGTTGTGCACTTTAAATTGCTTGAGTTTATATAGGTTCGCAGATTTTCACAGCTAGTGCCACAATAATATAACTTTGGGTATTCAAATGGTTCAAATGACTCTGAGCACTATGGGACTCAACTGCTGAGGTCATAAGTCCCCTAGAACTTAGAACTACTTAAACCTAACTAACCTAAGGACATCACACACATCCATGCCCGAGGCAGGATTCGAACCTGCGACCGTAGCGGTGCCGCGGTTCCAGACTGAAGCGCCTATAACCGCACGGCCACTCCGGCCGGCTTTGGGTATTCAGCAGCATCATCATTATACGATGAACGTTCAATAAGTAATGCAATATTCCTTTTTTTTCTCAGAAAACGGGTTCGTTGTATTAAGGTTTCCTATACAACATATTATTCCCCACTCGTCCGGCTACAAAACCCCTACTTTTCAACATAACCTCCGTTCAGCGCGCCGATTGCGTGGCCTCTCCTGCTGGAGGTCCGAGCCCTCCTTCGGGTATGGGTGTGTCTGTCGTTTTTAGCATAAGATAGTTTAATTAGTGTGTAAGTCTAGGAACCGATGACCTCAGTACTTTGATCCCTTAGGAATTCACACACATTTCAAATTTTTTATCCGTTATGTGCGACATGGTCACGCACCTGACTTGGAAGGCCTTTAAAGCAGCATGGTACCACTATACTAGTACCACTATACCGCTTCAACAACCTCTCCGTCATCCACGTACCGCTTCCTGCGCAGTGCATCCTCCATTGGGCTAAAAAAGATGGAAGTTGGAATGTGTGAGAACAAGGCAGTAAGGTGGATGAGGAAGAACAGCCCAATGAAGTTTTGTGAGTTCCTCTCTGATGTGCAGACTTGTGTGAGGCGTTGCATTGTCGTGAAGAAGAACTTCATTTGCATTTTTGTGGCGACGAACGAGCTGAAAACGTTTCTTCAGTTTCCCGAAGGTAGCGCAATACATTTGCGAGTTGATCGTTGGACTATGCGAGGGGGCATCAAAGAGAATAACCCTTTCAGTGTTCCAGAAGGTCATCGCCATGATTCTAGCTGTTGAGGGTGCGGCTTGGAACTTTTTGTTCGGAGAAGAGGTAGAGTGGCGTCACTACAAAGACTGCCATTTTTGACGGTTCGAAATGATGAACCAATGTTTCATCGCCTGTGACGATGGTCTACAAAAAATTATCACGATCAGCCTCGTAACGCGCAAGCATTTCCGCGCAGATGGTCCGTTGTTTTCCTTTATGGTCTTCTGTTAGACGGCGAGGAACCTGGCGGACACAAACCTTTGAGTACCCCTACTGATGAACGAGTGTGTCAGCACTGCCAACATAGACGTCCAGCTGTGAGAGTGTCTGCACGTTCCAACACTGCAGGAGTCACAGCTATGTGCGGCTGTCCGGCACCCAGGAGATCTGTCAGGTTTGTGCGATCTTGTTGCGGTTTTCAGACGCCTCGTCCAACGCCTCACCGTGCTTTTGTTCGTAGCCAGGTCTCCGTGGATATTCTGCAAGCCCCTACGATTTTCTGATTTACCGCTAAAAGAAATTCAATGATAGCTCTCTGTTTGGAACGAAACTCCGTAAGAGACCCCCTTTTGAAGGCCTCGTATAGCGTTTTGATCAGTCGAAACTGTAGTGGCTGAAAGAGACTATTTCACGGCGTCCCGCAACAATTACCTCATTTGACAAAAATTGGCCGAGAAAAATAATATGTTCTATAATTACTGAACGCCCGCCGTTAAACACTAAATCAGCTTAACCGCTACGAAGGGGACCGCTTCAAAGTTGCTCGAAAAGTAGGCAGTTCAATTATTTTAATCAGAAAGCTTGAGCTGGTCACGTCATTCACTGAACGCAGGTTACCAACTCCGACTCACATCTGTTAATCATATTTGCATCTGACGCAGCTTTTTAGTAGAGAATACCCAGGTAAGTCTCCTTAAATAATAAACTTATTCCTCTTGGCTCTATGATATAGTCCGTGCTCATTGTAGGACTCGTAACGCTTCAAACACTTTTCTGTAAAGTATGTACGGAGATTGGGGCCAGAGGGTCCCTTTAAATGGGGACAAGGTCGGAATGAATACCGGTCGGCCAGGCGTCTATCCCAGACGACCCCGGGCTGCCCCAGAGTGTCAAGCACTCAGCGAAGCTCGGCTAACTGCGTTAGCAGCCGAGCTCGCGCTGGAGGTCGGCCACAGCGGAGGCAAAGGCGGCCGGCTCCAGACGCGCCCAAGTTAACGGCTTCAGCACCCGCCCTGGTGTTAAACTACTCAGGCGTCCCAAGTTCCTGGATGCTCTCATATTTGATACTCAGTAGATCTAGCACGCTACACAGGGCTCGCGAAGCAACCAGACGCCGAATTACTGTACCACCGGTCCATCAGATGAAGTTTTACGGAGCAATACCTTGACACAGATGTGAATGTTAAGATTCGCCGGGAAGTCTTAGCTGAACTCTCTAGTAAGACATACCGAGGGCGCATCTGAAGAGTGCGCTACACAATTACATAAAGAGGTCTTAAATTTGTTGCACACTGTATAACGGCAGTGCGCGTTGTGAAAGTTATCTGTTGTTCTGATTTTCCTGCATCTAACTTAGTCATGAACAATTGTTCCTCAAAGCCAGGCTATTAAGAAAAAGCCTAGTAAATTATAGAAAACACAGTCATGGCATCCGGGTGGGTCCATGCTGACTTAAAGCCACATAATTTACATCTGCATCTACATCTACATTGGTACTCTGCAAATCACGAAGTGACCAGAATGGGACTTGAAACTCGCTCTTTCTGAGTGCCAGTGAAGTGTAATAACCAATGGCTCATCGCCATCGATAACTTGTGATAAGGACTTCGTATGACGTGTAATTTTAGAAGAGTTATTTCGACTAGAATTAGAAAGCTTTCAGTAGTATTGTTCTATACAGTTTATTTGTTACATTCGTGAATAGAGTTACCCGAAAGATTTTGTGCGTAACGCTGAAGGCCCCCAGCTTTCCCTGGATCCTGTGCTGATACACTAAAACTTAAGCGGAAGATAGACTATCGGTCACAAGTATTGAAACGATGTGAAGAAATTGCAAAAAGTGAGTGCACTGTTGTTTCATTGGGTCCATAATGCACATAACCCACAGGGGTAAAGCAATAGGAGATGCGTACATTAAATACGCAGTGGAGCAGCCACCAGTTGCAAATGAAGCATCTATTCATCATGGTACCAAATAAAAATGACTCCTAATTTGTCAGTGACCAATATGTTTCTGCGTAGCCTATTTCCGAATCTGAATTTCATCGTAAAAGGCATAAAGGAGAGCTGCTTCGTCTCTATAGCTTTCTTGATGAAGTAATCAAATGGTTCAAACGAATCCAAGCACTATGGGACTTAACATCCGAGGTCATTAGTCCCCTAGACTAAGAACTACTGAAACCTAACTAACCTAAAGACATAATACACATCCATGCTCGAGGCAGGATTCGAACATGCGATTGTAGCAGCCGCGTGGTGCCGGACTGAAGCGCCTAGAACCGCTCGGCCACAACGGTCGGCTTGCAAATCACACTTAAGTGCCTGACACAAGGTTAATCGAACAACCTTAACAATAATTCGCTATTATTCCATGATCTAACAGCGCGCCGAGAAAACGAACACCAGTGTGAGCTCTGATTTCCCTCATCTTATTATGATGATCGTTTCTTCCTATGTAGTTGGGTGTCGACAAAATATTTTCGTATTCGGAGAAGAAGTTGGTCATTGAAATTTCATGAGAAGACCACCTCGCAACGAGAAACGCCTCTGTTTTGATTATGTCTACCACAAATCGTGTGTAACGTCCGTGACCTCTCTCCCCCATTTCTCCATAATACAAAACACGTTGCTCTTCTTTGAACTTTCTCGATGTACAAGTGAATCCTATCAGGTAAGAATCCCACCCCGCGTAGAGGTACTGCAGAAGAGGACGGACAAGTGTAGTGTAGGCAATCTCTTTAGTGGACGTTAGGATCACACAGACTGATTGGTTTGTTACTTAAAACCCCTAAGTTGTACAGTGCGTTCATCTGTACCTTTGAATAGCAACAGCTGCATCCTGTTGTTGGAATATGTAGCCCCGTTAACTGAAATGCACGCACACAAGATTCACAAATAAAAGAACGAAATTTGTAAATGTCGTGGTCCGTGGCCAACATCACTTGAAGAACCAAAGACGAAATTTTTTTGTGACACGTTTTCAACTAAACACATGGATATACTGGGAGTCCTAACTAGTAGGGATGTGACAAAAATTAGATGGCATGAGAGTAGTAGGGCTGTTGATGCACCGTAAAAGGATTCAAAAGTGTCTGACGCACACTACTAGTCGATTTTTACTGTCATCAGCCCAGTGATTGAATTGATGCGGTCCTCCACAAAGTCCTCTCCAAAGCTGACCCCTTCGTCTAAAACTCGCACCCAATGTCCTCCATTATTTGTTGGACATCATCCGGCTTTACCCTCAGCACCTTCCTCTAGTACCACGGGCAGAGTTTCCTGAAGTCTTAACACATGTCCTATCATCCAGTCTCTTCTTCTTGTCAGTGTTTCGACATATTTATTTCCTCGTCGATTCTACTGAGAACCCAATTTGTTACTAGTCCACCTTTCAACAACTTCCTCTAGCAGCAAACGCTTAGATTCTCCGCTTTTACGATTCCTCCACAGTACTACATGATTCAAGTACTTGTATGATTATTACTGAATGGTTACCAAATGGTTCAAATGGCTCTGAGCACTATGGGACTTAACTTCTGAGGTCATCAGTCCCCTAGAACTTAGAACTACTTAAACCTACCTAACCTAAGGACATCACACACATCCATGCCCGAAGCAGGATTCGAACCTGCGACCGTAGCGGTCGCGCGGTTCCAAACTGAAGCGCCTAGAACCGCTCGGCCACTCTGGCCGGCTGAATGGTTACCACATTTAGGCAAAGGTCTACGTATCGTGTGAACCTGAATGCATCATGTGCTCTTTCGTCGTCCTGCGTGAAAAAAGAGTTTGCAGTACCTGCGTATCAGGAGCTAAGATTAGATGGAAAGAAATCAGAAGCACCGCGGCCACGCGAAGTTGCTTATCCGCAGTGTCTGCGAATGTTTGTGAGCAGTAGCTCTTACGGTGTCTTTGCTTATCTTCAACTCTTCTGCTGATCATCCGCAAGCATCCGTCGCACTCGCTCGATGTCTGGGATTGTGCGTATTGTCCCAAACACGGATCGTTATTGATACCGTCCCTTCCGTCTCTGAACGGCTTAATCCACTCAAACACGTATCATTTACTCTCTACTTCAACACTGCACACTAGCACTATTGCTCCATGAGTCTCCATCGCCGTTTTCGCCGATTTAAAGTAAACCGTCATTGAAATGCCTGGGCTAGCAGGCCAGAGTGTGTTAGGTTGTGGAAAGGGGCCAAAATGAGTTCCTGTTAGTTGCACTCAACATACAAACTTAATTTATATAGCACAATATTACAACATGAATACAAATCACACAAAACTTTAATCGACCTCCTTAATTAACCTTAAATTGGCTGAAGGCCACATTTAAAATGGAAGACACAAGGCCTAAGCAACAACTGAAATACAATGTTCTTCCGGAGGTTTCACCCAAGAATATTTTCTTAATCTTCCATCTAATCGGCCGAAGGCCTTAGCAGTTTAATTTTAATGGAACTTGTCTGGATGTCGCATATTAAGCAATATGAAGAGTTTCAATCAAAAGGCAGAAGGCCTTATCTTAAGACATTGAATGCAAAATTCGGCTGAAGGGCCATACAAAAGCATCACAACCTTATGCCTTAAGGGCATGACAAGAACATTAATTTAAGAGATATTAAAACTCGGCTGAAGGCCACACATCAACCAAATAACTAAAACTCAATCAGGGAAGTTACTACATAACAGACATGGAACGGCGCTCACACGTTTCCAAGGGTCGGCCTGGAATTGTAAGACTAACGTCTGTTTATGCGAGACAGGCAGCCTGACCAGTAACTTCTAAATGGGAAGGCAACACAACAGACAGACAGCCGACGAACCAACCAACTACCTGATTTCGGTCACCAGACCAAAAACACTACAACCAAAATGCCAAAGAGATCAGTAACACTCGTCCTCAAATATTGGTTGGTTGATAAGCCAAGGCACAATAACTACTGACATACATGAACATCGCAACGGCTGTGGGAATCCACGTCGTGGCGGACAGCACCAACATGGTAAGAAAACAATTACTCGCTGCTCTGTCGGAGCCGATCATCTGGCTACTGCAGTACGCAGACAGCATTACAACATTTAAAGCGTTGCTCAGTCAAACACAGGGTACACAGTTTTGCACGAAACACTGCCACAAGAAACTCGAACACTCGTAAAACGAATCACTGATGAACAACTAAAACAAATCACAGGCGGACACATACACACCAAACCGAAAGACGGTCACGGTTCTAGGCGCTACAGTCTGGAACCGCGCGACCTCTACGGTCGCAGGTTCGAATCCTGCCTCGGGCATGGATGTGTGTGACGTCCTTAGGTTAGTTAGGTTTAAGTAGTTCTAAGTTCTAGGGGACTGATGACCACAGCAGATAAGTCCCATAGTGGTCAGAGCCATTTTTTTTTCGAAAGACGGTCAGTGGCGAAACACACGTCGTCTTACCAGACGACCGAGCAACAACCAACCAAGCTCGTTGTCACTCAAACCACGTGTGTCAGTATCGGCTGAGCGAGTCTTAACTATCCAGAGCTCACTGCAGCTCCAACCCGACTCCAACCTAATGTCTGTCCGGAACTGGGAGACACGGCAATCTGGACACAATGGCTCGGACCCAATCATGCACAGCTAACTCTTGTCCATTGGCCGCGACGTCTCCGCAAAAGAGGGAACCGAGCCCCGTCCAGCAAGATGAGCCAGTGACGAGGCCCAGAAACGGTCAAAAGACCAAACACACGTCACCGAAAGAGGCGACCAACTGAACGACCGACCAACGGTCGATCCCGCTGCATCTCCGTCCATCGGGCAGTTCATCCTGTGCCGCGAGCGGTCGGCGAGTACTGGCTGTCCGCGCCTCCGTAGCGCTCCGTCCCCGACTGAGGGTACATTCCGACTGCGCTTCTGCCGCGTTCCAACTACTCCAGGTCCGATCTCTCCAACTCACGCAGAGGGAACACAACCAACTTCTCTGCACAGGAAGGAACCGACCCAAATACACGTCGTCGATGAGACGACCGACCGAACGACCAACCAACGGTCGTCCCCACTGTTACTGGCTGTGGAGACCTCACTGGGGCTCCGTGCCCGACTACACTGGTGCTGCGTCCCGACCGCCCTGCTGGTCTATCTCCCAATGACTACCAGACACACGAAGACCCGGAAATACAATCGGTGTCTCCAGATGGCTCTAATGGCTCTGAACACTATGGGACATAACATCTGAGGTCATCAGTCCCCTAGAACTTAGAACTACTTAAACGTAACTAACCTAAGGACATCACACACATCCATGTCCGTGGCAGGGTACGAACCTGCGACCGTAGCGGTCTCGCGGGTCCGGACTGTAGCGCCTAGAACCGCTCGGCCACAAGTGGCTCCAGAGATCATACGACAGTGCACTTATCGATACGCGCTGCCGCTGCCGCTCACGTACAAGTAAGGCAGGCAGTTAGTGACACCTGTAAATGGAATAAGAAAACGAGGCGGCAGTACCGTAATAGAAGATGATAAACAATAAATGGCATGAACACGAGCCGTGCGCGGCTCAGTCATGTTTTCGTGTTACTCCATTTTGAGCTCTTTTTTGCAATCACGCGAGTCATTATTGCAGCTAAGCCAAACAATGTAAGCAACA
Source organism: Schistocerca americana (assembly GCF_021461395.2). Classification (NCBI taxonomy): domain Eukaryota; kingdom Metazoa; phylum Arthropoda; class Insecta; order Orthoptera; family Acrididae; genus Schistocerca; species Schistocerca americana. Next base: position 1,095,618,694 of record NC_060119.1, on the reverse strand, counting down.
ATTGAAAGAAATCGTTCAGAATCCACAGTGCAATAGCTGCAAAGCAACGATGCACCCACGGACACCCGCCATTAACACTTTATCTTGTTGTGCCCGAGCCGCCCAACGCTACTTCCGCGAGCAAGGTACTACTCTCGCAAAGTCACATGGCCGACAGACCTATAGGTACCAATAAGCAAATAAAAGTTAAGTCCTCAAAATCCAAAACTTACTGAAGTTCAGGAATCAAAGTCGAAGCTTGATGTTTCCAAAGGGGACCCAGTATTCAGCCCAGCGAAACTGGCTTCAACTCCCATCGGTATGTTACGTCCCAGAGCTGGCTGGCAGGCTACGCACGAAGACGGCAGTCGAATTCAGCCACGGATGCGAATCAGTCAGAAATATGCTCATCAACCATTCGTCGTCTCCGTGTCCAAAGCTCGCCTTTCTCGCCGGGCAGACAGCTCACATCGTCCTCCTCTTCCGTTACAACCTTCCTGGCGGCCGGGGTGGCCGAGCGGTTCTAGGCGCATCAGTCTCGGGCATGGATGTGTGTGATGTCCTTAGGTTAGTTAGGTTTCAGTAGTTTTAAGTTCTAGTCGCTGCAGTCTGGAACCGCGCGACCGTTACGGTCGCAGGTTCGAATCCTGCCTCGGGCATGGTTGTGTGTGACGTCCTTAGATTAGTTAGGTTTAGGTAGTTCTAAGTTCTAGGGGACTGATGTCCTCAGCTGTGAAGTCCCATAGTGCTCATATCCATTTGAACCACCTCCTCTTATCCCCTCTATCTCCTATCTGTTTTCTCTGCCCATATCTTCCACCTCCTCTTCTTTGTTCATATCCTTTTCCCCTTCTTTCTGTCCAACAACTTCTTCCCTTATGTGCTGAACTATGCGTCCTGCAAAAATACGATCTTGTATGTACATTCAGCAGCTTATGTGAATTGTTTGTGTGTTGTGTATTAAACCGGGGACCTAGAACCGACGGAGAGGCTTCGTCCCGCTTAGCCCTCAGTGGTTCACAACCCACAACAGGCCACAGCAGTCCACCCACCCTACCTATCCCACACCAAACCCAGGGTTATAGCTTATGCAGATACTGTCTGCTAAACGTGTTGCGAATAGAATTACTAGAAAAGAAGCAATAAAAGTAAGCGACATTCATCACGCGACAGTTTTACTGCATGAACATCAAAATATGGTAAGCGACATAGTTTTTCCTTTCATAATTTTTTGGGGTTTTGAGAGGGAAAACGTATTCGCAAGGCTTTGACATTTTGTCTAAAGATTGTTGCAGACCACGAAGTGCTCTCGTTCTAAAATATTGGATGAATTAAATTTGGGTATTCGTGCATCGTGGCCAACACTCCTTGATTCTCACCTCCACCGCTTTGATAGGTTGGTGGATCTTACCCACACAAAGATTCTTATCAGACTGTAAATTATATGTCCACCAGGTTTGGTTGAAATCGGTCCAATGGGTTTGGAGGAGATGTAGAACATACATACACACAGACATACACATACACATATACACATTTTTCCAATGAAGTGGCAAAAATCTGGTAAAGACAAGCGTATTCAAATACAGAGGAATGTGACAGGCAGAAAAGTGAACTGCGGTCGGCAACGCCTGTATAAGAGAACAAACGTCTAGCGCAGTTGTTACTTAGGTTACTGCAGCTACAGTGGCAGTTTAACAATAGTTAAGTGAGTTATAACGTGGTGTTATAGTCGGACACAGCTCGTCCGAGGTAGCGATGAAATGCGGATTTTCCCGTACGACCGTCTCACGAGTGTACCGTGAATATCAGGAATCCGGTAAAACATCAAATCTCCGACATCGCTGCGGGCGGGAAAAGATCCTGCAAGAATGGGACCAATGACGAGTGAAGAGAATCGTTCAAAGTGACTGAAGTGTAACCCTTCCGCAAATTGCTGCAGATTTCAGTGTTGGGCCATCGACAAGGGTAAGTGTGCGAACCATTCAGCGAAATATCATCGATATGGGCTTTCGGAGACGATGGCCCACTCATGTACCATTGATGACTACACGATACAAAGCTTTACGTGTCGCTTGGGACAGTCAACACCAACATTGGACTGTAGATGACTGGAAACATGTTGCCTGGTCGAACGAGTCTCGTTTCAAATTGTAACGAGCGGATGGATGTGTACTGGTATGCAGACAACCTCATTAATCCATGGACCCCGCATGTCAGCAGGCGATACGGAAAAGCTCATGAATCCATGGAGTCTGCATGTCAGCAGGAGACTGTTCAAGCTGGCGGAGGCTCTGTAACGGCATGTGGGGGGAGGGAGGAGGGCGTTGGAGTGATACGGGACCCCTGATACGTCTAGATACGACTCTGACAGGTGACACGTATGTAAGCATCCTGTCTGATCACCTGCATCCCTTCATATCCATTTTGCATTCCGACGGACTTGGGCAACTCCAGCACGTCGATGCGACACCCCACACGTCCAGACGTACTAGAGAGTGGCTCCAGGAAAACTCTTCCGAGTTTAAAGACTTCCGCTAGCCACCAAACTCCACAGACATGAACATTATTGAGCTTATCCATGATGCCTTTCAACGTGATATTTAGAAGAGACTTCCTCGTACCCTTACGGATTTATGGAAGCCTTGCAGGAATCATGGTGTCAATTTCCTCCAGCAATACTACAGACGTTAGTGGGTTCCATGCCACGTCGTGTCGCGGCACTTTTGCGTGTTCGCAGGGAGGGGCTACACGATATTAGTAAGTGTAACAGTTTCTTTCACTCTTCAGTGTATAACATGTATGAATATATTTTCCTCCGTGATGCGATTCTGTGAACAAAAGCCTATACGATGCACCAACTGACCTCAAGTTAACTGCGAAACCACTTGAAAATTCGTCTTATAGTTTGGAGATTAGAGTGTTTGAAGACAGAGAGTCATGGAAGTTCTACAAATTTTTTATTAATGTAGAAGGTAGGTAATCTACATAAATTAGTGTGTACTGAGTCCCCAATAGACTAGCTCCACCAAGTGGCCGGTGAAAAGCTGGCCAGACGGAATGCTGTTTTAAGTTGCGACTCTGGCCACGGCTATCCGTAGGGACTGCTGCGTCCGGCGGCGATTCTGTATCCTGAGACACTAGGCGGTGGCCGCTGCGGCAGGTCAGATGGCCGCCGCATCTGAGTCGCGCTCTGTCTGGTTGACATGGTAACAACAACGGGAATAACAAGCATTCTGTTTGGCCAGGCTCTAAGTTGGCCTGTGAGCTTCAAATAATGATGGTTAAAAGCCAGCCCATTCGGAACACTTTGTGTCGACTCTTCTGTGTTTCAGATTGCTGCCTCAACACCCCCAACGTTTGACACGGTAACGGCCTGAAGAAGTCTTGTGTTGCCTATGTGACCGAATGATTAATTGATTAATAACAGTTCTGGAGGACGTATGTAGCTACTCCTAGATGAAGAGGTTGGCAAAGGAGAGGAATTCGTACCGGGCCACATCAGTCCAGTCAGGACCGATGAATTAAGAAAAAAATAAGTAAAAAAACAAAACAAAAGAAATAATATTCGTACTTATATTTAAATTCAGTGTTGAATATGAGACGTCGTCGACAAATAACAAAAAAATGGTTCAAATGGCTCTGAGCACTATGGGACTCAACTGCTGAGGTCATTAGTCCCCTAGAACGTAGAACTAGTTAAACCTAACTAACCTAAGGACATCACAAACATCCATGCCCGAGGCAGGACTCGAACCTGCGACCGTAGTGGTCTTGCGGTTCCAGACTGCAGCGCCGTTAACCGCACGGCCACTTCGGCCGGCGACAAATAACAGACTTAATTAATTTGTGGTTGATACCTTGCTGCTGCACCTGGGAACATCGTAATTCTCGTCAAGCATGAAGTGGTACATTATGTAAATGACGTAGTAAGTCCTAGGATTACCGCTAGTATTAGTAGCACCGGTAGGGACAGAAACATAAAGAAATGTGTAAGACAAAAACTGGGAGCGGACGACTTCTCTTTGTTTTTTGTTTGTTTGGTTGTGTATTTTACACATAATCAGAAAAGCACATCGTCCAGTGTTAGTCCTTTGTGTATTGATAAATGCGAAATATTTTTATGAATACCATAAACTTGTTTTATATAAGTTCGACGACGTACTGAAGCGATGCTTGATGTACAGTATTTTTTTATACATGTATTTATTTTACCTTTTTGTTAGGAAATTCCTTTGTCTAGCGCTGTGGGATAAATCTGTATTGATTTCTTTATTTTTACTAAAACATCCCTCTGTTTCACGTTACACATCAAGAATTTCCGAATAAACTCTGAATTAAACATTGACAATTTCAACTTTCCTATAAATGCTGTCTATTTTTAAGTAACAAACAGGAGGACAACTATGTAAAACAAAAACATTCTGTAGCTTACCTGGCCCTTTATAAATCTTCACTCAGTTTCTAGAGAGTTCACCGCTTCCGGTTTTTAGAGGAGTCTAGTAAGACACTGGTCGTGGTATGCAATACACCAACGTACTAGTAACGCAGGTATGACCTTATAAGCAAACTTACTAGGAAAAACTACCACCACCTACGCTTACTTATGATTGTCTTCGGTAGCCTATGGTAGTTTTACAACTAATAGAGACAGCTATACAGTCAGATGGACTTTCATTTTAACTATCATTTGATATTGTGGTACGAAAGTTCCAATCTTATCAGTCATGTATTATTTGAACTGTGGTTACCCCACCTATAGGATAGGTTTGTTAGTTGATTTAATTTAATGCAAAGCATTTGAAGATGTTACTTCAGTGTCAAAAATGTCCGTCCCGGTAGCTGAGTGGTCACAGTTCGGCGCTAGCGGCCGTGCGAAGCGGAGGTCCGATACTTCCGCCTGTGCGGCGTGTGCGAGTGTTTGTTTACTTGTGGACTTAGTCTGCGCGCGGGCTAGTAACAACGACCATGGCGAACAAGTACGGGAAATATACATTACGATACAATTTCTGTAAAGACTAAGAACGACCAAAGGCTTTCGCAGTAGAACGACTCATTCGAGAGGAAGTCAAGACACCGCCAAACGATATTGTCGGAATTCACCTGTCCATCATTAGTCCCACGGTGTATGTTAAGATGGTAAATGACGCGGCGTGTGAGAGAATTCTACAAGCGACAAAAGCAGGTCTCCGATTTTGCCATGTTGACGGGAATGTTGGCACGCTTACTGTAGAACATGCTGGTCTGGGTGTACGGACAATACATGTTTTTGAGCTGCCATTTGAGCTCCCGGCTGACGAAGTTATCAAGGCTTTTAAGCCATACGACACGGTACATGGTCACATGGTAGAACGCTGGACACAATTCGCCACGTACCCCGTTCTTAACGGAGTGCGACAGATCACTATTGATCTTCAGAAGCATGTACCGTCCTATCTGACAATTGGTGGTGATTTACGATGGTCAACCACGTACATATTCTGGCTGTGGCCAGGAGGGACACCTCAGGTCGACCTGTATGCAATGGCGGATTACGCAACTGCCTTCAGATGTGCGGGAGCCGTCGCCGGCGATGACAGTACTACCGAGCACCTATGCCAAAGCCCTCACTGCGTCCGCTGATGACCGAAAGGACACAGCCCCGGTGGAAGATCAAGATGGCACTCTCCGAAACCTTGTAGCAGACGTCGGGATGACAGAGGATACTGCTCCATCGAGCATACAATGTACGGCGACAACATCAGTTGAGACCGAACTCCGACCTAGCACAAAGATAGTACACGAAGCAGTTCCAGCTACTACGGATGCTGTTCCGTCTCGAACGCACTCTGTGACGACAACATCAGTTTCGACCGAACTACCGCCAAGTACAACGATGGGACTCGAAACACTTCCAGTTCCTACGGATGCTTTTCTGTCGGGCTGACGTGATTCCCTACAATCCGAGAACACGGAAGGAAGGTCACGCAAACAACGTTCCCCGAAAAGGAGGAAACGGCGGCGTCGCACGACATCTCCTCGGGATGACTCCCCATGCCCCGACGACGATGTGTCTGTGGACCAAGACGACACAACAGCCTCTACGCAACAGGATGAGGCAATGGAAACTGTTCGATCTGCAGTCATGGACTGTGCGGCTAGTCCCGGCAGAGGATCGAGTCCTCCCTCGGTCATGTGTGTGTGTGTGTGTTTGTCATTAGGATAATTTAGGTTAAGTAGTGTGTAAGATTATTGACTGATGACCTTAGCAGTTAAGTCCCATAAGATTTTTAAAAAAATTAAAAAGAAGACTGTTCGATCAGACCGGCAGCGGTCTGTTACATCAACGGTACGGGGACGTGGTGATGCTGAAGAGGAATCACAGCCAGTTGGCTCTCCAAACGCAGATGCTGTGGCTATGGACACGAATGTATCACTACCTGAAAAGACGTGGCATGACGATATTGAGGAGGCGCCGGACGTCATACAGAGGCAGCCGGCACTCACGAAGACGGCCTAAGGGAGAGGGGCGGGCGAACGTCTTCTCACTCAGCCCCCAGCGCCGATGCAGGAAGATGTTGTTGCGCCTCGACAGAGTGGGATTCAACGCCACGCGAACCGTATTGCGACATTAAATATGAATTACGTGCGTTCGCCGGCCAAAATACGCCTACTGAAGGAAACGATTTGGGCATCTGATGTGGATTTTGCTTTTCTGCAGGACGTCCACATAGCTGCACTCCCCATACATCGCAGGCTACCAATCCTATTCGTCACATGGAGATCACAATGGGGGTGGGGCGGCAGTTTACGTGCGAGATGGATTCACATTTGAAAACGCGTGTTATCTTCCGTCGGCCAGGAGAATGGCTTTCACGACGTTTGGGACACGCATCATCAATCTTTATGCACCGTCGGGAAATAATCCGCGGCGGGAAAGGGAGCGATTTTATGCAGAAGACATTGCCCCACTAACCCATGGACGTTATGAATGTGTAATAATTGGTGGAGATTTCAACTGTGTTCTCAGCCAGAAAGACCAATGACCGCAAGCAAACATCAGCCAGGAGTTGCGAATCGTTGTCAACGACCTCGTACTTAGTGACACGTGGGAATTACCATGGAGATGCACAGGGATACACCTAAGTGACAAGTCATTCGGCGAGCAGATTAGATCGCATTTATATCTCACGGGCTCATGCAAATGATGTCCAGGACGCGGAACGCTGGCCATTGGCATTTTCAGATCACAGGGTTGAATCTGTACGGTGCTTCTTCCCCGTAGAGAGGCGTGGAAAAGCAAGGCCCCGTGGAAACTAAACATTCATCATCTACATGAACTTGAATGCCGTCAACGGATCCTTGAGACACTGACGATTTGCGAGCGAAGGGTAGGAAGGTATGCGACGATGCTTGACTGGTGGCTGATGTGTGCTAAACCGGCGCTTCGCCGTACGTTCATCTCATATAGCAGAATGGCGCCGCCGTACGACCGACTTTTATTTTGCAGCGCTGCACGACCTGGATGATGGCCCGCCGGGACAGGACATCTGGATCGAACGCAAAAGGATAAAGGCTAAACTAGTGGCTTTAGCTCGTAACATCTTCAGGGAACCATGGTGCGCGCCAGATGTCACGATACGATAAGGCACGAGATTCCTTCCATGTACCACGTCGTGAATGAACGAAAGCACCGATGATGCGTTTTGGTACGGGAATTAATTACCTGCGAAGACCGAAGAGTGACGCGTCAAGCGGACATTGTGTCAGCATCTGTCGAAAATTACCAACACATCTGTCGGGTAGAAGCAGTCCCTGTCGATGACCTCGACCGTGTACCCACGCACGTCTCCCATACACTAACGGTGGAAGCCGCGGGAACCGTACTGGAAGACATTAGCTGGAGGACGTACATGATGCGATCACACAAGGTCAGTTGAATCGGCCCCCAGGCATTGATGGGCTTCCTGCTGAATTTTACCGAGAATTTCGCAACGAAGTGGCACCGCGATGGACGGAAATGTACAACGAGATGTTAAATTCCGACGCGTGATCTTTGCACGGTTGCTTGCGTCCCGATGTCGTATGTTAATTCGCAGCGTTCTCTCTCCAGAACAGACGACTCCGGGTGTGCAAACAGCTACTGGCGAATTCCGTGATGTGATAGCGCTAGCGGACGAGTGCCGGCTTAAAGATGCGATTGTGGCGGTTGATTTAGACAGTGCTTTTGATAAGGTGCGCCACAACTAGCTATACGCTATAATGGAACAAATGGGATGCCCAGACCGTTTTACTGGTCTCATTAGAAGGATTTATGGGGGCTCACAATCTTTGGTACTGGTTAATGGGCGTATAGCAGGGCCCATTTCAATTCGACGATCCATTCGCCAGGGCTGCCCTCTTTCGATGCTGCTGTTCGCGATAGCGTTGGAACCATTAATTGGGAGGCTAACAAATTCTCTTTCGGGGATGAAACTACGGGGCTACACCTTCAAATGTCGTAACTATGCGGACGATCTCCTCCTGTTCGTTCGTTCTGAGGAAGAGGTGAAGACGGTCCTTGAACTGCTGTTGGACCACAGTGTGACGGCGGGTAGTGCAGTGAACATGAAGAAATCGGCGGCAACGCCGGTTGGAAGGGACCTTAGGCCGGAAGAAATCAGTCCGTCTCCTTATGTGCAACGATTCCGCTATCTCGGCATAGACTTTACCTCATCTGTAAAACATACTGCGGCAGTTAACTACCGACGTATTTTATAGACAACACTTACCATGGTCCGACAACATCTCCTACGGCGCCTTGGTCCTTTGCAGTGAGTCGAGTATCTGTACACTTACGTGGTTTCTCGAATGGTGCATATTTCGCAGTTCCTGCCCCTACCACTCATGCTCGGACGTCGACCTCAATCAGCACTAAGCTATTTCGTGATGATTGTGAAACGTCCCTTTAGAAAAATTAAACATGACTGTGCTTAAACTGACACACAATATTTTTAGCGCAACGCAATCTGACTTTCAAAAATCCCTACAAAAGAATGGCCCTGACTAACATTAACCTATACCTTTCACAAATCACTTACCTCACAAAAATCTTCGTTACTCGAACTACTGCAATACAGCGAGCGCCACTACTGCCAGCTAAATAAAAGATTCAAACTACGGAAGACATAGGCATAGTTAGCAAATGAAAGATTTTAATAGAGAACAAACAATGTATTTACCTTAATAGTGTTGAAAAATCATAATATGCATAGCAGTTCATGACATCCAGTCTTACAAATTTCAAAACTCCGCCATTTCACTCCCCACATCCACCACTGCTGGCGGCTCACCTCAACTGCGCAATGCTACGCGCTGTTCACATCCAGCTGCCGCTGCCCAACACTACAATGGCAGACAACAAGGCAAACTAGCCACAGACTGCACACAGCACAGCCAGTGATTTTCCTACAGAGCGCTACGTAACGTTGCCTATAAGAAAACATAAACAGCCTACTTACAATTGGATCGCCCCTTAAGGTGCGATACGCAACGCTCACGCTCCCTACGGACGAGGGGGGACTCGGATTTACGAATGTTCACTGCCGAGCGACGGCGCTCCTTCTAGCCACGATGTACAAGCAATGGCGTAACGGGGGTGATTCTGGATCTTCTGGTTCCAGCATCCCTCACACCTCCGGTGGCGGTGGGCAACATTACGCCACATTTTGCGCATGTATCAACATTTATCATGGAACTTAGTTATATCAGAGACGAGCTTCTGCGTAAGAGACCGCCATGCGCGAAGGATTTTTATGTTTGTCTGCTACGACGGATAAGTCGCAATGTCGTTGAACTCAAACACCCTAGGTTGCATTGGCCGAAGATTTGGAGACATGTGCACCAAGAATTCCTTCCTACCTTCGTTCGGGCACTGTGGTTCTCTGTCGCCTGTGGCAAGTTCAACACCAACCAATGGCTCCATGCAATTGGACTAGTGGACACTCCACTATGCCCGAAATGTCGCCAAGTGGATGACGACCAACACCATCAACTTGTATCGCGGTGGAGAACGTTTGGCTCCTGGGAAGACAGATGGTAGCATGCTACCTCCATGTGACCCTGCAACATATTACACCTGCTTCCTTCTTACATCCGGAGAGTTACCACTTTCCTGCGACTAAATCACAGTCGATCATCTGGGTCAAAGGTTGGACGATCGCGTACCTCTATAGGGATCCTGCAAAGTAGCGACTTGACTTTTAGTATTTCTTGCAACAAGCCCACAGTGAGGTTCATAGATGGTCACACTATCGGAAAACCTTTGCCAGCTATTTTCAGGCAGTCTTCCTCGACCCACCACGCAGTTGGGATGAGCTGGGTGCAGTCGGTGTCCACATTTGACAGCTGAAAATGAACCTCACGCTTCTGTTACCACTCAATATGTAATGCACATACTATACTATGAAATGATCTACATGTTCCTTTTAACAGAGTGATCTTTATTGAAAATAAAAAAAAAATAAAATAAAAAAAAGTGGTCAGCGCGACAGACTGACATTGCTAAGGTCCCGGGTTCGATTCCTGGCTGGTTTGGAGATTTTCTCCACTCAGGGATTGGGTGTTGTGCTGTACTATTTATCATCATTTCATCCCCATCGACCCGCAAGTCGCCGAAGTGGAGTCAATTCGATAGACTTGCACCTGGCGAACGGTATACCCGACGGGATGTCCTAGTCACACGACATTTACATTTAGTGTCAAAAGTTATACCACAGCAGCTGACTGGTATGAATCACGCAAGACTATGAGCTGGCAGCAATTGAAGGCAAACAATGAAATACTCCCTCTCTTACATCTTCTAAGCCGGGAGTGGACGCTACTTAAACTTTTGTCCTCGACGTAGGTGGCCAACGTTACTTAGCTCATGGCCGAATTCACCAACTTGATTTACATTGAAACACAGCTTAACGGTGATTACATCTGTAACCATTGTTGTATGTTATTGAGTAGGAAAATTAATCTTTAACGTTGTCTGACGATTTTCGATGCAGCTGCTTGTTGCTGGGAGCATATTATTATAAAATATCGCTGAGAACCACGACTAGCGGAAATACCGATTCGTGTCGCTTGCAGGTGTATTGGAACTGAGGTATGGGAGCAGTGCAGTTTCACTTGCAGTACTTGCTTACCCGTTGTGCTTTTTTTACGGCAACAAGGACTGATGGAGTAAAGAATCACATTTCTCGTAGGACTACTAACTTTCAGTCACAAAGAAAGGCATCTGATGCAAGAGTTTGTAGTAATTTTCGTTTAAGTTGACTTAACGGTATCGTAAATTCTCACTACAATTTAAAATGTGACGCTAATCCTCGTCGTCACCAATGAACTATCGTTTTATACACTGTCCAGTCACAGTAAAGAGACCATCGGTCAGAAGCCTGCATAGCCACCTTGTGCAGTGCGGCTGCTCTGAGACGTGTAGTAAGAGAGTCAGTGTGGTTGTGGAGGTAACGACAGGGATGTGCAGCCGCGGCCAACTGCGGTAGGTGTCTCGGCTCAGGATCCATGGCGCAAAAAGCCCGATCGAGAAAGTGTCACAGATTCTCGACTTGCTTTAAATACGTGCAGTTTGGTGGCCACAGTAGTACGGTAGACGCATCCTGGTGCTCTTCGAACCACGCACGTAAACTGTGAACTACTTGACACATTGCATTGTCCTACTGAAAGATGCCATCTACACAACTGGCCATAAAATTGCTACACCACAAAGATGACGTGCTACAGACGCGAAATTTAACAGACAGGAAATATGCAAATATGCAAATGATTCGCTTTTCAGAGCATTCACACAAGGTTGGCGCCTGTGGCGACACCTACAACGTGCTGACGTCAGGAAAGTTTCCAATCGATTTCTCATCCACAAACAGCAGTTGACCGGCGTTGCCTGGTGAAACGTTGTTGTGAGGAGGAGATATGCGTACCATCACGTTCCCGACTTTGATAAAGGTCGGATTGTAGCCTATCGCGATTGCGGTTTATCGTATCGCGACATTGCTGCTCGCGCTGGTCGAGTTCCACTGACTGTTAGCAGAATATGGAAACTGTGGGTTCAGGAGGGTAGTACGGAACGCCGTGCTGGATCCCAACGGCCTCGTATCCCTAGCAGTCGAAATGACAGGCATCTTATCCGCATGGCTGCAAGACGACAACCATCTGCACGAACAGTTCGACGACGTTTGCAGCAGCATGGACTATTAGCTCGGAGACCATGGCTGCGGTTATCCTTGACGCTGCATCACAAACAGGAGAGCCTACGATTCTTTGCTCAACGACGAACCTGGGTGGATGAATGGCAAAACGTCATTTTTTCGGATGAATCCAGGTTCTGTTTACAGCATCATGATGGAAGCGTGTATTCGTCATCGCCATACTGCCGTATCACCCGGCGTGATGTTATGGGGTGCCACTGGTTACACGTCTCAGTTACCTCTTGCTCGCATTGACGGCAATTTGAACAGTGGATGTTACACTTCCGATGTGTTACGACTCGTGGCTCTACCCTTCATTCGATCCCTGCCGAACCCTACATTTCAGCAGGATAATGCACGACCGCATGTCACAGGTCCTGTACGGGCCCTCCTGGATACAGAAAATGTTCGACTGCTGCCATGGCCAGCACATTCTCCAGATCTCTCACCAAGTGAAAACGTTTGGTCAATGGTGGCCGTGCAACTACCTCGCCACAATATGCCAGTCACTACGCTTGATCAACTGTGGTATCGTGTTGAAGCTGCATGGGCAGCTGTAACTGTACACGCCATCCAAGCTCTGTTTGACTCAATGCCCAGGCGTATCAAGGCCGTTATTACGGCCAGAGGCGGTTGTCCTGGGTACTGATTTCTCAGGATCTATGCACCCAAATTGCGTGAAAATGAAATCACATATCAGATCTAGTATAAAATATTTGCCCAATGAATACCCGTTTATCACCTGCATTTCTTCTTGGTGTTGCAATTTTAATGGCCAGTAGTGTACATCTACATCTACATCTACATCTACATGTACTTGGATACTCTGTTAATCACCCTGGCAGAGCGTTCATCGAAGCACCTTCACAATTCTCTATTATTCCAATCTTCCGGCATAAGAAGTCAGCCTCATTCTGCCAACGGCCTTGTCAAAGAGGGCGGAGGAGCGGATAGAGGTTCAGGGCACTCTCTTGTCCTAGGGGTGGGAAATTGCCCCTAAAGGCGGAAGAATCAACAATGATCAACGACATGAGGATGCAGAAGGCAATGGAAACCACTGCATTAAAGAAAAGTAACGTGTATCCACAGGACATGTGGCCTGTAATTGAAGAAGTGTATTGATGATCTCTGCATTGGCAAAAGATTCCGGAATAGTCCGCCATTCGGATCTCCGGGAGGGGACTGCCAAGGGGGAGGTTACCATGAGAAAAAGATTGAATAATCAACGAAAGGATAACGTTCTACGAGTAGGGGCGTCGAATGTCACAAGCTTGAACGTGGTAGGGAAACTAGAAAATCTGAAAAGGGAAATGCAAAGACTCAATCTAGATATAGTAGGCGTCAGTGAAGTGAAGTGGAAGGAAGACAAGGATTTCTGGTTAGATGAGTATCGGGTAATATCAACAGCAGCAGAAAATGGTTTAACAGGTGTAGGATTCGTTATGAATAGGAAGGTAGGGCAGAGGGTGTGTTACTGTGAACAGTTCAGTGACTGGGTTGTTCTAATCAGAATCGACAGCAGACCAACACCGACAACGATAGTTCAGGTATACATGCCGACGTCGCAAGCTGAAGATGAACAGATAGAGAAAGCGTATGAGGATATTCAAAGGGTAATGCAGTATGTAAAGGGGGACGAAAATCTAATAGTCATGGGCGACTGGAATGCCGTTGTAGGGGAAGGAGTAGAAGCAAAGGTTACAGGAGAATATGGGCTTGGGACGAGGAATGAAGGAGGAGAAAGACTAATTGAGTTCTGTAACAAGTTTCAGCTAGCAATAGCGAATACCCTGTTCAAGAATCACAAGAGGAGGAGGTATACTTGGAAAAGGCCTGGAGATACGGGAAGATTTCAATTACATTACATCATGGTCAGACAGAGATTCCGAAATCAGATACTGGATTGTAAGGCGTACCCAGAAGCAGATATAGACTCAGATCACAATATAGTAGTGATGAAGAGTAGGCTGAAGTTCAAGACATTACTCAGGAAGAATCAATACGCAAAGAAGTGGGATACGGAAGTACTAACAAGGGAACCTCCCCATCGCATCCCACTCAGATTCAGTTATAAGTTGGCACAGGGATAGGCCATGAAAAACTGAACACAGATCAATCGAGAAAACAGGAAGAAGTTGTATGGAACTATGAAAAAAATAAGCAAAATATACAAATTGAGTAGTCCGTGTGCAAGATAATCCACATCAAGGTACGTGTACACTAAGGAGCACCGTGGTCCCGTGGTTACCGTGAGCAGCTACGGAACGGAAGGTCTCTGGTTCAATCCTCCTGCGAGCGAAGAGTTTTAATTTTTTATTTTCAGACAATTATCAAAGTTCATGCACTCAGACATGATCAACTTCGCTCTCCAAAATTCCAGGACATGTTCAGATTTGCTTGGACACATGCAGGATTTGACGGTGTACACACGGAAAAACTTGAAAACGTTAAAAACGTATGTTTTGACAGAGCACAGGGAAAACTGTGCGACTGTGAAACTGTTGCATTCATTTGTTGCCATTTATGTGGCAAACTCTTATGTTTTCATCACTTTTTTGGGAGTGATTATCACATCCACAAGAAAACCTAAATCGGGCAAGGTAGAAGAATCTTTTTACCCATTCGCCAAGTGTGCAAGTTAGGTGGGTCGACAACATATTCCTGTAATGTGACGCACATGCCGTCACCAGTTTCGTATAGCATATTTCAGACGTGTTTTCCTGTGGAGGAGTCGGTTGACCTATGAATTTGCGATCAAATGTTTTCGGTTATTATTGGAGTGGCACGTCCTTTCATCTACTAATCGCACGGTTTTGCGGTGCGCTCACAAAACACAGACACTAAACTTATTACAGTGAACAGAGACGTCAATGAATGAACGGTCAGATTGTAACTTTGCGAAAATAAAGTAAGTAAAATTTTTATTCGAAGGAGGCCTTGAACCAAGAACCTCTCGTACCGTAGTTACTCACTGTAACCACGGGACCACGGTGTTCTTCACCTTACATGCTCCTTGATGGTACATATCTTACACTTGTACTACTCAGTTTGTATATTTTGCTTATTTTTTCATAGTTCCACACAACTTCTTCCTGTTTTCTCGATTGATCTGTGTTCCGTTTTTCAAGGCCTATCCACTGTGTCAATTTATTACTAAATGTGAGGGGGGTGCGATGGAGAGGTTCCCTTGTAAGGAATTAGGAGATACGTATGAAGTTCTCTAACGCTACAGATACAGCAATAAGGAATAGCACAGTAGGCAGTACAGTTGAAGAGGAATGGACATCTCTAAAAAGGGCCATCACAGAAGTTGGGAAGGAAAACATAGGTACAAAGAAGGTAGGTGCGAAGAAACCATGGGTAACAGAAGAAATACTTCAGTTGATTGATGAAAGGAGGAAGTACAAACACGTTCTGGGAAAATCAGGAATACAGAAATACAAGTCGCTGTGTAAGGAAATAAATAGGAAGTGCAGGGAAGCTAAGACGAAATGGCTGCAGGAAAAATGTGACGTCATTGAAAAAGATATGATTGTCGGAAGGACAGACTCAGCATACAGGAAAGTCAAAACAACCTTTGGTGACATTAAAAGCAACTGTGGTAACATTAAGATTGCAACTGGAATTCCACTGTTAAATGCAGAGCAGAGAGAAGATAGGTGGAAAGAATACATTGAAAGCCTCTATGAGGGTGAAGATTTGTCTGATGTGATAGAAGAAGAAACAGGAGTCGCTTTAGAAGAGATAGGGGATCCAGTATTAGAATCGGAATTTAAAAGAGCTTTGGAGGACTTACGGTCAAATAAGGCAGGGGGGATAGATAACATTCCATCAGAATTTCTAAAATCAACAAAACGACTATTCACGTTGGTGTGTAGAATATATGAGTCTGACGACATACTATCTGACTTTCGGAAAAGCATCATCCACACAATTCCGAAGACGGCAAGAGCTGACAAGTGCGAGAATTATCGCACAATCAGCTTAACAGCTCATGCATCGAAGCTGCTTACAAGAATAATATGCACAAGAATGGAAAAGAAAATTGGGAATGCGCTAGGTGACGATCAGTTTGGCTTTAGGAAAAGTAAAGGGACGAGAGAGGCAATTCTGACGTTACGCTAATAATGGAAGCAAGGCTAAAGAAAAATCAAGACACTTTCATAGGATTTGTCGACCTGGAAAAATCGTTCGACAATATAAAATGGTGCAAGCTGTTCGAGATTCTGAAAAAAGTAGGGGTAAGCTATAGGGAGAGACGGGTCATATACAATATGTACAACAACCAAGAGGGAATAATAAGAGTGGACGATCAAGAACGAAGTGCTCGTATTAAGAAGGGTGTAAGACAAGGCTGTAGCCTTTCGCCCCTACTCTTCAATCTGTACATTGAGGAAGCAATGATGGAAATAAAAGAAAGGTTCAGGAGTGGAATTAAAATACAAGGTGAAAGGATATCAGTGATACGATTTGCTGATGACATTGCTATCCTGAGTGAAAGTGAAGAAGAATTAAATGATCTGCTGAACGGAATGAACAGTCTAATGAGTACACAGTATGGTTTGAGAGTAAATCGGAGAAAGACGAAGGTAACGAGAAGTAGTAGAAATGAGAACAGCGAGAAACTTAACATCAGGATTGATGATCACGAAGTCAGTGAAGTTAAGGAATTCTGCTACCTAGGCAGTAAAATAACCAATGACGGACGGAGCAAGGAGGACATCAAAAGCACACTCGCTATGGCAAAAAAAGGCATTTCTGGCCAAGAGAAGTCTGCTAATATCAAATACCGGCCTTAATGTGAGGAAGAAATTTCTGAGGATGTACGTCTGTATGGTAGTGAAACATGGGGTGTGGGAAAACCGGAACAGAAAAGAATCAAAGCATTTGAGATGTGGTGCTATAGACGAATGTTGAAAATTAGGTGGACTGATAAGGTAAGGAATGAGGAGGTTCTACGCAGAATCGGAGAGGAAAGGAATATGTGGAAAACACTGATAAGGAGATGATACAGGGTGACAGGACATCCGCTAAGACATGAGGGAATGACTTCCATGGTACTAGAGGGAGCTGTAGAGGGCAAAAACTGTAGAGGAAGACAGAGACTGGAATACGTCAAGCAAATAATTGAGGACGTAGGTTGCAAGTGCTACTCTGAGATGAAGAGGTTAGCGCAGGAAAGGAATTCGTGGCGGGCCGCATCAAACCAGTCAGTAGACTGATGACCAAAAAAAATTGCGCGCGGAAAGAATGAACACCTATATCTTTCCGTACGAGCTCTGATTTCCCTTATTTTATCGTAGTGATCGTTCCTCCCAATGTAGGTCGGTGTCAACAAAATATTTTCGCGTTCGGAGGAGAAAGTTGCTGATTGGAATTTCGTGAGAAGATTCCGTCGCAACGAAACACATATAAAGGCACATTTGCATGCCGAGAGTGAGTTTCCTCGGAAACGCGAAATATTAATTAAATAAATAATCAGTGACAAATAAATAAAGCCTATGGCACACAATTGCAGCGCTGTGTCGCTGATAAAACAAAAGCACAATTACGTTACTCTTATGTTTTGATTAAGGAAGGGTGAGCTCCGGTTGAAGTGGTGCGAGAAGCACGTATTTTTTTTATTGTCTGGCACACCGCCATATTTTATGTTATAGAAGAATACTGCGAGTTGCAACCACACTAGGCACTCGATTCTGTAAAGAATTATATTTATAAAAGTAAGTAGGATTATGAACTGTAGGCTTATTCATTGAATATATCTGATTTAACTAACTGTGTAACTTTTTTTATGTTTAGTAGACAATCACCTCTGTACGACGTATTGGCATGGCTGGCAAATTATTGTAATATTGAGATTTAGATTATGAGTCCGCACCTACCGCAGCAGTCTTTGGAAACGATTTAATTACGAAGTCCGATTATTCAGTTTTATTTCACGGTCAACTACGAGTAACATTGCCTTTACGAAAAAGCCATTGTCAAGCGTCTGATACCGAATAATTAAACGTCCACGTTCCAGATAAGCAAATACAATTGCAATCACAATCACCATCATACAGATAGGATAATTAACATATTTAAAATAACATTTTTTTTATTTATTTTATATTGGCGACCGTGACAGGACTTGTTATTTTGTCATTTGTAACATTGTTCTCTTTGTTTCATGTAGAAAATCAACTTTCTGGACCTGGACGTCAATGTATGAGAGATAACAAAATCTGAAGATATTTTCCAATTCTGAAATTTTGCGGGAAGACGCAATGAAACTTCCAGAAAAATAAGGTAAGACGCAGCATCTTTGCATTAGCAGGCTTGACCAGACGTATAATTCAGTGGATTAGCTTTTCAGTAAATTCTGTAGTGTTTCTTTTCTGCATAACAGTTTCAGTGATAAATTTCATTCTCAGTACTTTTCCCTAAACAATAACGTATGCAACAATACCAATACACGAGTGTACAATATGGCCGACTTCTGTACGATATCATGTAACATGGCCAGCAGCCATTACCAATAATCTCAAATTCAGTTTATATTTTTAAATTAACAGACAGCCATTGTTGCTACGAGCGATTCATGCTCAACTACATTTTATTTTAAAATCAGTGTCAAAAATTTTCTTGAAACATATATCACGTGTGGCATGGTAATAACTAGAAAACAATACGCAAAAATGGAACAGCAAGGACGTACTATTCAGACGCAATCCGACTCGGACGTGAGACAAGTGTTAGAAAATGACTTTACGACAGCAACCGGTAGTGACGATTCATCAAACATTGACGCAAGTGTTGACGAAAATTTTGACAATAGGCCGTCCACTACAAAAATTTCAAAATCTCAATCAGAGCCCATGTTAATGCATGACGTCACGTCTAATGACGCGGCGGGGGCAGAGACCTTGCAAACGGTAAACATTGCCGACATGTTACAAATGCTAATGAAACAAAACGCAGAAAACATGGCAACCTTAAAGGCACAATTAGAGACACAAAATGAACAGTTAAAAACACAAAATGACGAAATCAAATCTGATCTCATAGCAATCAAGATAGGTAATGACACTTTATGTAAGCGTGTGGAACTTATAGACGCCACACTGACCAAACAGATGACCGAACTCAGTACTAAATTTTCCCAGCTCAATACGAGACAAGAAAAAGACTACAACTGACGTAGCACTTTTACAGACACAAGTAAAAAACCTTAATGTCACGTGTGAAGTTCTTACTGAACAAATTCAAACGTATCCTTCAGTACATGACAATCTTGAAAAACGAATTACTGACGTACAGAATAAATTTGACAATGTTGAACAACACCTGACTGACATCTTACAATCAGATGCCACAGCTCATTTTCAAAATATTAATAAAGAATTTCATGATTGGGTTGAGAACAAAGACAAACATTTTGATAGATGCTTACGTGAAAATTTACCAACAATTGTGCACGACTCCGTAGCGCAATACATTACTAATAACAAACAGCTGATCAGTGACGCAGTACAATCCGTCACTGCACCCATGAGACAATTCACCGATCAACTACAGTCTGAATGTAACGAAAATATCAGTCAAAATGTACAGTTCAGAAACCAATATACATTCGAGTATGATACACACATTCCGCACACGACAAATACACAAGAACAAAACACACCACGACTACAACACATACCACGATGTGGAAACACAAACACAAGCTATTTTCATGGTAAACCACAGCAACATTATCGTAATTACTCGCCACCTGAACATACCAGTAATTACAGTGGAATAAATCCATATCACAATGCGAAGGAAGATGAAAGCTTAATGAAACACAGGCAATTTCAGATTTTTATCCCAGAAAAACGAACCATTCATCCGGTGATTTTTCTTAAATCTTTTAGTAACGCATTTCCACGCACTTGGAGTGACCGGAAAAAGATTTCATAAATTGTCGGTTACATCCAAGGCGATGCAGCTGTCTGGGCATACAGTCAAGCTGACGTATGTACCACGTACAGTGAGTTTGAGCGTGCTTTTCTGAACAAATTCTGGTCGCAATCCGTCCAGGAGCGACTCAGAAGACAAATTTTAGAACCTGAAACTTTTAACAGTAAAAATGGTAACTTACGCAGATATTTTGAAAAATACTTGAACATGGGACATTTTTTAGACGAATCAGTCGCAACGCGTGATATACTCCGAGCGTTGAAAGCCAAATTGCCTTTCAACAGTAAGGAAAAACTTCTACATATCCCGGATGACGCTTCAGATTATTTTTTAACAGCTTTAGATTCGGTTGACATGTTACTTGAAGATCAGCGCTTCGCGCGGCAAGACAGCAGCCACAATGTTTACACTAGTGGTATGCAAAACATGCAGGCTTGCCAACACAATTCTGGCGCGCCCACAGTTGGATACGCGGTACAACAAAAACAGCAAACTCACATGCCGTCTCAGTACGGAAATCAAAATCAACACGCGTATTCCAATACAAACAATAGTTACAACAGTAATAACATTTCATGCGGCAATCCATACAAAAGGCACCGCGGTAATAACTACAACGGTAACAACGGATACAAAGGTAATAACAAAAACACAAACAGAAATAGAAATAATAATAACTACGAGCCAAGACAGCATCAAGGTTGGACTCGTAACGATCAGTACTTTCATTCAAACTCTGCTTTACCACAGCAGCCACCAGGTCAAAATTGGAGCATACCTTACGACCGACAGGTAAGTTATAATGCGCAACAGCAACAACAACCGCAAAAGTTTGGAGATCATAATAGGCAATATCCGAATGTGAATATAATAGAAATGACACCTGATGCACAACCTCAATCTGTGTCAGTACCTAGTACAAATGATAATCCAACAAACTAGAAACAGTCACTACTTTGCCCCAGGTCGTGGCTGAAGAATTCTTGGGGGGCGACTTCAATGTTAATCAGTTATTCGACACCACACTTGAACAACAGAATAATGATATGCCGAGTAATTCTAAACAAAAACTACCTGTTTTATTTATAAGATACAACCACAATAACAATATATCAGATGAACTTTTACAAGACAGTACACAATGTCGTTTAAACACAAATGAAATTGTTTTAGCATCTACTACTGGTGTAGTAGGTGGGATTCCAACTACTATTATCCTAGATACAGGTGCAGCTGTGAGCGTTTTGTCTTTTAATTTCTATAAAAAGATGTGTGAATTGGAACCTGTGCCTGAGTTTCCTGCCCAAAACTGTAAAATAACTACTGCACTAGGTAATAAGTCATGTAGGGTTACGAAGCAGCTTTTGTAAACGTTAAAATAGGTAATGGAACCGTACAATGGCCATTCCTGGTTGTACAAAACCTTGCGACAAATTGCATATTAGGAATAGATATTATGAGCGAGAAGGACTGCATTATAGACTTCTCCAAAGGTAAATGTATTTTAAATGATAAAGGCAGTGTAATTATTATTGATTTGGACAGGAGAACTCTAAAGCATGACAAACACTGTACAGGGTACAAGGTTCAGTTAGTACTTGACAATGACATTCAAGACATGCAAACACACTCATCTGACACAGAGCTAATGGACTTGAAAACATTGCTTGATCATAAGATAAGTGAAGCTACAGCTCTCAGTGTACATGAACGTATAAAACTACAGGAAGTGTTATCCAAATATTTACAAGTTTTTACCAAACGATTAGGTGTTATCAACACGTATGTGTACAAGATTGAAGTTAAGCCTCACAAGATCTTCTACCATAAGACATATAACGTACCGTTATCTCAACGACCTGCTGTGTGGCAAGAATTAAAACAAATGTTGGACTGGAAGGTCATTGAACCATCCACCTCACCTTATTGTAGTCCTCTACTTGTTGTCAAAAAATCAAATGGAAGCATTAGGTTAGTGTTAGACGCACGAGCTATTAATGAAATAATTTTACCGGTTCACACAAAACCTGAAAATTTAGAAGAGCAATTACAGAGATTTCTAGATGCAAAATATTTTTCCACAATAGATCTCGCTAATTCGTTTTGGCAGGTGGGTATCACTCCTGATTCTCGGAAATATACTGCATTTATGTTCGGGGGGCGAACCTATCAGTTTTGTGTTCTACCCTTCGGACTGAATGTCAGCTCTGGGGTATTCATTACAGCCCTGGATACCGTGCTTGGCGACGATTTAGTTGAGACAGTCACACACTATGTAGATGATATACTGATAGCTACACAATCTTGGAATGAACACGTTGACACTCTTCAAAGAATTTTAGAAAAATTTGCACAAGCTGGAGTCACAGCCAACCTAAGAAAATCAAAATTTGGTTGCAGTGAGATAAAGTATTTAGGACATATCATTAATTCACAGGGCATACGTCCGGATCCCAGTAAATTAGATGCTATCAGAAACTTTCCTAGCCCTCGAAATAAAAAGCAGTTAAAATCATTCCTTGGGCTATGTTCATTTTTCAGACGTTTTTTGCCACAACCACTTTTGAACAGTAAACATCTGCTAAATCTACTCAGAAAGAATCAAGTTTGGATCTGGTCGGAACAGTGCCAGAATGACTTTAATACAATTAAACATGCTTTAGTGAATGCTAACATATTGAGCCATCCAGATTTCAATTTAGATTTTTGTATGACTTGTGACGCTTCACGTACTGGCTTGGGCTGTTGCTTATTTCAAGTTGTAAAGAATAAAGAGGAGGAACAGATAAGAATTATTGGGTTTGCGAGTCGCACTCTAACTGAATGTGAGCGTACATACTCCACTACTGAGTTAGAAACACTTTCCATAGTATGGGCATTCAAGAAATTCAATTATTATTTATTTGGAAAACATACAGTAATTTACACCGATCACCTGGCCCTGACATTTTTGTTAACTTGTAAACTTGTACATCCTAGACTATCACGATGGGCAGTTACACTTCAGAACTACTCTTTTGAAATTAAGTACATAAGAGGTAAGGACAACACCATTGCAGACACTTTGTCTAGACTTCCACAAGGTATGAATGATACCAACAGTGACTTAGAAAATATAAATGACTACAGGATTCTCTTAATGCAAGACAAGCAGTATCACCAATCTTATATTGATATGTGCAGAAACATGGCTGAATTACAAAAATCTGATCCTCACTGGTATAGGATAATAACATTACTGGTAAAAAAACACAATCATCCTTTGACTAAGTATTACAAGCTACACAATGATGTGTTATTTTACCGCCGACATCCAAATGCTACTAACTGGTGTGTATGCATTCCCAAAGAGTCTGAACGTAATCTAATTTGGCACACACACTTAGTTTGGGGTCATTATGGGACGAAAAAGTGTTTGGCAAAGCTCAGCACATACTGTTATTTTAGCAATATGAGAAGAAAAATTTACAGGGAACTAAAAACATGTGTCATATGTCAAAAATCAAAACCTCAGAATTTATCCACAAAAACAGATTTACATTCTATTTTACCTAGTAAACCCCTGGAAATTCTGTGTACTGACATCAGTGGACCGCATCCAGCAAGCTCTGGAGGCGTCAAATATATCTTAGCTTTTTACGATATATTTTCTAAACGTGTAAAACTTTATGCTTTAAAATCCGCCACTGCAAATGCTATAATACGAAGATTCTCAAGTGATTACCTGACGCACGTGGGAAAACCTAAAGCAATTCTATCAGATAATGCAGCATACTATTCTGGGTACAAATGGAGAAATTTCTTAAAGGACAATAACATTAAAAGTATATTTATTTCGAGGTTTAGTCCACAATGTAACGCGACTGAGAGACTTTTCCGAGAATTAAATCGATTCATGAGGACCTATATTTCATCAAAACATACTAATTGGGTGTCCTACCTAAGTCTTTTCGAAGACGTACACAATAACTTAAATATTTACGATACGAATTACACACCTAACGAGATCATGTTCAATTGCAAACAGAACGATCAGTGGATAGAACCATTACCTAAGTTGTCAGACAAGGAAATCACACCTGAACAGAAAATAAAAGAAGTATTGACTACATTGACACATCACGCACAAATACGAAACAAGCATCACAGAAACATAATAAAAAGAAAACAAAAATTCGAGGTAGGAATGCTTGTACTACTTCGTACTCATCATAAATCTGTAGCACTCAAACGACGCAACGCTAAGTGGCGTCTGCTATATGAAGGACCGTATATAATTGTTAACATACCCCATCCTGGTGCGTATCTGTTACAACATCCTAGAACTAACAAAATTATTGGGCTATACGCACACCGAGATCTTAGAGCATTTCATGCTGAATAATGTCAAAGTCATACCCATCAAAATATTGCTAAGCAACTCGAAAAACTCTGTTGTTACAACACAGATAATAAGTAGTATAGAAATTTTCATTTCAGCGGTTCCAGTGACGCAGTTGAAGACAGAAGAACTCTTCTTTCAGCGCGCGCCTCCACCTGAAGGACGGAATATTAAAGTAAAATTTATGATTACGTAGCAGTGGATGACATATTAATTTTTCACGGAACATTTGTTACTGAAGGTACCACTGACTTGGTGTGACACCTGACGAACTGACAGACGTCATCTGTGAAGCGATCTTTTACTTTGAGAAATAGATTAGACGCACATCTCTCAACACGAAAAGCATCTATCAGTAGTCAAGGCCACACAGAAACTCTACACACACGCACAAAACGCGAGGAATCGAACATTTTCACTCTCTTACTATTTTGAATATTTATTGAGTAGTGAAAACGCCTGGTCTTGCCTACTGATGTAATGAATGTTGTGTCTAACCTATCTTAATTTCAGATGACATCACAAAAAAAACATCGATAATATCCCAGGAAAACCGCTTAAGAGGATGTAAATATCTGCAATTCATGAAATCAAATGTGACACAATGTAATAACCTATAGCGATGTAATGATGATGTAAACATGTTTATGTGCAACTATATTATGTTTATGCTAAGAAAATATGTGACGTGTGTATGTATAATTACTTATTTTTTTAACTGATGTATAGTGCAACTGTTACTATGTAAACATTTGAACAAAACGAGTGCCAAAAAGACATTGCATAGTGAACCACTGTTCACGGACATTAACGAACATTACTAACTCTGCAACTACGCGGAAACCTATGTGAGAGAAACCGTTAATGCCACTCATTATGCAGCGTATCTATGTGAACGCGATGAACGATTTCCTTGATTAATAACTACGAACATTTAGGTGAGCTATATTCAGCAAAAAACTGAAAATGTGAAGTGCATAATTCGTGCATCGTCTAGTGATATTACTACAGTACCCAACTTCAAGATGTTAACTGGATTAAATGGACACAAAGTGCCTGTCCAGAAAACAACACGACGGGTGGAAGAATTTTGGTTGGAACTTCAGGGAATGAAATGTTCTCGAAATGTGACGGACACTCTTACCTGGACTGTCCAAGGATCGACGCCAGCTATGTGCCGTCCGAGGTTCTGCAACCAAGCTTCCACGGAATGTAAAAAACGAACTGCACGTGGACCAATTACTCGACGGGTCACGTCTGATCTGTAATAAGCAATGCTTTTAGTCACAACGAACTGCATCACTACAACTATAATGGAAATGAGAAATGGACACGCATATGTATTAATCATGTTGTTATACAACGATGTTACTGTGATCAAAAAACTTTACCACGACGATACTAACCTGTAAAAAATTATTGTGCAGCGGATGAATATGAACTGTAATAACGACACGATGTGTATAGGTCAACGCACCTGAAAAATACGGACATTTTTCTTTGAAGTATGTCAAAACAATACTATGTAACTAAGAACATTCAACAATCTAAGTTGTATTGTGTTATAACAAATATTGTAAATTTAAAACTAAGTTACCTGTCATAGAATGTAGTCTTCATGTGTAATCTTGGTTGAATATTTCCTTTGTGCAACGACTGAAAAACGCGCGCACACGAACAATATGATCTGCAATACTGTGCCGCGTGATCTAACTGTACGATATAACGGCAGTGCAGCAGTTACACAGACGCTTCTGCGCATGCGCGCACTCTATCTGCCAACATTAGAACTTTTACGGCGCACCCGCGTCATTCAAATTTTGTATATAATGTGTATAATGTGTAATGTAAGTCATGTAAATAGTTGTAGATAACTTAGATTTTCTTGTGCCTTTAGGTGAATTGCTCGCCTGCAGGTGTGTCCTTTCGCCTCGCAACTCAGGGGGCAATATAAAGGCACATTTGCATGCCGAGCGTGAGTTTCCTCGGAAACGCGAAATATTAATTAAATAAATAATCAGTGACAAATAAATAAAGCCTATGGCACACAACTGCAGCGCTGTGTCGCTGATAAAACAAAAGCACAATTACGTTACTCTTATGTTTTGATTAAGGAAGGGTGAGCTCAGGTTGAAGTGGTGCGAGAAGCACGTATTTTTTTTATTGTCTGGCACACCGCCATATTTTATGTTATAGAAGAATACTGCGAGTTGCAACCACACTAGGCACTCGATTCTGTAAAGAATTATATTTATAAAAGTAAGTAGGATTATGAACTGTAGGCTTATTCATTGAATATATCTGATTTAACTAACTGTGTAACTTTTTTTATGTTTAGTAGACAATCACCTCTGTACGACGTATTGGCATGGCTGGCAAATTATTGTAATATTGAGATTTAGATTATGAGTCCGCACCTACCGCAGCAGTCTTTGGAAACGATTTAATTACGAAGTCCGATTATTCAGTTTTATTTCACGGTCAACTACGAGTAACATTGCCTTTACGAAAAAGCCATTGTCAAGCGTCTGATACCGAATAATTAAACGTCCACGTTCCAGATAAGCAAATACAATTGCAATCACAATCACCATCATACAGATAGAATAATTAACATATTTAAAATAACATTTTTTTAAATTTATTTTATTTATTTTATACACACCTTTCTTTTAATGATGTCCACCCCAAATCCTATATCATTTCTGTGACACTCTTTTCCATATTTCGTGATAATACAAAACGTGCTGCTTTTCTTTGAACTTTTTCGACGTACCCCGTCAGTCCTATCTGGTAAGGATCCCTCACCGCGCAGCAGTATTCTGAAAGAGGACGGACAAGCGTAGTGTAGGCAGTCTCCTTAGTAGGTCAGTTACATTTAATAAGTGACCTGCCAATAAAACGCAGTCTCTGGTTGGCCTTCCCCATAATATTTTCTATGTGTTCCTTCCAATTTCAGTTGTTCGTAATTGCATGCTTAGGCATTTAGTTGAATTTACGGCTTTTAGATTAGACTGATTTATCGTCTAACCAAAGTTTTAACGAGTTCCTTTTAGCACTCATGTGGATGACCTCACACTTTTCGTTATTTAGGGTCAACTGCCACTTTTCGCACGATTCCGACATTTCTTCTAAATAGTTTTGCAGTTTGTTTTGATCTTCTGATGACTTTATTAGTCGATAAACGACATCGTCATCTGCAAACAACCTATGACGGCTGCTCATATTGTCTCCCAAATCGTTTATATCGATAAGGAACAGCAGAGGACCTATAACACAACCTTGGGGAACACTACAAATCACTTCTGTTTTACTCGATGACTTCCCGTCAATTACTACGAACTGTGACCTCACTGACAGGCAATCACAAATCCAGTCACATAACTGAGACGATATTCCATCAGCACTCAATTCTTCTACGAGCCGCTTGTGTGGTACAGTGTCAGAAGACTTCCGGAAATCCAGTAATACGGAATCGATCTGAAATCCCTTGTCAATAACACTGAACACTTCATGTGAATAAAGGGCTAGTTGTGTTTCACAGGAACGATATTTTCTAAAGCCATGTTGATTGTGTGTGAATAGATCGTTTCCTTCGAGGTAATTCATAATGTTGGAACACAACGTATGTTCAAAAATCCTCATGCATATCGATGTCAACGGTATGGGCAGGTAATCTAGTGCATTAGTCCTACTACCTTTCTTGAATATTGGTGTGAACTGTGCAACTTTCCAGTCTTTGGGTACGGATCTTTCGTCCAGCGAACGGCTGTATATGATTTTAAAGTATGGAGCTAATGCATCAGCATACTCCGAAAGGAGCCGAATTGGTATACAGTCTGGACCAGAAGACTTGCTTTTATTAAATGATTTAAGTTGCTTCACTACTCTGAGGACATTTACTTCTACGTTAATCATGTTGGCACATGTTTTCGCTTCGATTTGTGGAATATTTACGTCGTCTTCTTCTGTGAAGGCATTTCGGAAGGCTGTGTTTAGTAACTCTGCTTTGGCAGCACTGTCTTCGATAGTATCTCCATTGCTATCACGCAGAGAAGGCATTGATTGTTTCTACTAAGAAACATTGTTCGTACCAAGAAAGAACAAACTGCATGTAGTGGTGGATATCGTCCCCAAGGATAGATGCTTACTTGTGTTGATCCATTGCGTCTTTCAGAATGAAGAGACTACCACGGGTATGCATCGAAAACATTCCCCAGACAGTAAGGCTCCCTCCTCCGACCTGGACCCTTCCCGATCGTTGCAAGGCGTCGGCCATCTGTCCGATCGAGTATAAAACGTGATTCATCTGAAGCGGATACTTGCCGCAAGTCAGTGGGCATCTCTTTGCGATACTGGCGTGGAAATTTTTGCCTTCGTCACAGATAAATAGCAGTCAGCATGGGTGCGTGGACCAGGCGCCGGCTGCGGAGGCCCAAACGCAGCAACATTCACTAAATTATCTTGAGGAGACACTGTTGATTTATGTGGGTGGCCAGTTGCTCAACAGCTACACGTCTTATGGGCCGTACACATCTCCGCAGATGTTCACCCCTGTCGTTTGTGGCCCGCGGTGCAGAGCAGTTGCCTCAGCACCCTCTTCTACAGAGCCATTTTCCCATGTTCAGTATAGTGCACTTTTTCCCGTATCCCCTCAAAATGCTTTACATACTCTCCACTGCCAGTGCTGCCAACGGCCGTCTATGAGTGGTGATTGAACGTTGACGTCGAGCACAGGTGTTGGCTGCAGTAATGTGACTGGAACTTGTGATTGCTGATACTGTAGTGATTATACTTTTTCATTTGTGCCAAAAGTCAAGCCAAGACTTCGAAATTGTTTAAATACTACCATGACAACAAATGTTATTTTAACTCGCTTTATTTGTTCATGAGACCTATAAAATAATGGATACAGGCTCCCAGGTAGATGCCATTTTCCTTGACTTCCGGAAGGCGTTCGATACAGTTCCGCACTGTCGCCTGATAAACAAAGTAAGAGCCTACGGGATATCAGACCGGCTGTGTAGCTGGATTGAAGAGTTTTTAGCAAACAGAACACAGCATGTTGTTCTCAATGGGGAGACATCTAGAGATGTTAAAGCAACCTCTGGTGTGCCATAAGGGAGTGTTATGGACCATTGATTTTCACAATATATATAAATGACCTTGAAGATAGTGACGGAAGTTCCATGCGGCTATTCGCGGATGCTGCTGTAGTATACAGAGAAGTTGCAGCATTAGAAAATTGCAGAGAAATGCAGGAAGATCTGCAGCGGATAGGCACTTGGTGCAGGGAGTGGCCACTGACCCTTAACATAGACAAATGTAATGTATTGCGAATACATAGAAAGAAGGATCCTTTATTGTACGATTATATGATAGCGGAACAAACACTGGTAGCAATTACGTCTGTAAAATATCTGGGAGTATGAGTGTGAGACGATTTGAAGTGAAATGATCATATAAAATTAATTGTTAGTAAGGCGGGTGACAGGTTGAGATTCATTGGGAAAGTCCTTAGAAAATGTAGTCCATCAACAAAGGAGGTGGCTTACAAAACACTCGTTCGACCTATACTTAAATATTGCTCATCAGTGTGGGGTCCGTACCAGGTCGGGTTGACAGAGGAGATAGAGAAGATCCACAGAAGAGCGGCTCGTTTCGTCACAGGGTTATCTGGAAGCGTGATAGCGTTATGGAGATGTTTAGCAAACTCAAGTGGCAGACTCTGCAAGAGAGGCGCTCTGCATCACGGTGTAGCTTGCTGTCCAGGTTTCGAGAGGGTGCGTTTCTGAATGAGGTATCGAATATATTGCTTCCCCCTACTTATACCTCCCGAGGAGATCACGAATGTAAAATTAGAGAGATTCGGGCGCGCACGGAGACTTTCCACCAGTCGTTCTTTCCGCGAACCATACGGAACTGGAACAGGAAAGGGAGGTAATGACAGTGGCACGTAAAGTGCCCTCCGCCACACACCGTTGGGTGGCTTGCGGAGTATAAACGTAGATGTAGGTGTAGATGAACATTACAATCGACTACTGCCGTAAACGACGGAAAATACAATTTTCCGGTGTACTAAAAACATAGAAGGCTATCGGATGTCGCAATTTATAGATGAAAGCATCCCGCAATGTTTCTTGTTTCTGCGAATTAGTTGATTATACGCAGTGCCATTTTCCTGCCAGTGGCCAGACTGTCGTAATCAGCTTTTTTGCAGCGACGTGACCGTCAGCACCCCGTGTTCTTTAAGCTCTCAGAGGGCACCATTTGTACATTAACCAACAGAATTATTCATGTCTTCAATTACCACATGGCATCAGCACGCTGCATATTGCGCTCTCATTTCGCAGTCGCGCGTAGCCGTTTGGGAGAAATTTATCCGAGTAATAAAGTTCTTAATCGTACATTCGCCATAATTCACGCATGTGAAATTGCATTAGTAATTCAGTATTTCGAAATAAAGCGCCACCGTCGATTACGAACCAGTCGTCACTGCCGTGCGCAGCGAGTGGACGGGTACTCAATTAGAGGAGCACATTAAACGCTGATTCTGAGTGTTGAAGGAATATTTATGTAACACGTCTGTTTACAGAGCACTGCGGAAAACACCTGCAGTTAACAATGACTACTAGATCATGAAAAATGTAGGAGGATATTGTATAATGATGTTGAGAGAGCTAGGCATTAATGTAAATTATATGAGCTCAACCGTGAACAGCTTAATGTGCCTACACTACCAGATTATTCGCAAGTACCTTCGTCCTTTCAAAAGACGACTGCTAGTGAGCTTCGAGGGATACAGAAAATAGACACACATCGTCGGTAAGTCATTACAGGTGCTTCTTTTGGGCACTTTGCGTCGCGGCAAACGCCACCACCTCATTGATCGCTGAAACGAAATGTATTGGGTTGTCTGCCTGCAGGCGCGAAGTAATTCGATGTGTCAGTTTCGTTGCGATGATTTACCAGTATTTTCTGAGGTCTGCCACCTAATGCAACTACGTCACAAATTACGAATCTAAACTTGCCGAGATGCTGTATTTACTGATATGTGTCATTTCTCTGTACGTCTTGTTAGTTTTGCGCAGTCGTCTTCTGAAACCTCGGAAGCACTTAGTGACACCCCTGCATATTAGCACTGAGTACTCTTTTTTCGCGTAAATCGCACAGTCATTCCAGCAAGAAACACCACGAGCCAGCGATTAACTTATGATGACTATTATGCAAATAACAAGACGCGACGTACTTTGTGCTGAGGAGAAAACAGTCGTGGGTTACCTCCTTATATGGTGTCGGACCTCCTTTTGCGCGGAGTATTGCAGTATACCGACGTGGCAAGGCCTGGACAAGTCGTTGAAGCCCCTGCAGAAATAATGAGCCAAGCTGTCTATACAGCCTTCAGTAATTGGGAAGGTGTTGCTGGAGCAGGATTTCCTACACGAACTGACTTCCAGATTTTCAGATATATATATCAACTCGAATTTTAATTCCACTCCTGAAAATTTCTCTTATTTCCATCAATACGTCTTTGTTGTAAGTAGGGGGAAACACTGCATCCCAGTCTTACATCCTTTTTAATTCGAGCTTTTCGCTCGTGGTCGTCCACTCTTATTATTCCCTCTTGGCTCTTGTACATATTGTATATTACCCATCTCTCGTCTCTCCCTATAGCTTATCCCTACTTTTCTCAGAATTTCGAACATCTTGCACTATTTTACATTCTCGATCACTTTTTCCAGGACAACAAATCCAATGAACGTGTCTTGATTTTTCTTTAGTCTTAGTTCCATTATCAACCGCAACGTCAGAATTGCCTCTCTGGCACCTTTACCTTTCTAAAGCCAAACTCATCGTCATTTGGCACACCCTCAGTTTTATTTTCCATTTTTCTGTGTATTATTGTTGCCAGCAACTTGGATATGTGAGCTGTTAAGCTGATTGTGCCATAATTCTCGCACTTGTCAGCTCTTGGAGTCTTCGGTATTGTGTGGATGATACTTTTCCGAAAGTCACATACATACTACACATCAAAGGAGTAGTCGTTTTGTTGCCATTTCCAAAAATGATTTTATACATTCTGATGAATATCTATTCCTTCTGCCTTATTTGATCTTAAGTCTTTCAAAGCTCTCTTAAATTCCGTTTCTAATGCTGGCTCCCTTGTTTCTCGTAAACAGACTCCTGTGTCTTCTTCTGTCACATCAGACAAATCTTCCGCCTCATTGAGGTCTTCAGTGTACTCTTCCCACCTCTCCACTCTCTCCTCCGCATTTTACAGTGGAATTTCCCGTTGCTCTCTTAGTGTTCCCACCCTAGCGTTTAATATCACCTAAGATTGTTTTGACTTTCCTGCATACTGAGTCAGTCCTACCGGTAAACGCTTCTTTTTCGATTTCTTCAGAATTTTAATGCTGCCATTTCGTGTTAGCTTCCCTGCATTTCTGATTTATTTCATTCCACAGTGGCTTGTATTTCTGTATTCCTGAATTTCCTTAAACATTTTTGGACTTCCATCTTTTATCGATCAGCTGAAGTATTTCTTCCGTTACCCATGTTTTCTTCGCAGTTACCTTCTTTGTACCTATCTTTTCTTTCGAACCTCTGTGATGCCCTTTTAGAGAAGTCCATTCCTCTTCAACTGTACTATCTACTGAACTATTCCTTGTTGATGTATCTATCGCGTGGCATAACTTCAAACGTACCTCGCCAGCCCCTAGTACTTCCGTATCCCGCTTGTTTGTGTATTGATTCTTTCTTACTAATCTCTTGAACTTCAGCCTACTCTTCACCATTACTACATCGTGATCTGAGTCTGTATCTGTTCCTGGATACGCCATACAATCCAATACCTGATTTTGGAATCTCTGTCTGACTATGACGTAATGTAACTGAAATCTTCCTGTTTCACCCGGTCTTATGAATCGTGAACAGACTATTCGCTGTTACTTGCTGACATTCATTACAGAACTCTTTCTCCTCTCTCATTCCCTGTTCCAAGCCCATATTCTTATATAACCATTTCTTCTAATCTTTCCCCTACAACAATTTATCACGTAGTTCTTAATGAGTGAATTCGTAAGTTGTAAAAATAGCTTTAAAAATTACTTCAAATAGCGTCGAATAGTGGCATTACTGTTCAGGATAACATAAAAATTATAATGCATACGTCGGATGCCTGGGGCTGTTGCAGTTTATACAGAGTGGTCCATTGATCATGACCGGGCCAAATATCTCACGAAATAAGTGTCAAACGAAAAAACTACAACGAACGAAACTTGTCTAGCTTGAAGGGGGGAAACCAGATGGCGCTATGGTTGGCCGGCTACATGGCGTTGCCATAGGTCAAACGGATATCAATTGCGTCTTTTTAAATAGGAACCCCCATTTTTTTATTACATATTCGTGTAGTACGTAAAGAAATATGTATGTTTTAGTTGGACCACTTTTTTCGCTTTGTGACAGATGGCGCTGTAATAGTCAGAAACATATGTTTCACAATTTTAGACAAACAGTGGATAACAGGTAAGTTTTTTTAAATTTAAATACAGAACGTAGGTATGTTTGAACATTTTATTTCGGTTGTTCCAATGTGATATATGTGCCTTTGTGAACTTATCACTTCTGAGAACGCATGCTATTGCTGCGTGATTACCTGTAAATACCACATTAATGCAATAAATGCGCAAAATAATGTCCGTCAACCTCAATGCATTTGGCAATACGTGTAACGACATTCCCCGCAACAGCGAGTAGTTCGCCTTCCGTAATGTTCGCACATGCACTGACAATGCGCTGACGCATGTTGTCAGGCGTTGTCGGTGGATCACGACAGCAAATATCCTTCAACTTTCCCCACAGAAAGAAATCCTGGGACGTCAGATCCGCAGAACGTGCGGGCCATGGTATGGTGCTTCGACGACCAATCCACCTGTCATGAAATATGCTGTTCAATACCGCTTCAACCGCACGCGAGCTATGTGCCGGACATCCATCATGTTGGAAGTAAATCGCCATTCTGTCATGCAGTGAAACATCTTGTAGTAACATCGGTAGAACATTGCGTAGGAACTCAGCCTACATTGCACCATTTAGATTGCCATCGATAAAATGGGGGCCAATTACCCTTCCTCGCATAATTCCACACCATTCATTAATCCGCCAAGGTCGCTGATGTTCCACTTGTCCTCGCCATGGTGGATTTTCTGCTGCCCAATAGTGCATATTATGCCGGTTTACGTTACCGCTGTTGGTGAATGACGCTTCGCCGTTTAATTGAACGCGTGCAAAAAATCTGTCATCGTCCCGTATTTTCTCCTTTGCCCAGTGGCACAACTGTACACAACGTTCAAAGCCGTCGCCATGCAATTCCTGGTGCATAAAAATATTGTACGGGTGCAATCGATGTTGATGTAGCAATCTCAACACTGACGTTTTTGAGATGCCCGATTCTCGCATATTTTTGTCTGCTACTGATGTACAGATTAGCCACGACAGCAGCTAAAACACTTACTCGGGCATCATCATTTGTTTCAAATCGTGGTTGACGTTTCACATGTGGCTGAACACTTCCTGTTTCTTTAAATAACGTAACTATCCGGCGAACGGTCCGGACACTTCGATGATGTCGTCCAGGATACCGAGCAGCATGTACAGCACACGCCCGTTGGGCATTTTGATCACAATAGCCATACATCAACACGATATCGACCTTTTCCGCAATTGGTAAACGGTCCATTTTAACACGGGTATTGTATCACGAAGCAAATACCGTCCGCACTGGCGGAATGTTACGTGATACCACGTACTTGTACGTTTATGACTATTACAGCGCCATCTAACACAAAGCGAAAAAGTGAGCCAACTAAAACATTCGTATTTCTTTACGTACTACACGAATATGAAACAAAAAATTGGGGTCTCTTTTTAAAAAAACGCAGTTGATGTCCGTTTGACCTATGGCACTGCCATTCAGCGGGTTAACCGTAGCGCTGTCTGGTTTCCCCCTTCAAGCTACACGAGTTTCGTTCTTTGTAGTTTTTTCGTTTGATACTTATTTCGTGAGATATTTGGAGCGGTCACTATCAATGGACCACCCTGTATAAGAGGGTTGGAACTTTAATAGTGGCAACTATATATTTACAGCTCGTACAAAACAGATACTTGTTTCAAAGTTTTACTGACCTTCAAAGTAGTCACCAGCATTGTATATAACCCGTTGCCAGCGA
Source organism: Schistocerca americana (assembly GCF_021461395.2). Lineage (NCBI taxonomy): Eukaryota > Metazoa > Arthropoda > Insecta > Orthoptera > Acrididae > Schistocerca > Schistocerca americana. Next base: position 1,095,582,953 of record NC_060119.1, on the reverse strand, counting down.
TGTGAAAGTTGTAGGATACTCTTAGCGGCGGCAGTTTTGTTGACAGTTCCAGCGGCGCTGTCTATTGCCCGACGAATTAGTAGCAGTTCTGAAGCGAATGCCGTGAAGTGTTTCTTTCAGTTTAGGTATCGAGTTGAACCGTCAAGGGCTTAAGTCAGTGGAGTGAAATAGGTGGTATAGCATCAGTCAAACAAATCAGTAACTCTAAGTGCTTGAGTCTTGCCCTGCAAATTATGGTCAAGTCCTGCAGATAGTGTCATAACTTCTGTCTCTATGATGCTCGTTTTTGTAACACAACCTACGACCAGCTTAGAGACAGAAGTGATGACACTTTCTGCAGGACCTGACCTTCATTTTGCAAGACAGTGCACAAGCACGTACAGTGCAAGCTGTTACTGATTTGTTTGACTGATGGGGCTGCTAAGTGCTATACCACCTACTGCACTCCCCCGACTTAAGCCCTCGTGAACTCAATCCGATTTCTAAATTTAAGAAGACACTCTACGGCATTCGCTTCAGAACTGCTACAAATTCGTCGGCAGTAGACCGCGCCGCTACAACTGTCAAAACAACTGGTGCTGCTAAGAGTATCCTACGACTTCCACATCGCTGGCAACGGGTTATACACAATGCTGGTGACTACTTTGAAGGTCAGTAAAACTTTGAAACACGTATCTATTTCGTACGAGCTGTAAATAAACAGTTGCCACTATTAAAGTTCCGACATAGTATAGACATCTTATAATTAAAATAAAGTAATTTTATTTTATATTATCATTTTGGGAGATGACTATGATCTAAGTCTTAACATTAAAATTATTCGCTTAATGCTACAAATAAAATACACCAAAGCGCCAGAGAAACTGGCATAGTCATGCGTATTCAAATACAGAGATACGTAAACAGGTAGAATACGGCGATGCCGTCGGCAACGCCTATATAAGACAATAAGTGCCTGGAGCAGTTGTTAGATCAGTTACTGCTGCTACAATGGCAGCTTATCAAGATTGAACATGGTGTTATAGTCAGCGCACGAGCAATGGGACACAGCATTTCCGGGGTTACGATGAAGTGGGGATTTTCCTGTATGACCATCTCACAAGTGTACCATGAATATCAGGAATCCGGAGGAGGAGTATGGGATTAGTGTTTAACGTCCCGTCGACAACGAGTTCATAAGAGACGGAGCACAAGCTCGGATTAGGGAAGGATAGGGAAGGAAATCGGCCGTGCCCTATCGCTAGAACCATCCCGGCATTGGCCTCAAGCGATTTAGGGAAATCACGGAAAACATAAATCAGGATGGCCGGACGCGGGTTTGAACCGTCGTCCTCCAGAATGCAAGTCCAGTGTGCTAACCACTGCGACACCTCGCACGGTAAGGAATGCGGTAAAATATCTAATCTCCGACATCGGTGCGGCCGGAAAAAGATTCTTGCAAGAATTGAACCAAAGACGACTTAAGAGAATCTTTCAACGTGAAAGAAGTGGACCCCTTCCGCAAATTACTGCAGATATCAATACTGGGCCAACAAAAAATGCCAGCATGCGAACCATTCAACGAAACATCATCAATATTGGCATCCTGAGCCAAAGGCCCACTCGTGTACCCTTGATCACTGCACAACACAAAGCCTTGAGCAATGCTGGGCGCGTCAACACCGACATTGGACTGTTGATGACTGGAAGCGTGTTGTCTGGTCGGACGAGTCTCGTTTCAGATTGTATCGAGAGGATGGGCATTTACAGATATGGAGACAACACCATTAATCCATGGGCCCTACATGTCATTGGGGGACTGTTCAAGCTGGTGGAGGCTTTGTAATGGTGTGGGGCATGGGCAGTTGGAGTGATATGGGCCCCTGATACTCTGACAGGTGACACGTATGTAAGCATCCTGTCTGATCACCTGCATCCATTCATGCCCACTGTGCCTTCCGACGGACTTGGGCAATTCCAGTAGCACAATGCGACACCCACACGTCCTGAATTACTACAGAGTAGCTCTAGGAACGCCCTTCTGAGTTTAAACACTTCCGCTGGCCAACAAACTCCCCAGACACGAACATTATTGAGCATATCTGCAATGCCTTGCAACGTTAGATCTCCACCCCCTCGTGCGCTTACGGATTTATGAACAGCCCTGACTGCATGGTGTCAGTCAGTTCCCTCCAGCAGTCTTAAGCATTAGTCGAGTCCATGCGACGTTGTGTTGCGGCACTTCTGCGTGCTCGCGGAGTCCTACTCGATATTAGGCAGGTATTCCGGTTTCTTTGGTTCTTCAATATATTTAGACCCTAGTTTGTATCTTCTTGCACAGTAGCAGCTGGAGGGTCTGGCGCAGAAAACGTGGGCGCAAATGTCCCCTTTATTTTATGTCTCGTAAAGCTAGGTCCAGGGCACCGTATGTGTGACAGCATTTATCACTTTTCTCAAACCAAATCTTTCATATAAAACAACGTTTAATTTTGAGGTTGAGAAACTGTTCCTGAATTTATTTTTAACCAAGTTAACTTGGCTGATTACACGCTCAGTCTCTAAGTTATACTGTGGTAAAGTTAATAATGTTGTTGCAAAATGGTTCAAAAGGCTCTGAGCACTATGGGACTCAACTTCTGAGGTCATTAGTCCCCTAGAACTTAGAACTAGTTAAACCTAATTAACCTAAGGACATCACACACATCCATGCCCGAGGCAGGATTCGAACCTGCGACCGTAGCGGTCTCGCGGTTCCAGATTGCAGCGCCTAGAACCGCACGACCACTTCGGCCGGCTAATCTTGTTGCATATCCAGTCAGTTCCTAAGGTCATTATTTCCAGCGGCGTCATTATAGTTCAAAACTTCGCACCAAAAGTCAGTAGTGGATGAAGTATACTGCCATTTTATATACACAATGTTTTGCGATAGAAGTTTATCGATTACTTTCATTTTAAATTATGGTGCTATTTCGACGATTGATAGTGTAACAACCTTAAAGACTTTGATATTTTTTGCAGAACTGCAAAGTTTGTAGGCGATTTTGCTCATAGTTCACTGAGAAGTGTCACAGTAATATTCGCTATTTAATTTTTGCAACACTTCACGTGTTACGCTACATTCACTTATCTTCGTCTCGAAATCCTACCTCATATTACTACGCCGGATCAAAAGTATCTGACATAATTTCGTCAGACCTAATGTCTTACTGCAGGAATCAGAGTGTGGCCACTTACAGGTTACGTTAAGGCTATCAGGTCATTGTAAAATTTGCTTACTCCAAGATCACTGCTTTCCAAATTTTTACTCTTCGCTCGAGCGTCTGAATTTTTCAGTTGAAATAAATATCAGTGGTTTGTAGCGTCACAATAGGTGCTGTACAGCATCTCCACGATTTAACAATGTTCATTTGCTTCGGAAACTTGAAACAAAGGTTTAAATTCATTCAACTGTTCAGTAATTTGCATACAGCTGGCTCGGTGAAGATCCATCTTGTGTTGCACATTAGGTCTGTTGAGGAATCATTTAAGGCTCTGATCCACGGTTCATGGTTTAATATATACCTTTATATTAAATTTGTCGTTTTGATGAATGACTAAATCAATTATGCGTTGTACGAACAAGATTAATGTTATTGGGTAATGTTTTTTCTGCCTACGGCCTTGCCACAGTGGTAACAGCGGTCCCGTCAGATCACCGAAGTTAAGCGCTGTCGGGCTGAGATGGCACTTCGATGGATGACCATACGGTCTGCCGAGCGCTGTTGGCAAGCGGAGTGGAATCAGCTCTTGTGTGAGGCAAACTGAGGAGCTACTTGACTGAGAAGTAGCGGCTCCGGTCTCGGAAACTGACATACGGCCGGGAGAAGCGGTGTGCTCACCACATGCCCCTCTCTATCCGCATCCATTGACGCCTGGGGGCAGATGATGACACGGCGGCCGGTCGGTACCATTGGGACTTCATGGCCTGTTCGGGAGGAGTAATGTTTCTTCAGAGACATGTGACATAGCTAATTGCGAGGAATGGCAGACACAGCATACTGGTACTAAGTAGTCATCTCTTGTTTCATTTTTATTGATGAATACCGTTGGTGGTTCCTGACTTAAAGCACAGGTTGTCTGTACCAATGCCAATTAATTTTTTGATGTTCAAATGTAATCAGGAAGTAAATTACTCTAAGCCATTCATTAGGATACTGGCTGTTCAAAATATGTAACCCAAAACTTAAACGCGATTTTCTGGAAACCGCATTTTTAGAATGGCGCGAAAAGTAAGACTCAAACGGTTTATACGATTTTGATCAGACTTTGATGCTGCCGTTCTAAATTGAATTCTCTATCAGCGCACAAAGCGGTTTTGAGTTATCTTCAAAAGTTGATTTTCGGTGCAGGCTTTTGTTTCCATTTTGTGGGAGAAGAAAATGACATTTGTTACAGCGCGACACCGTTTTGTTATAACTTAATATTTTTATGTTATCCTACGCATTCTGATAGAAAATTTATTGAAAGTGACACATATGAAATATTTAATTTTTGAGTCATCAGTCTTCTGTCCAGTTTGATGCGGTCCACCACGAAATCCCCCGCTGTGCTAGCCTTTTCAACTCAGAGTAGTAATAGCAACGTATTACCCCAATTATTTTGTTACAGGTTCAATTAGAGGGCCTTAGGAATTCTCTCCGATGACCACTGTTACGGCTGAAAAGGGTCTTTCCACCTGGTCCAGCGGCTACAGACGGCGTCCGATGTGGACACAGAAATGATTTGTTAAAGGCAAAAGTGTAAAGAATAAAATAGTCCACTTTAGCAATATTTTTTATTTTATATTAATATATCACAAATTCACCTTTTTTCATGTGATTAAAGAGAGCAGTACCCTTAATCAATCGATACGAAGTGGTAATAAGGCCTTTTTGTACAGGCTGCTGTCCTTTAAGTCATGGTTTTCTCCGACGCCACGAATAGCTACCAGCGTTGTGCCACCACAACAACATACTGATGAAGTGCAATCGGATTGATGAACAGAGGGCGTGAAGTGGCTCGCCAGAGGAACTTTCTGATAGATTTACTTCTGTCTACAAAAATCTCGCCAATTAGCACAATGAGAAAATCTGAGTAATTCGAGCTCACTGGCGATCGTTTTTCACACGCAGCACAGACGGAGCAGGAAACGGTGTAAATCGTAGAAGTATCCGAAGAACCATAATCTCCATATCAAATTAGTAATATGCAGAATAGAAGATGTGGATTTACATTTAGATTGTTTCTATTTAGCAACTCTCTGCGTGCGGTGTTCTAGTCCGAAAAATACTTTTGTGTGATTCAGAATATACACATAAAATAACTTTTTTATAGGTATGCACCTATCAAGTCCTTTCTTGTACGGCCAGTCCGTTTGGCTGTAAGAGTTACTTATTTCGTTAACGCCGATATCGATTACATCAAGAATGAGCATTAATTCAATAAATGGTTCAAATGGCTCTGAGCACTATGGGACTCAACTGCTGTGGTTATCAGTCCCCTAGAACTTAGAACTACTTAAACCTAACTAACCTAAGGACATCACACACATCCATGCCCGCGGCAGGATTCGAACCTGCGACCGTAGCGGTCGCACGGTTCCGGACTGCGCGCCTAGAACCGCGAGACCACCGCGGCCGGCTAGCATTAATTTATAGCTTAATTATCTGACGTTAATGATTTTATCTTTCGCATAGAATGATGCTGGGAATACTTTTTTTTTATTAACCTGGTTAAGTTCAGTCGACCGAAACTAGTGTAAATGAAGAATTTTGTCAGCAGCACAAGACGATTTTTCTAATTCTAATTCTACGATCATTAAACTAAGTTTTGTGTTTGTAGCCATTTTGTTAAATGCATGAAATGTTTAGAGTCTCGGAATCAGTGAATGTGGTTTTGTATTTAAAAGGTTCATCTATTTTAAAAATAGCTCCCGGTTCCAGACTACATCAGACTTTATCTTGATATCTACTGTAAGACATTGTTTAGAAGTACGTAAGGATAATTGAAACAAAATCTAGAAATTGCGGCGTACGACGTCAGAAGATTTAAAAAACTAGAAAAGTTTTGGAACAGGCAACGTTAAAAGAAATTAGAAACCTGGAAAATATCTTCCACAGTAGCAATATGTTTCGTATACGATACAATAATTCCTAGCCTCTAAAGAAGTTGACAGCGGTAGGTTTGGGGTGGTCCAGGACCGCTGTCATCGGTCGTTTTACTTATGAAAAGCGTGTGACGCACGAAAGCTTGTCATTAATCTCTAGAATACAATTCGAAAATCTTCTGCAGTGAGGCCAGTAGATGTGATGCCTATCAACCTGAGAGAAATTGATTTACCCTGAAACATAGATGTGGATGCATATTATCAGCGACAAAGAGGAAGTTTGTAACCAATGCACGAAGAAATGTGCACTCACTGCATCTCTGGAAAAGTTGTGGTTGCTGTAACTGATCCTGTACGTCTGGGCATTAATAGCTTTACTCCTGTCACCAACGACAATGTGGGGCTCCGACATCACCCCAAAGCGATGGCATCACGATGAAGTTGATGCTTCACCCACATTACTGTGATTATACTGGCTTCTTTCGGAATATCATGGCGGAGGGAACCGTGGCTGTGCCATACAATAAATTTTCCATTCACACAAGGACTTTGGAAAGAATGCCTGCATGCATGACCCCGTCCGAGCTGTCTGTTGTTACTTATCTAAAACCCGGGTTATTTTGATTTACTGTGTGCATTTTAGTTTAATTTCTCAAATTTCTAGTAGCCACATTTCCATTCTTTAATAACTGTCTATAGTTGTGGCTTTTTTTTAGTATGGATAGGGATTATGACTGCTGCGTTCAAATGGAAGCTGACTTAGTGACCCTTCACTCTCAAATCCAGGTCACATGGCTTGCGGCTGTTGCCAGTGGGCATCTCTGAAGAGGTGTGGATGTAGGGATCCAGGCGACATCCAGCACGTTCCATAACATCTCGTGATTGGTCCAACAGTGTGGCCGCCCCAGTTACTACCTACGTTGAGGATGATCTCCCTGTTGTGGTCGAGTGGGAGGTCATTCCAAGGTGTGGGGTGTGGCAGGCAGCGAAAGACTCTCTGGGGGGGGGGGGGGGGGGGTCGTCGACGACGACGACGACGACAGAAGAGGCCGCCTTTAGTCATCTGACGAACAGGTTCCAAGCTCCGTCTGCCTGAGCCAGATGCAGTCGCTCGCCCTGTTTAAGAGGAAACGTATCGCCCCAAAGTATCTGGGTGCTCACAGAGGGTGGGGCTATTGGTAGTTGCAAGGCTAGGCGCGTAATGTAGTCCCTAAGTGATATGGCTACCAAGTAGGGGAAAGAATCCAGTGTGTACTCTGTGCACACACTGGGAGGAGTCATTCCAGAAGTGGATAAGATTAGATTAGTTTTTTGTTCCATAGATCCGTGCTGCGGATATCCTCGTGGATGTGGAACTTGTCAATAATTGGTTCCTTTTTATCGATCCCCCTCGACTCAGGTGATTCAGTTGTTCGAAATTTCCAAGAAAACCTGGGTCTTATTTCAAATTCATGCCTAGTTCATATGATTATAGTTGGAGGCGATTTCAGTCTTTATTCGATACGGTGGAAAAAATACATGTTTAAAGTCGTTGGTAGGCATAAAATATCGTTCAAAACCGTACTAAGTGCTTCCTCCGCAAGCGGAGCTGTTAGTTCAGAGACACACTGAAGTTTAAACGGTTTCGAAAACATACTTGACTTTTAGCAACAAATAATTTTAAGTAAACAGAGAGCGTGACGATGGCTAGAGGGATGGAAATGAGCGTTTGGCGTCATTGGCCGGAAGGCTCCTTACGGGGCTGGTCCGGCCGCCTTGATTCAGGTCTTATTACATCCAACCCACATGGGGCGACCTGCGCGCCGGACGGGGATGAAATGATGTTGAAGACAACACAACACCCAGTCCCTGAGCGGAGAAAATCCCCGACCCAGACGGGAATTGAACCCGGGCCCCTTCCGATGGCAGCCCGTCACGCTGGCCACTCAACTATCGGGTTGGACGCTAGAGGGATTAGTGGCCGCCAGTTCATTGTAACGAGACTGAACTTGGTGAAAATCAAATCCACAAAAAATAAAAGCGAGTCATATCGACTTATAAAAACTTAAAAATCGTCTTCGCGCCTCTCTGAGAGACAGTCTCCACTCCTTCCCATGTAAGGATGTAAGTGTAAATGAGATCCGGCTCCAATTCAAAGAATTTTTATCGGCTGCAGCTGATAGATGTATGCAAAATAAATTAATAAAAGGTGGTACTGATCCCATATGGTACATAAAATAGGTCAGAACACTATTGCAGAAGAAAAATCTCCAAGATTCGCAATGTTTTAGTGATACTTTCAATAGCTGGCAGAAAATCCAAAAATCTGGTGTATGTGAAGCACACGAGTGGCGAAACACAATATGTACTTCATTGCTCCATAGCAATGGTAGTATTACCGATGACAGTGCCTCTAAAGCGAAGTTTCAGCACATAGTGTTTCGAAATTCTTTCACCAAAGAAAATTATTCAGAATGTGATCAACGAACGGCTCCACAATCAGTAATTTATAAGTAAATATCCTCGGTGTGGCGAAACAGAGTGAATAACTTCATAAAGGTAAAGCTTTCATTCCATAATGTGTACCAGCTAGATTCCTTTCAATATGCTGATACAATAGCTCCATTCTTAGTACTCAAATACAACCGCTTGTTCGACGAAAGATCCATGCCTAAACACTGAAAAATTACACAGGTTACATCGACACTCAAGAAAGAAAATTGTGTAATCCTATGAATGAAGAACCCATATCACTAACATTGATTTACAGTAGGATTTCGAAACAAATAGTGTATTCGAACTTTGTGAATTATCGTGAAGAAAAAGGGCTATTGACACACATGCAGCATGGATTCAGAAAATGTCTTCCTGTGAAACACAACTAGCTTCTCATTCGCACGGATAATGAATGATACCGACAGGGAATTTTATATTGATTCCATATTTCTAGCTTTCGAGACGGCTTTTGACACCGTTCCTCGCAAGATACATGTATTAAAATTGGAAGGCTATGGAGTACCTCTTCAGTTGTGCTACAGGGTTCGTGATTTCCTGTCAGAAACGTCTCAATTCATAGTACCTGACAGAAGGTCATTAAGTGAAACAGAAGTGATATCCAGCGTTCCCCATGGGAGTCTCATAGGCCATCTGCTGTTTCCAATCTGTAGAAATGATTTAGGAGACAATCTGAGCACCCCTCTTAGATTGTTTGCAGATAATACAGCCATTAGCCTTCTAGTAAAGTCATCAGAAGATCGAAACCAATTGCAAAGTGACTGAGACACTATAGCCCTGTAGTGCGAAAAGTGACAGTTGACATGAAATAAGGAAAAGTGTGAAATCATCCACATAAGTACAAGAAGAACTCCGTTAAATTTCAGTTATTCGGTAAATCACACAAATCTAAAGGATTTGAATTCGACTGAATACCTAGAAATTACAACTACAAACAATCTAAATTGGACCGATCACATGGCTAATATTGTGGGAAGATAAAACAAAGATTGCGTTAATTGGCAAATCATGTAGGAGATGCAATATCTCTACCAAATAGATTGCCTGCATTACTCTTGCACTGCTGGGATACAGCTGTGCAGTATGGGAGCTTTGCAAGATAGGATTAACGGAGGAGATCGAGAAGTCCAATGACGGGCAGTTCGTTTTGTATTATCGCGAACTGGGGAGGGATATGATAAGCGAGTTGGGGTGGTAAACATTAAAACGAATGCGTTTTTCATTGCTGCTACCAACTCTCGCATCTAAATGCAAAAGTATTTTACTGGCGCCAGTTGGCATAGGGAGAAACTATCATCGTAATAAAACAAGAGAAATCAGAGCTCTTGCAGACAGACTTATGTGTTCATTTTTCCACGCGCCATCAGGGAGTGGAGCGCTGCAGACAGACAGTTTGAAGGTTCGATGAACCCTCTACCAGGCACTTAACTGTGAGATATAGAATAGTCATGTAGATGTAGATGTAAAACATGATCTGCCGCACCTTCTATAAGTGACGAATAAACGTGGGGATGAAGAATTTCCGTATTTTGTCCCCTGAGAGATGAGTTGTTTCGGGAGAAATGTCCTGAAAGAATAGTTCTTTTAACTCACTCCCATGTGACTACCATGTTCTTCCAATCATTCAAAAAATGGTTCAAATGGCTCTGAGCACTATGGGACTTAACATCTATGGTCATCAGTCCCCTAGAACTACTTAAACCTAACTAACCTAAGGACAGCACACAACACCCAGCCATCACGAGGCAGAGAAAATCCCTGAGCCCGCCGGGAATCGAACCCGGAACCTGGGCGTGGAAAGCGAGAACGCTACTACATGACCACGAGATGCGGGCTCTTCCAATCATTGCCATCTAAATTCATTGCTGTTCACCCGATAAGAAGATGGACTCGCTTCTGTACTATAGTGCACTTTACACCTATAATACAGAGCAACTGTTACTATTCTGTGTTTTAAAATTCTACTGCTCCTGAGGCAAATGAAAGTTCCACAGACTTTGTCATGGAGGCATCAACTGACTTTGCCGTGCAGTTTGACGGAAGGTATCAGTCCAGATAACAGAATATTTTCTCACGGTAGCGCTTGTTTTGGCCAGCGAGGAGCACTGCATGCATTTCGAAACAGTCACCAACACAATGGAATGATGTGTCGTGGCGCATTTACTACAACTGTGGTTGCAATGTGACTCTCATCTTACGAGATTTCATTTCCAGAAAAACAGGATTTAAGTAATGTGTTTGTGGCAGTAAGTTGCAACCTTGACCGAGGGTTCATACTCGGCACACCATGAGTTTCGAAACGCGGTAACATTACAGTTCCAATAGATTGTTTCTAGATATCTTTAAAACATATATTTGTTGAAAGCATGGCTTGTTTTATTGCTCTGTCGACGTCCAGCTCAGAATATGGGCCTTCGGTTCTTTGTGATGTATCACTTTTGGTCACTGTCAGTATCGGCCTTATGTCAGTTATTCTAACAGACAGCTAATTATGCACTTCTGTCATCGGGATACCATATGCAAATATTGGAATAGGGTTGTGTGTGTATGTTTGTGTGTGTGTGTGTCTGTGCGTGCGTGCGTGAAGAACGCCGAGGTGTTTACCGACAGCGCTAGCTAATGTTTGTGGTACCTCTCCTGGCTGAGCTGGGCAAGTTAAACATTCCATCTCTGTGGTATTTACAGTGGTTGAGCGTATGTCAGCTTCTGCAATTGCTATCCTAGCGTGAAATAAGTAGTGCATTCGCTAGGAGCAAGCTATGACAAAAATAGGCGCACCTATGCAGCAGAAGAACCCAGAGTTTCTGTGGATACCACACTGTATGAAGCATAGTAAAAACTTCGATGCACGATACAGTTTCCACTAATGTTTTCACGCATTTATTATAAGATAACATTTGCTGTCTACAAACTCCAGTATCCGCTGTGAATCCTTTTAACGCTGGAATTTGGCTGCCATTTTGTGCGCGCACCATCGAATAATAGTTTTGGCTTGGAATACATGCTATGTACTTACATGTACAATAGAAACCAGTGTAAGAACGTTTTTATAATCACGCCAGAAACTCTTCTGCGTGCCTTACCGCGGCACTGTAAAAAATTAACCAAAGTTTCGACCGTATTACAACGACCTTCCTCAGGGCACCACTGGCTTTCTCGCAGGAGAGGTTGCACTACTCATTGCAGACGATGGGTGACAATAAATCACTTTTTGGAAACTCTTTATTGCCCTAGAACATAATAGGCTAGTAATGACAGAAAGGGGAGAGAGAGAGAGAGAGAGAGAGTAGAAAGTAAGCTGTTGGTGGCCTAGCCGGCTTGTCAGTGACTGGTGCTTTAGTGGGCACGTTTTCCACCTTGTGTGAGTGGTAATGCACCGGCAGTTCCCGTACAACTGTTAGTTTAGGCTGTCACGTCGGTCCACCTTCTGTCCCGCAATCGCTCAGAGCCCATTGGACTGGGATAGCTAGCAGCCAGGACACCGGAAGTTTGTAACCATGATGTTGTCCGGCTGCTTAATAATTTCAATCGCCTCTCCAGTTTTCTGTTGGCGTGTCCACTAATCTTCCATTAGCATATAGGTTTCCTGGAACAAGTTAAGCTGTCCACGCTCAAATTGGTGTTCCGCTATAGCCGATTTATTTTGTTGTGCTGATCGCACATAGTTTTCATGTTTTGCTACTAGTATGTAAACTGCTCCCCTTATCTCTTCTATGCAGGCAGCGCCGCATGTCCAGAGTAGTTCATATACTCCTGCAGTATTTGGTTTGTTGATTGCATCCTTGGTGGAACCTATGATGTTGGGTATCCTGTGGCTACTGCGGAAAATCGGTTTGAAACCTCGTCGGCGGCGGCCATGGCCTAGCCGTTCACTGATACAGCTCACTTATACACTAATCAAAAAAAGTTTTGCATCACCTCGGTTCCCAGAACACCTGTACATAGACGTTGACTGTGGATATTGTATCACAGACACAGCCCCTTTGACTGTTCAAAGATGTTGCTAAACCCGCCCAAAGATGTAAACAACCATTCATAAGCAGCGCCTATTAGATGGGGTGGGAGAAGGGGTGGGGTGTTCCGACAGCCCACTAGTTCCAGTCATTCCACCAGGAAGGAGGTAGATGACCCGTGTTGTCTGTTGTTCAACCATGCCTAAACTGTTAATACCGCGGTTCGATCGCGTACGCGTTGTTACTTTGTGTCAGGAAGGCCTCATGGTGGAGATACAGAGAGACAGGAGCTGTCGATGACATGCCTCGCTCGGGCTGCCCAAAGCTACTACTGCAGTGATGACCGCTACCTAAGAATTATGTTTCGGAGGAACACTAATAGTAAATCCACCGTGCTGAATAATGCTTTTCGTGCAACCACAGGCCGTCGTGTTACGAGTCAAACTGTGCGCAGTAGGGTGCATGATGCGCAACTTCACTCCCGACGTGCATGGCGAAGACCATCTTTGTAACCACGACACCACGCAGCGCGATACAAATGGGCCCAACAACATACCGAATGGACCGCTCAGGATTGGCATCACGTTCTCTTCACCGATAAGTGTCGCATATGCTTTCAACCAGACAATCGTTGGAGACGTGTTTGGAGACAACCCGATCAGGCTGTCTAGCGAGTACTGCTAGGTTGAGGTTTCCTGCTGTTTTTGGGTGGCATTATGCGGGGCCCACGTACGCCGCTGGTCTTCATGAAAGGCGCCGCAACAACTGTACGATAGTGCAAATCATATCGGCAGCATATTGGCTAGGCATTCGTCTTCATGGACGACAATTCGTGCCCCCATCGTCACATCTTGTGAATGATTTCCTTCAGGATAACGACTTCCCTCGACTACATGTGCTGCAGACATGAATCCTGTCGAACATTCCTGGGATAGATTGAAAAGGTCTATTAATGGACGACGTGACCCACCAACCACTCTGAGGAATCTACGCCGAATCGCCATTGAGGAGTGGGACAATCTGGTCCAACAGTGTCATGTTACGAATCTTATATTCTAGGAGTAATGTAGTGAAATTGGAAAAACTTGTAAATTTTTGAAGGCTGTCATTTCATTCAGGATCTCGCTATTCACCATGTGGATGAATATTTCCATTTCTTCCAAGATGTCCATTTTCCAGCATTTTTATAAATTATGTAGTAGAGATGTAGAGATTGTTGTCTATTGTAACACTGTGTCCTGTTTCACTTACATGTTTCGCTATAGCCGAATTATTCGGCTTGTCAAGTCTGCAACAACAATGTGTTCTTTAAAGTGGGTTTTAAAATTTCTTCCCGTTTGGCCAATGTAAAATTTGTTGCAAAGACTGCATGTAATTTTATAGATTCCTGCTTTGTTACATTGCTCTGTGGGATGTGAGATATCATGTATCAGTTTCTTTTTAAGTTGTTGTTGGTCGCAAAGGTGATCCTGTTGTCTGCTTTTTTGTGAAAAGCTTGGCTATTTTGTCTGATATGGCACCTAAATATGGTAACGTTATGTTCAAAATGGTTCAAATGGCTCTGAGCACTATGGAACTTAACGTATATGGTCATCAGTCCCCTAGAACTTAGAACTACTTAAATCTAACTAACCTAAGGACATCACACAACACCCAGTCATCACGAGGCAGAGAAAATCAATGACCGTAACGTTATGTACTTGGGTTTTTGGATGTTATGTGAGGAAGCTGTGTCACATTGTTTGTTGTTATTTTTAGTTATGCGTTGTTATAGTGTTTCTATTTCATGTTCGTGATAGCCATTATTACGTGCAATCTGTTAGACAGTGTTCATTTCTGTCTCATAGTCGGCAGCACCAAGTGGGAATTTCTGTGCTCTGTTTAAGAAGGGTCTGAATGCAACTTGTTTATGTACGTTGGGATGTGTGAAAGATTTATTAATGACTGTGTCTGTGTATGCTGGTTTGCTGTATTCATTCATATTTAGGGTTTGGTCTATGTTACTTATTGTCATGTCTAGAAAATTAATTTTGATATTTTTCTCAGATTCAATAATTTACACAACAACATCCAGTTCACCATAGAACACTCTCCCTTATGTTATTTCACAGACGTGAATGAAACATATGGACGTGAAATGAGGGGCAGCATGGAGATGGGAAACGTAAGTTGCCGAACCCAAAAAACAAAAGACTCTTAGCAACGTTTATTAGCATCAGCAGCATTTTAACATGAACAAATTTAACAATGTAAAGCAGATGTTATAAAAGCCACCACAAATTCGTTAATGATTCCAACAATGAAAGTGCCATAACACTTAAGGAAAGTTGTAAATGTTGTACATATCGCTTTCAGACATGGTAAACAGCGAGGAAATCAATATCAACAAGGTTAAACAATGAGACCATTAATCATTGTTCGAGGACCTGAAAGATATACTTCCGGGCATTAAACATATGTTGTCATTAAGCAACCACGTTGAGCTAAGCCTAGACATGGTTCGTTAGCTTTATTCAGTTTGGACTAGGTAAGCTAGAACACACGCACAATAAAATTTAAAACTGAATAGCCACAACGTAACAACAACAGAAATGTATAGAATGTCCATAAATGTTTACATTGACAACAAAGCCGGCCGAAGTGGCCGTGCGGTTAAAGGCGCTGCAGTCTGGAACCGCAAGACCGCTACGGTCGCAGGTTCGAATCCTGCCTCGGGCATGGATGTTTGTGATGTCCTTAGGTTAGATAGGTTTAACTAGTTCTAAGTTCTAGGGGACTAATGACCTCAGAAGTTAAGTCCCATAGTGCTCAGAGCCATTTGAACCATTGACAACAAAACAATGTAGAAATGAAACATGAACAATGTAGTAAATGAAACATGCGTTGTACTACATATGCCTCAACGCATTAAGTTTTCAACACTACGTAAACATTTAATACAGGTAATTCACGTCAACATTTAAATCACTTCAACATGCGAACCCACTATAACACCCAAAGTATCAATATCTTGCACACACGTTCTTCAATATGTATGATGTGATTGTGCAGCTGGTGTCTCTGATGCGTCGTTGCAATTTCACAATATCAGGAACTGCTGTTTTATACACAATATCTTTCATATACACCCGAAAAGAAACAAATTGAAGGGGGATAAGGACAGGTGATCTCGGAGTCCATAGAATTGGGCCGTCTCTGCAAGTCAGCCAGTTGGAGAAAGTTTCATTACTAAAACCAGGGAACTGTAGAGCACGAAGAGCGAGAGCGCCATCTTCCTGAGACATGATAGTGTGTTGCATATCCTGTAGCTGGGGAAAGCTATAACTCATCTGCTTACATTGTTTTCAAGGAAGAAAAGTGGGCCAGTCACTCGATCAGACATTAAGCCATACCACGCATTAACCTCGGGACTGTCCCGAATGTGTTGTCGTACAAAATGAGGATTTTCTGATCTCCATTTCCGAACACCATGGCTGTCAATTGAGCCACAAACATGAGGTTTAGCCTCACCAGAAAACACGCACGCTTCAAGAAATCATTGTCCTCAACTAAACAGTTCAGCATATCCACTACAAATTGATCACGTTTTGGGCGATCATCTGGTTGTGATGCCTGAACAGTTTGGAACTTGCACGCGTACAACTTAAGACATTTACGAACCACTTTATGCACTGTACTTTTTAACAGCTGAAGCTCTCGCGAAGCTTGTCTAATCTATTTCTGTGGCGGTCTCGTCTGAACCGCATGCACGGTCTCCTCCGGAACAGGTGCACCGCTGCGTGTCCGATTTTGAACCGATCCCGTTGCTAAAAAATTTTCCATCCATATTCTGATTAACTTGACATCAGGTGCTTTCTTTCCATAATGGGACACAAACTTTGGTTGAGCAGTAATCCGTGTATTTGTTCCTCCTAGTAACACAACACACTGAGCTTCCTACTGGACGGAAGCTATTTTTAGGATATAGTTCACACGGTGCTCCTTGTGGCGAAAGTGTTGGGTAAGACACAGCTGCACAGAAACTTCATGGGTTCTATGCCATCTCCTAGTACATTTTTATCTGTGAATATACTTGAAAAAAGAACATAACATATATCTGTAGTATATGAGAAACATTGAATTTTTTTATGTGAAGAACATCGAGTGAAAAGGACAATCACAATAAGTACAATTTGTTATCAGTGTAGACAATCATTAAAGAAGACAATATACATTTTCCTAATTTTCATTTGTCTGATAAAAGAGGGGACATTTTACCTTTTTGAGTAGTATTGCTGACCTAAAAAGACGCACTCTTCCTACGCTCCATATGAAGAGGGCTGTAATAAGTGTAATAATCGTTAACTTATCTAAATAGTTTACAGAATACAAAATGTTATTTCTTACTATTGAATCTATCTTTTATTTACAGGAGAACTGTGGCATTTCCTGCAATTATTAAAAGTTTTATTAGTTCCGAGATTACCCTATCGTTGACCGCCAGGGTCGTTGCAACAATTCTTGGTAATTACGGCTTTTATAGCCCAGATGTTATTGAGCTAACATATTTACTTTATGCGTTTATGAAAGCCTTAATGTATCTCAATCACCATTTTCGTTTCCCGATACAAATCTTGCCGTACTGCGCCACTAATGTCGAGTACGTTATTTTTCATGGAGGCACCATTCGAAAGAAAGCTTTAACTAAATATGCTTTACACAATTAAAAATAACAAACCAGTGTTCTACTAATAATATACATACATACGAATCCTAAAGTTTCAACCACTGAGATCAAAATAGGTGATCTTCATATGTTGATTTTGGTTTGGTAACTTCAATAAAAGGAAATAATTTACACCGAAGCATTGGGGGAATAAGTCTGTGTAAACATTTTTACAGTTTATAAGAGTGTAAGAAGCTACGTGATAAAAACAACTCCATTATCTGTTTAAAGGGCGATTTCACGCAACACGTTACAATTACACTACACACATATAAATAAAAACATACAATTGGTCTATCCTGGCATTCCCCAATGTGGGGCCTGATAAACAAATTTTATCAAAATATTGTATTTATATAGTTATAAGTTGTCTCATACGAATGAAACACACTTTATTTTCATGTTCTTAGAAATTTAAATTAATTGAGACGAAGAAAAGTAAAGGAAACAGAATCAGATTACATACTAAATTGAAGTTGGCTGCATATACTAAACTGTATCACAGTATTACTGAGAGAAGCTATCACAGGTAAGGACATATGTGCAAGTGATTACTTTCAAGTCGTTTAGCAGTAAGCTTACGCTACATGCCCTCAGCATGTTTTTGAACTGGCTATTGATAATCGTAGCACGAGTTACGTGCGAAATGTCAGCTGCGAGACAGTCTTCGATTGTTGCTGCGACTTTAAGAGCAGCTGGTTAACAATTTTGGGCTAATATTTCTGTGTATAGTTGTAAGTTCTTTTTGTATTTTGTGTATTATATGTGCATTACGTGTGATGTTTAATAATAGCTTAGCACAATGATTAGGCCAAATCGAAGGGAAATCCCTGACGTTGAGCAGAATGACAGCGTTCAGGAAACAGATACGACAATGATCAAGACCTTACCGACAACTGCAGTTCCCACACGGGAAGCAGAAACCGAAGGTAGAGATAAAAGGTATTGCGAATTCGGAGCAGGACGTAGTAAACAAAGGAAATATGTTTACTACATCCAGCAGTGAAAATGTTATCGGTATTTCTGTACAGGAGGCAGCGTCAACTGATCCTGTAAACAAAGAACATACCAGGAATAGATTTAATTACCATCTTGTTACAAAAACTGGATGTAAGATGAAAATAGCGTGAAACCAAACAGGCTTTATTAAAGAAAGGGAGTCAAGAGCGACAGGCTCTTTGGGGAAAACATCGCCTGGTCGAGTTTGAAAAGGAACGAGATAGGAAGCTGGCTTTATTAGAAAAAGAACGCGAAGCCAAACAGGTTGCCTCAGAAAAAGAACGAGATGCTAAGCAGGAGCTAGGGGGAAGGAAATGAACAATCAACTAAATCATGCACTAATTGCACGAGACGAGGTGCTGGTATCACGACTAAACGTAGTCTTAGACGCTCGCAATTAAGCTATCATAGAAAACGTTAAGGAGGATCTAGACAGTATTCATGAAGGCATCACTAATTTGCAGACTAACTACAAATACTTGCCAGATGAAGTGAAAAAGCTGACGGCAGACCTGGAGGGAATAAAAGTATCTCATGACGCTTTAGAAGGTCAAGCGAAAAAAGTCACTTCAACTGTGGACGAAATGAGTACACAGATGAAGGAGTGGGGGGAGGCAAACTAAGAGGTAGAAAATGCCACGATAGAGGCAGCTTTTGGCGAAGGTGAAATTTGCCAACGCTTACGCGAGCAGCTAACTAGTATTAAGGAAATCATACAGTCTACCTTCCCGATGTGACAAGGTAACTGACAGATGCAGGTCGCAGAACCTGACAGGCAAACGCTTAATGAAAAAACAGAGCGAAATGATATAAGCCACACTGTTCTTCAGTATGGTAATACACTAATTCCACTGCCGATGTATGAATCCGTGACTAGGTATGAAAGAGTGCAGTGTAATAACACAGGCTATGGGAGAAATCGAAATATGTCTTACACGGAACTAGGCATACCATCTTTGACAAACGTAATGCTGGAAGAAAGTTTGATCAAACATCGCCAGTTTCCAACTTTCAATGATGGCAAAAAGAATATGCATCCTGTGGTACACACATAGAATTTCCGAAGTGTTCCGCCAAGATCATGACAGAAAGGCAGAGCATTCAGTTTGTCATCTCACATAGAACTGGAGATGCATCAGTATGGGCACTCGAAATTGCAGAGACGTGCATCACATTTCTAGATTTTGACAAACGATTTTTAGGACGGTTCTGGTCTAAATGTCGGCAGGAACGTCTTAGGAAGCATGTATACAACCCGGACTTATACAATACAAAAGCGAGAAATCCCAGGAAATACTTCGAGAAATATACTAATATGACTGGATACTGGGATGAACCAGTCTCTCTTATAGACCTTATGAGAATATTAAAAGCTCCTTTTCCCACAAATGTATGGGAGACATTAGTCAATGCTCCTGGTACTGACCTGGAGAATTTCCTTTCAATAATTGATTCCTTGGACGTCATACAGGAGGACGCCAAGAAATCGAACGGCAACAACTGGAAAAATAATAGTTACCATAATGATGATAACCGCAGAAACGGAGGTTTCAGACAAAATAACGCCAGAAACACCAGTCAGAACAATAACGGTAGGCCAAAACCTAGTGGCAATGATGATAACTACCAAGCTCGCAATAGCAACAATGAAAAATATCAGAACGGTAGCAACAATAACAATCATAGAAAAAGACGAAATAATGACGGTTTTGATAACAGCAACTATAGTAGAATATGAAGTCTGCAAATGGGTCGTGGCAGAATCCCGGAACCAGTGGATGGATGCAAAATAGAGCGCCGCCACCTCAGCAGCCACCAAACGTGCACATTAATCAGATGTTGGCGAAATCAATGCGAGACAGTAGTCAATGCAACACAGGCAGCCTCCGCTAACATGTCCAGTACCGAATCAGACGCAGTCACACAGTGTACGCATTGTAGATGTGACGAAGCTGAGAAAAGTACACATTCGCAGGCGTCAAACTGTGGGCGATCCCTGTAGGCTTTCGTCAGTCAGCCGCGGCACGGAATGAAGGCACAACACAACGACACTTGGCTCTGTTGTCTCAGGAATGATTGTATGAAAGACCAAGTGGATGTGATACAAGCCGCTGTTAACGGTTCGATCAACGGTGTCGCTGTGCAGTTAGCTATGGACACAGGAGCGTCTACTTCAGTTATGGGTTGCAGCTTTTTTCAATCGTATCAATGAGGTCAAGCTTTTGCCTACTTTCCCCATGCAAAATTGTGTTGTTGTGGGGGCTACTAATGCCGAAAGTGATTAAACACCAGCTAAGGCTGACGTTGTTGTCGGAAAAGGAGCCATTTGTTGCACGTTCCTATTAGTGAATAATTTGTCAGTTCCTGTAATCCTGGAATGGGACTTTATGCGCGAGAGAAACCACAGATCGACATCTCAAACGGGCTTATTTGCAAAATAGACCATGGAGAAACGATTGAACTGCAACTTGTAAGAAAAACTGACATTGACGATAGATACCGCCTTGTGTCAAGGTAAAATGCGTACGACTGAATGTTCTATTTTTACACAACAACCGACTAGGGAAAGCTCATTGCGACACAAATGTTGCCCATAACGAAGAAGCACGTAAAGTGGATAATTTAGCGGAGGCTAAAGCAGCGGAATCAGATTACTAAGCGCCGAGCAACATCTTGAGCTACTAAGCTTACTCCATCACTATTCGCAAAAACCAGGAGTGACACGAGAATACATGTACGACATGTAAGTGAGCGAGCATCACACCTACATGAAATTCTAGCTTCTTAAGAGAACGTAATATATTTCACTAATTAGAATTAGTCACGAATGACTTACTAAAGGACCCATTGTACAATGGTCTCATTTAAGAACTTGTCATCTGACATTTCTGCTCCAAAGTTGCGAAGTTTTCTGACATGCCCTATCTGCGACAGTCACCGCTGAACACTCTCCGCAGCAATAGAACAAACATAAAAATTCTGAAAGTCGCATACGATACAGTTCTCAACTGTGGCTTACTATGACAGACAGCCAGTTGCTGGGACGCACCAGCTTTACACACTAAAAGAATTGTTAAGTGCTTATTGGAAGTCTTTGCAAATTATTCCTTGAAACACGAGCGATGTGCCGGGCGGATAGGCCGAGAAGCGTACCGTTTCCCATTAGACATTCCTTCTATCTACATCTACATCTACATGGTTACTCTGCAATTCACACTTAAGTGCCTGGCAGAGGGTTCATCGAACCATTTCCATACTACGTCTCTACCTACACCTAAATCTCTCCGTTCGAGCTCTGATTTCTCTTATTTTATTATGATGGTCATTTCTCCCTACGTACGTGGGTGTCAACAAAATATTTTGACATTCAGAAGAGAAAGTTAGTGATTGAAATTGCGTAAATAGATCTCACCGCAAAGAAAACCGCTTTTGTTTCAGTGACTGCCACCCCAACTCGCGTATCATATCAGTGACAATCTCACCCTTGTTGCGCGGAAACACGAAACGGGCTGCCCTTCTTTGCACTTTTTCGTATCCTCCCTCAATCCTACCTGGTAAGGATCCCACACCGCGCAGCAATATTCCAGCAGAGGACGGACAAGTGTAATGTCGCATCTTCTGAGTGTTCTGCCAACAAAGCACAGTCTTTGTTTCGCCTTCCCCACAATATTATCTATGTGGTCTTTCCACTTTAAGTTACTCGTAATTGCAATTCCTAGGTATTTAGTCGAATTGACAGCCCATAGATTTGTACGATTTATCGTATACCCAAAATTTATCGGATTTCTTTTAGTATCCATGTGGATGACCTCGCACTTTTCTTCGTTTAGTGCCAATTCCCACTTGTCGCACCACACAAGAAATTCTCTCTAGATCATTTTGGAATTGGAATTGTTCGTCTGATGATTTTACTAGAAGGTAAATTACAGTATCATCTGCAAACAATCTAAGGGGGCTGCTCAGATTATGACCTAGATCATTTATGTAAATCAGGAACATCAGAGGGCGTATGACACTACCTTGCGGAACGTCAGATATCACATCTGTTCTGCTCGATGATTTACCGTCTATCACTACGAACTGTGACACCTCTGAGAGGAAATTACGAATCCAGTCACACAACTGATACGATACTCCATATGAACGCAATTTCATTAATAGTCGCTTGTGAGGAACGGTATCAAAAGCCTTCTGGATATCTAGCAATATGGAATCGATCTGATGTCCCTTGTCGACAGCACTCATTACTTCATGGGAATAAAGAACTAACTGTGTTGCACAATAACAATATTTTCTGAATCCATGTTGGTTATGTGTTAATAAGTCATTTTCTTCAAGGTGATTCATAACATTCGAGTACAGTATATGTTCCAAAATCCTACTGCAGGTTGAGGTCAGTGATATGGGTCTGTAATTCAATAGGTTCCTCCTATTTCCTTTCTTGAATATTGGTGTGACCTGCGCTACTTTCCAGTGTTTAGGAACAGACCTATCGTCAAGTCAGCGGTTGTACACGATTGCTTACTGTGGAAGGCTTATGATTGACGGAACTCATTGCGAGACGATTTACTCCACAAGGAAAACGCTTATTTTGCTAAATCTGCACCTCTGAGAGAAACGTGACCGAGGTGATATTAACACACGCTGCAAGCCATTATCCTATGGAACGAGACTGTAAGAACGCGAAATAGCAATAATCGTGTTGATGGAACCTTCCTTTCGTATTTATTCGCCAATAACAGCCCCTCGACAATCAGTAAATATGTCCTTCCTGGAGGGAATATACGGAACGTACGAGTGCAGACTGTGACACGTGGACGATGATGTATGGGATTTTGAGTCTGACCATGATTCGTTCACTGGTGGCCGAAGTTGTTAAGTCTATGCTCACATAAAGCAGGAAATCTGGATTCGAATCCCGGTCCGGCACAAATTTTCACTCTCTAGACTTCGTTACGTAGCCGATGGTGTTTCATATTCACATCTGCGAGCGTATTTCCTGTATTGTAAGAATGCTTGCTGGATGCGCGTGTCATCCACAACAGCGGAAAGTTGGCATCCTGGAAATGGTAATCAAAAGGAGGAGAACTACCCAGGAAAAATCATCTGTTCGTTGGCACTGATATATCGTCAGCCAATGATAACATTCGGTTACTAAATTTTATGTGGAAGAGAACCAGAGAGTGAACTACTTTTTTTTCCAGTAGAGCCATGGGTGAAATTTTGTGATGATTCCTTTAATTCTTTGTGTTGTGAATTCATCTTTATACTTAGTAATTAGGAGATTTGGTCTGCAGTTGTCCTCAGTGCTGATCCGACCCCGTGATGATTTCAATCTATTTCATGTTGTTTTGACTTTTTCCTGTCTTAGCTGGATACGATTCTAATCCGACGCTTATTCCCATGGTAATTCGACTTTGTTCTGTTTTATGTAGCCAAGCCCTATTCCTGATGGTACTTTTGCCGTCTGATTGCAATTCTGATCCCAGTTCTGACTCTGCTGGTAAACGAAACATCCTCAGCACGCCTCAGCACGCCGGCTGTTTGGCGATCGTCACTGGAAAGCAGCGCTGTTCCTAGCGACCTCCGCAAAGGGAGTCAACCGGACGACAGCTGTCAGTTATCCGCCACGCAATGCCCCAGACACACGCTGCTGCAGGTAGATGCCCGCCGACAACCAACTCTGCACTGACGATGACCAAATCAGGACTTTCATGGGACCTACCTGACGAGCCAGTTCCTCAAAGAATACACTTGTGACGTGTCTGCCCAGTCCAAGCTCCTCAAGAACCTTTATTCAGTGGTAATTCATCCATTTTTCTTTAGTGTTCAAATGAAGTTATTTGATGTCGCTATGTAACTCTCTAGTGTTCCGAAATTTTGCACACATCCAATAAAAAGGCGACTTTTGGCTTGAGTAGTTATGATGAAGCAGGTCGCTCAAGACATAAGAAATGGCGAAATTTTGCCTTAGAGCCCTGCTACAAACTCCCAGTCACCACAGTTTGCTATGCAGCGAGGGCTCGATATAATAAGAGTTAAGACATTTCAGGCACCCAGCGTGAGCCTCGACATCACGCGAATTACAACCCTACGCACGTAAAGGTCTGTTTTTATGTATAGTCAGGGCCAGACCTACGTTTTGTGAAACGCAGAAACCTACTTGTCCAGAATACAGCTTCAAACTTATCGCGTCATCCCACTAAAACCGTGAAACAATACCTCGTTCGCAAACAGATCTTCAGAAAGTTGCTTATCACAACGGTGTTTTTTGCAGTTTTGTTAATCTTTAATACGAAAAACCCCGTAAAATTCTGATTTTTTTGTATGTGATATACAGGGTGACTTTTTCCATCGTGTACAAGCTCTAGGGATTGATCAATGAGAGGATACGGAACAAATAAGGTCTAATAAGCTTATGTCTGGAAAGGCATGCTTTCCATAATAGAGGCCATTTGCCATCATACTATGTCACAGAGACTGTGGTCTAATAGGCGCTGCACCATGCAGCCACAGTTACAGTATGCTTGGTTCCCTCCTAGAGTGCGGTACGTTTACTTATACATCACTTTTACTTATACATCAGCCCTACCGCCCTCTTCTGCCACAGTAATTGGTAATGTTGTCACTGATTCATTTCTCTTGCTGCGATCTCAGACGCCTTGTCATGGCTCGCGCGGCTCCCCCCGTCGGAGGTTCGAGTCCTCCCTCGGGCACCGGTGTGTGCGTTGTGCTTAGTGTAAGTTAATCAGTGCGTAAGACTAGGGACCGATGACCTCAGCAGTTTGGTCCCATAGAACCTTACCACTTCTCTCGGTGATTCACCTTGTACTGCATGTAACACTGGGTTTCACACAATGGTTCTGTATTCCAATTGAGAGCTTGCCGAAATTGTGTTTACTTAGGGAAAGGCAAATGGCAACTGGCAACGGACAGCAAGATTGTATCAAGAGATCTATCTCCGCCGACAACAACCACAGCATTCGATGTTTGTAAGAGCGTTTCGCCATTTGTCTGAAACAGGGCCATTTCAGCAAGAACTGCGTACCGGAAATGTTCGAACACCAGACTTGGAGGCTAATGTGATTGACACTGTGGTCGACGACTGCCTTGTCAGTACTAGGCAGTTACCTGCCAGTACAGGGTAAGCCAGACAAGGATGTGGAACATTCTCCATGACAATTGTTACTACCCTTATCACTTAGTGCGTGTGCAGGGCTTACTAGCGACAGACTTTCCATATCGGGAGCAGTTTCGTGACTGGTTTATTCACCAGGCAACAACGATTCTGGGATTTGTCATCCATCGTAATCACAGATGAGGCCACCTTTGCGCGAAGTGGTATCTGGAAGATGAAATCAACTACTTTTCGTTTCACCAGTTGGTCACTAAGAGCACATTTAACAATACCATGTGTCTTCGAAAAAAAATTATGGGGAACGTCTCATCTCAGAAATCTATTGCAGCCTCCACCTGGCGTTTCTTCTTTGTAGAACAGTAAGATGTGTAGTATATTGCAGTTGCCCACGCACGCTTTGTGATTTGAAAACTGATATAACAGCATTTGTGAGAAGCATATCGCAGTCAAATCTGCAGAAAGTGCTTTCTAATAAAATTTTGCGGGTGCAGACTTGAAAAGCCGTCCCTGGACGTCATTTACAACATGCGTTGGATCGCACAGCAACTTTCCGAACACCAGCATTACATGGGACTTCTTCCGATTTGGTTTGTAGTACTCTTTGGCCTATGAAACAGGCCGTCATTCATCATACGATGGTGGTATTAATGCCTTCAGGCCTGTCACTTGGTTGCAGTTGGACGTGAAGCATAGAAATGAAGTTTTCAGAAAGACAGTACCGACGAGATGTCATCGCCCTACAACCAGAACAAAAGTGGAACAGGACTGATCCCTGCAACACTCAAGAGGGAACGTACTTCACAGGCGACATTTCATTTCCACAGGAAACACGTTTATGAAATAGCTTTCAAACTATTTCAAAGTACTACCTCAAAATCTTAGCAGGCGCATTGGCCTCACTTTACACAAAATCATAGATCACGGATTACTCCCCGCTCTCGTTTGCCAACAAATTGTGAATAACAGCAGTCGTGTGAAAAGGACAATTTTCGTCTTGGAATGTGCTCGCTTCTATTAATAGAATCGTGCTCACTATTTAAATGTTTTTATATTTCTAACCAGTCGTCTTTCTTATCATAAGACTCGTCGGACAAAGCGAGATGCTTACATTATTCAGCAGAATAATGTTATGAGTAAAGCCTCTTCCATGTATTTATCGTATTACAGTCAGAAATGCTGCACTTATACTATCACCTTTGGATTACTTTCCCCAATTACTAACTGAGAATTACCCTGAATAATGAATCCCTGTTATATATATTATTGGTGTTTTGCCCTTAAAGAGCGCATTTGGACTAAACTACATGGTCAGTTCCTTTTGCTGCCTTCCTTGCTGCCCAAACTTTCCTCAATCGCTTGCTGTGTTTCTGTTTCCGGTCCTCTGTCCATGCTTCTTGTCGGCTTTGTGTCTTCGGCTTCATCTTAATTGCCTTTTTGGTTGCCCATATTTCTTTCATCGTCCGGCTGTGATCTTGCTTGCGTTCTTCGGTCCATTTTACGCCTGTTCGTTTGTCACATCGTATCTCATGTAATTTACTTGTCTTAATGATGTTTCTGAATTTTATTCTGTCGTTTATTGTGTCTGCTGTTATGTTGAGTTGGTTCAGGTCGTTTTTTACCTCTGCCACACTTTGTTGTTTCTAGTGGTTACCCAGTCAAAGATCTGTTTGGTCAGCCTGTGTGATGGCATTCTGTATAGGTGTCCATAGAATTGTAGTCTGCGTTTTCTAATCTTTTCCGTGATTGTCTGTATGTTTGTATAGTTCCTCTGTAGGTTTCTTGATCCATATTCCAGTGTTGTTAGTTGCGCCAAATATTTTCCTAAGTATTTTCCGTTCTACTTTTTCTAGTTGTCTGATACGTGTATGCCCCAGGATTAGTGTGGTCTCTGCTGCATATAGTGCCTCGGGGAGCACCACCGTGTCGTAGTGGCATAATTTAGCTTTTTGTGAGATAGACTTCTTGTTTTAATGATTCCACACTACTTTGTATGCCTTGTCCTGTTTGGTCTTTCTTTCTTCGTTTGAGTCTCTGTTATGTCCACTCATTTCTAGTGTTTCACCGAGGTATTAGAAGCTTGCCGTTTTCTAAATCATGCCATACTTTGTGTTCAGAGATGAGAGTTTCTTTGTACTCGTAAACTGTGTCTTTTCGTAAAAGATCTGTAGTCCAGTTTTGGAAGCGATTTCTTGCAGTTTTTCAATAGCGTCTTTTGTTTCCTTTATACCTTTCGTGACAATCGCCAAATCGTCTGCAAAAGCCAGGCATTTAATCTGTAGGTTTCCTAAGGTTATCCCCTGTTGTGATGTTTCCCATTCTTTTATTACCTTATCTAACACCAGATTGAAAGGAGAGGTGAGAGGCCATCGCCTTGTCGGTCACCTGTGCGAATTTCAAAGGGCTCTGATAGTTCCCCACAGAACTTTACTTTGGCGGTCGTGTTGGTTAAAGTTTGCTCTATGATAGCCCGTGTTTTGTTGTCTACTTTGTATTCTGCTCGAATTTTGAAGAGAGTTTTCCGGTCGAAAGAGTCGTACGCCTTTCTGAAGTCGACAAAGGTAATGATCAGGTTCTGTTTGTGTTGTAAGATCATTTTCAGGTTCCAAATTTGTTCCGCACAAGACCGCCCTTTACGGAAGCCTGCTTGGTATTCCCCAATCAAGTGGTCGGTCTGGCATTCTAGTTTGTTCAGTAAAGCTTTAGAGAGGGTCTTGTATGTGACTGGTAGTAGGGATATTCCTCTGTAGTTGTTCGGATCAGTTTTGTCACCTTTTTTGTGTAGTGGGTGTATCAGGGCAGTTTTCCAGTCGTCAGGAATTTTCATGGTCTTCCAGATATATTCCAAGATCCTGTGGATGTCTTTGGTGGGTTCTGGGTCTTGTAACTTCGAGATTTCCGCGATGCTGTCTTCTCCTGGTGCTCTACGATTCTTGAGTGACTTGATTATTTCTTTAACTTCTTCTAGAGTTGGAGATTCACTAACTGGATTGTACGTGCTCGTTTCTGTCATCATTTCTTCCATAGGGGGTTTTGTGTTGAGCAGTTTTCAAAGTACTTTGCCAGAATGTCACAATTGTTTTTGGTATTGGTTTCTAGGGTTCCACCAGGTTTTCTGAAGCACAAGTTAGGTGGTTGATATCCAGTCATATTTTCTCTATACGTTCTGTAGAAGTTTCTTGTATTTTACTTCATGAAGTCCGATTCGATCTCCGTCAGTCGCCGTTTATCATACTGCCGTTTTTCACTGCGAATGATTTAGCTTGATTGATTCTGTGTTTTCAAGAAGTTCATCCAATTCTCTTGGGATTTATGGCTACAAGATTTTTTCCATGCAGTGATTCGTTGGTCAATAGCTTGATCACATGTGTGGTTCCACTAACGGTGTTTCCTTGTGCGTGGTGCTTGTGTTAGTTTCATGGCCTCTCGGATTCTTCATGAAAGTTGTGTCCAGTCTGTCGTTTTCTCCATTTTAATTTTGTGTAATATTTGTGTCTGGTTTAAAGTAAGGTATTCTGGATCTGGTCTAACAATTTTGTTTTTCTGGAGCTTTTTCTTGGGCAAGAGACGAATCCTGATCTTTAGTAGGTGGTGGTCTGAGTCGAAGTAGCCTTTACGTGTGGCTATGTTCAAAATATCTTTTTGTGAGTCTTTCTGGACTATTACGTGGTCGATTTGTAGTTCTTGCTTTCCCCTGGGGAATTTCCATGTGGTAATTTTCCGTGTTGGTTTCTTGAATTTTGTTGACATAATGGCGAGGTCGTGGCTTTTGCAAAAGTCTATCAGGTGTTTTCCATTTTTGTTGGTGTCTTTGTGTGGAGTATGTTTTCCTGTGGTATGTCTGTATATCTTTCCTTTTCCGAGTTTAGCGTTGAAGTCTCCCAGTATTATTTTGACTCTATGTGCAGGAATTTTTCTGATAGTTTCTTCCATTGTCGTCCAGAAGTCATCAATTTCGTGCGGGTTTTTCCTGTTGTAGTCATTAGTCGGTGCATGTGCGTTGGTTATTGTGTAGGATTTGTTGGCTGATTTCACTGTGATGGTACTGATTATTTCGTTTGGTGACGAAAAGTCGATTATGCTGTCCGTGATGGACCTGTGTACTGCAAATCCTGTGCCAAACAGCCTTAGGTTTTTCAGTTGTCTCGATGGTTTTCCTTTGTATATTCTGAAATTCTCCGTGTTAAAATGGTCTTCGTCTGTGAATCGTGTTTCTTGCAGTGCACATATTTTGATTTGAAATTTTTCGAGAGTGTCTGTCAGTTGTTTCATCTTTCCTGTCTTCATCAGTGTGTTCACGTTGAGTGTGCCGATGTAGTGCTTGCGTTTGGTGCTGAGGGAGTTTGAGAAGCTCCGATTCACCTCATGATGTCAGTGAGCCCCCGGAATCCGATGCTCACAACGATCCCAGTCTATTGACTGGGGCCCGGGGTAATGAGATTTTTCTCGTTGTCCCATCATGATGTTTAGTAGTTGGATGTATGGCATGCTACCGAGTACAATCTGACTTTCCAGATCAGGAGGTTGGTTGAGGCCGCCACTGACATGTGGAGCAGACGCCTTTTGTATCCGCCCACTGTGGGAACAGACGCTACTAGTAGTTTTGGACCGCCCCGAGTACTTCATTTCCTCGGTACCACCTAAATCTTGGAGGCATTCCCCTATCCGCCACCTGGGGAGGCGCTCGGTTGCGGGTCTACTAACCGCCCCGATATATGAGGTCCCATACTCCGAGGAGCGTAGGGAACAATGCGGGAGACCCGCACTGCCGACTAGGCAAGGTCGTAGCGGAGGTGGTATGCCATTGTCTTCCTCCGACCGTAATGGGGATAAATGATAATGATGAAGACGACACAACAACACCCAGTCATCACGACGCAAGGAAAATCCCTGACTCCGCCGGGAATCGAACCCGGGACCCCGTGCGCGGGAAGTGAGACGCTACCGCAAGACCACGAGCTGCGGACACTGACACACACACACACACACACACACACACACACACACACACACACAATTCCTCTAAGAAAATAGTACAATAATGGCTACGCCGGTTATCACTAAATCAGCTCCACTGATAAGCATTCATTTGAAATGAAGAATGGAGACCAGGCAATATGGAATTATGCTGCCATCTTCTCCCTTTATACGTATTCGAATTTCGGGAATAATGTCAACTGAAAAACAAAAAGAAAGAGAGAAAGAGAGAGAGAGAGAGAGAGAGAGAGAGAGAGAAAGAGAGAGAGAGAGAGCTGTTTGGAATTTACAATTATTCTGAAAAGAACACAAAAATTAAAATAAAATAACTTACAAGGAAATTGTTGACATTGGAGTATGAAACAGGTTTCAAGAAATTATTAAAATATTGTTTGATAAAGAAGTTAGCCATCGTTGTGATTACGGTAGTGTAGTAGCTGTTACGTATGTTGACTACTGAGTTCTAAGCTTCGCGGTACCTGTTTGCAGAAAAAAGTCGATCTATATTCAAAAACTCGCGGCACCCTCGTTTCAAAAGCACCTGACTCAAGGAAATAGTTTTTTGAGGGAAGCTATATTTTCTGCTCCCAGTGACACATGTCTCTACGTAAGAGTGAACCTAATAAAAAACAAAGACTTTTCAAAGTTAGAGTGCACCTCGTACACGCCAACAGGTGTTAGTGACGAAAGCTTCTATTAGACACAACGATCCACAGGCCCTTCACCTAGTAACGTATGCAATATTATGTGCAAATCAGCTATAATTCTACTTTTTGGCATTGATAGTCATTGGGAAAATGACTAAGTTATCGGGTTCTGGAGTGAAACTTCAATCAACATCGGAGACTGTAGAGGCTAGGAAAAGGAGACATCCTTGGTCTTGATGGCATTCACACGTAGCAGGCCAGACAATCTGAGCTAGGAATACCCGACGGCAATTACAGGCGTGGTCCTCCAGCGAACCAAGTCTTTGACTAATCACCAAAAAACGAAACCTTTGTCATTACCAGCTTTCTCCGCATCCATCTAGGAGTGGTGGAAGGTAAGGTCACACCAGTTCGAAAGTGAACACGTCGGTTAAAGCTCAAAGTTGTGCAACCCAACTTTTACGTAAACGACTATTTTACTTCGGACAGACTCCACAAGTGTGCTAGAGCAGTTGTGTTATACTTGACTTTGATAAATTAAAGGAAAAACCTTATTCCATTATGTTAAGTATATAGGAAAACCTTGTTCCAATTTGTTAAGTACATACGGATCTGACAAGAAGTTTTCCGTGAAAATTAATTATGAAATTACATAACGCAGTAAATTTTAAGATCACATTCGTCGTACTGAACCTTTGCCACAGCACAACTACTAGAGTTATATTTAAAATAAGTAAACTCTATTTCAGTAGTTAAAAACAATTGAGAAAACGTATATTACCAGAAACAAAGGTCAATTGCTAGTGGATCTCGCCTTCTATTTGCCGCCAATACGCTCGTTTCTTTGTGTTTCCATCTACATATTTTTAGAATAAATTTCTTATTTAAGCTCCTGTTGACACAGTTCTGAGAAAGACGACGATCTGGTAATTATAAAAGTTAAGCTGCATATTATCTTAACAAATTAAAGGAGAAACTGTAAATACCGATCTGAGAAAAGATTTTTCGTGGAAAATAATTATGATATTACGTACTGCAGTAAATATTAAGCGGAACCACCTGAGAATAAATTTTATTTCAGTAGTTACAAACAATAGAAAAGAAATGCCTATTCTCACTCCGCGAACCAACGGCTATTTGCTAATGGATGCCGCCATCTACAAATAATCGTTATATAGAAAATTTTCATTTGTCTTTTGAGTTTTCTAGGAAATCAAAAAAACACCATGCAAGATCGGAGAACGAACGGTTTGGTGAAAAATAAGAATTAGCTAAAAACATTGGCAATCGTTTGTATCTTAGCAGACATGCAGTTTGATGGGACTTAAGCCGTGTAAATTAAAAGCAAGCATGTTGTTTTTAGATATATCACAGCAACGAGATAAAAGCAACTCAACTATGTCTTCAGTGAAAGAGAAAACACTAAAATCCTTGTTATGTGGCACAAGCTTCGTTATTTGTAAGACATCATGTACCCCCGATCGGTCAGCCACAACAATGCAAATAATTATCTTTTTTATTTACATTTGCGTCCATGACGCATTCGAAGGAATATAATCTGATTTGACAAGTGGCGTAAAGTTTTCACTCGAAGTCACGATCGTTTAGCCAAAACCTATGGACGCATTCACTCACACTATCAGACCGAACATTTCGGTACTGGAAAGTTATTATCTGTTAAGGCGAGTGCTTCATACAAAGATCATTTTAGATTCCGCATAAATAATTACAAAGACTGTTGTGCACCAGATGAGCTGAACACAACATCAAAAGTTTAAAATAAAAATTATAAAGTATTACAAATAATGCAGAGTGTTTCAGTTTTTAAAGTAGTGTTAAGAACTGTGGGATTTATATTACTAATAGGAATAAATATTTCTGCCGCCATAGAGTTTTCGCGTACAGGACAGCTTATAAAGTAGGATTTATGGTAAAGTAACTAAACGGCACCCGACAATTAAGGGAACATTTAGTAGCCAGGATACCTTATGTTCCACTCACAACAACCAGTAAATTTGTTTAACTGACATGCCTGGGACCGACAGACACACTTGCGGTGGAAAATGAAACCGTACTAGCAAATAATTCTTCATTGTTGAAAGAAATTGAAAGTCTCTCAGTGGATTTCGATGAAAACCGAATCACCTTGTAACCAATACGTTCCCTATTACTGATTTTCATTTGCGTTAGTATTATCAAGTGGAGGGTACCGATCAATTTTTTTGGAAATACAAGTGAAGTGGATATATTATAAATAGAAATCAAGATATTCAGTCGCGCAACAGATGACAGCATTCACAACTGATTATTAAATGGCCAGTCAAGTACAACGGAGATCAGACTGCACAACAATAACTAATACTATACTCTAAGACCATGAGGGATACATGGAAATTGATCAAAAAGTGATATTCGTACAGGTATCGCCAGGAAATACAAAATTGTAGACTTCAGCGGCCCATGGATGAAAGTGTGACGCTGTAGAGCAGTTTCACCTCACAGCTCGCATGGACAGTAAACGCAGATGTCAGCATTTGAGATAGGACATGTAGTTGGGCGCAGAGACGGCAGTTGGAGTAACTGGAAAATCGCTCGACGTTTGAATAGAAGCGGTGTCACTATTCAACGATGTTGGCAGGGATATGTGAACCATTGCCGAGAACAGTGTTAAGACTGTAGCGGTCTGCTTATAAAGACGACATAATGAGAGGACCGAGCAACCGTCAATCACTCACTGCACCGGATTCATCATTATTGCCGATCCGACGTGCAACTGGTGCTTGAGTACCCACAAGGACCACAGAAAGGTGGCTGGTCTGATGGTGCTCGTTGACCTCTGTAAAGCAACCAGTTAGTATTCAGCGGCTGTTATCCGCAGATTTTTGAGCTACCCCTTGGATCGTAACATCGGAGGGAATGCCTACGGATACCTGTCACTGAATACTGGCTCCTGTTTTGAATGGACCAGAGGTAGGGTTCTTCCTACAAGTCGGTCAAGGGGCCTGAAGATGGCATAATTAGCGCTGCAATTGGTTCCTCAAATAAAATAACAACTGGAAATTTAAATATTTTATTCTGAACAGCTAAGGTACCGCAAACATCCGTAGAAAGATGGACTTGCAGAGATCGTATGCCACTGTGTCAGGCTCATTCGGCCTGGTATCTCATTGGCAGGAGTCGGGTTGTCCTCAACAATGAATGATGAGTCCCATACTAAGCTAATATCTGTGCTGATTTCCTGGTCGAATTTATTCCTGTCACCTTACTACTTACCGGGCTCCTAGGTATCATCTTCATAGATATAGTTTAAAATCAACAACACCCTACTGCTGTGCTGAAACAAAACTGTCCATCTCAGGTTGAGAGACTGGGAGAAGAAGACTTTAAACGAAATCTGGCAACATGCAGTAAGCTTCATTTGTAGCTTCATTTGTGAGAGTGCCGGTACGACTTTGTTGCAGAAGTTTAGTTTTCTGTGTTCTACAGTGGCGTGCGAGATGTACTGACGGCCACGTGTAAGGCTCCTGAACCCTGCTGACCTCTGCTGGCAGCATGCGGCTCGTTGCGACCCTGGGCGCCGAGCAGACAGGTGCGGGATGCGCCGCCTGCGTAACGAGGGCCCGTCTCCACCGCACTCGCTATTGACGACACCCTCGCGAGCCGTAACCGTGACGTCATACGCCGGAATTAGGCCGCGACGTACGATCGCGGGTGCTCCGGTCGCAACGCAAACTCTTCACAGCAGTACACGTCTCGGTGAATGGCACTGTTGATAATCGGGAGGAAGTCAGGAATTTCGCCTGACTGCATGGCTGTTCAAATGGTTCAAATGGCTCTGAGCACTATGGGACTCAACTTCTAAGGTCATCAGTCCCCTAGAACTTAGAACTACTTAAACCTAACTAACCTAAGGACATCACACACATCCATGCCCGAGGCAGGATTCGAACCTGCGACCGTAGCGGTCGTGCGGTTCCAGACTGTAGCGCGTAGAACCGCTCGGCCACTCTGGCCGGCTGCATGGCTGTGGGATATAAATAATATTGTCTGAGCTAACATTCCATTGCGACTATCAGTCAACCGCATTGACATAACACACCGCAACTACCAATATTTACTGACGAGTAGTAGGTCCAATAACCATTAGAGATAGGAATTTCCATCCTTTTACACTACTGGCAATTAAAATTGCTACACCACGAAGATGACGTGCTACAGAAGCGAAATTTAACCGATAGGAAGAAGATGCTGTGATATGCAAACGATTAGCTTTTGAGAGCATTCACTCAAGGTTGGAGCCGGTGGCGACACCTACAACGTGCTGACATGAGGAAAGTTTCCAACCCATTTCTCATACACAAACAGCTGTTGACCGGCGTTGCCTGGTGAAACGTTGTCGTGATGCCTCGTGTAAGGAGGAGAA
Organism: Schistocerca americana; assembly: GCF_021461395.2. Taxonomy (NCBI): domain Eukaryota; kingdom Metazoa; phylum Arthropoda; class Insecta; order Orthoptera; family Acrididae; genus Schistocerca; species Schistocerca americana. The sequence continues at coordinate 1,095,547,518 of NC_060119.1, read as the reverse complement.
ATGCGTACCATCACGTTTCCGACTTTGATAAAGGTCAGATTGTACCCTATCGCGATTGAGTTTTATCGTATCGCGACATTGCTGCTCGCGTTCGTCGAGATCCAATGATTGTTAGCACAATATGGCATCGGTGGGTTCAGGAGGGTAATACGGAACGCCGTGCTGGATCCCAACGGCCTCGTATCACTAGCAGTCGAGATGACAGGCATCTTATCCGCATGGCTGTAACGGATCGTGCAGCCACGTTTCGATCCCTGACTCAACAGATGGGGACGTTTGCAAGACAACAACCATCTGCACGAACAGTTCGACGACGTTTGCAGCAGCATGGACTATCAGCTCGGAGACCATGGCTGCGGCTACCCCTGACGCTGCATCACAGACAGGAGCGCCTGCGATGGTGTACTCAACGACGAACCTGGTTGCACGAATGTCAAAACGTCATTTTTTTCTGATGAATCCAGGTTTGTTTACAGTATCATGATGATCGCATCCGTGTTTGGCGACATCGCGGTGAACGCACATTGGAAGCCTGTATTCGTCATCGCCATACTGGCGTATCATCCGGCGTGATGGTATGGGGTGCCATTGGTTATACGTCTCGGTCACCTCTTGTTCGCATTAACGGCACTTTGAACAGTGGACGTTACATTTCAGCCGTGTTACGACCCGTTGCTCTACCCTTCATTCGACCCCTGCGAAACAGGCTTCATCAATGGTGGCGCTGCGTGCATGAACGGAACCATGAGCCGCGAATCCAAGCAGTTTTGTTCTCGTCCACTGAGAGATGCGTTTGGTTACCTCATCTTCCGAACTACGTCGTAAATAGGGGTTCTCCCCGTGCCCTGGGTCACTTCCGACACCCACACATGATGACTCACTTTATTAGCAGTGCTGCCACACATTTGCTCGTGTTTCTGCGAATCTTTGCCACTTTCAAAGTCTGACTCTTTCATGTGCCTGAGCAGATACACAGGTGTCTTCTTTCACACGAGCGACTACCCGGAAAACGTCGCCTCCTTTCTGTGTTAATCGCACTGAACGGCAATCAAAGCTGCGTGTTCCGGTGCTACTTTTCTCGAAGGAAGAACATGCACACATTGAATTAGATGCAGTAGCCCGTAGACGGTTGTTGAGTGATGGCCCGACAAACCGAACGACTGTACCAAAATGCACAGAGTTTCATAGCTATGGTGTGATCCCACTGAACCAATAGCTCCAATAGTCTGTCAGCGCCTGCAACCGTGACCACACACATGAGCGACCTCCCAGCAAACGTTCAAGTGCTTCAAATGGCTCTAAGCACTATGGGACTTAACGTCTGAGGGCATCAGTGCACTAGACTTAGAACTACTTCAACCTATCGAACCTAAGGACATCACACACAGGATTCGAACCTGCGACCGTACCAGCAGCGCGGTTCCAGACTGAAGCGCCTAGAATCGCAAAACGTTCCAGTGCCTCAGCTCATTTCCAGCAGAGGCATTGTACGCTAGATCCCCAATATTTTGTAGGGTCCTGTGTCCCACTTGGTAAAAACGTGAGCCGTATAGGATTACTTTGTTGTCCTTGTGTCTCTTGCCTGCCTGTCAGTTTGTCCGACACTTCAAAATCCTTTTACTCAAGAAGAGGCAGACATCAATTTGAAATTTTTGTCACACATTAAGGTCTACAGTTAATTGGAAATACAAAAAACTGAAGCTTCTAAGTCAATGCAATCAAAAAGTACGCCAATTTTTGTCACATTTTTGTTGGGCACAAACTCAGTCATAAAAACCTACAGGGTACTCCAATTGACCTAAAATCATGAAATTAGCCATGAAGTAAGGTTTTAAACTACAAAGAAATTAAAAATTTAAAAATTGTTTATTTGTAATCAAACCACAAGACAAAAACATTTATTTCATTTGTTATCATACTGTCTCTATCCCTCTGTTAAGACACCTTTCAGATGCCGAGAATTCTTCAGGGTTGTATGGCCGTGGTCCATGAAACTCTTCTATCCCTGACGTCTCGTCCAAAGCTACGTTGGACATCTTCGGAGGTGCTCCTGGTTGTGCTGAGTCTTGCCGAATGACGAGTCGGACGTCGAAGAACGGCCTAAATACCGTGGAAAGTGGGCGTAGTCTGGATTTCACTTGACAGCAGATATAAATCTTCTCAAAAATAAAAATAAAATATAACTATTGATCATTGTACGTCAAAGAACAAAACTTCTCATCGATTCTGTAGCGCCACTGTCCGTATATCGCTGTCATAGCTTTTTCTTTTCTGTTAAAAGTATCCACATTTTTATATATTTCGATGGGTTCTCTACATATCCGTGTAAAATAGTTCGTCATAGTACATAAAACTTCAGTTTCCGAAAATTTCACTACGTGATCACCCGACTGGAGAGCGGGCCGACTATGTTTTCCCTAGTCGGCAAAGACTTTTATGTTCCTTCAAGCTTGTATTCACACTTCTCTTTGTAGTTCCAGTGTTGACCCTATCACATGTACACGGAATCTTGTATTCATCACTTTCAGACAGAGGGGGACGTTTATCCTTAAAGGGACGAAGTGCTTGGCAGCTGAAACATCCGGTCGTGAAAGCCTTCATTGTATGATAAGACACCTTTGTTTTCATTAACGGGTATACATACCATGTTGAAATTTACGTTACATACTGACATCTACAGTCCCTTGGTGGTATAATAAACGTCAACCTCTAAGTCAATGCAATCAAAACAAAACTCCATTTACGTCACATATTTTGATACTCGCCAACTCCGTCATAACTTGAAGTTTCAAATCAGCGCACACTCCGCTGCAGAGTGAAAATCACATTCTGGAAACATCCGCTAGGCTGGGGCTAAGCCATGTCTCCGCAATACCCTTTCTTTCAAGAGTGCTAGTTCTGCAAGGTTCGCAGGAGAGCTTCTGTAAAGTTTGGAAGGTAGGAGACGATGTACTGGCAGAAGTAAAGCTGTGAGGACGGGCCGTGAGTCGTGCTTGGGTAGCTCAGTTTGGACGGCGCTATGGTCGCCAGCCGGTGATGGCATTGTTATGCTAAGGGGGACATTCACCTAGGTTTCCATGATACCTGTGGTATTAATCGATATCACTATGACAGCAGCGGACCACGTGAATACAATTCTGACCACCTGCATCCATTACTGTTTGATGTGTTCACCGACGGTGACGGCGGAATACCACACCACGTCGTAAGCCCAGCGTCATCCTCATGTGATTTGCCGTACATGATAGCGAAGTGACGTTGATGCTTTGGCCATCAAATTTGCCTGGTCTGAATCAGTCGGAACACCTTTGTGACGCTATCGAGGGCCTTCTCCACGCCCCAAACCACCTACACGTAATTTACTGGAACTGCGTTACCTGCGTCTAGAGAACTGGTGCCACATACCTTCGGAAACTTACCAAGGACTTGTCGAATCCATGCTACAAAGAAGGGCCGCTACACTGCGTTCCAAAGGTGGGCCAATATGATATTAAGCAGATGGTCTTAATATTCGGCGATGACGGGATTATGTAGGAGACAGGAACTAGAATGACTGCAGGACACTTGTGAAGTAATTTCTTCGGCACCTAACGAAAACGTAAACAGCTGATGGGAAAGAGGTGCACTGGAATGTATATTAAGTAATCGAGGACGAAGAGTGTACCGGTTAGTGCTATTTCGAGATGAAAACGTTGAGAGAGGGGAGTCAGCCGTGTCGAGCCAGATCAGATCTATCAAAATATCGATGACTATCCCTACACAAAAGAAAAAGGCCAGGTGCAGGTAGGATTCGTACACAGTGGATTCCGTGTGAACCTAATAATGTACCGCACATGTGCAGTTCTTCCATTCAGGGAGAGGATATAGACGTTTATTGCTTGTTATTGATACTGGCAAGATATCGGTCACAGAGATTCCAAGACATTCGTGAGTATAAGAAATGACAAAGGAATCCTTTTTTCCTGTTATGTAACTAAAAATTAAAAAATTTTCTGATTTCTATTTCCTTTGCTTGTTCTGTGAAACCTTTCTTCTTACCAAATTCCATGATTCCAGACTAACGGGAAGTACCCTATAGGTTATGACGGAAACTTCCTGGTAGATTGTGTGTCGGACCAAGACTCGAGCTCGGGACCTTTGCCTTTCGCGGGCATCCTAGTAGCCGTTCGCCTGGATGATGACGTATATTGAAACGACCATCGACCTAGTGTAGCAAGGAAGGTAATTCTTCCGACCAGGCGACATGTTCTCATTTAACAGCTTTCCAGTCTCGACGATCCTCTCTGTCCATTGCGCCTATATTGAACGTTTTAGAAAAATGTAGAGCGTGTCAGAAAATTCGCGTTACAGACTTCCAGAACTTGTAGAGGAGAGTACCTACACGATATAATGCAGCCGTTTGAAAACATGTTTGTTAGGTAGGTATGCTACAGGGTGGAGGGGGCTGGGGGAGTGGGGGGAGGGAGGTAGAGATTGTGGCTAATTTAATTTAACATCCATCCTACCTTCCTGACCTGGTTCGAGCGTCATTCATTGGTCTGTGAGTGTTAGGGAAACACGCCTGAATACGCGTTTGTCGAGTACAGCGACATTACCCCTCTGATTGGTGATGATCTCTGTAATTGAAGAACTGCTCGCAGCCTTTATCAAGGTCGTTCTCCACGACGTCCGACTGCAACATACACCCTTTCTGAAACAATTATGGAACGGCCTCGTGAAAGCAACTTCACTGCCGGACGCTGTGGCAGAGCGGTTCTACACGCTTCAGTCCGGAGCCGCACTGCTGCTACGCTCGCAGGTTCGAATCCTGCCTCGGGCATGTATGTCTGTGGTATCCTTAGGTTAGTTATGTTTAAGCAGTTCTACGTCTAGGGGATTGATGACCTCAGATGTTAAGTCCCACAGTGCTCAGAGCCATTTGAACTATTTGAAGTACCTTCACTGTCAGCAGGCGTGACTGTGGTGCTCTAGGGAGATGCTGCACATCCGCATTGGAAAAGGCTGTACTGCATCACGTTGGAGAAAACCCGTCAATGGATACTCGAGCAATTAATTTCGGTATTAATGACTGTAACTGAAAAACAAGTGGTGGGTCACGCCTGTTAATTACTAATAAAAGTGGTCGCGTTACAACACGTTTTGAAACGGTCCGTTTCTGGTCATGGACTCGAGTCCAATATATTATCCAATCACTAACTCTTTATGTTAAATGCAAGCGAAGAGTTCATCTAGTACTTTCTCGTCAAACCCACACTCATTCGTAACACGCGTTCAAACCAGTAAATTTCCTATTTCAGGTAATGAATTACCGTCATTCGATCGATATTTCCTAAATCCAATTCGGTGACGTAAGGTTGCGTGACGAGATACCAGACTTTTTTTGTCGTTAACATTGGAATCACCAACAACGTAAATCGAATATCACCAGCAACGACGTCGGCAACGGGTGCCAGGTAGAAAAGGGAAAGAACAAGTTTGAGGTGAATTTTTCAGCTGTTAAAAAAATAATAAAATAAAATGAAAACCAAAATTAAAAACAATAAAAAATAAAAACTTTAAAAAGAACATGCATACTTTTTCCGCAGATTATTAACAGTTTCCTACGAAATGTAATGGCAATAAGCATCTAAAATTTATCGAAGTTCCAAATTGGTTATGAACTATGCTCCAAAGATGATAAAAAACGTAGAGAAAACGTTGTATATTACATGGTATTCCCTATATGTTCCAGCAAAATGGGAAATAAGCAACGGCGTCCTGTAAAGTATGTCACCATCACGAACTGGATCACGATGTACAGGGTGAGTCACTACCTGTTGCCACCTAGGATAACTCCAAACTATGTTAGTAGCTGAAACGTTTGTGGGACAAATGTTGCATAGGAACAGGGGAGCCATAATATGGCGTTGGTTTTCTGTTTCTTGGTGGGGTCGAGTCAGAGATGTGAAGGTCGCCTTTGTTTTTTTAATTGTGGTATTATGTTCTGGTACTTATTTTCTGATAGCAGTTATTGAGACAAATCCAGTGATGTTTAACAGTACAATGTTTGAAGGTCCATGAAGATCAAAAAGGTGGCATCAACGTCCATGTACAGAAGGTGTTCGAAGTGATGACCATTGGTAACAATGCAGCGCTGCAATCTTTTTATCATGGATTGAGTGGCGTTCCTTATCACTTCGGCACTTATCGAAGCACGTGCTCTGACAATTCTCTCTCGTATATTGTACCAATAGTAAATATTCACCGAATACGGCGTATCCATCTAACGTGCCATTGACGTGAAAGCACCATTGGACGGTTACGCAGTAAACACTAATAGGAACGGTAAGACTAGTATCGTCGAACCAAGCGAATGTGAATGATGTATTCCTTCGAAGAACAAGTCGATATGCTTCTCATTTACGGAGAATGCCAACGAAATTCAGTGAGAGCTAGAGATTTATAGACTGAAAGAAACCCTAAACGTACTCACCTTGCACGTCGTACATTTAAATATGTGTATGATAAATTGGGAACAACTGGTCCTTTAACGCATCAGAAACATATCCCGCAAAGGAAAGTTACTAAAGAGGAAACGGTAATTGGTACTCTTGCCACTGTGGTTCTAGATCCTTGTGTTAGTTAGCGTCATCTCGCAAGGGAATCTGGCATGAGCCAGCGTAGTGTTGTTCGTGTTCTGCACCACCATCAATATCATCCTTACCATACCAGACTGCAGCAAGAATTAATTGGTACGGACTGTATGCGTCACATTCAATTTTGCCCAAGGGCTCAACTTCATATTCAGAGGCTTGACACATTCATTAATTTGATTTTAATTACTGACTAGGCTACATCCACAAACCATGGAAATGTTAATTTCCATAACAGGAATTACTGGGCAACTGAAAATCGATGTTGGCTGCGGCAAGTTGGACATCAAACACCGTGGTCGGTGAATGTATGGTGTGGGATTCTGGTGGACAGAATTATAGGCCCCCATTTCCTCGAAGGAAATCTTAATGGTAGGAAGTTCACCACATTCTTGCTAGACACATTAGGTCTGTTATTGCAAGAAATACCTATAGGTACAAGGAACAGAGTTTGGTACCAACACGATGGGTGTCCGGCACATTTTTCGCTGATGGCTTGAAATGAGTTGCAGAGACAATTCCTAAATCGTTGAATTGGGCACGGAGGAGATGCGTCGTGGCTGACTCGTGCGCCAGACTTGACGCTTCTGGATTTTTTCTTGTGGGGATTCGTAAAATACATCGCTTTTAGAGACGTTCCAACTACACCTGAAGATATACGAGAGACAATTGTCAGAGCATGTGCTTCGATAAGTGCGAATGTCAGAGCATGTGCTTCGATAAGTGCGAATGTGGTAAGGAATACCACTCAGTCCATGCTAAGAAGATACCAGCACTGTACTGATACCAATGGTCATCACTTCGAGCACCATCTGTAAATGGACGTTCATGCCATCTTTGTGACCTTCGTTGACTTTCAAAGTTTTTACTGTTAGACACATTGGGTTCGTCTCGATAGCCGCTATAAGAAAATAAGTGTATGTGTGAAATCTTGTGGGACTTAACTGCTAAGGTCGACAGTCACTAAGCTTACACAATACTTAACCTAAATAATCCTAAGGACAAACAAACACACCCATGCCCGAGGATGGACTCGAACCTCCGCCGGGATCAGCCGCACAGTCTTCTTGGACTGTGCAGCGCCTACACCTCTAAGCTAATCCCGCGTGGCAGAGAATAAGTACCAAACTATAACGTCCCTTTTAAAAAGACAAAGTTGACCTTGATATCTCTGAAGCGACCCTACCTTGCAACAACCAACGTCATACACTCCTGGAAATTGAAATAAGAACACCGTGAATTCATTGTCCCAGGAAGGGGAAACTTTATTGACACATTCCTGGGGTCAGATACATCACATGATCACACTGACAGAACCACAGGCACATAGACACAGGCAACAGAGCATGCACAATGTCGGCACTAGTACAGTGTATGTCTACCTTTCGCAGCAATGCAGGCTGCTATTCTCCCATGGAGACCATCGTAGAGATGCTGGATGTAGTCCTGTGGAACGGCTTGCCATGCCATTTCCACCTGGCGCCTCAGTTGGACCAGCGTTCGTGCTGGACGTGCAGACCGCGTGAGACGACGCTTCATCCAGTCCCAAACATGCTCAATGGGGGACAGATCCGGAGATCTTGTTGGCCAGGGTAGTTGACTTACACCTTCTAGAGCACCTTGGGTGGCACGGGATACATGCGGACGTGCATTGTCCTGTTGGAACAGCAAGTTCCCTTGCCGGTCTAGGAATGGTAGAACGATGGGTTCGATGACGGTTGGGATGTACCGTGCACTATTCAGTGTCCCCTCGACGATCACCAGTGGTGTACGGCCAGTGTAGGAGATCGCTCCCCACACCATGATGCCGGGTGTTGGCCCTGTGTGCCTCGGTCGTATGCAGTCCTGATTGTGGCGCTCACCTGCACGGTGCCAAACACGCATACGACCATCATTGGCACCAAGGCAGAAGCGACTCTCATCGCTGAAGACGACACGTCTCCATTCGTCCCTCCATTCACGCCTGTCGCGACACCACTGGAGGCGGGCTGCACGATGTTGGGGCGTGAGCGGAAGACGGCCTAACGGTGTGCGGGACCGTAGCCCAGCTTCATGGAGACGGCTGCGAATGGTCCTCGCCGATACCCCAGGAGCAACAGTGTCCCTAATTTGCTGGGAAGTGGCGGTGCGGTCCCCTACGGCACTGCGTAGGATCCTACGGTCTTGGCGTGCATCCGTGCGTCGCTGCGGTCCGGTCCCAGGTCGACGGGCACGTGCACCTTCCGCCGACCACTGGCGACAACATCGATGTACTGTGTAGACCTCACGCCCCACGTGTTGAGCAATTCGGCGGTACGTCCACCCGGCCTCCCTCATGCCCACTATACGCCCTCGCTCAAAGTCCGTCAACTGCACATACGGTTCACGTCCACGCTGTCGCGGCATGCTACCAGTGTTAAAGACTGCGATGGAGCTCTGTACGCCACGGCAAACTGGCTGACACTGACGGCGGCGGTGCACAAATGCTGCGCAGCTAGCGCCATTCGACGGCCAACACCGCGGTTCCTGGTGTGTCCGCTGTGCCGTACGTGTGATCATTGCTTGTACAGCCCTCTCGCAGTGTCCGGAGCAAGTATGGTGGGTCTGACACACCGGTGTCAATGTGTTCTTTTTTCCATTTCCAGGAGTGTATTATGGCCCCCGTTGTCGCATGCAACTTTTGTCCTACAAACTTTTCGGCTGCTATCATACTTTCGGAGTGTTTCTTGGTGGCAATAGTGAGTCATTCACACTGTATACAGCTGTACCTACTTTTATTTTGAAAATTATGTCATTGTCGAATGCTTCCTAGTGACACGTAGGCAGTGTTTTTATTAGTCCCCGTTTGTCGTCAAAGTACGATAGATATTAATCGTTACAACAGGCAAGAGCATACTGAGAAAGGTGAGACTCCGACAGCATATTACGTTGTGCCATTGCTTACTTCACACTTGATAAAATGTTGTGTAGCTGTGAGTGTGGTAAATTCAGAGCTCCAGCCCGTAGTGAATTGGCTTGTAGGATCGATAACTGGTAAGGGCAGGTACGTCTGCCAGACGGCGTGGTCACAACAGGCGACAGATTACGGTCTAAAACGTTTCTAATACACATACTTAGTAGCCCAAACATAAGACGCGAAAGTCACTGGGAGACCAGGACCGCGTATTTTTCTCTCTGTACGCTGGCGATATTCAGAAGAATTAATATCACTGCAATTTTAAGCGAGAATGGCTCCTTTATGAATTAGGTCCACTCCAGGCAATAACAACAAATCTTGAAAAATGACATACTCTAGAGTAAATGATATTTAATTGAAACCCTCATCTGCCGACAGGTGTTGTTGACATACCTTGATGGAGACAGCTGAAAATGTGTGGCCCGACCGGGATTCGAACCCGGGATCTCCTGCTTACATGACAAAAGTCTATCCAGCCATTCACCTTCGTCTGTGCGCGCAGGTTGCCGAACTCTTACGGTAATCGTCACCTTAGTGTGCGCGAGTAATGAGTGGATGGGCAAATATCTATTAGGTACATTAAGTATGGAGATTGTGGACAGCTGGGAACGTGGTTCTCACGGGAAGCGTGCAAGGGATAAGTCCCTGCAGTCGCGCTATTCATCTGTGTCCTCGGTGGCTCAGATGGACAGAGCGTCTGCCATGTAAGCAGGAGATCCCGGTTTCGAGTCCCGGTCGGGCCACACATTTTCAGCCGTCCCCATCAAGGTACGTCAACAACACCTCTCGACAGCTGAGGGTTTCTATTAATTTCATTTATTCTAGAGAAGCTGCACGGTCGTCAATGGTATCTGTTCTTTCGAGAACAGTTACTATCTCCATATATAATGACATACTCGGTCAGTATCTATACATACATCGCAAAGATATCAGATGAGGGACGTCGGGAAACGGAAGATTTGGATAGGCAATGATAGTATATAGTTAATGGTTTCAACAACAGAAGTGATGTAATATTTTTTTGTGATAGACGATTTCCTCTCAGAAGTCAGTAGGGAAGTGCTCATTTCCTGTGCTACACAGTTTCAGACACACCCTTTTTCGATATTAATGAATTAAATTCAGCATTAGATTCTGTGTTACGATCTCTCGGCTTTTCTCAGCGTGATTGAGAGATAGTGTGCTTTCGGGTGTTACGCCGATATGTTGGTTCCATTTTTATGCGCAATATTCCGACGACAGGCACAGTCTCATTCTTCAGGTGCTGCCAGTTCAGTTCTGCATATACGGGGCTGGACTCCAAACAGACTGTTTCAGGGTGTAAGCAGCTTGACACACATGAAGAAGACGACTAGGTCGGTTGCTGCAATATCGTGCATAAGAATGGAATCAGCAAATCGACTGTTCAGCCGGTAGCACACATTACGTAGAGCTAGTGATTCCTTGACTGGGTATGAAAAAACATGATGCAATGGTTGTTACTGCAAAACTGAAGAAAATTTCGATACATTCACAAGCTTTTCCCTTAGGGAACCCCTGTGTTATGGTTCTGATTTGGATCTCCTGAATACTACATATGCAGTACCTCATCCTGGTGTATATGTCGACTGGGATGACATGTTAGAGGTCTTATTGCTGTCCAGTAGAGTATCTGACACGCTTTCTGACTTGATGCCCTCTAAATATGTGACGTGGGTGTGTATCAAATAAACCACTAAAATGTTTGAGACCATCCTGGTATTAGCGATCGTGTGCAGAAGCAGAGATTCAGAGATGAATGCACATATTATTCCCTTGGAGATGGAAATCCTTGCACATCGAACGGGACGACGCTTACAGTACAGATATGAACAGTAAACACTGTGTTGGGAAATTTTATGGTTAAACTTTGTGAGCATTGTTACTGAAAATAACATGTGCCTCAAGCTACATAGCAGGACTATTTGCGTCACGTCAAGCGCAACGATACAAAGCATGAGAAGCTATCTGAGCAGTTAATAAAGGCACCACAAAGCCTGAACAACTCTTAGTTAAGGCACCAATAAAATACAACCACTCTATAGTATGTTATGAAATGAACTGTTCTCAAATCTTTAACCAAATCTATGTTTCTAAATATATTATTTCCAGACCACAGACGATGCTTTAAGTGAGTAAAGCGAAACGTGTGTGACAGAACAAATGCGTAAATTTAGTGCTTATAATGACGGAGCTGAAATACCTTACGTAAAAATCTAGGTTACACTGATATAAGATAGATTAAATGTGAGTTACCTCTTGAGAGTCAAAAATACACAATTTTAGAGGTATGAATTGTTGACACAGTACTCTTACAACGTGTAAGCATATAGGTAGCACTTTCACGTTTCGCACAGCAACTGCCATAGATAAGTACGATATTTATCAACTAAGAGCTAACGTGCGTCTTCGAGGTTTCTGGACAAGCGACATATTAAAATGATGATGCTTACCCATTACGGATGTTTTAGAACCAGTGCCTGTTTATTTAATGTAAATAAATAAAACTTTTTTGAAATAATTATTTATTTGTTCTGTTAACCGGTTTCAAAATCATTTTATTTTTTTTATAAAATATTCGCCATATTGTGTAAATACGTACAAAAATCGTGCAAGATTTTTTGCGCGGATACTCTTTTAGGCCCTTCAAAGCCCTGAAGTTGTATGCTTTTCATTCATTTTAAAGTGGAATGTGCGTATTCTGAAACTGTTAGCAGAAATAAAGATTTCGAATCGTGCCAGAGGTAGTACTTCTCTTTACATAGCTGTATCTGTATAAATGAATTAACTGTGACGCTTCTTGCGGACGATGCCCTTCTATTATTGCTTACGAAATCGATTATCTGGGAAATGTAGTAGTAACTACCTCAGAAAGTAGTTAAATGCCAACTTTTTTAGCTTCAACAATCGCAGCAAGAACTGGGAACCAACGAATAATGTTGGAACCAGTACAAGAAAGGTACTATGGAATCTTAGCCGCATGGAGCGGAATCCATACAGACAATCAAAAGATGAGTGAAGTAAGAAACGATTGAGAACAGTTGTGCGCGACAGATTTAATGAACTAGGAAAACCTAACCTGCCATGTTGCAAAAAAAAAAAAAAAAAAAAAAAAAAAGTCCATTCAGTTTTGGAATAATGCAGACATAGTCAGTGGAACAATGTCTTCAATTCAGATGCTCTTGCTTCGTAATAGCACCGGAATGCATCTTGATAAAATGAAAGCTGTAATGTTAAATTCCGTCTTATAAAACTGATTCACGTTAGAGAATCGATGATACAAAATTAGCGGTGCGAAGGGAAACAACAGAAATATATTTGAAGACTCATTTAAGTGTAGATCACATGCGAAAAAAGTCACCTATAATTCACGTGTGTGTTTGTTTATCTGTGGCTATTACAAAACTGGACTAATGTGAAACGGTTCAGCAACACATATTTATTTATTGCTGCGATTAAATGAGAGGAAATTATCGATTTCATTCGGGGCCACAACGAGCTATGGGAGGATCAGGGGTACTCGCTCCTATGCAGGAAGGTGAAGACAGTCCTTCTTCCCGTGTATTATACGTGTGTGGAATACACTATGTACTCTCTGAACTGTGGTTTCTGCAGTGTAGAAACTGATTTATATAAGAGATTCAAACATAAATTTCGGTATATGTGACCGAGTTTTACACTTTGATATTGGCTAACGTTCCGGACTCTCATATCATATCATTACTTTGCTTCTGGACACTTAGACAGAGGCCAAATCGTTGATCAATATGATGATGCAGCTACTTGAATAAATATTGTAGAAGTTCACCTAAGATCTTCAGAAAGTATCCCTGCGATGTAGTTAATATCTATTAACGCTTCTTCACGTGGTTTACTTTGGAAGGATTATCTTATGAGGTTAAAATATACGATGCACGTTTTATCAGTAATTTAGTAAAAGACTGAATAATATAGCCCGCTGATGTTTCATGTTACCTTTCGTGCACCGCGGACAATTTAAACGCGAGATAGGACATCAAAAGTGATCATTCGAAGTGTGATAAAAAATAAATTCCCAAAACTATAACAGAAAGATTTTTTTAAATAGTGGCTATAGGTTGCGCATCACGAGACTGCTTCGTCATAATATTTTACTTGCCTAAAATTTACTAAGAAGTTGTAGTGAACATATATATCATCGCTGAGCAGTTTCCATCAAATGCATCTTCAGATATCATGAGGTTAGGGTGGAAGTGTAACGTTCAAATAACAGAAATTTCAGTTGGCACTTCTAGCTGACAATACGACCAGCAGCGAAAATGTCACACTGTTCACACGACTGAAATCGAAGAATACAGTATACAGTTCTTCAGAAAGAACGCATACGGACTAACGTGCATTATCATTCAGCGCGTGTGATTGTAAACACCTCAGAGCTTGGCACATGCCTTGAGAGGGCTGCGCTCTTCTCATGCGAGTGAGGCACTCGTAAATGGTCCAAGGGCCGATTCAGTAACATCCATGAGCCTTCCGCGATATCAACCTCTCCAATGTCGGTTTTCTAGACAATGTCTGCAGCGTCGTGTGTGCCACTCTGTGTTTCCTTTGATGCATGCAAAGGAATCAAGAATGTGGCGATCCGTGAGACGTGTCGTATGATTCGGTCGGAAAGGTGGCAGATTCTGGCCTAATGAACTCTTTTCACTTGTCACATGTCATTAACACACACAAATTAATGAACATACTTACCATGTTTTAGCGTCCTGCGGTGTAAGCAGGCCGCACTGCAGCACTCTGTTTAACGTCGGTTTAATATAGCCCCCTGGCATTTGCCGAAGGTTATCCCTTCTGTTGAGGCTGCTTCACCAAAGCCCCTTGCAAATTCTGTGTTGTAATCTCGGGGGTGTATTTCTGATTATTTTTAAAATTTAGAGAATCATCGTATAGTATAAAAGGATGACGGAAGAACAAAGATTCTACTTGGGGCTTCGAATAATTTGTGCCTGTCTCTCCATTTGGAATGAATAGCGACCGAGATCTAGCAGGTCGAGTGGAAATGCTGGTCCCTGCGATCCTGAGTTCAATCCCAGGAAGGAGTAGGGACTTTTTCCTCATTACAGTCCCTCCAGGACAGCTCCAGATCCACTCAACCTTCTTGTATCAGGGATATTAACCTTTTATTTTGGAATGAAGAGATCGCACACCATTTTTTGTGTTACATGTTTCAGAAAAATTCGTTATCAGTTGACTGTTAGTTTGGATTGTTCTTGCAGAGACACAAACGTAGAGATCTTCTGCTGATCCCAACATCCACCGACATCATCCTCACTTATATGATTTATGGCAGCACCGTGATGCAACCATTAAGATCTGTGGCGACTTCAATCGACCCCCGTTCGTTGTCTCTCTTATTCCACCAATAACCCCTGACGTCTTGACTTCGTAGTCTATGTGAGGTGAGATTACACACTGCCAGTTTTCTCAGGCAGTATGTTTGGTGACCCCAAGGTCCCTTTCGAGTTTTTAACATGGATTTATGTCAAAATTTAAAGCTAAAACTTGATCGTTCTGTCCTACCACGTTGTCCCCATTGCTCTTCTATCGAACCAGATCCCTTCTCTGTAAATATACGTTAAGATCTTCCTTCGAAGCTTCCGGCTATCGATAAGCAAATGAAATACAGTACACTTTCGACACATAGCTTTTCTCGGCCTAGAGGCTCCTAAATTGTACTAGCGAAATATTTGCCATTATTTTGAAAGAGATGCTGGCTTGCAAATATCATCATTATCATTATTATCACCATTATCATCATTATCATCATTATCATCGTAGCTGAATGTAATATTCAGGCTTAATCAAAATATTTTCTTAAAAACTTCTGTCTACAACAATGAGACCCACCAGAAGGATAACCCAAAGTATTTCACAGTCGAACGACGAAACAGAATACTTTTGCTGAACATATCCGCAAACTCTGGAACGATATCTGATAGAAGATGAAAATTATTAAAACGTACCAAATATTTCTTATGCTAAAACTGCATTTTTTGTGTTTGGCGTTCCTTTTTGGCGATGTTAGGATCATTTCATTTTCTTTCTGTATCATATGAGACATCCTAAGTATATCTCGTAATTTCACTAATTCTCTTCAAACTTACTCCTCCCCACGTAAGAACAGTAGATAATGTGCAGTCCTATTCCGCGCTCCAATGTTAAAAATGCATTTTTGACTAGAAATAATGCTGGATATAATGAACTGAGCTCTTAGATGAATTGCTGAAGTATTATTATGAGTCACATTGTTATGCTCGTAGTGACTTTCATAATATCGAAATACATAACGGTAAGAAGATTTGTAAGAATGTGTAATACGTTTATGCCGCACATTCATGTTTGCACAACGCACTGAAGGCTCTCATAACAGCTTCAAAGTCGTTACAAATGGAGCTCATTCTACACTTTCACGATGATGGACCTTCAGTTCTTTCCTACACTACTGACGGCGCTTAACGTTCTCTCTTTGAAAGTGAGCACATCAGTTACCGCCGCGTGGGGTGAAGACACTGCACCTCTTACAATACAAAACATTCGACGATGGAACCGACAATTTCAAGTTACTTATAGTCTACGCAAGGAAAAATCAACAGTTTACCTCCGTGTGCTGTTTTGAGACGTCGCGTCCAACGCAGTATTTGGAGTAGGCTGCAGAAGTCGTGCCAGACTTCCACACTCTCCACATTCTCTGCCAGCGGAGATTTAATCGTCTTCCTTACTTGACCGTGAAATGCATCCTATTATATACTTGTCCTACCAGATCTAATCTGAACCCTCCGCACCTCTCCCTTGTCATGATTCCTTTCCACTCCGCTCCTCTCCACCCACGTCCTAAGGCTTAATTCGGAACGACGTCCCTCTTCACTCTCCCGTATTCCTCCTCTCCTCCAAACATCCGTCCACACATTCAGTCTCTTATGCGCTACCACAAATGTTAAGTTCTCATCACACC
Source organism: Schistocerca americana (assembly GCF_021461395.2). NCBI lineage: Eukaryota > Metazoa > Arthropoda > Insecta > Orthoptera > Acrididae > Schistocerca > Schistocerca americana. The sequence goes on along the minus strand of NC_060119.1, from coordinate 1,095,530,945 downwards.
CCTCTTCCTGGCAGTCCCGGCCCACTCATCATTTCACCTATATACGTCCCTATGTTAATCAACATACCGGAATTTTACTTTTTAACTTACGCAACTGACCCTGTCTTTTTTTAAATTTTGTGAAAGATTCATTTGGCACTTCATCTGTGTCAATCTTTTGCTTAATCAACAGCTCTCTCTTTGATATATTTTAAATTATGCAACTTAATATATGTCTCTTTTAGGTCAAACATTAACCTTGTCAACCACTCGTGTCCAATTTTATAGTACTTTTACTCTCGTATGACCGAAGAACGGGGGCAAGTATCCACTGACAGCCCGCCCCCCACCCGTATGGGGCGAAGAGAAATGAAATGACAATAAAGTAAAAAAAGTCATGCCAGTCGAGAGAGAGCCATTCCTCTTTTGTCTGCTTTGCTTCGTGACGGTGTTTGTGTTTTAAACCATACAATATTAAACTCCAAGAATTCCCTTTATAATGTTGACAAACATGTCCGAAAGAATATATATATATATAAGGGTCACCGGCCATTTGACCATCTTCTTCTGTGCTGATGCACAAACAGTGCCCGAATTCTTACGGGAATCGGCAGTAAAGCCGTGAGTGGGCAGGGGCACTATCAATATAGTGCGGGACGATAAGTTGAGAATGTGGGTCTCACGGGAGGCGTGTCACAAATACGTCCCTGCAGTCGCACTATCCTCTGTGTCCTCAGTGATGCCGGCACGGTAGTTCAGCGTGTTCGGTCAGAGAGTTGGCTGGACTCTGTAATAAAAAACTTAATGCAAAGATCAACAACGTACTTCAACGGATGTCACGTGACGTCCGTTACGACGAAATACAACGAACCATAACGAACAAAATGGAAAAAAAACATGGATAGAGAGTCTGCCATGTAAGCAGGAAATCCTGGGTTCGAGTCCCGGTCGGGGGACACATTTTCAACTGTCCCCGTTGACTTATATCAACGCCTGTATGCAGCTAAGGGTATTCATTTCATTGTAACTACCAGTAGAGTTATAAGAAACCATTCTGGGCTTGGAGGTGGAAGTTAGCAAAGGAATTTCGGTTTTTATATTCAAAGATAAGACTAAGTGCTATTTATGTGGAAAAATGAACCGGCACAACGTGATAATATGAGGAACACAGCAGCCTTTACCACAGTCGTATCCGAAACTGACTCTTCACAGCTTCATACGCTTACCGCCGTCTCTCGCGAGAACACTTACGGATCGTTCTTTTTGTCGAAAAAAAAAAATACTTACAGGACACACATACATTGATACGATGGACATGTGGATTTTTCCACACTTGCGAGAAAGTGTAGAAAACTCATCGCCGAGTCGCATCGCACCGGTGCCTGTATTTGAGAGGAGGCCGTTGTCCTCAACAATGAGCTGATTCAACGATGGTGCTTTTGTAAGATGGGTACCAATCTTGCATCGGAGCATTGGCCTCCGAGACTGCCAGATGTCACGGTACAGTGGTGAAACGTAAATCAAACCTTTGCTCCTAAATGTAATGGTAAAGTGAGTAGTGGGCAGTTTCGATATCAAATCGAAAGCACCTTGTAACCGTTTGGATAAAATAATTTTGAAGTTTCGGCCCGCGCCGTTGTAAACTACTAGAACTAGAACGGAGTTGGCTGGACTCTGTAATAAAAAACTTAATGCAAAGATCAACAACGTACTTCAACGGATGTCACGTGACGTCCGTTACGACGAAATACAACGAACCATAACGAACAAAATGGAAAAAAAACATGGATAGAGAGTCTGCCATGTAAGCAGGAAATCCTGGGTTCGAGTCCCGGTCGGGGGACACATTTTCAACTGTCCCCGTTGACTTATATCAACGCCTGTATGCAGCTAAGGGTATTCATTTCATTGTAACTACCAGTAGAGTTATAAGAAACCATTCTGGGCTTGGAGGTGGAAGTTAGCAAAGGAATTTCGGTTTTTATATTCAAAGATAAGACTAAGTGCTATTTATGTGGAAAAATGAACCGGCACAACGTGATAATATGAGGAACACAGCAGCCTTTACCACAGTCGTATCCGAAACTGACTCTTCACAGCTTCATACGCTTACCGCCGTCTCTCGCGAGAACACTTACGGATCGTTCTTTTTGTCGAAAAAAAAAAATACTTACAGGACACACATACATTGATACGATGGACATGTGGATTTTTCCACACTTGCGAGAAAGTGTAGAAAACTCATCGCCGAGTCGCATCGCACCGGTGCCTGTATTTGAGAGGAGGCCGTTGTCCTCAACAATGAGCTGATTCAACGATGGTGCTTTTGTAAGATGGGTACCAATCTTGCATCGGAGCATTGGCCTCCGAGACTGCCAGATGTCACGGTACAGTGGTGAAACGTAAATCAAACCTTTGCTCCTAAATGTAATGGTAAAGTGAGTAGTGGGCAGTTTCGATATCAAATCGAAAGCACCTTGTAACCGTTTGGATAAAATAATTTTGAAGTTTCGGCCCGCGCCGTTGTAAACTACTAGAACAACTAAACTGCTGACGTTTCGACCGACTTGGTGCGGTTCTCTTCAGGGCGATTCACTATTTTATTCTGTATAAAGTGAACCGTCCTGAAGAGGACCGCAGTAAGTAGTTCGAAATGTCGGCAACTTAGCTGTTTTAGTATTTGACAATGATACGGCCCAAAACCCAATACTATTTTATCCAAAATCACACCGATCGTGGGAGCCTACGAACCTGTATACCCTTTTGCTTGTAGCAAATCATTCGAATCCTTCATGTCACTCTAAGGGGCATACGCGCACTCGATCATTCCGAGTTAAGAGCGGCACGGATGAGCATGCACTCAGTCATTAACCACCGATAATTCGAGGATGGACATCCAAGAAGAAGGCAGGCAGTTACGTGGGACTTGGACGCTACGAACAACTGCTGAAACTGATTATCATTTTAAGCGAGTCACTGTCTGCTAGTTTATGAACTTGCATGCCCAAAAAGCATGTCGCTCGGGTTTGGTGAAAGACAGCATTGGAGCTTGGTCTGTACGCTGTGCCCGCAGAAATCACAGGCAACGTGGAATCGCTGAGGAGTATAAACTTCTTTGGTGAGCTCCGTCATGTGTTGAATGTATGAGCTGTTATTCGGAGCTATTCACTCTGTCGTAAGGTTATTCGTACGATGTGATTTACGTCAGAGGTCACATTGGTTCTATTTAGTGAATTTATCTGCTGCTCTAATTTACTCTGGTAATGTTACTGTTACGTCTATCATGACTGGGTCTCGTTCATAATTTATAAATATCATTTTTCCTTTCTTTGTGCAATTGATTTTCATATTCAAAATTAATTTTATTGATTGCTGATTTAAGTGATGCCTTGAGTACGTTCTTGTTTAAATTTCATTTATGCAGTCTTTTATCAAACTAGCTTGAGCTATCTCAATTTAAAAATCAAGCTGTCAACACAGCTACCTGGTCCCTGGTTGGATTTGCATTTTACTTGATTATTTATCATCTGATCAGATAATATTCCTCTTGTCTATAGTTTATATTGTTCAATAGTCCGCCCCTGGTAGCTAAGTGGTCAGCGTGACGGAATATCATGCCTAGCGGCCCGGACTCGATTCCCGGCTGGGTCGGAGATTTTCTCCGCTCAGGGACTGGGTGTTGTGGTGTCCTTATCATCATCATTTCGTCCCCATCTACACGCAAGTCACCGAAGTGGCGTCAACTCGACAGACTAGCACCAGGCGAACGGTCTACCCGACGGAAGGCCCTAGCCACACGGCTTTTCCATTTCCATTGTTCAATAGTCATTCCTTGTCTGTTCTCATTTCCTGTCTTTATAGGTTTTAACTGAATCAGTAATTAAGTCTTTTTGGATACCTGATGCATATTTTTGGGATCATGAGTCAATTAATAGGTTTGTGGAAAAAATGTGTTCAGAACTGCTAATATGATTAGACTTCAGCTGCACGATGGATAAGTGGCAATGAAAATATGTTGAACCCAGATTTCAGGCTTTAGGCGAGCGGTCGCCTTAACCATTCCATCTACCAGAGCACACCTCCAGGGCCCACCCAGGCCACCATATGTCACTGAGTGTCCTAGTCCTGCACTCGCACAATTGCAGTGATCCCACATAAGGAAGCATCTATTATTATTGTCACAGCCTGTCCAGCAATTAGTATGTGAAGTGATTGTGTTTTACCATTAACCATGCAGCGTCCTACAGACACAAATGCATATCTGAAGGAATACACACTGCTACGATCTACAGCTACATGAAATAGAACAAATGTTATCGAAATAGCGAATACGTTCAGACTTCAGCAGCACTATTTGCTGGTAATACGTGAAAAATTTAGGCTGGACCGGGAACCGAACCTCGCCTTACGCGAGCGGTCGCGTTAACCATTAGGCTATCCCAGCACGCCTCCACACATGCATGTATGCCAGAAAGAACAGACACTGCTACAATCTTCAGCATCATGCGAGCACGCCTGAAGGACATTGGAACGTAAAACGCAGACACTGTAAACAGCATTACATGCCTAGACAGGCAGGAACAATGATAATAAATACATGAAATGTGTTCGAATTTGCAACCATCAGTCGTATAATGAAATGACCCGGATTTCCAGCTTATCGCTAGCAGTAGTCGCCTTAGCATTTGGCTATCCGACCACGTGTCAAAGATCAATCCAGACATCCATATGTCGTCAACCTTGTGCCTACAACTTTGACTCATACATCCGCCATGTATAATCTGGTACAGGGCAGATATTTTAATTGAAGTCCGCGGCTCGTGGTGCCGGCACGGTAGCTCAGCGTGTTCGGTCAGAGGGTGAGCTGTCCTCTGTAATAAAAAAAACAACTGAGTTAATCGATCAACAACGAACTTAAATAGATGTCTTACGACGTCCGCCCCGAGCAGATACAATGATCTAAAGCGAACAAAATGAAATTTAAAAAAAAAGTGGTCTTGCGGTAGCCTACTCGCTTCCCGCGCACGTGGTCGCGGGTTCGATTCCCGCCGGGGTCATGGATTTTCTCTGCCTCGAGATGACTGTATGTTGTGTGTCTTTCATCATCATTTCATCCTCATTCACTCGCAAGTTGCCGTAGTGGCATTAAAGAATTTGTGGAGCGGCGGCCGAACCGCCCCTCGAGAGGTCTCCCGGCCACCAGTGCCATACGCTCATAATTTTTTTTTTTTTTAACTGAAAGTGGCTTGCCCAGTGTCCACCTACAAATACGATATTGTAGCTCCTGTGTTGTTCACACATACGATGCAACGTTCCTTCGGACAGTTGCATAGCACACTAAATGGTATAAAACGTTTTTGTTGTTATACAAGTAACGCATCTTCTACTGTACCGTTGATTTAAGTGGTGGGAGAACCACCTACGAGAAGTCGAGGATTACACCATCCTACCATTTGTAATGGCCACTTAAAATTCAAATGTTAAATACTTTTGGGTCATTCCCAGCATTTATATGAATTTGCTAATTTCAGATGAGAAAACAAATCTTTTAATTTATGTGTGTCCTTTTCCTGGATAAAGGGTTATCTTTTTGTGGCCTGGCAACTTACCGCTACCAGCTCGTCCCTTACTGAAAAGGAAGTATGAACATGAAGATAAAATACATGGAGTTGGAAAATCGGATTTCTTTCAAAAATAAAAGCTTTTAGGTTCTGTGTTTACGTTAAAATTTACCACAAATTTTTATCTTATTTCATAAGGGGGATACAGTTTTATAAGAATGAGGTTAATATTTTTGAAAAGTTCTGTATTTCAACAAGTGCGTTGCTGTCGACTGTCCACCGATAAGATGCTTACCCACATGATTGTAATGTTTTTACTTTGCCTTACATTAGCATCAGTGAGAAAATCTGCCCGTAATGTACTCACGTCTCTCATATCATGTACAAAGATGTGATCGACGTTTTCCCACGCAAGTCGAGTCCAAGGAAGAGCCACTTAAAAAGATAGGGGAGTTTCTTCGCTTATGATCGCATAGCCAGTCAGCAAACTCGTAACTGTCAACTGAGATGGTGTGTGCTCATCCAAAAATCACATGTCCGGCAAGAGTGCACACCGCAGCAGAGCTCACCCCTCCATGCTGCACCCCCTACTACACCACGACGGTGAACCTACCCTACGCTATTTACAGCACGGCACCTCTCCATTCCTCCCTCTCCCGTATCTCCCCTACCCCCACTCTCCTCCCTTTCACCGGCGCATGCCCGCAGCCTAATAGCAGTTTATCTCCATTAAAACTTTAAACCTTAAACCTTGAGGCAGTTATCACGTTCTAAATTTAAACAAAGCTTTAATTAAGAGGAGTAGTTACAGAATTAATCACCGATGGGCCCATTACGGAAGAAAAACGAATTCGCATACCTTTTTTTATTGGAGAAATTTGCAGAGATGTTTACCGCAACTGTTTGTTTTCCCTACAGGAAAAGTTCGCAAGCCACCAGTTTATTTAAATTTAAATCGTGTAGACGTATAAAGCGCGGTCACTATTATTCCTCGACTTCCGTCGTAATTTAATTAAGCTGCGAGTAATATCCGCTGGGGTAGTTTCATCGTAGGTCAGTCCCTCTGATTTAGAGAGAGAATCTCATTATACGATATATCACACCACATACAACGAAAAATACTACAGAGGAAAATTCATCTCATTTACCTCATAAATAAAAATTTCCTTGTGTCATTTGAGCTACTGCAGCCGAGAATTCGATGTATGAATGTTTTTTAACGAATAGTGACGAGATGTAGAGGCTCCCGACATAAAATTTTATTAAAAAGGGATCTGCCACTCCAGTTAACAGCGATACAGTTAACCGTAAAAAATAAAAATGATTATCTGTTCCGTGATATAACTTTTATCGGTGTCAAATTCTGTACAGGTCAGTCTGGCAGGGCAATATGTACCCGGTTGACGGAACACCACAGAAGTTGGAAACTTAGAAAAGGAGACTCTACTTTTGCTGTCCACCTCCTTAAAGAAGGACATAAATGTTAGAAAAATGGCTCTGAGCACTATGGGATTCAATTGCTGTGGTCATCAGTCCCCTAGAACTTAGAACTACTTAAACCTAACTAACCTAAGAACATCACACACACCCATGCCCGAGGCAGGATTCGAACCTGCGACCGTAGCAGCAGCGTGGCTCCGAACTGGAGCGCCTAGAACCGCACGGCCACTGCGGCCGGCTAAATATTAGAAATTAATAAATGTGTCCATCAACCCAAGCTTAGTGTGAATGAACACAGTTCCCTTAGTCGCCACTTCTAACTGCAGCTACTACACATAATCCCATCCAGACCACGTTGTAAATTACCCGTGTTATTCACATTCCCCTTTTCCTTTATGTCAGTTACTGTAATTTATTTCGTTGTGTTAAAAAAAATTTTTGCTTTGTGTAATCATAGCTGCTTCACTCACCTGTTTAATATTACTGTTATATCTTATCTGTCTATAATTTGGGACCTATTAAAGACAAGGTTATATAGTTCAGCAATGTCTTTGGAATACAACACCTAAGTTTACCGTTCTGTTATTTTCATCTATGTACAGTTCTTGTAATTTGTCTATAGTTCAATACTTAGTGTGTAACATATCGCATTTAGATTGAAATAATTCCTTTTGTTTTATTCCAAATTATAATATTAATATTTTTCATCTCTGGAAATGGAGAGGCTCTATATACGCACTAGTTTCAAATCTTCGACGCAACAAAATTTTTCTGCACCACATACTTATATTTGTGCCTAATGATGCATAACAGCCGAAAACCGGTTCGCGTAACAATAATAAACATTGTTGAATATTACACCAGTGTTGTGTGTGTTTAATTCAAGATGTAGATGAAAATGACGTTGGCCTATAGTATGCTAAAGCTGTTGTACGGTTTACTTCCTATTATTGCCTCTCCACATTTATGTATTTCCATATTCCTTAGGTGTCTATCAAGACGAAAGCTTTTACTATGCCCCTTATTGCTGGGTTGCTTATCAAGATATTTTTAACAATTCTTGTAATTTCTCTTCATCAATGTGTGTCCACACGTAGCTCATTCATGTATTCCAGTCGTTACTTGTACTTACGAAGGAAAGTAAGGTACATAGTGCCATAGTGGGCTGTATTGTTTTTATTTGTAATTAGTGGTGTCATAGACAGGTTTCGACAATCACCTCATTATCAAGCACCTGAAATCAAACTTACCAACATGGAGTGCACTAAATCATCAGTACATACTTCACAAAAATCAGCAGGACGTAATAACTGTAATGTGACAGACGAGACATAAAAATGTAATTCTACTTACTTAATATCCGTATTTGAAGAAAGTGTAGGAAGTAGCTTGCAGATTCAACAAGTGACCCATTGAAAAATCTCTTTCTTTATTACCGGAACCGGAAAAGTACTTTGTATCTGAAACAACCGGACTCAAGTTTTTTAATTAAAATTTACTCTTAAGCGCCTTATAACCCTCGGGAATTGCTGGAATTAAGGAATTAAAAGCAATTTCAATTAGAAGCTTTACGTTTTATCAGCATGGTGGGAGGAAACAAAAGGTGGCCTCCAAACTTTGATGAAGGGGCACTGACACAGAGAAATCTCTGTCTGCCTCGATAGCATCTAACATTGGCTTAGTTAATTAAATTTCAGTAGTTATCTTTGTGCTACTTCGAGTTCATAATGATGAAAGTCTTTGTAGTCTCAGTTGAAAGTCATGAAATAAGGTTACCTACTGGGATACGACTCATCGATAAACAAAACGTGAAAAAAATCCTCCTCCTGTATAAGAATTAATCATGAGAAAGTCATGTTAGCGTGTACTGCAACAAATGGTCCACCAGAACCGTGTAGTATTGAAGCTAACTGGGCTAGATTGTCTTTTGATTGAAGTCACGTGTGTTATCTGTAATGTAAACAACTATTGTTAAGAGAAAACACCCAAACTGGACACCCATGTCTTTCTTATTTTTAAAGTATAGTAAACATTACAAATTTATGTTTCAAAGAATGTAGTGAATACTTCACAATGTTACACATCATTTAAATTTTACTCTTAGAAAATGCAGTTAAAAATTATCGTGAGTAACTTTTTCTCTAAAATTTAGCAAGTTAGAAAAATAGTTGCCAAAAAATTCCCTTCCAAAAATAATTAAACCAGCAGGAACCAAACTGGGAAAAGCATTAAATCAGACGAAACATAGTTTCAAACTAGGTGTAATTCAATATCTTCCATAAGGTTCTAGAATTGTCCGTTTTATTTGCTGTACCCAAGAGTGCTGCTGTAAGATGTTCCTGTAGGCTTTTTTTCTGAGACTGCCGTTGTGATGTTTAAGAAAAAGACTAACCTCCTTTTCCCAGCAGTTTCGTCTTTGGAAGAGTGTTCAGTGTTATTTGTGTCTTTAGTTACTGGATCGTCATTCTTCACAAGCCGTTAAGCGTAAGACCGAAAAAGAGGCTGGGTCTTTCCCCAGTTGAGAACGTTTGGAGCATTATGGGCAGGGTCCGCCAACCATCTCGGGATTTTAAAGATCTAACTCGCCATTTAGAATTTGGCACGATATCCCTCGGGGGACATCTAACAACTCTCTCAATCAATGCCAAGCCAAATAATAACTATTCGTATAAAGGCCAGACATGGACCAAAACGTTATTGACTTTCTCAATTTCTGAAGCTCTTTCGGTTGAATAAGTCATTCAATTTTTCTGAAATTGTAATTATTTGTTTGTCTGTGTATGTAAATCATATAGCAGCAGCAGCCGGCCGAGACACAAGCAGCAACAGGGAAGCAACCGATTTTGTGACTTTTACGAGAGCGAATTTTCTAATATGATCTGTATGCTTTAATAGTTGGGTTTCTGCGTGTTAATTTAATATATAATTGGCACACTTCTCGCGATTTCGTTTACGTCGGAAAATAAACCGATTTTGGGACATATTACAAGTTCCTAATCAGGGGCGAATTACTTAGTTTCACGTGAGTGCTTCGGTAGTTAGGTTTTTGAATCTATGAGTATTAATCTAATTTATTAGACCCAGTTCCTGCATTTTCGTCAGGGTCTACAGTAGAGTTGCGCAGCACATGCTGATAGTCCGTGTATTTGTATGGTTTAGTTTTCCACGGTCTTTAGTATGGATAGGGACTGCGACTGTTGTGTGCGGATGCGAGACGAGTTGGTAACACTCCGCTCTCAGCTTCGGCTGTGATGGCTTCGGTTACACAGCTTGAGGCTGCAGTGGATGGGAACCACTGTTCTGGGCCGGCCATGGGGATCCAACGGACTTCCAGCACCTTCGAGTCCTCCGATCGATCCTCACAGGTAGCCAGCCCAGTTAACTGCGCGCGCTGAGGTTTATCCCTCACCTGTGGTCGAGTGGGAGGTCGCCCCGGGGCGTAGCATGCGGTGAAAGACTGCCCAGGTGGCCTCACGAAAGGCCTCCCCGGTTTGTCTGACAAACAGGTTCCAGGTGTGGTCTGTGGCTGACACTGTCGCTAAGCCAGATGCTGTCGCTTACACTCTTTCAGAAGAAACCTCTCATCCTGCAAGATCCGGACAACCACAGAGAGTGGGAGTATTGATAATTGGAAGCTCCAACGTTAGGGGCGTTGTGGGGCCCCTTAGGGAAATGGCTGACAAAAAGGGAAAGAAAACCAATGTGCAGTCCGTGTGCATACCGGATGGAGTCATTCCATATGTGGAACGGGAAAGTACCAGAGCTCCAAGCGCTAATAGAAAGCACTGATGCTCAAATCTTTGTTGTTGTTGCCGTCTTCAGTCCTGAGTCTGGTTTGATACAGCTCTCCATGCTACTCTATCCCGTGCAAGCTTCTTCATCTCCCAGTACCTACCGCAACCTACATCCTTTTGAATCTGCTTAGTGTATTCATCTCTTGGTCTCCCTCTACGATTTTTACCCTCCACACTGCCCCCCAATACTAAATTGGTGATCCCTTGATGCCTCAGAACATGTCCTACCAACCGATCCCTTCTTCTAGTCAAGTTGTGCCACAAACTTCTCTTCTTCCCAATCCAATTCAATACTTCCTCATTAGTTATGTGATCTACCCATCTAATCTTCAGCATTCTTCTGTAGCACCACATTTCGAAATCTTCTATTCTCTTCTTGTCCAAACTATTTATCGTCCATGTTTCACTTCCATACATGGCTACACTCCACACAAATACTTTCAGAAACGACTTTCTGATACTTAAACCTATACTCGATGTTAACAAATTTCTCTTCTTCAGAAATGCTTTCCTTGCCATTGCCAGTCTACATTTTATATCCTCTCTACTTCGACCATCATCAGTTATTTTGCTCCCCAAATAGCAAAACTCCTTTACTACATTAAGTGTCTCATTTCCTAATCTAATTCCCTCGGCATCACCCGACTTAATTCGACTACATTCCATTATCCTCGTTTTGCTTTTGTTGAAGTGCATCTTTTATGCTCAAATCTTTATAGGCACTGAAAGCCGGCTAAAGCCAGAGATAAGCTCAGCCGAAATATTTGCGATGAACCTAACGGTGTTCCGAAAGGATAGGCTAAACATTGTTGGCGGTGGCGTGTTTCTTACTATTAGAAGTAGTTTACCTTGTGGCGAAATTTAAGTAGATAGTTCATGTGAGTGAGTATGAGCAGAGATCATTGTTGGTAACGGGAATAAAATAATAATTGGATCCTTTTACCGATCTCCCAATTCAGATGATACAGTTGCTGAAAAGTTCGAAGAAAACTTGAGTTTGACTTCAAACACGTAGCCGACTGATACAATTATAGTTGGTGGTGACTTTAATTTACCCTCGATATATTGGCGAAAACACATGTTTAATTCCGGAGGTACGCATTGTGCTAAACGCATTCTCTGAAAATTATTTCGAGCAGTCAGTTCATGAGCGCACGCGAATAGTAAACAGTTGTGAAAACACACTTGACCTCTTAGCAATAAATAATCCTGACGTATTAACGAGCATCAAAACGGATCAGGGTTTAGTGAATACGGGGTTGTCGTAGCGAAATTGAATATTGCAACCCATAAATCTTCCAAAAATAACCGAAAAATATACCCATTTACAAAAGCAGATAAATATTCACTTGACGCCTTCCTGAGAGACAATCTTCACTCATTCAAAATTAATAATATAAGTGTAGGCCAGACTTGGCTTGAATTCAAAGAAATAGAATCGGTAGCAATTGAGAGATTTATAACAAATAAATTAACAAACGACGGAGCTGATCCTCCTTGGTACACAAAACAGGTCAGAATACTGCTGCAGAAACAACGAAACAAACATGCCAAATTTAAACAGAAGCAAAATCCTCAAGAATCGCGATTTTTTACAGGAGCTCGAGATTTAACGTGGACTTCAATGCGAGATGCTTATAATAGTTCCCACAGCTAAACTATGTCTCGAAACTTGGCAGAAAATTCAAAGAGATTCTGATCGAATGTGAAGTCTGTTAGCGGCGAGAAACAATCAATGCCTTCTCTGCGCGATACCAATGGAGATGCTATCGAAGACAGTGTTACCAAAGCAGAGTTACTAAACACAGCCATCCGAAATGCCTTCACAAAAGAAGGCGAAGTAAAAATTCCAAAACTCGTATCAATAATAGCTGCCAACATGAGTAATGAAGAAGTAAATATCCTAGGAGTAGTGAAGCAACTTAAATCACTTAATAAAAGGAAGTCTTCTGGTCCAGATTATATACCAATTAGGTTCCTTTCAGAATATGCCGATGCATAAGCTCCGTACTTAACAATAATATATAACCGTTCGCTCGACGAAAGATCCGTACTAAAAGACTGGAAAGTTGCACGGTTCATACCAATTCAAGAAAGATAGTAGGAGTAATCCACTTAATTACAGGCCCGTATCATTAACGTAGAAATGCACCAGGATTTTGGAACATATATTGTGTTCGAAAATTATGAATTATCTCGAAGAAAACTGTCTATTGACGCACGGTCATCAAGAGTTTAGAAAACATCGTTCTTGTGAAACACAACTATCTCTTTATTCAAATGAAGTGTTAAGTGCTATTGACAACGGATTTCAGATCGATTCCGTATTTATGGATTTCCGGAAGGCTTTTGACACTGTACCACACAAGCGACTTGTAGCGAAATTGCGTGTTTATGAAAAATTGTCTCAGGTATGTGACTGGATTTTTGACTTCCTGCCAGAGATTTCACAGTTCGTAGCAATTGACGGAAAGTCATCGAGCGAAACAGAAGTGATTTCTATCTTCCCCAAGGTGGTGTTACAGGCCCTTTGCTGTTCCTTATCTATATAAACGATTTGGGAGCAATCTGAGGAACGGTCTTAGGTTGCTTGCAGACGCGCTGTCGTTTATCTACTAATAAGGTCATCAGAAGATGATAACAAACTGCAAAACGATTTAGAAAAGATACCTGAATGGTGCGAAAATTAGCAGTTGACACTAAAAACGAAAAATGTGAGGTCATCCATATGAGTGCTAAAAGGAATTCGTTAAACTTTGAGTACACGATAAATCAGTCAAATATAAAGGCCGTGAATTCAACTAAATACCTAGGAGATACAGTTACGAACAACTTAAACTGGAAGGAACACGTTGAAAATGTTGTGGGGAAGGCTAACCAAAGACTGCGTTCTATTGGCAGGACGCTTCGAAAATCTAACAGACCTACTAAGGAGACCACCTACATTACTCTTGTCCGCTCTCTTTTAGACTACTGCTGCGCAGTGTGGGATCCTTATCAGATAGGAGTGACGGAGTACATCGAAAAATTTCAAAGAATGGCACTACGTTTTGTATTATTGCCGAAATATTTGAGAGAGTGTCACTGAAATGAGACAGGATTTGGGCTGGACATCACTAAAAGAAAGTAGTTTTTTCGTTGCGATGGAATCTTCCTATTAAATTCCAATCAGCAGTTTTCTCCTCTGAATGCAAAAATATTTTGTTGACACCGACCTAGATAGGGAGAAACCATCACCAAAATAAAATAAGAGAAATCAGAGCTCGTATGGAAAGATATAGGTGTTCGTTCTTTCCGCGCGCTATACGAGATTGGAATGATAGAGAATTGTGAAGGTGGTTCCATGAACCCTCAGCCAGGCACTTAAATGTGATTGTCAGAGTATCCATGTAGATGTAGATGTAGACGCAAATCGTTTTCCGTCCCAGTTGGATAATTCCTTCGTGGAGCGGGTGCGTAGTGCCTATGTTTCTATTTTTGGGGCTTGTAGTGTAATTAGTAGGTATCCCACAAAAGATTTACACTATTCGACCCTTAATAAGTGAGGAGGTATTAATGAAAACCTAACATAATTATGAGTAAACAGTGCCTTCATGACTAGTGTGTACAGCCATTTATTTGGTTTTGTTTTGTTATTTTCAGTTGCTAGTAACTGCACATAGATGACAATATGGCTGAAACTTGTCCTCGGTACACGGATAGTGATTTTAAAGTGTTATTCGAAATAACAAAGCATGAATGAAGTGCAGATACGATGGCCGGCAGTGTCTGATACTGCGTCAGCGTCAGTTGTAAGAATAACGGAATTTCGTGACAAATTTGAGAGGGAAGAACGTATGCATGATCTGAAGAAGGAACGGTGAGGCAGGAAGAAAAGAAGTGCGGAAAAGAGAGGGGAGTGCAGTGGTACAAGCTTTCAGAAGATCCCCAATGAAGTCCATAAGCAAGCTTCATGAGGAGGATCCGGATAGGTGGCTTGAATTTTGTGAATGGATTTGCGATAATGAACAGTTGACTAATATCATTGTTTGGTCTGATGGGGCGACATGTATGCTGAATGGAGCCATCAGTCGCCATAACACCATAACTGTGTGGACTGGGGAAGAGATACTTACCATGTTACGGAAAAACGAGCTGTTAATCTCCCTGAGTTGTAAGTGTGGCGAGGTATGTCTATCAGAGGACTTGAAGGGCCACTCTTTTTTTTAAGGAACAGTGACAGGTTTTAAAAAAGCCTTACCTTGTTGGAGGAACGAATTGTACCAGCAGTTCACCAACTATATCAAGATTGTTTCCTTCAACACGGCGGTGGACTGTCACACGACCATCGTGTGGATGAAACATTTGTTGAGTGGTGAATAGGGCGACAAGGAAACGTTGAGTTTCCACTCAAATCTCCCGATCTAACGCCGTTAGACTTTTTTCTTTGGCGAACTCTGGAGGGCATCGTCTACGCCACAAACCCACGTGAGCTGGATGACACGAGACAGGCCTTTGAATCCATTCCAAATTCCGGTGTAAAAAATGTGGGTCGATCTGTCCTGCAGCGTTGCTAACGGTGTGTTACTTCCGATCGATGACATTCTGGACGTCTTCAACAGTAAAGCATTATAAACATCATGAATAATGTCGATACCGTCTATGTGACTCAAAAATTCAGATTTTTTGTTGTTTTTGTTCGAGTTATTAAAATTTAAAGCAGTGTAAACCCCTTTGTGTGACACTCTGTGTTTGCATTTATTTCAAATGTAAATATATTCTCATAAAAACATTTTTCCTGTAATTACACTGCTAAGAATTCGAAAAAAAAACAAAATTTTTACAACAATATGAAGGGTGTACTCGACACTATAATGAAATACACAGAACTGCGTCGGTAATCATAGGCGAATAGCAACAATTTAAAAGCAAAATATAGCTATCACTGCCATATAGTGCCGTTAGCCAGAGAGAAGAGCGTTCCTTGTCGTGGTCTTGGACGTAGCACATATGATCGTACACTTTCAGAAAATACGCAAGTGTTCTATGAAGTTTCGGGATTGGAGCCGAATGACGCCAACTTGCCACAACATTCCGGCTGATAACCATTCAGCTATTTTCAAGTGATCGTTTTGTACTGGAGATGGCTGGTGTACCTCTAACATGAAGATCGTACGAATTTCCCTTGGCCGCTCTGGTTCGTGTAAACAAGGTGTGTATGGAATTTCAAAATTTCGGTCGTGCTTATACTTTTTGTAATGTGCTTGTTATACAGAAAGACGGCAGTGGAGCGAATCAGCGCTTGGTTTCGGAAGTAGGGGGGGGGGGTGGTATGGTTCTAATCTGAAGCCCGTAATTTTTTTTCTTTCTCGCGAAATTAAAACAGCAGGCTTAATTTGACTGTGCTGTTTACCAATAGTTGACTATTCATTTGTTACTTTTACTATCACTGTCTTGAAAAAGGAGGAAACGGAAATTTTTTTGCAAGAAGACAGGGTATAAAATAAGGAAACACGAGAAATTTCAGTGAGATCCGTATAGTCATTTAATTTAAATGTTGTAACAACAATTGTGGCAAATATAGTTAATGACCTATGGGGCACCAGACGTATCGGTTTGATACTGATCGTAGAAAGGTGGAAAACAATAGTTATTGCGACAAATTTTTTTTTGCAAGAAGACAGGGTATAAAATAAGGAAACACGAGATATTTCAGTGAGATCCGTATAGTCATTTAATTTAAATGTTGCAACTACATTTGTGGCAAATATAGTTAATGACCTATGGGGCACCAGACGTATCGGTTTGATACTGATCGTAGAAAGGTGGAAAACAATAGTTATTGCGACAAATTTTTTTTTGCAAGAAGACAGGGTATAAAATAAGGAAACACGAGAAATTTCAGTGAGATCCGTATAGTCATTTAATTTAAATGTTGTAACTACATTTGTGGCAAATATAGTTAATGACCTATGGGGCAGCAGACGTATCGGTTTGATACTGATCGTAGAAAGGTGGAAAACAATAGTTATTGCGACAAAATTTTTTTGCAAGAAGACAGGGTATAAAATAAGGAAACACGAGAAATTTCAGTGAGAACCGTATAGTCATTTAATTTAAAAGTTGTAACTACATTTATGGCAAATATAGTTAATGACCTATGGGGCAGCAGACGTATCGGTTTGATACTGATCGTAGAAAGGTTGAAAACAATAGTTATTGCGACAAATTTTTTTTGCAAGAAGACAGGGTATAAAATAAGAAAACACGAGAAATTTCAGTGAGATCCGTATAGTCATTTAATTTAAATGTTGCAACTACATTTGTGGCAAATATAGTTAATGACCTATGGGGCACCAGACGTATCGGTTTGGTACTGATCGTAGAAAGGTGGAAAACAGTAGTTATTGCGACATACAGCACATGTAATGTAGCCGAATTTATGAATGTGCATGGTTCTTCAATGTTTCTATTGCAAAATAAACTTGATTTACATTCAAATATGGTTCTCAGTTATAATGTGGAACTACCTCCTAAACTGTAGGAAAAAATCCAATTTGTCCATGTAAAGATTATAGAAACAATAAATGATCCATTTACAGTCATAATAAATGCGTTGTTAGAGATAGAAGGGGCGGAAAGAGGTACCATAAGCGAGATTCGATACTGAGAGACCTTAATTATGAAACCAAACGATTGTTCGCACGGCTACGGACTTACAGAATGCAAACGACGGTACAAAGTATATGTGTGTCCTCTTCGAAAATTGCTCATCTATGGCTCACAGGACCGTGCTAAAGATAATACTGCAACCACGCGGAATGCGAGCCGACATAATTACAGTTCTCACGTCGAATTACTAAAATTAACTTTCGCGAAACGTGTCACTGGGTGAAAATATTTTCTTTCTGAAGACGTTAAAGAAATCAGCTTTTCCCATGCCTTAAACATTTAAAATGTCACCAGCACTATTACAAAGATCTTTCGCCAAATTTATTTCTACGGATTCCTTAAAACCGGAACCCGAGAAGGATCTCATAGGGCCAAGATTTCCGTGGCAGAGTAATCCATGAAATTCTCTGCGGAGATACAGTGTTGGGCCATGGCTGAAATATTGTGCTGCCAAAGACGAGTGTAGCGATAATGTTCAACGCAGGTTTCAAATACTTTGTTATGTATCGTCTGAACACTTAAATATAATTTTTCTTTGGGACTCTGGCTAATTTCGACGAAATACTACCCACATATAGGACGGGTGCCATGGTGTTGAACCGCTTCTTCTTCTCTTGATATTGTGAGTGCTGAGTTGACGTGATGAATATCCATTATCTTTCAATACAGACTGTAGGATCCAGCTTCTTTCAAGGCAATTTCTGTCAGATTCAAGATGTGGCAGACAGCTACCATTACCCACTTCCATTGTAGAATGAATATTTCGTCGACTGAATTCAGATGCTCGAAAAATCGTGACAGCTCTTCTTCACAGTAGGTACACACCACCAAAGTAGTATTTACATATCGTCTGAAAACTTTCGGTTTAATTTCCATCGAATCGAATGCGCTCTCTCTAAAGTTTCTACCAGGAGGGAAAAGGCATACTCATAGCTACACCGTCAATTTGCTCAAAATACTCACTGTTGAATGAAAAGTGAGTTGAGAGAAGGTCATGATGAAATATCGCTCTTCTATCGGCTTCGAACGTACTGTCGATGAGTGATAACGAATCCATTAGATGGATCCTAGTGAAGAGTGAGGTGACATCGAAACTTATCACACGTCATCAGAGTTGCGTATATGATGTGAGCATATTTCCAAGAAACTGTTCAGTAACTAAGTGAGGTCTGTAGCTAAGTCGAAAGTCAGTGTGCCGATATTCTCGCAATAGGATGTAATAGTAGACCTTTATGAGTTAATGGAAGACCACATAATACTGGGACACCAAAGCTATGAGATGGCCATCTTTTCACAGATTGTTTCGGAAGAAAAGAAGGAAATCAACAACGCTGACTTTTTCTTTTTATTCTCCCTGTAGGGTCTTTATGAGTCTTCCGGAACGTTGATTTACTCAATCTTTTCGTAACTTGCGTGGACAAAACATTACTCTCCTGAGGCAGATCTCTCATACGTGGACGTCACATATCACGTAATATAGAATTAGTTAAAAGCAAAGTCCTAGTCATTGGCGTGAAGCTCATGTCATTCCCAAACACCGACACTGTCACATTATCGAAAGTCTAATCCGTGAAATGGAGCACAGAACGTCAAGAAGCAGGCGAAGTTCATAGTCCTGAAGCGGAGTACTTACGCAAGTGTGTTAAGAGCTTGTGGAATTTCGTACGCTCTCCACACATGCAGTGCCGTGAAAGAAGCGGCGTTGCGTGTTCCTGGACTGTAGCTCAGCTCAGACTTGAGTGAACATAAAAATTTGTATTCGAGTGATGATCTCATCCTCTGGAAATTATGTGGGCCCATGCATTTTGTGATGCACCGAGCATGAGGTACAGACACAGAAATAACTGCCGGGAACGATTACCTACCTCAGTAAAGAGAATGGGTAACGCTAACCAGACACGTTTCTGACACAAAGCACTCAGAGTCTTTTTACATTCCCTAACATGAAGTATATTTGATTGTTTGAGGTCAACCCATTGTAGAGCTACAAAGCCAGAAATAGATTATGAGAGTTTTCTATTATGTTATTAATTCGCCGCGGATAACTAATGGTTAACATTTGCTTTGCAGCCAAACGATCCATCCGAAAATGTTGATATGACCAGGGGAATAGGAAATGTTTCTGGTGCAATGCGCTGAAAGTAAAAATGTTGTTGGTGTCGTCTCCAGTCTGAAGACTGGTCTGATACACCTCTCCATGCAAGCCCCTTCATACCTGCGTAACCGCCACATAATACGTTCATTTCAATCCGCTTCCTCTACCAAGGCCTTGTCCCCGTCTAAACCATTCCCTTCTGTTAGAAAAATTCTGCCATAAACTTCTTTTTGTGGCAGTTCTATTCAGAACCATCTCATTAGCTGTTTAATCTGCGCATTTAGTCTTCATCATTCACCTATACCACGATATTTCACATGCGCCTATTCTCTTCTGGCCTTAACTTCTTATCGTCCACAAATACGAGGTTGCACTCCAGATATATACAAGATATATAAGGTTGCTTCCACCGTTTTTTCCACAACATTTGAGGCTTTAACGTAACAAACTGGTTGCACATGTATCATTCAAAGTATTTTCCATCGCTGGCCACTACTTTCTCCCACCTTTCTGGCAGTGTACGAATCCCGCGTCGAAAAAATTGTTCATCTTTTGAAGCGATCCACGAATCGATCCAATTTGTGACTTCTTCATGAGATCGGAAGTGTTGGTCAGCCAGGCCATGCATCATTGATCTAAACAGATGATAGTAAAAGGGAGCAATGACTGGAGAATACGGCAGTTGGGATAGGACTTCGCATTTTAACGTTTCCAAGTATGTTTTGACCTCTATTGCAACGTGAGGTCGAGCGCTGTCGTGCTGCAAAATCACTTTATCGTGCCTCTCGCTGTATTGCGGCCGTTTGTCTTTTAATGCTCTGCTCAGACGCATTAATTGCGCTCGATAACGAGCACCTGTGATTATTTCACTTGGTTTTAACACCTCATAGTACACGACGCCGAGCTGGTCCCACCAAATGCAGAGCATGATCTTGGAGCCGTAAATATTTGGTTTGGCCATTGACGTGGAAGCATGGCAGGGATATCCCCATGATTTTTTGCGTTTAGGGTTATCATATTGAACCCATTTTTCGTCCCAGGCTATGTAGAAATCCCTTCCGTTTTTGCCTCTGAAGCAACTGTGCACAAACACACAAACGCCGTTCAACGTCTCTTGGGTCAGCTCACACGGGACGCAGGTTCCTTCTTTCTGAATCATACCCATAGCCTTGAGAGGTTTTGAAATGGCTTGCTGTGTCACTCCCATTAATCGTGCCATTTGTTCTGGAGTTTGACTCGAGTCTTCACTCAGTAGTGTCTCCAATTCTGCATCTCCGAAAATATCCTCCCTTCCACCACTGTGCCGATCTATGACGTTAAAATCACCGTTCTTGAAGCGTTGAACTCACTCACGACACGTTCGTTCATTAATAGCGTTCTTATCATACGTACTTTAGAGCATTTCGATGAGACTCAGCTGCTGTTTTCTTCATACTGAAACAAAACAGTAGCACCTCACGCAAATGACGAGAATTGGGCTCGTAAACTGACATTTTCAGTCAAGAACAACTTTATGATGCAGACACAAATCGACTAATGTCTGATTGAGGTTATGTTGAACGAGGTCGAAGCTAACTGCCTGACGTCTGCGATCTGTTTCTTTAGACAGCTACTTACAGCTACTTACTGTCGTACCCACCTATCGGCAAACGGCGGAAGCAAAGTTGTACACCATGTACATTCACAAAAAAAGTCTAACCCTTCAATTTACACGAAATGATAACAAATTCCTCATTTTGTGAAATGATCCTCTTGTCGTTTCTGGTCTACTTTTCGTAACATCTCTACTTTTGATATTCATCGAAAGTTATTGTGCTGCCCAAGTAGTAAAACTCAACTATTACATTTTACACTGCTGGCCATTAAAATTCCTACACCACGAAGATGACGTGCTACAGACGCAAAATTTAACCGACAGGAAGACGATGCTATGATATGCAAATGATTAGCTTTTCAGAGCATTCACACAAGGTTGGCGCCGGTGGCGACACCTACAACGTGCTCATAGAATCGGTGGTTTCAGGAGGGTAGTACGGAACGCCGTGCTGGATCCCAACGGCCTCGTATCACTAGCAGTCGAGATGACAGGCATCTTATCCGCATGGCTGTAACGGATCGTGCAGCCACGTTTCGATCCCTGACTCAACAGATGGGGACGTTTGCAAGACAACAACCATCTGCACGAGATGTTCGACGACGTTTGCAGCGGCATGGACTATCAGCTCGGAGACCATGGCTGCGGTTACCGTCGACGCTGCATCACAGACAGGAGCGCCTGCGATGGTGTACTCAACGACGAACCTGGGTGCACGAATGGTCAAACGTCATTTTTTCGGATGAATCCAGGTTCTGTTTACAGCATCATGATGGTCGCATCCGTCTTTGGCGACATCGCGGTGAACGCACATTGGAGGCGTGTATTCGTCATCACCATACTGGCGTATCACCCGGCGTAATGGTATGGGGTACCATTGGTTACACGCATCGGTAACCTCTTGTTCTCATTGACGGCACTTTGAACAGTGGAAGTTACATTTCAGATGTGTTACGACCCGTGGCTCTACCCTTCATTCGATCCCTGCGAAGCCCTATATTTCAGCAGGATAATGCACGACCACATGTTGCAGGTCCTGTACGGTCCTTTCTGGATACAGAAAATGATCGACTGCTGCCCTGACCAACACATTCTCCAGATCTCTCAGCAATTGGAAACGTCTGGTCAATGGTGGCCGAGCAACTGGCTCGTCACAATACGCCAGTCACTACTCTTGATGAATTGTGGTATCTTGTTGAAACTGCATGGGCAGCTGTACCTGTACACGCCATCCAGTCTCTATTTTCCTCAATGCCCGGGCGTACCAAGGCCGTTATTACGGCCAGAGGTGGTTGTTCTCGGTACTGATTTCTCAGGATCTATGCACCCAAATTGCGTGACAATGTAATCCCATGTCAATTCTAGTATAATATATTTGTCCAACGAAAGCCCGTTTACCACCTGCATTTCTTCTTGGTGCAGCAATTTTAATGGCCAGTAGTATAGTAGCTCTTTTCTTAATGAAATTCCCAAAGCATTTCCTCATTTACCTCTAGTTAATTCCATTAGCCTTGTTTTACTTCTGTTCAAGTTCGCATTCGAACCGTTGTGAGGTCGATAGCTCGCACACATCTCGTGGAACACGGTCTTTAACATGAAGGGAGCGTAGCGCATTTGTCGCGAGTAGCGTTGAGGCTGTTTTCCAGGTGAGGCAGAGAGTGAAACAACACGGACAGCGAAGGACTGCGGGGTAACGGTCTGGCTGTTTGTTCTACCGCCCGTGCTACTTTCATGTTTGTCTAGCTGAGTATCTTCCGATGTCCTTTGGCCGACCTGATTTGGAGGCGTCCAGTGCTTCGTCGCCATCTACACATCTCCTGACGGCTCCCAGTTTTTCCCCTGGTTGTCACCGCATAGAGTCTTTGGATGCTCGGTGACCTACTTTTAGTTCGGTTGCTTCAGTGCAGAAGCCATGTGCCATTTGTAAAGACTAATGTAGCTCTCCGCTGTGGGCTTAATAATTTCGATTGGTTCGCTTCTGCTCGTGCTTGTGGCTTGCTGCTGCTGCTGTATCAGACTCGATTCATGTTCCCTGTTCTTACATCTGGCCGGACGATTTGTGAAGCGTGTCGCTCGTAAGAAAACATTATAGCTTCAGTCTGGTAATTTCATAGAGTTGTGGTTTGATTTTGTGTTTCAAATTATTGGGGTTTTATAATTTTTTTTGTATTTAATGTTTCAATATCAGGGCCGTGCGAAATATTTCTTTGCCTGGTACGTTGTGCACTAAATCGCCAGGTCGCTTTCTTCAGAAATCTGGAGCCCGCAAGCTCGTGCATCCCACGAGGGCAAATCATGTTGCCTGGATTTTGGTGGGTTATACTCGCAAGCCTAGGTTGTGTTTAACGTAGGTGACGTCCATCAACCAAGAGTTCGCGTCTTCCTTCCACCAATGTTATCTAACCCACGCGACCGCTAAGTATGTCCATTTCCGCATCGTGGCGTTGTCTGAAGCTGAATCTCGGTTGGCCGCTGAACTTCTTTACAACCAGGTGTAAGGAGAGGGAATGCCTTTGCCAGTTACGTTATTATCTTTTAACCACTTGTCACATATGTTTTGTATACGCTGCCAGTGTGTAATCTGATGAAGTAAGTTTTTGCTTGTCTAACTTAAAAACGACTTCTCTGTTCATCAGGCTATCATTGTATGTTTGTGCCTTTGGCGTGTTCCCACCGGTTCCTTAGAAAAGAAGGAGTGTGGTGAGCAGTGTATCGAACCCGGCCTCAGAAATTTCCGGGGTGTTTGTCCGGACCATGTTGCCCGACGGGTGGTGGTTTCATTCCAAGCAGTTTTAATTGTTTCTCTTTCCTATTAATGAGGTCCCTCTTAAGAAAAGTTGAATTATTTGTTGTATTTTAGTCAAACACATTCTAGATATGTGTATAGCCTGCCCGTTTTGTAGACTGTTTTTCTATCACGTAAAAGGTATTATAGAACACTTTTATTTAGGGTATTCTGAAGTTTTTCGCATTCTTAAGTTTTGCACTTAAAACTTAAGAATCGATGAAAATATTGTTTTATGGATTACCAGTAATTGTTATTAACTTGTCTTATGTATCTGAATGGATTTGTCTTAATATGTAAAGGTCCTGTTGTCCTAATTGGTGAAGCTACTTTTTCTTTGGAGTGTTAATAAAAATATTGATGCAAATAATGTTCAGTCTCTGTTTGACCATGTCCTTCCAATCCCAGGCAACCTGACGCCTGTAGTGTGTACTATTCAAGTAGCTAGAGAACGGTTGTTTCTGGAAATTGAAGGACCGAGTTTTATTAAAACCATCCTGATACAGGGTGTTCCCGTAAGAGCGTGCAAAAATGTAACCAGACGTAAAGAATGCTCCACTGAATAATTGGAGGGAGGGAACCTAGAGTCGGAGAAGGCAGCTTAAGGAGATATGAAAGTAAACTTGCCTACCGCTTTGTGTAACATTGCTCTTTCCAGCTTATTTATAACTAACATGCGTATAAGTCTACACGTGCTTTGCTATTTATTTACCTGTACATTCTTTAATTCCTGCTAAGAAACAAGGTAACAATTAATGGGATAAGGATACTATGTAGAACAAAGTGAGAATTATAGCAAAATGTTAGAAGTAGTCACAATCAAGCTACAGTACCCCATTACAAACAGTATTGTAAGGTGCTTAAAATGTTATTAGGAAGGCAAAGAGTATGTGGTATGCAAATAGAATAGATAATTCACAGGATAAAATTAAAACCATATGGTCAGTTGAGAAGTCTGGTCTGCAGCACAAGGTCGACGATATAAAGTCAGTTCGCAGAAAAAAAAATATTTCTGTTACTCATAAATCAGATATATGTACAGTATTTAACAATCATTTTCTGTACATTGCTGGTGAATTAAATAAAAATTTTGTTTCTACAGGGAACCATTTAACTCTCTTGGCAAATGCGTTTCCGAGATTGATGTCTGAAATACTCCTCTGTGATACAGACAAGAGGGAGAGTGAGCCAATAATTGAATCACTGAAGTCTAAGGTCTCTCATGGTTATGATGAAGTGCCTAGCAGATTATTAAAGTACTGTGCTGCACATGTTAGCCCGGTATTTAGCCATATTTCTAATTTTTCCTTTAGGAATGGTCAGTGTCCTGAGTGATTAAAGTACTTAGTAGTAGAGCCGCCTTATAAAAAGGGAGAAAGGGATAATGCAGAAAATTTTAGACCTATTTCTATGCCATCAGTGTTTGCTAAAGTTATTGAACAGCTTGTGTGTGTAAGGATAATTGATCATTTTATATCGCACAATTTGCTGTCGAAGGCGCAATGTCGCGAATAGTAGAAGATAGAATTAAAATTATGTAGGCTGTAGGCTGGAAAATTATTGCTACAGATCAAGCGAGGCGGACGTAACCAGACTATCTCATGTGTACTGTGTAATGTGTACTCGACTAACAAGAGCGGAGTATGCAGTATCACGAGGCTCAAGCACAGTTAGTGGCAACCCTTGGACACAGCAAACAGTGGAGAATGGCTAGTTCATCACGTAGGCATCACATGCTGCCGCGTGACTAGCCTACTCAGGGCTCAAAGTTGGGGGTGCTAGAACCTTCTAGAACAAGTGGTGCCGGGTGCACTACCCCTATAAAAGCGGATAGCCGCTAGATCGAGGGACAGTGATGGAGTGAAGTAGTTAGGGCGCCGGGCCACGTTAGTCTGCGTCGGGATGTTGCAAGAGTGGCAAGAGAGTATTGAGCACAGGACTTAAGCTGAATCGACACAGCTGACACTTAGTCTGGTGCACTCACCTCTGCTGTATTAGGACTTAGGTTTGGGAAGTTAGGGATGGCAACTGTATATCCAGATAGACAATCATTGGAGACTGTATATAGAATCTTATTTAAATCACAAGTGCCAGGGGTACTTCCAGTATAATCGTTCTATACATCGAGTGTTCATACATGAATGCTTCCCTAAGATCCTATCCGAGTTCCGTACTCTAGCTCACCTTGCACCCTTCTCTACAACTGAGCAGTGAGGAGTTGGCGGTCCACACCACCGAAACCTCATGCCAAGTAAGTTCTCTGACGCGCACCACCGCAGTCCTTCCACTCCCTCTCAGGACACGTCAGTGGGACACGACAGCAGTTCGACCTTAGAGGTCGTTTAACAAATGAAAATGCTATATTCTCTTTTCTCTGTGAGGTACTGTATGGGTTAAATAAAAGGTTTCAAACGCTAGGCATACATTTTGATTTAACTAAAGCATTTGATTATGTTGATCACAAAATATTGCTCCAGAAGTTGGACCACTATCGAATATGTCGAGTAGCTCACAAGTGGTTCACCTCTTACTTTAGCAACAGACAGCAAATGGCTGTCATGTGGGGCCGGAGCAGAGTATAGTTAAGGGTGGGGTGCCCCAGGGATCAGTGTTGTGGTAATTCGTGTTTCTTACTTATTTAAATGATATGTCCTCTAGTATTACGGGAAACTCTAAAATATTTCTGTTCGCTGATGACACTAGCTTGGTAGCAAATGATGTTGTTTGCAACATGGCCCTGTTTCCAATAGTGCAGTTCAAATCTAAGTTCATGGCTTGTAGAAAATAAACTACTGCTTAATCACAGTAAGATCCAGTTTTTTCAGTTTCTAACACACAGTTCAACAATACGTGACGTTTTAATTTCACAGAATGGGCATATGATTAGTGAAACAGAACAAATTTCTAGGTGTTCAGACAGATAGTAAATTGTCGTGGAAAGTCCACGTTCAGGATGTTGTTCAAAGACTTAATGCTGCCATTTTACTATTCGGACGGTATCTAAAGTGAGTGATTATTCGACACGAACATTAGTAATCGACACGAAAATCAGTCTATTTTGCTTATTTTCGTTCGCTTATGCCGTATAGTATTATATTTTGGGCTAACTCTTCCCATTCTAAAAGGGTATTTTTGGCTCAAAAACGGGCGGTTCGAGCCATAAGTGGTGTAAGTTCAGGAACCTCTGATCGACACCTGTTCATGAGTCTGGGTATTTTCACATTGGCCTCTCAGTATATATATTTCTTACTGTCATTTCTTGTTAACAATATTAGCTTATTCACAAGTATAAGCAGCTTTCACTCAGTTAATACTCAGCAGAAATCAAACCTGTATTTGGATTCGACTTCCTTAACTCTTGTGTAGAAAGGTGTGCAGTATACTGCTGCATCTATTTTCAATAAGCTACCACTCGAATTCAAAAGTAGTAGCAGTAATCCACGCGCTTTCAAATCGAAACTGAAGAGTTTGCTCATGAGTCACTCCTATTTTTCCGAGGACTTCTTGTTGCATTGTTGATTGCGTTTACTTAATCTTATGGACTGAATTTTTTCAGGTTCATAAACATTTATTTTTATCTGTTATTACTGTTGTGTTGTAACTTTATGTGCTGACACGTTCCATGACCTTGCAAATTTGCTCCTCAATATGTTTCTACGGAACTTGTTGTTATTGTTGTTGTGGTCTTCAGTCCTGAGACTGGTTTGCAGCTCTCCATGCTACTCTATCCTGTGCAAGCTTCTTCATCTCCCAGTAACTACTGCAACCTACATCCCTCTGAATCTGCTTAGTGTATTAATCTCTTGGTCTCCCTCCACGCTGCCCTCCAATACTAAATTGATGATCACTTGATGCCTCAGAACATATCCTTCCAACTGACCCCTTCTTCAAGTCAGGTTGCACCACAAACTTCTCTTCTCCCCAATCATATTCAATACCTCCTCATTAGTTATGTGATCTACCCACCTAATCTTCAGCATTCGTCTGCAGCCCCGAATTTCAAAAGCTTCTATTCTCTTCTTGTCCAAACTATTTATCGTCCATGTTTCACTTCCATTCATGGCTACACTCCATACAAATACTTTCAGAAACGACTTCCTGATACTTAAATCTATACTTGATGTTAACAAATTTCTCTTCTTCAGAAACGCTTTCCTTACCATTGCCAGTCTACATTTTATATCCTCTCTACTTCGACCATCAACAGTTATTTTGCTCCCCAAATAGCAAAACTCCTTTACTATTTTAAGTGTCTCATTTCCTAATCTAATTCCCTCAGCATCACCCGACTTAATTCGACTACATTCCATTATCCTCGTTATGCTTTTGTTGATGTTCATCTTATATCCTCCTTTCAAGACACTGTTCTTTCCGTTCAACTGCTCTTCCAAGTCCTTTGCTGTCTCTGACAGTATTACAATGTCATCGGCGAACCTCAAAGTTTTTATTTCTTCTCTTGTATTTTAATACCTACTTCAAATTTTTCTTTTGTTTCCTTCACTCCTTGCTCAATATACAGATTGAATAACATCGGGGAGAGCCTACAACCCTGTCTCACTTCCTTCCCAACCACTGCTTTCCTTTCGTGTCCTTCGACTCTTATAACTGTCATCTGGTTTCTGTACAAATTGTAAATAGCTTTTCGCTCCCTGTATTTCACCCCTGCCACCTTCAGAATTTGAAAGACAGTATTCCAATCAACACTGCCAAAAGATTTCTCTAAGTCTACAAATGCTAGAAACGTAGGTTTGCCTTTCCTTAATCTTTCTTCTAAGATAAGTCGTAGGGTCAGTATTGCTTCACGTGTTCCTATATTTCTACGCAATCCAAACTGATCTCCCACAAGGTCGGCTTCTTCTAGTTTTTCCATTCGTCTCTAAAGAATTCGTGTAAGTATTTTTCAGCCGTGACCTATTAAACTGATAGTTCGGTAATTTTCGCATCTGTCAACACCTGCTTTCTTTGGGATTGCAATTATTATATTCTTCATGAAGTCTGAGGATATTTCGCCTATCTTATATATCTTGCTCAACAGTTGGTAGAGTTTTGTCAGGACTGACTCCCAAGGCTGTCAGTAGTTCTAATGGAATGTTGTCTACTCCTGGGGCCTTGTTTCGACTCAGGTCTTTCAGTTCTCTGTCAAACTCTTCATATGTCCCGATACAACTTCATCTACATCCTCCTCCATTTTCATAATATTGTCCTCAAATACATCGCCCTTGTATAGACCCTCTATATACTCCTTCCACCTTTCTGCTTTCCCTTCGTTGCTTAAAACTTGGTTTCCATCTGAGCTCTTAATATTCATACAAGTGGTTCTCTTTTGTCCAAAAGTCTCTTTAATTTTCCTGTAGGCAGTATCTATCTTACCCCTGTTGAGATAAGCATCTACATCCTTACATTTGTCCTCTAGCCATCTGTGCTTAGTCATTTTGACCTTCCTGTCGATCTCATTTTTGAGGCGTTTGTATTCCTTTTTGCCTGCTTCATTTACTGCATTTTTCTATTTTCTCTTTCGTCAATTAAGTTCAATATTTCTTCTGTTACCCAAGGATTTGTAGTAGCCCTCGTCTTTTTTACCTACTTTATCCTCTGCTGCCTTCACTACTTCATCCCTCAAAGCTACTCATTCTTCCTCTACTGTATTTCTTTCACCTATTCCTGTCAATTGTTCCCTTATGCTCTCCCTGAAACTCTGTACAACCTCTGGTTTAGTCAGTTTATCCAGGTCCCATCTGCTTAAATTCCCACCTTTTTGCAGGCTCTTCAGTTTCAATCTGCAGTTCATAACCAATAGATTGTGGTCAGAATCCACATCTGCCCCTGGAAATGTCTTACAATTTAAAACCTGGTTCCTAAATCTCTGTCTTACCATTATATAATCTATCTGATACCTTCTAGTATCTCCAGGATTCTTCCATGTACACAACTTTCTCTCATGATTCTTGAACCAAGTGTTAGCTATGATTAAGTTGTGCTCTGTGCAAAACTCTACCAGGCGGCTTCCTCTTTCATTTCTTCCCCCCAATCCATATTCACCTACTAAGTTTCCTTCTCTCACTTTTCCTACAACCGAATTCCAGTCACCCATGACGGTTAAATTTTCGTCTCCCTTCACTATCTTAATAATTTCTTTTATTTCATCATACATTTCTTCAATTTCTTCGTCATCTGCAGAGGTAGTTGGCATATAAACTTGTACTACTGTAGTAGGCGTTGGTTTCGTATCTATCTTGGCCACAATAATGCGCGCACTATGCTGTTTGTAGTAGCTTATCCGCACTCCAATTTTTTTATTCATTATTAAACCTACTCCTGCATTACCCCTATTTGATTTTGTATTTATAACCCTGTATTCACCTGACCAGAAGTCGTCTTCCTCCTGCCACCGAACTTCACTAATTCCCACTATATCTAACTTCAAACTATCCATTTCCCTTTTTAAATTTTCTAACCTACCTGCCCGATTGGGATCTGACATTCCACGCTCCGATACGTAGTACGCCAGTTTTCTTTCTCCTGATAACGACGTCCTCTTGTGCAGCCCCCGCCCGGAGATCCGAATGGGGGACTATTTTTCCTCCGGAATATTTCACCCAAGAGGACGCCATCATCATTTAACCATCCAGTAAAGCTGCATGCCCTCGGGAAAAATTACGGCTATAGTTTCCCCCTGCTTTCAGCCGTTCGCAGTACCAGCACAGCAAGGTCGTTTTGGTTAGTATTACAAGGCCAGATCAGTCAATCATCCAGACTGTTGTCCCTGCAACTACTGCAAGGGCTGCTGCCCCTCTTCAGGAACCACACGTTTGTCTGGCCTCTCAACAGATACCCCTCCGTTGTGGTTGCACCTACGGTACTGCTATCTGTATCGCTGAGGCACGCAATCTTCCCCACCAACGGCAGGGTCCCATGGTTCATTGTTGTGGGGGGGGGGGGGGGAGGGGGGACGGAATTTTATTGATATGTAAATAAAAATAATAAAAATTGAGCTTGTTTACTAGGAATTCAGGATGCAGGTTTCGTTTACTTTTCTTGTCCATAAAGTGGCTCTGTGGTATCGTATTTAGATTTTTCCATGACATCACGTGCTCTGAATCAACGACAGGCTCATTTGTCACTCAGTGCTGTTGAGAGACGTACAGCACAAAACGATGGAGCGGTACCGGTACCATTTTGCAGAACTCAGTGACATGCACCTTGAGTATGGTAAAGTACTTTGCCGTGCTCTCTCTGTTGAAGGGCTGTACAGGGAACAGGCATCGAACGTTACGACGAAAGTCTGCTTGTCTCGATCGACGAGTTCGTCAGACTGACCCAATGGAAAGAAGAAATTAAGGTCCTGGCAACCTGAGGACCACTCGCGCAGCCGAACTTGAAGAGGAGATGCAGGAACGTGTTGCAGCGGACCCCACTACAAGTGCTCGTCGTATCGCAAGTGAAATGGGCGCTCAATGTACTAGCGTGTGCGAGCACTCTACGAACAACAGTTACACCCATATCACCGACAACGAGTCCAAGCAATGCTTGTGACTGACTTTGCACCAAGGATCGCATTGTGTCAGTGGTTGTTCCAACATTGGATTAAACGACCAGATTACCAGATTTCCTCCAAATCGTACTGTTTACTGACGAGACCTTATTTGATAGCGATGGTATTTCGAGCAACACGAATAGTCATGTGTTGGATGTGGATAACCCTCAGGCTGTAGTAGAGTCACACCAGCAAATACGTTTCGCTGTGAATATCCGGGCCGGCATTGTGGGCGACAGTCTTATTGGATCATATTTTCTACCTGGCCGTCTGAATGGCCACCTGTATTTGAGATTCGTGCAAAGAGTTCTACCTGAGTTGTTGGAGAACGTACCCATCGCTGTTCGTGAGAGGATGTGAATACAACATGACGGTGCACCGCCTCACCTCAGTTTGGATGTCCGTAACCATCTCAATGCTCTATTCCCTGGTCGTTGGATTGGAAGAGGAGATCCTGTTCCATGGCCTGCAAGGCCACCGACCTGAATACTCTTGATTATTCCCTATGTGGATTTCTAAAGTCACTTGTATATGAAGCCCCAGTAGATACGGTGATGGAATTAGTTGCCAGAATTGTAACTGCCTGTGAAGTGATTCGAAACACGCCAGGGATATTTGTCAGGGAGCATCAGAATCTCGTTCGCCGATGTCATGCTTGCACTGAGGTTTATAGACGTCAGTTTCGTCTCATTACGTAAAATACAGTACAAATAGTACTTTCATTGTCTCAGTGATGGTATTTGCAGTTAACTGTAACTAACATAAATAAAAAATACACGATAATTTGATTTTATTCGTATTATCTCTTTTAATCTGGCTTCTCCGACCCATGTTCTCTACTTCATATTGTTCTGTGGAGCAACCTCTACGCCGTGTTAAATGTCTGCACGCTCTTAAGGAAACACCCTGTCAACATATTTAACTATACTTTAATACTTGTATCGTGTCTGGATATGCACAATCTGTTGTTTTTTGGCTTTGGTTTTCACTGCATTCGTCTATTACGGAGGCTCGAGTCGTGGGGGGATTGCGATGCCTTCGCAAGGACCTGTTGAGGTTGTTGTTGTTGTCGTGGTCTTCAGTCCTGAGACTGGTTTGATGCAGCTCTCCATGCTACTCTATCCTGTGCAAGCTTCTTCATCTCCCAGTACCTACTGCAACCTACATCCTTCTGAATCTGCTTAGTGTATTCATCTCTTGGTCTCCTCCTACGATTTTTACCCTCCACACTGCCCTCCAATACTAAATTGGTGATCCCTTGATGCCTCAGAACTTGTCCTACCAACTGATCCCTACTACTGGTCAAGTTGTGCCACAAGCTTCTCTTCTCCCCAATCCTATTCAATACTTCCTCATTAGTTATGTGATCTACCCATCTAATCTTCAGCATTCTTCTGTAGCACCACATTTCGAAAGCTTCTATTCTCTTCTTGTCCAAACTATTTACCGTCCATGTTTCACTTCCAAACATGGCTACACTCCATACAAATACTTTCAGAAATGACTTCCTGACACTTAAATCTATACTCGAAGTTAACAAATTTCTCTTCTTCAGAAACGCTTTCCTTACCATTGCCAGTCTACATTTTATATCCTCTCTACTTCGACCATCAACAGTTATTTTGCTCCCCAAATAGCAAAACTCCTTTACTATTTTAAGTGTCTCATTTCCTAATCTAATTCCCTCAGCATCACCCGACTTAATTCGACTACATTCCATTATCCTCGTTTTGCTTTTGTTGATGTTCATCTTATATCCTGCCTTCAAGGCACTGTCCATTCCGTTCAACTGCTCTTCCAAGTCCTTTGCTGTCTCTGACAGTATTACAATGTCATCGGCGAACCTCAAAGTTTTTATTTCTTCTCCATGTATTTTAATACCTACTCCGAATTTTTCTTTTGTTTCCTTTACTGCTTGCTCAATATACAGATTGAATAACACCGGGGAGAGGCTACAACCCTGTCTTACTCCCTTCCCAACCACTGCTTCCCTTTCATGTCCCTCGACTCTTATAACTGCCATCTGGTTTCTGTACAAATTGTAAATAGCCTTTCGCTCCCTGTTTATTACCCCTGCCACCTTTAGAATCTGAAAGAGAGTATTCCAATCAACACTGTCAAAAGCTTTCTCTAAGTCCACAAATGCTAGAAACGTAGGTTTGCCTTTCCTTAATCTTTCTTCTAAGATAAGTCGTAAGGTCAGTATTGCCTCACGTGTGCCAGTATTTCTACGGAATCCAAACTGATCTTCCCCGAAGTCGGCTTCTACTAGTTTTTCCATTCGTCTGTAAAGAATTCGTGTTAGTATTTTGCAGCTGTGGCTTATTAAACTGATTGTTCGGTAATTTTCACATCTGTCAACACCTGCTATCTTTGGGATTGGTATTATTATATTCTTCTTGAAGTCTGAGGGTATTTCGCCCGTTTCATACATCTTGCTCACCAGATGGTAGAGTTTTGTCAGGACTGGCTCTCCCAAGGCCGTCAGTAGTTCCAATGGAATGTTGTCTACTACCGGGGCCTTGTTTCGACTCAGGTCTTTCAGTGCTCTGTCAAACTCTTCACGCAGTATCGTATCTCCCATTTCATCTTCATCTACATCCTCTTTCATTTCCATAATATTGTCCTCAAGTACATCGCCCTTGTATAGACGCTCTATATACTCCTTCCACCTTTTTGCTTTCCCTTCTTTGCTTAGAACTGGGTTTCCATCTGAACTCTTGATGTTCATACAAGTGGTTCTCTTATCTCCAAAGGTCTCTTTAATTTTCCTGTAGGCAGTATCAATCTTACCCCTAGTGAGATAAGCCTCTACATCCTTACATTTGTCCTCTAGCCATCCCTGCTTAGCCATTTTGCACTTCCTGTCGATCTCGTTTTTGAGATGTTTGTATTCCTTTTTGCCTGCTTCATTTACTGCATTTTTATATTTTCTCCTTTCATCAACTAAATTCAACATTTCTTCTGTTACCCAAGGATTTCTACTAGCCCTCGTCTTTTTACCTACTTGATCCTCTGTTGCCTTCACTATTTCATCCCTCAAAGCTACCCATTCTTCTTCTATTGTATTTCTTTCCCCCGTTCCTGTCAATTGTTACCTTATGCTCTCCCTGAAAATCTGTACAACCTCTGGTTCTTTCAGTTTATCCAGGTCCCATCTCCTTAAATTCCCACTTTTTTGCATTTTCTTCAGTTTTAATCTACAGGTCATAACCAATACATTGTGGTCAGAGTCTACATCTGCCCCTGCAAATGTCTTACAATTTAATATCTGGTTCCTAAATCTCTGTCTTACCATTATATAATCTATCTGATACCTTTTAGTATCTCCAGGGTTCTTCCATGTATACAACCTTCTATCATGATTCTTAAACCAAGTGCTAGCTATGATTAAGTTGTGCTCTGTGCAAAATTCTACCAGGCGGCTTCCTCTTTCATTTCTTAGCCCCAATTCATATTCACCTACTATGTTTCCTTCTCTCCCTTTTCCTACACTCGAATTCCAGTCACCCATGACTATTAAATTTTCGTCTCCCTTCACTATCTGACTAATTTCTTTTATTTTATCATACATTTCTTTAATTTCTTCGTCATCTGCAGAGCTAGTGGCATATAAACTTGCACTACTGTAGTAGGTGTGGGCTTCGTATCTATCTTGGCCACAATAATGCGTTCACTATGCTGTTTGTAGTAGCTTACTCGCATTCCTATTTTCCTATTCATTATTAAACCTACTCCTGCATGATCCCTATTTGACTTTGTGATTATAACCCTGTAGTCATCTGACCAGAAGTCTTGTATCTTCTGCCACCGTACTTCACTAATTCCCACTATATCTAACTTTAACCTATCCATTTCCCTTTTTAAATTTTCTAATCTTCCTGCCCGATTAAGGGATCTGACATTCCACGCTCCGATTCGTAGAACTCCAGTTTTCTTTCTCCTGATAATGACATCGTCTTGAGTAGTCCCCGCCCGGAGATCCGAATGGGGGACTATTTTACCTCCGGAATATTTTGTCCAAGAGGACGCCATTATCATTTAATCATACAGTAAATCTGCATGCCCTCGGGAAAAATTACGGCCGTAGTTTCCCCTCGCTTTCAGCCGTTCGCAGTACCAGCACAGCAAGGCCGTTTTGGTTATTGTTACAAGGCCAAATCAGTCAATCATCCAGACTGTTGCCCTTGCAACTACTGAAAAGGCTGCTGCCCCTCTTCAGGAACCACATGTTTGTCTGGCCTCTCAACAGATACCCCTCCGTTGTGGATGCACCTACGGTACGCCTATCTGTATCGCTGAGGCACGCAAGCCTCCCCAACAACGGTAAGGTCCATGGTTCATGGATCTCCCTAAGATTGTCTAAATTACACGCTCAGTTGTAACATACAATAAATGCCCCCGATTTTTATAACACTGACAAACATATTAAATGTTTTGGTGAAATATTAGTAACAACAACAATAATAATAATAAATTTGTATACATCAGTGCTTAGTACATCGCTATATCATAACGTCTAAGAAATTATAATTGAGAAAAATATAGAATTTGAATGGCACAGTTACGAAAATTTGAGAATAATGTTGTGTCATGCAAATGGTTTAAGAACTACGGGGTGGTCAGAAACAGTCTGAAAAGCTTGCAAGGCTGTTTCAGGGCAGCCTGTGCTGCGAAATAACTGTTAAAAAATCTATAACCTGCTCCGTTTCAGCGTAATTAGCACTGAAGTTAGCTAGTCAGGTCGTTGCTAGCGCATATTCAAGCGTCCAACAAAAGACGATGCTGCCAAATGTGTGCTTCGATTGGTTTTCTAAAAACGATCACGAGAGCGATACAACAACTGGACGCGGGACAGTAGTAAGTATCGAACCCGAGCCAAAAGCTGAGCCGTTTCGTGCGCTGTCATCTACGCTATGCAAACAACTGGCACTAACTATGTCTGGCGGGCCGCATGAATTTGTACACGCAACGGCCTATTTGCTGACTGCAATGCTAGTTGAGGTACGAGAATAGAATCCGAGGATTGACAGAGGGTGGAGGACATCGTAGAGCAATCGGCGTGTCTTCCCTGGTGCAGGTGAGGGGGAAAACTATTGGTAAGGTGAGCATAACCATCTTAAAGTTTCTTAGGTTTAGTGCTCCGTCGGGCTCTCAGTTTGCAGGCGCAAGCTACGCAATGGTTGTATAGCTAGAGCGCTTGGCTTTGGTAGTCTCGGATTCCCCGTTCAAACCTTAGGCTAATCCACTGTATAACAGAATGATAAATTTGCAAATTAGTTTGAGAGCCTTAGAAAAACAGAGCGATCAAGGGCTTAGTGAACTGCAAAATCCTATGGTTACCGAAAACGAAACCGTTTCCCTAGGTCCCGAAAGTTACGATACAGAGAATCCGCAGTCCAGTTTTACTAAATTACCTAATCCCTTCTTGAATGTGTTAAAATTTTCTCATTTTGCAACTGAAAGGCGGTTTTTTTAACTGTTGAAAACCATTCAGCAGCTAATATCGCATAAAACCTTTCTTTATTTAAGACTACCGGTTTCAATAGACTATGCCTGAGGATGACTGCATAGCATTGAAATCGGGTATCTTAAATAAAGAACTATTTTATGCTATCTTGGCTGCTGAATCATTATTAACTTCATAAATGTGTTTTGCGGGATAGAATGCCTTGCTATCGATATTCAACATGAGTTGGTAAATTTTTGTGGTTAGAAGCACAAGTCAACGTTTTTGAAATATGGGGGAAACTATTTTTTCAGTTTTACTTATAATCCGTCTTGATTTCAAAAATGTTTATTCACTTGACCGGTTTCGGTTCCTCTAGAACCATCTTCAGATCTGCAATTTCGGTTACAGTACGTGAAGGTTGCTGCGTGTGTACGGGTTACTCCTGTAACCGAAATTGCAGATCTGAAGATGGTTCTAGAGGAACCGAAACCGGCAAGTGAATAAACATTTTTGCAATCAAGACGGTTTATAAGTTCAAAAATGTTCAAATGTGTGTGAAATCTTATGGGAGTTAACTGCTAAGGTCATCAGTCCCTAAGCTTACACACTACTTAACCTAAATTATCCTAAGGACAAACACACACACCCATGCCCGAGGGAGGACTCGAACCTCCACCGGGACCAGCCGCACAAGGATTATAAGTAACATTGTATAAACAGTGATTGCGGTATCCCGCCAGACATTATGTCTGTTTTTGCAAAATATTTGTCCGTTGACGTATTCTTTGTGTCAAGGGTCCTTGGCCTAAAATAAATGGTAGGTGAGGTCTTAGCTAGGAAGGGCTGTTTAAGGGAACTGCGCGCCCGTGTGCTAAGGGAGCTCCTGTGTACCAAGATTAAGAGCGATCTCGTTTAACAAAATTTTTTTTTTTTGGTCCAACGTGATTATGAAAATCAAGTCATTATTGTGAAGTACGCATGGCAGCCGTAGACTTTGATCTAGAGTGGGCTAAGCATGAGACTCTTGCCGATATTTTGCAAGGGATTAAACAGAAGGATCGTGCTAGAATCTTGTTTGTCGAGAGGTGAACTACGTATCGTGGCCTCGATTACTTAATCACCCTTATGGAGGGAATTAAACAAGCTGACCAAAGGAGAGGCTGTGAGAAGGCGTCAGATCAGTCTTACGCCAAATCCACCCAGGGCGCCATCTCCCCTAGTACGACGAGGTTCTCCTAAGGTAGGTGTTATCACTCTCTTCAGTAGCGGCATACGAGGGCGCTATTGGATTCTGGCAGTAGTCTTTTCTTAGTAATCTGTAAATGGTACTCCAAATACAGGATCATTTGCATGTTTCCAAATTTGCAGTACATAGTAGAACTTGTAGAACTGCTAATGATCAAGCTCTTGCTCTGATAGGATCAATGTGAATTTCTTGTCGTGTCGGTGAATTTTCTTTACCCAAGAAGGTATTTCAGGTGTCATTTTGTAAGTAAAATGGGATTAGTATTGGATTACGCCCTTGGGAAATATAAGTTGGGATTTCAGCTTCAGGTGAAGTTTCACTTGCACCGCCATACTAGCTGGGCAGGATTTCGACGTTGCGCACTTACCTCCTGGTCAGTCTGATGCTCTCCTTCATATGTTGTGTGGTTTCTCGGAAGTTCTGACAGGTAAATTAGGTGTGATTAATCGTACTACATATCGTATTTTACTTTTCGACCATCTTCTAGTCAGGCAATCACCCTACCAGCTATCTCCAACTAAGATGAAAGTACTGTGTGAGTTGGTGGATAAAATGCTCGCTGAGGGCTTACAAGACCGTCCACCTCGCCAAATGAATCACCAACATTTTTGGTCCCTAAGAATAAAGGGGAGGTTTCAGACCCTTTTCGACTATCGTGTCCTTAAATATAAACTGCTCTAGAAGTCTGTCGCTCTTTTTAATCTACACCGGTTGTTTTTCATGATTTTCCGTGGCCCACTACTTTTCCGTTTTCGATGTTAACCAGGCGTATTACCAGATTTCCCTTCCAGAAGAATTCAAGGCAGCCACTGCCTTGTAAACTGACTGGGACTTACATGAATTCAATAGGTGCCTCTTAGCCGTTCTAAGTGGGTGACAATTCTTTTTAGGTTACTCGATTGCGTGCTCAGAGAGCTCCAGTGTGTGCATAGCTACTTAACGATGTTGTCATTTACGGTGCCATTTTCTCCTAACATTTGAAGCATTTGCGACTGGTTTTGGAGCGTCTGAGGCAATTGCGTCTAACTGTCGAACCGTCTAAAGCTACTTTAGTTCATCGTAAGATATCTTTTCTCGTGTTTCTGGTTTCGATCGAAGGGTTGAGGACTGATCATTCTCAAGCTATTTACAGTTTCCGCCATCCTGCGACTAAAATTTCACTGGAATTTCACTGGAATTACTAACTTCTTCCCAAAATTCTTTCCGAAGTCTGCTGAGCTAGCAGCTCGGTTAAACCTGTTACCAAAAAAGGACCAGGCATTCGTAGAGACCGACAGCCAGAAATCTGCGTTTGATATGCTTAAGATCGCTTTGAGTAATGCCAGTGCTTTGGCTGTACTTGAATTCAGTCAACCCATCATGATCCAAACTGACGCCTCTGATTAAGGAGTTGCTTCTGCGTTGCTTCAGAAGGCAGGTGGCGAGAGCAGGCCCTTAGGCTACGCCTCTAGGTAGGTCCCCAGCTGAGAAGAAATACCTCTTCGCGCTGGAGAAATTTATATACATTCGCAAACACCGGGAATTCACAGTGGAGATATGAATGAGGCCCTTAGATGGAGTGTGGCTCACCTGTGTAAAACTGAGCGTATTGCGAGTTGGGCTGTCCGAATTTCCAACTTCCGCTTCAACGAGCATCACATTGAAGGGTGTGATAACTTTGTAGCGGATACCTGAAGCAAAACGTTCAAAGGGGAGCATGAAAGTCTTTCTTCCCTTGGTAGAAGGTCTTGTTAATTCAGTGCTTACCTAGGTGCTCGTATTGTTTGAGAACTTTGCACAACAACAAGAGCAAGGCTCTTGTTGGGCTCCATTAGGAAGCAGTTGAGAGCTGGTCAGCAAGTTGCCGGGTACGAACTCCTAAAGGATATTCTCTGCCACCGTGGGCATCAGGACGAAGAGCTTAAAATCTTTCTGCGTTCCGTGCTTGTCCCTGCTATTTTCAAATTATATTTCAGTTGTGGGCTCTCATCTGGAGGTAAAAAAAAACCATTCACGAGATCCGTGAGTCCCTAACCTGACCACATAGTATCGTGATTTAAAAAAAATTAGTAGCCTGTGTCGGGAAGGCAAGATGATTAAGCCGAATTCCAATGGGATTAGGCGGTTGCTTCAATCCACTCGAGCGGAGGTCCCCTTGGAGCATCCTTTTATTGATTACGTCAGAGGTCTTCCGTGGATTCAAGGTGGGCAGTGCTATATATGTTTGGTTGTTGACGGCTTTACTCGGTTCAGTTGGTTACTCCTCGGTAATACACTACTGGCCATTAAAATTTCTACTCCACGAAGATGACATGCTACAGACGCGAAATTTAACCGACAGGAAGAAGATGCTGAGATATGCAACTGATTAGCTTTTCAGAGCATTCACACAAGGTTCGCGCCGGTGGCGACACCTACAACGTGCTGACATGAGGAAAGTTTCCAACAGATTTCTCATCCACAATCAGCAGTTGACCAGCGTTGCCTGGTGAAACGTTGTCGATGCCTCGTGTAAGGAGGAGAAATGCGTACCATCACGTTTCCAACTTTGATAAAGGTCGGATTGTAGCCTATCACGATTGCGGTTTATTGTATCGCGACATTGCTGCTCGCGTTGGTCAAGCTCCAATGACTGTTAGCAGAACATGAAATCGGTGGGTTCAGAAGGGGAATACGGAACGCCGTGCTGGATCCCAACGGCCTCGTATCCCTAGCAGTCGAGATGACAGGGATCTTACCCGCATGACTGTAACGGATCGTGCAGCCACGTCTCGATCCCTGAGTCAACAGATGGTGACGTTTGCAAGACAACAACCATCTGCACGAACAACTGGACGACGATGGCAGCAACATCGACTATCAGCTCTGAGACCATGGCTGCGGTTACCCTTGACGCTGCATCACAGACAGGAGCGCCTGCGATGGTGTACTCAACGACGAACCTCGGTGAACGAATGGCAAAACGTCATTTTTTCGGATGAATCCAGGTTCTGTTTACAGCATCATGAAGGTCGCATCCGTGTTTGGCGACATCGCGGTGAACGCACATAGGAACCGTGTATACGTCAGCACCCGGCGTGATTGTATGGGGTGCAATTGGTTACACGTCTCGGTCACCTATTGTTCTCACTGACGTCAGTTTGAACAGTGGACGTCACATTTCAGATGTGTTACGACCCGTGGCTCTACCCTTCATTCGATCCCTGCGAAATCCTACATTTCAACACGATACTGCAATACCGCATGTTGCAGGTCCTGTACGGGCCTTTCTGGATACAGAAAATATCTCACCAATTGAAAACGTCTGGTCAATGGTGGCCGAGCAACTGGCTCGTCACAATACGCCATTCACTACTCTTGATGAACTGTGGTATCGCGTTGATGGTGCATGGGCAGCTGTACCTGTACACCACATCCAAGCTCTGCTTGATTCAATGCCCATTCGTATGAAGGCCGTTATTACTGCCAGAGGTGGTTGTTCTGGGTACTGATTTCTCTGGATCTATGCACCCAAACTGCGTGAAAATGTAATCACATGTCAGTTCTAGTATAATATATTTGTCCAATGAATACCCGTTTATGATCTGCATTTTTTCTTGGTGTAGCAATTTTAATGGCTAGTAGTGTAAAAAAGGAATTCATCCGACCATGCAACAGTTAGCATACTTCCACCGTCCTGTCTCAAATATATAATGCCCACCGCAGTCGTTATTGACAATGTCGTTAGTTCTAAATGGAAACACGTCTGGATTGTCCACTGTGGGTTGGTTCAAATGGCTCTGAGCACTATGGGACTCAACTGATGAGGTCATTAGTCCCCTAGAACTTAGAACTAGTTAAACATAACTAACCTAAGGACATCACAAACATCCATGCCCGAGGCAGGATTCGAACCTGCGACCGTAGCGGTCTTGCGGTTCCAGACTGCGGCGCCTTTAACCGCACGGCCACTTCGGCCGGCCTGTCCACTGTGGGTCCCTTATGTTAAACAGTGTGTGCTACGAAGCACTTGGTCCTGCGACAGCAGCG
This sequence comes from Schistocerca americana, assembly GCF_021461395.2. NCBI lineage: Eukaryota > Metazoa > Arthropoda > Insecta > Orthoptera > Acrididae > Schistocerca > Schistocerca americana. The sequence goes on along the minus strand of NC_060119.1, from coordinate 1,095,488,806 downwards.
TCTGGTGTCGTCAGATGTGGGAGAGACAGCCACTTATCCTGCAGGCCGCCTTTTATCGTGCTTCACAGAGCAGACGAGCCCCAGACTTCCACGATCTGTGACGTGCCGTAGACACCCAACAACTTGTCGCCTACTCACGATTTCACAGCGAAACCACCTTCCAAAAGGTCCTCACGGTATAGCATTCCACGAGTTGAAGAGCTCCGTTTCCCACGGTATCGTTCCCATGCGCTCAACAGTAAGAATCTGTCGTTCGCCACTGTGGGGTCACTGGCAGACACTACACTTGCTAGGTGGTAGCCTTTAAATCGGCCACGGTCCGTTAGTGTACGTCGGACCCGCGTGTCGCCACTATCAGTGATTGCAGACCGAGCGCCGCCACACGGCAGGTCTAGAGAGACTTTCTAGCACTCGCCCCAGTTGTACAACCGACTTTGCTAGCGATGGTTCACTGACAAAATACGCTCTCATTTACCGAGACGATAGTTTAACATAGCCTTCAGCTACGTAATTTGCTACGACTTAGCAAGGCGCCATTATCAGTTACTATTGATATTCTAAAACATGAATCGTCAAGACCGACGTTCTTCATTAACGGATTGAAGTTAAGTATTCCACCAGCTACGTCTTTTTTTCTAAATTCTAATTTCCTTGTCCTGTTCCAGACCTCACGCCAGCCTGCGTGAGCTAAAACGCGTGCCTTTCGGCCTCCTCTAGTAACACGGTGTTGGCTCTCCTGCCAGCCAAAACAGCCACATCTGCTGGTACCGGTGAATTTTTTCCCATCTGCGGCCCATATTGTCGCTAGAGTCATACATATTATTTTTCAAGGGTTTTTTAGTCATTACGTTAGATCTGTCGTACAACTGAAGCAAAATTAATGACCGAGACATCATTTTCCAGATTTCGTTCATCACTTACGACAAAAAAATAAACAAATAGTTTAAAGTTATATTTCTCGTTAATAAAGTTAATTCTGAGAACATTTTAATAAAAAAACAATAAGTGCCATATATTGACAATGTTTTTAACTAACATGCACGAAAGCTAAGCTCTTTGACGAGAGTTGATGCAGTTGTTCACAATTTTTGCGCAAGCATTGTCCATCACGCGATTTCAGTTACTTATATCAACTTAAGGAATTTAGAAGGCACAACCTCTCGACAATCTAATTTTACTACTATGCACAACAGGTGGTTGGAGTTGTTTACTTCCTTTAACCATACGTTGCGGGTTGTTTACTTTCTTTAAGCACGCGTTGCATACTGCGCGAAGAAACTGAATTATATTAACGTTCATCGTAACAGATAAAAACTGTTTACTTTGTAACTTGATTTATTTAACTTTTAATTCGTTTTTAGTTTACAGCGTTTGCAGCGTTGCGTTATGTTACTACTGACCGCAGTACAATTAATCTGCATATTTGTTTTTATAACTCAATTCTTCATTAGTTTACAGCGCTTGCTACGTTACGTGACGCTTCTACTTCAATGAAGCGATCAAAATTCTTAATGTTTTTTTTAATTACATCGTTTTATTAGCACCATAGTCCGCCCCAGTAGCTGAGTGGTCAGCGTGACGGATTGCCGTCCTCCGGGCCCGGGTTCGATTCCCGGCTGGGTCGGAGATTTTCTCCGCTCAGGGACTGGGTGTTGTGTTGTGTTCATCATCATTTCATCCCCATCCGGCGTGCAGGTCGCCCAATGTGGCGCCGAATGTAATAAGACCTGCGATATGGCGGCCGGACCTGCCCCGCGAGGGGCCTCCCGGCCAATGACGCCAAACGCTCATTTCCATTTTAGCACCATATACAGTGCCGCAGAAATCAAAGAACAAAATGTTTCTCAGTTCTAATCAACGGCCATTCTATGCCAAAAAAGGATTGCACAGTAATTAATTGTTCCAGTTTCTTACTTGGCTAGATGAAGTTTTGTCTCACTTCTGATTTGGTCCAACTTGAAGATATAAACAACGTTCAGCTGTACTCAGTAGAATTCGTGAACTCTTTAAATCCGCCCATATACCACGTCATTAATTGATTTTAAAGAAAATGGTAATACTATATTAATTAGGAATCTTAATAATAGTATTAGACTAATTATGTATCAGCATTAGTAGTTACTCACACATGCCACTACATCATCATTGCTAAATTCATTGATTCCCAAAAAACTGCCGGGAGGTGTGGCCGAGCGGTTCTAGGCGCTTCAGTCCGGAACCGCCCGATCACTACAGTCGCATGTTCGAGTCCTGCCTCGGGCTTGGATGTGTGTGATGTCCTTAGGTTATTTAGGTTTAAGTAGTTCTAAGTTACAGGGGACTGATGACCTCAGATGCTAAGTCCCGTGGTGCTGATAGCCATTTGAACCATTTTGAACCAAAAACTGTGCTCATACTCCTCATTAAACTCACACCTTGTGATCCAGCAATGACTTTCCCAATGATAAGAACACACGTGTGAATAAAAGTACCATTCGCATTGACGGTTACTAAAGCACAAGGTCAGAAGCTTCAAAGGACGATTTTTTAATTACAATAACATATTTTTTCTCATGGGCTGTTACACGTGGCTTTATGGCGAGTTTACACATGCAATGACACTTTAGTGCTACAGAAACATGCAATCAGAAAGTAAACGAGGATCACAATGTAACTGCTGAGATTGTTTTCAAAGACGTTCTGTAAAATAAAGAAGTTTTAAAATATAAAATTAATCTGATAAAGATAATATCTAGTTTTTAAATATTTCATAGTTAACTATACCATAATGAAACAGATTTTTTACAGTGAGACTAGTATTTGTTATCCCTACTAAAAATTTAGTAGATTTATTAACAAATATTCGCATTTACTTTTTTCTCCTTTACTGTTTTACCTGTCGGTGACTTATCATGGTAGAGTGCAAATTATTCCCACGGGCCAGCTACTTTGCTTGACTTTTATTGTGTCCTTACCGAGACATGTTTTCCTACCTAGACACCTGCCCACAACCCCACCAGATGGCGTGCAGTGATGCAGTGAGCGATGGTCGCCATGTTTTGGGTCGTCAGATGTCCATATTCTTCTGTGTAGTTTCAGCATGATATGGCGGGTGGTTTACGCAAGTATATAGATCTGAAGATGATCGAGTATGAGCGAAACTAGTCATATTGTGAGAAAGTGAGCAATTCAACGGAAAAATAAAGGATAGGCAGCGTGATTCAGGAGGAAATGTAGACGTTTTGAGGCGTGATACCATTAGTGATTCCGAACAAGAAGCGTCATATCAACATATGTATGGCAGGGGAAAAAACCAGAGACGTCGCTTTTCTTCGAAACTGAGTTACTGCTGCAATTTGATTCAGATTGAACATACGCGTCTGTTGGGAGGCAGAATACAACTGAATCCAGAAATATTAGTACTGGATTTTTTCTGTAAGGGGAAAGAAACAGGGAAGTGATTAATAATTTTAATAATGGAACCGAAAGGCACTAATGGAAGCACCCAATGATTGCAAGCAGTCACATATTTTATTTAGTTCGTTGCTTCAGAATTCGTGAAATGCTTCTGACAGTTGTCTCAATGAATGGAAAATTACAATTTTAAAATTACAGAACTTACAGTGGTGTAGGTTTACAGCTCGTAGTCCAAATTATGGTAACGATTTATTTCAAAAGTTTTTAATGACTATAATCATATCGATGGTAACAGGTGAAAATTTCTACCACACGGGGACTCGAATCTGCCTCGTCCGTCACACACATCTATCACCTTAACCAAAAATGGTTCAAATGGCTCTGAGCGCTATGGGACTTAACATCTGAGGTCATCAGTACCATAGACCTAAAACTACTTAAACCTAACTAAGCTAAGAACATCACACACATCCATGCCCTAGGTAGGATTCGAACCTGCGACCGTAGCAGTAGTGCGGTTCCGGATCGAAGTGCCTAGAACCGCTCGACCACAACGGCCGGCTCGCCTTAACCGCCTCGACCATCGGAGCACGCTTCCAATCCGACCCAAATTTTCCCAGCCTGTTACATACTACTAACGTAGCAACGATGAACCCCCACTCGCCATTTCGGATTGAAAAAAAGAGTTCGAAATTGGTGTGCATCCACACTGAAGTAATGGGTCACTGGTCGTTGCACACGATGTATCTGAAATGATTGTAGAGCGCTGGTAAAGTGGATCATAACAAGCATATTTCACATAGAAACCCATGTCCGCATTCCTCAGCGTACGACGCTAGTTGTAGAACAGCGTCACGCTTCGCCAAGAGGGTAGGCGCACAACATTCCATCGGAACCGTAATGGTAGCACGTCTGCAGAGCAACGATTTCAATGTATTTTCGGGACTATGTCAGCCTTCTCTCTTCTTTCTTATTAAAATGCTTTGATTTTAATGTAAGATGTGGTCGGGATTGTTGGGAAAAAGGTAAGGGATATTTAATACACTGTTGGTGTCTAGTATATTCTGCACGCTCGTAAATGCGACTTACAGATTAGAAATTGCCACAGATTAGTATGTAATGGTTTAATTACCTCATCTAATCTCGCGGATAGCTCAAAGATAATCACAAGTAGTATGAAGCTATTACTGCTATTGTCCGTTAAATTAAATGTTGCGAAGAGAGAGGCGATGTAACCACCTATGTAGCGCAAGGATTTGAACTCACGAGAAATACTTTCATTTTTATCACACTGGCGTCGTTTTAGGATAAGCATTCCCTTGACAGAAATAAATTTAATTGCAAACTCAAAGATATATTGCAAAATCAGAGATAACCTAAGCCTTGTTGCCTGCTGCAGTTAAACCTTTAAACACAATCCCGCAAAAATTCTGATAAAATTAACTTTGCAAATTTTAATTCTTGAAAATTATTGTCAGTATTCTAAATATTTATTATGTTAACCGGATGGTAAGGCCAATCTTGAATATTTTAATGAAATTTCACACAATGGCATCCTGTGCGCCTTTATGGCAAAAGAAAGCCAGATGGCTATCTGTTACACAGCTCACTTAAAACAGTTATTTTCACTTGAACTCTTGCACTGGGAGCGAGAGGTTTAAAACAAGAGCAGGGGTAATTCACTTTTTACCATATATGGTAACAGAAATATGCGCATAAAATACTTAGTGTGTCAAAAGAGCTAAGCGACTTCTACATCTACATCTACATCTATACTCCGCAAGCCACCTGACGGTGTGTGGCGGATGATACCTTGAGTACCTCTACCGGTTCTCCCTTCTGTTCCAGTCTCGTATTGTTCGTGGAAAGAAGGATTGTCGGTATGCCTCTGTGTGGGCTCTAATCTCTCTGATTTTATCCTCATGGTCTCTTCGCGAGATATACGTAGGAGGGAGCAATATACTGCTTGACTCCTCGGTGATGGTATGTTAAGAAACTTCACCAAAAGCCCGTACCGAGCTGCTGAGCGTCTCTCCTGCAGAGTCTTCCACTGGAGTTTATCAATCATCTCCGTAACACTTTCGCGATTACTAAATGATCCTGTAACACTTGTCTACATTGAGATTCAATTGGCATTCCCTGCACCATGCGTCAATTCGCTGCAGATCCTCCTGCATTTCAGTACAATTTTCCATTGTTACAACCTCTCGATATACCACAGCATCATCCGCAAAAAGCCTCAGTGAACTTACGATGTCATCCACAAGGTCATTTATGTATACTGTGAATAGCAACGGTACTACAACAATCCCCTGCGGCACACCTGAAATCACTCTTACTTCGGAAGACTTCTCTCCATTGAGATTGACATGCTGTGTTCTGTTATCTAGGAACTCTTCAATCCAATCACACAATTAGTCTGATAGTCCATATGCTCGTACTTTGTTCATTAAACAACTGTGGGGAACTGTATCGATCGCCTTGCGGAAGTCAAGAACCACGGCATCTACCTGGGAACCCGTGTCTATGGCCCTCTGAGTTTCGTGGACGAATAGCGCGAGCTGAGTTTCACACGATCGTCTTTTTCGAAACCGATGCTGATTCCTACAGAGTTGATTTCTAGTCTCCAGAAAAGTCATTATACTCGAACATAATACGTGTTCCAAAATTCTAGAACTGATCGACGTTAGAGATATAGGTCTATAGTTCTGCACATCTGTTCGACGTCCCTTCTTAAAAACGGGGATTATCTGTGCCCTTTTCCAATCCTTTGGAACGCTACGCTCTTCTAGAGACCTACGGTACACCGCTGCTAGAAGGGGGAAAAGTTCCTTCGCGTACTCTGTGTAAAATCGAACTGGTATCCCATCAGTTCCAGTGGCCTATCCTCTTTTGAGCGATTTTAATTGTTTCTCTATTCCTCTGTCGTCTATTTCGATATCTTCCATTTTGTCATCTGTGCGACAATGTAGAGAAGGAACTACAGTGCAGTCTTCCTCTGTGAAACAGCTTTGGAAAAAGACATTTAGTATTTCGGCCTTTAGTTTGTCATCCTCTGTTTCAGTACCATTTTGATCACAGAGTGTCTGGACATTTTGTTTTGATCCACCTACCGCTTTGACATAAGACCAAAATTTCTTAGGATTTTCTGCCAAGTCAGTAGATAGAACTTTACTTTCGAATTCATTGAACGCCTCTCGCATAGCCCTCCTCACACTACATTTCGCTTCGCGTAATTCTTGTTTGTCTGCAAGGCTTTGGCTATGTATATGTTTGCCGTGAAGTTCCCTTTGCTTCCGCAGCAGTTTTCTAATTCGGTTGTTGTACCACGGTGGCTGTTTTCCATCTCTTACGATCTTGCTTGGCACATACTCATCTAACGCATATTGTACGATCGTTTTGAACTTTGTCCACTGATCCTCAACACTATCTGTACTTAAAACAAAACTTTTCTGTTGAGCCGTCAGGTACTCTGAAATCTGATTTTGTCACTTTTGCTAAACAGAAAAATCTTCCTACCTTTTTTAATATTTCTATCTACGGCTGAAATCATCGATGCAGAGTGGAGACAAAATTAGTATGCCATCTTTGAACCAAGTCCTTTTTCCATAAGATAAGATGTCCATGGTTACAAAGAATGTCTTTACATTGTATAGTTACTCTTCGACACTAAAATACATGTTTTATTAACATTTAACACAAAAAAACATCATATTAATGAGCTGTAAGTTTAGTAATTATCCGTCGTATTAGCTACGATTACTGTAAACAGAAATGCACTCAGTTTTATACTTTATTTTACTTAAAGTTTACACTCCCAGTGTCAATTTAATTTAATTTGTGTAGGACTTTCCAGGAAACGCCACGGTAAAAGATACCTCTGGTTTTATGACCTTTATCTGCAAACACTGCTGTCGACACAGTTGCGGGTGTTTCAGGCGGGACAACACGACGGGTTTTCCTTCTCTAACTTGGAATTAAAAGCTTTGCTTTTGGCTATAAAAATACCTGTTAGATAGATGCTGCACACAAGGCGGCATCTGTGCACACTGTGCAGTCTGCGTCCTTTTGTCATCAAAAAAACTCTTGGTTTTTTACTATCAGGGAATGCAACGTTATTATTGCCACAGCTCCCTACAAGAGACAGGTTCACCCGAGTTACGCTTTCCACTGCCACTTTCACGTAATGGCACATGCGCATTTAGGGCCTACTTTGAAACACGGTGTATTCATTTTGTGTTACAGGTTAGAAGGCCATAAGGGCGTGGGCGTCAACGCACAGAGCGTGCACCAGAGCTTGAAGAGGAGGCATGCGTTGGCTCTGCTGGAAGACAGGCCCTCAACAAGCTCGGGAGGTGTTACATAGGAAGTGCATTCCACAATGAAGAGTGTGAGACATGAAGATGATTTGCACCCGTACTGCCTTCAGAAAGTTCACGCCCTTAACAGTGTCGATTTTCCACGTAGAAGAGATTTCTGCCAGTAGTTTTTGCAATGCCATTCAACCGGACTTACAGAACCATCTAATATTTAGAATGACACACCCTTTACACGAGAGGGATCAAATGGTTTAAATGGCTCTGAACATTATGAAACTTAACTTCTGAGGTGATCAGTCCCCTAGAACTTAGAACTACTTAAACCTAACTAACCTAAGGACATCACACACATCCGTGCCCGAGGCAGGATTCGAACCTGCGACCGTAGCGGTCGCGCGGTTCCAGACTGTAGCGCCTAGAAGCGCGCGGCCACTCCGGCCGGCAGAGGGATCAACAACCACAGTCAACACCTGTGGGGACAGGGAAATACACACGCCGCCTTTGTTCATAGTCACCCAGATTGCTTCGCTGTCAGCATTTGGGCCGGCATGGTGGGCGACAATCTGGCCGTTCTATGCGTGTTCCCCCTCTGACTGAACACAATCGGATACTTAATCGTTTTACGGGAAACTCTGCCAGTGTTGTTGGGACAAACTGCCCTCAACGTATGACAGCGAATGTGGTACCAGAACGATGGTGCAGCTGCGCACATCGCTCATGCAGTGCGAATGCATTTGGATGGAACCTTTGGTGAGAACTGGACAAGGTGTGGAGGACTGCATCTTCCCCCCGGACTTGAAGCCGATTGGTTTTTTTCTTCTGAGACTACCCGAAACCTGTTGTCTATGAAACACCTATTGGGACTGATTAAGAGCTGATAGCTCACATTATGGCAGCCTCCGATGCAATTTCCACTTTGCCAGAAGTATTTGAGTGCGACAGCCTTCCCAGCTTCATTGCACAGCTCATATTCGAGCAGGACGGCGTAATTTCGAGCACTTTTTGTAACTCTTTTCAAATAAAGGTATACAACTTCACGACCATTTATCATTCACCTAGATGCCATAAAGTACATTGAACATGACTGCTCATATGGTATATTGTGTTCCCACCTTCTTGGCAGCGCGCGGAGCTGTTCAACGACGCCTAACGCAGTGCACTAAGCGATGCGGGCATGGACTGGTATGTGAAATATGCTTATTATGACCCTCTCTACCAGCCCTCTCGTTTTCTGCAATAATCCAATCTTATGCGAATGCCAAGCCCCAAATTATATGGTCGTAAAACGCTACAAGACAAGAGTAATATGCAAAAGAAGGGATATCAGTGTTAATATTAACTGATGACATTGCTGTCTTCATTTAAAATGAAAAACAATTACACATCCAGTTGAAAGGAAACAACAGTCAAATGAGTATGGAATATGGATTTAGAGTCAACTGATGAAAAACGACGATAATGAATGGCAGAAACGAGATTAGCTATAAGCTTAACATGAAAACTGGTAGTCACGAAATAGGTGAAGTTTGGGATTTTCTTATCTTGGAAACAAAATAACACATGACGGACGAAGCAAGGAGCACAGAAAAGGAGACTAGTACAGGAAAGGAGGGGATCTCGCGAAAAACGAAATCTACTAGACTGAAGCGCCAAAGAAATTGGTATAGGCATGCGTATTCAAATACAGAGATATGTAAACAGGCAAAATACGGCGCTGCGGTCGGTAGCGCCTATATAAGCAACAAGTGTCTGGTGCAGTTGTTAGATCGGTTCCTGCAGCTACAATGACATGTTATCAAGATTTAAGTGAGTCCATTAAATTTCGGGCCTGCAGCTGCAGGTCTTGCGACTCCGAGGATGGCCGGATTATAGCGACCGAAATATCAGTGGAAGAAATTTTTACTTGCGCGGCTGTATGCCCGAAATTTAGTGGACTGTTCATTACGTCTCGATAAGTTGAAAATGCAGAACAAAATTTAATTGATTTTGAATGTGGTGTTACAGTCGGCGCACGAGCGATGGGACACAGCATCTCCGAGGTAGCGATGAAGTGGGGATTTTCCCGTACGAAAAATTCACGAGAGTACCGTGAATATGAGGAATCCGGTAAAACAACAAACCTGTGACATTGCTGACGCTAGAAAAAGCTCCTGCAAGAACTGAATCAAAGACGAGAGAATCGTTCAACGCTACAAAAGTGCAACACTTCCGCAAATTGCTGCAGATTTCAATGCTGGGCCATCAACACCGTGTCAGCGTGCGAACCATTCAACGAAACATCATCGATATGGGCTTTCGGAGCCGAAGGACCACTCGTGCACCGTTGATGACTGCACGACACAAAGGTTCACGCCTCGCCTGGGCCCGTCAACACCGACACTAAACTGTACATGACTGGAGACATGTTGCCTGGTCGGAGGAGTCTCCTTTCAAACTGTATCGAGCGGATGGACTTATACAGGTATGGAGACAACCCCAGATTCAATGGACCCTGCATGTCGGCAGGGGAACTTTCAAGCTGGTGGAGGCTCTGTAATGGTGTAGGGCGTATGAAGTTGGAGTGATATGGCGCCCCTGATATGTTTAGATACTATTATCAGAGGTGACACGTACTTACGTAATCTCTCTGATCACCTGCATCCATTCATGTCCATTGTGCATTCCGACGGACTTGGGCAATTCCAACTGGCTACTGCGACAACGCCTACGTCCAGAATTGCTGCAGAGTGGCTCCAGGAATAGTCTGAGTTTTAACACTTGCGCTGGTCACCAAACTCCCCAGAGATGGACATTATTGAGCATATCTCGGATGCCTTGCAACGTCCTGTTCAGAAGAGATCTCCACCGCCTCGCACTCTTACGGATTTATGGACAGCCCTTCAGGATTCATGGTGTCACTTCCCTCCAGCGCTTCTTCAGACATTAGTGAAGTCCATGCCACGTCGTGTTATGGCACTTCTGCGTTCTCGCGGATGCCCTACACTATATTAGGCAAGTGTACCAGTTTGTTTGGCTCTTCAGTGTAGTATCATATGATGGCCTTAATTTGAGGAAGATGTTTCTGAAACTACATATCTAGAGCACAGCAATGTGTATTAATGGATAATGGACTGTGGGAACTCCGAAGAAATAGAGAATCGAAGCGTTTAAGTTCTGGTGCTACAGATTGACGTTGATAATCAGTTTGACTATAGCAACAGGGTGTTAGGAGCTTTTCTGCAGAATCGACAACGAAAGGAACGTATAATAAACTCTGACAAGAAGAATGGACATATTGGTAGGTCGTAAGACCTCAGGCAATAACTTCCTTCGTATTATAAGGAACAGTAGATTGTGTAAACAAGTACTTGAGGACGTAATGTACAAATGCTACTATGAAATAAAGATGCTGGCACGAGAGAAGAATTCGTGGCGGGCCGCAAGAAATAAATAATAAAAAACAAACAGAGGCATTACATAAGCGTTTTTCGCTGAAAACTTCTCCTTCACTACGACTTTAAACGAACTGATACTTACAATTTACTTCAACAAGCAATACTTACCGTGGTGCCCACATAATGATACTGACGCTTGTCCTTATATTGCAACTGCTTGGATTTAGAATTCATTGTTTTATGGATACATGAGTGGATAAGTTACTGTTATTTTATTTCTATTTTCATTTTATTGGGAGACAGCCTGTTCCAGTAATACGTCTTCACTGATATGTACCTGTTCCCGTGCTATTTAGTTTCCTGCATAAAGGTACATCACTGTAAATATTAATTTGTCTACAGAGAGTGCCGTTAGTGTTAGAAAAATTTACATGGTTCATTAATTAATATATTCTCTGTATCAGCGGTTCATTGTGCAGGCATTAACCTACCTTCCTTGCCAGCAGTTATTTTAATTTTCGATTTGATTTAGATTAAATTGGCGCGTACTGAATTTTATAACTACCGACTCTACAACATGGCTTAATCTGGGCTTCCCTTCTGCACATACGCCGTAGGATGATATTTTCGTGTACTTCTCCCGATACGTCAGTACATGTTCTGCTGTGAACTGATCTGCTCCACTCACGTCCTCTCTCCGCTGCTTGTTAAATTTTATTTTTTGGCAATTCATAGAATGAATTTTCAATTTCCTTTGGGTACCATTATCAACACTAGGATTTATTTATAATTTAATTACATTCTTAACACCCCTGTTTGTTGCGGTTTACATCTTGCATGTAGTTCATTTTCAAGGTTTTTGACGGTTGCGTTTTTACGTTGTGATTATGAAGAGAATAGTGGACACCTGTTTTTAATTGAGGAACGGAATCCATGCCTAAAACGTTCTGTGGTCTTTCTTTATATTTATGAGGTAATTAAGAGTTTTGTCTCATAATTTATCCTACGTCGGTCAATAAAACCCCGTTTTGCATCCTCACTAGGTCAGTTTTTTGGCACCTTACGATATGACTTCATAATCAATAAAATACACATATCAAAAAACTTTTGCATCACCCCGATTCCCAGAACTCTGGAAGATAGACGTTGACTGTGGATATTGTATCACAGGCACAGTTCCTTTGACTGTTCAGAGATGTCACTAAACCCGCTAAAAGATGTAAACAACCATATATGAGCAGCGCCTATTACACGGAGGGGGTTGACAGCCGATCAGTTCCAGTCATTCCACCAGGAAGAAGGTGCACGGCTCATGTCGTCTGTAGTTCAACCATGCCTAGACTGTCAACACCGCGGTTCGATTGCGCCCGCATCGTTACTTTGTGCCAGGAAGGGTTCTCAACAAGGGAAGTGTCCAGGCGCCCCGGAATGAACCAAAGCGATATTGTTCGGACATGGAGCAGATACACAGAGACAGTAACTGTAGATGACATGCCTCTCTCAGGCCGGCCAAGGGCTAATACTGCAGTGGATGACCGCTACCTACGGATTATGGCTCTGACGAACCCTGACAGCAACGCCACCAGGTTGAATAATGCTTTTCGTGCAGCCACAGGAAGTCGTGTTACGACTCAAACTGTCGCAATTGGTTGTATGATGCGCACCTTCACTCCTGACGTCCATGGCGAAGTCCATCTTTGTAACCACGACACCATGAAACGCGGTGCAGATGGGCCGAACGGGCCACTCAGGACTGGCATCACGCTCTCTTCGATGATGAGTGTCTCATGTGCCTTCAACCAGACAATCTTCAACCAGACAATCGTCGGAGACATGTTTGGAGACAACTCGATCAGCTTGAACACCTTAGACACACTGTGCAGCGAGCGCAGCAAAGTGGAGGTTCCCTGCTGTTTTGGGGTGACATTATGTGGGGCTGACGTACGCCGCTGGTGGTCATAGAAGGCGCCTTAACGGCTGTACGATACGCGAATACCATCCTCTGACCGATTGTGCAACCATATCGGCAGCATATTGGCGAGGCATTCGTCTCCACGAACGACAATTCGCTCCCCCATCGTGCGCATCTTGTGAATGACTTCCTGCAGGATAACGACATCGTTCGACTAGAGTGGCCACCAAATCTCCAGACAAGAACGCTATCGAACATGACCTGTATTGAAAAGGGCTGTTTGTGGACGACGTGAGCCACCAACCACTCTGAGTGATCTACGCCGAATCGCCGTTGAGGAGTGAGTCAATCTGGAGCAACAACGCCTTGATGAACTTGTGGATAGTATGCCGCGACGAATACAGGCTTGCATCAATGCAAGAGGATGTGCTACTGGGTATTAGAGGTAACGGTACCTGTGTGTACAGCAGTCTGGACCACCGTCTCTGAAGGTCTCGCTGTATGGTGTTACAACATGCAATGTTTGATTTTCATGGCCGGCCGCGGTGGCCGAGCGGTTCTAGGCTCTTCAGTCCAGAACCGCGCGACTGCTACGGTCGCAGGTTCGAATCCTGCCTCGGGCATGGGTGTGTGTGATGTTCTTAGGTTACTTAGGTTTACGTAGTTCTAAGTTCTAGGGGACTGATAACCTCAGATGTAAAGTCCGATAGTGCTCAGAGCCACTTGAAGTATTTTTTTATCTTCATGAGCAATAAAAAGAGCGGAAATGATGTTTATGTTGAACTCTATTCCAATTTTCTGTAAAGGTTCCGGGACTCTTGGAACCGAGGTGATGCAAAACTTTTTGATGTGAGTATTTGCGTACCAATATGAGATCAATAAATCTCACGGCAGCTGTTCCGGCTGTAAATGTGTTAAAAGAATAGTCCAGATAGTCAAAATGTAGAATCTTGCTCTTATCTATGTTTGTAGGAAACTGAAATATTGTATGATTTAAGCTAAAAATTATCGATAGTTGTTTCGACGTTCTACATATGTTTATCGAATGACAGCGGCTCACTGAAGTTCTATCAACACATGACCCGTCTTTGTCATATCAGTATGCGCAGTAGAACACAAAAGGAGAGATAACAATTCTGACTGTTCAATAAAGCTGTCGTACGTAGGTGCAGATCGTAACCTCCCTTAGAGTTTGTCACAAAGTACACTTGAAACTTTTAATTTAATTTTGCATTAACAGCTACAATTCGTTGCACATTACATTAACGAAATAAATGTGGACGACAACACAAATTAATTACCAGCACTTAAAGAGAAGCTGGCTTCCTCCTCTCTCGAGTTCACGTTTCTCGACTATGCCTTTACTCGGAAGCGAAATTAATTTTCGCCTTCTCTCGAGTAAGCTCACTGTTGTCGCTTCTACCGTTTCCTTTGAAGTTGTGGTTTGCGGAACTCTGTAGCCTTGCTGTAGAAACACTACAATTATTCTTGTCCCTTTCGCGGCAGTCTAGCAAAATACAATTATACAGTTTCCGTGATGTGCAGAGGGATGGTTGATTCGTTTATCGCCAGCTATGGCGAAAATTAGCGAAGGCATGGTTTAGGCACAGACTCGTCGTATCTCCATCGACCGATTACCTCAGTCGACGAGGTGATAGAAAACAGCGAAATGCAATTACGAAGAAGTGCTCCGAGGTACACAGTGTAATCACGGAGGTGAGGTTGTTGACACAAGTAGCAGCGCCGAACGACGCGGCTAGGTCGCTCATCCGATGAGTGATCTAGTCTCGCACGAACTGTTTATCGCGAATAATGCGCGTGCCTTTGTATGATCACTCCCTTAGCACGCAGAGAACCTAACTCAAGACTATGTTCTGTAAGCACGTCGATAACACAACTGGCCCGTGTCCTGATATCGTATCTGTACAGTTCCCGAAAATCAGATACACAGTGTGACCCGCTCTGAAATGTCATAGCTCTAATTGACGAAACTACCGCTTCTGTCCAATTCATGCTATAATGTTGAATAATAGGATCAGACTCTATCCAGGCCACTTTGATCTTTCCGTTAGTACAGCCTATACCGAATTTCCTCGGCAATGACGTCAACGGTGACATATCTCTTACCAGTGATGTCATTATCCTTATTAGTGGGAAGCCATGCTCCATTTTTGCCTTTCTCCGTCCCTCTCCTCACCCCTCGCCTATTTCCAGCTAATCACATAGTGTTAAAATGAAAGAACCGACCATAAAAATACTCAAGTGGAAGACGTCTAAAAAAGGAAAAGGGATTCAGCAATCAGCCCGAAATCATGATTACAGTTATTGAACAGCCATCTTCAGTGCGTTTAAATCGAGTCATATAGACTCGTCAAGATTTGACAAGCTTTGTTATTGAATCTGCGACTGATTGCGAAATCCCTTTTCCTTTTTTGAAGTATATTACTTTTTTGAAGCATACTACAACTGCCGTCCACAGGTGTTCCGATGGAATCAAACTTGGTTAATCCAATTGTGCTAATGGAAAACAAAACACTCTCTCTCTTCCTCCTCCCCACCTCCTGTTTGTAGCCAGTCATTCTGCAATGTTGAAATCGAAACAGCTAACGAATATTTCGAGATGGGGGACTAGTTCATTTGTGATTTATGCAGTCCCCCTATCTCTCCATCTCCCACCAACCGCAGGGAAGTATTAAAAATGGGACAGCCAATCTTAAATCCAAGATGGAGACCTAGCACGCTTGATCTTTATAATCCCAATCCACCAGCCCACTCCTCTTTCCAGCCAACCAGAGTGCAGTATTAAAATTACGTGTAACAGTGACACCAGGTACCATTATTTCAATAATATTTGCGTAAAATTGTGTAAACACACACCATTAAATGTACCACATCCCTTCTTCTCACCTCCAGTTTGATGCTAGTAATTTAGTCGCCATTAAAATTAATGAGCCCATTGTAGGGTAGCTTCATCTCGGCGGTGCTCAGAAGTAACATAACGATCTGAATTATTCGTAAAAAGTAAATTATCCAGTTAAAAATATTTCTGAATTGCGTATAATGATGATAATATTCGGAAATATGTCCTTACTACTGACTTCAAAAAATCTTTTGTGAACTGGCTCATCAATTGCATTGATAACTTTCATCGAAAGCTGTGTATCTTTCGCTAAGGATTATTGGAGAAAATGTAACATACTTCCCATAAATTGTTAAAAACCAACATTTGCTTATCCGATGTAATTAACGAACTAGTACTGTGTAGTTGCTGAAGACGAGTTTTACTCTAAATACCATTCCGCAAACCCTGGGAAACCCGAAATGAACTCAGTTGCTGACTTAAGCCCCAGCTGCTTACTATCACCACAGATGTCTCCTATGTAAGAACGTAAGTTAAATCTATGTACTAAGATTGGTGCCTAACAACACAGTCGTCAATTAAATATTTTCCATATCTATGACTCTCTTCAAATATCGCAACATTTTTTCCAGATATGCAAAAATGAATTAACAACCCAAAAAAGCGCAATGTTTATGTCAGATTGGTATCAATTACACTATTTAGATTTGTCAGTTAAGTGTCCTAACGCTATTATCACAAGTGGCCAGCTTCTTTATGGAATATGAGAACGAGTATAAAACATAATTTCAGTAAAAAGTTAAAAACCAATATTTGCTTATGCAATTTGATATGAAAGTGAGTGTAAAAGCAGGCAGTTTATAAACAGTTAAATCCAGTACGTGCTTCTGCAATGTAACTAACGAATTAGTAATGTGTAGATTAGTTTTACCGCATTAAATACTAATTCACAAAATTTCAAAACTGTAAAACAAAATGAACTGCTGGTTTAAGCTCCTGTGGCTTGCCTTTGCCCACAAACGGCAGCTTTTGAAAAGCGATCTATAACCGCACTTGGCGTAAGACACAACAGAGCCTTTCATTAATTGTTTTCCAAATCTGTGATGCCTGTTAAACATCACAACGCCCTTAAATGCTGCAGCAATGCAAGAAAGTGTAATGTTTACGTTACAGCTTTATTTAAATACGTCATAAGACATCACACATCGATGCCAAGAATTACAAATGATTGAGCAAACTACTGTAGTTAGAACTAAGGCTCTCTAAAAACACAACACGATTTTAGGAAGGAAGAAGGCATTTTATCATTTCGATTTTAAGACAGATGATGCTGTTTTATTACGATACATCACTTAAACTTCAGAACGACATTCATTGTTTGCACACAGTCAAAAGACGACCAAAGACTATTGCAGAAACGTGAAATCACGAAAGACAATGACAGATTTAATATCTCAAAAGTAAATAAAATTATTTATTAATGATAGTATTAACAAGCACAGTGAAGCTTCAAACTAAATATTCCAGCAGCTAAATTTTCTTATTACTTATTAAAATGCTTGAAGCTCACATATTATCACTACTGACAAAATAGGCTTATCACACTTGCAAGCTATATGGACTTCCAAACTGAATATTTCCACTTCTAAACCGTCTGTATGATTTACTAAAATACATGGAGATAGTATGCTTATCATAATATACAGCACCTTTACAAAAATTTGAGCAAGATATTACATATAATAGTATTTCTCACATTTAAAGCACAGTGGACCTTCAAATTAATAGTTGCACATATAAATTTCCGGTATCACTTATTAATATACATGCCGCATGCTTATTGGTACCACTTCATATAAATTGTAGGTTAATAGGTTCTTCTCAAGCTCATCCAATTATTCACTTTCGACTACTTAACAAGATCACAGTCCAAAACACAAGTTTATTTCATCATAAATGCGATACTTCTTTTCAATTTTTGGCAGGGTAGCGAATAAGAAAACAAATATCGTTGAACAAAATTTTTATTAATTTCACACATAAAGCTACATACAGAAAACTACTCTCTATTTTTGTTGGTGTTGTTTTAATAACAGCCTGCTTATTTTTAATTAATAACTTAAATCTACAGACAAATCATCTAATTCTCTCTACAGCCCATAGCTGGATAAATATACAGAAGGCATGTTTTAAAATTCTAGTACATATCTAGCTTTCTCGCTCATACAAAGGGGATTGGATGTTTCCAGATGTGTTGTATATCCTTTAATATAATATACGTGTGTGGATACAGTATGCCAATCAGAATGTCGACATGGCAATATATATATATATATATATATATATATATATATATATATTCAAACAATTTTAGATCTTTCCTAACGTTTCTAGCAATGGTGGCGATTCCTGATTAGCAGGACAGCAGAGTGCAGAGTGATACAACTCATATAAATATCTGGATATACCAATTTGTAGGGAGATACTACAGGCAAAGTCATAGACGACACATGTAGGATAATTGCAATCAATCAATAAAAGACAATGCCTTTCATAGAATAATGCTAAAATGTTCAGTTGTAGAGAATGTATATGGTTCATTGGCCTGAAAATGGGAAAGTGGAGTTGGTCTATAAAAGACATTCCTTTTTTTCTTTGAATAAGTGTGAAATTTATGACACCCTGAAAGGGGCTGTTTTATTTGTCGAAGTACATTGTCAAATTCCACATTTCTGCAAAAGCACAGTGTTTTGGATGAACATAAGAGTATGTAGGAGATGGAATTGCTACAAAAAAATTTCCGATTTAGTATGATTGTTAGATTGTTGTATTGTGGCACTTATTGTTTTACCCCGAACTCTGACTTTGTTAAGCTAAGTAAATGAGCAAGTTTAAGTAATATCAATTGTTATTCATCTTCAGTACTGACCATTGTCCCACCAAGGTCATATGGGAGATGATGACGACATTTTAAGTACTTTCACATAACCCATTAAAAATAAATCCATGGGCGTTAGGTCTGGAGAGCTAGGTAGCCAATAGTTGAAAATTCATCGTCATGCCTAGCACGTCTAACCCAAACATTTCGGAGATATTGCTTTAAATATGTGCAAATCTACATGCCACAATGCAGGGGTACTTGGTTTAGCTGAAACATACTCAGTCCAGTCACACTAATGTGACCAACATATATGTTCGATGCCAGTGTGCAATTACCACTCAAAGACAGCAAACTGCAGCACTGGCAGCAGAGGGTATTAAAGCATGGCGGTGGATCTTGGAAAACAGTGCGGTTGTTGTAATGAGGAAACAGGTTGATTCATCTGATGTTCCAAAGGGCATGATCATAGGCTTTCGTGCCAAGGTGGAAACATTTCCGAAATATCTAAGTCGATTCACTGTCCGCATGCCTTCCTGGTTAAAGTGTGACATGAACAGCACCGAGGCAACTGCATTGCATCAATGCCCGTAGATGTGAACGGTGGCTGCGGCGAGGAATATGGGTGAATAGACGTCCAACTTTTGAGCAACTGACCACTCAGATGAGCCAAGGGGAAACGAACAGGGTCTCTTCACTGGGCATTCAGCGAACTGGCTGTACAGGGGCCTCCGAAACAGGAGCCTGGTTCATGACTTCTGCTCTTCAGCGACGAAGCCTGGAATCTGTACGCCAATACGGAACTGGACGTCCACTGTGTGGTGACCGGTGGCCTTTTCACAAGAACCACGTTTTATGCTCCATCGGAGAGATGTCCATTGGCGTGCATGGCGTGAAACGTCTGAAAGCAAACAACCTGATGAGTTATGATCTGTGGAAACTTTTCGTGGCATTTCACGGTCTTGTCATTCTGGAACACACATTGTATCAACACAAGTATGCATCTGTCCTTAGTGAGCTAACCACACTTACATGCAGTTTATTTTTAGCACGTACTGTGCTATCTAACAGCATAACTGTGTACGTGTCACACAGCTCGAAACGTACATGAGTGCTTCGGAGAGCACCAGGATTTGTTTACCACACTGCCATAGCTACGAAAGACCTCTGATTTAAACCCAATCGAAATCCTGTAGGACCTCCTCGGTTGAGCTATGGATTCTCAACTGAGAAAGCTAGCGCAGCTAACCAGGGCACTGTAATCGACATGGCCTGTCGGTACCTCCCAGGACCTCACTGACTCTCTTCCTCCTAGTCTCACAGTGGTCCCTTCTGCAAAAGGTGGCTATTCAGATTTTTGGCAGTTGATCGCATTAATGTGACTGGACAGTTTATAACCTGTGGAATCCGTATCGAGCTGTGGCATTAGACATTGTTCAAGGATGCCCAAGTAAATAATGCTGAAGCACTGAACCCAGTGAAGGAAAGCCATCGAGTAAAAAAAGAAGTAATATCCGGCGTTCCCCAAGGAAGTGTTATAGGTCCTATATTGTTCCTGAACTATATTAACGACATTGGAGAAAATCTGAGTAGCTGTCTTAGATTGTTTGCAGATGATACTGTCATTTACCGTCTTGTAAAGTCATCAGATGATCAAAACGACTTGAAAAATGATTTAGATACGATATCTGTATGGTGCAATAAGTGGCAATTGACCCTGAATAAGTAAAAGTGTGAAGTTATTCACATGAGTACTAGAAAAAATCAGCTAAATTTCGATTACGCGACAAGTCACAAAAATCTGAGGGCTGTAAATTCAGCTACATACGTAGGGACTACAATTATAAATAACCTAAATTGGAACGATCACATAGAGAATATAGTGGGTACAGCAAACAAAAGACTGCGATTCATTGGCAGAACACTTAGAAGGTGCAACAGGTCTACTAAAGGGACTGTTACACTACGATTGTCCATCCTATTCTGGAGTATTGCAGTGCGGTGTGGGATTCGCATCAGGTGGGACTGACGGATGACATCGAAAAAGTACAAAGAAGAGCAGCTCGTTTTGTATTATCTCGAAATAGGGGAGATAGTGTCACAGACATAATACGTGAATTGGAGTGGCAATCATTAAAACAAAGGCGTTTCTCATTGGGAAGGGATATTCTCATAAAATTTCAATCACCAGTTTTCTCCTCCAATTGCGAAAACCTTCTTTTGGCACCCACCTACATAGGGAGATATGATCATCATGATAAAATAAAAGAACTCAGAGCTCGCACAGAATAATTTAAGTGCTCGTTTTCCCGTGAGCCGTTCGAGAGTGGAACGGTAGAGAGACACCTTGAAGGTGGTTCATTGAACCCTGTGCTACGCAATTTATTGTGAGTAGCAGAGTAATCACGTAGAAGTAGATGCAGATGATGAAAAGTGGGCAATAGAATTTTGATGCTGAGATCGCAAGAAACACATTAACTTTCGAAGAGTCAGGCTGTTTTCAGTTAGACACCAGGGCTATTCTATAACCTCTGTTGCAGTATTGTGTTGGATAACCTTGTCACTCATGTCAAAGGCAGCCTCAACGTTTCAAACAAGACGGGTAGCCAGTGCTTGTCGCTCCATGGCTTCCAACATTGGCGTTGCATAATTCGGACGTCTTAAGTAGTCTTCCTGTTTGAATTCGGTAAAATCTGAATTGTGTACGGTTTCATTTTCATCTTCGTTTTGAGAACACACCAAACTGTTATTTGCTGCATTTTTAGCTCCTGTTTGGTTTCGTAGATCGATTACATTCAAACAAAAGGAGAATTCTATCAACATTTTGTGCAGATTCACGTGGCAAACCGGTACTTTCCCCTTTGGGCAGATTTCCTCTTTTCTGAAACTACTGCTTGTTGCCATGTATCGGTGCTCAATTATTTCGCTAACAGAACCATCTCTGCTCTATGATGAAAGAAAGACAGCTGTTAAGTTGTTAAACATGAAGAAAGTCGCCTGTACGGGCACTGCCATTTTAACTTGCCACTTCTTCCATTTATACATAATCGCATATATGCTTTCTGATTCACTGTGTTTCATCACGGATAGAAATTTCTGACACTCTTTTTTACATTCTCTGTAGTTCACCGCGGGGTGGCGCAGTGGTTAGCACACTGGACTCATATTCGGGAGGACGACGGTTCAATCCCGCGTCCGGTCATCCTGTTTTAGGTTTTCCGTGATTTACTTAAATCGCTTCAGGCAAATGCCGGGATGGTTCCTGTGGTGTCACCGACAGACACCACACTTGCTAGGTGGTAGCCTTTAAATCGGTCGCGGTCCGTTAGTATACGTCGGACCCGCGTGTCGCCACTATCAGTGATTGCAGACCGAGCGCCGCCACACGGCAGGTCTAGAGAGACTTCCTAGCACTCGCCCCAGTTGTACAGCCGACTTTGCTAGCGATGGTTCACTGACAAATTACGCACTCATTTGCCGAGACGATAGTTAGCATAGCCTTCAGCTACGTCATTTGCTACGACCTAGCAAGGCGCCATTACCAGTCACTATTGATGCCGTAAGACATGTACCATCAAGAGCGATGTTCACCAATTATGGATTAAGGTTAAGTATTCCAGCAACTACGTACGTTTTTGGCTATTCTCATTTCCGTGTCCTGTTCCAGACCTCACGCCAGCCTGCGTGAGCTTAAACGCGTGCCTTTCGGCTTCCTCCTAGTGAATTGGCTATCTTGCCAATCCACAGCAAGTGGCGACGAGGCCACACCGCGTTCGTAATTATACTGCCCTGATTTACTTGCGTAATGGCTTCGCCACAATCTCCAGATGTACTGTCCGAATTTTATCGCTTACAGAATCAGCAGACACAGGCCTTACTGGATGCCCTTGGACAGCTCGTCCAGGGTCTACGTGCAATGCAAAACGATGCGGCAGCCGCCACTCCACCGCTCACGCAGCCACAACACGCAGTTGCACCACCTTTTCGTTCTTTTGATGCGGCACTGGAGAGCTGGACGGAGTGGTCACGCCAATTTGGATTCCATCTCGCCGCCTACAGAATTCAAGGTAATGAGCGGCAGCCTTAGCTCCTTTCGTCCGTCAGCGTCCACATGTACCGTGTGATAGTCAAATTATTTCCCCGAATCGACGTAGCAACTCTGTCCTACGACGCAATTTTGTGTGCATTAGATGCATATTTCAAAGAATCAGTCAATGTAGTTGCCAAACGGTATACGTTCTTTCGTACAAAACATACGGCAGGTCAGACTAATTGGGAGTGGGTTGCAACCTTGCAAGGCCTTAATAGGGATTGTGCTTTTGAGTGTCAATGCGGACTCTCTTATTCAGATACTATGGTACATGATGCAATTGCACAGAACATTTCTGATGTACATATAAGGGAACAGATTTTGAAGCTAGTCAATCCCTCCCTTCAACAAGTGATGGACATATTGGATCGGCAGGACACACTTGACTTTTCTCAGCAATCATTTGAAACTTCACCACCCGTGTGTCATGTTAACCGGCCGGCCGGGCGAGTTGCACGGAACAGTAAACAGTCCTCGCACCCGGCCGTGCCAAAGCTGCCTGGCTTTCAGCCACGTGTACTGCACCAGCAAGCAAATGCAGTGAAATCATGCCCCCGGTGTGCTACTAGACATTCGCGTGAGAATTGCCCGTCCCGCCAGGCTATTTGCTTTTTCTGTAATAAAAAAGGACATGTTCAAAGTGTTTGCCAGAAAAAGCTCCGATCAGACACTCACAAACATTCCAGGCCCCTTTGCTTCGCGCCGGAATCGGAATCGAACCAAGGATACTCCGGCTCGTCAAACTTCGCCCATGGAAATTCATGTAGTTCATTCCACTCCGCCCAATGCCACTCTCTGTAACAGTGACTGTGTTCGTCCCACAAAAAGTGTGCTTCGACATCGCCAGAAATCCCGTCAAGTTGCAAGTGCTTCTGTACCAGTGACAGTTCACGTTGCACGAGACAGTCGCTCTTGTCGTCAGCAGGACAATAAACTTTTTGTGGATTTGGACATTAACGGCAAAGTGATACCGTTCCAGCTCGATACCAGAGCTGCAGTTTCCCTGATCAGTCAAGACACGTACAAACAGCTAGGCACACCTCTGTTGCATGCCACAAATTTAAGCTAACTACATATTCAGGTCACGGGCTCCCTGTGTTAGGACAGTGCAGCCTTCTTGCAACATACAAGGGACAAACAAAACTTGTGTCATTTTACGTCCTTCGTTCTTCTTCTGCTGTAAACTTGTTTGGTTTAGATTTATTTCAGTTGTTTAACTTGTCTATAGTAAATCAGGTCCTCTCAGTGAACCAGACTGTGCCTTCAGACAGTGTTTCTCGTCTATGTGAAGAATTTGCAGACATTTTTGCACCGGGCCTCGGTTGCGCTAAGAACTATAAAGCACATTTGGAACTGAAAGTAAACGCCCAACCGAAATGTTTCAGAGCGCGCAATGTTCCCCACGCATTGCTTGATGAGGTCGCAAGAACATTAAACGATTTGGAATCACAAGGTGTGATTGAAAGCGTGCAGTGTTCTCTCTGGGCATCACCGTTAGTAATTTTGCCAAAAACCTTCCGGAAAATTGAGACTTTGTGTGGACCTCAAGGCAACAGTGAATCCCCAACTAGTGACTGCAACTTTTCCTTTACCCCGCCCAGAAGATCTTTTTGACAAACTGTGCCCGGGTATATATTTTTCGAAGTTGGACCTAGCAGATGCGTACTTGCAAATACCGGTGGACGAAGACTCCCAGCGCGTTTTGGTGGTTAACACGCATCTTGGTTTGTACCGATTCAAACGACTGCCATTCGGGTGTGCATCCGCCCTGGCATTGTTTCAGCAATATTTACAAACTGTTTGTGCGTCGGTCCCTACTGCAGCAAACCATCTGGACGATATTGTGATCTCCGGAAAGACGGAAGAAAAACATTTAGCCAATCTCAGAACATTATTTCAGGTCTTGCGACAAAACGGTCTTCGCTTGCGGAAGGACAAATGTGTGTTTTTTGCTCGTGACGTACCCTATCCGGGACATGTACTCAATGCTCAAGGCATACGTCCCAGTCCAGAGCACCTCCATGCCATACAAGACTTGCCTTCGCCGCAGAATTTGAAGCAGCTACAGAGTGTGCTGGAAAAAATTAATTATTATCATCGCTATGTTCCCCATGCCTCTTCCATTTCAGCTCCGCTTCATCGCTTACGCCGTAAAGGTGTTCCATTCGTCTGGACGACGGAATGCCTTTCGCCAGTTGAAATCGGCGTTGCTTTCCAATACTTGCCTTACGCCATTCGATCCCCGGAAGCCCCTTTTGTTGATGGTGGATGCATCGGATTTCGGGATCGGTGCTGTGCTTGCACACAAAGATGGTTTGCACGATCGCCCTATTGCCTTTGCGTCCAAATTGCTCTCGTCTGCGCAAAGACATTATTCACAGATCGGGAAAAAAGCATTGGCTCTCGTATTTGGTGTTACAAAGTCTCATGATTTCTTGTATGGTCGTCACTTTACCATCATCACAGACCACAAACCTTTGACATCGCTTTTTCATCCGACCAAGCCTGTACCTCCACGTACAGCGCAAAAATTCATTCGCTGGTCTATTTTCCTCTCGCAGTACCGCTACGATATCCTGTATCGGTCCACTGCTAAGCACGGAAACGCCGATGCGTTGTCCCGTTTGCCTGTTGCTGAGGATAGAGCATTCGATTCTTCCGAACTTGCTTGCATGTTCATTGATTCGGAAACCGATGACGTGGTCGAATCGTTTCCGACTGATTTTCGTCGTGTAGCTACAGCCACAGCTGTTGACCCTGTCCTTGCTACCGTTCTGCATTTGGTTGCCACGCAATGGCCCTCGTCAAAGTCACGGATCAGGGATCCGTTGGTTCGCCGATTTGTTGCTCACAAGGAGAGACTTTTTGTACGACGTGGTGTTTTGCTGTTGCGTTCTGATAATGATCAGTCCAGGGTCGTGGTCCCACGTTCGTTACAGTCCTCTGTCTTACAGCTTCTCCACCAAGGACATTGGGGTATAGTGCGAACAAAACAACTTGTTCGTCGGCACTGTACTTGGTTCGGAATCGATGCTGCGATTACACAAATGTGCTCTTCTTGCATGGTGTGTACCGAACAACAGTCAGCACCACTGCGGCAATTGTTTGCATGGCCACAAGCCGCTTCCCCTTGGCAAAGCTTACACATCGATTTTGCTGGTCCATTCTGGAATGCTCGATGGTTGGTTGTGGTAGATTCATTCAGTAATTTTCCTTTTGTTGTCCGGATGTCTTCCACGACGTCATCTGCCACCATCCAAGCGTTATCCGCTATCTTTTGCATTGAAGGTCTTCCACAGACTATTGTTCCCGACAATGGCCCACGATTCATGTCCGCAGAATTTCAGTCATTCTGCAAGGCCAATGGTATTCAACATCTGACGTCCGCGCCGTTTTCGCCACAGTCAAACGGTGCCGCTGCACGATTGGTCCGGACTTTCAAGTCACAGATGTTGAAGTTGAAAGAGTCGCATTCTCGGGAAAACGCGTTATTGCTCTTTTTGTCCTCGTATCGCTCTCAGCCCCGAGATGGTAGCTCGCCGGCTGAGTTGCTCCACGGTCGCCCTCATCGAACCTTGATGTCTTTGCTACATCCGCCGCATCAGGTTCCTGTGCAGCGGCAGACACCTGCTTTTGCTCCAGGCGATGTTGTCTACTACCGCCACTATCGAGGTTCACGGCGTTGGCTCGAAGGGCGCATTCTTCGCTGCCTCGGCCGCGCTATGTATCTGGTTTTGGGGGCCTCTGGTGAGGTGCGTCGGCGTCTCAATCAGCTGCGCCTCTGTCGTCGCACGGGATCTGCCGCTCCCCGTCTGCTTCAGCGACGGTGCCGTCCGGTCAGCGCCCTGGGGACCCATCTACTGGTTCGCGTCAACCCCAGGTGTTACCTGCAATGCCTTCCATTTTGCCCTATGCCTGTTCTCCCACCGGCGCCCCCTGCAGTGGACGCGTCGCTGCAACCGCCGGGCGCCTCCCTGGGTCACGCGCCGCCGATCGCTTCCCGTGACCAGTTGTCCTCTGCCATGGAACTCTTGCCCGCTCCGGACCATATGTCGTTTTCGCCCGTCGGGTGCCCCGGCCCGATGAAGGTCGACCCTTCGGCCCCTCCTGTCTCTCTACGGGCGCAGACACCGCATGTTGGCGTGCACCCTGAAGCTGGTTTTCAGGCGTTTCCTAGCTCCACTCGGTCCGAATGGCAGGGTGCGGGTGGCACAGCCTCGCCTGTTGTTAGGCTCCCCACCTCGTCGCATACGTCAACATGGGGTCCTCTCCACGGCGGGCGGATGCCTTATGCCACAACCGTCCGCCGATTTGCGGGTGAGGAATGTGGTGTCACCGCCAGACACCACACTTGGTAGGTGGTGGCCTTTAAATCGGCCGCGGTCCGTTAGTATACGTCGGACCCGCGTGTCGCCACTATCAGTGATTGCAAACCGAGCGCCGCCACACGGCAGGTGTGGCAGGGCTATTCTATAACCTCTGTTGCAGTATTGTGTTGGATAACCTTGTCACTCATGTCAAAGGCAGCCTCAACGTTTCAAACAAGACGGGTAGCCAGTGCTTGTCGCTCCATGGCTTCCAACATTGGCGTTGCATAATTCGGACGTCTTAAGTAGTCTTCCTGTTTGAATTCGGTAAAATCTGAATTGTGTACGGTTTCATTTTCATCTTCGTTTTGAGAACACACCAAACTGTTATTTGCTGCATTTTTAGCTCCTGTTTGGTTTCGTAGATCGATTACATTCAAACAAAAGGAGAATTCTATCAACATTTTGTGCAGATTCACGTTTCAAACCGGTACTTTCCCCTTTGGGCAGATTTCCTCTTTTCTGAAACTACTGCTTGTTGCCATATATCGGTGCTCAATTATTTCGCTAACAGAACCATCTCTGCTCTATGATGAAAGAAAGACAACTGTTAAGTTGTTAAACATGAAGAAAGTCGCCTGTACGGGCACTGCCATTTTAACTTGCCACTTCTTCCATTTATACATAATCGCATATATGCCTTCTGATTCACTGTGTTTCATCACGGATAGAAATCTCTGACACTCTTTTTTACATTCTCTGTAGTTCACCGCGGGGTGGCGCAGTGGTTAGCACACTGGACTCCTATTCGGGAGGACGACGGTTCAATCCCGCGTCCGGTCATCCTGTTTTAGGTTTTCCGTGATTTACTTAAATCGCTTCAGGCAAATGCCGGGATGGTTCCTGTGGTGTCACCGACAGACACCACACTTGCTAGGTGGTAGCCTTTAAATCGGTCGCGGTCCGTTAGTATACGTCGGACCCGCGTGTCGCCACTATCAGTGATTGCAGACCGAGCGCCGCCACACGGCAGGTCTAGAGAGATTTCCTAGCACTCGCCCCAGTTGTACAGCCGACTTTCCTAGCGATGGTTCACTGACAAATTACGCTCTCATTTGCCGAGACGATAGTTAGCATAGCCTTCAGCTACGTCATTTGCTACGACCTAGCAAGGAGCCATTACCAGTCACTATTGATGCTGTAAGACATGTGCCTTGAAGAGCGATGTTCACCAATTATGGATTAAGGTTAAGTATTCCAGCAGCTACGTACGTTTTTGGCTATTCTCATTTCCGTGTCCTGTTCCAGACCTCACGCCAGCCTGCGTGAGCTTAAACGCGTGCCTTTCGGCTTCCTCCTAGTGGGTTGTCTGTCTTGCCAATCCACAACAGTTCCTCTGAAGGAGCACCGCCGACTTCCTTTGCCATCCTCCCCTAATCCGATGAGACCGATGACCTCACAGTGTGGTCTCCCCCCTCTGCAATTCTTACCGATGTACGTTTTCTAGATAGCAGTAAAACGCCCTTTCCTTAAGTAATTGTACTCACTTGTATAAAACACCTTCAAACCTTTGATTGCTTTGCAGGTGTGTATAAGGGTTATATATTTGACATTAAGCATGCAAGCGAGAAAACGTTTAGAAGAGGATTGAAATTTTGTTAAAGGAATTGTGGAAGTCGTTAATTTCTCTCGTTAACAAACACTGGGTGAGTGTGTTCTCGGTAATACGTGCTCCGTTTTATACAAAAGCTAGTCTTTCAGTCATCTCAATATTTATGACATCATATCTCACGAATCATGTGTTGTACAATGCTATAATGTTGCAGGTACATTCAGTGTTATAAGTCTATATGGTCTGCAAAATGTATTGGCAATACAGCTATTAGCGAAGGAGAAACAAATAAAAAACGCCGTGACTGATGCGGTAATTTTACTGCGTGAACAACGAAGATGTAGTAAGGGACAAAGGCTTTTCCTTTCATCATTTTGTCGGTGGTATCAGCGAGAAAAAGTTTCTTAATGGCTCGACACTATGTTAAAAATTTGTTGAATGTCAGTAAGTACTTCCATTCTCTTATACTAGATGAATATAGTGTAGGCCATTGTTCTGTCTCAAAAAAAAAAAAAAAAAAAAAAAAAAAAAAAAAAAAAAAAAAAAGATGATTATGTACTTCATCATAAAACTACATTGTAATTAATATTACCTAGCACTGATTGGTTGGTTCTTAATTGAGATTTTAAAAGCAGCGTGAAATATCTTTGCTGTCACCTCCTGTTCATTTTGAAATGTCCTAGTGCAAGCGATTTCCAAAGTTTTCTCTGTAGCACAAGGTATTATTTGGGCAGCAGATTAAGAACGGAAATTCCGTCGTGTTTAAAACCCATTCTTCAATCACCCGAAGATGACACAGGTACATTAAAGCCCTAGGTTGTTACTGGTCATGCCTTCTTTATTTGTTTCTACGTGAAGATATTGTACTTCTTTGCAAATTTTGTAACTACTTTTTTGTTCGAAATGATTAACCAGTCATTTTTCTCACAACATGTGATTTCTCAATCCAATGTCCAAAAATCCCTACGATCATTTGGCTTGATATCGTACAGACGTTCGAGCACTGTATTTTTGCAAGTGGGTTCAATGTTCAGTTTCACATTTTCACTTTTATCATCCACCGACAACGTCGAAGTTCCTGACTATTCAATTGCGCAAGAATTGTTGGCCAATTTAGCTTTTTACGTTCAAGACAACAACAGGTTGGTATTTCGCGTGCTAACTTGCGAGATACAAGGTAGTCACTCGTACACCCATCAAGAAGGGGGCTGTAAATGTATCGGAACATACTTACTGTTCAGTACGTCGGCTCACTCACATAACAAAATAGTAGACTCACTGACTGGTTGCCAGCGATTCAGCTGTCAAGAAAGGTTGCGGCATCGTTCATACTTTGCTTAGTAACATGAAAAAATGAAATAAATCCGATCTACGTCCGTGAAATAAATCGTTCGCAAACTTTCTCGTCCTCCAAGATTAAAAAAGAGTTACTTTGCAATCAGAAAAGTTTAGGGTAACGCGTCTCCCCGCATTCGCCCCAAAAGAAAAAATTGTGTGGCTATTTGCGTGCGAGAGGTAATGCTGCATCAAGACATATAAGCCTACGAAATTTTTAGCTGTATTACTAGACTTACTGTGTTGAACTTTTCACGTAAGATCTTGCCTCTTAATGAACAGATTGTGTCAGCATTTAAAAATTTTAAATTCGGTCACTATTTGAAGGAGATATTGAACATCAAATTTTTGGCCCCTGGAAGCTGTCAGATAGGCTACATGCAATGAGTCTGGGTTCCGTGCCCGGCATACCCCGTAAGTACACTACTGGCTATTAAAATTGCTACACCACGCAGATGACGTGCTACAGACGCGAAATTTAACTCACAGGAAGAAGATACTGTGATATGCAAATGATTAGCTGTTCAGAGCATTCACACAAGGTTGGCGCCGGTGGCGACACCTACAACGTGCAGACGTGAGGAAAGTTTCCAACAGATTTCTCATACACAAACAGCAGTTGACCGGCGTTACCTGGTGAAACGTTGTTGTCATGCCACGTGTAAGGAGGAGAAATGCGTACCATCACGTTTCCGACTTTGATAAAGGTCGGATTGCAGCCTATCGCGATTGTGGTTTATCGCATCGCGACATTGCTGCTCGCGTTCGTAGAGATACAATGACTGTTAGCAGAATATGGAATCGGTGGGTTCAGGAGGGTAATACGGAACGCCGTGCTGGATCCCAACGGCCTCGTATCACTAGCAGCCGAGATGACAGGCATCTTATTCGCATTACTGTAACGGATCGTGCAGCCACATCTCGACACCTGAGTCAACAGATGAGGACATTTGCAAGACGACAATCATCTGCACGAACATTTCGACGACGTTTGCAGCAGCATGGATTATCAGCTCGAAGACCACGGCTTCGGTTACCCTTGACGCTGCATCACAGACAGGAGCCCCTGCGATGGTGTACTCAACGACGAACCTGGGTGCATAAATGACAAAACGTCATGTTTCCGGATGAATCCAGGTTCTGTTTACAGCATCATGATGGTCGCATCCGTGTTTGGTGACATCGCGGTGAACGCACATTGGAAGCGTGTATTCGTCATCGCCATACTGACGTATCACCTGGCGTGATTGTATGGGGTGCCAATGGTTACACGTCTCGGTCACTTCTTGTTCGCATTGACGGCACTTTGAACAGTGGACGTCACATTTCAGATGTGTTACGACCCGTGGCTCTACCCTTCAATAGATCCCTGCGAAACCCTACATTTTAGCAGTATAATGCACGACCGCATGTTGCAGGTCCTTTACTGGCCTTTCTGGATACAGATAATGTTCGACTGCTGCCCTGGCCAGCATATTCTCCAGATCCCTCACCGGTTGAAAACCCCCAGTTAATGATGGCCGAGCAACTGGCTCGTCATAGTACGCCAGTCATTACTCTTGATGAACTGTGGTATCGTGTTGAAGCTGCATGGGCAGCTGTACCTGTACACGCCATCCAAGCTCTGTTTGACTCAATGTCCAGGTGTATCAAGGCCGTTACTACCAGAGGTGGTTGTTCTGGGTACTGATTTCTCAGGATCTCTGCACCCAAATTGCGTGAAAATGTAATCAAAGGTCATTTCTAGTATAATATATTTGTCCAATGCATACTCGTTTATCATCTGCATTTCTTCCTGGTGTAGCAATTTTAATGGCCAGTAGTGTAATATCTACAGCCGACCGAAATCACAACACTGATTTTGAGTTGCCCTGTATTTTAATTCCTCACATACGCGTCTCGCGAAATGACCACAATGATAAAATCGCAGTTATGTCACGTAAAGGTTTGCTTACTGACAATCTTTCTTCCCACGCATCGCGAATGAACCAGAGCTGAGGATACTGGTGCTAGAAGTGTCCTCCGAGTACGCTGTAAGGTGACGTGACGATCATAGACGTAGATGTAGGAGAAGTTCGAGAAACGGGGCAATATTGATCGTTCCATCGTCTAACAGATGACAACCCGTGGTAATGACCCCTGAGACGTTACAGAAAGGGTGGCAAACGACTCCGAAATACGTCGTTGGCGATCGAGCGAGAGAGATAGCTGGCACGACAACCTCTTTCCCTGTAGAATGAAGAGCTTGTGCGATGCCCGAATGCGTTGTAGACGGCTGCAGTGCGGCGCGCTCGAGATAAGGGATATTGATGCTGGCGGCTGCTGTGTGACCCACTTATGGCGGTACTTCCGCTAGACGGCTCCACTGGGAGCGAGGCAGCGTCTGGGGAACAGCAGGTGCGACTAGGTCACGCATCAGGACTCTGACCGCTGCGTGCCGACACTCAGCTAGGGGTTCATCTGTAAACTAGTAAGCTACAATATATAGCGCTGAGTGATACTTTAAATGTAAGGTTTCAGTACAAGAACTAAGTTCAGATGTATGCAGGATAGCTAATCAGATATGAAAAAGCGTACAAACGATTGTTTAGCTACATCTAGCCACTATTTCCATGAACATAAAAAACAATACGATCACTCTCTGGCGAAGATGTTGAAAAAGTGTTTATTTCTTTCACTTAAATTGCCCTCCTGTATTTCTATTGCACTTGTTTAAAAATTTAGTTGCATCCTATGGTTCAGTGAGGTTTTGGATTTAATTCTAATCTCACACTGCTGTTGTGTTGCCCAGATACCAGTACATCTGCTAATGTATCCCAATTGTACAGATTTAATTTTCGGATATACAAGACAGTCGCTCCCATGTTTAACAATACTGTTATATTGTGTGTAGATAATCTATTACCATTAGACGCTTCTGGGACAATGAAATAGTTAAACTAATGGAAAGGCGCTCAGCTGTTAATAGGAACTTTATTAAGTGCACGACCGCCTTCGGCCTTCACGGAAGGCCATTTCCAAGTGGATATTATACTGTAGAGAAGCAACGTAATGATGATTATAATTTTATCACTTGACGTTGACCGCATAATGTCAGCGGGAATGTGTGCAGTAAATGTGGAGGCTAGGGGAACGGGGATGTACTGTGGTAAAAGGACTTCCTACTTCTCTTAACGCAGTTACAAAACGTATTATGTGAGCTCTGTGGAAGCGACAGGCAGCCGTGGTCTAGAATGCCGGAACGGTAGCTCAGCGTGTTCGCTCAGAGGGTTAGCTGCGCTCTGTAATTAAAAAAATAAAAAAAAATTGAGTGAATGGATCAACGATGAACTTGTACGGGTGTCATGGGAAGTCCGCTCCAAAAAATTTATCAAACAATAACAAAGAAAATGAGACCAACAAAAAAGTAGTAGCATTATTAATCAAACCGTAGTCAGTCCCGGGTTATAACCCCGCCATCAATTAAATTTTAAACAAAAGTTATCCGGCATAGGAAATCACCCTCACTCGGCCAACGGCCTTGTCAAAAAAGGCCGGAAGAGCGTACAGAGGTTCAGCGCACTCTCCTGCCCTTGGGGTGGGAAACTGCCACAAAGGGCAGAAGAATCTGGAATGATCAACGGCATGAGGACGCAGAGGACAATGGAAACCACTGTATTAAAGACACAATGAGTATCCACGGGACATGTGCCCTATAATCGAAAAAGTGTTATGGTGATCTGTCCATTAGCAAAAGATCCCGGGATGGTCCCCACTCTGCTCTCCGGGACGAGACTGCCAAGAGGGAGGTGACCATGAAAAAAAGGTTGAATAACCAACGAAAGCAGAAGAAAATGCTGTAACGGGAGTAGGATTCGCTATGAACAGAAAACTAAGGCAGGGAGTGACTTACTGTGAACAGATCGGTAATAGGGTTGAATCGCCAACAATACATACAGATGTTGCAAGGACGAAGATGTAGAGATAGACAAAGTGTAGGGTAATATTGAACGGAAAATTCAGTTCATAAAGGGAGATGCAAATCTAATAGTTACGGGAGGGGGGGCATGAAATGCGAATGTAAGGGGTAGTAGGGGAAGGAGTACAAGAAAGGGTTACAGGGCAATATACGCTTGGTAGTAGCAGTGAGAAGGGAGAACGACTAATTGAGGTCTGCAGTAAATTTCAGTTAGTGATAGGGAATACTCAGTTTAAGAATCATAAGAGGAGGAGATATACTTGAAAAAGATTTTAGTTCGATTATATCATGGCCAGGCAAAGATCCGATATCGGATTCTGGATAGCAAGGCGTACCCGGGAGCAGGTGTACACACAGATCAAAATTTCGTAGTGGTAAGGAATAGGCTGAAATTTGGGAGACAACTCAGGAAGAATCACTACGTAAAGAAGTGGCATACGGAAGTACTAACGAATAAAGAGAATCGCTTGAAGCTCTCTGAGGCGATATGGAACAGTTCAGAAGGATGAGTACACAGTTCAGTTGAAGAGGAATGAGCTCTCTAAAAAGAGAAATCACAGAAGCTGGAAATTAAAACATAGATACTAAGAAGGTAACTGCGAAATACCATCGGTAACAAGAGAAATACTTCAGTTGATCGATGAAAGACGGAAGTACAAAAATCTTCAGGACAATTCAGGAATGCAGAAATACAAGTCGCTGAGGTATGAAGTAAATAGGAAGTGCATGGAAACAAAGGCGAAACGGGTGGATGAAAATGTGAAGAAAATGAAAGGGAATTAACGGTCGGAATGATTGACTCAGCGTGTACAGAAGTCAAAAAATCTTTGCTGAAATTAAAACAAGTGTGGTAACATTAACAGTGTTACAGGAATGCAGAGGAGAGAGCGGATAGGTGGCAATAGTACACTGAAGGCCTACGTATGTGTGTGTGTGTGTGTGTGTGTGTGTGTGTGTGTGTGTGTGTGTGTGTTTGTGTGTGCGGAGGAAGGCGGGGGGGGGGGGGGGGGGGAGAAAGGAACTTGTCTGATGTTGTGATAGAAATTGAAACAAGAGTCGATATAGAAGAGACAGGGGTTATAGTCTTAGGATCAGACTTTGAAAGAGCACTGGAAGACTTACGATCAAATAGTCAGAAGGGATGGATAACTTTTCATTGTAATTTCTAAAATCATTGGGGGAAGTGGCAACAAAACTAATATTCACGTTCGTGTGTAGAATGTATGAGTGTGGCGACATACCATCTGACTTGCGGAAAAATATCATCCACACAGTTCCCAAGAACACAAGAATTGCCAAGTGCGAGAATTATCGCGTAATCAGCTTAACAGCCCACGCATCTAAGTTTCTGGCAAGAATAATATACAGAAGAAAGGAAAATTAAACAAAAGATTCGTTAGATGACGATCCGGTGGCTTTAAAAAAGGCGAAGTCATCGAAGATATAGTTCCGACTTCCAGTTGGAATGAAGAATGAAGAAACATCAAGAAACGTTCATAGGATTTGTCGACTGGAGAAACGTAAAATGGAGTAACATATTCGAAATTTTAAGAGAAATAGGTTACACTACAGTGAAAGTCGGGTTGTATACATTATGTACAAGAATCGAGAGGGAACAATAAGAGTGGAAGACCAAGAACGAAGAGCTCTGATTAAAGGGTCATAAGACGGGTATGTAGCTTTTCGCGCTTACTGTTCCATATATATATCGAAGAACCAATGACAGAAATAAAAGAAAGGTTCAAGAGTGGAATTTGATGAAAGAATATAAGCATAAAACTCTCTGATGACCTTCTTATCCTCAGCGAATTACAGGATCTGCCGAACTGAAAGAATATTCCAATGAGTACAGAATATGGATTGAGGTTAGATCGAAGGAAGACGAAAATAAAGAGAAGCAGCAGAACAGCGAGAAACTTAAAATCAGGCTTCATGGTTACGAAGTAGATAAATTTAGGAAATTATGCTACCTAAGCAGTAAGAAGCTCCTAATGGAAAGAGCAAGGAGAACATAAAGAAAAACAGACCAGGGCGAACGAAAAGGGCATACCTCTCCAAATGAAGTCTACTAGTATGAAATACAGGCCTTAATTTGAGGAAGAAATTTCTGAGCATGTACGTTTGGAGCTCAGCATAGTGAAACATAGCCTGTGGGAGCTCCTCGAAGAGAATCAACGCCTTTGAGGTGTGGTGCTACAGAAGAATGTTGAAAATTAGGTGGACTATTAAGATAAACAATGAGGTGCTTCTCAACAGACTCTGCGAGGAAAGGAATATACAGAGGGAGAACACTGACAAGAAGAAGGGACAGGATAATAGGACATCTGTTAAGACAGCAGGGAGTAACTTCGATGTTACTAGAGGGATCTGTAGAGGACAAAACCTGTAGAGGAAGACAGAGATTGGAATACATCCAGCAAATAATTGAGGACGCAGTTTGCAAATGCTGTCTGAGACGAAGAGGTTGGCACAGGAGAGGAATTTGTGGTGGGCCGCATCAAACCAGTCAGAAGACTGATGACTTATAAAATAAAAGCCACCCATGGCTTGTACGTGTCCGAAGTTACATTGACAGCTGGTCATGTCTTCAATTTTTTTTTTTTTTTTTTTTTTTTGTGGAACATTGTGGGCCACCTTCCTTTCAATAATCAGTTCACAAGATTAAAAAGAACCCCTAATAAGTAAATGGTTATAGCTTTAACTCAGTTGACGTTGAAAAACTGGAGCTTGTGAGACGAGGTGTCATGTCTGCCAGACATCTCCACGCAGTGTATCGCCAGCGGTGGGCTGCTGGCGTCTGGTCGTGCCACGTGTTCTTCACTCGGAAAATCAGCTTCGCTTCCAAATTGCCACACGTGATTAACAGTGTTCATATAGATAACCAACTACGATATTTTATTTTGGTACTACTTAGCTGTAAGAATACGACGATGTGTAATGATTATCACACACTGAACAACATTCTAGATTGATCTGAAGATCTAGTAATCAATAAAGAAAATTTGCGATCTTGACGTAAGATGTTTACGCACCCATTTTTCAAATCAACAGATCGCTTATCTCCTCATTGACAATGTCAAGGAATAACTCATAACAGCTATCCTCTTCTGGCGTAACCACAAGCGCCGGAACGAAGATGAAGAACGAAAGAGAAGAGAAGGTGGTGAAACGACGTCGGCCAATGGTGCACTGATTAGGACCGCACCACGACAGGAACAGCCTCTACAAGAAGAGAATATAAGCACCGCACCTGCCAGCCTCGGCCACTCAGAATCGGCTCAGAATTCACAGAGTATTAGGACAGTTTACAGACAGGCCTAGGAGAGAGTGCTACAGTAGCAATTATTAGTGACCCACAAGCTGTGTGAACACTGTACATAGCAAAGGACTGACTTGGTTGGATGTCGCCCATTGCTTGCGACACATTTGTAAATACAAGCTAAGTTTTGTCAGTCTTATTATTTGTAATAAAAACTATTAATACGATTTTGCTTGAATTATTGTATAGCATTCCGAGAACGCAGCATCCCTTAGGCACCCTATACGCGACGAGTGGCAGGACCCCACATATCCCCCGCGCCCCCTCCCCCCCCCCCCCAGCCAATTAAGAGAAACGCCACACGTGACATAATACTGTTAAGTTACACACGCACTGAAAAAGAACTCTGACATCTTACGGTGGGTATTTAAAATGGTTTCGGAATTTAAATGTTACGTCGAGCTTGCAGGGAGCCACACACCAAGAAACAGTATAAATGTGACTGAACATTGCGTACGTTTAGTTTAGCGTCCTCTACCGAGATTCTAGGATAGTTATAGACAGAGTGTAACAAAATAATGCTGACAAACTACTAGCGAATCAAACGGCTTGGTGAGGAACAATTATGGGAACCTCTGACCGAATCCAATGAAGCCACAGAGAGTCGTCGCTACAGGGGCCAATGCGTACGTACAGGCCACACTTCCGGCAGGTAAGCACTTACGCAGACTACGGCTGATGGCTTCGTCTGTTTTAGTCCTTCAGTCCGGAACCGCGCAACCGCTACGGTCGCAGGTTCAAATGTTGCCTCGGGCATGGATGTGTGTGCTGTCCTTAGGTTGGTTAGGTTTAAGTAGTTCTAAGTTCTAGGGGACTGATGACTTCAGAAGTTAAGTCCCACAGTGCTCAGAGCCATTTTTGACCTCTTTTGTTACCACCTGTGACGTTTCGTTACTCGCAGGTCTTCTTTGCCACATGTAGCTAGTGCCGCCTCTCCACTTTCTCATTCTCAACAGGTGTAGTTGGCACAAGCACGGAGTAATCTAGATGTTTGTTACTGGCCTTGTGTTCATTCCCACATACTGTTCGTGTGTGAGCCGGGCAGTACCCGGGAACGACCACATCCTGTCTTCCATGCTTCCTCCCAGACACGATTAAGCGCTACAGTCTCACATGCGCTTCGATTTCCACTGCGCAGCAAATCGCCGGCTTTTGGATAGCCTCAGCGTTAGTTTGTTTTCGTACACTACGGCATATGGCCGGTAACATAACTGCCATCCTGTGATGGTGTGTCGCTGCACCTTGCCATTCTGACCTAGGAATTCCCAACGCCGCTCGCGACTAATCGATGGCGTGTGTGTCTCGCACTGCATGTCGCAGACGTCAAATAGTTCGACCTACCTACGTTTCTGAGAATGTGTTCGATTGTGTGAATGGATAGAATAGTTCCGCTTTACACCAACTAATCAGCTTTTCTTATGGTCCACGTTAATGATAATGCAGTACATTTTCTAATTGTTTGTTGTAGTAACCATATAGTGGAAAAGAAGTAAACTATGTGATTTCTTTCAGAGAAGAGCAAAGAAATTAAGCAAACTGTCAGATACGTGTCGCAACAAATTTCCCAAAACATTTGTGCATAATGACACTAATTCAGTAACAAAAGGAATTTGTAACGAACACATTGTAACAGGTATGTGTCTTGCTAAAACCAAATGCATACTGTACAAAATCTGGTCATTAGTTTTACAGCTCTAATGCTAGCGGACCGCCAGATGAACTATCCTGAATGGTCCTGACAGTATTCAGGACGTAGGATGACGTTCTTTGCGTCCAGACCATTTATAATGACACCATGGAGAATAGAAACTCATCTTTTCCGCTGAAAGTATGGTCTAGGAGAAAGCGTTAGTCACAATAATTCTGACACTCAGTAGCATCATTAGACGACGTTCCTCAATTTCTTACTCTAGACACCTTATACAATCCCTAGATGGCCAATTCCTGTCGTCTGGTATTTTCCAAAAATGAACTTCTAAATTTAACTCAGAAAACTGAAGTCACGCAACGAACACGATGTTAGGATATTCTGGCCTCTCCACTTGTAGCGCACCAGAAAACAGGAAAGGCCACGCTTCATATTAAGGGCATACTGGGAAGAGCCAGTGGGGGACAAAAACGTATTCCTCTTTCTTATCAGGTGTCTCCACGCCCGTCCTCTGTGGTCACGGCTGACAGGTCGGAACATGTGTTGCTCACGTCGATTTAAATCGTATTGCAAGGGCCAGAATTAAGCATTAAATCCAACACTACTTTGGTAAATAAGGGAACATGAAAATTGTCGTACAAACAAACACTTTGGCTGCAAACACCTATGTTTTGTTAGCTCCTGGAAATACTTACCAATGAGAGAGAGATATAATTTTTGTTAAATCGCTGATGTGATTTTACTGTTTTCTGTCACGAGTTTTTTTACTCTCAGAATTGCAGTTTGGCCTCATTGTTTCACTGCTGTAATGTGCTCTCTACTATTGCTGGGCTGCGCCACTGTTAATGACTGTGCAATGCAAATTGTGGAATAACTACACAAATAAATTAGTCCAAGTACAAGAACTCTTGTTCGTTATAACCCACAAAATACCTTAACATGAACTATCGTATACAAGTATTCAACACAAACGGAAAACTCAGCCCGTGACAAGTTATCAACGGCACCAGATAGTAACTCCGTACTTGTGGCAGAAACTCGATCTGTTCTTGGGCCACAAGCTATAATACGACGCGGACTGCTACATTGGTCGAGCACGATTGGCTGCCGCTGTCGAGGATAATGAGCTTCTCGCCCATTGGGTCTCCTGATCTGATGATGTCATCGTAATGTGTGTTTGCTATACGTGGTGGTTGTGGTAGAGCAGGGCAGGTCACGGCGTGCCAAACCAACACCGACTCAAAGGAAGGCCTCGGCGGTTGTTAGTGACGTCACGTCAGCTAGGCACGGCGAACGCCAGGTCTGTTGCTGGCATACTCATAATGGTGGTGTCTCCCTCTCTGACACAGGAAAATGTGAAACTATTGGCGGTAGTTGACCAACACACAATGTTCTGAGAGATTTCTGCGATCAACTAATTGTGCAATTCATTACACTTCTTAACAAATAGTGTACTCCTGAACTTAAATTTCCACCTGTTTTAAGGATTGACATACAAAAACAACTTCGTGGTCCAGCAGCAACAGAATTCGTGCTTTTTTACCTTATTTGTAAATCTGAGGAAGTTACGTTTGAACTGGGTTGCTTTTACAAGAAACTGTGAAGATATTGGTGCTCTTCTTTAGGTATCTTGGTTGACAATGGGGTGAGGAGCACTGGATGTCAATGAAACATCTTGCGATTGTACACGTTGGGGGAGGGGGTGGGGGACAGAAGAAGAGACAAAAGAGAGATACTTCTTTTATCAAATAAAATTTATTTATCTTATAAAGTTTCTCCTTTCAGTTGCAAGAGGGGAATATTTATCTTTTCTAATGTGGATGTTTAAAAAAAGTTTAAGCTCAGCAGTATTTTCTATGTATGAAGCTATTTTGTTTCCTGTTTAGGATTCCTTTCGTTGAAAACGACTGTAATCTAATGACTGGCAACAGTTGAACATTTACACATGTAAATTAGTTCACATTTCCAGTGACGATGTCAAACGAAAATAAGTAAATAAATAAAAGAAACTAGTTCATTGTAAGAGGGTTGGGGTAAGTTTCGATAACAAAATGGATCAAGTAAATATAGTTACTTGAATGTAAAATTTCCGAAGCTTGCAGTGGAGCAAAACATCTTCTCATATTGACCTACGTTTGTTTCGACAGGATTCAGTAATACAGAACTATGATCTTCATTTGTAGCTTTACGATAGTAAGAAAATCTTTCATCTAAATAAAACTGCAGAATCCAAAACAATACCAAAAATTTTGTCCAAAAATAAGAGATTTATAGTGATAAGCACGCCCAGGCGTTTCTGCCTGCAACAGACCTCGCGTTCGCCGTGCCTAGCTGACGTGACGTCACCAACAAGCTTCGAGGCCTTCCTTTGAGTCGGTGTTGGCCAAACTCCATGCGTGCGGTGTGTGCGGGCACCGTGCGAGCCAAGGTCCGGACAGTCACTTGGCTTTGCTCGGTACTTCTCAGAATTACTCGGAAAACCGCGATGTTTCATTTAGCGTTGCGGTGCGGCATTTTCCAGTCGGCATAACTGTCAGAGTTCGGCAGAATCGTGGTGTCAGTCCTGTTTACCCTTCGCTATTTGTTCGGGGTCTGAAGGGCGGTCACAGTTCCAGTGGCTGTTTGCACAAAAGGCGGCAGTGTAGCGCTCAGTCGTCACACTCATTTAAAATGAATGGGAATGACAGTAGAGAGGGATAGTTCTCAATGCGCATAAACGACGAGTACTGTATATTTCCTATGAAACGACATTACAATACCGTGCAGGAAGATTTTAAAGGTTTTGTTGACAATGGAAGAGCAAAAAATTACAACGATCGACACACGGATTCATCGTTCCTTGAACCAAGAAGCACGTTGTGCTAAATATGCAGATTTCTGAAGCCGCACTCATTATTCCATTGTTAGTTGCGATAGTTTTCATTGCAAATGGACGATTATGTTTTGGTTTGTGAGGCACTCAACTGCGCGGTCATCAGCAACCGTACAAAGTCGCACTCTGTACACGGTCCAATCTAGCCACTTCCATGAATGACGATGGAATGATGAGGACAACACAAACACCCAATCTCTGGGCAGAGAAAAATCCCCAAACCGGCCGTGAACCGAGTCCGGGACTCCGTGATATAGAGGTAGAAACGCTAGCCACTGGACCACGAGCTGCAGACAAATGGACGAATACTATGGAGACTTCACATATTACTGCAAAGTACGTTTGTCAATTCAGTAGGAATGCCCGGAACGATCTTATGATTTGAAACTCGCTGTTGTTCAATTTATTAAGGAAGAAGAATGAGTCGCAACTGGGAATGTCAAGAGTTTGAATGGTCTAGGCTGAAAAGGAAAATTCAAAGTTCAGTCTAGACATAGTGAAGGCCAGTGAACTGAAATGGATAGAAGACAAGGTTTTCTGGTTAGACGAACATAGAGTAAAATCAAGAGCAGCAAAAAATTGTATAACGAGAGTAGGATTAGTTATGAATAGGAAAATAGGACAGAAAGCCTGGCACCAATGCAGCAAAATGACGTGGAAGGGAGGTACCATCATTTTGTTGACCGAGCACTATGAAGTAATAATAAATTCATAGTGTATGGGTACTTATTCAGTATACTGACTCTGGAAAATACTCCTGCCACCGCTTCTGAAAAGTGAAGTTGAGACATCTTTCAGTTATGGCAGAGTGTAACGAAAAAGTCAGGCTGTAGTAGTCACCATTGTTCAATGGTGGCACTCTTACACGCCAACTTGTTTTAGTTTCCGGTCAAGAAGAAAACATTTTCCGCGCAGCGCTAATAAATACGTTTCGAGCCTTAGATATGCTCAGGCGTGCCTACATGTTCACGGTCACTTATCAGGCGTATCTGTGATGCTCATCGAAGCAGTCAACGCCAGTCACTATTTTCGAGGAGAGGCCCATTCGCTTTACACGATGATATAGCGCGTCACCTAATCCGGATTTTGGCTCCGGAAGCTACAATCACCCGCCTGAGCAGAAGATTATATGTTAAAGGTAGGGAGAAAGGAGCAGATCTTACTTAAAGGGTAACCTTTGTCTCTATTTATAAGAATTTCAGTGGGTTCTTTTAAATCACAGTTTCAATAGCGAGATGCAGGGACAACCATTTGTGTTTCTTCATACAAAATTATATTGTCTTCGGTAAGCAGCGCTCAGGTAATGAATATTTCTCAGGCTGAAAACAAATTTGTGTGCTGCTGGTGCTCAACACATTGGTCCTGAATGGTACGAATTGTTTGACAAATGTTAGGTAATTTTGTACAGACGGGGCTTTGTCAATCCCAAGCCATCCTGTACAGAGCCTAGGAGCACTATAAGTTGGCTCGCCGACGAGAAACACTTTCTATCTCATATCTTTTCCAAATCCTTCATATTTTTTGTCCGTGTGACAGTTCTGCTTGAACTTTAAGAAGATCCAGCTCTTTTGTCAGTATTTCTGCGTCTGAAATGACGTAAGTTCGTCTTGCCAGAGGTATGGAGGACAACCGTGCAATGGAACGATGGATGACAGCTCAGTGCATGCAGGTAAAGTTCCGTTGGCGTGGGCTTCCGATATACACTGTGTCCCAGCGTATCACCACCCTTTCCGTAAACCAAGACATCTAGAAACATAAGCTTTCTGTCCCTTTCAGTCTCCATCGGGCAATTAAAGTGATCTGGGGAACAGTTAATAGCGTCTCTCCTATGTGCCAATACGATGTCACTGAATAAACAGGCCAGACGGGAATACTGTCAGTTTTTATGGCGGGAAAGCCTGCGTAATCTCAATACAATGCAAAGTTAATCAGTTTCTCAAGCTCCAAAACACAGAATAGCCCTGAAAAATAAGAACAATTTCACAGGCCTTTCCTATAACCAGAACATATCCAGAGCTTGAGGCTTTACACAATATGAGAACCACGCTTCACAGCAAGTGATGACACTTGAGAGTCCAAGAAGAACAGGATAGGATGAGTTTCAACAGGCACAGTTTACAGAACGCAGAAACGTCGGTAGCAAATGTTCAAAAACGCTCTCACTGATTTTAATAGCAGCTCATACATGAGATGCAGTTCACATCAGCAATTTCCTCAGTCATCCAGCCTCTACCAGCTGATAGACGGTGCTTCAGGGGTACCGAATATTGGAGCCACTCCAGCACTTACACTTCCTTTTGGGAGCCTGTATAGCCGTACTACGCGGTTCTCAACGGGCACTGTTTTGCCTATCCACTCCAGTCCGTAGTCTGAAACAGAAAGGATTGCAGCTAGAAAAGCGACCTTTGTAGAAGCCTCGTAGGCGGATAGGTCACACCCTCTCCTGGGACGCGGTCGAATTCGTTTCTCTGTACTACTACAGATAATAGTGGACAACCACTACAGATACGAGCCAACAGGGCTCAACACACAGACCACTAGGGCTATTCGTACTGACAGACCACCTGCCAGGTGACTTCCTGCAGAGGGTATCCGTCCTCCTGGTGGAATGTGTGTCGAGCCCAGGTTGATAGCTGCCTCTCTACGCCATCACTGCATTGCGGACATGGTGGACCATCTTGTCACTGATCGCCACCCAGCACAGGTGTACACCTTCGACGTTGGATGTGCTAGGGGTTATGGTCTGAGTGCCATCCTTCCCGGCGTTGTATCCCATGCACCTGAGACAGGCAGGAAGCATGGACTAGGTTGCCACTCGCCATAGGAGGCGCGCGGCTTCTGCCAGCTTCTGCAGTTTTGCTGACGTCGTCGAACGACGCTGCTCAAGCAATCTGCCTCCCTGGCGCACTACTGTCATCAGCACGCTGAGCTTCTGTGACCTACGTCATCGCAGGATCACTTGCCCCTCTGAAGTGGGGATCTCACTACTTTACCTAACACAAATAAAGCACCAATTCAGTGAGGG
This sequence comes from Schistocerca americana, assembly GCF_021461395.2. NCBI lineage: Eukaryota > Metazoa > Arthropoda > Insecta > Orthoptera > Acrididae > Schistocerca > Schistocerca americana. The sequence goes on along the minus strand of NC_060119.1, from coordinate 1,095,443,901 downwards.
ATGCGGTACTAGGTGGACTGTTGCTGAATTCCAGTTAGCACCTATTTCAACCCTCGTCAAGGCGAAAGAAGTGGTGCTTTACCGTGACATTCAAAAAGCCAGTTAATCCGCCAGAGCTGGGATCACCTTCAAGACCCCAAAAGAGTGAATTTCTGCGAGCAGTTCAGAACCGGCAGCAAACCAACGCAAAGAGTACCGTCTCTAATGAATTCGTTATCGATGGGACATTAAGGCCTAATTTTCATTTCTTCCGTCTTTCAGTAACGATGGTTCAGATATGTATGTCGAAGCCACAAGCAGTAGATGAAGAGGCAGAGATAGTGTGTGAGGATACAGAACGGGTAATTCAGTACGTGAAAGGAGACGATAATCTAGTAATCATGGTGGACTGGAATACGGGTGTAGAGGCATGAGTACAAGAAAGAGTTATGGAAGAATACGGCTTTTTTAGTATGAATGAGTTGTACGTATTGAGTTCTGCAGTAAACTGCAGCTAATAACATAACAATATTACGATTTTGAAAACCCGTAGGAGGAGGAGCTACACTTGGAAAACGTCTGGAGATAACGGCAGATTCCAGGTGGATTACATCATGGACACACAGAGATTCCCAAATAAGATATCAGATTGTAAGGCAGCAGGAGAAAATATAGACCCAGATCACAATGTAGTAATGGTAAAGGGTATGCTGAAGTTTAAGAGACCTCTGAGGAAGGATCAATATGGAAAGAAGTGGAATACTAAACCAAATAAGAATGATGAGATGCGTTTGAAGTTCCCTAACGCTATAGGATGGTGATAAAGAACCCACAGTAAAAAGTGCAGTTGAAGAGGAATGAACATTCCTAAAAAGGGCAATCACAAAGTTCGGCAGACAAACATAGACACAAGGAAGAAATCTTGGGATACAGAAGAAATAAGTAAATTATTCGACGAAAGAAAGAGGTGCAGAAATGTTCAAAGATAAACAGGAATACAGAAATATCAATCACTTAAGAATAAAATAGGCAGTGCATGGAAAAGGAAGGCAAAATGGCTGCAAGAAAAATATGACGATACCAAAAAATAAATTATCGTCCTGAAGACTGATTCAACATACAAAAGAAAACACATTTCCGTTAAATTAAAAGCAGTAGTATCAACATTGAAATCCAGTATTAAATGGAATAGAGATAGCGGATAAGTAGAGAGGGTACACTGAAAGCCTCTAAGAAGTGAGAACTGATGTGCTGAAATGTAACTGAGGAATAAGTAGAAGTCGATATGGGAGACTTACGGTATCCAACACTGGATTAGGGGCTTAATAGAACTTTGGAAAACTTGTGATCAGGTAAGTCACAATAAGTTCATAAAATTCCTTGGGAATTTCCGAAATCACTGGGCAAAGTGGCAATCAAGCAATTATTTAAGTCAGTATATACAATCTATGAGTTTGGAGACATGCCATCAGACTTTCGTAAGAACGTCATCCACACAATTCCGAAGATAACAAGGACCGATGAGCTGGAAAACTATCGCACAATCAGCTTAACGACTGATGCATCCAAGGTTCTGTAAAGAATAATGTACAGAAGAACAGAAAAAAATTGAGGCTGTGTTAAATGATTATCAGTTTATCATTGGCTTTAGACAAGGGAACCAGAAACTCAGTTCACACGTTGTGATGGATAGTGGAACCAACACAGAAGAAAAATGAAGACATATTCATAGAATCTGTCAACAATGTAAAATGGTGCAAGATATTCAAATTCAGGGAAATAGGCGTAATCTGTAGGAAAAGATAGATAATATGCGATAAGAACAGAAACCAAGAGGGAACAATGAAAGTGAAAGAACAAGAACGCAGTGCTTAGATTAAAAAGGGAGGAGAGAGGGAAGCAGTCTTTCACCGCTGCAATTACTGAAATAAAAGTTCAAAAATCAGAGTGGAAGGTTATCGAAGAGTAGATTCGATGATGACATTGCTGTCCTGAATCAAAGTGAAGAAATATTACAGGACATCTAATGAGTACAGAATATGGGTTGAGAATAAACCGAAGAAACAGGAAAGTAATGACAAGTGGCAGGATTGAGATTTGCGATAAACTCAAAATTAGAACTGGTGACCATGAAGTAGACGAAGTTAAGAAATTCTATTGCGTCTGAATAATAATCATAAAAAAAGTGATGGATGAAGAAAGGAGGACAAGAACGCTCTACAATATGGGCAGGGCAAAACTGGCATTCTTGGCCAACAGAAGTCTGCTAGTGTCAAAAAATGGCCTTAATCAGAGGAAAAGGTTTCTGAGAATTAAGTTTGGAGAGCATCATTGTATCGACAATGGGACAACCGTAAATGAGATGATTCGAATTGTTCGAGATCTGGTGCTATAGAAGGTGCTGAAAATAAGCTGGACTGATTCAGAATGAGAGGTTCTCTGTAGAATCAACGAAGAGAGGACCATATAGAAAACACTGAGATGAAGAAGATGATAGGACATGTGTTAAAATCAAAGTGAATAACGTTCATGGTATTCTAGTGGAGTATGGAGAACAAAAGCTGTAGAGGAAGAGTGTTTGAATTACATCAAACAAATAACTGATGTTACAGGGTTCAAGTGCTACTCTGAGACGACGAGATGAAGAGGCTGCCACAAGAGAGGAATTCAGGGTGGCTCGCATCAATCAAAAGACTGATGTCAATGATAAAATCCGTTACAGTTGCAAAAATTATTTATTTATTTCTGAAAACGAAAGCACTAGATGGTTTCAGGACATATCTCCTGTTAAGAGAAAAGACTGATGATTCAGAGAAAAAAATGCAAGTATCAGAACATTGTTAAGTCCAACAGCTGCCCCTGTCAGATGTACATCCATCCACCAATTTACTTTTTTGTGCTGCAAGTCGCTCAGCAAGGCTGTTAGCAGCACAAGTCTCAGCGACTGTTCATAAAGGCCACCTACAGCGATGGGAGCTCTCCATCAGGGTGACGGACAAGATTTTGGGCCCTGGGCCATGCCTAAGCAGGAGTGCTGAGGCGCTCAGCTTCGTTGCACATTTTCCTGACAGCCACACAACGCTGTCTGTCCGCAAGGAGGGGATCTGGGGAAAACTGCAAACTCACCAAATTTTAAGGCCATTGCAATCACATTACATACGACTTGGTTTTATATTTCACATTTGTGAATAATACAGATTACAAACAAAACTGTTTTTAGAATTATGCCGCCGTGCGGGATTCGCCGAGCGGTCTTAGGCGCTGCAGTCATGGACTCTGCGGCTGGTCCCGGCGGAGGTTCGAGTCCTCCCTAGGGCATGGGTGTGTGTGTTTGTCCTTAGTTTAAGTAGTGTGTAAGCTTAGGGACTGATGACCTTAGCAGTTAAGTCCCATAAGATTTCACACACATTTGAACATTTTGAACAGAATTATGTAATTATCTTTGGCGCACTAAGAATGTAATATAATTTTTAACCTTTACTAACTGTTAGTATCCGGACACAGTCTAGCAATACTGTCTTATTTAGTTTCATAATCGAAAATAGGTCTTTCACGCAAATATGTCGATCGAAATATTGTAGCTCTTTTGTAGCTCATTATGGAGACTTTGAAACTCTACCTGTGATAAGTAGCATAGATGTCCTGGACACCTTTAACGTAAAAATAACTGTCATTAAAACTGGAATTAACTTGGATTTCCATCAGTTCCATCTGCACATGGACAATGGTACTTTCAACTTAAACGGAAAATGGTATCAAAAATAGATATACGATCGACAGTGTCCTCAAATCTTTATGAAACTATCCTTGAAATTCTTTCAAGGTCACAATGAATAATTAAAATCTCGCATTTTCCTTAACATCGGTGACTTTAGACAACTGGACCCTCTTTGTTAGAAGGTGTCCCTTCCACAAAGCAACTTCCTTTTCAAATACATCCCCATCAAAACAAAAAGAAGTTATCTTCCATTGTTTTACTGTGGGCAGTGTGCAGTGAATTCCAGTTAAAATGCGAAATCTGCAATCAATTATGTAGGTTCTAGCTGAAAGGTATCGCAACTTCACTTTTCAGAAGCGGGAATAATTTGAAGAGCAGATCTATTGGATAAATATTCGCGCATTCTGAATGTGTGTCACTACTTCGTAGAGCGCCGTAAACAAATGATGGAACCTCTCTCCCTGTGACGTTTTGCTGCATTCGCGCTAGGCAGTTCGTTACTCCAAACAAGGCTGTGTCGCAACTTCTCTCTGTCCTGTTGTCCTACTCATGACGAATCCTACTCCCTTTATACCATATATTGCTGCTGCTGATTTTACGCTATACTCGTCTGACCAGAAATTCTTATCACCTATCAATTTGAGTTCACTGGCCCGTCTTACGTCTAGAAAGACCTTCACACTTTCCTTTTCAGATTTTCTAGCTTTCCTACCACATTCAAACTTCAGACATTCCAAGTTACTACTTGCAATACGTTACCCTTGAATTATTTGTTTAATCCTTTTCTCATGGTGACATCCCCTTTGGGAGACACCTAGCGTAGAGCCGAATAGGACACTAATACAGAATATTTTCCCACTAGAGAGATCACCATGAAACATTTTCAGTAACGGACCTCGTGTCCTGACGATAGACGATGTGTGTCTTTAATTCTGTGGTTTTCACTACTTTCAGCATTCTGTACCGTTCATCATTCTGATTCTTCTGCCTTTAAGGTCAGTTTCCAACTCCAAGGTCAAACTTGGTATTCTCGGCGCATGCTTGACACAGTGGATCTCGGAATACTGAATTACCTAGCGGTTTCCGAAACGGAATGTCCCATGTGTCTAGTTCCAACTATCACTCCGCGTTCAAAGGCTGTGGATTCCCGTCGTGGGGCCTTAATCACGTCGCAAACCTTTTCACATGAATCACCTGAATACAAATGACAGAACCGCCAATGCACCGTGCACCACCCTTTGAAACCTTATGTATGTGATACTACCTCCATCGGTATATGTACAGTCTTGGACTAAACGAGCGAGACCCCTCGCCTTTTCGTTATGCTGATCCGCACAGCTTTAAAGTCTGCTACACAGCATAACAGGCAAGGCTATGAAGTGCTACCAACATACTATGCAAGTTCACTCAGCTGATGTGCTGAGATAGCTATCACTGGCGAAACTCGCGCTTCAAAGAGGCCACAGCATCGTCTGCCACCATTTAGTGAAAAACGAAACACCTGAAGTATAAGCCAATGTGTTGTATTCGCATACCTGTGACTATGACTTGGGTGTAAAGTGTGGGCCGGCCGAAGTGGCCGTGCGGTTAAAGGCGCTGCAGTCTGGAACCGCAAGACCGCTACGGTCGCAGGTTCGAATCCTGCCTCGGGCATGGATGTTTGTGATGTCCTTAGGTTAGTTAGGTTTAACTAGTTCTAAGTTCTAGGGGACCAATGACCTCAGCAGTTGAGTCCCATAGTGCTCAGAGCCATTTTTTTGTAAAGTGTGGTTGGGATAGTACGTATGCTCAGATTGCGAATCTAACATCATGAATAAAGACAAGGGGAAATGATTTACGCGTCCTTCCTCATCCGTAACATCAGATATATTTTAGGTATTCTTTCTTAAATGAACTGCGCAGAAAATCATTTACCAGAAGTGAATAACGTTTTAGTAACACCAAGTGATATTAACAGCTTGCCGGCGCGGGTTAGCCGTGCGCTCAACGGCATCATACCGCGGACCGCGCGGCTGCTTGCGCCGCCAGTTCGAATCCTTCCCCGGGCATGGATGTGTGTTAGGTTCGGTAGGTTGAAGTAGTTCTAAGACTAGGGAACTGAGACCTAAGCAGTTTGGTGGCATAAATCTTAGAGTCATTTTTTGACCTTTCGCGTAAATTTTCTTTATATAAACGGCCGTATCTATAGATTGCGTTAACATAGCTCACTTTTTTACACCTCCAAGGGACCCTATACCGCAGGAAGTAAGATACATTTCCGCTTATTATGTCCACCCGTACTCGAGGTAAACGAATTTTAAGGGTTGCGTAGACAGATAGACGGTCAAGAAACTGAGACTAGTAGGGTTCCATTTTTACGGATTTAAGTGACGAAATCCTAACAAAGAAAATAGCTACCACAGTTACTGAAGATGAGGGCCGCATAATAATTCTTCCTACTCTTTGTTCTAAATGTTCTAGTTGCAGTCGATACATCAGCATATTAATCGTAGCTACGCTTTCGATCCAAATCACGTTTACAGGAATGCAAATGAAATCCATTTGGCTATACACGTGGTAATTCGATCCCACAGTTAATACCACCGCGTTTTAGATGTGTGGGAATTCCCATTGCTAGTTGTCTTAAGGAACACTTGGCTAATGAACGTTTTCTGGCTGTGGCACGTCTAATGGAGAATTCTAAACATTGTAGAATACGTTTGGCAGCTACGTCGCCGTTTATTTCCTGGGGTGGCGCAGAATTATCCTACTAAATTTACTCGCTAATAACGTTTTGTTGTTATTTCTATAAACATCCCGAATGATTGTCACATAAGAGGTGACACAAAGGTAGACAATTCATGTTTTTGAGTCCAGAAAGCTCTGTGCAACAGAAACTGCAGATAATTTTGCCATTTTCATTGCGAAACTGCCGGTTTATTCATGTCTGGGGTAATAATAGAGGGCTGTTTGGGTTGTCTGCTAGTGTAATGAAAGGTGTTTGCTACTGCAAGGGAGGTCTGGTTTGTTTTCGGTTCTTATCTCGATGGAGGCAGATAGACTATCAGTAAAGCAATTTTAAGAAGTTCTCGCGCCCCCAATACGTTTTATTGATACCTTTATTCTGTACCGGCGCCCTGTGGATGTCAATATGAAACTCTAGTAGAATTTCACACTTGTTACTGCCTACTTTTTCCGATTCTGTCAATAACTGAATTGACTTAAGTGTAGCACTGAATGATTTTTAACTGAATTTCGTTATGAATCTTCACGCATTGCTAAATTCGCACACTTTCATGGTAGGTCAGCAACGGTAATCCAGTATGACTCGTCTGAACGTTGACACAGACCGTTTCGCTGCCGAATGCGCTTAATATTTTGCTAATTCGTAGCAGCATATATTATTGGCAGCACTGTAAAACTGTTCACTAGCAATGATAGTATAATTCATGGCAGCTTTGTCTAAATACGGACAAATTGTAGTGTCCTGCACTCGGCAGGAAAGAACTAACGATCGAGTTTGAATACACTTTATTATAACTAAAAAGCCTTCTTGGCGTGCACTAATTTTCAAACGCAAGAATAACAAGAAGCACAACAATTTTTGTGGTGGCAAAATCCAGATAATGACAATGAAAAGAAAGTAATAATCAAAATACTATTCTACACAGTTACAAGCCGGCCGGAGTGGCCGAGCGGTTGTAGGCGCTACAGTCTGGAACCGCGTGACCGCTACGGTCGCAGGTTCGAATCCTGCCTCGGGCATGGATGTGTGTGATGTCCTTAGGTTAGTTAAGTTTAAGTAGTTCTAAGTTCTAGGGGACTGATGACCTCAGAAGTTAAGTCCTATAGTGCTCAGAGAAAGTTGAACCATTTTAACACAATTACAAATATATAACATTCTGCTATGCTAGAGCCAGCGTAGGTATTGGCCGGAGGTGTCCGAGCTGTAGGTGCACACTGCCGATCTGATGTGCTTGTGTGCTTATAGCGTCGATTCGGCGGAGTGCTACACTTACATTAGTTCCAATTCGGGATTTCCGTCACATAGCTTTCCACGAAGTAGTTCTGTGTTCATGTGGAAATACTGTTGTTGTTTACATCCACTGGTGATGTTTCAATCTGAGCTCTTGAAGAGAAGACGGCAGCCGACCTTACTTGTCTGTTGCGCGGGCCCTCTAAATGACAAGGAGCCACTACGACAAAAATCTAAGCAGATGTTTATGAGAAAGAGAAAGAATCTGGTAGAATCTCACTACAATTACATGGATGACTATCATGACCACGTCACATCGTATATGTAGTGTTCAAGTGATAAGAGTCCTTATCAAGATGGATGTGACAACAGATTTCGAATGGATTTAGAGATGTAATGCTAGGATCATAGTGCGTCGGTTCATCCAAAACTGTAACGGAAATGCTCAGAAAGTTAAACGCTAACTCCTGGAACAAAGACGACGATGTTCACACGAAACTCTAAAAGCCTGTATTCAAAGCCACAGCCGTACATTTCTTGCACTGATCATGAAAATAAGGCAAGTGAGATTTGAACGCTTACAGAGGCATATAATCTCATTTTCTTTTCCGTTGATTACACGACTGGAAGAGGAAAGTAAATTGATAATAATGTACGGAGTGCCCTCCGATATATACTGTATCGTGGCTAGTAGAGCACATATATTATGTTTATGTAGACCGAACTGCCTTCTCTCGAAACTGCTACTGACTTCCTTGCGTTCCATACGAGAGTCACTGTTGCATTCCTCATTACAATAAAGTTTAACTGCAATTTACTTCAAATGGTTACTAATCCAGGCACAAACGCAGTGAATGACTATCACTGCTTACAGTCGTGTTGTGCTGTTGCGAGTCATTGATCCACGGCACTTTCCCTAAACCTTTCTCTACAGCTCTCCCTCACCATTTCGTCGCCACTGAGTTCCGTCGATATTCATTAACATGTCACCTACTGTGATGCATGGGTAACAAAGATGGATGTACGTGATGATTACCCGTGCACTAGAAACGTAGTGACATGAGTTATTCTCAAGTGACAGCCATCTGCTGTAATGCTTAGCATTTGCCTCGTGGAAGCGACAAGGATAAGGGAATTACACTGCAAATGTTTACTGCACGTCACTCCCCTACATCTAGGACTGTCCTCTACAAACCACAGTACAATTTGTGATGGACGCTGTTGTAGTGTTGTAGGGAAGCAGCCTACTCACGCCATAGTAAATTCACATCAGTCTTTCCATTGTGTGCCAGCCAGTCCGCTGCAACTAGCTCTGACGTCATAAATGTTGCGCAATACTTTAAAAATCAAGCAAATAACCTAAAACATTTCCAGCATGTCAGGAGTAATACTAAATTAATATGTGTTGAATATCAGTTCGATAACTTTCGCCATTTTCGAAATTTGGACGTTTTTCTGTAAAAATCGTTGGCGCAACAGAAAAGAGCTAGAGACTTCAAAATTTATAATTAGATTACTTTTTCATAATTATTTAATAGAAACAGTCTTCTGGATCTCACAATTTAAGATTTTAGTGGAAATTCATGATTTTATGGTTTTTTGTCTTAAAAATTAAGGAAGCAAGATAGATTAAGTAGGCTAATAAATAAGGCTAGGATGTTTATATTTAAGTAGAATGGAGATCCGCTATAACCGCAAAGATGTGAGAAGTTTCATTTGAATAACTATAAAACTATAGCGATAGCGTATCTCCAAAGGGCAGGTTCAGAGTTCGTCTACTGCGTGTAGTGTAATTAAATTAATTCTCTCAACCAAAATATTTAACTTAGCCACGTCAAACTTTTATTATGATTACTTACCTGTGTGCTGAATGCACATTTAAATTAAGAGCTTCATCGGACATCAGCAAAAGAAGCTATGATTTATTCGGTAACTTAATGTGGTGCATTACTAGCCCAGCGGCTAGTCGGGAGAGCCGATTTGATCAGGCGTTCCCTTAGCCGTCCGCACCGCGGCTTTATATATAAGAACGCTGCGCGAGGAAGCAAGGCCCGAGTTCTCTCCAGACGCTGAATATCACGCCATCTGTGTCGGAAGTCGCGTCGCGTCGCGTCGGTATCATTGCTACAAACAGCCTCGGATGCCGTATTAAGTTACTCGAGATACGCGTAGCCTTGAAATCATTTTCGAGTGAAGTGTTAATTCTGGGTTGACTTTAATTATCGATCTTCGGTTTGCGTATTGTCGTATTTTCACGTGCCGCCACGGGGCAAACATTCTATCATTATTTAGCGTGGCGTTTGATGAACCTAATCATCAAATTATGGCGAGCATTCATTTAAACATTTAATTTGGACATTTATAGTTGCATCAGCGCATTAGACTCTGAACTGCTCTGTTAGTTAGATTGTGTGGATTCTTTTGTTTTCATCTGTGACTTTCAGAATACAGAACGTTTTTTCACGACCGTTTTTGATTATAAATCCCAGACAATCTCCTAATTCATCAAAGCTATAAGCTGTAACTATAAGTGTATTCTCAGTTGAAGTGGGCACTAGGAATTCTAACTACAGGCTTCACGTTTTGCTAATCACTTTCTGGTTGCCAATATTGTAGTTAGAGAGCCAGTGTTGAGAACGGCGAAAGACAGCATAAATAACATTCTAAATAATAGGAACTGGTTTAACATTCTACAAACCTAACATTTATAGAAACAACATAAAATTGACATACTAATTCCACCCGCCGCCCCACAGTGTGTCTTACAGTAGTTTGTTGAGCGTCCTAGTAACACTCTTACTCCCCCCCCCCCCCCCATCCCAAAATAAAGATGGACAAGAACAGACTACAAATCTTATATCTCTTATTTGAATATTTTCTTTATCCCTTACGATAATCCATCTAGGTACGGATCCAAGATCGACAAACAACGTTCCTGAATTCGTTTGAACGAGGATTTCGTGTCAAATTACTACGTAATTTCTTTTCTGCGAACCACGTACGTAAAACTGCCCAATTTGTATCGTTTTTTTTTCCCAAGTAATCTTCGACCGCTATATTTTGCCGCAAATTAACTAAAAGGAATTGACTTTGGCGAACATTTTCATGAACCAGCGGGGTAATTACAGCCAGGGAGTACAGAAATTCTCTAATGTTCATCCTCACCACAAGCCTAACAAAGAGTCATTAGGTTGAGCTTGTTTACCAAGGTCCATTTCGGAAATCGCTAGTGAATTTAATATTTCGAGATACACAGTGTCAAGAGTGCGTATCCTAAACACAAGTCAAGAGTTTAATAGCTACTAGAAACTGCGGCCACTAAGACTATCTTCACGAGACAATTATTAAGTCCGTAAAGCATCTGCTTAAATAATCACTCTTGCATTCGGATATGATCCATAGCATAGGAGTCTCATCTTCTGAAGGAAATTATGTAGAGCAAACTTCGTTATTACTCTTGTTTGCCGGCCGCAGTGGCCGTGCGGTTCTAGGCGCTCCAGTCCGGAGCCGCGCTGCTGCTGCGGTCGCAGGTTCGAATCCTGCCTCGGGCATGGGTGTGTGTGATGTCCTTAGGTTAGTTAGGTTTAAGTAACTCTAAGTTATAGGGGACTGATGACCACAGCAGTTGAGACCCATAGTGCTCAGAGCCGTTTGAACCATTTTTTGCTCTTGTTTCAATTGTAAATTAGAGAAAATTTTCCGTATGACCTGGTTCTGTCAAAATGAATAACATATTAATAAAACCCGCTCCTTGGGAATAAGAGTCAATAGTACCTCCACAGCGCAATCTTGTTCATCCCCTCCTCCGAAACGTCATGTAACATTTGCATTACTTTGTCATTTCGTATCTATGTTTCATTTCAGTATCTCAGCGATCTTTAGCCGCTGTGCGTGATGTTTTCTCGTCATTGGCGTACTCAATTTCGACCGTTCAGGTTCGCTACAGATAAATACTCTGGAATGTTACGTAGTCTAACATTTATCTTTAGTTGCCTGTATTACGGTAAACATAGTTCGATGAAAACCGTCTTCGTTTAAGAACACGTCTTTCAGTGTAGCGATAGGTTTTCTTTATTTTGGTGAGCACGTTAGGAAGCGTTAATAAGATTTTTGATATCGTCTAATAATGCTCTACAGACCGTATAGGAATACACAAAACTTGAGACAATATGTCAGCTGACACTCAAAGTGACAGTTTATGTGGATTGAAAACCGAAAGATGAAATTACTAAGAGGCTGAGGCCAGTGCTAAAGGACATTATTTACTCTTGGAACTATGGTGTACTTGCATAAGGTGAAACGAAAAAAAAAAAAAAATGGTTACTTGGACTGAATTCAAACACATACATTCAGATAAGTAATTAATGTTCAAAGCTGACACACAGCAGTTATTAGGCTCGTTACAAACTCCTCTGTAATTGCCACGCGGCTTCAATTATTCAGCGCGGCACTGTAACTGGATTTGATGCGTAGCATAGGAGTCTCACCTTCTGCAGGAAATTGTATACAGCAAATTTCGTTATTGCTGCAGTTTCAATTGTAAATGACAGACAATTTTCCGTATGACCTGGTTCTGTCAAAATGAATAACATTTTAATAAATGGTGTCTCTTTTATAATTACTTTCTGATTTTAAAGCTTTTCATTTCGATTTTCTTTAAATCGCAACTGCAACTAATAGCTCACTTAATTTCTGTTATACGGGGCTGATTGAATGAGCATCAAAGTATCGCGAGATATAGCAGCTGACAACACAGTGGTAAATTATAAGATTTCTAATTGTGAAAGCTGAATTCCTCGAGGGGTATACAATGTTCAAATAATTTACGGGAATACAATCGTGTGACGTCGTCGACAGTGGCTGGTATTACGACAAGTGCAGAACTTGTCATTTTGAAAGCAAAAATGCAGCCAATTGGCGCTGTGCAAGTGAATTTGTAGCTTACGTTTGCAGAGCAATTCCGGAAAGATAACAAGCGCACACACACACAGACACACACATACACACACACACACACACACACACACACACACACACACATACATTGTAAGCACATAACAGAAGATGACCGATGCCAGAAGTTGTCGATAGTGAAAACTGCTAAGCAACAACAGAGACAACATTAATTCACACGAGAGAAAGCAGAATTCAACACTGCATTTAAGCAAGAACTTCCATCTCTATTTACAAAGTCACTTGCTAATCAATCTCAACTGCTTCCTACAGTGACCTAACAGCTGGAATTCCACAATCTCCATGTTTTTCTGTCCCTTCTAATGACCGTTGGCAAGACGATGTTCTGCAATAGCCGATAGGCCAGGCTGCAGCAAGCGTGTCTGACGCTTATGCTCGGTACACCGGTCCATCACGGTCCTGCGGACTGACCAATATATGACGTGTCACAACTGCAAGGAATAAGATACATTCCCGACTTACACAAACCAACATCGTCCTTAACCAAACCAAATAGTAATATAATAGCAGCACAGAGGGCTGCGTTACGTCCACTTAGAGTTGATCCGGTTATGGTTATTTTACCCATTGACAAGAGCAACGCTACAGTTGCTCTGGACAAGCAGCATTACGTTCAAAATATGCAGTGTTTACAGTGTGATTCAGCGTATAGCAGGACCGCTGGAGAATCCACAAAATGTGTTGAGACAAAGATTAACAGCTTCCTGAAGAAAAGTTCCTTGTTACCAAGAGTCTTCAAACTTATTGCGTTGTTTCGCTGGGTAATACAGCCTTCCGAGGATCCACGAAGAGGGGGGGCTCCACTTCTTTTTTTTTCAGTATCATTGGTGTTCCGATATATCCTGTAGCAAAACATATAACTACTCTGTTGAGCCCTAACTCGACGGATTTCGAACTTGGTTTCGAGGGAATTCGTTAAAACGATTCTGATAGTCTTGTAAATTTCAATGTGTCTATCTTCACTCGTGTTCCTCTGTCTTTCTTTACGGTTAACTGAGGTTAGGTTTGGTGCTGAATTAACGAACCAATTTCGACATGTGTTGAATTCCACTTAATTTTTCAATGACTAGTACTATGAGCAGACAGATGGAGTAGCGATGGAAAGCCCGTTGTCATATATTAATGCAAATTTGTTTTTAGAAGACTGCGCGTTTTTTTTTTGAGGAATGTAGACGATACTTTTACTGTTTGGCCTCATGGCAGTCAGAAGTCGAGCAATTTTTGAGAAAACCAGAACTCATTCCACGTGAATATTCGTTTCACGGTGGAGGTGGAAAGGAATGGACGCCTTACCGTCCTTGATGTATTAGTTAGGAAGGACGTTGACGGTACGTTGGGACACGTTATTTATAGGCATCTTAGTCACACTGACTTGTACCTAAAGGCTCATAGTTGTCACCACCCGGCTCAGCGTGAAGGGACACTTCGTACCTTAGTTCAAGGCGCCCACTTCATTTCAGACCTTGAGTGTTTGTTAGCTGAGTTAACCCATCCTGAGGGCACCTCCCGTTACAATGGATATAGTGGAAGACGGATCAAACGTGCGTTGGGTTATAGACCAACTGTGATCCGGATGAGTGATGACAATACCGAGTAGGCACCCGGGTCTACGGCTTTTCTGCCTTACATAGGGAGTGTCTCTTACAAGATTAATATTTTGCGGAGATATGATGTAAAATGAGTTTTCCGGTCTCTGTCTAAGATCAGGGTCCTTCTACATCGCGTTGGGCGGATATCTGTTGTATTCTTTGCGGCTGTGGCATGTCGTATATTGCTCAGACTGCCACAACCGTAGAGGATCGGTGTACTGATCATATGCGTCACACATACACATACAGAGACACACACACACACACACACCACACACACACACACACAACAGCCAAACAAATGGGCTTCTGCAGAACATTGTCCTGCCACCAGGAGAATTATTTCTACCTCACCCGTTGTTTAGGAACTTTCACTGTCAATAACTTTCGGCGTCGTTCACCTTCGTTTGTGTGTTGCCGGTGTTTACCGTCTGTGTGTGCGCGCGCGTGTGTGAGTGTGTGTGTTTGTGTGTGTGTGTGTGTGTGTGTGTGTGTGTGTGTGTGTGTGTGTGAGTTACTTTTCCGGAACTGCTCTGAAAACCAAAGTTTAGGTTCACTTACACAGCGTTTATTTGCTGCCGTTTTGTCCTCAAAATGACAGGCTGTCCCCCCATCAAAATATCGGCTATTTTCGATGACGTCACCCGGCTGCCTTCCCTTAAGCTATTTGGAGCTTTCAAGTTACATTGTTAGGAAGATTATTCATTACTACATCAGCAGTTCAAAGAGTGACCATTTTTACATCTGGACTAGCCCTTTTCAATGTGAAATTATTAAAGAGATTGCATCCACTACGTATAGCGTTAGCAGAGAGATAACCGCCGTCCACACTCTTATTTTCCTTGAAAAACGTCTTTCTCCTGACCCGTTTGGCTGTTGATTAAAATCAGATCTTACCAAACTTAAAAACCACCTCAATTTAAAATCTTAAGAAGAGAAGTCGGTGGATGAAGTGAAAAATTGCTTAAAGATAGCTAAATAATTTCTCCAAAAACTCTTGAAAAGCTATTCTGAACTAACAGTATGGTGAGCCCACAGACTATGTAAGGTTTACGAATACAGCAAATTCTATAAATTTAATTACAGTCCAATGCATTACGATCATCACACTGCAATATAAAAGGTTTGGTGTGTCTTGTCGTACTTCAAGCGCATGTGTTCCACTAGTATGAATGCAATATATTTCATTATTCGGTAATTTATTGTTTTAAGGTGTAGACTGTCTGTTAATGGTATTCAGTTTGTCATTTTTCTGCAGGTTTGAAGATGTTCACCGCTGACCGAACCCGATAGTCAGAGAATAAACAACTAAATTTTGTTAACTGAGACGAAAACAAAAGATATTTATTCTACTCTTTCTAGACTGTTTCATTCAAGGATGTCACAGATGGTGTAAAGAAGCTGGCGTCGTTATCTACATCTACATCTACATTGATACTCCGCAAGCCACCCAACGGTGTGTGGCGGAGGGCACTTTACGTGCCACTGTCATTACCTCCCTTTCCTGTTCCAGTCGCGTATGGTTCGCGGGAAGAACGACTGTCTGAAAGCCTCCGTGCGCGCTCGAATCTCTCTAATTTTACATTCGTGATCTCCTCGGGAGGTATAAGTAGGGGGAAGCAATATATTCGATACCTCATCCAGAAACGCACCCTCTCGAAACCTGGCGAGCAAGCTACACCGCGATGCAGAGCGCCTCTCTTGCAGAGTCTGCCACTTGAGTTTATTAAACATCTCCGTAACGCTATCACGGTTACCAAATA
Organism: Schistocerca americana; assembly: GCF_021461395.2. Classification (NCBI taxonomy): domain Eukaryota; kingdom Metazoa; phylum Arthropoda; class Insecta; order Orthoptera; family Acrididae; genus Schistocerca; species Schistocerca americana. The sequence continues at coordinate 1,095,427,923 of NC_060119.1, read as the reverse complement.
ACCCTGTGACGAAACGCGCCGCTCTTCTTTGGATCTTCTCTATCTCCTCCGTCAGACCGATCTGGTACGGATCCCACACTGATGAGCAATACTCAAGTATAGGTCGAACGATTGTTTTGTAAGCCACCTCCTTTGTTGATGGACTACATTTTCTAAGCACTCTCCCAATGAATCTCAACCTGGTACCCGCCTTACCAACAATTAATTTTATATGATCATTCCACTTCAAATCGTTCCGCACGCATACTCCCAGATATTTTACAGAAGTAACTGCTACCAGTGTTTGTTCCGCTATCATATAATCGTACAATAAAGGATCCTTCTTTCTCTGTATTCGCAATACATTACATTTGTCTATGTTAAGGGTCAGTTGTAATAGGCTTACAGGAGGAGAGTTAGGTCGATGTGTTGCAGAGAGAAGAGTATTTTGGCGTGGGAAAAACTGATTTAAAGAACATTGTCATCTTATTAAGTCATGTCACGTGCTCTATGTGATTTCACTGCGATATGACCCTCTGAACTAAAACCCAAAGCCGTCTGACAGAAAGCCTGGGTCAAAAGTTGTATCAAAGTCTTCATTGTCTTACTGCTGCCGGTTACGCCAGCATGTGAATTAACGGAAGAAAAAATGAAGAATTCATTTACAGAGCGTACAACCTTTTGTCGAAAGGAAAGTAAATCCTGTGAATTATTGAGAAAACTGAAGGAAAGAATGAACTAGCTAGTCCAACTCATCCCACCGTACGAACAGAACAATGGAAGAGCGCCACAAATATTCAGTAAAATGAAAAATTGTGATGGATTTTGTCGTGTATATTAATGAGAGGTACTGTTATCCAGAATATAGGCCGCTGGTTACAATCTTTTCGGCAAAGAAATCATTTTGGAAATAACGTGTATCTCGTTGTATAAGTACTGTTTTGTTTGTGTTCTAGTATACCGTGCCGTTTTACAACCACCATAGACATCAATACCACTTCTTGTAACTCTTTCTGAGAAAATAACATCTAACTTACTTACTTACGAAAGAAATAGCTCTGAGTACTATGGGACTTAACTTCTGAGGTCATCAGTCCCCTAGAACTTAGAGCTACTTAAACCTAACTAACCTAAGGACATCAGACACATTCATGCCCAAGGTAGGATTCGAACCTGCGATCGTAGCGGTCGCGCGGTCCCAGACTGTAGCGCCTAGAACCGCTCGGCCACCCCGGCCGGCAATTATATTTTCAAATATCTCATCTCTTTCCAGTCTGATTACTTGAAACCCAGACGCGCGCGGACACAGACACACACACACACACACACACACACACACACACACACACACACACACACACACACACACACACACATATATATATATATATATATATATATATATATATATATATATTCAATGATTCTACAACGTAGATACTATTGACGTACCCACCGTTTCGAAAGCAGCTAAGTGGATGGAAAATAATTTTATTTATTAAATCGAGTATCATCAAAGTATGGATACGAGACGCAATCTTGTCGAGATGCCTAAGATGGGGGAGAACTGTGCTATGGGTTAAAGATATTCCGACAACATATATTGGAAGGTTTCACCGATATTTCCATTTGGTACTACGACTGAATGAGTGGTCGGACAATGACTGAGTGTCAGGAAGGAACTGTTGAAGCTTACCTTAAAGTGGGTCCGTTGTTCATTACCACATCTATATTACTCTCAAGCCATTGTTTAACATCTAAACCGTTTTATTATGAATTGGTAAACACGTCAACGATGCCAATAATTTCGTTGACTAACATATTCCTTGTTGATAACGAGCATACAAGAGTAGCCAGGAAAATCTACGCATCTGTTCTCACTTTAAATTATTCTGATGATCTTACAAAATTATTTTGTGACACGTAAAAAATTTGAGGTACGTCACTTTAATGAAGGACAGTTAATTTCAACTTGATTCTTCTCCTTTCCTGATAGTAATTTCAGTGACATGAACAATTCACTTAAGGACATTACTTCGATCGGCACTTAGTAACCGAATAGTCTTCTATGATTCCATTAAAATAAAAAGTAGTACTAGATAAATGCTTTTCGTCAAAAACAATCAGACTGATTACAGAAAGTGTGTCAAACGAAAATATGAGTTGATATCCATTACAGTCTTTCAGTGATTCGACGAATATCGCACCTTCTGGTGGAAACTTCAGTATTATCGACATGTACAGGTGCTCACCTCACTTGCTGCTTTCGTGAATTTGTTAGGTTACGTCCATTTGCTTCCTTTGCACAGTCTGTTCCGTCACATCAGAACCTTCGTACTTTTTAATATTGCTGAGTCCCAGATTCTCAGGTTCTCACCGAACGAGGGTCAGTTGCTCTCCGGTGCAGAATTATTACTCTGTTAAATATATTTAGCGTACCGGACCAGTCAGCTACGTACAATAAAATCTTATCAATAACAACGATACCCCCTTAAAATTAGTGTAACAGCTCTACAATAATGACACTCAGAAAAAATGAAAGACTGATGACCTCAGATGTTCACTCCCAGAGAGCGTAGAGCCGTTTGTGTATTTCGATGTACTCGTTCACTTGTCGGCAAAGATACAAATCTGCTAAGAATCCTACGTGCAATGTAGGTGAAATATACGTTGCAATGCGACCATTATCAGTAACGTGGCTTACCTTTGTTATTACAACACTTGTAATATCACTGCCACACATCGCTTTGTGATTTTGTTTCATCTCTGTTACGATTACGTGATAATTTTGTCACTTTGGTACATATTCATGGGTGTGCAAAGTATTCGATTTCTTGTCAAAAGGGATTGGTTCTGGAAGGCTCAGCAATCCGTATGGTCAGGAGTAGGTTTCCCGCGTTGTCTCAAAAGTAGGAACGAGCACTCGCTGGGTGGCAGCGAGTTTTCACCGAAATGGTTCTGTTTCTCGAAACTTATTGTGGACAGTTCCTGGTGCGAATCTGCTTGACACGGGCATAGTACTACCAGTCGTGATGGATAAAATTTTCCATTCTGTCTCCACATAAACAGCCGCCTACCGGCGTTTCCCTGGAGTGAGTAAGTTCGTTGCTCCCCTCTAAACCTACAGATTTCCCCAATCAAATTATGCCCCCACCACCAGACGCGGTGTGGGCAGTGCCTAACGATGGAGTGTGACTGTAGGGAACCAGTACCAACCTCATGAATCGCAACGATGGTTTTGCAAGCTTTAAATGGGAACTTTATGCTTCTGTCTCCCGCTTTCACGTAGGAAAGGTAAATATTTATTCGTCAGGTTGACAGCAGCATTCAGTCTCCGCTCCAAGTGGAGTTAGGCAGAAAACGCAGACTGAGGAGGATTTGCTTCCGGCTCGTGTCTTGCCTGACTGGTGTTATCATGCTGTGCTTGAAGACTACAAGTTTCCCTTAGACATGGCGTAATCTGTCTTTTGTGCAGCTTACATTTAACTCATTTGGTTAGCCATCTTGAATGCTTAGTTATCTGCATTAAATATTTGATCCCTTTATTTGCATCTTGCGAACTGTCCAGAGGTGAAATTTAATTCATTTTTGCCTCCTGCGCAGTCTTCCAATAAAACGCGAGTCACCCTGATTTTAGAGTGATTTTATTTCAGTTTGCTAATATTTCGAGGTCACTGCTCTGTAAATGTACATTGTCAGTTGTTCACTTGAGTAGATTACAAAAACGGTTTTTATTTTCAATGGGATTTACATTCTGAAATCTGTAATGTGATAGAACTTCCTCGCGGTTAGATGATTAGTAAATAATAAATATAATCACCTGCGACGAATTTCTGTTGCACCCAGTGGTCAAGCACTATTTTCGAAGATATGAGACACGTAGAGGGGCTAACGCATGTCAAACGCTCATATGTCTTTATAGCAGGAGTAGTTGGGTGACAGACAGGCTGCTGAGCCCTATTTCGGCGTCTTACTGGTCTGTTCATTGTGTGGCTATTCATGTTCATGATTAATAATTGTTGTGCCATGCATCCCATTTTTGGAACATTTTGCAAATATCATATTTAATTTTTGAAGGCCCGTAATGTGCTAATTATTCGCCAATACACGTCTTCTTCACAATAGGAGTAAGGGATTTTCACATTCTGCGATTTATTTGGTAAGTTATACAAATATTCAAATAGATGAGCTAGGTCTGTTAAAGGAGAAGCCACTGTGTAAAAACCCTTCTCACAGAGAAGTGCTTGGTTGTCAAATATATCTTTCTCTGTATTGGTACAATTTACCATAAGACTGAGTCTTCTCACTTGGCTTCCATTAATCTTCGCATTTTGTCCATAATCACTTCTTCACTTCGCCTGAGTTACCAGCTTCGGTCTATCCGGTCATCATCAGGTAACGTAAAAATTGCTTTTGAAGTCCATGTGAAATCATTACTGCTGTGTTCTAAATGGGTTCTTATAAATTTATGTTTAGTGGTGATATTTAGACTACAATAACGACTTTTATGTTACCTGGTAATGATTACGTAGGTAGTTTGAAACTGGCAGCAAGTGAAGGTTTATTTGAAACTTCAATACAACAGTTTACCGGAACAGGACAGATTCTTGTGCCTGTCTGACAATCAATCTGACAAGAAATTTAAATTCAGCACTCATATGCTGAGCTACATTGTATTCTGTAAAGGTTTCTTTATTGTAATCATTTGCTGTTAAATAGAACTCCCTTTAAAGAATACTGTCCTGTCCTGTTGCTCCTGGGATAGCATATCACACGGCCCGGTGCTGTCACAATGTATACATCGCCACCCACGACGCAGTTTTCACTTCTAATAACTGGTAGACCTGTGGTCTACTGTGTAAGAGAAATAAAAAACTGAATGATGTGTTCAAAGACGAACCAAAGGTGTGTCATGTGACGACCGCCGAGACCAAATGATCATACTAATGACGACTAAATTAACGAAGGAAAGAAAAGGGTAGCGTCTTTGGCTAGTAATCCGAACGTTCTCGGTATCGAGTTCAAACTTCGTAACTGCTTCAGTTCTGAATAAAAATAATGAGCGATGGCAGCTGAAAAATTCCTGCATAAGAAGACACCCTTGCTCTGCCGACAGCCTCGTCAAAGAGAGTGGAGGAGAAGACAGAGGCTCAGAGGTCTCCCTTAACCTTGGGGTGCGAAATTGCCACTAAACCGTGGAAGATTCAGCAATGATAAACGGCATTATGATGTAAAAAGGCAATAGAAACCATTGCCTTAAAGACACAATGTGTATCCAAGGACCGGTGGCGTTTATTAATTGAAAAAGTGTCATGATGATTTCTCCAATGATGAAACATTCTGGGCTTGTTCCCATTCGGATCTCCGGGAGAGGACTTTCAAGGGTCATGCGATCATGAGAAAAAGACTGAATAGCTGACGGAAGCGTAGTGTTCTATGAGTCGTGGTGTAGAATGTCAAAAATCTGAACGTGGCAGGGAAGTCATAAAATCTGAAAATGGAAATGCAAAGGTTCAGTCTAGGTATAGTGGGGTCAGTGAAGTGAAACGGAAATCAGGCAAGAATTTCTGGTCAGTTGAGTGTAGGGTAATATCAACAGTTGCAGAAAATTCTAAGGACACAGAGTGAGTTACTGTAAACAGTTCAGTGTTATTGCTGTTCCCATTAGAAACGATAGTAAAGCAACACCGATAAAAGAATTTCAGGTACACATGCCGAAGTCGCAAAGCACGGGGGGAGTAGGAAGCGGTTTTAGGGAAATTAGTAGAAGAAAAGATTATGGGAGAATATGTGCTTTGTAGTAGGAATGAGAGAGGAGAAACATTAATGTCGTCTGAAATAAATTTCAGTTAGTAATGGCGAACACTCCTTTCAAGAATCACAAGGGGAGGAGGTGTACTTGGGAAAGGCAGGGAGATACGAGCAAAGAATGGCTCTGAGCACTATGGGACTTAACTTCTGAGGACATCAGTCCCCTAGAACTTAGAACTACTTAAACCTAACTAACCTAACGACATCACGCACATCCATGCCCGAGGCAGGATTCGAACCTGCGATCGTAGCGGTCGCGCGGCTCCAGACTGTAGCTCCTGGAACCGCTCGGCCGGCGAGATACTAGCAGATTCCAGTTAGATTACATAACAGTTGGGCAGAGATTCAGAAACCGGATACTAGACTGTAATGCGCAACCAGGAACAGATACAAATTCTGATCACCGTTTAGAAAATTTGATGGGTAGACTGTTGTTTAAAAAACTAGTCAGTAAGAATTATAGCGCACAGAAGTGGGAAAGAAGATACACGCTTGAAGTTCTCTGAGGCTATAGATAGTGCTATAATGAATGGGTCAGTAGGCAATCACGTAAGCTGAAAAGAAAAACGTACGTGCAAGGTAGGTAATTGGGAAAAGCTACTGGAGACATCCTTTGATCGAAGAAAGAAGAAAGCACAAAAATATTCAGAGAAATTTACGAATACAGAAGTCACTTAGAAACGAAATTAATAGGAAGTGTAGAGAAGCTAAGGTGAAACGGTGGCATGAGAAATGAAAACAGATAGAAGAAGAAATCATCGTCTGAAGAAATGACTCAGCATATGGATAAGTCAAAACGACTTTAGGGAAAATTGAAAGAAAAGGAGCTGACATTATGACTGCAAAAGGAACTCCATTGTTAAACGCACAGGAGAGAGAGGATAGGTGGAAAGAGTATAAGGAAAGTTTCTATGACGGGGAGAACTTTTCTGATCACGTGATAGAAGAAAAAACAAAAGTCGACATGGAAGCGATGGGGGATCCAGTATTACAACCGTGATTTAAAAGAGCTTTGGACGACCTAAGATGAAATAAGGAAGAAGAGAGTGATAAAATCCCATTGGAATTTCTAAAATCATTGGCGGAATTAACAACAAGACGATTAATCATGTTTTTGTGTACAATGTATGAGTTCGGCGACATTCCGCCAGACTTTCAGAAAAACATAATCCACACAATTCCGAAAATTGCAAGGGTCTAAAAGTGCGACAATTACAGCACAATCGGCTTAACAGCTCATGCATCAAAGTTTCTGAGAAAGAATAAAATACAGAAGAAAGTAAAAGAAAACTAAGTATCCGTTAAGTGGCTGTCAGTTTGGCTTTAGGAAAGGTGAAGACACGAGTGAGGCAGACCTGATGTTGCATTTGATAATGGTAGGAAGAGTGACGAAAATTCAAGACACGTTCATTGGATTTGTCAACCTGGAAAAAGCTTTCGACAATGTAAGTTGGTACAAGAAAAAATAGGGGTAAACTATAGGAAATGTAGGTAATGTACAATATGTCTAAGAATTAGGAGGGAAGAATAAGACTGGAAGACCAAGAAGTAAGCTCTAGAATTCAAAAGGGCGTAAAGCGGGGATGTTTTCGCTCCTACTGTTCAATCTATACATCGAAAAAGCAATGACGCAAATAAAAGAAAGGTTCGAGAATGGGATTAAAATTCACGGTGAGAGGATATCAATGATAAGTTTCGCTGATGACATTGCTAACCCCAGTGAAAGCGAAGAATATCTGTAGGAAATGTCGAATGGAATGAACACTAAGTAGTAGAGAATATAGACTGAGATTGAATCGAAGAAAGATGAAAGTAATAAGAAGTAGCAGACTCGAGAATACGGAGAAACGTACCATTAAGACTGGTGATCAAGAAGTAAATGACGTTAAGGTATAATTCCGCTACGTGGGCAGTAAAATAGCTCATGACGAACGGAGCAAGGAGGACATAAAATGAAAAATAGTACTGGAAAAATGTGCATTCCTGAGTAAGAGAGGTCTAGTAACAGATATAGGCCTTAATTTGAGGAAGAAAGCTCTGAGAATGCAAGTCTGGAGCACAGCATTATATGGCAGTGAAACATGTAATTCGGAAAAACCGGTAAAGAAGACAATCGAAGAGTTTGTGATGTGGTGCTACAGAAAGATGTTGAAAATATGGTGGACTGATTAGGAAAGGAATAAGAAAACACTGACTTTGGAAAGCAATGATTACAAGAAGTGACAGGACGATAGGACAACAACCACCAAGGTGGTAGTGGACCACTTCGTCGCTTACATAATTTTCTGTGGCAGAGTCAGGTTATGTCTTAGTGCTGCAGTATGAGAATTTTTTTAGAATTATTACAGGTTTCAAACTATAAACTGCCCTTTGTTACCAACTTCGTAGGGAAGTAAATGTACTGTGAAGTTGTTTGTATGCTGGTTTTCTTACAGATCGTTTAAGTTGCCCAACGTATACATATATAATTCCTTTCATTTTATCATTAAAATACCATTGAATATGGGATTAATAAAAAAAATAATGGAAATGTCAAAACTGTACCCTTTTCATCATTAGGCAACAATACACAGATATAAATTAGCTAGATTTTAAAGTTTAAGAACTCCGATATGTTATTTGTAACTAAGGATTTTATGTACGTGCTTACACAGAAACATTAAAGACTGCTAGGATTATTTTCATTTTTCTGTACAAGGAGAAAGATTATGTACATACGTAATAAGAATAGTACTGACACGTGTTACTTACTGGATTTAAGGAAAACGTGGAAGAGAGGACCCACCGATATTACTTTCTTTTCACACAACCCGTTTATTTAACAATATATATAATCTTTTTTTTTACAAAATGAATAAATTTGCTAAATTCTTTTGACCTTAAACCATAAGATGAATAAACCTTTGCAAAATAATTCAAAACGGCAAACAATATGATAATGATTACAAGACGGCCGCACTTTAAGCCCGCCCGTTACCGGGCGAAACAACGGTGTCTACTATCGCGCTGGACACTGTCTTATTAAATGCCTTTCTGAAACACATGGAAACTAAGAGGGTAAGGCAATATTATACGCAATTTAGTTACATTTTTGTTTGTTTTGGTAATACTGTCGTTCTACGTTGATGACGCTTGCTTTGTTTATTTGTTGTTATATCTTTGCAATTTTCAGCCTGTTAGATTAGTTACATTATCGCTGCCGTGTTGTTAATCATGGCTGCTCCGTTGTCTATTTGCACCAAAGAGGAGCAACGTCCAGTGATTCGTTGTTTGTGGTCGGAAGGGGTATCAGGGGCCGAAATTCTTTGAAGACTTTCGATACATTACGGGAACAGTGTTTCGCCACAACGGAGTGTCTTCGAAAGGATTGAAAAATTCCGAAATGGTCGCACTGGTGTTACGCACAATGAAGGAGCCGGACGATCGTTTAGCGCCACAAGTGAAGAAACCATTGAGCGTTCACGTGAAATGATTCTCTTAGAAAGACGGTGAACTATTGACAAACTGGCACAACGTCTCCAAATTAGTCACGATTCTGCCTACGAAATCATCCACAACAGACTTGGGTTTCATAAAGTTTGTGGAAGATGGGTCCCAAAACAACTCACACAATTGCATAAACAAACGCACTTGGACATCTACAAAAGCATTTGGATCGCTATGGTAACGAAGGGGATAACTTCTTAAATAGGATCATTATTGGTGACGAAACATGGATCCATCATTACGAGCCGGAAACAGCAGAGTATGGAATGAAAACATCGAAATTCGCCGTGCAAGAAAAAGTTCAAGAACCAACCGTCCGCAGGAAAACTGATGCTTACGGTTTTTTGGGATGCACAAGGTCCAGTACTGTAACATTATGGGGAAAGGGGCACAACAACAAACAGTGTACGTTACAGTAAGATGCTTACTGGCAGGCTAAAGCCTGCAATTCGAAGCAAACACCTAGGATTGCTGTGAAAAGTGTTGTGTTGTTGCACGACAATGTCCGTCCGCGTATTGCTGCCCACACTACTGAAACGCTCCAGAAACACAAATTTGAAGTATTGGATCATCCTCCACATAGTCCCGATCTTGCCCCTTGTGACTATCACTTGTTTGGTCCACTCAAACAGGCATTAAGGGGCCGTCGATTTGCCTCGGACGAAGCAGCGAAAGAAGCGGTGCATTCCTGGCTCGCAGCTCAACCGAGAACCTTCTTTTATGAGGGCATCAGGAAGCTTGTACAACGATGGGCCAAGTGCGTTGAAAAATGATGTTCTTGTAAGTTCCCTATTTGATTACAAAAAAATGTTATTATTACTTTGCGCATAATAATTGAATTACCTTCGTATATAAGTATCATAGATGACAAGAGTGATTCACTTACTCGAAGAAGATGACTTAACTTTTAATTACAAAGGTGTATGTCGAAATGTTCGGTGTTAAGCTGCGTACTTGTGCTCAAAGGTTAAAAAGATTAGCAGACAATATGACAATGATAAAGCTGCCATAGTACAACTGTTTCGTCTGTATTTGCGACCAGGAGCTGATTAATTAGGACATTAATGATCGGGTACAAACCAGAAAGGAATGGCAACATAATAGTGGGACAAATTTTCAAACGACAACCAGTGTCTTAGTACAATACTACGGCCTATATTTACGACCAAAGAGTAGACCGAACAAAACTCTGAGGGTCGGGTACAAACCAGAAAACAATAAGAAGGGCTGGTAGACAATGACACAAATCAGCACGAGGGTTACAGAATGTTAGTCCCTATTATCAACAAGCAGTTCCATGGACCCACGGTAGTGCCGATGAAAGCCAGGTAGAAGAGGGCAGCCAAGCCACGAGTGGTCGTCCGACACGAATGTTGCCAACCAACCGACGGGAAGTCGGCCGGCAGCATGTAGTCGACGCTGTACACCGATATCTTCGCTCTGCGCAGGCCCTCCTTGCGCATTGCGCAGCTAGTGGCTTCGGTCGCTCGGACCTCGACACCATCTCTCGTCGCGACGCTACCGCCAATCCCCAAACTTCGTGCCCCCCCCCCCCCCCCCCCCCGCCCACGGGTCAGCGAACCCCGTACATACATCGGAAAGCAAAGACATTCTAAGGACACAATCCGCTGATGCCACCTCTTCCTCATAGATATTGGCGACGGGGTCGCAAGAGGGTTAGTCGATACTGCACCTGAGCCAGTTGCGCCAGAAAGAATGGTCTACTAACTCAAAGGCACCACGGCTCAAGTACTACATGTTAATTTATAGGTTGTAGCACGCCAACAATTATTTGTCGCCAAACATATGATTGCTTATGTAATGCAATTAAGGTAACTAATCGTCTGTTTTCTATAAATTCGGTATGAAATACCTATTTGTACCTTTGATAGAATTATATTTTAATTCATTCAAAGAATTTTGTGATCTCCACAATACACGAGTGAAACCAAAAGAACGTGATCATTCCTCGTTCAAAATTTTATTATGTGGTAAATAAAATGACGTCATTAATAGTTGATTGAACCATTTGGAATTAAGAAAGTAAATGTGTGTGTTTATCTAGTCTTATAGCGAAATTGATTTTAAGGTTACAACTTCAGCTTCGCTGTGGTACGCCATCTTGAGCACCTGCACACTATCCGCCTCCGAGTCCTGTGATATCAGTCGTCTGTGGCTTCTGCTGTTCCTGAAATTACATGCAAGAGGACTTCGAAGAGCTTCTCTTGACCTCTCGGTTGTGCCTCTCTGCTCTCTTGTCGGTGACGCTACTCTGCTGTCCGAGATGCCCTCTCAAGACGACACACGTGGCCGGAAACATCCTCCTTCCACACTCTCCGAGCAAGGCAGTCGCCTCTGATACTGACGTCACTGGCGTTGCTGCTTCAGAGCAGATTTAGACCACAAGAGCCGCACAAAAGCGTACTCTTCTTCCCAAATAAACGTGTTATGTTTGCGGACGCTGACAGTGGCCCTCCTGTAGCAAGCGAAGGGAGACGGAAAATATTAGGAGAAGTTTTAACAACTGTCCTTCCCGGAAAACGTCATACGCAAAAGCAAATAAATCACAGAATATTCCCGACAGAACTTAGAAACCTGTGTATTTCATGGAAGACGCCGGAAAAACGTCGTGTATGAAGCTGGGCAGTTGCGAATCAGTTGGTTTAAAATAGTTTTGTGTTGTGGACGAAAGGGAAGCTAATACTTGCCATTATGAGTTATGTTTTCCATGTCCTCGTTGATAAATTTTGGAAAAATGAAGTAAAGGCTCTTCAAGCCGCCTCGGCTGATATCTTAACACAACTATCGCCCAGTACTTGAATAAACTTCGAAGTTAGGTAGAAGAACTTATAATGGTATCGTCATAGATTCTCAGGAAACATAAATATATTTTTAAAAATAAAAAGGAATACACATCGCAACAAATTATTTACTTTTAATTTTGGTAAGCGATTTCGTCCATAGTCCGTCAACAGGTCAAAGACTACAGATAGCGTGAGAAACTGGTTCACGGAAGCACTGAGTTGGTACCTTTCACGAAAAGAGCTATTTTGGCTTGCAATGTATGGACACTAATTGCCTTTCCAAATTTGCTCCTTGTTTCAATATATACAAGGTGGTCTATTGATAGTGACATGGCCAAATATCTCACGAAATAAGCATCAAACGACAAAACTACCAAGAACGGAACTCGTCTAGCCTGAAGGAGGAAACCAGATGGCGCTATGGTTAGCCCGCTAGATGGCGCTGCCATAGGTCAAACGGATATCAACTGCGCTTTTTTAAATAGGAACCCCCATTTTTTATTACATATTCGTGTAGTACGTAAAGAAATATCAATGTTTCTGTAGGACAACTCTTTTCGCTTTGTGATAGATAGTGCTTCAATATTCACAAACGTACAAGTACGTGGTATCACGTAACATCCCGCCAGTGCGGACGGTATTTGCTTCGTCATACATTACCCGTGTTAAAATGGACCGTTTACCAATTGCGGAAAAGGTCGATATCGTGTTGATGTATGGCTATTGTGATCAAAATGCCCAACGGGTTTAACTATCGCCGGATAGTTATGTTATTTAAGGAAACAGGAAGTGTTCAGCCACATGTGAAACATGGACTACGACATGCAACAAATGATGATGCCCAAGTAGGTGTTTTACCTGCTTCGCGGCTAATCAGCACATCAGTAGCAGACAAATTGCGAGAGAATCGGGAATCTCAAAAACGTCGGTGTTCAGAATGCTACATTAACATCGATTGCACCCGTTCCATATTTCTATGCACCAGGAATTGCATTGCGCCGGCCGGTGTGGCCGTGCGGTTAAAGGCGCTTCAGTCTGGAACCGCGTGACCGCTACGGTCGCAGGTTCGAATCCTGCCTCGGGTATGGATGTGTGTGGTGTCCTTAGGTTAGTTAGATTTAATTAGTTCTAAGTTCTAGGCGACTGATGACCTCAGAAGTTAAGTCGCATAGTGCTCAGAGCCATTTGAATTGCATTGCGACGACTTAGAACGTCGTGTACAGTTCTGCCACTGGGCACAAGAGAAATTACGGGACGATGACAGATTTTTTGCACGCATTCTATTTAGCGACGAAGCGCCATTCACCAACAGCGGTAACGTAAACCGGCATAATATGCACTATTGGGCAACGGAAAATCCACGATGGCTGCGACAAGTGGAACATCAGCGACCTTGGCGGGTTAATGTATGGTGCGGCATTATGGGAGGAAGGATAATTGGCCCCCATTTTATCGATGGCAATCTGAATGGTGCAATGTATGCTTATTTCCTACGTAATGTTCTACCGATGTTACTACAAGATGTTTCACTGCATGACAGAATGGCGGTGTACTTCGAACATGATGGATGTCCGGCACATAGCTCGCGTGCGTTTGAAGCGGTATTGAACAGCATATTTCATGACAGGTGGATTTGTCGTCGAAGGACGGCCCACACGTTCACCAGATCTGACGTCCCCGGATTTCTTTCTGTGGGGAAAGTTTAAGGATATTTGCTATCGTGATCCACCGACAACACCTGACAAAATGCGTCAGCGCATTGTCAATGCATGTGCGAACATTACGGAAGGCGAACTACTCGCTGTTGAGAGAAATGTTGCTACACGGATTGCCAAATGCATTGAGGTTGACGGACATCATTTTGAGCATTTATTGCATTAATGTGGTATTTACAGGTAATCACCATGTAACAGCATGCGTTCTCAGAAATGATAAGTTCACAAAGGTACATGTATCACATTGGAACAACCGAATTAAATTGTTCAAACGTGCCTGCTTTCTGTATTTTAATTTAAAAAATCCTACATGATACCAACTGTTCGTTTAAAATTGTGAGCCAAATGTTTGTGACTATTACAGCGCCATCACAAAGCGAAAAAAGTGGTACAACTAAAACCTTCATATTTCTTTACGTACTACACGGATATGTAATAAAAGAATGGGGGTTTCTATTTGATTTCGGTTTGAGCTATGGCAGCGCCATCTAGCGGGCCAACCATAGCGCCTTCTCGTTTCCCCCTTCAAGCTAGACAAGTTTCGTCCTTTGTAGTTTTTTCGTTTGACGCTTATTTCGTGAGATATATGGCCCGGTCACGACCAATGGACCACCCTGTATAGTTGCAGTTTCCTACAAGCTGAATCGTATATGCCATATAAAACTTGTACGGACAAGATAAACGAAATCAGGACCAGTATATTGACATAAAAACAGTGTTTTCTATCGTGTAGTATACACGGATTAATTAGAAGAGGCGTGCGATGAAAAGACGTAATGCGTCCAGGAAGACTGGGGTACATGTTCGTATTGGTGGGCCAGGTGCTGTGGTGTGAGGAGTCATAATGTTGCATGGACGTACCGACCTTTGAAGAAGGTACACTCCTGTGTCAACGTTATTGTGACACTGTACTCCTCCAAGAGCGTCCTTTTAGGGGTGCATTCGGCCCATGTTTACGTACGTTAATCTCCACCTCTTCGAACAGTGAAGGTGGAGGAGCTAGTGGAACGAGAAGATCTTCGGTGAATGGACTGCGCTGTCCTCACGGCGCAAATCCTATGCAGCACGTGTGCGTTGAGGAGACGTTCTGCAGCACCTTCGTATGCACCAACAACCATCCAGCACTTGTTAACCGCGCTGGTGAGGGAATGGATCACCTGCCTTACCCACCATAAGGCCAGTATGGGAGCACGCTGCAGAGGATTCATTGCTGTTCAAAATGGCTCTGAGCACTATGGGACTCAACTGCTGTGGTCATAAGTCCCCTAGAACTTAGAACTACTTAAACCTAACTAACCTAAGGACATCACACACATCCATGCCCGAGGCAGGATTCGAACCTGCGACCGTAGTGGTCGTGCGGTTCCAGACTGTAGCGCCTTCAACCGCTCGGCCACTCCGGCCGGCGATTCATTGCTGTCCTGGTACTCACACACCATATTAAGAAACACGCCCAGTCTTCTATAGTGTCTAGGGAACACACGTAAACCACTGTAATATAAGTGCAACTAATGTCTTTGGATAAAAGTGTCATTTCTGTTAGTCTCATAGCGTATTTCTTTCAGCTACCTTCTCTACTATACTGTAGCAGTTCGGTCTAAGTATGCTCCAAGTGTCACCCAGCTGTGTTACTTGGAACTGACACATCATGCAAAAGTTACTTTCGTCCTTACGTTCTGCACACCAGTGTACATTCAGTGGAACGTACATTTCGAAGTCTGCCTCAAAGATATTTTCGTCGTGTTTTGACCTTTCGGGAGCGGCTATCATGAAACTACAAAACGAATCGGCTGTTTGGTAGCCCACTACTCAGTTCCGAAGAGAATTTGCGAATTTAGTGAGTTGTCGGAGCGCTGTGCGACGCTGTGGGTGTAATGGACTCCTGCTGACGTAGCTCTACCGGTGAAGCCACACAGCGAGTATTTATGGTCAATATAACTGGAGCGGCGTTACAGCCTTTAGTGTAGTATTCAATAATTTTATGAGGCGTCCTCAGTTGTATTTATTTGCTTTCTCTGCCTTCAGGAATTCTAAACAATGTAAAAAGTATAAATTTATTTCGTTTCTTTCTTCGGTAAATTCTATTTTCAAAAGCTATGTATTTTAATGCTTTTTACAAATAACAAAAACTTTAGTTGTTTATTAATTAGTCAGTGCTAGTACATCGTAGCACATGCTTCAAATACAACTGTACCTCGTACAGCAACCTATGTTCTTAATATCAGTTTCCAGGTATTCTCATACTCTATGTAAATTAGCACGATACATTGTCTAATAGGAGACGTTTTACTGAGATTTCGTCAAAATGTACTGCTGTGCCTTAACCCGAAGTATAACCTGCCGGTCCCTATTTCTTTCGTTAATAGGTGGGTGAATGTGCACAGTGAATGAAATTAGAGGTAGAGGAAGCTCATCAGAATCTTTAGGTAGAGATCGTTCGTGAGAAAACCTTCTATCACTCTCTAACTGATAATGCATATCACATTTTTAGAATGACAAAACGCCGGCCGGTGTGGCCGAGCGGTTCTAGGCGCTTCAGTCCGCAATCGCGCTGCTGCTACGGTCACAGCCTCGAATCCTGCCTCGGGGATGGTTGTGTGTGATGTCCTTAGATTAGATAGGTTTAAACATTTGTAAGTCTAGGGGACTGATAACCTCAGATGTTAAGTCTCATAGTGCTTAGAGCAATTTGAACCATTTGAATGACAAAACCCACAAATGAGTCACTGCCTCATCCCTCAGTGCTCCTAAAATCACATTCGGTCAAAATTAATAACAAGCAGAGTCAGCAAAAGTACTCAGTCGGAGTCTGAGTGACAGGATCCGTAACAGTTTCGACGTTAGAAACTGATACTGATTTTTGAACGCAGAAGAAAACTTAGCTGAACTGCGCTGAGAAAGTCGGGAGCATTACAGTTGTTAATTGATAGAATGGAATTCAGAGAGCATCCAAGTATGCAAAGAGCAGGTGTCATAAATGTTTTCACCATTAAGAATGTTCCTCGGAACGTTCATAATTGGCCTGTTACTAATAAAGAATGAATCTTATCAAGTACCAGTTATCCATAGTTTTATAAAGGTTAATTTGTATAAATGAATATCGCTCAATATAGCTGTGAACAGAGATGTCTGTGACAGGCTCAGCAAGAACTTCATAGACCAAGCAACTGCCTACCGAGACAGTGGACGTAGATATATGCCTGATATAATTTTCCACACTTAAACGGGAGTATATGTAGATGGAAATGATAATAATTTTTTTATTTGATTATTGTAGTTTTAAAAATCACAGCTGGACACTTCGCTGTTCATTTGTGCTTGTCTCGCCGTTTGATAATCCAGTTGTGCGCGGAAAGGGACAAGCAAGGGAAGAGATATTAATATTGTTCTAAGTGGGTCTGCAGATCGAATCTGGATAATCTGATTGCCCGCGACATTGACTGAGGTTTAACAGTGGTCTGAAAGCTTTTCGCCCATTAGCAGCTCTTGGAAATCCTATATTCCGCCACGGTGAATGTGTTGTTTTTTTATTCTTTTTCTTTAATGTTTTTCTCTCGGCCAGTCTCTAACCAGGGGCAGGATTTAATGTAATATATTGAATTCAGTGACATACAGGGATTATGACACGAATGTAGCAACAGGCCGTAAGTAATGTACAAAAAGTATTTTTTTTTTTCATTTTCACGCATTACCGCTTTCGAATTTTTAAAAATTGGTCGTCACGGCTTCCACAATCTTTTCTGTGGCGGCTCGTTAATTATTTGGTGCGCTACGAACATAATCTGATTTTACAACAATCTGAAAGTGAAACGCACTTGTGCAAGATTATGAATATACAATGGTACAGAATTTTTTAAACGCGGTATTCTCAGTGCATCTGTGGCTCATAAAATTCCATCAATCAAAAGTCATATGTTAACTGTAGTATGGGACAACCATGTAAAGTTTCTGAGACTAATCTGAATTTATATGGCAATGTGTAAACATTGACTATTCGCTCAATTCTCCAAAAAAATAATTTCTCATTGCCCTAATGAAAATTCTTACCTTTGGAATAAAGATAACAAGGCTTAGTTCTGCTCAGGCTCCCTACCTGTAAAAGTCTCCCACAAGTATGCCTGAAGAAATTCACACGGCTTCTGCTGTAAGTGCTTATGTAAATCACACAATGGAAAATGTGTGTGTGAGCATTGCAAAAATCACAAAACAGAACAATTAATTTTCAATTATTTAACGAAAATTTTTAAAATCAAAAGCGTATGTTAATTAAGTTTCTATATTTTGACTGAGAAAGCATACATGACAATTCTTATTGGTATTTGAAAATGTGTGTATCTCTGATAAACATTGTTGAACTAACAATCACACTGATGCAAGCACGGAAACATGAAACAACTTTAGCAAACTGAACAATTTGAACTATCTATATTGTTTTCATTAAATGCATTTAAACAGAGATGAGAGTGATGTAATGTTTTCCCCAATAGTCGTGAAATAACTAAACAAACAATGTTCTGTTCATCAACAGTGTACAGGATCTTCATATATCACACAACTTTTAAACTGACTGGTAAAATATTATTTCCCGTTGGGAACATAAAATCGTGCAGACGAAACCATACGACTCGTAAGGAACAAAAATTGCACTGGTGCCGAATAGTGTGGCTGTGAGCCCTTAGAAACCACTATAGTGTCGTCGTAGACAACTAGAAATTTGCATAGAAGTTTGAAAAAGAATCTTCCTATACATCCATGCAAGAGTCAGTTGACGCAATATCTTAAACCCACAGATCATTTGAAACGGAGAAATTTCGCCTAGTGAATTCCCACAAAGCAAGAAGGGAACTACAGTTTTGCGAAAAAGAATAATCTTCAGTGACGAGCAACATTTTTGTCGGTGTGGGTTCGTTGACGGACAAAACTGCCGTACGGTGATTCAAGAGAGCCACATGCATCCACTGCGTGCAACTGTTGGGCGCGGCTTATGGGCATTTGGTAACGATAACGTGTTATCGTTAAATGGCCAGAAACAACTTCTGGTCTGTTCTGTATGAAGTGGATAAAGCCAATACGTGGGTTCAGCAGGACGGGGCTACGTGTCACACATCTCGCGAGACAATGATCCTACTCCATGGAAAATTCCCTCAGCCTGTGGTCTCACTTAGTGGCGACTAGGAATGACCTCCCAGATCTTGTGAGCTTGCTCCATGTGGCTTCTTTTTATTGGGTTATGTAAAGTCTAAGGTCTATGAGAACAAACCACAAACAATTCTCCAACTTACAGAAGAAATTCAACGTGTCATCAACGACGTGAACAGAGATGTCTGTGACAGGTTCATCAAGAACTTCATGGACCAAGTAACAGCCTGCCGAGACAGTCGACGTAGACATATGCCTGATATAATTTTCCACACTTAAACGGGAGTGTATATATGAGCCGTGCTCCGGCTCGTCTTGGTGACATTAACAGGTTGGCGACGTGTATTGGGATTGTCACCTCTCGTTTTCTTACTCTGTTCACTGGCGCCACTACGTTTGCTCGCTTTGTCTGTCCGTCAGTGGCAGCAGCAGCGCTTATAAATAGCAAGTACTGTGGTACTATCTTCGGAGCGACCTCTATTATTTCCGGGTCGTCGTGTGTCAGGCAGTTCGCGTAGTACAGAGGAGCAGTGAGGTCCGCACAGCGCCAGTAGTCGCCGGGACAGCTGGCGATACATGCACTGACCGATGGAGGGATGTGGTCACGAGAGTGCACGACCACGTCGAGGTCCGGATTCAGCGAGTTTAAGTTGAATAGATCGTTATATTCGGGATGTGCAACCTTCACTTGTGTGTGTGTGCGTGTCCGTCCGTGGAAGTGACCTCATGGCGATAATCTGTCAGTCGACGATTCGTACTGGCACCTTTCCATTGCCTGACTTGAGTGGGGACAGCCCTTGGTTGGTCGTGCGGTCAGTCGTCTCATTGGACGACGTTTATTTGGTCTTCGACCGCTTCTGGGCCCTCTGTGTTTCTGTCGACTTGTGGTTCGTGCTTGTTCTTCCGCAGTGACTGGTTTTAGCATTGTTTGAGTTGTTGGTGGAATAGTTTTCGCGGGTCCGTGTGTATCTAGTGTGTTTGAATGAGCAGTTATTTTAACGCGGTTTGGTTACTGCATTTGTGGAGTGGTTCCTTCTGCCTTCCGGTGTTTTAAAAACCGGATACTGCAGACGCTGCGCTGTTTGTCACTTCACCCTCGCCTGAATTATTCCATCGTTGTACTGGTTATTAGATGTTAGGTGGACTTAGTGGGAGGGTTGGTCGGCGTTTAAACTGGCCCTAGTTTGTGTTGCCATCCTGTAACGTGAGGTTCAAAAAATGGTTCAAATGGCTCTGAGCACTATGGGACTTAATATCTGTGGTCATCAGTCCCCTAGAACTTAGAACTACTTAAACCTAACTAACCTAAGGACATCACACACATCCATGCCCGAGGCAGGATTCGAACCTGCGACCGTAGCAGTCGCGTGGTTCCGGACTAAGCGCCTAGAACCGCTAGACCACCGCGGCCGGCTGTAACGTGAGCATCACGCTTGGCTGCCCCTCTCACCACTTACGCAGCTGTAGGGACTTTTCTCAGGTTGATCCGTGGAGCACTGTCTGTGGATCATTCCCTTCTTTATTTGGTCTGGTTGTGTCAATTGTTTAAAAATAATATTTTGATTAAATTATTCCTATTGCTTGTTGCCTTCAGCCGACAAATAATTTGAATTCTTTCTTAATAAGGCCTTCAGCCGTCAGTGCTGCCTATGTTAAGTCACTTTTTTTTAAAAAAATGATTGATTTTCTAAAAAAATTATTTCCTTAAATAAAGTGTATGTGTGTACTGTGCAACCAACGGTAAATTATTAGGCCCCGTCCACACCTTTTCCTGTTTTCTCTAAGTCCCATGTTTCAATTTAGATGAAAACAAAAAATACATTTTCATTTCTATGCATTTTTACTTAATTACTGTGGTTTTAAAAATTGCATTATTCTAGGTGAGGCAGGACGGAAGGACAGAAGGCTTTCAGGCTCAGGTAGTGGGAGTGGAGGGATTGATGTGGTCATGTTTTTGGTAGCTCATGCCTTTTGTTTAGTCGAGGTCATGGAGCAGTGGACTGTGCAACATCGCGTGTTTGCTTACGATGGTTTTGTGAATAATAATCAGTCTGTCGTTGCATTTCATCGTCAGTTTCAGTCTTGCGAGACATTATAGAGTTTTCACTCTTAACACTACTTTGCGCTGACCTGAGTCATTTCGTTTAGGAGGAAGAGTGATGAATAGACAAACGCCAGGGGCTCCTCGATCTGTACACTCTGCAGAAAATGCTGAGAGTTCGGCAAGCCATACCCCGTACTCTTGGTCGATCTGAAGAACTGCGCCTCAATAATCGTTCAGTAAGGCGTATTTCGCATATTTATCTGGTGCTTCAGCACTGTAAAATGTCCATGGTGCAACAATTGAACCGTAAGTTTCATATACAGTGACCAAATTTTGCTCGAGAAATGGTCATACTTGAGCACAATGATAACTTTATTTTGTTTATGAATGACTAAATTCATTTTCATTTGAACTGGGTGGTAAATCGGCAGAACAGTTGCTACTGAGTTAGTGAAAGTCCAAAACTAAAGCGTGAGAAACCTAATCATAGTCCCAAGGTGACTGTTTGATGTGCTGCAGCTGGTACAGATGTTATTCGTCCACACTTTTTACAAGACGATAACGGGAACACTGTACCTATAACTTTGAAACGTTGTAGACAGAATTCGTATACCTGAGCTAAGAAAAAGAAACCGTATTCCTATATAGCGAGTTTAGTTGCAGCAGGATGGGACCACACCTCAGACAGTAAGAATGTCAGCGGATGCTATTCGCATTGTTTTTAGTGGTCGCATTATTTCCCAGTTTGGTAACATTAGTCGGCTTCCTCATTCCCCAAGCCTGTCCATGTGCGACTACTTGTTGTGGGGTTACCTCACGTCACGTGTGAACGAGCATAAACCACGTACACTTTGTAATGTCTCTTGCAGCAGGCTCTCCGTGATATTTTCAGAAATTTTATAAATTATATAACTCAGTACGTATCTCGAAATATCTCTTCTTATCTTACCGATTATCAATGCAAAGTAGTTTAAAGCCCAATTATTCCTTGGAGCGTCCATTTACTCCATTGAATAGCTTCTCTGCTACCTATGTTTTCTCTTATGAAAAGAATGAAGGAGTTCTTGCCGATTAGTCGTGAAAGAAGGAGGATGTATATGTATGTATTGTTGAGCTCGTCGCCATCTTGATGAGATTCTGTATGAGAAGGAATTTAATACATGAACTAAACTAAAGTAAGTGTGTTCGCGTATTATTTAACTGATTATTATTGATAGTGTCTGCTTACTAAGCTGTGTTGCACGGGATCAGTGGGGAACATCTGATTTACACTGGACGAACCTGCCGTTTTGTATGCTCAAGATATCCAGTTACTTCAAATAAATAGGCTAACACGGTCTTACCAGCAAATCTCCGATCTTCCCCATGTGATCACCGAAAGTTAATAATTATTACAAATGTTTCTAGGAGATCGACCGACAATTTTCGTCGCACCGAGACTTCGAAATAGATTCACTGCCTTATGGAATTTAAGTTAAGCTCAATTTAATCAGGATAGAACAGTATTGAACTGTGTGAATGTGATAAGCCTGCTTTGTGAATGAAAATTCCCTTAACATACACATGTTTTTACTATCCTGATCAGTGAACCTAAATCAGGCCCGTGTGAGAGAGGTTTTTCAAATTTTAGATTCCACACAAAAAAAAATTAAAACTTGAAGAAGTGAAGGAAGCAGTTCGTGTGAAAGTCGTTCAAATTGACAGAGAAATGTGGAAGAGTGGAAGCCAACTTCTGGGTGCGGCTTGAGAAGTGCATCGCTGAAAACGGCCGTCACCTGGGAGACGTTGCTTTAAAGCATCATTTTCTTTTAAACGGCAACATCATTTGAGTATTATTCTGTACATAAAAATTTTTTTGAAGGAGAAGTAACGATATATTGTTTTTTTACTTAACGACCATTCTTTATTCCTCACCTTGTATGTGAATAACCACCACAAACCTGTTACGATGCCGCAATAGTAGGAGTGGTGTACCCCTAAGCGCCCTCCCCAGGTGATGGAGGGTCCTCACCTGTTTATCTGGTGGATTTGAGCGAAATAAAGTAGCTTTCACGTCTAACATGTGTGAAACTGTTTCTCATCTACCTTCCTACCACAGCTGCGCAAGGACGCTCTGTGAGTGTTCTAAGAATTTGTGTTCAACCTATGGCCTGCAAGGTAGAAGGACACCAGATGACCATGCAGAGTTCAAACGAGTGCAGCAGTACGGACAGTGACGCAATCAGACAATCTGCACAATATTGGTTCCACTGCATTCCCTGTGAAGGAAACGTTATCGCTAACAGAAATTAGTGTACGGATTCAAGCGTATCTACATGTCAGCAAAACTGAAAATCTTAGATTTTCCTGACATATTGAGTTGTCGGGTGTTCTTCCGGATATCAGCGTCGAACTTGCACGATATTTCGGTGACGTAGCTCGTAACCATCACCAGGTGCGACCTGTCATTAGATCGGCGGGAAAGCCTGAAGAGATAGATTTTCCTTATTAAAGTTTAGATTTTGCTCTAAGTAGGACTTTATGACATATCAATCATAATTGTAATACGTACAGGATGGTAAAATATTGATATTGGGTGTTCACAACTGTGAAGCGAAATTCCTAACTATTCTAAGGATCTTTAACAGTAAGATTGTTGATGATCATCTCTGGGGGTTGATAAAATACAAACAAATTAAATACAATTGGGGCCGCAGATACCAGTTAAGCACAATGAAACTACCTAAAATTGAATGGGGTTCCTTATAGTACACCAAAATATCACTGCAAGTGTAACTGCACAGTTAAAACAGTTCGATAACTTCAGAGTATAAGGCACCCTGCAGTGGCTGGACAGTCCTTTCCGTTAGACTGGATACCTCGCGTTTCTACTTCAGTTACGCCCGACAATCGTGAATACGCTTAACTACAGGTCAAGACTGAATGAATGAAAAAATTGGAGTGACGGAGACGACTGCAGTTCCCAGTGTCAATTGAAGATTGTCAATTAAATATCACTTACTGGCGTAGCGTGAGTGCGCCTGTTTACCTTTTATAGGCGTCGGCACTTGCTGCTGTCGGCGCAAGCTGTGAACCCAAAAATCTATTCTAAACCTATCTCGACTGTTAGACACCAGTCTGATACATTTCGGTGAAACCGAGACTCCTAGTTGTTCCCTAGCTAAGTTAATTGGCATGGTACATGCTATTTGACTGGAATAGCGCATATGTAGTTGCCCTCAAATCGCTCAAAAGCGTTCACCGTCAGTGCTCGGTCCAATTCTCCATACAACGAGACTTTTCAGTCAAACTCCTTAAGAGTTAAGACGAGCCTGTGAACAAATGTTCACATAATTACTGTCGCAATCGCCTTAGTGTGGCGCGATTCGCCTTGCTCAAACACTCGACGATTTTCTGCAACAGAAGAGCGAATTTTTCTGTCTACAATTTACCTATACCAAAGCTGGTGGCCACGCTTTTTCTTTCTATGCAATCACAGCGTTTGTACTACCTATAACTTCACTCTCTGGAGCTTCTGTAGCCTATAACAAGCATCGTTTCTTTCGTAGGACAGAGTTCAACTTCTGCTACATAATATTGAGACAAACAAGATTTTTCCACGTGGGTATTTATGCAGGTGGTCACAGTGAGTCACCAATGTTTTGAGTTTGATTTCTCTGGACATTTAACTGTCATCTCCAGCCGGGTTCCTGCAGAAAGGCTTTCCGAAGTGTCGTCTTTAAAGCAGGGACAAGGGCGGCTGTTGCTTGTGGCCAGCGCAGTGGCTGCAGCGTCGCATAGTTCAAATGGTTCAAATGGCTCTGAGCACTATGGGACTCAACTGCTGAGGTCATAAGTCCCCTAGGACTTAGAACTACTTAAACCTAACTAACCTAAGGACAACACACACATCCATGCCCGAGGCAGGATTCGAACCTGCGACCGTAGCGGTCGCGCGGTTCCAGACTGTAGCGCCAGAACCGCTCGGCCACCAGCGGCCGGCCGTCGCATAGTGTCTGCTGTATAGCCTGCTGTGAAGGTTTTGGCCGAACATGGGACTGGCGCTGCCATAATAAAATTCTCCTTTCCTCAAAACTGCTTCTCGTAGCTCGGTTTTGGGAAATTACTTGCATGCTATTAGTAGTGTGAGTGTTAGTGTTTTATATTTGCAAAATGTCTGCTTGTTTATTCAATTTTCATGTCAATAAACTTCGTTCATTTTCACATAACTGTCTCTTGTGACATATCGATTTAACCGGAATTGTTTCAGGAATTCAATGTAAGGTGTGTTATTTGTCTGACACCTTCACAAAATCATATTTATCATTCTTCTACAGTTAATCCATCACCTTTACGTAGCAAATTCAGACTTATAATCCCTGACCTTGGCGAGACACATGATCATTGATCAGACAATCAATCGAATATGAGGAGTCTTCTATCGAAATAATTACAGTGTTTGGACTGTCACAGCAAGATTGCCTATGTGAAAACATCATTTGGATACTGTGGGATGTACACAGAGGGCTAAGAAGAGTTGAAGCAGTTAGCGATTCACTGAATGAACAAACAAACATCTACATCTACTTATATACTCCGCTAGCCACCAAGTGGTGTGTGGCGGAGGGAACAATACACCCCAAAGTCTTATTTACCCCCGTCTGTTCCACTCGCGGATCGCGCGAGAGGGAAACGACTGTTGTAACGCCTCAGTACGAGCTCTAATTTCCCTGAACTTTGAATGCTGATCATTGCGCGATTTGAAAGTTGGTGGTAATAATATATTCTCTACATCATCAGCGAAGATCGGATTTCGGAATTTAGTGAGCAGCCCCTTCCGTTAAGCCGCCATCTATCTTCAAACTTTCTATGAGATTTGTAACGCTCTAGCGATGGCTAAATGTACCAGTCACGAGTCTTGCCGATCTTCTTTGGACCTTCTCAATCTCTTGAATCAGACCCAACCGGTAAGGGTCCCATACAGACGAACAATGCTCTAAGACTGGACGAACTAACGTATCCTTTGTTGGAGGACTGCATCGCTTCAGGATTCTACTGATAAACCGCGATCTAGAGTTCGCCTTGCCCGTTACTTGTGTAATCCGATCATTTGATCATTCCGTTTGAGATCATTTCGAGTAGTCACACCCAGATACTTGACTGATGTTACCGCTTCCAAATACTGGGTATTTATTTTGTACTCGTACATTAATGGGGTTTTCGCCTTGTTACACGCAGTAGGTTACACTCACCAATATTGAGGGATAACTGCGAGTCATTACACCACCCATTTATTTTCTGCAAATCCTCATTGATTTGTTCACAGTTTACGTGTGATGCTATTTTACTGTAGACTACAGCATCATCGGCAAACAATCTAATGCGGCTGTCAATACTATCTACCAGGTCGTTTATGTAAATCGTAAAAAGCAAAGGACCTATTACACTGCCCTGGGGCACACCTGAAATTGCGCTTGTTTCTGTTGAAGTCACTCCGTTCAGGACGACATACTGCTCCCGAAAAGTATCTATCCAACCGCATATGTCATCACGTAGACCGTATGTGCGCCCTTTTTGGAGCAACCGACAGTGAGGAACTGAGTCGAACACCTTTCGAAACTCGAGAAATATGGCATCAACCTGTGCATTCTGCGGCAAATCTCGTGAGCTGTGGATGTGCCCGTTTCCTTGGAGGGACACGCTGTATGGGCTTGCGAAGTGATGCTCTGGCATCGCAAAATCGCCCCAGAATCTAGACACCCAGTTAAGTACGCTAATTACTAAGAGCGCTTAGTTAATTGTGATTGTGATCGATCTTGGTACAGTAAGACGTTGCACGACATGTGATGTGATGCTTGTTCGATTTCATTTGAGGCCTCCTACTATGCGTGTGCTCTGCTTCCGCATAATATTGATGTATTTGCAGATGTGTGTCATTAAGCTCTAGTGAGTGCCGGTTCTCGTGAGCCAGTCATTTCCCACTCTTAGTGTTTACTTATCAAGTACTGTTTCACTTAAAGAAAGGACTTCCTAGTGAAATTAATTGTTGTTTAGCCTTCATTTTATAGAGTTGATTTACTGATCAATCTTAAATGTTAAGGTTAAACAGAGTTTTTCTGCCTTCCGTTGTCGGGTGTGGTCTGTGTTTCAGTGAGCTTAGGCAGCGGTCAACCAAAGAGCAGGGGTTCCCTTTTGGTTACAAGTTTGGCTTACGGGCGGTGGACTTCGCCTGAGCTCGGGTGTTCCTCTTCGGTAGTGTTTGCTTGGTTCACATTTTGGTGGCCTACTCGACGTGGGGTTGGAGCCATGCCTTGGTTCGAAGCGAAGTACTACTCATCTCAGTCGGTTCCACTGATCGTGGTTAAACTTCGGCCTTACAAGCTTGGACCTAGATTCTGTTATTAGACATTTACCATTGTACAAGGCTGTAACTTTCTATGCCCTAAAAGTCCATCTTATAAGTCAATGGGCATTTGAATAATTTCGGGGTCGCTCTGTAAGATTGACCAAGTTATAAATATATTTTAAGTATTCGTATTGAAGTTGAGGCTGTGTGTCAAATATTATTTTACGTGTGATGTAAGGTCTTAATTGAAAGGGTCTTAAATGATGTGTCTTAACTAGAATTGTTTGTTAAAGCTATGGTTAAATTCAGCCTCAGTGGCTTCTGTCAGTTATGGTGGAAAAGCGTGGGCTGTACGTAATGTTAATTGAAAGGGTCTTAAATAATGTGTCTTAACTATAATGGTTTGTTAAAGTTATTTATTAACTTGCTTATGAAATGTAATGAATGTCTCTTAAATACTCTTGCCCGATCGGCGCCTGTCAAATTGTATCTGAGATTGTTTTGGGTAGTTAATAAAACAATTGGAATTCAAATGTTCACTTTATTGCGTCAGCCCTTCCACCCCCTTTAGATTTAAAGGTTAAATAAAACAGCTGTTAAAAACCTCCTTTCCACACTCCTCCACTGTACGCTGTACACAGAGCTGGGTGTTCACATCCTTTCGCAGCCAGTGCTTTCTTAGGTGCTGTAAGGGGACGACACTCTAACCATCTCCTCTATAGTTCACTGTTGGCACAAAAAATGACACCTGGTAATGCTATTCAGGCAGTCGCGAAATTCATCGGATTACGGCAGTGACTAACTTGATTCACACTCGAAATCGCT
Source organism: Schistocerca americana (assembly GCF_021461395.2). Classification (NCBI taxonomy): domain Eukaryota; kingdom Metazoa; phylum Arthropoda; class Insecta; order Orthoptera; family Acrididae; genus Schistocerca; species Schistocerca americana. The sequence goes on along the minus strand of NC_060119.1, from coordinate 1,095,399,795 downwards.
CGTCCCCAATCATCCACTTTCTAGTGGTGTCATTCTTTGCACAACGTCAACCGTCGCTTAGCACTGACTACAGCATCTTGTCGCTTCCTAGGTGTTCCATTAGTCAAAACTTCCAGGCTGAGAAGCCGTGGTCGATCCGTAAAACTTCTTCTTCCTGACGTTTCGTTGCCTACTGCGGGCAACATCTCCCAATGTGAGTCAGCGACTGGCTGCGAGGCCGTGAAGGTCCCGTTTATATAGAGTACGTAGAGGGCACCACCGTATACGTGGGGCCGACTATATCTCTGACTAACTTAATTATCCTCAACTGAAGGTAATCGATTGTCACATCGATGGTGCAAAGTCGACAGTCATATCTTATCTAAATTTAAGCCATCCTTCTTTCTGTTTGTATTATTGTGGTGTTTCAGAATCTCTATAGTTCTCTATACATACGTGCATAATAATGCGATGTGTGGCTAGCACGCTCGTCTCACTAAATTTTATTTCATGATCACCGTCTTCAAAAACATGTTCCGCTACATCTGATTTGTCGGTATGTCCCAGTCGAGAGTTCCTTTTGTGCTCAGTTAAGTGGTATTGACACTTCTTTTCGTTGTTCCAATATAAAACTTCCCACAGCTACACGCAATTTTATAGACCCCAGGATTTGCTAAGGGCTGTTGAGCGTCTTTCGCCGATCTTAAACGCTCAATGATCTTGGTGGGTCTAAAGATTATTTCAACTTGGAACTTGGCCAGAGCTTCCCAGATACGGTCCATAATATTGCGAATAAATGGAAGAAAAACTTTTCCAGCTGTTGTCAGACATTTTCTTCAAAACACCTATGGCATCGAACTTTATGATCAGTTTCGTCACAGCGACACTTGCCAGGTGCCCTTTACCGTTCGAATGTCCTTCGTATGGCGATAGGATCGTAAAGATGCACTAACAGATTCTGCATTCTGATAGCAAAGCTTCACTAACAGTGCCTTTTCTGGTAAAGTCAAATAGCCGAGATTGCTGATATGTCTGACTCCCTCTCCCACTGCAGCTTATTTTATACGCGATAGTCTCAAGCGGCGTCACTTACATGTTGCTGTCCAGCGGAATCTGTTGGTCGGTTTTTGCACCCGTTCTTGGTTTCAATAAAACCCCATGACATTACAGGCATGTGTGTCAAGTATTACCTCTATTCCTACTAGGGCACTTGCAGAGGTCAAGGGACTTATGAGATGTCCACAAGGGTTTACGCTGATTTCAAGGTTAAACATTAATTACATTCATGAGGGTAAAGTTTGTTTTTGTTACAAGTCTGCTAGGGAACCCAAGAAGTTTCTGCACAACTGTGTCTCATTCAACACTTTCGCCACAAGGAGTGCTGTGTGAGCTATATGATAAACAGGCTTGTCCTCCCTCCCCAGCAGAAAGCGCAATGTGTTATGTGGCTAGCAGAAAACAAATACTAGATTACTGTGCAGTGAAAGTTTGGGTCCCATTATGGGAGGAAAGCACCTGATGTCAATCAGAACGTGGATGGAACGCTTTTTTAGCGACGAGGTTTGCTCAGAAACTGACAAGCAACGGCAAACCATCTGTTTCGGAGGAGACTGTGCAGGCAGTTCAAATCGTCTCCACGATGTCGCCACAGAAATCTGTTAGACAAGCTTCACGGGATCTTCTACTGCCAAAGAATATAGTGCATAAAATGGTTTGCAAACGTCTTAAATTGTATGCGTACAAGGCCCAAACAGTTCACGCATTACAACCAGATGACCGCCCAAAAAGTGAATGAACTATTTGCAGTGGACATACTGATCCGTTTGGATGAGGACAATGATTTATTGAAGCGTGTGCGTTTTCCCGATGTGGCTACATTTCATGTTTGTGGCTCAGTTAACAGCCATAATGTCGTGATCTGAGGATTAGAAAATCTTCATATTCGAGACAGTCCAAAGGTTAATGTGTGGTGTGGGGTAATGGGTGATCCAGTGACTGGCCCATTTTTCTTCCTTGAAAGCAATGTCAGTGGATACATATAGAAACCTAGACATGTTGCTGAATTACGTCATTCCTCAGCTACAGGATATGCGAGACACTGTCATATTTCAGTAAGATGGCGCTCCCCCTCGTCGGGCTCTTGTAAGTCCGCGATTTTCTTAATGAAACGTTCCCCATCACTTGGACTGCCAGAGACGACCGAATTCCACGGCTTTCGAGATTACCTGACGCCACCGCTTATTTTTCTATTTTGAATATATGTGAAAGATATTACGCATAAAACAGCACTTCTTGATGTGGTGGCATTGTAAAAATCATCTGAGATGCCATTGGCACAATCGCACCAGAAATGTTACCGAATGTGTGGCAAGAGATTCAATACAAGCTGGACATTTTGCGTGTTTCCAGAGGTACACATTTTGATTTAAGTGTTACCTGTATTAAATGCTCATCTACGGTACAAGACTTAATGAGTAGAAAGACATATGTGGTATAACGGATGTTTCATTTACTGTGTGCAAAAATGTCACACTGTTTTGTTATCACGGTAAACATAGTTTTGTTTGTGTGTATGTGTGGCTCTGACCACTAGGCGTTCACGGACTCGAAACACCGTAATTCAGTCTCCATTTCAACACACAAATTTATGATATTTTCTTCCCAAGATGGGGTTCTCGAGTTGATGCTGTAAACTGAACTGAACTTCAGCCTTACGGAACTAACGTGCCACAGTCTACAAGAGACCTTACAAGCTCTGTGCAATGAATTTGTAACCACTGGAGCCGTAACTTTCGAATCTCGTGTAGCTCACATCACTTAGCACTTTTATTTTCACAAGTCTGTCTTGATCACATAGATTTCTTTACGCTTTATGACCGGTTTCGGCAAATCGCCGCCTTCACATTTGTTGTAAATATAAATATCGTGTAAGCGACCAGGTTCAATTATCTAAGATTAAAGCTATACAAGTCTTATGTTGTTGTTGTTGTGGTCTTCAGTCCTGAGACTGGTTTGATGCAGCTCTCCATGCTACTCTATCCTGTGCAAGCTTCTTCATCTCCCAGTACCTACTGCAACCTACATCCTTCTGAATCTGCTTAGTGTATTCATCTCTTGGTCTCCCTCTACGATTTTTACCCTCCACGCTGCCCTCCAATGCTAAATTTGTGATCCCTTGATGCCTCAAATCATGTCCTACCAACCGATCCCTTCTTCTAGTCAAGTTGTGCCACAAACTTCTCTTCTCTTCTTATCTTCTTAGTGATGCATGAAATATAAAATATAAAAATATTTATAGCCATGTATGGCAGTCATACATACCGTTAAAATATTCTGATATAAATCACCGTCAAGTTAAACATGCGAGTGCTAATACTCAGATTGCGTCTGTATTGATACAAAAACCTAATGCCAGCAAAAGGTCACTTTAGGCAGAGTACACGCCAATATAACGATTAAAATGCGGTATGCATTGTCTTTAGATAAAAATTTTTCCCCCCTTGGCTAAACGAGCGTCTGTCATAAATAACATATACTGATATACTATATATGAAATTAGACTCATATTTGAAATACACGAAAAGTACAAATAATATACACTACAACCCCTAGCCTGGTTAGGCAACATACCACTTTTATGAATGCCATTACAAAAAGTATAAAAAATAAAAATAAAAAATCACAAAATCTTCTATACTAAGATCAGTTAACAGTGAACGAAATCATAACACAATTAATAAATTAGTGACCCTTAATTAAAAATAGAAAACTGATAATCGATATTAGAGTGCAGCATCGATTGCGAATACGTCGTGACTTCTCTGAATGACTTCCTTGTTTTCCTGTGGCTGAGCTCACAGAGAACGGCCCAGTCTCCTCGTCGCCGGCTGCCGGCACACGCCAATCCGCTGGTCGCTTACACAATATTTATATTCACAACAGATCTGAAGATGGCGATAAGCCGAAACCGGTCATAAAGTGTAAAGGAATCTATGTGATCAAGACGGACTTGGAAAAATAAAAGTACTAAAAACAAAATGATCGCGGACTCATACACAGACTTTGTGTCTTCAATTGATAAATTACATCACTTACCGGGTGATCAAAAAGTCACCATAAATTTGAAAACTTAATAAACCACGGAATAATGTAGATAGATAGGTAAAAATTGACACACATGTTTGGAATGACATGGGGTTTCATTAGAACCGAAAAGAAACAAAGTTCACAAAATGTCCAACAAATGGCGCTGGACAGCAAAACTTCAGTGACTGCGCATGACAATCGTGTATAAAAGGAGCTGTAATGAGAGAGAGAATCAGATGCGCCAGCAGTCGCAGCATGTTGACGTTACCTCAAAAGGCGCTTTTAGTGAAGCTGTATTATCATAATGGGGAATGTGCTAGTTCAGCGTTACGATTCTATCGCCATAGGACGGGGATTCGAATGGGCAAAGGTCCGTTGACAAATGCAGCTGTAGCGAGAATGATTTCGAAGTTCGAAGCCACGGGTTGTTTAGACGATAGATCCCGTAGTGGCCGGCCGAGCACAAGGCGTAATGCTGCTGAGACAGTTCAGGAAGAAATGGAGACTGTAGCGTGTTCGTCTATGCACAGGGAAGTCAGCGCTCGTGCAGTCGCATGTCGCACCGACAATCCATACACTACTGTTTGGTTGGCACTGAGGCGTACCCTCCGATGTTATCCGTACAAAATCCATCGGCATCATGAACTGTTACCTGGAGATTTAGTGAAGCGGAGGGCATTTGCGGTGTGGGCGTTTAAAAAGATGGCGGAAGATGACGATTGGTTGAGTAACGTGTTGTGGACCGACGAAGCTCATTTCACGCTCCGAGGGACTGTCAACGCCCACAACTGCAGAAATTGGGCTACCGAAAATCCTAGAACTATCGTGGAATCTCCATTGCGCGACGATAAAGTCAGGTATGCGTTGGATTTACCACATCTACCATTATAGGTCCTTTTTTCTTCGAGGAAATGCGTGACCCTGGTTTTGTAACCGTAACTGCTACCATGACGGGTGAGAGGTACGCCGATATGTTACCGAATCGCATCATCCCCAGCCTGGGTGATAACCACCAGCTGGAACGTACGATGTTTATGCAGGATGACGCTCCACCCTATGTTGCTAGACGCGTGAAAGATCTCTTGCGCGCGTTGTTTGGTGAAGATCGTGTGCTCAACCGCCACTTTCGTCATGCTTGGCCTTCCAGGTCCCCATACCACAGCCCGTGCGATTATTGGCTTTGGCGCTACCTGAAGTCGCAAGTGTATCGTGATCGACCGACATCTCTAAGGATGCTGAGTGACAACATCCGACGCCAAATCTCACCATAGCTCCGGACGTGCTCTACAGTGCTGTTTACAACATATTCCTCGACTAAAGCTATTGTTGAGGAATGATGGTGGACATATTGAGCATTTCCTGTAAAGAACATCGTCTTTGCTTTGTCTTACTTTGGGATGCTAATTATTGCTATTCTGATCAGATGAAGCGCCATCTGTCGGACATTTTGTGAACTTTTGTATCTTTTCGGTTCTAATAAAACCCCATGTCATTCCAAGCATGTGTGTCAATTTGTACCTCTCTATCTACATTATTCCGTGATTTATTCAGTTTTCAAATTTATACAGACTTTTTGATCACCCGGTACTTTCATTTTTTTTTTTTTTTTAATATGCCGCCTTCGTCGAGTTGCTGTGTATGTAGGTAAGCTTCAAAAAGTCTAGAATGAACCTCGTGTCACTGAATTAACCTTCAGTCTCTCAAGGAGTCCAGTCTCTTTAACTACGTGTAAACTCGGTGACCAGCGTACGTAAGCCAATCCGCCGTGCGTTTAATCGCACGACAGCGGCGCAACAGCCGTTACCCCGGCGACAATCAGGCGATCACCAGTGACGTTTCCCAGAGTAAGCGAAGCGGCGCGCGCGCATGCGCTCTGCGGCGACGCCGCTAGTGAAGCGGGGCGGCAGCGGCGGCGCGGCGGTCTGCGACGCGCGAGTCGGCTGCCGGAGACAGCCACGGCCGGACGGCGTTCGTGCTCGCTCGCTCGCTCCACGTCAACCCGCGCTCCACAGCGGGTCGCAGGTCCCGCGCGCGCTCGCGAAGTTACTCTGCCGACCAGAGACCCCGCGACAGGTGGCCGCCGCGAGCGTCTCCAGCCGGAACACGCTGCGGCACGGCGGCTGTCGGACGTCAACTGGAAAAGGTCACAGGTGGCCCTGACCGCTAGGCGTTACACCCCCTTCACGGGACTAGAAAAACACCGTAATTCACTCTCCATTTAAACACACAACTTTCTGATTTTTTCCTTCCCTAAATGAGGATCTTCATCGGAAACTAAAGCAGCTGGTTCTCGAACTGATACCGTAAGCTGTAGTTCAACGTTACGAAACTAACGTGCCACAGTCTACAAGAGACCTTAAGGGCTCTATACAATGAATCTGTAAACACTGGATCGGTAACTTTCGAATCTGGTGTAGTTTATATCGCTTACTTTCATATTTTACGTAGCGTGTTGCTCGTATTTACTAGAGAGGAGTAATTGTACCTTCCTGAAATATTAAAAAATCTGACGAGTGTGCCGGCAGGACAAGCTCCTAAACAAGACAATGCCGTCCTTCGACTAGTGCTTCGCTCCGAGGGGACTCCACTAGAAACACAACAGGTAAGTCTGGAGCTGAACGGACAAAGTTGCATTCCTTCATTATCATAGTTTATACATGTTATTTTTTGTACTGTACATATTTTTTTCCAAATTTTAGTCTTGCTCATTCTCCGTCTCACTACAGAATGTGGCCAAGAATTCCACCGAATAAGTGACAGATAAGGTTTACTATCGTATAACTGTGTAATTTACTCGTTTTGGTTCGTTTCTACACACAGCTTCATCATCATATCTTCGCTTTACTATTGAAATTTCTTTTTCACTGCGTCCGTCAGAAAGAACCCTACGTCAAGGGCTTGCCGTGTCCTCTCATCAGACATCTCCAATATTTTTTTCTCTTACTAGCAAAGTTTAACACACAAAAGACTGTACTCTACAACACGTGTTTGCTGTGCATGTGAGTGAAAAATAACGTTAGGATGGTTCTAGACGGAGGTCTTGTATTAGACGAAAGGGCAACTCGTCCACTCAGCAGCGTTTTCATCGCGCTGACATCGCAAGAAAGGTCTCTCGACGGCGAACCACGTTTCCACCGGACTCACATCGCTGCTTTCTGAAACTTCGAAGCGCTTATAAGGATGCAGTGCTCCGAAAAATACGTTGGAGAATGAAACATACCATTTTGAGACCAATAATGGAATTCCTCATCTAACTAGATTTAACTCACGGGCAGAGATTCTTAAGAAACGCGGCTGCATTGTCGTTCATTGAAAAAAGTGTTAGACTAAAAGTGTGCCACATTATCTGTATTACTAAACGACTAACCAGGTGAACCCCAGTTGCAAGTTGCCTCCAGGGTAAAAAAATTGATTTTCAATATTTCATCTAACAACTGAATGAATTTAAAAATTTAATATGCAGTCATAATGAACTCATTAAGAGAATGTCATAGGTTGAACACACAGTGTTACAGTTAGAATCTGTATACATCTTGAGTCAACATAACTCACGGTGCGCGAATTACACGGAATATATTCATTTAGTATTTGAGAATAAGAGGAGTTAGCGGCTTCCAACAAACCTTCCACATAATTTCAGCTCTTTAAAATTATTTTATCGCTGATATCTCCCATAAAGTAATGAAAGAAAAGTAATTGATTGCGTAGTTTATTTTCACTGTTCTCTTTGTAAAACTTCACCATGACGGTTTAATGTATTACTTCTTTGTTGCTAGCTCCACTCGCAATACATTCTCCATGTAGCACTGAAAGTACACGAAAAATTATACCATTATGTGACACATAGATCAGAAGATAATGATGTAATAAACATCGAGATGCGTGAAACTTGTTTTATACGAGGGAGTTACAGTCTTGAAAGAATCTGCGAAAGAGGGGGGGGGGATGGGGGAGTGTTATTGGTAGTTACACATTAGGCTCTATTTACTCTTGCTGTGTTTCTGCGGACTGCTTTTGACCGCTGAATTCCCTCCAGTATGCTAGCAGTGATTACTTTTGGTTCACGAAAATGAAGATGACATAAGTAGCAAACTCTGTCGCCTTGGTGTTTTGCTGCCAATGATTTTCTCGTTTGGTATGTGGTGAAACAGGGAAGATATGTGGCAATGATCTGCTTAGTTTGCAACCGTCGATTGGGAAACTGACAACTGATATTTGAGTTTTCATATTGTAACAGAATGTTAACAGTGTATCTTTCGTAGTATTTGAAAGCAATAAATGTTAACTGGGTCAGTGGATGAAGGCATTTAATAATTTAAGATTAAATCATTGGATGGATGTGGCTAACTGTGAAAATGCTGTATATAAAGATTATAATATTGAATATTTTATGCAAGACGGCATCTATACATCTCACAAAAAGTGACAAATGATGTTTGTGTTAAAAGAGGGAAGAAAAAGGAGTTGATTTCTAATGTCAAAAACCAACAGTTCTGTTAACATCAAACTTGTGCAATTCATATTCTAACACGGTCGATTGTCAACATTTCTTTTTCCCTTCTGTGTTAAGATCTATTTGAGTGTATTTTCCACTGCGGTTTTTTGAAAGTAGCCGGCACAATGGTGCACATATTTCATAACATGTTTTCCCTGTGCACGATAAATTTTGTAGGAAGAAGAAAATGAAATTTTTGAGATATTTTGCAAAATGATATTGAAAATTTTATTGTGGAGACCAAATTGTAACATTTGAATTGTAATACCTTAACTGATATGTGAAACGTTGACGAGAAACGAAAGATAAAAGAATTGTATCAATGTAACTTTATTGTTTTAAGAGAAAATCGACTCGCGCAATGCATATTTAGTTTCTGTCGCCTGACACCTGAATCTCTAAATAAATGAATGGATGAATGGTACAGTCTGATAGATCACAACTCACTGTAAATTGAATCAGCAGCACTCCATTAATAATGACGCTTTTCTGTAGCATGGTGCGAACCGGATTCTTTGATATTATTCGCTTAAAATATTCCGATTTGTTGTTGTTACATATTGTAAAGTCTGTGGAAATAATCTCGCTGCTGGAACTTCCTTTTTTCTCACTCCTGCGTAATTCTAACAAAAGATTTATTATGTCTGTGCAGAATATCAGTGTTTAATGATTCATTTCTTTTTTCATAACCTTTATGCCGTGAAAAGGAAAAAGGAAATTCTTAAGGAGAATGGATATAGAAAAAAGTGTACACGAGAAGTTCAGATCAAATCAGTACAGTCATTTTATCGATACTATTACATCAACATTTCTCATAAGTATTCGGTGTAAAATATGGACTACTGCACGGATCCGGATTATACTGATCATGGAAACACGGGAAACAATAATAATTGTGATGTACAGTGCTTGTAATGAACGCCGAAGTTTTGCATGTCCATGGGTTTTTCGTTGTATTTATTGCAAAATTTCTGCGTTAACATTCGTAAACGGTTCTCGGTTATCGGACAATTTCGTGGCGTTCTACGCATATTTGTTGTTAGAATTACGTGGATATGAGGAAAAAATACCGGCAGCGAGATTCGCCCCGCAGAGCTGGCGTTTACGAAAGAAGCGCTTACTCATTCGGCTGCGGAACCCCTGAATTCTCGCGACTAAACGAAGCCTATAAGGACGTTTCCAGAATGAAATTTTCACTCTGCAGTGGAGTGGGCGCTGTTATGAGACTTCCTGGAAGATTAAAACTGTGTGCCGGAGCGAGACTCGAACTAGTGCACTTGCCCACGAGAGGCAAAGGTCCCGAGTTCGAGTCTCGGTCCGGCACACTGTTTTAATCTTCCAGGAAGTTTCCTGTAAGGACGCCTCAGTTTTTCAAACTCTATTTTCTCGAAAACAGTTGTGAGTTGGATCTTCCTGTTCACATACGTTAAAGTCATAGTCGTCTCTACACATCCTGTCAATATGATTCAGATCGCTGAGGGGAAGTTCTTACGATCCCCTTGTAAGCATGAAAGAAGGGAGAAAATGAAGATAATAGGTTCACGTCCATTAAGAATTGAGGTCATTGGAGACAGAACAAATTCTGTAAAATTTCAGGAATTGGGAAAGTTGGCCGCCATCCCGGGATCTGCCTGAAGAGATTTAGGAAGAGATATACACGCGAGTGTAGTGTGCTAAAAATTGCACCACCTCGTTCGGTAAGTCTAACAGAGAGAATTATGAAGTTCTATCGTAGAATTGATACTGAAAGTGACGACGACACGCAATTGTACAAAATAATTTTAAACAACAAGCTAATTCAAATTCCGAAAAGTTAGAGAGTTACGGTTTGTGGCAAAGTTTTACGTATTTTATTGGGCGGCATAGAATGAACGAAGTGAAAATTGAAAATGGAATGTGGAAAATTATGAGAATGCAGCATATACGTGACTCTGCAATAATGCAAACATACCGTAAACTGGCACAGGTATGGAAATATGTAACAAACTTTGAATTATTCGTGAAAGCAGTAGAATTGCATAGAGATTTAATACGATACTTTGTTGGTACTAATGTAAATTTTATGTCGTTGATCTCTTTCATATGACATTCGCTGCAACTGTAACGCAGTCTCCTTTCGGCGACCAATGTATAACTCTTAAAGGGAATCCAGTTTCTTACAAAATAGCACGAATGAGACACAGTAGAATCACCCTGGCTTCTGCATTTTTACATTATGTAGGAGTGTCACCGATTCTCTTACAGCTAAAGTTTCACTTTTATTTCTCACGTTCTTCAAGTATTTAGTTCGCTGATAACATCTTAGCAGTGTCTGCTTGACAATATTTAACTGAAGCTGCTTACACGGCGTTACCTGGCGTATTGGTACAGCGAATGAAAATCCTCTACGATAATAAGTGCCAGCCAGCTAGACGCAGAAGTGGCATCAAAAATAAAGTCATCTTTTAGGCTGGTAGTTAGACTGTATTTACCTTCTGAGACTGTCGACGATCGTATCCATGCAGATTATGTACCAGACAACATCATACTGTAAACACTTTCATTTTTCTTCGCGTGGTTACTGTTAAGTACATCATTGCATTGCTCTAGCACTATAGTTCACGCAGTATTGGTCCCCACTCCCCTTATTTTCGTATCAGTCGCTTGACAGTGACGTATGAAGCGCTAACAAACTGTATCCACTCGCTGCTTGACCGCTTGGAATTAATTTGTTTACATCAAAAACAGCATTAACGATCCGCCAGGTTCCCTCTTTATGTCGCACTAGGACTCCTACGTAATATGTACACAAATAATCTGTTTATCCAGCGAGAAAGATAAACCTCAAACTGAAACCCCCTTTTCTGGCCTTGCTTTATCGTGATTAATTCTAGAAAATCGATATTAGTGGAGAATCTGTTGCTTTGCGATAACTGGATACGTTAAACGTGCATAAAAGTACATATGCATGACGCCGAGACTACTAAATAGGTATCACAGACGCTGCTTTAGCACCACGTAAATACAGTCGAAAGCGCTGCGAATATACAGTTGTGTGAATTTATGCAAACCTGTGAAGCACTAGGTGGCAAGTATCGTCCAATTTTTGGCGAATTTCTTATTATTTGTTTCTCACGGATTGTCAGCAAAAGTACTTCACAGTTGCTATCGTCGCCTTATCTGTCAGTATCCGTACCTGATTTTTTATGGACTTTTGTCTCCTCTGTGTAATCTCTCTTCGCAAGTGCATTCAAGAGTTTCGCTTTCATCGTGCCATAGTGTATTCAAAGTATTCGGTATCGTTACGTTGTCTTTTTTGTTGTGTTTACTACATTGACTAAAGTAAAACTGCTGTGTTTTCATGCATCAGTTATGACGATATGCTTATGATGAGTTTCTAAGAATATAGAGGAACTAACGAAGAACTAATAGTAAAGTATATTTCCAGCCCGTGATGAAAATTCTCGATTGAAACTCACTTTCCCTGAAGATGGAAATGTGAGCTCGAAATAAATTATAGGAAACTAGAGAAAAAGAAATACGGAGAGTTATATATAAAACACGACGTATGTATCTCACATTATCTCTGAGTGCCACATAAATCCTTTCTGGATTTGTTGAATCAATGTGAAAATAAAAAACTACATTGCCAAATAGCTATCTTTATACGTAAGTAATTCCATTAAATAGCAACATGGAGCCGATTATAAAAATAATACTGGCTCAGCGGGAAAAATATGACGAAGAAATCGCCTTTAGCACTGCTGAAGTAACTCTCCTTGCACTAACCATAAATGTTAAAGTAAATTTGATTCAGGATAATGTGACAGAAAGAGTATTTCGTTTCTCACAGGACGCATCTGGTGTCGTAACCACTGTATCACGTCACTGCTTGTATTTGTAGCTCGTTCGTATTGTAAAGGAACTCCGTGCATTTGATAAGATTTTGGTGTCATACACAGGAGTAATTGTGAGAAAAGTCGCGAACGTTAAGGGTTTGAGGAGCCCCGTAAATTTATTTTCACGAATTCTTTATTGATTAAATATAATTGCTTACTACAGGGAAAAAAACGAATTCGTGGTCAATGTAAATCAGCTGTGTAATCGAAACCGTCAACAATGTCCTGCATTCCCTGTCAACAGATTCCCGACTGGAATTGTGAGATAATCAAATACGACAGAATCGAACGGGAAGATGTAACCTGCTTATATCAGTATCATGATAGATGCGAAACAAGATGTGATTGGACAAATGTCGTGGAAAGAATTCGGTCGTAGAACTGCTGAAGAAACGATTTTGGAATTCGTCAGGTGCGGTATATAGAAGTGTGGAAAACATAAAACATGAGGCAGACCTGTGTGTGGCCACCATAGGAATAAAAGAGAAAATCTATTAGAGCACCCCCAGGGTGGTGATGCAGTAGGCCCACGTATCTCTTCAGCTAGTTGTCTAAGGACCATTACGCTCCACCTCTTCCGGTACATTAAGTTCCTCTTTCTCCCATCAAACGCCATTATGAGCCAACTTCGTAACATGTGTGTGTGTGTGTGTGTGTGTGTGTGTGTGTGCTCAAATGGTTCAAATGGCTCTGAGCACTATGGGACTTAACTGCTGTGGTCATCAGTCCCCTAGAACTTAGAACTACTTAAACCTAATTAACTTAAGGACATCACACACATCCATGCCCGAGGCAGGATTCGAACCTGCGACCGTAGCAGTCGCGCGGTTCCGGACTGCGCGCCTAGAACCGCTAGACCACCACGGCCGGCGTGTGTGTGTGTGTGTGTGTGTGTGTGTGTCATGCTCATTCTTTATACAGTGATGGCTTCTCGTCCACGTAGATCACACGATTCCTGCGACACATTTAAGCACCAGTTCGGGAGAGGTTTTCCTCACTAAACAAGAATTATTCTGAATGGTCTCCAGAAATCGATAGACAGTGGATACATCAGTTTGACATGACTGATGGCTGTCAATACATCACTCGTAATTAGAGTGTCATTAGCTTCCGGTAGTCGAAGCGACTGAGGGCCAGTCTTCGTAGTCTAAGGGGAAAAAAACCCTTTCAACTCATTAGAGTAACATCAAGTTTCGAAATCTTTGTTCCATTCTGTGTCCTTTTTTCTGTGTACATCACGCTCTGGCAATATTAGTTTGACAAAAGATCTCCTTCAAGTCATTGTTATGCATAAGATATAGGTAAATCGATTCCGTTTCACAGCGCAGCTTAAGAAACTCTTGACACATGAGGCGCTTTATTTTCTTTCCAATATTTATCTAATACTCTGCACCAGTAACGGTCTAGGATTCGCCGTGAATTTGCGACCGATTTGTGCAGAACACATACCTGGAAGCAGGATGAGGGAGATTTCTTTACACGCACTCGTGGTCAAACAGATTTTGTCTTTGCCATAGGTTCTTAGAATATTTAATACAATCTTCCGAGAATAATTTACGACGAGAATTTGTTAAGGTCCTGTCGTAAATTTCCTTGGAAGTCATCGTACTTCACTTACATGAATCATTTGTGTACTTCTACAGTTTTGTAATAGCTCCTTCCGCTTGAGATGCTCCTACCTTCGAGCGTCACTCCGATACGAGTGTGGAGGATTGTTTCTTACGTTGAAGAAAAAATTTATTTTTAAAAATTTGTCAACTGCACTACTTCAAGCTAGTCATGAGAATGAAATACATGCCGACAATTTAGTTGCTCTTTCGCAATTTGTACGTGAGGAGGTACGAGGGTTGTCCAGAAAGTAAGTTACGATCGGTCGCGAAATGTAAACCACTGGGAAAACCCGGTAAAGCTTTGCACAGATGTGTTGGGCAGTGTCTCTAGTATGCCCGTCGATCGCGTCGCGACGCTCTTTTCAGTTTTGAGTGAACAGAGAGCACGTAAAGACGAGTAGGGAATAGCGCCTCCCGCCAAGTATGAGGGCAGGGTTAGAGATTTCGCCTGTGTCATGCAGCCTACATAACACAACTGTCGAGCAGTTCCTTCTTCATGCCAATTCTCGACCGCACACTGCAGGGGCAATGAATATGCTCTTGCAACGTTTCCGATGAGAAGTGTTTGTTCACCCACAATACAGTCCGTAATTGGCTCCCCCTGAATCTCATCTCTGCTCACAAAAATCGCTGGCTATGAAGACAAAATTCTTCCACAGACAACGAGCTGCAGACCTGTGCAGATAACTGGCCGGAAGTACAGGCGGCTGCTTTCTGTGACGAGAACATTGAAAAGTCGATACACCGCTACGACAAAACTCGACGTTGGAGCGGCAACTATGTAGAGAAGTAGGTGGAAGGTGTACCTAACTGTTACAAATAAAACATTTCTGGTTTCCACTGTGGTTTCTATTTCGAGACCGATCAGAAATTGCTTTCTGGACAACCCTTGTATTTCGTACATCTTGAACTGAGTGTATTAGTTCTGCACCCAAATGCCCGTCCACCCTACTCGCTCAAACAGTAAAGCAACAGAGAATGTTACGCCTTTAGATAGAAATGGCCAACCAACCGTTAATTTCCTTCAGCGAATAGCAATTCATGCGTTAATAACATCCTTCTTGGTTCGTACTGCTACCATAAGTTCTTTATTCCGACGAACATTTAGGGTCCAATTAGGCTGATGTCATATTAGTTTTCATTTTTTGAATCTAAGAAAATTAAAAAAAAATTATCCAATCTCTACTGTATCCACAAAACTTCGTCTGGATCTAAGGGGCTGGATGTATGTGTCACATTTTCCACTCTTCTTCCGTCTGAAGCGCATAGTAGCGCAAAGCTTGTGGTATTTGTCCTCGGTATATACTGTATATCGCTACCACGAACTGATTTCGTAACAGTCAGTTACGAGAAAAATATTACATTTGTAAATATTCAGGTAAAATCTGTAATTCTATAGCATGTACATCACACATTATACTTAACTTTGCACGGTTTTATATGCACAAGTGCCATGAAGACGAATCAACGAATTTTCGTCTGACGTTGTTTTGCGACACGAGTAAGACAGGAGAATTTTCATTATGAAAATATTAAACAGGGAAAGAAAAATATGGAAATTCAATCACAGATGGCAGATGGACTCTAGAAATTTGTGTGGGTAAGTAGTCCATGCGGAAAAGCCTTCCAAAGTCTGTTATATCTTTGTAATTTGTGTGCAATTGGTAATAAAATGATAAAGAATAAAATAATAAAAAATAAATAATAAAATAAAATAATAAAATACATCAAATAACGTTAGGCATATTAGATAGCAACATATACTAACAGTTACAGCGAAATCTTTGAAAGCATATTACGAAGGATAGAAACTACTTGTTTGCCTTAGACATTAATTGTTGTGTTCCATATATAGGCCCTAACGTTAGCGCTTAGACACGCGCTTTCTCCACACTTCGTTTACAATTTTGGTATAGAGACACCACTTTCTCGTCAACAATAACAATATCGTAGACCGTTGTCGATGTTATTCATGAACCAACAACATTGAACGTATAAGTGACAACCATTACGGTGGACCTTCGATGTATTCGTTCCACGTCTGTGATAACCACAGTACAAACATCGAAACGTTCTCCTGGCGCTGGTTCTACATGATAAGATATTATTCATCCACCTAGTCCTTGACTGATATACGTAATTCGTCGTGAACTAGAGGTCTGAAATAGTTTTCGTCAAAAGTCGTGTGTCTACAGTCACTTGGGATAAGATGAATCCCTTTAAAGTGATTAGGCCGGTTCTTCGACTTCTTCCATACTTCGTATGTAACCGGCCAACGCTAAGGATCAAGCTACGCCTTGCGTTTCTTCCCTCTACTTTAAATTAAAGATATTACGTATGAAGCTCCCCGCCATAGACTTTATCTTATGTAGTTCATAAAGCAGACTAACATTCACCAGTCCACAATACTGGAATGAGATACACAAAAATTAACTCTGACACTAGTGAACTGATGAATTTAGCGTTTCTGTTTACATGTAAAGGGCCAAACATAGGTGCACTTTATATTGGTCAAGAATGGGGAAACGGCTGGATAAAGCTATACTGATTATTCAATTGCCCATCACCATGCTTGCACTTTACGGCAATAAGAAACCAGTTGTTAATTCTGAGCAGTGAATCCGGTACATCTCAGAGCTCCGTAAACAGTCATAACACTACTCACAACTAATATTTATGCCCTGTGGCCGAGCGGTTCTAGACGCTTCAGTCCGGAACCGCACTGCTGCTACGGTCACAGGTTCGCATCAAACCTCGGGCATGGATGTTGCGTGTGATGTCCTTAGGTTAGTTAGATGTTTAAGTCCTATAGTGCTCAGAGCAATAGAGCAATTTGAACAATTTTTTAGTTTTATTTGCACGAGAGATTTTTTTTTTTTTTTTTTTTTTTTTTACTACTCCGAGTTTGAAATGTGTCACAGTTATTCGGATGTGTCCTCCCTGGAGACGAAATCCTATTTTCAATTGTTCAACATGCGATTTGCAAGCCTATTGTCTAGAGTGCATGGAAAAAATGAGGAACACGAAATGTTGCAATTACCATTTATGACTGATATCTCTATGTATTAATTTTCTCTCTCTCTTTTACGGGATTTAAGTAGGCAACAACTATAGTACGGTTTATTACCTGAGACGTCACGCCAGAGCAGACAACTGCAGCCCCTCTGGTTACACGTTCAGTTGTGTAAGAAGGGAAAATGGCAACTTCCTTGTAAACTCTTGTATCCGTTAGACTCTCTAAAGGCAAATTTAAAAATACAAGAATCGTCATGTTAATCATTAAATGTTCATAGGCTCTTATGATCAATTGATGGCTTGACAAATTGTCTCTAGCTGCGTATTATCCATCTTCCTGTTTTTATAGACAAATGGGTACGGTTTTCTTACGGAATCCACTTACTTGTAATGGCTTGTGTCGATCACAACATATAATTCCGCTTATCCACTATTTTCTCTCACTGCTGATTTCACCAGGTCACCCATTTTCTTATCTCCATACAGATAGTTATTTACAGCTGAAGTCACGCAATGGTGTTGTAGAACTTCATGTATGGTAAGGCTTAGAATCTTCCATGTTTAGCAGCTAAATAAATGTTTGTTTGCCTGTATCTTCTGTTTCATCTGGTGGCTTAAATGAGTATTTGTGATGAAACGCAATTCCTTTTATGTACTTGCCTGTGCGTGAATGCCTCCAATGATTTGGAAATTAATCCTTATGAAGATATCGGGGTATGACCGTCCTGCAAAAAAAATGGTTCAAATGGCTCTGAGCACTATGGGACTCAACGGCTGAGGTCATTAGTTCCCTAGAACTTAGAACTACTTAAACCTCACTAACCTAAGGACATCACACACATCCATGCCCGAGCCAGGATTCGAACCTGCGACCGTAGCGGTCGCTCGGCTCCCGACTGTAGCGCCTAGAACCGCACGGCCACTCCTGCCTGCGGAGGCTATTCCACCCGGCCTATTCAAGTGTCAAAACCACAGGTATTTATCATAAGTAAAGATTTTTCACTCCTTTTCACCCACATACACTTCATGAAACCACGTCGCACATTGCTGGCACTTTGTCCAAGAGGAACTGCCTACAACACTCATTACTGCTTGTTTGATATCTTCCTCGGACCATGAATCACTTAGCTTCTTCCCTTTGGATACATGGACCGTCTCAAAAGAAACCAAGGAAACGTGTTCTCTCGAATTTTACAGTAAAGCATTAATTAAACTAATAATTTGACTGAGCGAAATATCCCCACGCATGAAGGACGAAATAGCACCATGTGCAGACATTTCGAATGGCGCGGCAAATCAGACCTTTGTGGAAAAAGCCACGTGTTTTCTTATACAAGTAACAATAAGTGTTTAAAACATCGGATTTTGTGTATGGTACACCTTAACTTGTTACGTTGTATTCTTTAACTGTGGCAATAATTCATCACAATTCCGTTTATCTCTAGAGTATGTTCTTCTGTCCTGTCGATAAAATAACAGAAAACACCCTTACTGCAGTCACATGCGGCGACACAGACATAGAGGCATAAAATTAACTCAAAACCAGGTTTACTCTGTGAGAAACTAACGCACACTGTTGCAACATTTCTTATTTCAGACGGGTTATCACCTTGAACGGAAAAGCCCCGCTGTACCCTAGTCTTATATGCGTGTCTAACCATCTATTAACAGACTAGATTGAATGAAACCTGGCGCTGTGCATCACTCTTCGTTAACCGTATTCCACTTCATATCTTCCAGAAGTCTCATCATACATCATTGATGCTATCGATCGATGCGTTCACATTTATTTTAAAGTGACCAAGTTTTTGATATGTTCAGTTTTATTCATTGCAACATATGCTCAACAGGTATACCGCGATACGCCTGCTTCAAATTAACCAGGAAGGAAGTATTAAGTTTACCACATACTGCTAGCCACTGAAATTGTAACAGCATGAAGATAGCATGCAACAGACGTCGATTTGTCAGGAAGTGCACTACATATTTGTCTGGCTCCGTACCTGCGTGGTCAGCCGCGGCTGACTACCATAAGGGGAGACCCGACGTCGATTCCCAGTACTGCCAGGGAATTTTCATTGGTGGGAGGAATGGCACAATGTGCTCTGAGCCTCGTGAAATCAAGTGAGGATCTACTCGACTGGTTAGTAGTAATTCAAAGGATAACAAATCCGACTACGCCCCGGAGAGCAGTATGCTGACCAAATGCCCGTCCATACCGCCATAGGCCGAGGGTGACACGGCAATCGGTCGGTCCCGATTGGTCCATCCGGGCCAGAACGCGTAACTTTATCTTGCCTTACACTACATGCTTGGATGCGCAAACGATTAGCATTTCAGCGTAATGGCGGAAAGTAGGTACTAGTAATGCCATCTACCTTCTGCATATAAGGAAAGACCACGTAGCGAGTAGCTCATTTTATCAATATGAAATACCTTTTTGTTCTTGATTGTTTACGAGATCGAGTTATGCGTCGTATAAAATGTGAAAACGGCTACCAGCGGAAAGCGGAAAGGTCGTGGCCTATGGAGTCTTCGGTTTATCATTTCATGATGTTGCTGCACTCGCTGGGCAGAATATGTAATTCAGCAGAGCCATATTCGATACTATGCTAGATTTCAAAGGCCACACGTAACTAATGAGGAAGAGAATATACAGTACATACAGTTCACTCGTTTTTGAAACAGGTGCGCCACCTACATTCAGTCAGGAAGTGAACTATTTTGCAACAAGACACAAGTTTTCATAAGGATGGTGAGAGATTCTTTGCAGGCCTACAGAGCGCCGGCAGAGAGACCACTGTTGTGGCTTTCCTTAACACGGCAGAGGAGAGTGGCGCTCCGTAAGTGGGGCATCGACAACACTGGGCGATGTCGTTTTTCCAGATCAGTCGTGATTCTGCAAATAGGATCTCAATGGGCTTATCTGTATGCGGAGGATCCGAGGAGAACGGACGTTGCCAGATTGAATTCATCACCGTCGTACATTCCCAGCACCTCGCGCTATCGTGTGCCGTGCCATTGAGTACAGTACGTGATTACTTCAGGTTCGCATAGGCGGTAATGTGGACGGAAGGCATAAGGCAAGTTCTGAAATACTAACGCTGGTGGCTTTGTCCTGTCTTAGATATCTTCGTGAAGTCACCTTCCAACAAGATAACGCATGACCTGATGCACGTGCTGCCCTGCCTTATCTCAGGAGGGTGTCCGACTGTTGGCCTGGCCGGAAAGTTGAAGACTGTTTGCCGCCGGTTTCCGAGCTACTGCCAATCTGTCTCTTACCAGCCCCTACTACTGAAGAAATCCCCCATAGATTTGAAGCAAGATGGAAAGAAGTACCCATATCGGTCATTTACACCTGATGCAGAGCCAGACTACAGCCGTTGTTACTGCCTCCGTAGTGGGGGCTCTCAGCAGTAAATTTCACACTCTGTCTACTCCCAAACGCGGTATGTAAAATTATTTCATTTGCCACAACACTTATTGTTAAGGACAAGAGTGCAGCACAGTAACACTTTCTCTCTATTTTTAATAAAAATATTGCACCGTATAGATTGACTGTTGGCTTTCGCTTTCGAACGTCTATATTCACTATTTTCAATGTACCGCGGTTTACGAAGACTGTAAGTACGTTGTTGTTGCAATCTACCTTTTATAGTTTTGAATGCTTTCAGAAATTTCCTCATATCACAGACTTTATTAGATGGATAAAGTGTTTCAATATTTAGAACACACATTTTAATAGTTTTGCCTCAAGAACCTACTCACCAAGCACCTTGTTCATCAACTGATGGACTAACTTTGGCTGATCTAATGCGATTGTTACTAATTGGTCTGTCTCCTCTCCTATTTTCGTACAAAACTTCGATGGTTCTGACATATTTTCATCATTCACTAAATAGCCGAAATGTTCTTTCTGTTTTTATTACGTACATTTTGCCTTCATCACCAGAGTCATAGGACACCGAAATGCAGAAAATAAAGATGGTGGTAGTATCGCGTACACAAGGTATAAAAGGGCAGCAGTTTGGCGGAGCTATCATTTGTACTCAGGTGATTCACGTGAAAAGGTTTCCGACGTGATTATGACCGCTCCACGGGAATTAACAGTCTTAACGCGGAATCAGTTTAATAAGTCACAGTTGCAAAATACTAACGCGAATTCCTTACAAACGAATGGAAAAACTGGTAGAAGCCAAACTCGGGAAAGATCAGTTTGGATTCCGTAGAAATATTGGAACACGTGAGGCAATACTGACTCCACGACGAATCTTAGAAGAAAGATTAAGGAAAGGCAAACCTACGTTTCTAGCATTTGTAGATTTAGAGAAAGCTTTTGACAATGTTGACTGGAATACTCTCTTTCAAATTCTAAAGGTGGCAGGGGTAAAATACAGGGAGCGAAAGGCTATTTACAATTTGTACAGAAAGCAGATGGCAGTTATAAGAGTCGAGGGACATGAAAGGGAAGCAGTGGTTGGGAAGGGAGTGAGACAGGGTTGTAGCCTCTCCCCGATGTTATTCAATCTGTATATTGAGCAAGCAGTAAAGGAAACAAAAGAAAAATTCGGAGTAGGTATTAAAATCCGTGGAGAAGAAATAAAAACTTTGAGGTTCGCCGATGACATTGTAATTCTGTCAGAGACAGCAAAGGACTTGGAAGAGCAGTTGAACGGAATGGACAACGTCTTGAAAGGAGGATACAAGATGAACATCAACAAAAGCAAAACGAGGATTATGGAATGTAGTCAAATTAAGTCGTGTGATGCTGAGGGAATTAGATTAGGAAATGAGACACTTAAAGTAGTAAAGGAGTTTTGCTATTTGGGGAGCAAAATAACTGATGATGGTCGAAGTAGAGAGGATATAAAATGTAGACTGACTATGGCAAAGAAAGAATTTCCGAAGAAGAGAAATTTGTTAACATCGAGGATTGATTTAAGTGTCAGGAAGTCGTCTCTGAAAGTATTTGTATGGAGCGTACCCATGTAAAGAAGTGAAACATGGACGATAAATAGTTTGGACAAGAAGAGAATAGAAGCTTTCGAAATGTGGTGCTACAGAAGAATGCTGAAGATTAGATGGGTAGATCACATAACTAATGAGGAGGTGTTGAATAGAATTGGAGAGAAGAGGAGTTTATGACACACAACTTGACAAGAAGAAGGGAGCAGTTGGTAGGACATGTTCTGAGGCATCAAGGGATCACAATACTAGAGACCCTATTTTTCGGACCACACTTCTGCTGTTCCTTAGAACAATGTGAGATTTCCAACAGTATGGCTGTTTGTATCCTCAAGGTCAGGAACCGCGCGACCGCTACGGTCGCAGGTTCGAATCCTGCCTCGGGCATGGATGTTTGTGATGTCCTTAGGTTAGTTAGGTTTAACTAGTTCTAAGTTCTAGGGTACTAATAACCTCAGCAGTTGAGTCCCCTAGTGCTCAGAGCCATTTGAACCATTTTTTTTGATTGCGTTCCATAAAAGCTGTGCTGTGCGAGGGACTAAAAGGAATCCTTTTTTGGCCAGATAAGATCTGAACGACAGATGAAAACAAAGAGCTGCAGAACAATGGACCAGCCGTTGGACGCTGCTGTGCTGTGCAGCAATAATCGTTCAAGCCTGAGTAAGCGGTTTGGCTCACAATAGATATTTTGGTAGAAGGCATGTTTTGCTGCACATGTCCTTGTGCAAAACTTTTGCTCTGTCATGACTAGAAATCTATCACGTAGTGGCAGAGATTTTCTCTTCTCTCATCAAAAAATCTGCAAAAGCAGAAATTCGTTACACTTGTTTATAAAACTATTATTGGTAGGAACTCTGAAGGTCTATTGTAACTGACCAGCGAGATTCTGGCACTGGCAAAACCTTCTAAGTTTCACAGCGTCAAGTCATAACGTACTTGCAGGAGAGACATAGAAGAGCACACTTGCTGCAGGGAAATCAAGGGGAGACTTTTTCCAGGTCGCGGAAGAGGATGGTGGAAACGGATGTCTTCTACTTAGAGCGAAGTACCCAAGGCTGAGCTGGACTCCTGATTTCTAGCCGCTACTGCAGACCTCCTCTGCACTCGCACTGTTTAAGAGTGGTAACCATGTGCAGTTGATGCAGCCACCGGGGCGAGGGGAAAGCGAATCTAGGTAATTTGCATCACAGTTTCAGTATGTAGATTTAACACTCAAGGTCAGTTAGTTGCAACCATCAGGCGCTTTGGGGAATACATTGGTAGCAGCAAACTTAAAAAATGGTCATTCGCAGCTGAAGGTATACATTCTTGCAAATAAACCGCAAACAGCTGTTGTTTAATGCTCTAATAGTACTATTCATTTTTTTCAGTGAATTTACTGAAACCTGATTGGGAATGAAGCCAAGGTCCTTGCCGCAGTGGTAACTCCGGTTCCCGTCAGATCACCGAAGTTAAGCGCTGTCACGGGGTGCACTCAGCCCTTGTGAGGCAAACTGAGGACCTACTTGACTGAGAAGTAGCGTCTCCGGTCTCGGAAATCGACATACGGCCGGGAGAGTGGTGTGCTGACCACATGCCCCTCCGTATCCGCATCCAGTGACGCCTATGGGCTGAGGATGACACGGTGGCCGATCAGTACCGTTGGGCCTTCATGGTCTGTTCGGGAGGAGTTTAGTTTAGTTTGACTGGGAATGATGGGATGTGCACTGCGCTCAACTTTTTCCTGAAAATTATCTGAAAATAAATGTGCTTGAAGATCAGCTCTAACATCGAAGAACCGGAAGTGCTACTAACCGATCGCACAAAAGCTGTTCGTGGTTTATTTTCAAGACAGCATTAGTTTTCGTTTTTACTTTTTCAGGGATCTTTCTCCAAATCACTAACCATTTTTGCAGCCATTAACAGTATCCACGATATAATTTCGTATTACATGTTCATGTATTACCCAGTTGCGGCAAGGCTGTAGTTCGTTGTTGCATTCTCTTGTCCAATAACTTAACTGTTCATATGCTTCATTCAGTGAGTAAATCTTTTTGTTTCATTTTTGATGCAATAAGCCGAATTGTTGTTTTGTCACCAGTTTCCTTTTGTAGTTTGATGAATCCCTTTATTAATATGTCCGTGTGAGTGTGGTAGCTACACTTTCATGCTAAACTCGTCCACTCCTAATAATTTTCTTTCAACATACGTTATGTATATCGCGACACTATTTCTCTTAAATTTGCATGATTTTATGAGGAGCTGCCTTTCCCTGTTGGTCATCGGGGATCAGATGTGTAGCATTTTAGGGGTATGCTTAGCAGCTCAGCCGACACCTCAAAAGTAGTGCAGTATGAACAAACACCACAAGCACAACAGCAGAGACAAACGTCTTTGGGCAGATCCCAAACACAGCTGAATGACATATAAACAAGCCTGTAGTGGGCATGCGATGTAAGGTGGTCGTTGAATGACGAACATAGTACCCTAGTCTCTGGAGCCGAGAATGCGGGTTATTTGAATGTGTGCAGCATGTAAATGAAATGCTTCCGAACATGAGTTCCTATGCTAAACTTAACAGTCTTTGTTCCCACTACAAGTCATCAACGTCTCTAAAGGGAACTGAGTTACGAACTGCGTAGCTGCAACATCTGTGGTTCTTCCAGGTTCTAGAAAATCAATGAAAAAATTTTCTTGTTGTGTTCCGTGGGTAATCGCTACGAGGTTGATCTTGGATATTCGTGTTTCCATCTTTCTGATGTTTCATTCGCCACCAAACGTAGTCGATGCCGACATCTCCATAGCCACCTTGAAGTGAACTTCAGCAGCACGTTTCCCCTTTCTAACAAGAAATTCAGTGACAGCACACTGTCGAAACGAAATATTGATGTAGGCCATTTTGAGAGAACTGGCTGTGGCCACGTCATAGACGCTTATCACTTCACAGTATGGCAACATAGCAACATGCCGTGTGAAGTCTGTAGATTACGATCCTGCAGTCGTTTTT
This sequence comes from Schistocerca americana, assembly GCF_021461395.2. Taxonomy (NCBI): domain Eukaryota; kingdom Metazoa; phylum Arthropoda; class Insecta; order Orthoptera; family Acrididae; genus Schistocerca; species Schistocerca americana. Next base: position 1,095,374,781 of record NC_060119.1, on the reverse strand, counting down.
ATAATATTGGCGGGACTGGGTTTAACAATGGGTTGCCCACGACTTTAAGTAAAGCTCTCGGATGTAGGCGGAGGATACAGTCCGACCACGGTTTTCGGGAGGTTCCCATCGGTCATCAGGCGGATGCTGGAACTGGAAATTCCCTTGCGACAATCCCCGCTCCCAGTCTTTTGGTATATTTGGCTGAAAAGAACTAAGTTCTACAGTAGTCTGCCCTGCTTCTACAAGGTGGGAAATTTTAAAAAAAAGCGGGTAGTATTATATACTGGTCTGCTGTAGCAATGATTTAGACACACATCAGAGCAAATTTCATGATTGTAGTAAACAAATAAAATAGAAAGAGTGGATGGGGAATCGTTCTATCGTCGATACTAACTGCAAATATACTGACGTAAGCGACGTTCACAAACTGAAGATTGTTATGGCTCGGCACATACGAACGAGAGTGTAGGAACGCTAAAGATGGTGAGCTGTTCGTAAGTCACTGTCGAGAGTTCTTATGTGAAATGGTTGATGGAAGGTGAAGCCACGAGTTCTTGGGCAACTGCACCGTATCAAAGACCATGGAGGTCAAAGGCTTGTCCGCTCTATAAAGCTGGATAATTACAGATCTGCGGCAGGCCTGACGACAGAATACAATGCCGCTGTAGGCGCATGTGTCTCGAAGCTCACCGTGCAGGGCACTTGGCTGAACACGAGGCACCGCAGCACGTTCCCTAAGTGTTTCCTTGTTAACCACATCAGTTGGTCAGATGAATTACGTTTATTGTTAGACCAAGTCGACTGCCAATGTCCGGACACACAGTGATCCAGCTGAAAGCTTGATTGAACATCCATGTCACGGATGCAAACAAGTTGGAGCAGTATTTTGCTTTGAGGAACATTCACCTGGCTTTCCATGAGACCTGTGGTAGTAATCGAAGGCACTATGAAAGTTGTGGACTACTTAACCAATACTGTCGACCACCTACATTCCTTCGTGCTAGATGTTTTCCCAACGGCGATTACGTCTTCCAGCAAGACAAATGTCCCTGTCACATGTCTAGTACCCTGGTGCAGTGCTTTGAGGAGTACCTAAACACACTTCAGTGTCTTGTCCATCAAATTTGCCTATTTTGAATCAGAGGAAACACATCTCGGACGCTACTGGGCGTCAGTCGGTCAGATGAATTACGTTTATCTTCACACCAAGTCGACGCCAGCTCCGCACCCACAAACCATTCTCCGTAATTCACGGGAACTGCGTGACCCTTGCGTAGGCATGTCGTGCCACACGACTCCAGGAACGTAGCAACTACTTGTCGGATCCTTGCCGCGTTCAACATCTTCTGTATTGCGTTCCAAAGGTGGACAACGGCTGTTTTGGCTCCTCAATGTGGGTTGCAGTAATTATACACATATTTGGTTAGCATACAATAGTATAGATATCCGCATCAAACTAGCCTTCGGATTGTGGGATGTACAGGGTGATTCAGTGATGGTGGACAAGTGTACGTGTACCAATTTGAGGTAAGGGTAGACAACTTGCAGAGCTGGTAGTATGCGCCCAAACAAACAAAAAAATGTTAATTAAATATGTCCTCTAAACTGCATTCCTTAAAAGGTATGGGCACTTGTTCAATAGAAGAGATGTGTTTCACAATATCGAAGGTGAGCAAGTGCTCATAGCTCTTTAGGTATTCATTTTAGAGCCCATGTTTAGTAGACTTTTTTTCTTGTTTCGGCCCATACTACCATGTCTGAAAGTTGCTTCTCCTAAAATTCGTACAACAACGGTACTAGTAAATGTGTTCCTCTGTCAGAGGTATCAGAACGATTTTCTCTTATAACTTACGACTCGATCGTTCCAGATATGAGTAATTTATCTCAAGTTGGAATAGTACCCTTGTCTGTTATCCCCGAGAGTCTTTTGCGTCATCACCGAGTCACTAGGTATGATTATCGTCCTTTTCCTTATGCTTGGGATACTTAGCGAGCGAACCTTAAAACTTTAGTGGTAGTGTCCTATAAGGCCAGGTTCAGGAAAGATCTGTGACGATCGCATTAACAAGTAAGTCGAGTAATGAGTTTCAGAAAACATCTATAGTGGCATAAAACTTTTCTTGACTATCACTGCGAGAAAAACTGTACATTGTAACGGGTGATAATAGTAAAAAAAAATCATATTCTACTTCCATCACTTTAACTTAGCCTCAGGCAGAGGCGTGAGCAGTTACGCAAACCACTACACCACAGCGTTCTTCCAGCTACTCTCAAACAATGCTGGATGTAGTGTAGTGCATTTTCTTACTGCCGTTGTACTTGAACAAAGGGGCGCACATTAATTGTCCCACCGGTCAGCGACGATCGCAGTCTTCTCCCGTGCAAACGTGCCGTCACATTGTTTCACCTCCACCACCTGCGTAGGCTGTGTCCTGTTGTATCGACTCGTGATTTTCTGTTTGCACGAGCTCGGCCGTCGACATGAATCAATACGGTCCATTACTCACCTTGCTCTGCTTGTACAGTGACCGTGTTGCAACACCTACACTTAAATCTCGTACAGAGTCACGCTCGGAGGAGATGAGTGTAATCGCTACGTACGCTCCCCACATGTGGTTGTCCAGAGGTGAACTGGCGACCAAACTGAAGAGCTGAGAACCGTCTACTCACTATTGCAGTCCATCGCAGTCAGTGGTGACGTACATTTCCAACGTGCTACCGCCCGTCGCTGTTGTCTCAGGGAGCAGTGAATTTCACCGATATGAAGCACTCACGATACGCCCTTGACACAGTAGCGCGTGAAAAGTCCACCGCCTGCGTGATCTCGAAGATGAAGTGTTACATGCGCCGGGCACGCACGGTATAGCCGTGGTTAAATACCCAGATATCGTGCGACTATCCCATCACACTTTGAACCATAAAATCAGGGTCTATACTGGGCCTCGTCCCAGTCACGTGATGCGCCAAACTCTCCCATTCACCTCAATAACAAAAGCACCTTCCGAATTAGCAGCTTTCTCAACAGCACACTTGTAAAGCAGAACCGCTGCTGCAGTTGAATAATATAATGCAACCGGTGTCGCAACCTAAATTTGAACGGAGAGAAAAGAATTGGAGGAAAAAATTAATATTTTATGGCCAGAACACCAGTGAAATCAATATTTAACTTCAGTGATGTTAATATACTAAATATAAGAAATGGACTATAATAGTCAAAAGAATCGGCTACATAATAAGCAGAACACTCACACTGCAATCAGTTACAGCGAAACACAGAATTATTGAATGCCCACCTCATCCTCAGTCCGGTTGTATTAAAACGTCCTTAAAAAGAAATGTAGTCAAATTACGAGTGGTAGAATAAGGAGATAGTTACGATAAATGCCTCAACTTATAGACAGAGACATGGAGGATTATATAATAAAAACGTATCAAGCGGACCAAGTAATGGATAAGACTCGTAAAAGTCTGTTGTATCATGCCCACCCGGAGGAAAATAACCATATTATCATGTAGGTCCATGAAACGGACGGTGCTATGAAAGTATTAAATCGTATACCATTCAGTGAAATACTTGAGTGAAAGTGAATTTGTTAAACAAGATCGCTTGTAAACAAACTTTACTATCGATTACCGCTTTCGGTAGGCATGGTTTCTATCTTCAGATCTCGATAAAAGGTTGTTGAATGCCATCTATACCAGATGGACTTGGTTTGATAACCATGCTTACCGAAAACTACAACCGATTTTGATTGCAAGCGATCTTGTTTATGAAGTTCACCTTCTGTCAAGTTATTATTAGAGATCGCCTCATACTACTAAAGAGGGGCCGGAAAAGAAAATAGACACAAGGATAAAAAATTGTAGGTCTTTATGTATGCAGCCGGCGTGTCATTGGAGAACAAGCGCGGGTTTACTTGATTCCACCACTCGGAATTTGAATAGCTTCCCCTTTAAGGACACTTTAATACAACTAGACTGAGAGTGTTGGGGACGTCCAAATATCTCTACGTTTCGCTGTAAATTATTCGAATTTGTGTATTCTGCTTGTTGCATTTTGATTTCACTTGACTTCATGTCAAAATAATTTTAATTCAGATGTACCGCATGATGCAACTTTAGGCTGCGGAACGATTCTACTAATAAAGAATTATTCAACAGCTGGCACTATTTGTTTAACAGGAATGAATTCTTATAGCTATGATTTCCCACAATACAAAGTGTGTTGCTAACTTCATTTGAACTACACATTTGGAAACAGTCTGCCTTATTGTCACCGAGAAAAATATCGAATTAAGTTCGCAAGTCTCGCTCACCTTTTGTGGTTTCTCTGTGTCGCAGGATATTTATATTGAGGTACTATATGAGGTGAACTGGAACTCCAACGAACAAATTTATTAGGTAAAATTCTCTAGATCATTAGACGTCGTAATACTCCTCTTCAGTTTCTTCTTACACGACCGACGTTTCAACCCCTCTGTTCAACTAACTTGGAACCTCATAAGAGCCTGAAGAAGGCAGCAGTAAAGGGGTCCAAACGCTGACAGTGTAAGAAGGAACTGAAGAGGAACATCTCGCGGTCTAAACACTTAAAAGATTTTACCTTCAACGACAACGGCCTCGAAAGCCTGCAGACTTAAATTAAACTTGGGACGTTGTTAAGGGATATTCTCTGTGTCATCCAGGGACACCAGTGGAATTACAAAGAAGATTTCAACATTGGAAGCGAATCGTTGAGCATTGAAGGAATTTGAAGAGAAATAAGACGCGGTCTAACGAATCAGTTTTCATCAAGGGTCTTTTATTTTTTTTTAGCACTTCCGTTAAAGGAACCAGTGGTCTCCATCTCCAGTGGCTCGTTCGAGAATGATAATGTAATTATGATTTGTTCGATTTGCTACTTTAATTCACTTTGCTTCTGCGAAAATACAGACCTTCAATTTACTGTCACCAAAACTTACAACATGAAACGCAGTGTGATCAAGCTTTATACACATGTTGCTACCGCCCCTGCGGTAGCCGTGAGTGAATGGGAGAAGCTTCCATTTCTTTATTTTTCACGTTTTTTCGTTTTCCAAGCAAGAGACGTAGCGCATACTGTCGACGTTTGCTGTGTTGTGAAGACATTTTCAGTGCAATACGGGTACAAAGATAAACGTGGGGCAAGAAATAAAACGAAATACAATTGCTCAGTCAGAGCCACCGGAGACCGAGGATCTCTTAGAATACTGCCAGAAATATCAGTGATAAGCCTCCAAAACTGTGTTGATGAAGTTCGGATTCAGGCTGTACAACAAGGCTTCTTGTGGTCATGTAACATATTTCGTCTACATAATGTCTCATTGGAATCGACGCAAGATTAAAATAATGAGTGTTGATTGAGGTGCATCAACAGACTAGCTCGTCAAGGTACGCGAATAAAATACTTTACAGTTTCACACATGTGACAACTTAAGTATTAGCGATTACGAGATTATTGTTCAATAAGTGAACAATAACAATTATTCATATATTGACGATACTATTACATAGATAAATACTTCACAACCCTTGAAAATATCTTTCAATTACAGATGACTCTGCCTGTTACAAAATCATTCGACAGATCGATCATTAAGAGAGAGCGATCGACAAGAGTGGAGCCTTCAATAGAAAGCAGGCCTCAGGAGTGAGAGAGACAGAGAGATATCGAGAGAGAACGAGCCAGACGCCGGTCATGTTTATATACGACAACTGAAGGCAACTTTACTGTCATTTTTCCTGAGTCTCTTCCTTTTCCGGAAGACTCTTGCGAGGAAAAATGTTCGAGAAAGTTCGCTGCGCTGCTCTCCGGCGCAGCTTATCGCATAGAATTTGAGTACTGATGCCGCTTGCGCTGCCTCTTATGCATTAGTTGCCAATTACAAAATACAGTTGCTCTCTTTCTCTAATTTTAACATCTTTACGCTCTCTCACATTTAAGAATTAATTACAACTTTACATTATAATACAATTAAAGACAATACACGGAAAATACAAAAATATAGCGTTTCTTACGTAGGTTTACTAAAATTATTTTAGTTTCTGGCTTAAATTTATTTGCACATAAAAAGAAACGTTTCAAACGGAAGAGGTGTTCCTACACTGTAAAAAGATGAGGCGAACTCATCCACAAGCAGAAGAGAGATCGCAAGAGACGTGGGTGTCACTCAAATCTCCATCTGGAGAGCACTCCATAAGGGAGGGCTTCATCCATTGCACTTGCAAGAGATACAGGCCATTGGATCAAATGACTTTGAGCCCCGTGCTCTACTTTGACAGCGATTTATGCAGCAATGCACCGCCGAGCCACAGTTTGTATTGTGTGTGTTTCTTGTAGACGAAGCATGTTTTACGAGAGATGGATATGTGAGCACCCATGACAGCCACGTGTGGTCTGAAGATACACCACGTGCGAAGGAGGCCACACGTCACCAACAACAGTTTTCAAAAAACTTGAGGGCTGGCATCGTTGATGAACATATTATTGGCACTTTTTCCTTCCACCTCGTCTGTAGACCCAGATATATCAGAATTTCCTGGCTAATGATCTACTCAGGCTGCTAGAAGATATTCGCTGACTGTACGAGAGCAGTTGTGGTTTCAGTATGACGGCACATCACCAGATGTTACCCGACATGTGAAAAAGAGAGACACTGACACATTAGAAGTCTATTGGATTGGAGGGACGGCTCTGTGCAGCGATCACCATAGTCACCAGAACTCACTTCAGTCGCAGTTGAAAGAAAAACAGCCCTCGGTCACTATGTTGTTGTTGTCTTCAGTCCTGAGACTGGTTTAATGCAGCTCTCCATGCTACACTATCCTGTGCAAGCTTCTTCATCTCCCAGTACTTACTGCAACCTACATCCTTCTGAATCTGCTTAGTGTATTCATCTCTTGGTTTCCCTCTACGATTTCTACCCTCCACCCTGCCCTCCAATGCTAAATTTGTGATCCCTTGCGCCTCAGAACATGTCCTACCAACCGATCCCTTCTTCTTGTCAAGTTGTGCCACAAACTCCTCTTCTCCCCAGTTCTATTCAATACCTCCTCATTAGTTATGTGATCTACCCATCTAATCTTCAACATTCTTCTGTAGCACCACATTTCGAAAGCTTCTACTCTCTTCTTGTCCAAACTATTTATCGTCCATGTTTCACTTCCATACATGGCTACACTCCATACAAATACTTTCAGAAACGACTTCCTGACAGATTCCCGGAGGGATCAGGGATTTTCTCTGCCTCGTGATGACTGGGTGTTGTGTGTTGTTCTTAGGTTAGTTAGGTTTAAGTAGTTCTAAGCTCTAGAGGACTGATGACCATAGCTGTTAAGTCCCATAGTGCTCAGAGCCATTTGAACCTTTTTTTTTTTTTGACTTCCTGACACTTAAATCTATACTCGATGTTAGCAAATTTCTCTTCTTCAAAAACGCTTTCCTTGCCATTGCCAGTCTACATTTTATATCCTCTCTACTTCGACCATCATCAGTTATTTTGCTCCCCAAATAGCAAAACTCCTTTACTACTTTGCGTGTCTCATTTCCTAATCTAATTCCCTCAGCATCACCCGACTTAATTTGACTACATTCCATTATCCTCGTTTTGCTTTTGCTGATGTTCATCTTATATCCTCCTTTCAAGACACTGTCCACTCCCTTCAACTGCTCTTCCAAGTCCTTTGATGTCTCTGACAGAATTACAATGTCATCGGCGAACCTCAAAGTTTTTATTTCTTCTCCATGGACTTTAATATCTACTCCAAATTTTTCATTTGTAACATTTACTGCTTGCTAAATATACAGATTGAATAACATCGGGGAGAGACTACAACCCTGTCTCACTCGCTTCCCAACTGCTGCTTCCCTTTCATGCCCCTCGACTCTCATAACTGCCATCTGGTTTCTGTACAAATTGATAATAGCCTTTCGCTTCCTGTATTTTACCGCTGCCACCTTTAGAATTTGAAAGAGAGTATCCCAGTCAAAATTGTCAAAAGCTTTCTCTAAGTCCACAAATGCTAGAAATGTAGGTTTGCCTTTCCTTAATCTATTTTCTAAGATAAGTCGTAGGGTCTTTATTGCTTCACGTGTTCCAACATTTCTGCGGAATCCAAACTGATCTTCGCCGAGGTCGGCTTCTACCAGTTTTTCCATTCGTCTGTAAAGAATTCGCGTCAGTATTTTGCAGCTGTGACTTATTAAACTGATAGTTCGGTAATTTTCACATCTGTCAACACCTGCATTCTTTGGGATTGGAATTATGATATTCTTCTTGAAGTCTGAGGGTATTTCGCCTGTCTCATACATCTTGCTCACCAGATGGTAGAATTTTGTCAGGACTGGCTCTCCCAAGGCAGTCAGTAGTTCTAATGGAGTGTTGTCTACTCCCGGGGCGTTGATTCGACTCATGTCTTTCAGTGCTCTGTCAAACTCTTCACGCAGTATCGTATCTCCCATTTCATCTTCATCTACATCCTCTTCCATTTCCATAATATTGTCTTGAAGTACATCGCCCTTGTATAGAACCTCTATATAATCCTTCCACCTTTCTGCTTTCCCTTCTTTGCTTAGAACTGGGTTTCCATCTGACCTCTTGATATTCATACAAGTGGCTCTCTTTTCTCCAAAGGTCTCTTTAATTTTCCTGTAGGCAGTATCTATCTTACTCCTAGTGAAATAAGCCTCTACATCCTTACATTTGTCCTCTAGCCATACCTACTTAGCCATTTTGCACTTCCTGTCGATCTCATTTTTGAGACGTTTGTACTCCCTATTGCCTGCTTCATTTACTGCGTTTTTATATTTTCTCCTTTCATCAGTTAAATTAAATATTTCTTCTGTTATCCAAGGATTTCTACTAGCCCTCGTCTTTTTGCCTACTTGATCATCTGCTGCCTTCACTACGTCATCCCTCAGAGCTACCCATTCTTCATCTACTGTATTTCTTTCCCCCATTCCTATCAATTGTTCCCTTATTCTCTCCCTGAAACTCTGTACAACCTCTGGTTTAGTCAGTTTATCCAGGTCCCGTCTCCTTAAATTCCCATCTTTTTACAGTTTCTTCAGTTTTAATCTACAGTTCATAACCAATAGATTGTGGTCAGAGTCTACATCTGCCCCTGGAAATGTCTTACAATTTAAAACCTGGTTCCTAAATCTCTGTCTTACTATTATATAATCTATCTGATACCCTCTAATATCTCCAGGATTCTTCCATGTATACAACCTTCTTTTATGATTCTTGGACCAAGTGTTAGCTATGATTAAGTTATGCTCTGTGCAAAATTCTACCAGACGGCTTCCTCCCTCTTTCATTTCGTACCCCCAATCCATATTCACCTACTATGTTTCCTTCTGTCCCTTTTCCTACTCTTGAATTCCAGTCACCCATGACTATTAAATTTTCGTCTCCCTTCACTACCTGAATAATTTCTTTTATCTCATCATACATTTCATCAATTTCTTCATCATCTGCAGAGCTAGTTGGCATATAAACTTGTACTACTGTAGTAGGCATAGGCTTCGTGTCTATCTTGGCCACAATAATGCGTTCACTATGCTGTTGGTAGTAGCTTACCCGTACTCCTATTTTTTTATTCATTATTAAACCTACTCCTGCATGACCCCTATTTGATTTTGTATTTATAGCCTTGTATTCACCTGACCAAAAGTCTTGTTCCTCCTGCCACCGAACTTCACTAATTCCCACTATATCTAACTTCAACCTATCCATTTCCCTTTTTAAATTTTGTAACCTACCTGCCCGATTAAGAGATCTGACATTCCGCGCTCCGATCCGTAGAACGCCAGTTTTCTTTCTCCTGATAACGACGTCCTCCTGAGTAGTCCCCGCCCGGAGTTCCGAATGGGGGACTATTTTACCTCCGGAATATTTTACCCAAGAGGACGCCATCATCATTTAACCATACAGTAAAGCTGTATGCCCTCGGGAAAAATTACGGCCGTAGTTTCCCCTTGCTTTCAGCCGTTCGCAGTACCAGCACAGTCACTATATATATAAACGAATTAACCGGGTTTCAACACTGCTATGAGTGTCTTCCTCAGAATTTAAATCAAAGAATGGTCTATATTCTATAACATGGTCACAGAATTATGAGTATAAACGTATGGAAGAGTATAAGTACGGAATTATCGTACTTATATGTCATTTATAAAATAATAAATATGCCAAATGGGCATTAGTCATAAAGATATTATAGATAAAGAAAAGTGTGATAGCGAGCCACCAAGGGCTGCTCGTTACTTGCGTGGCGCAGGTTGCAAAACGGACTGAGGTGCCCGCGTTAACAAATGCGGCCAGGTGAACATGGCACTTCAACGAGCGCGCCATCTAGTAGCCGTAGACACCATTAGGTTACTTCACATTGAAATATAGACAGAAATGATTATAAGTAAATACACTCCTGGAAATTGAAATAAGAACACCGTGAATTCATTGTCCCAGGAAGGGGAAACTTTATTGACACATTCCTGGGGTCAGATACATCACATGATCACACTGACAGAACCACAGGCACACAGACACAGGCAACAGAGCATGCACAATGTCGGCACTAGTACAGTGTATATCCACCTTTCGCAGCAATGCAGGCTGCTATACTCCCATGGAGACGATCGTAGAGATGCTGGATGTAGTCCTGTGGAACGGCTTGCCATGCCATTTCCACCTGGCGCCTCAGTTGGACCAGCGTTCGTGCTGGACGCGCAGACCGCGTGAGACGACGCTTCATCCAGTCCCAAACATGCTCAATGGGGGACAGATCCGGAGATCTTGCTGGCCAGGGTAGTTGACTTACACCTTCTAGAGCACGTTGGGTGGCACGGGATACATGCGGACGTGCATTGTCCTGTTGGAACAGCAAGTTCCCTTGCCGGTCTAGGAATGGTAGAACGATGGGTTCGATGACGGTTTGGATGTACCGTGCACTATTCAGTGTCCCCTCGACGATCACCAGTGGTGTACGGCCAGTGTAGGAGATCGCTCCCCACACCATGATGCCTGGTGTTGGTCCTCTGTGCCTCGGTCGTATGCAGTCCTGATTGTGGCGCTCACCTGCACGGCGCCAAACACACAAACGACCATCATTGGCACCAAGGCAGAAGCGACTCTCATCGCTGAAGACGACACGTCTCCATTCGTCTCTCCATTCACGCCTGTCGCGACACCACTGGAGGCGGGCTGCACGATGTTGGGGCGTGAGCGGAAGACGGCCTAACGGTGTGCGGGACCGTAGCCCAGCTTCATGGAGACGGTTGCGAATGGTCCTCGCCGATACCCCAGGAGCAACAGTGTCCCTAATTTGCTGGGAAGTGGCGGTGCGGTCCCCTACGGCACTGTGTAGGATCCTACGGTCTTGGCGTGCATCCGTGCGTCGCTGCGGTCCGCTCCCAGGTCGACGGGCACGTGCACCTTCCGCCGACCACTGGCGACAACATCGATGTACTGTGGAGACCTCACGCCCCACGTGTTGAGCAATTCGGCGGTACGTCCACCCGGCCTCCCGCATGCCCACTACACGCCCTCGCTCAAAGTCCGTCAACTGCACATACGGTTCACGTCCACGCTGTTGCGGCATGCTACCAGAGTTAAAGACTGCGATGGAGCTCCGTATGCCACGGCAAACTGGCTGACACTGACGGCGGCGGTGCACAAATGCTGCGCAGCTAGCGCCATTCGACGGCCAACACCGCGGTTCCTGGTGTTGTCCGCTGTGCCGTGCGTGTGATCATTGCTTGTACAGCCCTCTCGCAGTGTCCGGAGCAAGTATGGTGGGTCTGACACACCGGTGTCAATGTGTTCTTTTTTCCATTTCCAGGAGTGTAGTATTTGGTACATAATGGAAAGCAATGTTTGTCTGACAGCAGCCTACAACATAACATTTTGTCTACATCAAAGCTTATAACAGTAAGATAAAACACGAAAACATCATTATGAAAATGTAGGTAGGACTGAATGACAACTTATAGAAAGCAATATCGACGTGAAATGCAGCCAAGAAAAATTGAAAATTAAAAAAAAAAAAAAAAAAAAAAAAACATTAACTACCTTAGAAGGAAAAGAACATTTCAGCAATCTGCACAAGGAGACCCGAAGTCAAATATCGAGTAACTGCTTTACACCGTTGAAAAATTTTTTGTTACGTAGCTGTAGCTGTTCGTTAAGGATGAGGCTATCTTTTCGAGCAAAATGCTTGAAAATCTCTAATTCTTTTAGAATATTTAGTCTACGCGCTTTCTTTTCCGTCTGCTAAATGTTGCTATCGCAGATGGCTTTAGGTGAATGACCTGTAATTAGAAGTGGGTCGGCAAAAGACGAATTTTGGGGGCTAGTGCCATTTTTTTCTTTCAACTGTAACTATTCACGGTCTCTGAACGTGCAGCCATGTACAAAAAAATTTCATGTCAGTCGATTTCTTCCTGTAGGGTCACATCAAAAGTAACGTGTGTACTATGCCTGTAGAAAAACTTTCTTTTCGAACGAATATAGGTAGCATGTAATGCCATTCAGATGACTCCTGACATCTTCGAAAATAGTCCTCCAGGCAATGTATCTGCAACGCCTACTCGTATGATCTCATGGGAGGTCGCCAGTTTGAACACCTGCTTTAGTTTCTTGTGTGGACTTTTTAACGTAACAAGACCTACATAGCCTACGTTTATACTACAATACTGGACTCAGCCTTCTTGTTAATCAACATGAAACTTACTTACTCTCACTTGTTTTCAGTTTCACGCATGTTTCATTCTTAAAAGACACAAGGAATACATTACCTGTGGCTGACTTGAAATGGCATAGACTTTTTTTATTTTTTCAAGAATTTATTTTGTTCGTGAGCATGGTTTGTTTTAACAAGTTCACGTCGACGCTGTGAATTGTATCTCACTGCGGGACGGCCCGCGTGTACATGCTCTGGCGACACTGCTTTACCTGTTTCTCTCAAGGGCCAGCGGTCATTCTCAGATGCCTTAAGCTACTCTTGTAATATATCGATCTTTTATTTTGAAAGTGGAAACGGTAGAGTGGAGCGTGAGTCACTGGTGGTAGACGCCACCCAATGGGGAGAACTACCGTGAGCTGCCACTGATTGCAGTCCCGCGTGAACGTGTCAAGGACTTGCTTATCTCGTGTCTTGTCCTGGCGGCCATAGTAGAAAGACGAGTTGTTGCTCTGAGAAGAAATGGATATTTGTGATATAATTGTACAGTCTTTCAGTTATTCGAATATAGGAGGTGTCTCGGTCTCATTTATAAGTTAATCTGGGGGTTTCATTGAGAGGAAACTATTCCAGTATTCCTGAATGTTTGCTCCAATTCATCAGAAAAGTTACTTCCCATACAGCAGAGGCTGCGGATCAATTTTATCCCGAAGGTGGTTAGAGGAAAGAAGCAGCGATGAAGAAAATGTAAGAAAAGCGAGATGCCTACACTGAATCCGCCGGCTCTAGGACGACGGGATTGTACCGAACTAGGAGGATCTACTAGCAACTTAAGTAAACTGGTAGTGCTCTTCAACATGGAAACTTTAAGAGTTGGCATCTATAAGTGGAGGAAATATTTTACAACAAATCAAAAACTTTATTTTGCTCGGCCTTCAACATTTCACACGAGGCAGTTGACTGGACTGTAGGAAACACACATTGCATACGCATGCGGCACAGTGCGTGTGCCATTCCGTCTCTCAGTTGCGTTTCCAATAATAAAACGACGCCTGTGTTGCCAGGAACCGTCAACAAAAATTTTGTCTCTAGCAAACGTTATTCCCCCTGAAGTAATCTATCATGCCCCGACGTTTGATGGAAAGACTCTGAAACACCCTGTACTTTAGTAAAGGATTCCTTACTGTAAAACTTAATCTACAACTTGTGATTGCCATTTCAGGAATGTTTACATAATTATCTAATACCCGTCTAGGTGATTAGCATTAGAAAAGAAAACTTGTCTTGGCTCATTACTGCCTCATATTACCTTATGGGTAATATTGTTTTTCTACAATTTAACTGAGAGTCATAGATATTCCATTACAGTGGTAATCTCAGTTACGCACACACCTAAGTGCCCTTTGAGGACATTTGTGAGAGAATTATAGAAGCACTGAAAATGTGTTGGAAAACGCACTCGCTGTTATTGATTTTTCTAAGTTGTAGTGAGCGATTCGACATAAGTGATTTAACAACAACTTTGATTTGTGGAAGTCAGAATAATGTCAAAAGGAGCACAACGATAAGTTAAAACAGTTCAGGATAAGTTACAGAATGCTGCTTTGCTTCGAATCTAAATGTGTCGAAGTGTTCGGTATTGCTAACATGAATAGAATTAATTACTTTCACTTACCTGTGCAGTCTTAACCACAGTAGTCATCAATCACCTTTTGGTAGTCACTTGCTGTACATGGCATTGCTGACTAGAACACCATGCAGAACAAGAAAATGAAAAGCTGAAAACCAGTCTAAGTTTCAGAAAGGTTAAAGGTATCAGGGGAGCCATTATGATCCCATCTTTAAAATTGTAAGACAAATCATGAAAATTATTTCATAGAATTTCTGGAACTAGAGGGATCTGGCATTGTAAAAGGAGGCAGTAATATATCTGAAGGAAATCAGTCCGGTAGTGTGAAACGGAGCAAATGGAACAGACAAGGTATATGAATTCAGGTGTGAATTAGAGGACATGTAGAATGAAGCGGAAAATATGGTTTGTGTCAGGATATTAATTAAATATAAAAATAGCAAAGATAAACGTGAGGTGGAGCAGTAGAAAGCAGAATACTTTAGCATCAGATCTGGGTAATACACGTAACAGAATAAATCAACTACGTTTCCTGTCTAGTAAAGAATGTATCAGATGTGATTTATGCAAGAGAAGAAAGCTTTCTTCAACAAAAGAGCTCAACTGATATCTAAATTTAATGTTAGAATGAGGAAGCACTTCCCGAATCCCTGCGCAGTACTATTTGGCACTGAAACTTTAAACAAGAAGAATCTGGAGTTGAAGAAACTAGAAGTACTTGGAATGAAGGGATAATGGGAAGATAGAGAAGACAAGAAGAGTGTCGAAAGTCTACACAAACAAGCCTATCAACAATAGCTAACTTAGTTCTCGTAAGTAGATGGAACTGTGTGGAGGTTGCAGAATTTTTGAAATGTACCGAAGAGACAGTGGAGAATTTCAGGTGTAATAGATTTTTTGGGATAGAAAGAATGTCACAAGCCAGTCAACCAGCCCTTAAAGTTACGAATGCTGCATTTCCTGAAGTCTGGTTCTAATACCATTATTGTACCGATATCAGTGACCAAGATGTTAAGGGGCACTACGTCTCCACAAAGAAACTGAGTGTGACAGAAATATTCCGTGCACAGTATCGGTGTGGTACGTAATTTGAACTGCGTATTCTGGCTATTGCAATCAGGGGAGCACTGTTTACGTTCCTGGTTCAGCACCAGTGTTATGGATCCGTTTCCAAACCTATGATACCTCGTGAGATAGTGCTGCTTCAGTTGGACGGAGGAACGAGAGCCTCTGTTGGTAGGGTAGAGAGGTGTGCTATGTGCCAGCATCGGTTTCACCCTCCCCTCCCCCTTTTCAGCAACTCGATTACCAGCAACATGAGCACGTCAAGAATGGAAATTGCAAGTATCTGAGTACCATGAGAAGCTATACTGCCATAATGCAATCAACTTCTAGCGAAGTGATCCGAACGTGTAGTAACCTGAGTATTGATTCACTTTGAAGTAAAGTAAACATGCGTAACAACGGAGTTTAGTTCTCGAAACGGATACTTTGCTTCATAATGTCAAACTGAAAAATAAGAGACACTTTCCTTTTCCCGTACACCGCTGCCACCTCTAAAGGTTCCATTTTAAAGGACACTCAAATTTGTGGACAAAAATATTCACTGTGCACAACACGCATGATGATGTATATTAGTTTCGTTACCTTTGTCATGTCTTCGTCTTCCTTGACAATCTGATGTGCATATTAAAATGTGCATATTAAACATATTAGTTTCGTCCATTCACTCAAATTCCCCCTGTTCCGTTTGTTCTACCAGCAAACCAAACCAATTATCTACTTCTATATGTCCATCTACAGCTATATCTATACTCTGCAATCTTCTGGGAAGTGCATGTCAGAGGGTTCTTCCCATTGTATCTTGTACTACGAATACTTGTAGTTTAAGTCACGTATGGAACTTGGGATTAATGACTGCATAAGGCCTCTGTGCTATCTGCAGTAATTCTAATCTTGTCTTCGCGGTCTCCTAGGGAGCAGTACTTACGAGGGTGTATTATGTTCCTAAATTCCTAACGTTTTAAATTAGGTTATCAACGGATGATTGGGATTTGTCTTGATGAGCCGGTTGGTTTACGTATTTCAACACTTCCATGATGTTTTCCTCTGGGTCAAACAAATCTGTAACCATGGCAGCTGACATATTTATATCTTCAATATCCCCTGGTAGTCCTTTCTGCCATGGGTCTCGCACACAAGGACATTGTGGTAGGGTCAGTCACGCAGCGAAAAGAAATGTCATTTGTGGGTTGGCCACATTTTCCCAGTATCCTACCAACGAATCGAAGTTCGTCACTTGTTTTTCCTACAACTGGGCCTAAGCGATGATTCCATTTTATAGTTCTTAAAACTGTTATATCCAGATTCATATGAGTTGGCTGATTCCAGTTCTGACTCGTTGAATACTTTCCTTCGTTTTAAGAAGAGTACAGTTCTATATTTCTGAGCATTTGAAGCAAGTTGTCAATCACTGCACCACATTCAAATGTTAGCAAGATCTTATTGAATTTATATGTATTTTCTTGTGATAGTAGGCTTATTCATTATGGATTAAAAATGCTTCAAATGGCTCTGAGCACTATGGGACTTAACATCTGTGGTCATCAGTCCCCTAGAACGTAGACCGCTACGGTCGCAGGTTCGAATCCTGCTCGGGAATGGAAGTGTGTGCAGTCCTTAGGTTAGTTACGTTTAAGTAGTTCTAAGTTCTTGAGGACTGATGACCTCAGAAGTTAAGTCCCATAGTGCTCAGAGCCATTTGAACCATTTTTGATTGCTGAGCAGCTATTGTTCCTAAATGTACTCTATCTGCATTCACGACTGCCGTCAGATGCAACCAGTGGTGAGTCCTTGCTAGGCACGCACCTATCATGGCTGGTGCTGAGACAATGCTGGCGAAGCCATCCTGCCTCACAGTGCAAGCGGCCATACGACGTTGGTTGCAGGCCCAGCGACCACGGGAGGGGAAGCCGGTGCTACCCAGGGAGCGAACTCCTGCCTTCAATGTCTGTCTGGTGGCGCCTAGCGACTGTGATCGCTAACCGAGTCTGTGGCTAAAGGATTCTCAGTTCGATTGTCAGTCCATCGGAGCTGATGCTGACTGTACGGAGGATGTTTTCAAGGGATGACGGGCTTTGATGACGCATCGGCAGACAGTGGTAAAGTGTAGGTGCTTCTCTGGGCCATACGACGGTAGCCCGCACCACAGCTGTTGCCGGATCGAAGCACCTCGTCGGCTTGGCAGCCAATATTTACATATGCCAGGGTCAGGTGTACTGAAATGCAGGTACTCCCTGTCGCAATTCCGCAGGTGCTCTCAGACTTCGGGAATTCCGCTGTTTGGCGACTAGATGGTCGTACCAACATACAGAGAACGGCTGTGATAAGGAAATGCTGCGACAGGTGCTTGATGCAATCAGCGCGGTTAAGGCAACGTGACGTGCGTTGGCCATCGCAGTTACGAAAACTACCTTGACCTTTTACGACACAAGACTAATCGTCGTCCAGTAATTATTAAGTTTTCCTTTTCCTACTTTTTCTGTTACCCTAACATGCTATTTTTAAGCCAGGTATGAGTGTACTGTAGCACTATTCACCCTACAACTTGAACTGGAACTATTTTCATTGATTGCGTACGCCAGTAAGAATGCTGGATACAAGGTATAAAAATAGCTCACCAAACCTACTCACTTCATAAAACATTTTCCAAAACCAATAGAAAAAGCAGATCAGTAATCGAAAACCGGAATCTACCAACTAAAACGTAATACATGTGAACGAAGGTACAGAGGTCAAATCAGTAGACCATTTGACACAAGAACGTAGAGTATGTAAGGGCATGGAAGTACAGGACAAATCACTCGATTTTTGTCCAACATAAACAGCAACACCAACGTAAAATTACCACCAGAGGAAATCACATAGAGCTCACACAGTTGATACAACAAAAAACAGGTTATCTTCTACTACGTTCATAAGGCCATAAGAGAAAAGAAACAGCTCACAAATAAATGATCAGACCAAGACTGCAACCCACACACTATTTAAATTAGCATAATTTTAAATACGCTAATGGCCCTGCCGCAGGTAACACCGTTCCCGTCAGATATCCGAAGTTAAGCGCTGTCGGGCTGGGTTAGCACTTAAATGGGTGACCGCCCGGTTCTACCGAAGGGTGCGGGCAAGAGGGGGAGGGTGGGGGAGGGGGTTGCACTCAGATCTTGAGGCCAATCGAGGAGCTACTTGACTCAGAAGCAGCGGCTCCGGTCACGAAAACTGACAACGGTCGGGAAGGTGGTGTGCTGACCTCACGCCCCTTCTTAACGACACCAAGTAACGCCTTTCGACTGAGGACAACACGGCGGTCGGCCAGTAGCGCTGGGTTTTCCGAGGCCTGTTCTGACAGAGATACAGCTGCTTTTCCCCTACCGCCAATCCCCCTCATCCATTCAGTTCCCATTCACCACTACCACTAATCCTCTCCCCCCTTCCCACTCCCAAGCTCTACACATCACTCTCGCCCACCCCCACCTGCCTCGCTTACCTACTTAACATCTCTTCTCCAATTTACTTTCTCCCCCTCCCCCCTCCACAAGCCACCCGACTAAGGGAAGTGCATTCAGGGATGACAGCACAACAAAAATGTAGGGTAAGAGATAGCAGGTCCAAAGAGGAGGAAAATTTGCCAAAATTTGTTGTGACACAGAACTGTTTTTACTTCAACCTCCGCTAACAACACAGGAAAAAGAAACATTGAACTTCTCAATACATTCACTAGAGGCAAAAACACCCATGTTATAAATATATTTTTATATAATCTATACATTCTTAAATGTTGACACATTGTGTATATCACGTTCTCGGAATGAGCACAGAAGATGCTTTACAAATAACAGCGAGACGCGTCTGGTGGAAAATACGCTTCAACTGCAGTAAGATTAAGACGGAAAAACACAGCTGTTTTATGTTTAGTGATGGTCTACCGGTAACTCGCATCCTGCACCAGAAAACTTGCTATACTTGCGGAAAGTTTGATACAAATTAATTTTTAATATTAATTATGGACCATTATTATTCTTCCGTTTCTTTTTATTCAAAACATACGGCTTTCAGTCAGTACATACGGTCTATTAAAAGTTATTCGAACAGTTTATCTTTCTAAATTGTCAGAAAAAGAAGGTACCACTGCGAGACGGAATGTAACAGAAAACCTGAAATTATTATGTTAGTGCAAAAACTCCGAGAAAAAGAGAACTCGATGAGAAATTTGAGAGCAAACGACCAAAGAGTAAGAGCATCAATTAGCTCAAAGAAACTGAGTTCCGGTATCATAATACTCTTCTTAAAGACATTGACGTTCGAAGTCGGCCTAATAAATCAAAACATGGCCTATTTTTCCCAGTTCAAGATTTTAATCTACTGTTAAAAATTAGACGTCACCATTAGGATTTCCAGCCACGCACCTGAAGCATCCAAAACGAGCGAAACAGCCTACTGAGTTCATCAAGACGCTGGAATTTGTAAAGAAACAATCACTGCAGTAGGTTTTGGAGTGCGTGAAATTAGTGTACCCACAGCGCCTCGTATATCACCTTATGGAGGGATTAAACAACGAATGAAGCCCTAAGATACTTCTTTAACAATTCCAGGAGAAACGTGACAGATGACACAACACTGTGATATATGTATGCTGTTGTGATCTTCAGGCCGAAGACTGGTTTGATGCAGCTTTCCGTGGTACTCCACCCTGTGCAAGCCTCTTCATCTCCGAACAGCTCTGCATCCAACATTCCTTCTGAACCTGCTTACTGTTTTCATCTCTTGGTCTCCCTCTACGTTTTTAGCCTCCCATACTTCCCTCCAACACTAAATTGGTGATCGCTTTGTGTTTCGGAATGCGTCCTACCAAGTACCACAAATGTCTTGTCTGCCCAATTCTATTCAGTACCCTCTCATTAGTTACGCGGTCATCTGATTTTCGCGTTCTTTATATTTCAGAAGCCTCTTTTCTCTTTTTGCCTAAATTGTTTATCATCCATGTTAATCATACATGGCTACACTCCAAACAAATATCACCTGAAAAGACTTCCTAATACTTAAATCTGCATTCCCTGTTAAGAAAATTCTCTTCTTCAGAAGATCTTCTCTTGCCATTGCCAGTCTACATTTTATATCCTCTCTACTTCAGATATCATCAGTTATTTTGCTGGCCACACAGCAAAACTCATCTACTATTTCTAGGGTCTCGGTTCCCAATCTAATTTCCCAGTATCATCTGATTTAATTCGACTACATTCTATTGTACTCGTTTTGCTTTTGATGATGTTTAACTTATATCCTCTCTTCAAGAAGCCATCAATTCCTTTCAGCTGCTCTTCAAAGACTTTTGGTGTCTCTAACAGAATTACAAAGTCATTAGCGAACCTAAAAGTTTTTATTTCTTCTTCTAGAAGTTTAGTCCCTACTCCAAATTTTCCCTTGGATTCTTTTTCTGCTTCCTGGATGTACAGACTGAATAACATCAAGGGTAGGCTGGAACCTTGTCTCACTCCCTTCTCAAGCAGTGCTTCCCTCTCATGCCCCTTCACTCTTACAAGAACAGTTTGGTTTATGTTGTGAATAGCTTCTAGCTACCTGTATTTCAGTCCTTTTACCTTCAGAATTTCAAAGGGAGTATTCCAGTCAACACTGTCAAAACTGTCTCTGAGTCTACAAATGCTACAAACGTAGGTTTACCTTCGGTTAGCCCATGTTATAACACAAGTAGCAGGGTCAGTATAGCCTCTCGTGTGTTTCTGCATTTTTCCAGAATCCAAACTGACTTTGCCCGCGGTCGGCTTCTATTAGTTTTTCCATTCTTCTGTAAGTAATTCATGTTAGTGTTTTGCAAGCAAGTGTTATTAAACTGGTAGTTTGGTAGTGCATGTAATATCGTCCGAATTAACTGATCAGACTTAAAGGAACGTGCATCATCCTGCACTAATGAGCAAGAATATTGTGACCACTCACCTCCGCGAGACTGACTGCCACCTGGCGTCATTAGTGGGTGTGACGCGGTAAGAAAAGTGTATAAGGGGAACAGAGACGAATGGAGAATCATTCTGGCAACGATGCCGGCCAAAAATGGGGCACTTCACTTACATAAACGGTTTTGACAAATGGCAGATTCTTATGGCCGCCAAGCATCTAGGAAACGACGAAGCTGCTTGGCTGTTGGCCTGCTGCTGCCGTGTGCGTCTATGGAAATTTGTTGAAAAACCGCAGAACCACGGAAAGGCGACAGCGATGCATCCACCCTGTCCCCGACCCGCCTACCCCCATCCGAATCACAAAAGGTGGAGGTCGAAAGCTTTCGTGCGCTGTACAGCTAGATAGATGGGGATCTGCGGTAGATCAAACGTTGTTCAGGCACATGTGTTTCTGAACACACCGTTCAGCGAACTTTGTTGTACATACGTGTTCGATGCCTGTGTACCCGTATTTACCCAATAGCATCGTGAATAACGATTGTAATGGGCATGGTATCACAGAGATTGGAGCGTACGTAAATGGAAACGTTTCACCTGGTCGGATGAGTCAAGTTTCTCATTATACCTGGTAAAAGGTCGTACCCGGATACGCAACCACCCAGGTGAACAGCTGCCCGAATAATGGACCACACTACAAACACAAGTTGGTGACGACAGTATACCGCTATGTCGTAGATTCACATGAACTTCCATTGGAGCTTTAGTAGTTATCATTGCGAGCAAACTGCATCCCTTGATGCTTGTTGTGCTCTCCAACGGCCATGGCATCTTCCAGCGGGATAATTGCTACAGTGATTTGAGGAGCATGATAGTGAACTCACATTGATGTGTTGGTCACCAAATTCACCTGATCTGTATCCGATAGAACACAAGTGAGGATATCAAGAAAGGTACCAGTTCGCAAACTGCGGAAAAGTCCAAGACAGCCAGGAGACCACAGACAGATCAGCCCCCTGCCCCAACAATGTCTAAGGTCTTTGCATGGATAATACTATACCGATTAAGGCAGATGCTTGGGTAAAATGACATTATAAGACTTGTATTCTAGACGCACTTGCCCTCGTAGTTACAACTACTGAGAGTGATACAATAAATAGCGTACAATATGAGCCGTGGCCATTACGCTGCAGGAGAAGGCATATAAGAGTGTGGAAGGCCAAACTAATATAAAATATCGCAGCCCTTGGCGTTACCCAAATTACTTAATCACCCTGATAGACATCTTCCGGACAGAACGTTTTCCTTGAATATCTACAGCAAAAGTTCAAATACGATATATCTTGCTCAAGGAATTCTCTGTCGCCCATCCCGTTCATTTTATGTGTCAATGACCTGCCCACTGTGCCAGAAATAGTAGCGGACGACACTGCCCCACTAAAGTAGTGGACAAAGTGTAACATGATACGACTAAACGCAGACAAGTCATGCGCAGTCATTTTTACCAGAAGACCAGATCTGAGAGAGACTGCGAATTATCAACATAGAAATCCAGTGGACCAACCAGGTCAGATACCTTCTAACTAGGCAGTAAACTTATATTCGTCACACATACAAGAGAAGAAGAACATGATCAGCTGGCCACTGTGGCCGAGCGGTTCAAGGCGCTTCAGTCCGGCACCGCGCTACTGCTACGGTCGCAGGTTCGAATCCTGTCTCTGGCATGGATATGTGTGATGTCCTTAGGTTAGTTTGGTTGAAGTAGTTCTAAGTCTAGTGGACTGATGACCTCAGATGTTAAGTCCCATAGGGCTTAGAGCCATTTGAATTATTTTTGAAGAACATGATGACATTAATTCATGTTCATTATCCCTTTCTACCAACCGAGATTATGAACGGCAACACAAAATTAAGACTTTATAAAGCACCCTGACCATGACTTATGGATGTTCTTCCTGAGGTACAGCATGCCAGACAAATATGAAAACTCTTGAAGTGATTCAAAACAGATGCTTCAGTGTCATTTTGAAAGAACCCCGATGGACTAGGAACAAAAATTGCATATTGAAAGTAACGTAGTCATGATAGGCGAGCTGATTAAACAACATACCGAGAAACTGCTTGATAATGTTGAAAATCTAGACCAGCTTCTCTACATTTTGAATACACGCGAACTGTCAATCGCGAACGATGGCACTGGGTAAACGTTCCACGAGCGATAACAGAAGATCCCACATAGGAACAAAGTATAGCCAAAAGGACAGCAGGGCAATAGGGCTACAGCACAATGTCCTGTAAACATTCGAGAAATGCTAAAATGATTGTGAAACCTTCAGAGAAGGCAGAACTACTCAGTATTTTTAAAAAAATTGGGACACTTTCGGACTACGGCTCAGAGACATCTGGTGCAAAATACCTCCAGAAACCCAGGAAGGACTCGTCCAATCCATACCAAGAACAATTGCTGCTGTATTGCATTCCAAAGATAGACGCTATTAAGGAGGTGATCATAATGATTTGGCAGAGCAATCTATGTCGCTATAGTTGGGTTTAAGGCCTTTGTCATACACAAGAGTGAGCCATGTACGTGAGTAACATATAATGTCATGGTCCAACTCAGAGTTAAAGACCACTTACAAAAAAACTTTCGAAAAGGCTGCCACTACTCAATTACTGCATTTCGGACAGTTGCGTCAACAAAACAACCAACAAAGCGACAGATTCGCAATTGCCAAAAGCGTCAGAAATGTCAGTGCGGAGAGACACGTTGGATCCAAGCAAAGCCCACTAAAACAGCCGAATTAGACAGCGTACAAGCCACTCAATTCCATGAGAATCAGGGACTACACCAAGGCGTAAATAGTCCGCTTACGTGCTTCCAAGGTTACACTGCAAGTCCATAAACACGAACACCTTGCATTGGGCTACACAGCATAAACTCCAACTAGACTCGAGTGTGACTCTCTTGCTTTCCGCTGTATCCTAAGAAACGATTAGAGAGACGGGCTCTATCTAATCAAGGCTAACCAAGGCTAAGTGGGCAGTTCGAAAACCAAATGAACAAGACACGAAGGACAGAAAAAGAAAACTATTACACATAAGGTTCAAATGGTTCAAATGGCTCTGAGCACTATGGGACTCAACTGCTGAGGTAATTAGTCCCCTAGAACTCAGAACTAGTTAAACCTAACTAACCTAAGGACATCACAAACATCCATGCCCGAGGCAGGATTCGAACCTGCGACCGTAGCGGCCTTGCGGTTCCAGACTGCAGCGCCTTTAACCGCACGGCCACTTCGGCCGGCTTACACATAAGGAAACCATGGTTGAAAATCCTTTGAGCAGGCTGGGGGGGGGGGGGCGGGGGGGGGGGGACATAGAAGGTGACGGTTTAGCAACGGACGCCACCCGTACTCCCTAGATCCCATCTCACATCAGCTGTTAAAGCCATAATTAAGTCGATTAAAATAGGTAAGTTTTTGAAATAAGACAAAATTTTTAGCCTAAGAAGAAATGGATACTTGTTTATTATTATTTTCTCCATATAAAAAAACGAGCTTTCCACTTTCAATATCAAACTAGCATTTTCCGAAGTCATTCATTTAGTATGAAGGAAGTCATTCGATACAAAAATAGCGCAAATACGTGTAGTCGTGATCACACACAACATGTTCTAATTAATGTAGCAGGTAGAGGTAAATTTAATATTTTATTCACTTTCTTCATCCACAAGATTTTCCAGAGAATCGTCGTTTCACCGCATCCGAGAGGAGTGAACTCTTGCTTGACTATTGACTTAGGATAAAATTAGTTTCCTGAGTTCACTGTGTAAAACATCAGATTGTTACCTAACAGGTCACCCACCAACTAATCTAGGGAAATGAAGATGATTTGGCCGCATCATATTTCTCGACACTTGACGTTTGCACCCCTTTGCTGAGTTGATTCTGAGGAATGTCGCCGGATGGATGCACGCTAGCGTCGCTTTTACTTATAAAAGGATTTTCTCCGGCGCTTGTTCAAAAGAAGTGGAGTTGTTGGCTGAACCTCTTCATGCTACAGTTCGCTAGCCATCGTGATTGGATAGGTAGTTATAACCGGCACTGAACAGGATGGAGGGGTAATGTTAGCAAATTAATTTGTCACGCCGACGAGGTAGATGGGTGGTTACTTTCTTTATGACAAATCTAAGCGAATCTCTATTTGAAACTATTTTCATTTCTGGAGATCTCACTTGCTTGTTAAGTTTTCCGTCTATGAATGACAGATTCTTCGGCCAGAAATCATACACTATTACAACCTACTCGGTGGCCATAGTGTTCATACTGTTCCGCTACAGCGGATTTTACAGCAAGCTTTAAACGGGTGTGGTGTTCGTGCTCTTTAATCGATTCCAGTACTGTCCACGCGTCACATTATAGACATAGGCAGTGTGGAGGCGATGAAGTGCGTCTATTGTTAAGTCCGAGAAATTCATTAATCTTCCACTCACCCGAAAAATATAGTCTATATGCAAATAGTTCTGAAGGGTTTTACCCTTGCAGTCAATTCCTCTTGTCGGCTTTATTAATACAACTTCATATGAAGTTGAAAAACTCGTTATACCAGTTGGCCGTGGGATGTTATTCTCTCGATTATCAGTCCCTGCAATCAACACTTGCGTGCCTACCAAAAAATTAAGGTAGCCTCGTTTTGTAAAGAAATGTGAAAGTAATAAAATTATGTGACGAGGAAACGGCAGACGCGAAGTTCTACTGGACTCAAATAAAAACAAGAAATTTTCATTCGTAGGTGATACAAAGAGATTCTGATGTCATGAGAAGGGCAACAGAGAAAGACTAAAGCGAACTGCCACAAAGGCGCTGAAAATAAAAGAGCAGAGTAAACAGGCGGTGGGTTTTCTTTGCTGGAGGTAAAAGACTGAGTGACATGTATGGCGCTGGCGTCTGCTGCCATCTTCTTGCCCAACTTAATATCGGGCCGTAATAACGTCTGGGGAGGCCGCAGCGCACAGTGGGCCGGAAGCTCTCATTTCCGCGACAGGCGCCGCGCAGAGATTAAGAGGCGGCCCACTCCGCGGGCGCTCCCGACGAGCCGCTGGCGTTCATCCGAGGCGTGGCGGCCTGCCGCAAGCTCACCCGGCTTCTGCTCTGAGCGCTGTGTGGGCGCCAGCCGACTGTCACTATTCTCAAATCACAGCCGATATTTCTGGGGAGAATAGGTGATGTGATCACTGTAATGATTGGATTTAAATGTCGTCAGAGACGAAGCGGATGCCGACCCTTGGATTGGTTAAAAGAAAGTTAGGGCATTTCGCCTTTACCGGTTTAGGAAAATTACACGAAACAAGATCACTCTTTAAGAAAAGAGATATACACTACTGGCAATTAAAATTGCTACACCAAGAAGAAATGCACATGATAACGGGTATTCATCGCACAAATATATTATACTAGAACTCACATGTGATTACATTTTCACGCAATTTGGGTGCATAGATCCTGAGAAATCGGAACCCAGAACAACCACCTCTGGCCGTAATAACGTCCTTGATACGCATAGGCACTGAGTCAAACAGAGCTTGGATGGCGTCTACACGTACAGCTGCCCATGCAGCTCCAACACGACACCACAGTTCATCAAGAGTAGTGACTGGCGTATTGGGACGAGCCAGCTGCTTGCCCACCACTGACCAGACGTTTTCAGTTGGTGAGACATCTGGAGAATGTGTTGGCCAGGGCAGCAGTCGAACATTCTCTGTATCCAGAAAGACCTGTACAGGGCCTGAAATATGCAGTCGTACATTGTCCTGCTGAAATGTAGGGTTTCGCCGCGATCGGATGAAGGGTAGAGCCACGGGTCGTAACATATCTGAAATGTAACGTCCACAGTTCAAAGTGCCGTCAATGCCAACAAGAGGTGACCGAGACGTGTAACCAATGGCACCCCATACCATTAGGCCAGGTGATAGCCAGTATGGCGATGACGAATACACGCTTCCAATGTGCGTTCACCGCGATGTCGCCAAACACGGATGTGACCATCATGATGCTGTAAACAGAACCAGGATTCATCCGAAAAAATGACGTTTTGCCATTCGTGCACCCAGGTTCGTCGTTGAGTACACCATCACAGGCGCTCCTGTCTGTGATGCAGCGTCAAGGGTAACCGCAGCCATGGTCTCCGGACTGATAGTCGATGCTGCAGCAAACGTCGTCGAACTGTTAGTGCAGATGGCTATTGTCTTGCAAACGTCACCATCTGTTGACTCAGTGATCCAGACGTGGCTGCACGATACGTTACAGCCATGCTGATAAGATGCCTGTCATCTCGACTGCTAGTGATACGAGGCCTTTGGGATCCAGTACGGCATTTCGTATTACCGTCCTGAACCCACCGATTCCATATTGTGCTAACAGCCATTGGATCTCGACCAACGCGAGCAGCAATGTAGCGATACGATAAACCGCAATCACGATAGGCTACAATCCGACCTTTATCAAAGTCGGAAACGTCATGGTACGCATTTCTCCTCCTTAAACGAGGCATCACAACAACGTTTCACCAGGCAACACCGGTTAACTGCTGTTTGTGTGTGAGAAATCGGTTGGAAACTTTCCTCATGTCAGCACATCGTAGGTGTCGCCAACGGCGCCAACCTTGTGTGGTGCTCTGAAAAGCTAATCATTTGCATATCACAGCGTCGTCTTCCTGTCGGTTAAATTTCGCGTTTGTAGCACATCTTCTTTGTGGTGTAGCAATTTTAATGGCCAGTAGTGTACATATGCATACTTCGGCTAGTGGAAGTCTTAGATCATTAATTGACCACATTTTGGTAAATGAAAAAATAGCCGGTCAAGTAAGGGAAACAAGAGTTTTCAGAGGACAAGGTGTAGGATCAAATCACTATCTAGCAGTCTTCAGAACAGATCGTTTTGCGGAATAGAAGAAGATTACAAAGCGAATAAGCAACAAACATGAGCGAACCGTTTAAAAAGTATACTTGCTTGAAGAGGATAGCATCACAGACTTTTATCAAAGTAGGTTGAACAAAGAGTTATAAAACTTGCAATATAGTATTTGATAATATAGAAGAAGAATGGCAAAACCTAAATCATGCGATCGATGGAGCAGCAGGACAAGTTCTCGGTGAAAGAAAGAAAAACAAACAAAACAATAAACAAAAAAACAAGGAAAAGGAAGCACCTAAAAATTGGGACTGAGGATATAACGGAAGTTGTTGGAGAAAAACAGGACGCATATATAAGACACTTAAGCAACCGCGCAGCTGTAGAGAAGCAGTCCTATAAGGAGAGAAGAAATATTGATAAATATGTAGTAAGCAAAGCACATGAAGAAAATTTCGATAGATTTATTTATAATATCGGAATGATGTCCACTGGAGACAGAAATGGTGTATCAGCGTTTAAAGCGTTAAAAACAACATAAAATGAAAGGATACAAATAAACAGCATTGACACTTTATGTTACAGTGTGATCAAGACGGACCTGTGATTATGAGCGTATGGCATTGTTGGCCGGGAGGCCCCATGAGGGGAAGTTCGGCCGCCGGATTGCAAGTTCTTTTGAGTTGACGCCACTTCGGCGACTTTGCGCGTCAATGATGATGAAGACACAACACCCAGGAATCACGAGGCAGAGAAAATACCTGACCCCGCCCGGAATCGAGCCCGGAACCCCGTGCGCGAGAAGCGAGAACGCTACCGCAAGACCACGAGCTGCGGACAAGACGGACCTGAAAATTAAAGTGTCAAAAATATGATCACGGACTCATTTTCAGACTTTATGTCTGCAATTGATAAACAGCATTGAACAAGAACAATGGGCAAATTATAACAAAAGATTACGGCATAATGACACAGCAAAAGAAACTGAAATTGAACCAATAAATGAGGAACGATTGGATGATGAAATAACGTCAGACTGAACATCACTTAAGAACAGAAAAGCGACAGCAAGATATGTTGTTCATGCTGGACTGGTAAAATATGGAGGAATGATGCTACATCTACGACTGCTACATCTTTTAAACGAATGTTGGAAGAACAAGAGTACAGCTAGAGTAATATCAGTTTTTTTTAAAAAAGGACATAGAAGCCCAAGCAGTAACTACAGAGGAATAAGTTTACTGGGCTCAACATACAAGATATATATTAAGATTTTAAACACAAGACTTAAAAACATAACGGAAGTATTACTGCGCGAGGAACAATTTGGTTTTAGGAAAGGACGCTATATGATAGATGCAGTTTTTACTTTACAGCAGATAATACAAAAACGTTGATAATATAAATAAAGAAACGTATATTGCTTTTGTCTATTAAAAGAAAAAAGGAAAAAAAGCTTTTGACAATGTCAGTAGGAGTTGCCGGTATCTGAAACATCTAATAAATGGAATAAAAAAGTTGGTCTCAGAACAGGACTGCCACTTTGCATCCAAACGGAAGAATGTTAGTGAGATACCAAATAACAAATGTGTACTGCTGTGTGTTCCCAAGTTTGTTAAACATTCACATATATGACATAAAGGGAAACAGAATCCCAAAAGTTATTTACCTAGACAGGAGGGCTCTTTTAAATAACTTACTGTACACTGACGATGCAGTGATCCTAGCAGATAAACAAGACGACCTTCTGGGAAAATCATTTTTACTGAAACGAATAAGTACGAAATCTTTCATTGAGGTCTGACCAGGAAAACTACGACAATGATATTCGTAAGGAAAGGACACGTTAGAACCAAAGTAGTCCTAGATCAGAAGATTTTAGAGCAAGTAAACCAGTTCAGTTACCTAGGATGCGAGGTAGCATATGCTACAGCAAAGATACAGAAATTAAGCTTTGTAAACTCAGCCGTGTATGTGCAACTACTAACAGAAACCATAAAAATAAAACTCGGGAAGGCACTGAAATTAAATTTTACAAAACAGTTGCTTTATGGAAGTGAGACGTGGATGATTAGCAAAAATTGAGAAAGCCGTATTCAGGCTCAAGAAATTAAATTCTTGAGACGATTTAAGAGTTGAACAATGGGAGACAGACGAAGAAATCAAGACATAAGAGAAGAACTAAAAATGTTTAGTCTAAGTAATAAAATTCTAGATTGTAGTGACACTCACCTTAAAGGCTAGAAATGAGAAGTGCGAAGGAAGAAGAGATAAAGGAAGATTCCGGCAACGGTGGGTACCGTGACAGTCAATATTACCTAATACCTGAAGAGAAGACGCAGAAAAACATAAATCACGACAAACGGACGGGTATATGAACATCGTTCCTCTAGAAATTGTGTCCAATGTCTTACACACTCCACCACCTCGGCCAGTGTGGCCTTTGTTTTGTCTTCACTGAAAGGAAATTTTCAGGTATCTCACCGGACTCTATGACGGAGCGGTTCTGGGCGCTTCAGTCCGGAACCGCACTGCTGCTACGGTCGCAGGTTCGGGCATGGATGTGTGTGATATCCTTAGGTTAGTTTGATTTAAGTAGTTCTAAGTCTACGGGACTGATGACGTCAGATGTTACGTCCCATCGTGCTTAGAGCAATTTTTCAAGCACCTGCCTTTGTAAGCCATGTCTTTGAAATTTTAGTTATTGTTGTGCATTTAGTTGTTCGGTGATGTACTTTTAAGAGAGACGACTTAACAAATGATCGTGCTCGACTTAGAAATAAAGCATGTAATTAATTGTTCGTGGTGTGTGTAATTAATCACCACCGACTTGATAATTACACATGATCAGAATATGTTATCAGTATAGCGCCTGCCGATTCATTGGCATGGACTGTGTGGTCTGCACAGAATATTTTTGTTTTCCTTTAATTTAATTTGTATGTTGTAGCGCCCAAAGCTCATGTGTAAATCTGTTCACTATAAAAAGAGTTAGTGACGCTTTGCATGACCGCCAGTCTTTCTACAATTAAACTGTTCTACAGGTTTAATTTAATTTGGTATAGCTACCTAAAAAGAGAAAGAAACAAATCTTATAAGTGATTCTATAATTATTAGCGTCAATCTCTTATGTCAAATGGATATTCCTGTACAGGACATCGTGTTTAAATATGGTAACAATAGAGGTAGATTGCGTAATAATTACATCAAAAATATTTTATAAACATACATTTGACCTATTGAAAAGTTTATGCATGAAAGACCCGCGTCGTTGTATACGAAATTCTGACAATGACTATCTGTCGTGGTGACTTTTAATAATTTTGCTAAATTTACTTCACCTTGTACACTTTTCGCGCTAATTAAGGCAATAAACGCATGGTCTTTTTCGAATGTACTTCTCAACGAAACGTGATCCTGCTTTCATAATGAAATATTTTTATAAACATTTTCATCCCCTGTTTCACTCGATTAGTTGTTTAATTTCCAAAGAAGACTGAGAAACGTACTTTTTTATTTCAAACTGGGAAGTCAAATACCAATTTTCATAACATAGCTTCAAAATCGCTTTAGTAGTTCTGTAATACTGATTTATTTTTAAAAACTCTTTCACTCTCTTTATTACCCCCTTAGGGGCCGAGTTTTCAAAAACGCTGAAACACGTGTTTTTTATTTCTGACCGAGAAAACAAATATCAAGTTTCGTAGTACTAGCTTCAAAGCTGTCCTGATATTGACGTAATATCAAAAACATTTCGTATCATATTTTACCTCCTTAAGGGTGACATTTCGGAAATGTCATTTTTAAACAATTCCTACAGTATAAGATCAACAGCCTCTTTGTTTTCACGCAAGGAAATATTTTCATAAAAATTTTCTTCTCCTATGGATCCCCCTTAGGTACTGAATTTCCCAAAATACTCAAACAAGTATTTTTTCTTGTTTATAACTGAATAGATAAATACTAATTCTCATAATGTAGCTTTAAACATGCTACTATCATAATTAACATTTTCATAAGGACTTTCATTACCTGTTTCATCCCCTTAGAGGTTGAATTTCGAAAAACAGTGAAACATTTCTTTTTATTGCCAATCTAGTAGCCAAATTCAAATTCTCATAGATATAGGTTTAAAATGCTTTCATAACGAAATATTTTTGAGAGACATTCCATCCCCTACTTCGCCTACGTGTTTTCAAAAACAGTAAAAGATGTATTTCTTTATTTCCAAAAGAGAAGTCAAGCAAAGCTTTATTAGCTCTTTAGCAATAAAAAAAAAATTTACCACTATTTCACCCCCATAGGGGCTAAACTGATACATTCATTTCTTTTTTTCTGGCTGAGGATCCATGTATCAGTTTTCGCAGTTCTAGCTTCGAAGCTCTCTCAATAGCGGCATATTTTCAAAAAGGTTTCATCCCCTAGTTCATTTCCATAAGGGTGGAACTCTGAAAAATCCCTTCTTAAACAATGCCTTCAACATAAGATCAACCCCATCTCCAAATCATTAGCGGTTTGGTCTGGGTGATGACGAGTCAGTCAGTTAGGATATTTTCTTTTTCTATTCAGAGGCACCAATGCCTGTCCCTAACCATGCCTTCCACATCCACACTTTCGCAACACACACTGGAAAGTTGTCATTCCGGAGAAGCCACTATTTAGTTGGTTTTCATTCTACTTCTACTACGGTCTCATATAGGTTGTTACGTCACATAAATAATAGCAAGTAAGTAACTTCAGCGTTGCTTCGACTTGAAAAGCTAACACTCTCTCCTCCCTCATAAATTGGATGCATATTATTATTAATTAATAACGGTTCGTTTTCTTAATATCATCCTTCCCCTTAACACCGTCTTTATCTTTTACTGCTACCGTCACCCATCCGAACGTCCCGACCAACACTTTTAACTCCAGACGCCAACCAACACACATGCCCGTCCGTTACGTGCTGGTTCACTGCCCTTAGAACTTGACAATGTTCCTGCCGCCAAAAAAGGGTACGCAGCATACACAATGTTCCAGAATATTAGACTCGCCGGCTAGAGCATGTTAGCCTAGGATTATGAGTATATCAGACACAGTCTTCTGACAGCCTTCATACAGACGTGTCAAGTCGCTTGAGGAAAAACGCTTGCTTCTATAAAAAGTGTTCGCGTTAAAAGGAAGACACATCAGTTTGGATAATCGTCTCAGTAGATGTCAAAAATTAGAATCCATTATGTCCACTGTGGATTTAAATTAGCGATCTATTTCGGTGCAGTGAAACCAATCACTTTTTTAATCTTGATTTTTTTTTTGGTACCATTCACTAGTTTTCAACACATTGCATGCATATCATCAAAAAAAATGTTCAAAGGTGTATGAGATCTTATGGGACTTAACCGCTAGGGTCATCAGTCCCTAAGCTTACACACTACTTGACCTAAATAATGCTAAGAACATACACACACCTCCATGCCCAAGGTAGGACTCGAACCTCCGCCGGGACCAGCCGCACAGCCCATGACTGCAGCGCCCTAGACCGCGCGGCTACTCCCGCGCGGCACTAATCATCAAATGGATATGTTACAAAAAAAAAAAAAAAAAAAGGTTCAAATGGCTCTGAGCACTATGGGACTCAACTTCTGAGGTTATTAGTCCCCTAGAACTTAGAACTAGTTAAACCTAACTAACCTAAGGACATCACACACATCCATGACCGAGGCGGGATTCGAACCTGCGACCGTAGCGGTCTCGCGGTTCCAGACTGCAGCGCCTAGAACCGCACGGCCACTTCGGCCGGCGATATGTTACAAGAACATTATTATACCAAGTACAACTCCACTATGTGGTCGTGTTGAATGTACTGCCTCATGGCATCCATGGCAGATTCCTTCTACTAATGTCCATTTTGCAGATTATACACGTTCATTGTTTACTACTGAATACTGTGTATGTGTATGTAGTCTGCGAAATCTGTGTTATGAGAATGAAATGTGCCTTGGATACCATGAAGCAATTCATCCACCACAACGATAGCGTCTAGATGCACATGTTTCGAATAACGTGCCTGTAACATCCCCATTCGATGATAGGCCTGCAGTGGCTTGGAAACTAGTCTTTGGAACAGAAAGTAGTATCAAAATTGAAAAAAGCGTCTAATTGCTACAAGAAGTCTAGGAGTCTCACTCACCGTTTGTTGTGCCGTCTTATCCGACGATCCGAAGATTGCGAAGGAATCGACGTCCGCCACACGCGTCGCCAAATAAAAGCTCCTATCTCCTTGGAGATTATGTGGGTTAGTTAATGATCATTATGTTACATTCCTGTTGTTTTAGTTAACCATATATATCCAGACTTCGTTCATTGTTGAATGCAATGG
The DNA here is from genome assembly GCF_021461395.2 of Schistocerca americana. Classification (NCBI taxonomy): domain Eukaryota; kingdom Metazoa; phylum Arthropoda; class Insecta; order Orthoptera; family Acrididae; genus Schistocerca; species Schistocerca americana. Next base: position 1,095,340,233 of record NC_060119.1, on the reverse strand, counting down.
TGTGGTACTAACTGATGGAGACACGTTAAGAACTGGTAAAATTTAATTTATTTCCTTTATCACACTGCACAAACATAAACACACTATTATTCAAACTGTGTGCCACAACTATTAAACATAGAGATAAATCCTTCGCTACGCAGCCGCCTTTGGCTCACGCAGCCTACAATTTCCACAGGCTCTCAACAGCTGCCTCTACTAGCGACTCTCTGCGCCACTGGGCATTGTCGCCCTCCAAAGATCAACCATTTACAGATTCTACACACACTGTAGGAGCGTAGAAGCGGTTAGTGTGTGACATAAATCGCAGCAAGCGTATCTTTTGATTGCGTTATCTTAGAAGCTAATGTTTATTATACCGCCAATGGACCATCGATCTTGAAATGTGATATAAACTTTTTGAGACGTCTTCCCGTTCCTGAGAGAAAGTGTTTTTTTAACAGTCGGACTGACAGACAGACGGACAACAAATTGATTCTTTAGGATTTCCGTTTTACGGATTGACATTCGGAACGCTAAAAAGGGTCATAAAATTCAACAGAACTCTGTCACAAGTGTACTTATAACAGGTTTCCGGGCCTCGGTCCTGTTTGTGGGGCGGGCGAAAGCAGGAGCGTTTCTGAAGTCAGCGGAGGCGCGCCGCCTCCCGTGGAGGGCTGTTATTCCTCAGCGTTGCGACACTCGCGCCGCTCATTGTTTTCGTTATTGGCCTGCTGCTTAATAATGGCGCCAGAGGCCGGCGGCTTGGCGGCGCTGAGTGCCGGCGCATTGTTCGCGGCATTCCGTCGGCGCGCGACACCGGATTCTGATTGTGTGGCTGCCGCCTGGCTCACGGGAGCGCAGCACAGTACTCTGCCCTCTTTCCCCGCTCCCCCCCCCCCCCCCCAACCCCTGGCCAAACCTCTCTCTGTCGCTGTGACGTATACCGTCCTGTCGCATAATGCTAATCCGCAGAGTGTACGTGCACGGGCGGTTCTGCGAGGCGCGAGATTCGTACGCACCTTTGAGCGCAGCCGCCGAGCAGCTGCATTGTCGCCACTCTGTCGCCCCTAACAAACCCTCTGACAGTCGCCGGTCAACCATTAACGCTGCAAGTCCTCTGATACTTTAACCTGCGGCGCCGCCCGACAAATGAAATGACTCAGCCAGCGGAGCGTTCAATTCGATGGCGCGAATACGCTGTACGCGCTCGGACGCGCGGCGCGTGAATTAACATTGCGCGCAACGTTATTCCAGCCGCCGGGGATCCCAGCCAGTGCCCTTAAGCGGGCAACGGCCGCACTTCGCTCACATAATACTCTTGTGTCCGTTCGTGCTGCACAAAAGCGCCAGTAAACCTACGTAAATGCGGACTCGCAGCACTGGTTGTATACGTGTACAGTGGTTGAACAAAATAATGGCGAAGAGTGCGGCTGGCACGAATAAAGTGCTGAACCCGCTCCCTCTGGCAGGCTCCCTTGTAGAGATTAAAGAAAAAAGGTTCGTGAATAATAGAAAGCAGAATTATATATTATTCTTTGTTAAATACCGGTTGAACCAGAACTCCACAGACAATATTTCGGAGGTTGTTGAGGGATATTTTCTGACTACTTCCGTATATGGGAGATGCGGTCTTCGGTGGCTCGTTAGAGAGTAATAAGGTCATTATGAGTTTCTCTCTATGTTACCAGAATTGCCTTTGTTTCTGTGGAAACACTTTCACATCTGTGAAAAAGCCTGTAATAGGCAATCACCAGTTCCGGGAACAGTTAAGCATAGCGCTGTCATACCATTTTCCCCTTGCATTCAGTGAAACCATATAGCAGATGTATTTGGGCTGATTCTTCGCCAGTGCCCTAATCTTACTGTTGTGCGTCGCTGTTATCGTACAACTAACACTGCCTGAAGAAAACTCGAGACAGAACCGAGCAGTACTGAGTGCGTGCATGAGAACCAAAAGTAATGTAGGCCTTACTGTTGTTCACAGCAACTACCGTGACTCAGTGGAACAAGTTTCCTTCTAAACGAGACGCAGAGCACGTACCGTCGACATTCGCACTGTTGTGCAGATATTTTCAGTGCAATATCGACACAAGGGGTAAGAAATCAAACGAAATGCCATTATGTACGTCTGCAGGCTTTCGTGGCCGTAGTCACTGAAGATAATATCTTCTGGGTTATGAAGCCGCGTCTTATTTCTTCTACACGATTTTCTTCTTGACCTTGGATTGTCCACGGTTGACGGAACCGTATCAAATACCGATGCCGTGTTGTCTTCTAAAGGGGGAGTTTTGCCGCGTTTATGCTGGAGAAGTGTTTTTTTGGGGAGGGTGGGTGGGCAGGGGGGGGGGGGGGGAGTCATCTGACTGGTTTGATGCGGCCCGCTAACGAATTCCTCTCGAGTGTCAACCTCTTCATCTTAGAGTAGCACTTGCAACCTACGTCGTCAATTACTGGAGATTATTGCGGGTTATTGAGTGAAATCCCTGTGGCTACTACTGTAGTAGGCCCATCGTCACTGGATTAAGTATTCCAGCTCTTACCCCGGAGAAAAGTCATTGGTTAAATATTGGTTAAATTTCTTCCGGCTGCTATTGGTAGGCTACCGTCATTGGGGAGAAGCGAATCGAGCAGAACAAGAGAGGGGGAATGTTTTTCTAAAAATATTATTGTCCACGGCGGAGGCTTCCTGGAAGTTGTTTTTATTGCTCGCACACCGCGGCCGCGTATTCACTACGGATGGCGGGGTTCCACGAAGCCGGACTCCTGTAGCCGTCCTCTCAATTGTAGTTTCATACGTTCTTAGAAATATCAGGTGCTTTTCGCACTCTTCCTCTATCAATGTTGGTTTCCTTAGGCACCACATTTCACTAGATTTTTCGCCACCATGGACGTCTCAGTTGGTTTTATGCGTGTGTGGCGTTTGTGTTCCTCCATATCTTTTCAACAGTCCCCCCCCATTTCGCATACATACACTTTGCCGCAGGCAAAGGTCGTTTCATAGACGCCCGTGGTGTGAAGGTAATCTGGTGCAACTGTTTTCCATCGTAAAAAAACAAAAAAATGTTATTTTGCCTTCACCCACAAGATTTTACTTTAATTATTCTATAACGAGCCACCGGAGACTAAAAGGTTCTTATAGCAAAATATTTTGAAAACATCTCTGAATCACTGCCGAAACTTTCTCTGTGCTACTGTACTGTACTGTACTGTAGACGGAGAAGGAATCCTTCCAACAAATCGCTGAAGCATATGGCACACAATAATCCGTTGGCACTCTACGAGGTCAGTTCAAAAAATTACGGAAAATTTAGTGCCAATAATGTGTTGGAGCGAAATGCGGTTGACATCCCTGCATACGCCTGCGTCTAATGTGTAACTGCTAGAAGTTTCATTGTTGTATGTCTGTTCGTTATTGTTCAGTGCTGTACTGAGTAACACTTTGCGTCGCACAGTTTGCGAATTTTGAGATGGCAGAGTTAGAAGAGCAATGCATCTGCATTAAATTTTGAGTAAAACGTAAGAAAACGTTTACAGAGACCGACCAAATGATGGAGGGAGCCTACGGTGATGAGTGCTTAAGCCGTCCTCGGTGTTACGAATGGTTCAGACGGTTTAAAAATGGGCGGACGGGAGCTAAAGATCACCTTTATTCAGGACGCCCTTCGACATCTACGAAGTTCATCATGAACTAGTGCCACTGTGACAAACTATTAATCAGTGATACTATTGGGACGTGTTGCAACACCTTCGAGGAAATGTGAGAAGGTTCAAATGGCTCTAAGCACTATGGGACTTAACATCTGAGGTCATCAGTCCCCTAGACTTAGAACTACTTAAACCTAACTAACCTAAGGACATCTCACACATTCATGCCCGGGCAGGATTCGAACCTGCGACCGTAGCAGCAGAGCGGTTCCGGACTGAAGCGCGGCCGGCCGAAATGTGAGAAGGAAACGACCTGCAATGCGGCGAGACAATTCATGGCTCTTGCATCACGATAACGCATCCGAACATTCATTCCTGCTGGTGCGTGACTATTGCACAAAAACGAAATAACTGTGCTGGCTCATCCTCCGCACTCCAAAGAATATGCCCCCGCGGACTTCTTTATTTCCGAATTTGAAAGGACGAATATCTGCAACGATAGAAGAGATAAAAGAAAATTCTCAGGCAGTGCCTCACGCGATCCAACAAGATGCATACCAAGACTGCTTCCGGAAGTGGAAACGGTGTTGGGAGTCACGCATCAACTGTGAAGGACGTATTTCGGAGACCAAGCACTGCAAGTAAAAGGTAAGCGCAGAAAAGTTTTGTGGAAAAGTTTAGGAGTTTTTTGAGCTAGCCTTGTATCCACCACAAATTAATACTCACGTCAGTGTGTCTTGGTGGATTTGCGTCTTCATACAATGCTTATACATATATTTTTTGTGACTTTATCAGTGCCGTACGACAAAACTGATAACTTGAACTTTTCATGAGTTTACGCTATCAATTAGGATTTTAATGCTAGCAGCATAGGATACTGCAAATCGTTCTCTTAGGCAATCATAGCTCTCAAGTTTGTATAGAGGCATGGGAGGTAGCCACATGTAAACTTTTATTATACCATCCAATCACTAAATTGTTCTTCCGTTCCCGTAACAGTAAACACACCAGTTGACAAAAAAGTGAAGCAGTCAGAAGACATGTTCGGATGTCAATGTAACTTCGTACATGTACGCTCCATCAACACACATGTTGCAATTCCGTGTGACCGGATGGCCGCCAGAGTAAATTAGTGCCATTTGGCTTTGTATTGGTGCCAGGTCTGTAGGATATATTAGATTAGGGACGTGAACAGCGTCAGATGTCACTACGAAGCACATGGAGCACATGGATGTGCTGTATATCCATGTGATACGGCGTTATCAGCAAATGTTTTAAAGAGACCACTTTGTGGGTTTCCATACTGCTGACTAGTCGAATTGTTTGATGTCCAGATTCTTAGGTCATTTAGATGTGGCAGTGACCCGACGTTGGACAGCGTGGGAACGTGGGAGCAGGCTTACATCAAAGTTCCCCTTGACCACATCTGACTAACACAAGTGAGGATCACTGCACTGTGCACCAAGCACATCCTAACCACTGTACTTCTGCGCCTGCCATCTGCAAACAAGTGATGGGCTCCCTGATTGACTCTCAGCAACATTTCGCGTGGTCCTGAACGACTGGTCAGAGACTAATAAACAGCTGGGTTACGATATTTCAGTCCCAAGCGTAGCTGCCGTTCGCACTGCAACACAAACAGCTGCGTTTGGAGCGGTGCCGTGACCGAAAAGCGAGGAATTCTGCTGAATGGCGTCACACTGTGTCAGGGATAAATCGCGGTTGTGCAATACCTCGGATAAGCATCGTCGGCGAGTATGGCCGGTCCGGGGGCAAGGTCCCGTTCTCATAACGTGAGGTGCAGTCGTCTTACTCCTGGTATCGGGTATGACTTCAGCCCAGGGCTGGAAGTTACTGAGGGAACTCCGACGGACAAGATTACGTCAAGGACATCCCGCGTCCTCGTGTCTTAACTCTCATGCGACAAATTTTCTCCACACATGCTACGTATCTTTATGAACCGTCAGCGTTATGTTAATGTACTCCCGCGGGCAAGAAGATATGTCTCCGATAGAACACATGTGGGATCTACCCGAACGTAAGATCCATGACATCACGCTCCGGTCACAAGAAATGTGATCTGCTTGGCTCGGGAGAGAATACAGTGAATTCATGATATCCTAACCAACAAAATCACTTAATGCAACCAGGGCAAAGCGGGTGCAACGTCTTACTGGTAAGTGGGCTCGTACTGCCAAGTTTTTGTCAACTTCGTTAAGTTTCCTTTTGTTTCCTCCCCCCCCCCCTTTTTAGTGTGTCTCTTTTTTTTGTCAGGCAGTTATGTTTTGCGTTCACCACCGTTAAACTGATAATATAAAAAATCTATGTAAGTTCTTATAATGTAAATAAACTCATACGAGTATTCACGAATAAGTCTGACAACAATGATTGAATGATCCTTAAAACGTATCCCCTTTTGTGGATCGCTGCTCTTCTCCATCTTTCCGTATCTCGTGCTAATCTTTCCATCTCTATGCAACGACGACATCCATTACCTGCAATAACGTGTTGTACATATTGTAGACCCTGTCGACCATTTTTCTTTCTCGTACAATTCACAGCCTTAACTATTCCTACACGTTATGAAGGTAATTACCTAGACCTTCTGTGGTCTCAGAATCCAAATATTCAAGAAAAGAAAAATGAAGTAATCGGTTTGGGTTAAGCACTGAGAATCTGTAGGATACAGCCCGCTCTTTGAATAGCAGTTGATAAATGTTCGCCGTTTTTATTGTTGGCTGAATAGTGGTTCTGGTAAAGACCACTTTCTCATTGTTTTCCTGTTAACTTTCGTTTTAAGCGATTGTAAAGCACTATAAAGAATAGATATGGTTTTTTATTGAACAGAAAGACTTGAGCCGGCCGCAGTGACCGAGCGGTTCTAGGTGCTTCAGTCCGGAACCGCGGGCCTGCTACGGTCGCAGGTTCGAATCCTGCCTCGGGCATGCATGTGTGTGATTTCCTTAGGTTAGTGAGGCTTAAGTAGTTCTAAGTTACAGGGGACTGATGAGCTCAGATGTTAAGTCCCATAGTGCTCAGAGCTTTTTCTTTTTTTTTTTTTTTTTTTTTTTTTTTTTTTTTTTTTTTTTTTTTTTAGTGACTTGTCAGTACTGTGCTGTCACAATCACTATCAGCTTGCACCCGAAGAATATAACTGATGACCAATGCAAGCAGTATAATCTGATGCATGTGGAGCGCATATTGACTGATTTGAATTTTGTTGTAAAGAACGGTAACAGGTACCATGTGTAGCAATGTGGCGATATGTACTTTGACGTTAAATGAGATTTTCACTCTGCAGCGGAGTGTGCGCTGATACGAAACTTCCTGGCAGATTAAAACTGTGTGCCCGACCGAGACTCGAACTCAGGACCATTGCCTTTCGAAATCAAGTGCTCTACCATCTGAGCTACCGAAGCACGACTCACGCCCGATCCTCACAGCTTTACTTCTGCTGTGCGCACCGCGCTCGGCCGTCCACGCCGCTGCGCGCGCGGAGTGTTTTGTTTACTTCCTCGTCACAGCGCTTCTCAGTCGAACACGCTCTAATGGCCAACTCTTACAGGAAGAACGCTCTTAAGTTCACCTTCTCAAATGAATACGCACGACCCAAAGCACTGGCCGTCGAACGCTTCCTACGCGAAGACGTGAAGATCCCGCGTGACGAACTCATCGGCATACACCTATCGATCATTAGCAGCGTCGTTTATGTTAAGATGACATCCGACGCTGCCTGCAACGAGATTATTCAAAGGACGCGACAAGGACTAAAATTTCGGCACTCCGACGGAAACGTCGGGCCTGTGGATGTCGACCATGCAGGACTTGGCCTTCGGACGATTCGTGTATTCGAACTGCCTTTCGAGGTGAATGAAGATGAAGTCATCGCGGCGATAAGCCCGTTCGGAAAAGTCCAGAGCCACGTAGCCGAGACATGGGTACAGTTTACGACGTATCCGGTGCTTAATGGTGTGAGACAAGTCAGAATCGATCTCAAACGGCACGTTCCGTCGTACATTTCTATCGGCGGTTGCCGTGGGGTGGTCATTTACGACGGACAACCTCGAACATGTTCCGGTTGTGGCAAAGAAGGCCACGTCCGTAATGAATCCCAGCAACGCCGCATCACACAACTAAGGCCCGACGATACGAACACCGACAGAGCCGCGACCACCCTTCCAGTCACCTATGCGGCGACACTGCACGTCCAGCCCTCACAAGGCGCCGTTCATGAGCTTCTCTCTGGTCCGATACACCCGGAGGCGTCCCAGCACCTTGACACCGGCGATGCCGCCCGTGAATATGTCCAACAGCCGGACACACCCACGCTAGAAGGTCACAAGGATACCAATGAGAGTGTTCTGGAGAATAAAGACCGCATCATAGCACCCGTGGCTTTTGTACCGGAACGACATGAATCTCTTCCTTCCTCCGACACCGAAACTCATTGCCGAAAGCAGAAGTCGCCCAAAAGACGAAAAAAACGCCGCAAGACATCAGACTCGACCATTGAGCGCCCTCCGCAGGACGAAGAGATGTCACATCACTCCGACGGAGAACACGATAACACTTTCTCCTCTGCCACGGAGACGCGTCATCCACAAGACGGTGAACCGTCCAACAGAGATCGTGTGCAAGCCCCGCGCCCAGAAGCCATGGATCATAGCACGCCTGTTGTCACCGACGCCATTGAGCCGACTCGGCCAGCGCTGCCACCTCTCGCCGATGTCAAACCTGTCGGACACTTTTCATGGGCGGATGACACGGATTTCCCACCTCCATCTGATGCGGAAATAAGATCTGTTTATCCGTTAGACCAAAGCTAAAATGGGGGAAGTTTCTACGGCGACTCTTGCGACTTCTATGGACTTCCAGCATCCACCACAACAATCTTCACCAGCTACGAACCTACCGGCAGCACAGATCTCCCATCAGGCGTACAGAATAGCTACTATCAATACTAATAATATCGGCTCCCACACTAAACTTCAACTGCTCCGTGACACGCTAAGAGCAGCGGACATCGACATCGCCCTGTTACAAGAACTGAGGACAGCGACTTGGACTGGGTGTTATGGATATGAGACGTACGCCGCCCCTGCAGCTATGGAACACACAGGCGCAGCCATCCTCCTCCGAGAAGGAATTGCAGTTTCCGATGTCGCATACCTCCCAACAGCGCGAGGGGTGGCCATAACAGTTGAAGGACTCAAAATCATAAATCTCTACGCCCCATCGGGCACTGATAAACGGAGGGATCGCTCCCAGTTCTACGCAGAAGATATCACGCCTTTATTCCTCGGTCGATACGATCATCTCATCGTAGGTGGAGATTTCAACTGTGTTCTCGAGCGCACAGACCAATACCCCCATTTCACCACAAGTCCCGAACTTCGCTTCCTCGTCCGCCGCCTTCGTCTCCTCGACACTTGGCGAGTGGTACACGGCGACCGTCCGGGGTAAACACACATCACGAGCCACTCCGCCAGCCGACTTGATAGAATATACGTCTCTAACGCTCTAAAATCAGTTCTCCTCGACGCGGAACGTTGGCCGTCTGCCTTTTCGGATCATGACATCTATATCTGTACCACGAACCTACGTCGACAATCTATATGGTGCAGAGCAGGACCTTGGAAACTCAATGTCGCGCTACTGCGGGACCCTGAATGTCGACAACAGGTCACCGACACGTGGCACATCTGTGTTCAACGCATTATGCGTTACGAGACCACACTGCGGTGGTGGTTGCTGTGCGCCAAACCGGCCATCCGACGCACATTGAAACACTATGGCAGAGCCAAAGCCAGGTGGAATCACCATACAACTGATTTCTACTATAGCGCTCCACGTGAACTCATGGATCATCCTCCATCCCCGGATCGCCTCAAAGAAGCTCAACGCATCAAGGCAAAGACTTTATCCTTGAGCAGATGACGTCTAGAGGGAGCCATTGTCCGAGCCCGCAGCCAAGACAGGATTAACGGTGAAGAACCTTCTATGCATCATATTGTCCACAACGTTCGTCGACGCCGACAGGCTTTAATGACAACTTTAGACTTACCTAATGGACGACGGCTGACTTCGCAAGCTACCATTGTGGATGCATTCACAACGCACTATAGACTTTTCTATCAAGAAGTACCTGCCGGTGCAGAGGCCATTGCTGAGGTTGCACGGGAGACACTTGGTACTCTAAACGCAGCAGCTGCAACCCTCCTGACTGCTGAAGTGACCACCGACGACGTCCAAGGCGCTGTGGCCAGGGGGTCTCTGAATCGATCTCCCGGCCCGGATGGTTTACCTCTCGAATTTTACAGAACCTTCCAAGATTTGATGATACCACGATGGAAGGACATGTACTGGGAACTTTCGTCCGGCGCGGCGAACCCGCCACCAATGTTCATGGAAGGCTTACTTGTACCAGTTTCGAAACCCGCAGGAGGAACACGACTCGACAGTTATCGGCCGATCACGTTACTCATTTCGGACTTCAAGATTTTCACACGCCTTCTAGCAGTGCGATTCAAACGTGTCTTACGGGACATTGTTTCCCACGAACAAACATCCTTAGGCGGCGATCGTAATATACAGACAGCCCTCAGTGAAATCGAGATGTGATCGTTGTGGCAACACACTCGCGACTGCATCGATTTCAAACAAGCGTTTGACCGCGTCAATCATGCATTCCTCAACGCAGTGATGGATGAATGACAATTTCCCCGACGTTCACGCAAGTGATTATGCGGCTCCTTCGTGGAGCAACGTCCAGACTTCTCGTCAACGGCAGACTTACAGAACCTATACGGATTGAATGCTCAGTACGGCAGGGTTGCCCTTTGTCGACGGTGCTTTATGCCATTGCGACGGAACCACTCATATGCAGATTACGACGACGTTTGACAGGTATTCCACTCCGGGATCATATGTTCCGCTGCCGAGCTTACGCGGACGACTTGGCCCTCGTCGTACGTTCAGCGGCTGACGTACAAGCTGCGATGCAGTGGATTACCCGTTACAGTGCAGGGGCAGGGAGCGCTATGAACGTGGCAAAATCATGCGCCATGAAGATCGGCCGCGGCCTTCCCGCAGACAGCGTAGTTCCATTTCAACTGGTGGAAACCCTTCATTGTCTCGGATTGGTGTACACGCGAGACATTCGCCGCACCTCGGCGATCAATTTTCGGGCGCTGCTGCAACGCATCCGGGCCAACATACAAAATCACATACTACGCCCGCTGAATATGTGCCAGAGAGTCACCTTCGTCAAAACTCATCTGGCAGCTGGGATACCCCACATAGCGCAGATTCTGCCCATCACTGCGACAATGGCGGCCAGGTTACAGGCGGCATTCGGCTATTTCATTTGTTCTGGACACATCTTCAAAGTCCAGTATGAAGCTCTCACCTTACCGAAGCGGGATGGTGGCCTCGATCTGGTTAATGTGAGAGCCAGGACTACGGCACTTTACACCAATACTATGCTTCGGTTATGGAAAAGCCAAAATGCTAGTTTTACTGGAATGTTGACCACTGAGCTCGCACCTGTTTCGAGACGCCCACCGACGTCTTTGGCACACATCCCACCTCCGATGTCACATATCGGCCGTTTCTTCTTGGAGTACAGCTACATATGCACCGAGCTCCCCAGGACCAGGAAGACGACCAGCCGGGACATCTACCGCCTTCTCCGAAAGTCTCCACCCCGCAACCCCGTCGAAACACGTCACCCCCAGGTTTCATGGCCTACAGTTTGGAAAACGATCCACCAACCATATCACACCACTGACACCACCTCTATGTGGTACCTTCTCGTCAACGGCAAGTGTACTACAAGACAGAAACTGCATCGCATCGCACTGGTGGACTCACCCCTGTGCCTCAAGTGCAATGTCGAAGATACAGATTTACATCGTTTTGAGTGTGGGCCAGCAGCAGCTGTCTGGACCCTCGTACAGAAGATTGTGGCTTTCTACCTCCGAGTACCACCACATCACGTTTCTCCCACTATGATGATATATCCCGACACGACCTACTTTCCATCGGCTAAGTGGCACGCCATCACATGGATCGGTGGCATGGCTGTCAACTACCTCTCGGGACGACATCGTCGATCCGGCGGACTTTTGGACACGCCTCCAAGTACATCACCACACCCTTCGCCGGCATCGACACTATCGGGCCACTTTCGCGAACTATTTACAGAGCATTTTCACCAACCCGCCTCAAAGCTGGAATCTCAACGAACCGTGCCAGCCAAGACTGGACGATCCCACGTTCCCCTTCAATGGTCAATGATAGAATACATTTTGTTCTCCTGGCGCGCCAAAGTGGAGCATGGCGCGGAACGTATTCCTATTTTATTTCACTTCTCTTTTCTTCTCCTCTTCTAAGTTTTTTTTCTCCTTTGACATGTTTATCCTTTTCACACATAGCTCTCTATCTGCAGCCTATTTGTTTTCTTTCTCTTGTGCTCCCAAAAAAAATGCTGCTGATGGTAAGACTGTATACTCATTTATGTTAAAAAAAACATAAAAATACAAAAGAAGGCCGTTGCGGAAATATAGCTACCTTTCATGTTTTACGTTTTCAAAGGATATTGTGTTATTTTATGAAGAACGTCGTCTTTTGTTTTTATACCCAAGAGGTTTTTATTTGTTTTCTTAAAAAAAATTTGTAGAGCACTTATAAAAAAAGCAAAACAAAAAAATAAAAAAAGTCGGTAGAAAAAAATAAAAATAAAAAAAATAAAATAAAATAAAAATAAAAAATAAAGAAAGTTGGTAGAGCACTTGCCCGCAAAAGGCAAAGATCCCGAGTTCGAGTCTCGGCCCGGCATACAGTTTTAATCTGCCAGGAAGTTTCTAGATAAACTAGTTTGACAGTAACTTTAAAGCTCTGCTCACATCATTGGTGCCACATCTATGCTGAAATTTGGGCCTTACATCAATTTCATTGTACCAATTTCAACACATAGCAATAGCCCTTGCAACCTAAATAGTAATAATAATAATAATAATAATGTACAATAATAAGGGAGCCTGAAAGTAGATATAATCTTTTAATACGTAAAACCACCAGCGTTCGACGTAATTAACTGAAGTTTTCTTCGTTTAATTTTAAACAAAGAATTTAATTCACCAACAACAATTTTAAATAGTAAGAAAAGGAGCAAAGAATTAAGTATAATGATAAATTTAATGGCCAGAAGTACCTTGTGCGATACCTGTGCTTTAATCAAAAGTTGCACCGAAAAGCAATAGAAACTGCAAATAACATGTCAGCAATAGCCAATGGATGACACCACACTTTACTATCCACAGTAAACAGGGTTAATGGACAAAACGGAGCAACTGTAACAAGTAGTAAATTAAAATATTTCTATATAGCACCTAAACCACTTGGTGCACTGTCCTGTTTAAAATTAATAAATGGTCGTTTTGTCGCGTTTCTGCGAAAACGCTGAAACAATCACTTATCGGAAAAAAATTGCATCTTGTAACCAGGATTGCTATCCTCACCTAAGAAGACTACAACACGTGTATTTAGAACAAAGCAAATGCTGTCTAACTGTCAAACGCTCACTGCATCCTCCAGTGTTAGTGCAGTTACTCTACTCCCACAGACTGCAACACACATACTTGCCATACAAAGCTGGCCGCGTTCCTCCCAGTAGGGGCAATAACTTCTTTCACAAGCTGCACCTGCAGAGGCGCCTTCAATAGGGAATCACCTGGAATCACATTTACTGAACGCAGCGATTCAGACTTCCAAATAAGCCAAGATAGCCGACAGCGTGTGGCAGACTCGGAGACACTGTGTACTTCGTTCCGCCTGACAGAGCGCAACACCGCATCTACAAGAGGGACTCCTCACTGGACGCAATAAAAAGCTCCACAGCGTTACTGTGAGCGGCTCTTCTCTGCAGGGAAGAGCGTTCAGTAAGCGGTTGCTCCACGCCCACTCCGAGTCCGTGCACTCACTGTTTATCTCCAAGACGCTGGTCTGTCTCTGTCTCCTCTACCTCCTCTAGTAATCAGGGCTCTGGAACTAGTGCGACATTTCGAACAAAGATAACTACACGCACTAAAGAAAAGTCAACTGCGAAACAGCTCAGTCTGTATGCTTCAACTTTCGTTGTTCCGTTACCATGTTGAAACCTGCTAATACCAGTTTAACTAAACTAAAATATCAAATGGAACGATTACCAAATTTGTTGGCCCAAACAATGACAGAGACATTTGTTCGTGATGAACTTAATCAAGCAAGCGGGTGCTTTCCTGCGAACATAACAATGCGTTTTCTGACGCGATACATACAACGCATTTTCTTTTCCTAAATGTAAAGCATGCGTCCTGAAAGTTTTGTTTAAATTTCTGATACATTCTGTACTGTTAAAATTGTATTATAGTTAACATGCCTGTGTTACTGAACTCTCTTAATGCTATAACTTTTTTATTTTACCGCCACGTACAGGATATTGTTTAGTGCATAAATATTCCATTAATAGCCCATTAATAGAAGATCGTTCAGAATGGGAGTGCTACTGTACAATGCCTTACTGAGATGAAGGCGTTCGACATAGTTCCACATTGTCATTTAATGAACAAATCACGGACTTAACGGAGTTATCAGGACAGATTTGTCATCAAATCCAGCGGTTCCTTGCAGATATACCACCGTAGAAGGCTATGCATCATTGTTAATGGAACATGACCGACGTAATTAAAGGACAGACAACGTTCAAATGTGTGAGAAATCGGATGAGACTTAACTGCTAAGGTCATTAGTCCCTTAGCTTACGCAATACTGAACCTAAATCATCCTAAGGACAAACACACGCACCCATGCCCGAGGAGGACTCGAACCTGCGCCGGGACCAGCCGCACAGTCCATGACTGCAGCGCCCAAGACCGCTCGGATAATCCCGCGCGGCCTATTTACAGGACATTTTATAACTACCAGAAGCGAGTGTGACAGAGACATTACTGTTTTCACTATATATTAATGACGTAGTGAATGACGTTGGCCTGCTTGAAGTTTTTCGCTCACGACGTTGCTGTCAATATGATGGTTTCTCTCGAAGATTGCTGTGAAGAGTATGACGGTCTACAAAGGAGCTGCGTTTGGTCGAGGGACTGGCAGTTGAATCTCAAAGCAAATAAGTGGAGCGTATCTTGCTTAGGTTGGTGAAGAGGTTCACCATTCAGTAAACGGCTTCTCCACCTCTCTTTCAGCCTGTTGTACAGTCGTTGTAGATCGTAAGGCTCTATGAATTTGTCTGTGTAGCCGTCTATTTGGAACACCGTCCTCAGATGTTCTAATCCTTCGTAGAGAATCTTTTTGTCAGGAAGGTTGCGAACCCTATGTATCAGTATCTTAATTTTGAGCGCAGGGTGGTGATAGCTATCAACGTGCTGGTATACCACGGTGTGTGTATTTTCGCGTATATGCTGGGGTCCAATGCGTCGTGAGCTCTTCTTTTTTACCCGGTCATACAGAAAGAGAAGCACACCACCATTTCGACCCCCGTGGTAAAACTGATGTTCGGATGTACGGAATTGAAAGGTATTAGGAAATCATTCATTTCATCTCTTCCATATGGTGAAATGACGAAGCTGTTGTCGACATACAAAAAAAACACTTTCCAGGGCTTTTCTCTTGAAATGTTCCACACAGAGGTCGGCGACAAATGGAAAGTGGGTTTTCCTTGGCTACACCTTCCGTCTACTCGTAGGAACCAACGTCAAGACATGCCTAAAAAGATTCATAGCTTCTAGGACCAATTTCTGGGCATAAGCTCCATTACTGTTCAATTACAGTATCGACGATAAATAACTACAAACTGTATTTGTCGTACAATGCTTAGGTGTGACCACATGGAGCGATCTATAGTCACAGTACCCCGTCACATTCGAAACTGTTCATGCTTTTTCTATCCCTATTTCTCTCTTCCTTCGATCTCATCTGCTAATCGCACTCTATTAACTCTCTACCTTCCACTGACGAGTGAACGCCTTCTCCACATAGACTTTTTCTGTATTGCTGACACATATTTTTGTTTGGTTTTCCCGCTCACATTCAAAAACACATATTGCTTAACACAGTGTTAATGAGACTGACATTTCTTAAATTTTGTATATTACCATTTCTATCATTATTATACAGGGTCTAATAATTCGTAACCTGATGTTTTCTACATCTACATTTACATAGACATTCCTCAAGCAATCGCAAGGTGCGTGGCGAAGGGTAACGTGTTCCACTGTTTTCTGCTGTGTCCTAAATGCGCCATAAAATGGACAACTCCTGTCAGTGTAGCCTACCAACTGTCCTTGAGTCCATATTTCGATACCTGACCTGCTGACCAGGGGAAAATAAGTATTAACATCTTGCTGGTACAACTCCACTTGGAGATTCTTAATAAACTAGAAACATACCAGTCGTAGTAACAACTATAATTAGATTGAAAATGAAGTAAATAGTGATTTAATGTTACTCAGCAAACTGGCCTCAGTCATCAATACAAATACCTGCACTTATACTCCTAACATCCACTATACTGCTCATGTACTATACAGATTATAATGTCTGGTTAGATATAAAAGATTGCCTGAAGAAAGTAATCTTGCCAACTGCATAAACAAATAAATAAAGTGTTGTAAACAAAAGAAATATAGGGAAAGGCAGAAACCAGCCCGATATTTTGTAGGAAAATCTCAAGAAAATTTTTTTCATCCACGAAAGAAACTTGCGAAACAAGTTCTTGAGTACTGTTCACCAGACAAAAACTTTGCCAGGCTGGATTAATAGAAGAGTGTAGAAGATCCAACCAAGAGCGACTCGTTTTGCTTATATTCGTTGGGAGAATCACTACGACTTTACTTCATCCGGGAAAGAAATGACTTCTGAAACAAGATCGATCCTTGAGTATTGTTCATCAGCCTGGGACCCTTACGAATTTTGAGAAACAGAAGACATAAGGGAGACCGAACTAAGAATGGCGAGTTTTGCTGAGACTCATTGGGACGATCTGAAGAAAACCTAATTTATTCACGAAAGAAGTAATTTACAAAACAAGTATAGGACCGATTTTTGTGTATTGTTCATCAACCTGAGAGCCCTACGAGTTATGAGTAACAGAAGAACTAAAGAATATCGAACTAAGAACGGCGCCTTTTGCTGAAACTCATTCGGACAATCTGAAGAAAATGTAATTCATTCTTGGGTATTGTTCATGAGTCTGAGAACATTACCAGGTTGGATTAATAGACGGGATAGAGAAGATAAGACCAAGAATGGCTCTTTTTTACACCGGGTTGTGTATTTAACGTGAGACCGATATGAAGCTGCTTTACGAACAGCAGAAGCCGGCGCTACAAGACAGGTGTTTTCCATCGTGGAGAGATTACTGCTGAAATTCCGATATCGTGCTTTCCAGGAAAACCGTGCAAGGTAATAGGGGCTATCTATATGACAACGGTGTGAAAATCAGAGTAAGTAGAGTCCATGCAGAAGTTTACTGATCAATACTCTCCCACGTGCTGTTCGTGAACGTTAGGAAAAAATAGTGAATCTGAAATACCCTCTGCCACAGACCATAATATTGCTTGCAGAATATACTTGCAGAAGATCATAATGGGCTGGGCATTTAATTAGTTGCATGTGAAGTGACGAATAATGCGTAACACTCTGACCAAACATCCATCTTAAGTAATGTTGAGAAACCGAAGCGGCTCTAAATCATGGTGCTTTGGTAGGGTTGTGAACAAATTCTCAGTGCTTCCTCACTCGGTAAACAACCACTGGTTTCCTGCCGCTTGGAGCAGTGTGTTTCCGTTATTTGAGTCCAGCCCCTGCATACTACATAATTGCGAAAGTTTTAATGCCACGCATGTTCGCCTATGATTATGCGTCACGAGTAATTTCCTGTATAAATATTTGTCATGTCTCTGTGGCCGCGAATTGATTTTTGTGCTAATGACGACGCGACGCACCAACATCAAACCTCGTTTCCGTGCGTTTGTTTAGCTTTGCGCTGCAGGTGTAAATGCGTATTTCGTGTCGATGAATAATATGCATGCCCGATACATTCGGTGTGCTTACAAAATCGAATTGCTGGTTAACAGAGAATCAGTGGTTCCAGTACTGTGGACATTTGTTTGGTTGTGGCTCGACACGTATACCTAGATGAGTAAGGAATATCCTTGTGAGTGTATTGCGACATCGATCTTGGAGAGTATGGATAACTTCTGTTCTAGCGGCAGTTGTGAGTAGACATGATATTATTGTCATATAGATTAGCCTCTTATCTCTGCAACGAACAGTATCTAGGGACACTAAATGGAAATCCAAGCCCTTACTCTGTCAGGTACTTTTATTCACAGATCACAGCAATGTGGTAGTCATATTCGTTTGAATTTCACATAATGTAGACACATCACAAGTGAATGTCTTAAATTTAAATTATCCGTCCCTGTACAGACACAGCATGAACGGTGTTCCACTCTCAATTCACAGTACATCTAGTTTTGTAGTTTCGTAGGATTTCTCATCCGGTGTCGATGACTACAAAATTTCTAGGTTGCGCACTGCATAATGTTGCTAAATGGTGCATGAAAGTTAGGGATACTGCGGCAACTGAACTTCGCAGCAGTACTGATACGAGGTAACTTTAAGTATAACAGACTGTCTTCGCTCCTGCCACTACATCCCTACATTTAAGAAAAATTTGCGCAAGTAAAGTTCTTCGTAAGAGTCGATATCGAGAATGGAGAGGAAAGGAGCTGATGCCCTTTTATTAACTCAAATAGTGGTGGCAAAAATTCATCGTCAAGTGTGCATTAAACAGATCTCTCGGAAATACAACAAAATTAGACACATTCTCTTGGTGACAAACTGTATTTTGCGATTTTCGATGACGTTTTTGGTCCTGCTTCAACGACATTTATCACAAGTAACACAGCTCTCATTCGAACCAGCATTTCAGTTCACTAAATAAATACTAAGAGTAATAACGCTCTTCATAAAGATTTTGTCACATATTTTGATACAGAAAAGGTATCCACACTCAAGAACACTTATTTTCAATTAATTGTCACCAAGTATACGAAGTGCAGTTACTAGAATTGTTTAAGAAATCCCTTTGGGATTTATTTTTGTCAAAATCCTCCCGTCCCGTTAACGAATTCCTTAGTTAAATCAGTTATTGTATACGCCAACTCTATCACATTCTACAAATGCGTCTGACGTTATCATAACTGAAGTGCAGTAGTGCGAGTTCTTTCGATTTGATGACGATTGGCTACAACAGTACTTATGCATGTACACTCAAGTCAGGGGTAAGGATCTTAATGTTTAAATTTTCCATACCCGAGAGAAACATTCTACATTCTACATTTATACTCCGCAAACCACCCAACGGTGTGTGGCGGAGGGCACTTTACGTGCCACTGTCATTACCTCCCTTTCCTGTTCCAATCGCGTATGGTTCGCGGGAAGAACGACTGTCTGAAAGCCTCCGTGCGCGCTCTAATCTCTCTAATTTTACATTCGTGATCTCCTCGGGAGGTATACGTAGGGGGAAGCAATATATTCGATACCTCATCCAGAAACGCACCCTCTCGAAACCTGGCGAGCAAGCTACACCGCGATGCAGAGCGCCTGTCTTGCAGAGTCTGCCACTTGAGTTTATTAAACATCTCCGTAACGCTATCACGATTACCAAATAACCCTGTGACGAAACGCACCGCTCTTCTTTGGATCTTCTCTATCTCCTCCGTCAGACCGATCTGGTACGGATCCCACACTGATGAGCAATACTCAAGTCTAGGTCGAACGAGTGTTTTGTAAGCCACCTCGTTTGTTGATGGACTACATTTTCTAAGCACTCTCCCAATGAATCTCAACCTGGTACCCGCCTTACCAACAATTAATTTTATATGATCATTCCACTTCAAATCGTTCCGCACGCATAGTCCCAGATATTTTACAGAAGTAACTGCTACCAGTGTTTGTTCCGCTATCATATAATCATACAATAAAGGATCCTTCTTTCTATGTATTCGCAATACATTACATTTGTCTATGTTAAGGGTCAGTTGCCACTCCCTGCACCAAGTGCCTATCCGCTGCAGATCTTCCTGCATTTCGCTACAATTTTCTAATGCTGCAACTTCTCTGTATACTACAGCATCATCCGCGAAAAGCCGCATGGAACTTCCGACACTATCTACTAGGTCATTTATATATATTGTGAAAAGCAATGGTCCCATAACACTCCCCTGTGGCACGCCAGAGGTTACTTTAACGTCTGTTGACGTCTCAATAGGGTTCTGTGGAGGAAACATTAACAATCAGTCTTTTTTTTTTTAAATCTTCCTTATACTTGGTTATCTCATAGCGACTCTAACAATACACCTAGATACTGACCCTATCGTGACCAAGTAATGAATCACAGCACACACTGTTCTCTGCGTAGTTTGTTGAATTTGCACTCAACTTATAAAAATTATCACAAACTGCAATGTGACAACATGATTATTTGTCATCGGTCTGTGTATCAAAAATGAAAATGTGACTATGAAGAGAATATGAGTTCTGTAAATCTAAAAAGACATTCTGTCGCTCCCCATTGAAATTCTTAGCACACCCATGTTGTCTCTGTATCTGGTGCCGTTATTTAGTCTGTAAGTGCTTGAAGATATTTGCGGCATTAAGTAACCAACAGTGCTGAACGTAAGCGGAAATTATATATGAAACATTGGACGAAACAAGGTGCAAGTCCTCGTCCTTAGCGAATTCATATGGCCCACATCTCGATCGTTGAATCAATATGGAAGATATTTCCGTTGCAAATGGTGCACCCAAAATCCAGTACTAAACTGTGATAAATGACTGATCTCGATCAAACATCTTCTTTTGAACATGAACACGTTCGCTCATGATTTGCTGACACGGCATACGGCGTCTCAATGTGTGTACCGATGTGAAGCTTATATCGCTGTAAAACGAGGGTATCAAATATTCATTTTCAAAATGGCAGATATTTATTAGTAACATTGCATATTTATTTTCCATATTGAGATATAGAAAGTGGTCGTCTCGTAAGGGTTCACATCGTTTGTGTAACGTCAAACATAGAGTCGTTATAAAACGTATTTAGACGAATCATCGTCAACGTCATTTTTTCCGAACATCTAGTTTATAACGATTCAGTCATTTTGAATAATTGGTAGCGTCAAGACCGTCCTGCAATGGTGGTAGACGGTCGTCGATCGAAGCTGTTTGAGACGAGGAACAAAGCAGGAACTTAAAAAAGTGTACTGTGTATTTTTCATTCATTGATTTTCACTTCCGGCAATGATTTGTGTGCGGAAAAATTTCCAATTGCACCGCGGTTCATAGACCACGCCTAACTGTAGATCCACCTGTAAATAACTAGGAATGCCAGTTTGAGGATCAGAGGAAAGGGAGAGAATATCACCTCCATTATAAACTTGGCTAGTAAAACCTTGTGGTGTTCAAATAACCTCCAGAGTGAGGCTTGGTTTGTTTTTATATTTTATGGAAATTTTAGTGACAGATTTGTCTTCCAGTACTTCGTGTTAATTCAAACGAAAATTGTGGCAATTCAGAAAATGAATGCCTGAGGGATATACGTATAGTAAGCATATATCAGTATCTTAAGCCAATACGAACATATAATAGTAATGACCAGTATCAAGTGCCATATTAGATGCCAGTTGGGTAGTGTGGAATTTAGCTGAAAACCACGTTTGTGAGACAATAAATATTAATTTCATTTTTACATTACAAATTATTTCGAAATTGCAATTAGTAATAAATGAAAGTATTAGGTTCGCCAGTTACAGAAATATAAATAGAGTACATTGCATATGTTTCATGTTCGAAAACGTAAATATCTTATCACTTCCATTGAAACAAAAATATCTTAATCTCATTACATTAACGAAGATCTCTGTTTTTTCCCCTAGATTTCTGTTTTGCTATATGACAAACGAAACATTGACAGGTATATTTTGATGGAAGTGCTTAAGTCCATATGAATCGGTCAATACTGAAAGGGCCTCAGTGAAATTGAGTGACTTGTGAATAAAATAACGAAAAGTAGAATTTAATGTCTGCTCCAAGTTTTACAACGCTACCCAATTTTGTAGCCACGAGTGGGCTTAATACTATTTCGTGGCAGTACTTGGCATTCAACCCTTGGCCTAGTTTGGATGATGAAATAAGACAATGGATTCAAAACGTTTCTGGATGACATGTTTTGATACATTTTGTTAACTTTCAGATGTGCTTCCATCACAATAAACAGTTATAAGTCCGAGATCCAGACGCATTGACAGCTATTAGGAAAGAAAACCCAGTGTCATGTATTTCTTATATTTTTTATAATGTCCCAATGCAGCTGACGGCAGTGATCCTCTTCAATTCACATACCATGTATTTGTGATCTTAGGCTTTCCCAGCGAATTAACTGTTTGTACTGTTCTTGGGTCTCCAGACGGGCGCAGTCGTTTTCAAACCATGATATTACGACAGCGTTCCTGGCCGTCATCTGCAGGTGATACCTGCAGACTGTGCGTCTCCGCTTTTTTTTTGTCTTTCTTTTATTGAGTTTCGATTCCCCCCGAAGGGGCGGGCTGGCAGCAGCTCAGTATGCCGCTCTTCGGCCTACAGACATTGTGTTAAAAAGATGAAGATAATAAATAATAAAAACAGGCGATAAAATCGGACACTTAAATGGCAAAATGGCGAAAATATCGTGGAACTTAAAACATAGAACAAAGGGATGATGATGCTAATAAAATACATATGAAGCAGACAGGTAAAATAATAGACAGACAATTAAAAACATACGGCGGCAGCCTGGTTTCTGTTCGCAAAAGACATAAAATTGACACCCAGCGACAGCATGGTTTCTGTTCGCAACACTTTGGAAAGATGAACAACACTGAACATTCACTGGAAACTGTGCTAAAAAGTTGGCAAATATGACGTACCACAGCCGAGAGAAGGTGGAGGTGGGGGAGGGGGGGGGGGAACTGGGCAGATGATGGGAAAATAAAAAGGGGGAAGGAGAGGAAAAGCGAAGAGGGAAGGGGGAGGGAAGGAGCCGATGGAGGATGAGGACCCATAAAAGGGGTGGGGGGTGCAGGGCAGATGCGACAGGGGATGGCAGAGAAGGGGAATACAAAAGGACTCATGGGGGGAGGAAGGTAGGTAGGGAGAGGTTAGGTGGGGGAAAAAACAGGGTGGAAAGGGGGGTTAGAGGGAGCCCAGGGGAAGGCAGAGAAGGGGAATACGAAAGGACTCATGGGGGGGGAGGGAGGTAGGGAGAGGTTAGGTGGGGAAAAAACAGGGTGGAAAAGGGGGGTAGAGGGAGCCCAGGGAAAGGATGGAGGAAAGGGGGGGGATGAGGATTAGAGTTGATAGGAGGGATAAATGGAGGGAGAGAGGGCATCATCCGGGAGGGGGAGTTGATGGAAGCCACCTTGGGAAAGGATATGTAGGGTGTAGAGATGGAGGGTAGGGAGGACACAACAGTGTAGGCGTGGCAGGGGGCGGGGATGGGAGAGGAGAGGAGCAACCAGGGGGTGAGGGGGATCAAGGCGGCGGCAGGTGTAGAGTATGTGGATATGTTCGAGGAATAGGAGCAGATGGGGGACAGGAATGAGGTCATAGAGGATCTGCGTGGGGGATGGAACGTCCTCCCCTTTTTACTCCGATGGCTCCCCACCACTTCCCCCGCGTCATGCCGCACGCGGAGCTGCGTGGAATGGTGGTGGGGAGAGGTGGGCTGGTGGATGCGAACTGTGGACCATCAGATGTCCTGTGGCCTTCGCCAGGCGCGGAAGTCGCTTTGCGTCGGCGCTGTGCTTTTAGTTGGCTGAGTGCTGGGTCCCGGGCTTTGCTGAGGTTGAACCTGGCGTCTCTGTTGATCAGCCCATCAGCTACACATATTTCAATCGCCTCCTTCAGAACACAGTCCCAAAAAGACGAGGACTGCCGTAAAACTTCCGTTTTCGCGTACTCCATAGTATCTCCAGTGCAATGTTCCGCAACCGCAGGTTATGTAGGCTCCTTCAGTTCAGTGTGCCTTCTGCGATCCTGGGCCACGCGGGATTAGCTGAGTGGTCTCCGGCGCTGCAGTCAAGGACAGAATGGCTGGTCACGGTGGAGGTTCGAGTCCTCTCTCGGGCATAGGTGTGTGTGTTTGTCCTTAGGATAATTTAGGTTAAGTAGTGTGTAAGCTTGTTTCACACACATTTGAACATTTTTGTGTTCCTGGCATTTTTCTTCGATTGTCCGTACAGTTTGCCCGATGTATGCCTTACCGCATTTACACGGACTACGGTGAACACCCGGTTTGCGGAGCCCCAGGTCATCATGCAGTCCAAGTTTTCTCACCTCCTGCCTAACCGTCATAGTACTTGCAGTGGATCTTGATGTAGTTTGGAATTCCCGTGTGATGGTCTGGATAGATGTGTGCGTATTACGACCCTCTTCAACTGTCGGCGGTCTCTGTCACTCAACAGACGACGTCGGCGAGTACACTTTTGTGCTGTGCGCTTCCCTTCACGTTTCCACGTAACTATCACATCGGAAACAGTGGACCTATGGATATTTAGGAATGTGAAAACCTCGCGTACAGACGTATGACATAAGTAACACCCACTCACCTAACTACATTCAAAGTGCGTGAGTTCCGCGGAGCTCCCCATTCTGCTTTCTCACTATGTCTAATGAGTACTGAGGTCGCTGATAAGGAGTACCTGGCGGTAGGTGGCAGCACAATACACCTAATACGAGAAACGTATGTTTTTGGGGGTGTCCAGATAGTTTTGATTACATAGTGTACTTTAATTACAGCCCATACTGTTCTTCCGCGTATAGCTGCAATTTAATTATAACTACCCGGTATGTGGAAAAGTGGCAGTATGTAGCTGAAACCGTTCTCTATGTAACCGTGTTATTGTGCTTTCTGAGTCTGTTTCAGCTTCCATTAAAATAAATGGAAAGCATTAGCTTCGTAATTTTTCTAGTAATAAGTATTAATAGAATACCAGGAGGGCAAGACTGCTTTGAAGTGTTGATTAACAAAACTATGGTACCTATGAATTAATATTTCATTACTGCTGTTTATTTTCGCCTGCGTGTTAAAGGCGATGCATATGTACTTTGTTTCCTGATGCTGCCCACGGCATAAATTACGAAACAGATTACTCACTTGTTACACTGGTCAAAACATCGGGATATACCGACCAATAATTGGAATTATGCGAATGTTTGATGTAATAATCAGATGTATACATATGCAGATGTTCTGCATAACTACAGGGTGTATCAAAAAGAATCACCCGCTTTAAAAAAAATCTTAACTATTACGTTATTTGAGATATTTGGGTGAACTACGTACTGTTGGAGAGAGCAAACTCTCCACTTTTACATGGTTCTCGCTAGGTAGCTGCAGTGTGCGCCCACTTCAGTTGTAGTGAAAATAGTGTTGGGACAACACAAAGTATATTGTGTTCTACGTTTTGCTCAGTGCGCGCCAGTAAGAACTGCTCAGCATGACTTTCGTACCAGGTATGGGTATGGTGTGGGTCCTCCCACAACACAGAGCATTAGACAATGGCATGAACAATCCCGAGAAACAGGTTGTTTGCGTAAAAGCAAATCTCTGGGACAGCCACGAATGCCTGACACAGCCGTCGAACGATTCAGCCATAGTTTCACATGGAGTCCGCAGAAATCCGTTCGGAGTGCAGCTCGACAGCTCAACATACCCCCGATGTCTGTCTGGCATGTGTTGCGTAGACGCTTATATATGAAACTACAGCAAGCACATCGTTAAGGCGACACACAACAACCTGTGGAGCTCTGCAGTTTCGTTCGTGGCAAGATGGAGGATGACAGTTTTTTTTTCACGCTTAGTGTTTCTTGAGAGGCAACATTCCATTTAAATCCAAAGGTGAACCGTCGTAGTGTGAGAATATGGGGTATGGAGCAACCACAAAAAGTTGTGCTACAACTCAAGACATGCTCGGTACAGAGTGGGAACAATTTGAGTACCGCATTGACATACGCCGTGCATCTCAAGGGGGGCGTATTAAAAACATATGAAAAGATGTGAAAAATTCTTTTTGAATTTCCCGTTCATTAAGAAACAAAATTCATTGTATATGTTTATTATTCTGAGATATATGGACGTATCAGATCGGGTGATTCTTTTTGATACACCCTGTAATTTATACTTGTGTGTGTGGGGAGGGGGTGGGGGAAGGGAAGGTGTAAACACATTCTGCACCAGTGGAAAAATTCGGAAAGCGGTGACGCGACTGTATTGTCCTTACTATACCACAAACGCTCAACATGTCACAATTCGTGTTGTAGAGCAAGATCGGTCTCTCGTATATTAACTGCACGTACTTCGTTAGTTGAACAGGTCTACCAGCCGAATGTCACACTTTTCTGTAGTGTACAAGCCAATGAATAAGGTATTTGAATGATACTCTCACAAAGCAGCAAGACGTCACTTTCTCTACGCGAATACGTATGTAAATAATTGACAATAACACAAGGCACCAAAGTCTCTGAGCACTGTCAAAGAACATTCTCGAACGTGGTTGTTGTCTTTTGCCCTCACTTCAACTTGGACACACGTTCACGAATGTCGGGTGATTATATATCGTTTAAGAGATTCGAAACAAAGTTGCGAATAACTGAGGGAGCAAAAAAGCACAACCGATGTTACCAAAACGACGCGTCTATTATGCAGAGTGTTTACATAAAGTGTTGTACATTGTTATACACTGAAGCGCCAAAGAAAGTTGTATAGGCATGCGTATTCAAATACAGAAATACGGTTCAAATGGATCTGAGCACTATGGGACTCAACTGCTGAGATCATCAGTCCCCTAGAACCTAGAACTACTTAAACCTAACTAACCTAAGAACATCAGACACATCCATGCCCGAGGCAGGATTCAAACCGGCGACCGTAGCGGTCACGCGGTTCCAGACTGTAGTGCCTAGAACCGCTTAGCCACTCCGGCCGGCACAGAAATATGCAAACAGGCAGAATATGGCGCTGCGCTCGACAACGCCTGTACAAAAGTGTCTGGCGCAGTTGTTAGCATTACTGCTGCTACAATGGCAGGTTATCAAGATGTAAGTGAGTTTTAACGTGGTGCTATAGTCGGCGCACGAGCTATCGGACACAGCATCTCCGAGACAGCGATGAAGTGGGGATTTTCCCGTACGACCATTTCGCGAGAGTACCGTGAATATCAGGAATCCGGTAAAGCATCAAATATCCGACATCGGTGCGGTCGGAAAAGTTCTTGCAAGAACGGGAATAACGACGACTGAAGAGACTCGTTCATCGTGACAGAACTGTAACCCTTCGGCAAATTTCTGCGGATTTCAATGCAGGGCCATCAACAAGTGTCAGCGTGCGAACCGTTCAACGAAACATCACCGATACTGCCTTTTGGAGCCGAAGGCCCACACGCGTATCCTTGATGACTACGCGAAACAAATCTTAACGGCTGGCCTGGACCTGTCAACACCGACATTGGACTCTTGATGACTGGAAACATGTTGCCTGGTCGGAAGAGTCTCGCTTCAAATTGTATAGAGCGGATGAAAGTTTACGGGTATGGAGAATACCTCATGAATCCATGGACCCTGTGAATCAGCAGGGAACTGTTCAAGCTTATGGAGCTCTGTAATGGTGTGGGGCGTGTGCAGTTGGAGTGATACGGGACCCTGATACGTCCAGATACGAATCTGACAGGTGAAACGTACATATGCATCCTGTCTGATCACCTGCATCGATTCACGTCCGTTGGGCACTCCGACGGACTTGGGCAATTCCAGCAGGACATGCGCACCCCATAGGTCCAGGATTGCTATAGAGTGGCTCCAGGAACACTCTTCTGAATTTAAACACTTCCGCTGGCTCCCAGACTCTCGAGACATGAACAATGTTGCGTATATCTGGGATGCTTTGCAACGTTCTTTTCAGAAGAGATCTCCACCACCTCGTACTGTTACGGATCTATGGACAGCCCTGCTGGATTCATGGTGTCAGTTCCCCCCAGCACTACTTCAGACACTTTTTGGTCCATGCCAAGTCCTGTTGCGGCACTTACGCATTCTCTTTTTCCTTACACGATATTAGGCAGGTGCACCAGTTTCTTTGTCTCTTCAATGTAGGTCCTAACAAGCAAAGAATTGTGGTAAACATTTGTCTGGAAAGAAATATTTGTTCAAAAAGGGTATTTTTCTTGTTTCAGGAACTGTCATTATTCGGGTGTGCAGGTTGTCTTCTTGTTGATGTTTATTTCTGTTGATATTTGTATCTGTACGCGCGTTAGTAGCCACGTTGTCCTTACAAAAAAAAGCTATGGATGAGGTACGCCTTGTACTGCTACATCTATGATAATTGTTGATGAGAGATCGACTGCTCATTGAGGTCTACTGTCATGAACTCGAGCCGCGCGGTCTAGTGCGTCTTGTCGCGGTCCGCACGTCTGCCCCGGCAGAGGTTCGAGTCCTCCCTTGGGCATGGATGTATGTGTTGTCCATAGCGTAAGTTAGTTTAAGTTGGATTAAGTAGTGTGTAAGCTTAGGCTCTGAGCACTATGGAACTTCACTGCTGAGGTCAAAAAAATGGTTCAAATGGCTCTGAGCACTATGGGACTCAACTGCTGAGGTCATTAATCCCCTAGAACTTAGAACTACTTAAACCTAACTAACCTAAGGACATCACACACATCCATGCCCGAGGCAGGATTCGAACCTGCGACCGTAGTGGTCTCGCGGTTCCAGACTGCAGCGCCAGAACCGCGCGGCCACTTCGGCCGGCTGCTGAGGTCATCAGTCCCCTTGTAAGCTTATGGACGGATGACCTAAGCAGTTTGGTCCCATGAGATCTTAACACAAATTTACAAATTTTTGACGTAAACTCGACGTTCTCGCGACTTCCTCACCTATTAGATTTCTGGCTACGGAGACGTTTTGTTCTAACCAGTTGTCAGCAAGCATACGTTACAGGCGCGTGTCACCCATGCAGTGATGAAAAGCACGACTTCAAGAATCTTTGAGGAGGGCTGAATAATGTTTGTAAATGAATATTAGCTCCACTTAGGGCCTCAACGGACATGAAGAGTAATTTCAGTTATATAGCAATTAGACCACTCCCTAATGCGTTTAGTTAGCGTGGAAGCGTGCATTGTGTAATCAGACTTACAAGGTATTCGAAACAGTGTCGTGTGGGTATTAATGGCCAAAACTGTATGGCTACCTATGGCTACCACAAGACATAGGCCATATATCAACAAGTATTTCTTTCCGAACAGATCTGTATGGAATCGCCCTAGATACGAGTACTGGTATGTGGATACGCATGCGGTAGCGTAAGCTGTTAATATGTTCCAAACCACCGCGCATAAGAGAGGGATTTTTTCAGGGCTCCTACCTCTTCTGTTGGTGATACAAAAGTATGGGCAAGTGTTTTGGATAGCCCTTGGACTAGGAAACATTTGTATACCCAACAGAAGGATCGTCTTACTGGAACTATCCTACGGTACAGGGTCAGTTTTTGGATGTAACATACGTCCTCCAGATTAGGCAATTTGAGCAAATAGATTCATTCTTTTTGCAGTATATGTAGTCTACGGTAAGCCTTAAGGGGCTTATGGAATCTTCATTTACTTCACGGGAAGGTCCTGAGAAAACCCGAAAAAAAGCGTTTCTCATCCCCATCTTTGCGCCGTCAGCAGTGGGTATCTAAATAACTAACTGCCTGTTCAAATAAGTTCTCAATGAGGTGCAGACTGAGTGTTTACAATATTAAATCCCTTTGAAACACTGTCCCCACTACAGTATTCCTACGGGTATTATCCGTTCTCAATTAAGTGAATGTGTTTTGTTGTAAAGTAAGAAAACTTCGTCTTGTACTACACCTTTTCGTTTTCTTTCGCGCATTTGCGTGACTGGGGTCGCAGACAATTAGGACATATTACACAACACAGCCCTCCATTTTGCGTCTGGTGCTTGGGCACATTGATTACGCTTAGGCATGCTTAAAAACATTGCGAGGCGCGGCCATAGGAGTGTTCTACTCAGAATGTCGGGGACATTCTGCACGACTTAGGTTGAGGCCTTGCATTTGTGCTGGAACTTTTTTCTATAGGTATTACAATACGCCACAGAGCAGTGGCTCACTGTCCGATAAGGGGAAGACGTGACAAAATATGGGCAATTACTGGACAAGACGTCACCGACAAAAGGAAATTAAACAAATGGAGAACTGACACATGGAAGACAGAATGGGACACAACTGACGAGGGAAGAGAGGTCTACTTTTTCTTCCCGTATCCGAGAGCGGATGAATTTGAAGCACATAAACCCAACACGCGGCCTGGTACCCTTTCTCACCTCCCACGGCCACTATCCTGTGCCCCTCCACAGGTTTCGCCTAAAACAGACTCACAGTTGTGACTGTGGTGAGAATGGCGCACATGAACACATCGTGCTCGTCTACGATACCGTAGGACATACAAGACCGAGGTTATGGAACCAACACAAAGGAAAGTTAATACGCAGAGAGGATGAGTGAAACTCTATAAACGATATCGCAGACGAAATATCACAAGAACTGCATGCGGCGTACAAATTCGAGAGACCATGCGGTAGAATAATACAAGCTCCACACCGGACAGATCAGCAGTACATAGTAAACGAGACAGACACGAGCACAGACGATCGGATGCTATACCACTCATAGGAGATGAAGACGAGATACACATACAAACAAAGTGAAAGTAAGCTAAGGTTGTGCCCGCCCGGCTACCAGCGCTGTCTGACGCCCTGCTTCCCCAGCTGGAAGGGTTGCCGGTCCCCGGCACGAATCCGCCCGGCCGATTGTGTCGAGGTCCGGTGTGCCGGCCAGTCTGTGCATGACTTTTAGGCGGCTTTCCATCTGCCTCGGTGAATGTGGGCTGGTTCGCTTTATTCCGCCTCAGTTGCACTAGGTCGGCGATTGCTGCGCAAACACTTTCTCCATGTATGCATAAACCATAATTACTCAACCACGCAAAAATTTGGGGTACATGAGACGCTGCCGTAGGGGAAGGGGGGGGGGAGGGGTTCCATTAGGGGCCGAACCACAAACCACACAATAAGCCTGGGTTCGGTATGGGCGGCGGTGGGGTGGGTGGACTGCGGCCTGTTGTGGGTTGTGAACCATTGAGGGCTAAGGCGGGACGGAGCCTCTCCATTGTTTCTGGGTCCCCGGCTCAATACACAATACACAAGTTAAGGCTTTCCAACACTAAACCGAATCAGTCTGAAAATGTAACTCTCTGTGTAGTTGGATTCATAACACGTAAAAACCATCTGAAGATGTGACATTTCTTCTTCTTTCGCTGCATCAGGTGTAACTGGCTAGAAGTTTTACCGAACCATCGAGCTCGCTGCAGTTATGATATATTAAACCAACTCCCAATTTCCGGTGTTACTTAAGTAACCTAATTGTAACCAAATTAATCAAATACATCATCAGTTATGTATTACCACAGTCAAGACTACATATGTAACACATGTACAGCGAACACATAGAAGGTATAAAGGGAAGAACTGTCACAACGTCTCTAAGTCAAATCAATTGTCATCTCTTAATTCTTCCATTAAATATAATTTTAGTTTTAGCTTAAAATGCATCCACAACCTATTATGTATCTTATTTATTATCATTATATATGTCAGCAATAATGGGAGAAATGATTATCACGATAAAATAAGAGAAATCAGGGCTCTCACAGAAAAAATTAAGTGCTCGTAATTCCCGCGCGCCGTTCGAGAGTGGAACGGTAGAGAGACAGCTTGAAGGTGGTTCATTGAACCCTCTGCCAGGCACTTTATTGTGAATTACAGAGTAATCACGTAGATGTAGATGTAGAAATTTAAAAAATAAATATATACATTTGTACATCTTTCTATACTTCTTTGTTTTTCTTTTGTTTTATCCTTTTGTAGAATTCTAAAAAAAATGTACTAATATAAAACTGAGTTTGTATGATGTAACATATAAAACCAAAAAATGTGCGATCTGCTATATAATAAGAGGCAGCAGGTCTGTTCTTGAGAAATAAATAAATGGGCTCCTACCAGTCGTTTAGGATCACACGGAATGTTACTAGGAGCCCATTACTTGTTGTCAAATGGCAGGCGCAAATGTACAGTTGTTAGGTTGTGGACAGTATAAGATCCTCATTTGTGTTGATCCGAAGTGGTCGACGGGAACTTTGATAACGCGTAAGCTGGCCCTCACGTTTCCATACAATCCATCGTCGGGCAACTGTCACATCTTAATGCCCTAAAAAACTGGACCAGCGACGAAGTCGAAAAGCACAATGAGGCTTCTTTGAAACTCTTCAGTTGATGATAACTCTATGTCACAAGAGTATGGGGCATCTCCGTCTCATTCGCAGTGACCCTTTCCAAGCCCATTAAATAACCAAGCATACCTGGAACCAAGCATCGTCGCTCTACCGTGACCCTCTTTAAGGGGCTCCGGAAACGCTCAAAATCATGAAAAGTTCAATTTTTACTTTTTGCGTTTTCTGAATCTGCAGACTATTACCTTTTAATAGATATATAATTTATTCAATTCCGAAGACTACAACTAGTTTTTAATTTATTTTGAAATGTGTTCTACATGGGCGTGACACACTGTGGCGCTATTAAACTGCTGTCAAATGGTGTTATTATTAACGCCCGTGTTCATCAGGTACATTTTAGTGTTGTGAGATAAAGTATGTGTTGTGGCTAACCTGTGATGGTTCAAATATATATCGCTGGTGTGATTGTCGATTGTTTCATGTTTATTTACTCTGTCGTTATCTCGAAAATATTCGTAATTAATTCTGTTTCTTGAGTCTCTGTTTTGGTTGATTGGTTGATTGGTTTTGGGGAAGGAGACCAGACAGCGTGGTCATCGGTCTCATCGGATTAGGGAAGGATGGGGAAGGAAGTCGGCCGTGCCCTTTCAGAGGAACCATCCCGGCATTTGCCTCGAGTGATTTAGGGAAATCACGGAAAACCTAAATCAGGCTGGCCGGACGCGGGATTGAACCGTCGTCCTCCCGAATGTGAGTCCAGTGTCTAACCACTGCGCCACCTCGCTCGGTGACCCTCTGTTTTGTTGAAGTATAATAATGAGTAAAAGTAAAGTTATTAGAAATCCTCTGAAGGCTTTTAAGAAAAGGAGAAATGTTGGAAAGCCAAAGGTATGTGTTATTACTGTAAACAATAAAGACGATAATCAAGTGAGTGAACCTAACCTCTCAAGTACACCTGCCCATAGCAGTCAAAGTGGGAAAGAAAATACTTCACAGAAGAAGCTTGGTTCAATGAGTGAAAACTATGAATGTTTTATGGGCGAATCGGATGTGAATGAAATATTTGATTTGTCGGTTCTCAAAGGAATTTTTTCAAACTGAGATGTATTCATTGTAGTGAAGTTGGTCTGGAACTCTCCATAATAAAGCACGTAGGACTTGCTAGTGAAATACAACTGAAATGTGATAAGTGTTCATACATGACCACCTTTTGGAACAGTGTTGCAGTAACTGCAACTGAAGAAAATGGTAGCAAAATCTACGAACACAAAAACGAGCGATGCTTGCTTTAGACAAGGAACGCCTTCGGGCTGCAGACAGGGCTGTAAAGAGTCTAGAAATACAAGCAAGAGTAAACAGGAGGAGGAACAAGAGGAAGCTGGAGGAGGAGTTTGCAGAGGATGAAGATAATCCATCCTATGGACCTGGAATGCACTAAAAAGTTAATCCAATCTTTGTCGCTCGATTCCCCAAACTTTTATTTTCTCATACTAATTACATGTTTTCTAAGGATCTTCCAAACATATTTGTTTCAAACTTTCAGTAAATGTTACACAGTACCTTCTGCATAATTTAACACAGCCTTTTTCCAAAAAACTGTATATTTTTGAATATATAAATAAAAAATTGCAAAAAAATGTTGTGAATTTTCATTACAATTGAAAAAAAATCATCTTTAATAACTGAACTAAAATTTTGTAAAATCCCTGTGTTAAGTTGTAGCCCATATCCCAATCAATAACTTCCTACCTCAAATACTTTGTGAAGAAAGATGTAATTTATAAGCGTTATTTTAACATTGCAAGTATAGGGCGTTCCGGTGCCCCTTAACAACAATTGTCGTCCGTCATCCTACAACACCAAAAGCCGCACCGTCCAGCATCAGCTTTGAGGATGAAAGTCGAAACAGAGCTGTTCTCCCTACCAATTCGCTGGGCATATAACTTCGCCACGGTCGACCAGCGTTTGGTGCCAGAGTACACTCGCATGATCCACCGATTGCATCACCTCCCGATGTTGAGGCTGGTATCAAACATGCTCAACTCTCAGGACAGCCATGCCAGTCTGCAATGCCACACCTCTCTTGCAACTGTGCCGCCAGCGGGGCTTGACAACCATGCAAGATAGCTCTTCTCCTGGACCACAATCCGTGGCAACGAATCGCTGACGAGGAGCCCCCTCTACACCGCTCCTCCCCTTCCCCGACCAATACCTGCTGGTGGATGTGCACAAAAGATCTTCATTGTAAACTGAAAGTAAATCAAACTACTGCTCCCAAGCTGAATGTGACTATATTTGTCCTTGACTGCACACTAGAGAACCCAACCCCATTATCTGGAATATAAGAGTTTATTGACAGGAATAAAAAAATTATAGAAAATGTTGATTAAGGATAACTTACTAATTTAGAAACAGTGCGTTTCAATTACGGAATTTAAGGAAATTTACGGGCATGTAGGACGTTGGTGTACAAAAGTTAAGAAAAAAGTAACTTTAGCATGATGTTTCATTGCTAAGTAAGAAAACTTGGACCATACATAGAAAGAAATGCTATATTACACTACAGTACAGCACATCACAGCACAGAAAGTTACTGAAAGAAATGCGCAATGAGACGAACAGAAATTACACTTTTATTCAAGGACGATAATTACATTGATGTGACTGCGATTAATGGTGATCCACTGCACTTTGCACACAGTGGCACATGGTTCTTAATAGTGTGTGTCATCACGATAGATGAAAAGCCATGCCCTGCAGTGATATCCCATGCTAGCTACGAGATTGGTAAGACGTTCTTGTGGTAAGACGTTCCATTCCTCCACCACCATGGTTGACAGCAGGTAGACAGTCATTGTTGCACATGGATTTGCTGCAATATATCCCTTCAACAAATCCCACATGCTATCGATGGGCTTTATGAATAAGTCACTGGAAAGGACAGGCCAGTCTATTCACTAAAATCTACTCATTCGAAGAACTCCACCACTTGGGCTGTTTAATGCGGCCAAAAATTGTCATCCATAACAATGAAGTAAGGGCTGAATGCCACCTTGAATACGTACGTGCGAAACGACTAGAAACTCTAACTGGTGAGTGCATTTTTTTCAAAGAGTTCGATATCAGTACACCCATATAACGTTGTGCCTACCCTTACCCTAACAGTTAGGACACCAGAATTTTCATTTTTGACAGTGTCCCTCGGTGCATTATGTGCTTCCACGTCTCGGATTATGAGGTTAAGCCCAGCATTGTCGACAAGGTGTGACCACAACGAACGAACGGAACGAGATGACAGTCTGCGAATGGGCTAGCCTGCGCATTCCCTCATCCCATTCCCTTTTTTTCCTTTCATTTGTCCACTACTCTCTTTCTCAAAAGCAAGGGTTTATCATGATCTTCCTTGTACACCAGAGCTGCATTAATTTAAAAAAATATCATCTTTTCCAATATTATCTTAAAGTCTATAGTAGGAATATAGAAATGCTCATCATCTTGTAAATTTATGTGCTCAGTGAGCATCAATATCCAACTCAGAACTTCAAAATGCTTATGACTTGTGCTCCAAAACAGATTTAGACAATGTGAGAAGTGGGTGATAAAAGCAGAACACGGGCATAAATCTAAAAATATATCTCCGACACGCAATGCTCATGCTCAGATTAGACCCTTCATTTCAACGAGATTTTTGTGGCAAAAAATGAACTCTACAGGACTGCCAGACAAAATAAGTTAATCACTTCACATGAATATGAAAAATGTTGACGAGACGTAATGCCGCACACCCGCAGGCACCAACGAACGTACAACAGTTCTTAGCTTCACTGGTGGAGGAGTGGAAACCCCTACCACAAGAATTCCTTACTAACCTTGAGGCCAGTTTCGGAAGACATTGCAGAGTGTGCACTGCCGTCTATAGTTAGCAAACACCCTATTAATAACAGAAACCTCACTGGCTTAAATGGGGCACACTGGGTTGGCCAGCAGGAGGTGAGTAGATGGAGTTAGCCATCAGGACATCCTACAGGCTCCAACTGAGTTGAACTTTTTGTGGCTGCTGGTAAATTACTGAAAATTCTTCATCCTGAATATTGGACCTCTAGACCAAAGCAAGTGACTTTAAATCAGTACTAAATTTAATAATATTTTTGATTTTGATTACGTGTCTGTTGGTTTGAAAAACGTGTTTTTAATGACGAATTACATTAAGAAATAAATAAACTGGGAAGCAGCCGTAATAATCTCTAATTCCTCGAATAGACACTGATAGGACGTTCCTGATTTCAAACCGCAAGTTATCCGCATCACATGCTCCTAGACTCGGAAAACTTAAGTTCTGTACACTGTTAGCCCATATGACATCATGTCGTGAAAGCAAGCGAACTACATTGTCTTTATTTTATATCTTTTGAGAATCTGTTTTAAACATCAACGAGACCATAAATGAGAATCGTAATTGTGTGCACACAGAAAACATTTCAAGCAGTCAGAATTCTGGTGCGCGTTTTGCTAACATCACCGCAACGCCGGCCGCGGTGGTCTAGCGGTTCTGGCGCTGCAGTCCGGAACCGCGGGACTGCTACGGTCGCAGGTTCGAATCCTGCCTCGGGCATGGGTGTGTGTGATGTCCTTAGGTTAGTTAGGTTTAAGTAGTTCTAAGTTCTAGGGGACTTATGACCTAAGATGTTGAGTCCCATAGTGCTCAGAGCCATTTGAACCATCACCGCAACATGTGGGGTAAAGCGAATAACAGATTCTTACGGTGAACTGGGTACTAACCGCATTTACCACAGACGAAGTTTTTCTCATTCCTGTTCCGACAGTTGTGGTGCCATCTGCCTCATTTCTCTTCAAATTATCCTAATCGTAAAATCAACTGCCACTTTGTTCAAAGAAGGCGATGCGACAAAATACACAGACATTTGTATAAAAGTTCGTTCGTTCAGGTACCTCATCCTCTTCAGAAGGGTTAGGAAAAACACTGTCTTTGCATGAGCCTAATGTTTTGTATTCTTTGAAGAGCTGCCAATATTCCCGCCTCGTATCTCTTAATTCCACCTCATCGCTTAGTCATATGATCGTTCTCCCTTGAGAGACGGCACTATGCTTCTTACTACATGCGAATCCTCTCTGTTTTCAACTGCCATAGCCAGCTGCAGACGTTGCTCACTGAATGATTCCTGTGCAATTTCAGAAACAAACTTTTCTTCCGGAATTTCCAGCCGATTTAGGGAGAAAATTCCCGTCCCTCTGAATCCTCCTTCGGCGTTCAGGATTGTAGCTGATTTTCCCCTCGCTTCTTTCAAGAGAGAACCAAATTGCGTTATGGTCTCATGTGGGTGCTTAACACTTGTTCATGCCACACGTGAGTGGAGAAGGTGTTCAGTGATTTAAAAACTGCCTTGCCAAAAGGATGGAGTGCATGCATCGTAAGGCTGCGAAAGCAAAAAGCCATAATGTCCACACAAGAACTGACCTATACTGTGTGCGCCAGGTGGCCGTCTTCAAAAGCACTACTGGCTTGAATGTCGAAAAATCTTTATAAAATGCTTCTTCATGCGGAAATCATAACTTGTCAGCATCCACTATATATATCATTTTAGGAAGAATGAACATTAGTGTAGCAATGCAGCAGACCACTATAGTGACATTTTCTCACGTCTCCTCACTCGTTATGCTAATAACGTGCCCTTGCCCTTTAGTAGCAACTCAAGCAAGAGAATAGCTAATGAGAGGAAGGCCAGTCTCATCAACGTAATGCTTTCGCCTTTATCCCACATGTTCTGGTCAACCGACCAATATTGATTACAATATGTCGTACAATACAGAGAGCGTTACCCTTGTCAATCACTGTGAAATACCCGCAGTCGTTCTTAGGAACAGATCCTTGTGTTGACGCTTAACACTCTGCAAAAAGTCTCACCCAGCTATTATCTCTTTTTCGCTGAAACAATTTCGAAGTTTCAGACGTTCTGCGTACTTAAGGCAGAGTGGTTAGAGGAAAACTCCTCTTCGCCACTTCTTGAAGCCTGTGTGCCACAGCACTTTCGTGCTTGTTTGTGAAAACAGATTTTATTTCTATATTTGGCGTCGTTTTGTATTTCTTAGAGCGAAGCACGTGGCGCCGTGGCGTTTCATAAGACGTAGCGCATTGAACACTTACAGTAAGCACGTGGGACATTGGGTCTTTCT
Source organism: Schistocerca americana (assembly GCF_021461395.2). NCBI lineage: Eukaryota > Metazoa > Arthropoda > Insecta > Orthoptera > Acrididae > Schistocerca > Schistocerca americana. The sequence goes on along the minus strand of NC_060119.1, from coordinate 1,095,301,978 downwards.
CTTACGGCTTCTTCTCCCCTTCAATCCACTCGGGCTCCCATTTGTCTGAGCGAAAACTCTTCTTCTCGTACGTACGTGGCATTTGCAAAAATGGTTGACTTTTATCAGCCACTAATAATTTCTTTGACTTTGCATAACAGTTTTTGTTACCGGCATTACCACATACTGTATTTAAAAAAGAATGTTGTAACCAAGCCGGCGGTGGGGCCGAGTGGTTCTAGGCGCTTCAGTCTTAAACCGCGCGACCGCTACGGCCGCAAGTTCGAATCCTGCCTCGGGCATGGACGTGTATGATTTCCTAAGGTTAGTTAGGTTTAAGTAGTTCTAAGTTCTAGGGGACTGATGTCCTTAGATGTTAAGTCCCATAGTGGTCAGAGCCATTTGAACCAATTTTAACATTTCTTTTTATTTCGTGGAAAATTTGTATTTACAATATGATAGCTACTATAGTGCTAAATTAAAATCCGACATAAGATGAAATATTATTTTCCCTTCCGTAAATTCTACTGTAAATACTCAAAGTAATTGTTTGGTGTTTCCCTTTTTTAAACATCCTTATTTTTATAAAAAGTGTGTGAATGAGCAATGTATTTTTCTTTTTCCAGTTGTTTTTGATGGTTTTGTCTCTTTCTTGGTGCATAATTTGAATTCGGTTACGGATTACCCTTCATCTCTGAAACTTAATTTATAAAGGAATATATAAGCCACGTGATATTCTCACCTTCCAAGCTGGGCACATTATCTTCTTGGTGTTATGTTCAGCCGTTGTTGTCGTTAATATAATTGCACAGTTAGATTTAATCCTCTTTTACAAGCCTAGGATTAGCGTAGAGGCTACTGTTCGGTGCAGCGCTCTGTCAGTCAAGCCACAATGTTCACAGTAAGGGTTTCCCGTGAGTCTCAGGTGGTGTCGCCATGATGCTGTCGGAAACAGATTGTTTAAGTAGTGCAAGCGGCCGAGCACAGTCTTGAACTTGTAGTCGCATCTGAAAAGTTAGATCACACTAGCTTTCTGCTGAGATCTTTGTCTTTTAGCTGGCTGACTGGGGTGTGGACTGATTCTTTCTGTAGTTCTCCCGTAACCTTTATCGTGGTGAAGTTCTTTCATTTGAGAGTTTTTGTACAATTCACCCGTTGTGATTTTAAGATTGTGAGTAATATACGTGGGTGCCCGTCGTTGAGTTCTAATTCTTGTGGTAATTCCCCACAAGGCCTTCCTTAAATCCGACTGACTTGCTGGTTGTTTCAAAATTATAACAGACCTGAGTATTGGTACTACAAACTCTTGTGACTCACCCACTTTGGCATATGTCGTTTCGTATCACAAAATAATCGTTATATTCCCCCCTTGCAGTCTTCAAAGGAGAAAGCAGAATCTCATTCATTCGATGTACATAAAGCCTAAGTTAGTCTCAAATAACAGCCAGCGATCTGTTCACTGGAACGCCCTCTCCCCCACCCCAATACTGACACAGATACATACAGTCCCCGTCGGCTTTTGAGAGAGAGAGAGGGCGGCTGGGGGGTGGAGGGAGAGACGGAGAGAGAGAGAAAGAGAGAGATAGAGAGAGAGAGAGAGAGAGAGAAGAACGACAGGACCATATTGACAGAAGCAATGTCGCATACTGGGACGGAACTCATTTCAGGTAGAGAACTTTACTTCATTCGAAAATGCAACTTTCCGTTATCCTCTAGCAATAAACGGTCCCGTGGAATGGAAACGAGCACAGAGAGACACTGTAAGAGGTCCATAACTAAGGAATGTATTGCTAGCGCACTCGAGCAGATGTAATTTCGATGGATTGCTAACGCACTGCCTGCGATATGTAAGCTATAAGAGAATCTCAGACCAGAGAGCAGTGTTGTATGCAGTAGGAACTGTGTGGCTGTAGGAGTAAGTAGTAGCTAGCAGTCTGGTGTATCGAGTTGGCTGGGCCGGTCGTGGGGAGCGATGTCGGTGCCTGAGTGATGTAGTATAAGGTAAAAGCAGACTCGCGCATATGTACACTCGTTGTATCAAGTCCCATGTAAATGTTTTAAAAAATATCTTAATAATAATTTTTCTTATAAAAATTAACTTTTGACAATCATTCATCTCAATTTAAAGAATTTACTAATTTATCCAATCCATTGTCATCCCGATTTTTGCAAAGAAAAGTCAGTGGTTCCTTTTCATACATGAAAAATCTATCGGCCAACATTGAACTGGGCTGTGCCAGAAAAATTTCTTATAGGAGCAGATATACACGCGTTATCCGGCGACCTTATTGAGGTAAGAATTTTCAGTTTATTCAGTATGATCTTTCAAGGACATGACGCAGCACTGCTGACACCCAAAATTTACCAGTTTAGATTCACAGTCAGTTAATTATTGAAAGGTTATAAGTAACCCACAATTTTATTGTCAGATTAGTCACATTTAGTTATTGATAAGTGACGGAAATTATCTGTTGGTAGGTTACGCTAAATGAGAATTAAATAATTATATTTTACCTGCTGGGAGGTTACACTTGGCGACAACTGGCCAGGATCGTATTTTTGTGAATTTCTGGGAATTAGTCAGTTATTATCTGTTCCTACAAGAAATTTTTCTGGCACAGCCCAGTGCAATGCTGGCCGATAGATTTGTCATGTATAAAAAGGAACCACTGATTCTTCTTTACAAAAATTGGGATGACCATGGATTGGAGAAATTAGTAAATTCTTTAAATTGAGATGAGTGATTGTCAAAAGTTAATTTCTATAAGAAAAAATATTATTAAGATATTTTTAAAACGTTTAAATCGGACTTTATAAAACAATTGTACATATGCGCGAGGGTGCTTTTACCTTATACTACATCGCTCAGGCACCGCCATCGCTCCCCACGACCGGCCCAGCCAACTCGATACACCAGACTGCTAGCTACTACTTACTCCTACAGCCACACAGTTCCTACTGCATACAACAGTGCTCTCTGGTCTTAGATTCTCTTATAGCTTGCATATCCCAGGCAGCGGGTCAGCAATCCATCGAAATTACATCTGCTCGGGTGCTCTAGTAATAAATTCCTTAGTCATGGACCTCTTACAACACATTACATTAGATGGTTTCAGATAAGACTGTAAGACGGTAGCGATATTCCTATACTGCACTTCTGTAGTTTCAATAGCAATATAGTAGTTACCTTTAGAGAACCATCATATACCGACAACGCCGTGACGGAGATGATCGACATAACCTGAGATCTCGTTTTCGCTGACAAATGGACATTCAAAATACATACGACATTTAACTATCGATAAAACATCACTGTACAGCGAACGGAGGGGTAGGTGGCAAACAAGATGCGTGCGCGTTCCGCCTCAGCGAGCCAGCAACAAGCTGTGAGTCAGCAACGGCCGAGGCGCCTAACTGGCAAATCGCCGCCCTGCCACGGGTCGCGTGTTGACTGAGGCCCCCTTGATAACCGGCGGCTCCCGACGCCGCAGAATCGCGCCGATAAACCTCTGACAGGCAAAACGGTGTTTGCGCCTGCGCAATTACAAGGGTCCGGCCGCCTGTGCAAACACGCCGCGTGCCCGGCCGTTCCGAACGACCCCTCCCGCAGCCCCACTGACAAGGGCTGTGGAGTGTTTCCCGAAGAGGAGGCGCGCGCCCCTCCGACTGTGTGCAGATCTATCAGCAACGTCGCGATATGTGGACGGCCCGAATGGCCTTCTGTTTGCTTAATCCTTTGCGTTTCCCCAAAAGAATAACATCGGCCAGAAATTTCACTCTGTCGCCAAACTGCTTTTCTCTCCTTTAACGGCAGAACCTGGCACTACAGAAATGAACAAAATTTTCTGTCGTCTTTTCTGTCATCTCCCTGCCTCAACTAATTTCACACAAGTCGTGACAGTTCTTATCACATCATGGCATGTACACAATCTGATCAAAAATATCGGTACATCCCCATGTAATAAGGAATCTGCCAATATATATTACAAGAGGCGGACCCGCCGACGTACAAGAGGGCTGTGAGTATTTTGTAGTCAGTAGAGAAGCAGTTCGGTGATTTCAAATATGGACTAGGCATTAGATCCCACCTGAGTAATAAATTCATCAGGCAATTTTCAATCCTTCTAATGCTGTCCAAGCTGACTGTTGTTGATGTGACTGTGAAGTGGAAACGTGAAGTAACAATCGCGGCTAAACCGAGACCAGGGAGACGTCATGTACATGGACCGTCCAGCATTGCGTAGGGTAGGCGTAAAAATTCGCTTGAACTCAGTGGAAAGAATCCATTTTGAGTTCGAAAGCACTGCCAGCAGTCTAGCTGGTGCAATGAGTTATACAGAAGAGAATACAGTTTTCGAGTAGCTCCTAACAAGCTACACATTTCCATAGTCTGTGCTAAGCGGCGCTAGGTGGAGTGAGACCCGAGCGACCTGTATCACAGCCTTCTTTGGTTTGTTCTCTTCAGGAAGAAATTGGCTTCCATTCCTCCACAGATATTCGGACACCTCCTTGAAAGTGTCTCCAGCCATCACAAACGTGAAGAGCGGATACACTCTATAATGAAGTCCACTAACAGGTGTCCAGGTTCCTTTAATCAGAAAATGTAGGTATCTAGGTACTAAAATTCCAATTAGAGGAATAAGAAAAAGAGCAAAAGTTTTCAGTGCTGACGTTCGAGCGTGACGTAGCCCTTCTGGCTTCGCGTAAGACTGAGAAGTACTTTTGAGCGAAATACTGAGTTTATTTCGCAAATAATGTGTTGTAAGAATAAAAAAGCGTAGCAGAAGTTCTTGAAAAAGTAGTGGGGACATAGCTTACTTGACATCAGATGTGGGAACGACACAGAATAGGAAAAAATCGAATAATTCTTAGACGAAAAATTGCGCAGAAATTCAGGCGCAAAAAGGTATCATCAGTAGGTGAAACAGCTTTCTTATATCAATGAGTTCTAATGATTACATACTGTATACTGATGTAGAAGAGTGCTCTGAACGTGTGCCTGTTGACCACAGCACTATATAGAGCAGAAAAATCCAACTGCATCTGTTCACGTAGTCCGTAAATCACCACCATAAGGTTCATCAGGTAGGTAGCTTCTACCACTGTTAGTTATTGTCTTTCCTGTTCCACATGCAAAAGGAGCGAGGGAGACGCGACTGTATGTATGCTTCCGTACGAGATCTAACTTCTCTTACCTGTTCCTTACGCGATATGCATGTTATTGGCAGTAGCGAAGTTCTGAAGTATTTCGCAAATACCGATTCCATGAACTTTCTCAACAGTGTTTCGCGAAAAGAACGTCTTCTTCTCTCCAGGGATTCCGTTTTGAGTTCTCGGAGAATTTCCATAGTACTCGCGTGTTGACCAAACGTCCGGTAGCAAATGTAGCAGCAAGTCCCTGAATTGCTTAATTTCAACTGATGGGCATACCAAAGATCCGAGCAGTAATCAAGAATGGGTTGCACAAGTTTTCTCTCCGTCAGCTACACTTTCCAAGAAATCTCCTACTAAACCGAAGTCGAGCTTTCGCCTTCCCTACAAACGACCTTATGCGCTGGTTCTGTTTCATGTTGATTTACTCATTTAATAGTCGTGTATGTTCAAGTAGCACAGTGCTGATGTCGTATTATCACATTAGAGGATTTTTTTTTCTACTTGTCTGCTTTAACTTACATTTTTCCACATTTAGAGCAAACAGTCACTCGTGATACTAAATAGAGAATTTAGCCACGTCATCCTTCATCATCCTTTAATCACCTTAATGTGTCACAGCCCTGTCCACTACAGTGTCATCAGCGAACAATAGCAAATTACAGCTCTTTCTATCCGTCAGATTGTTTAGATATATAAGAACAAGAGCAGACCGATCATACTTTGCTGGATCATTCCCGACGATGCCTTTGTCTCCGATGAACGCTTCCAGGACAATGTTCTAGCTCATACTATTTAAATCTCCGAACCACTCACAAATATGTGAACCTATTCCCTATATTCTCATCTTTGTTAATGGTCTCCAGTGCAGCACTGTGTCACACACTTCTCGTAAACCTAGGAATATCTAATTTGCATGTTTCCCTTCATCTATGGCGTGCAAAACAGAAAGCTGAATATCGAACGAGCTACACCCAATTTTCTTTGCGGATAGAAGTTTTCTCCCTCAAGAAATATATCATATGAGAACTTAAAATATCCTCAAGAACTCTGCAGTATTGGTCTATGATTTGGCAGTCCCGTTCTTTTACCTTTTACCTTACATCCATGCCCGAGGCAGGATTCGAAACTGCAACCGTTGTAGCAGCGCGGTTCCGGACTGAAGCGCCTAGAACCACTCGGCCACAACGGTCGGCTCTGACAATACTGCCGGAGGGATTACATCTGATTTTAACGAAACCAACTTGTAAAGTCAAAATTATCGTATCTTGGCTCTGATACAACGCAGAATATTTTTGCAAGGCATAGAAAACGAATCGTTATGGCAGTCTGCTCAAAAAGAGACTACAAAGCTCTTTTCATCACGTAAGGGATGTCTATTTTAACTTATATACCATGAAAAACAGCCCTCCTACGTCTTATTTTCCTGTCACCATAGTCTTTACAGGACTCTTCCCCTCTCTCCTCTCTATCTTCTGTCAAATGCATGTATTCATTTTGAACCAATATTCCATTTCATACTAAGGAGGAGAACGCGGAAAGTACCGGAAAACGATTTCCCAGAAACTTCGACCGGTGGAAGAGAGGTCTAAATAACCAAGCACATGTCCCAGCTTAATCGTGGATACTCGCCTTATTCTGAGAAAACTACGATCAAAATTTTGGGTGCAGTTTATATGCCATTTAGCGGGCTGTATGTTCCACCGAAGTGGTGGCACGGCGACTAGCGCCGCGGCTTCACGCGTTTGAGGCCCGTGTTCGATACCCGATTATTGCTTTTTTATTTTTTTCGTTTATCTACCCACGTCCGTAGAATATTAGTGCACGAATGTTTCCTGTTAAGTTAGGGAATAGAAGAGCGTTACATTAATTGTAAAATTACAACTTGGTTTCGCAGTAAGTGTCATGCATCTATTAAATACACTATATGGGTGTGGTATTTCAGAAATTACAATATTTTTTAAATTTTCCTATTCTTATATTTTTTCTTATATCATTCGTATGTTAATTCTTATACTTTAGTTTTCTGTTTATTGTTCAGAAATATTTAGTGTATTCATTTACTGTTTCTTCACATTTGTGTAGTAATCTCCTACGGACATAAGTAGATAAACGAAAACAATAACGGGGCGCTAAAGTGGACAACGGCGATGCTAGACACTGTGCCACCACTTCGGTTGAACTTACGGCTCGCTTCTAAGTTACACCTAAAACTTTGGCCGTCTTTTTTTCAGGAACAGTGAATTATTTACGTATAAGCTGAGACATGTATTAGTTTATTTTGACCCCTCTTCCACCAGGTGAAGTTTCTGTGAAATCAGGTTATTGTACTTGCCGTGTTGTCCTCGCAAGTAGAAAACACTTTTCTTACATCCTGTAAAGCATTACGTATTTGGTCACTGTCAGTTTTATGGCTTCTTAGGCAATCGTCGGGTGGGTATTAAATGTCACAAACACAGATAAAATGACGTGCGACTTACACAGACTTAGACAGAAAATACAAAAGACACAAGAAAAGTTGAGACAGCGCGTTTACAAAGGTAAGTAAGTGTTTATTAACATTTCAGATTCATGACGAAAATTACATAAAACTTAAATGTTAATTAAAAAGTGAGAGCCCTCGTGGTAACAAGCAATTCAAAGAAGAGTGAACAAGAATTCGCGAGTCTTGACAGATATGCGAAAATCCCTGAAAAAATTGCATCCAGTACATATTTTCGGTAAAACATGTGTAACAAAGAACGGTTAGCCTGCTATGATGCAATGGCATGCACTTCAAGTATCGTCATTCAGCATCATTTTACTGCGCAGTCCGAGAAATGCAGTGGATAAAGTATTAAGCGACGAGGAGGAGGAGATTTCAGTTCTCGGATGATTAAGTGCTATAGTATGATTATACGGCAGCTGGAGCAGATTTTGTACATTAAAAAAAAAAAAACATTTACGTAATACGAACATAAGAATGATATTACAATCGAATTTTTTCCTTTTTTAATGATGTAGTCTTCCAGCATTAAGTCTGTTTTCGTACGGCATACAGAACTCTTCGATGATTTCTGTTACATTGTCAGAGTCGCTCCCATTCTCAGAATACACAATCCTATCCATGAGACACACCTATCACATATCTCTCGAACCACCTCTTTTATCAAACTCAGATTTTCAAGTTAAGTATACCTTGGTACGACTGATCCCACTAACACTACCCGTCATTCATATCACTTTCATGTCCATTATACTTCCTTACTTAAACTTCAATTGGAAATTGGCAAGCTGCTTGGTTGATGTCGTGTTATCACCATCGTCATATTATAATAAATTATACTTTCCTACATTTATTCTGACAAGAGTAGGCTTTTTGCCGGCCGTTGTGGCCGAGTGATTCTAGGCGCTTCAGTCCGGAACCGCGCTGCTACTACGGTCGCAGGTTCGAATCCTGCCTCGGGCATGGATGTGTGTGATGTCAAAAAAATTGTTCAAATGGCTCTGAGCACTATGGGACTCAACTGCTGAGGTCATTAGTCCCCTTGAACTTAGAACTAGTTGAACCTAACTAACCTAAGGACATGACAAACATCCATGCCCGAGGCAGGATTCGAACCTGCGACCGTAGCGGTCTTGCGGTTCCAGACTGCAGCGCCTTTAACCGCACGGCCACTTCGGCCGGCTGTGTGATGTCCTTAGGTTAGTTAGGTTTAAGTAGTTCTAAGTTCTAGGGGACTAATGACTTCAGCAGTTGAGTCCCATAGTGCTCAGAGCCATTTGAACAATTTTTTTGACATCACACACATCCATGCCCGAGGCAGGATTCGAACCTGCGACCGTAGTAGCAGCGCGGGGGACTGATGACCTCAGATGTTAAGTCCCGTAGTGCTAAGAGCCATTTGAACCATTGAGTCGGCCTTTTCCGCACACATCTCGATGCATTGTCATTACTATTAGTTACGTCACTGGATGTCTGGCAAAATCTCGGCAGTTATTGCTATGAAACCGGCGCACGTAATAGCTGAACCAGTCAGAAGCTGTAGTTTTGGGTAGAATAAGGCAGAATAATAGGAGTTTCTTTGCCTGTCGTACAAGACACATGAAACTGTCCAGTTCTTGACGTCGTTGTCAAGCACATCACACACCTTCGCTGCCGCTATGAGACAACTACGGTCGTTTTGCGTGCGCCTAAAACCACTTGGCCACTGCAGCCGGCCCTACCACTTACAAGTCTTACCTGATAGATGACTGAGCATCAATAACACACTGTTAGAGAGTTATTCTGTCAAGTAGGTTACGCGTGGTAATGTCGACTGTAGACTATAAAATACGAGGGCAGTTCAATAAGTAATGCAACACATTTTTTTTCTCTGCCAATTTTGGTTGAAAAACCGGAAATTTCCTGTGGAATATTTTCAAACATTCCCGCTTCGTCTCGTATAGTTTCATTGACTTCCGACAGGTGGCAGCGCTGTACGAAGCTGTTAAAATGGCGTCTGTAACGGATGTTCGTTGCAAACAACGGGCAGTGATCGAGTTTCTTTTGGCGGAAAACCAGGGCATCTCAGATATTCATAGGCGCTTGCAGAATGTCTACGGTGATCTGGCAGTGGACAAAAGCACGGTGAGTCGTTGGGCAAAGCGTGTGTCATCATCGCCGCAAGGTCAAGCAAGACTATCTGATCTCCCGCGTGCGGGCCGGCCGTGGACAGCTGTGACTCCTGCAATGGCGGAGCGTGCGAATACACTCGTTCGAGATGATCGACGGATCACCATCAAACAACTCAGTGCTCAACTTGACATCTCTGTTGGTAGTGCTGTCACAATTGTTCACCAGTTTGGATATTCAAAGGTTTGTTCCCGCTGGGTCCCTCGTTGTCTAACCGAACCCCATAAAGAGCAAAGGAGAACCATCTGGTCGGAATTGCTTGCTCGTCATGTGGCTGTGGTGACAATTTCTTGTCAAAGATTGTTACTGGCGATGAAACATAGGTTCATCATTTCGAACCTGAGACAAAACGGCAATCAATGGAGTGGCGCCACACCCACTCCCCTACCAAGAAAAAGTTTAAGGCAATACCCTCAGCCGGTAAAGTCATGGTTACAGTCTTCTGGGACGCTGAAGGGGTTATTCTGTTCGATGTCCTTTCCCATGGTCAAACGATCAACTCTGAAGTGTATTGTGCTACTCTTCAGAAATTGAAGAAACGACTTCAGCGTGTTCGTAGGCACAAAAATCTGAACGAACTTCTCCTTCTTCATGACAACACAAGACCTCACACAAGTCTTCGCACCCGAGAGGAGCTCACAAAACTTCAGTGGACGGTTCTTCCTCATGCACCCTACAGCCCCGATCTCGCACCGTCGGATTTCCATATGTTTGGCCCAATGAAGGACGTAATCCGTGGGAGGCACTACGCGGATGATGAAGAAGTTATTGATGCAGTACGACGTTGGCTACGACATCGACCAGTGGAATGGTACCGTGCAGGCATACAGGCCCTCATTTCAAGGTGGCGTAAGGCCGTAGCATTGAATGGAGATTACGTTGAAAAATAGTGTTGTGTAGCTAAAAGATTGGGGAATAACCTGGTGTATTTCAATGCTGCATAAAACAACCCCTGTTTCAGAAAAAAAAATGTGTTGCATTACTTATTGAACTGCCCTCGTATTAATGAAGCACATCTCACCTGGATGCCACTGACATCCCATCAGGCTACTCCCATTTACTTGATTTACTCTAATAAAGCAGCCATTGTCTCCCTCTCAGTGCGCCGAGATAATCTATACCAATCAGTGTTTGCTCATATATCTTTGAACAGGAGTACGCAGCTGCGATATCTAACACACCACCGTCAGAAACGGGATGGTTATATCGGTCAGCGTATTCAGACGGACAACAGACTTCCGTGAATGAAAATTTATCTCTTCAGTTTTAACTAAAACCTGTATGGGAACCTGTCAGGCACCATAAAGGTAAACACTATCTCCCACGTTACAGGATCAAAGGCTATATACTATCTGCATTACTTGCTTAGTGCCATTTTCCATCATGGTTGCTTCAAAACAACACTTCTTGTCAAATGGAAAACATTTGCCACCAAACATTCTGTTTGGTGGCAAATTAAATAAAAAGTTAACAATTAATAAAATGTTCCGGGCTATGATGCAGTGGTCGAATGGATTTAGCTTTAAAACCCAAAGTTCCGTCGTCGACCGCAGAGGGCATTTTCACGGGGGATCGTAGCTTCTTTCAGACCCTGGCTCTCTACTGCCTGCAGCAATAAAAGAAATGGAATTTTACTGCAGTCAATAGCGAGATATGGTATGAAAGAACCTAAGAACCCCGTTGAAAATGTCCGCTGCGGATGGGGAAACCAACTCGACCATGGCATGGGTACCTGAGTGTGTATGTATGTGTGTGTGCGTAAAAGTGAGATATATGGAGAGAGCAAGAGTGCACGAAAGAGAGAGAGAGAGAGAGAGAGAGGGAGAGAGAGAGAGAGAGAGAGAGAGAAAGGAAAGGAAGGTTCGAAACATGGTGATTTATATTCTAATGGAGGTGAGAGTCTCAGAAAAAAAGCATAAGCCTAATGCAGACTGGTCGTTTGATGTTCAGAGGAATATACAGTGCATTCGCTCGCTCTACCTTAAAGTCATCAAATGCTGCACAAGTTTAAATGATACAGCTTAGAATTCACCTCCTGTGACATCATCCAAGAGAACGGGAAAACAATACAACACTCCCTGGAAAACAACCAAGTTGTCAAGACTTTACATCTACATACATACTCTGCAAACCACTGTACGGTGCCTGGCGGAGGGTACCCTGTGCCTCTGCTACTACTCGTCGCCTGTCCTGTTTCTCTCGCAAATAGAACGAGGGAGAAACTATTGTATACAGGGTGAGTCACCTAACGTTACCGCTGGATATATTTCGTAAACCACATCAAATACTGACGAATCGATTCCACAGACCGAACGTGAGGAGAGGGGTTAGTGTAATTGGTTAATACAAACCATTAAAAAAATGCATGGAAGTATGTTTTTTAACACAAACCTACGTTTTTTTAAATGGAACCCCGTTAGTTATGTAAACAAATACGTAATCAGTGCCGTTTGTTGCATTGTAAAATGTTAATTACATCCGGAGATATTGTAACCTAAAGTTGACGCTTGAGTACCACTCCTCCGCTGTTCGATCGTGTGTATCGGAGAGCACCGAATTACGTAGGCATCCAAAGGGAACGGTGATGGACCTTAGGTACAGAAGAGACTGGAACAGCACATTACGTCCACATGCTAACACCTTTTTATTGGTCTTTTTCACTGACCCACATGTACATTACCATGAGGGGTGAGGTAAACGTACACACGTGGTTTCCGTTTTCGATTACGAAGTGGAATAGAGTGTTCGAAATGAGAATATGCTCTCGGGATATTGATGGTCACGTGTGATTCCACAATTGTATATTGGTCCTTAGTCACCCAAATGTCGACAGCTGTGCACATGTATACTGCTTTTCAGTGAAAGGCCTTCATCGCATACACAAGATGTTTCAGACACAACCCGCATTATTTCCCATTTGTAGTAGAAACTTGTAATCGATTCCCATTTAGTCATTTCTGGATATCCGATGGTGTAAGTTGCTGTATTTGTTGAGCTGTAAAGTTCAATCGGGAGAATGGGACTACGCTATCGACACAGAGTATCGTAAAGAGTGTCAGGTTTTTTGGAATGAAGTCGCGATCTGCTGCTCGTAATCTAATGCCGAGTGTAAACTGTCCCACATTGCGGGGCCATGAGTTCGATATCGGTCTGGGATGCAGATTTTCCTCTCTCGGGGACTGAGTGTTTGCGTAGTACTAATTGTTTCATTTCATCTTCATCTCAAAGAGTTCGAAGTCGTCGAAGAGGCATCAGCCAGAAATAGTTGTACCAGGAGGCCGGGAAGGCGCAGATGGGGTCTCTCTGCCAGTAATGCCATAATATTATTTTATTTGGTCCTTAAGGGAGCGTTTACACCTGTGCACCTTGCAGCTAGTCACCGCGCGGCTGTACGTGCCCCACACGCAAGGAGAGGCAGGCACACGGCGGCGGACGCCTTTTCTACTACATGTGCCCACCATTGATTCCATTCACACTTGTGTTCACACTGGGCGCCTCTACTTAACGCGCCGGGCCAGCAAAACCGCACGGCTACTAGACGCAAAGCGCACAGGTGTAAACGCACAAAGTCTTCGTCATATGCAGAACAGCTACTGGTGTCAGAGTTTAGCATGTCTATGAGTCCCCAATTTTTTGCACATGCTTCCGAGCATATATATATATATTTTTAAACAGCTCACCATAGATTTCAGTGACAACGGTAGCATATACTCCGTTTCACGTCGTTCATTTCTGACATTGTAGCTTTAGTCGAGCTTCCTCTCTTGAAGGCAACATATCTTACCGTGAAAGAGAATGTTTCGACAGATAACGCGTACATAAATTTACTCCGCTCGAGGAAAAATCTGACTGCTCAATGTTTGCATTAGCTTTTCTCTAGTAACGCCAACTAGATTACAATAACGATCTGTTCTTCCAAGTATTTCTTTGAAATTGGTTCCATACTACTGGCAACAATTTCCAAGTTACTGTTCCTAAAACGTTTTCAATCTTACTCTTAATTTGTAGCCACTTACTGTTAGGACGTGAAATGTGATATCAGCTTGTAATATCTAACATTACGTAGGTCACACAGACATTTATAATAAAACGTCACAATAAAGCTACAAAATTACAGTATGTGGATGAGGCGCTAACTGCCAAAACTAGTTACGCCAATTTACTTAACTTTCAGTGGCGATACATTACAAACCTACCGATATTATAAGCTTCTGCAAACTATTCAAAAATGTTAGTCAAGTTCCCTGACCGTTTATCTTCCGACTGATGGAATAAATTGACGTCATAGTACAACCAAGTGCATCAACAGTCACGCACTTCCTGAAAACATTGCAAAATTCTAATGAAACATTGGAAAATCGGAATTAATGTAAGTTGGATAAAGGCGTGAACACTTCTACACAAAAATCTAAAATTCGAGAATATTTTTACAATGAGGAACCAACAGTATTTTATATCTATCCACATAATAGTTCTTGAGTGAATGTGAACATATGAAAAGAGCGACAGTAAATTAAGAATTCATTGCACGACACGTCCCATAACTAAACGTTATTAGATAGTGTTGAATCTACGAGTAGAATTTCGGAGCCTGTCATTTGGTTCACAAAACACATACACACACACAGGGAATAAGGATAAAATGTATGAGCCATACTATGTAACAAATTTGATCAAAGGAAGGATTGATGAATTGGACTGTCGAGTAAGACGATATGTCTAACATACATGACATATACGCCTCACTACTATAGCTGTAATTTACGGAGGAGCTATGATTCGAACGGAAATAAAGTTTAATGTAACAAACAAGCAAATTATATTACACACTAGGACATCTGTTTGGAGTAACATACACGCTGAGGTCACAAATGCCATGCGATAGCGGTATGCATCTATACAGATGACGGTAGTACTGCGTACACAAGTTACAAAAGAGCGTGCGTTGATGGAACTCTCTTTTGTACATAGGTATTCATGTGAAAAGGTTTCTGATGTGATTATGGCCGCACGGTAGGAACTAATAAACTTTGAACGCAGAATGATAGTTCGCAGCTAGATGCAATGGACATTCCAATGGAGATTCCATTTCGGGATTCGTTATGGAATCCCAAGTGTCAGATGTGTGCCGAGAATACCACATTTCTGGCACTGCCTCTCATCTTAGACAATGGTGTGGCCAACATACTCCACTTAACGACCGAGAGCAGCGGTGATTGCACAGAGTTGTCAGTGCTAACATACAAGCAGTACAAAGTGAAATAACAGAGAAATCAATATGGGACGTATGACGAATGTATTCGTTACGACACTGCGGCCAAATTTGTGGTTAATGGACTCTGGCAGCAGACGACCTACGCGAGTGCTTTCGCTAACAGCGCAGAATCATCTGCAGTGCCTCTCCAGGAATCGTAACCATATGGGTTGGACGTTATAAAACTGGGAGACTGTAGCCTGGTCAGATGAGTCGAGATTTCAGTTGTTAAGAGCTGATGTTAGGGTTCGAGTGTGGCGCAGACGCCACGAAATCATGTATCCAAGTTTTTAACAAGGCAGATAGCAGCTGGTGGTGGCTCCATAATGATGTAGGCTGTGTTTGCTTGGAATGGACTGCGTCCTCTGGTGCAACTGATCCGGTGACTGTGCTGTGGGATGTGGTTACATGGGATGGACTGGATCCACTGGTCCAACTGCGCATATCGCTGACTGGAAGTGGTTATGTTCGGATATCATTTGCAGCCATTCATGGATTTCATGTTCCCAAACAACAATGTCACGTCGCCGGACAACAATTTTTCGGGAGTGGTCTGAAGAACATTCTGGAAAATTCGTGCTAATGATTTATGGGACACAATCGAGAGAACACTCTGTGTTGAAAATCGTACACTGGCGACGCAGTTATGGACGGCTGTAGATGCAGCTGCGGGGGCACACTGCGGCTTGTTGGGTTTATCCCATGTCGAGTTGCTGTCGCTTTAGTCCTGAACCACGCTGCTGCTACGGTCTGAGGTTCGAATCTTGCCTCGGGCATGGATGTGTGTGATGTCCTTAGGTTAGTTAGGTTTAAGTAGTTATAAGTGTAGGGGGCTGATAACCTGAGATGTTGAGTCCCATAGTGCTTAGAGCCATTTGAGTTGCTGTCCGACGCGATATTAGGAAGTACCTATGACTCTGTTCACTTAATTGTAAAGCACCTACAAGCAAGTAGCAACATATAATGTGTAATTACTCATATACAAACAAAACGTCTTTCGCTTGCTGCAAAATTGGTAATTATTTTTGAAGGTAGATTTCGCCTCTTATGAAATGCATATCCAGTGTTCTAGAACAGTATGTGGTTCTTCAAAATATATCAATCAGAATTAAAAGTGTCTAAAATAAATTTTTTTATGAATAAATTGTGAGTCTACTACTCCAGAAATCATTGTATGGGAAATGGTAAACCAGCATTCCAGCAAACATAAGGCTTTCTGTTCAGAAACGGATATTTATATATTGTAACATTATGTGATTGCCCTACCATTTTAAATCATTCACTAACCGAGCAGTCGCTCGGCAACAGCCACAGTTAGCAAATAACGTCCTGTGACGTCATCTCTTTATTGTGCAAGCGCTTGCAGAGGTACAGTGAGCTATTGACGTTGAAAACCGCTGCGCGGAAGGCGCACAAAAGAAGAACATTTTTTGCACATTCTTTTGATGTACGAGATATTCTCGATGAACAGTTACTCATTCTTCTGTCTCTCGTAATTAGTGTCGGACACGCATTTCGTGCCACCGTATTATTATTGTTTAAAAATATTATTTTAGTGTAATGTGAAAGTGCCATACTGCATAGCAGTAGATTCATGTGAGAAACTATATTGAGCGACGTGTATCTGGAAATGTTAAAAGATGTAAGTTCGTTATATATTGACTGCCATAAATTCAAAGTTAAGTGGAACTTGTGTATGGACTAATTATTTAGTATATGGTAGAACCTATGTCTCACTACTTCATGACCACACGTATTTAATTTTCTTTTATGTCTCTGCAAATTTTGATGGTTCACAGTCACAAATAGTTTCGTCGAAATCGGACGGAAGTTGCATACGGCGGATTAGTTTTTCCGCTCCTTATTCTACTGGTAAATGCGTGATAACCTACGGTCCCCTAGGAAATTCATGTTGATCTATCCAAAAACATTTATGTTTTCAATAGTCATTTAGCCCTGACCAGCAAAAGGTATTCAAAACCACTACAATAACTAGTTATGTCTATTGGCCTAAAATACAATTTATATCATTATGTGCTTTTCTCTGCAAATATATTTCCACCGCCAATTATAAAAATGGTTCAAATGGCTCTGAGCACTATGGGACTTAACTTCTGAGGTCATCAGTTCCCTAGAACTTAGAAGTACTTAAACCTAACTAACCTAAGGACATCACACACATCCATGCCCGAGGCAGGATTCGAACCTGCGACCGTAGCTGTCACGCGGCTCCAGACTGTAGCGCCTAGAACCGCTCGGCCACTCCGGCTATATGTTACCGCACAAAAGTAGATATATTATTATAATATTGACGCTGGAAAATTATGATTTCAATAAAAAAAATTTCTTTTGCGTCTCTGTGTTCTTCGACATAGAAAAAGAATTTTCATGCTTTGGACATTTCAACCAGCCTGGGTCAATTCAGGCCAGCGAGTTTGCGTAATTCCTGAGCATAGTCGAATGTGAATTTGCATTCGGCCTTAAACGGATTCCTTCGAGAGTACGATCACGAAATATCGTTTTCATCGAAACACGGCCGTTTCTCACGATTCGCCCCATCTCCCTGTACGAGAGAACACTATTATCCGCAGCTGCACAGGGGTGCAGACGAGCAAATCCTCGAAGCGACGGATAGAGCCGCCGAGGGAACGGGAAAAGTCAGATACCGGCGAAATATACAGAGCTCAGGAGGCAGCCGAGCAGCGGCGGAGGAAAGGAACGGAAGGATGTTTGCGCGGGGATCAGATCCCCGGGTAATCCTGGTAGCGCGCGGTAAGCGGAAATATGTTATTGGCGGGCCGCGGCTCGCCGTACCGCCTACCGGTATCAGTTGGGATTTGGCGGACCGTGCTCACGGCGCCGGTCTGGCCGGCCGCTGGGGAGGAGTCAGCAGTCAGCGGGAGCAGCAGGCAGCAAAAAAAGTGGCGGCCACACGCAGACTCTGTCAGCCGTCGCTGACCGCGCATGGCGGGCTCTCTGGGGCGGTGGGAGGGAGTGACACGTAACACTCGTCTCAAGCTTCTCATGTGATAAGCTAGTAAACAGACCATACGACATAAACCCTAGGCGGTGCCCTTGGCTTAATTGTTTATGCGTCTATGGATAATTTGCAAAATGTCACGTCAACTTAATTGCAAACGGAAACATTTAAAAAAGATTCATTCAAGCAAACAGTAAAATTAATTTATCCAGATATATTATTAAATTAACAGGTTGTGTGTAAAGAAAATACACTACTGGCCATTAAAATTGCTACACCACGAAGATGACGTGATACAGACGTGAAATGTAACCGACAGGAAGTAGATGCTGTGATATGCAAATGATTAGCTTTTCAGAGCATTCACACAAGACTGGCGCCGGTGGCGACGCCTACAACGTGCTGACATGAGGAAGGTTTCCAACCAATTTCTCATACACAAACAGCCGTTGACCAACGTTGCCTCGTGAAACGTTGTTTTGATGACTCGTGTACGGAGGAGAAATGCGTACCATCACGTTTCCGACTTTGATAAAGGTCGGATTGTAGCGTATCGCGATTGCGGTTTATCGTATCGCGACATTGCTGTTCGTGTTGGTCAAGATCCAATGACTGTTAGCAGAATATGGAATCGGTGGTTTCAGGAGGGTAATAAGGAACGCCGTACTGGATCCCAACGGCCTCGTATCACTAGCAGTCGAGATGACAGGCACCTTGTTCTCATGGCTGTAACGGATCGTGCAGCCATGTCTCGATCCCTGAGTCAACAGATGGGGACGTTTGCAAGACAACAACTATCTAAACGAACAGTTCGACGACGTTTGTAGCAGCATGGACTATCAGCTCGGACACCATGGCTGTGGTTACCCTTGACGCTGCATTACCGAGCGGCCTAGGGCGCTGCAGTCTAGGACTGTGCGGCTGGACCCGGCCGAGTTTCGAGTCCTCCCTCGGGCATGGGTGTGTGTGTTTGTCCTTAGGATAATGTAGGTTAAGTAGAGTGTAAGCTTGGGGACTGCTGGCCTTAGCAGTTAAGTCCCATAAGATTTCACACACATTTGAATTTTTTTGAATTTTTTTATTTCTTATTTTTTATTTTTTGACCCTGCATCACAGACAGGAGCGCCTGCGATGGTGTACTCAACGACGAACCTGGGTGCACGAATGGCAAAACGTCGTTTTTTTCGGATGAATCCAGGTTTTGTTTACAGCATCATGATGGTCGTATCCGTGTTTGGTGACATCGCGGTGAACGCACATTGGAAGCGTGTATTCGTCATCGCCATACCCGACGTGATGGTATGGAGTGCCATTGGTTACACGTCTCGGTCACCTCTTGTTTACATTGACGGCACTTTGAACAGTGGACGTTACATTTCAGATGTGTTACGACCCATGACTCTACCCTTCATTCGATCCCTGCGAAACACTTCATTTCAACAGGATAATACAGGACCGCATGTTGCAGGTCCTGTATGGGCCTTTCTGGATACAGAAAATGTTCGACTGCTGCCCTGGCCAGCACATTCTCCAGATCTCTCCCAATTGAAAACGTCTGGTCATTGGTGGCCGAGCAACTGACTCGTCACAATACGCCAATCACTGATCTTGATGAACTGTGGTTTCATGTTGAAGCTGCAAGGGCAGCTGTACCTGTACACATCATCCAAGCTCTGTTTGACAATGCCCAGCCGTATCAAGGCCGTTATTACGGCCTGAGGTGGTTGTTCTGGGTACTTATTTCTCAGGATCTATGCACCCAAATTGCGTGAAAATGTAATCACATGTCAATTCTAGTATAATATATTTGTCCAATGAATACCCGTTTATCATCTGCATTTCTTCTTGGTGTAGCAATTTTAATGGCCAGTAGTGTACTTTCACACTACTCGTTTTATGATATCACAGGTCACTCCCCATACAATAAGCACAGCCGTTTTCTTACGGCCCTAGGCGTCTCAATAATCAGCATCCACACTCGTCTGCTTTTCTATTCCATCCGCAGCCGACACATTATCCAACCTTATAGAATGATCAGCCAAAAGGGTATGACCACTGCCTATCACGACACTGGATGCCACCTGCTGGCGTTACGGGCACGTCACGCGGTAACGAAAGTGTATAAGCAGAGCAGAGACGGACGGGGGATCACCCTAGCGAACATGTGTGCTGCAAATGGAAAAATCTATCTAGATAAGCGGCTTTTACAAAATGTAGATTATTATTACGCAGAGCCTGTGAACCAGCATGTCGAAAACGGCGAACGTATTTGAAGGACAGTGAAACTACCACTAGGGCTAAATAGTTGGTCGTCCTCGACTCCTCATAAAACGTGAATTTGGGAGGCTTGTACGCTCTGTAAACTAGGATAGATGGTTATTTCTGGCATCTCTGCGGGAAGAGCACAATGTTGGTGCATGCACAAGTGGTTCGGAGCGCACCGTTCAACATGGCGCTCAGCAGCAGACCACTTCTACATGTTCACATGTTGTCCCAACGACGTTGTCAATTACGATTGCAGTGGACACGGGACCGTCGGGATTCTACGGTCGATCAACGGAAACGTGTCGGCTCTTCAGGCGAATCACATTTTTGCTACACTAGGTCGCTGTCCCTCTCCAAAGATGCCGTCATCGACGTGAATAGCGACTCGAAACGTGTAGCGAGCCATAGGCTGGTGGGAGACATTCTCCTGCTCTTGCATAGGACCTGTGATCGGAATGGAAAACAGACAGCCGCGAACCACCTGCATCTCTTTATGCTTTGATGCTTTTCCCGACTGCGATGTCATCTTCTAGCAGTGCAATTGTCCATGTCTCGGAGCCACAACCGTGCTACAGTAATTTAAAGAGCATTATAATGAATTCCTCTTGATGTCTTGGTGGCCAAATTCGCCTGATGTATATCCTATGAGTTCCATCTAGGTCGCTATCGGGCACCTTGTGTACAGATCAGCAACTCGATATTTACGCGAATTGCATGACCTGTGCGTAGACATCTGCGCCTCATACCTCCACAAACCTACCAACAAATTCTCAGGTCCCTGATAAGCAGAATCAGCGACATATTTCGTTTCAAAGACGGAGAAACAAGTTATTAAACAGGTGGTAATAATGTTTCGGGTCACCGGTGTAGATGTTGGGTGGCGTCTCCTTCTGGTGAAAAACAGTATGTTCAACTATTCGTTTGAGCATACTGTCACCTATCACACCCTTCAGGTGCTCCAGCTAATGTTTTCTGTGAGATTTAGAAAATATTATTTCATTTTATCCCTGCATAAGCTGCATTTCATTGTTGTCTCCAACGCTCTGTCTCTCTGCCTCTCTGAGGCCTGTAATTTTCCCATGATTTTACTTCCAAATTCTCTTAGATTGTTTACGTATCTTTCTGTTATCGTCTTCATTTCTGATCCATATGCAACAACATCTACAACAGAATAGCGTACTCTTAACTTCGCTTATCTCGTCATCAGAGAACTCTAAATACAAAAAAAAAAAAAAAAAAAAAAAAAAGGTTCAAATGGCTCTGAGCACTATGGGACTTAACATCTGTGATCATCAGTCCCCTAGAACTTAAGAACTACTTAAACCTAACTAACCTAAGGACATCACACACATCCATGCCCGTGGGAGGATTCGAACCTGCGACCGTAGCAGTCGCGCGGTTCCGAACTGAGCGCCAAGAACCGCTAGACCACCGCGCCCGGCACTCTAAATACATGTGAGTTTGCGTAAGAGACTCTACTTTCTGTTTGAATCCTGTCTCTAATACATTTTATCATATTGTTATCGTTGGTTAAAAGGACACCTGGATAATGGAAACAGCTAACAGCTTCAACAAGGTTACTATACACCTTCAGGTTACGTGGTGTTTTTCTAGCCTTACAACTGAACGTTACACATGTTTTGCCTTTTATTCGTTTAGAGAAATAAAATGAAAATCTTATATGATATGCCCTGTATGTAAGAAAGGAGAAAAGCCTTACAAACCTATAGAAGCACAAATTTCATGAAGACAGTCTACAACACATGTATTTTCAGTGGTGGTTAACGAAAGGATAAACAACTCAAGCGAAAGTATCCTCAAATAACATCAGTGTGGGTTTCGGCCAAAAGGAGGAACGTCTAAACAGTTTCTTGTTATTAGACAAACAGTGGAAAACTTTTATGACTGTGTCATAGATTTCGACTTCCTATGTCCTACAATACTGTGTGAAGCACTAAAATAATTGAGGGCATGTGACAAGCTAAGGAGGTAAGTTGCGTTAACAATGAAGGACAAAAATTCGAAAGTGAGGAGTAACAAAATCACCAAGAGCTGTAACTACGCAGACGGAGTGAAACGGGTTTATGGAATCTCTGCATTCCTGTTTGACTGAACACTAGTCTCATGCAAAGAATAGACAAGAGAAATACAACTGTGAAGAAATCCAGTCCGATATGTGCATATACAAAAGATATTGCAATTGTGGCAAGAGATGTAAACACTGTTAAGCAAATGTACGAAACAATGGAAGCACAAGGAGCAAAAGAATTGGAGATACACTGCACACGTACTACACCACACTGCACTACATTACACATACAAAGACACACACACACACACACACACACACACACACACACACACACACACACACACACTGACGATACTTTTGCCATTTATCGAGTTCATGTTATAACCTTGACCTATCTGAAGAAACGTAAACAGCACGTAACTAGAACTAATGTTAAAGAGGTTATAATCCTGGGCAGATGGTTTTACAGTCAGAATCATTAAAGCATGGCCGTTATCTACAGGGCGATAGTAGTTTATTATTAAATAACCTTAATATTTTGTCATTTTCTACTCTGTTGTATGTAAATATACCTTGACTTTGTACTACGATTAGTGAAGCCTTACGTTGTCAGGATGGAGACAGCGGTGTCAACCTAATTTATCAATTTTAATAACATTCATTTTAATGCCTAAACCGCAATTTTCACTATACAAATAACGTATGCTGATTACCTTAGGTAGCTTTCTACAGCAATCTTATGATGTGCTTCACGTGCCCGTTGCCATCGGCTGTCGTCTCATCACAACAGATATTTTTAAAATTCATAGCAAAATTTATTATGAAGAATATCATTGTAATTCCTGCAATTTTTAGCTACACCACTATTTGTGTAGTTTACCTTGTATCCGTATATCTATATTTTATTTATGATGATTAAATGTCTGGTCGTGTTTTATAATTATTGCCTTGTATTTCAATAGGTACAAACTTACAATTATCTTCATTTTTATTCGTAATTACTATGGTCTTTCGTATAAATATCACATATACGATGCAGTTTATTATTTAATGTGTGTTAACGTGAAGCTGGGACCAGAGGCATGTTGAAGAGACAGAGCCAATTGAACCACTGGGTGACCTTCTTTGGTGTTCAGTGACGACTCTCGCCTCTCTTTGTGGCAGTCAGATCGTTGCCAGTTTCTGTAGACCACGTGATGGTAGGTCACAGGAGCTATCGATTCTTGGGACATACTTCTCTTCAACTCCTTGAAGCACTGTGTGCGGCCCTATAGCATATAACAGCGGGAAGGACTTGGTAGTTTTTGAAGGGAGCCTTACTGCTCGCCAGTATGTGGCTGTAATTGTAAACCCTGTTTCACTCGTTTCATGACCCCGCTGCCAAATGACACACTCCTTAA
Source organism: Schistocerca americana (assembly GCF_021461395.2). Taxonomy (NCBI): domain Eukaryota; kingdom Metazoa; phylum Arthropoda; class Insecta; order Orthoptera; family Acrididae; genus Schistocerca; species Schistocerca americana. The sequence continues at coordinate 1,095,278,263 of NC_060119.1, read as the reverse complement.
AGATGATGTGAGACGCCACACCACAACTCCTTGAAGACTGTGCATAACATCTTCTTGTTCTCATGCTGATGGTGATGATGGAAATGAGTTCCGGATGGAAACAAAGACATTTAATCGTTTAATACAAGTTATGAATTGATCAGCTCCAAGATGTTTGAGAAACATCCGACTGGTACTTTACAGCGCAACACTTTCCATTCAAATCAGCGTATATGAAACACATATCACGTGCTTCACACCCTATTATGTTACACATTCCGTAGATCTTTTGCAAGATTTCTGTTGAAATTATGAGGAAAAGCGTCAGTTTGAAGGCTGTTCAGACTTAATTTATTTATATGTATTCAGACACTGACACATTAAAAAATTAGTCATCAACAGAGTGAACATATTAATCTTTGTCTCTACTCGTGTTACGTACGAAATAAAGAAAGTAAACATATTTTTATATTATACGACACATATGACTCACTGTATTTCATTAAATGTTAGTCGACAGAATGCAATGAGTTTTCCTGAGGGAATAATTTCAGGTTAGTTTTAAAATTTCTTTTCATTTGTCATACACTTTGTGTCACCGAGACAGTGATGAAAGATTTCAGCTGCTTCGTAATTAAATGCCTCCTACGGCCACTGACAGCGTCACTGGTTAGTGTCGAAGTGTGTGGTAGTGGGCGATACTATTCTTCTCAGACTGCATAAGGTCATTCATGACTAATATCAATAGCGTATAGAAAGTGTCGTTAGAATATCGGATTACAGAAAACGCACTAGAAGGAAAATTGTATATGCCTTGTATCATTCTCAAAAAAATGGTGAAAATGGCTCTGAGCACTATGAGACTTAACATCTGTGGTCATCAGTCCCCTAGAACTTAGAACTACTTAAACCTAACTAACCTAAGGACATCGCACACATCCATGCCCGAAGCTGGTTTCGAACCTGCGACCGTAGCAGTCGCGCGGTTCCGGACTGAGCGCCTAGAACCGCTAGACCACCGCGGCCGGCGTATCATTCTCACTAATCGTTTTAGTGCTAACAATATTTTCTTCCTAAGTGATGAGTTTTACAGAAAAGATTGCAGTACAACTATAATAAGCGGAAAGATGCAAAATTTATCCATCTTAAATGTTTTAATTAAATTTATGCGTTTTGAAGGGCTGTTATTGTTTGCAATGCCTTGGATATAGATAAGCTCCAGTGTGACTCAAGGAAACGTGACAAGACCACTACTCCAATATTTCACAACGTGTTCAATGTTTCGAAACAATCAACGAAGGGTGTATTTTCATGACGGGTTTGACCTGTCGGAGTTGGATTTGAATACCACCTTTCGTAGATGGTGCACAACCAGTTAGTGCACTTTCTTCGAAAAACGGGGAACCATTTATTGATTCTAGTCCGGATCTCAGATTAAGCTCGATATCTAATATATCAGAATATAATTTGAATAAAGCTAAGGAATACATTCACTTAAAAAGTTTTTGGGAAGTTACAACATGCAAAGAGGCTACTTTGAATCCAGTTCATATCAAAGTACTTTGAAGACCTTTTTCCTTTAATTACAAGCTTTCCCCTCAGCATCAAGAGTCAAAATATAGCAACGATGTACATCCTGTTAATTCTTGATAAGATACGCAGTAAATTTACAATAACACAGCTCTGGTGGTTTTCATTATCATCCAGATTAGTGTCAGATACGGTACTCAAAGTCACCAAGATTGTTTACAGCTGCATTTTCAACAGTGTTTTATTCCAGAGCCAACCAATTTCACCATTGTATTATGCGAACATCAGGCGCTCTATGGTAACGCAGTGGCTGAACTTACATTGCCAGACAATATATCATATTTCGCTTTTGCATGATATTTTGTCTGGCAATACAGGGTGTTACAAAAAGGTATGGCCAAACATTCAGGAAACGTTCCTCACACACAAATAAAGAAAAGATGTTATGTGGACATGTGTCCGGAAACGCTTAATTTCCATGTTCGAGGTCATTTTAGTTTCGTCAGTATGTACTGTACTTCCTCGATTCACCGCCAGTTTGCCCAATTGAAGGAAGGGAATGTTGACTTCGGTGCTTGTGTTGACATGCGACTCATTGCTTTACAGTACTAGCATCGAGCACATCAGTACGTAGCATCAACAGGTTAGTGTTCATGACGAACGTGGTTTTGCAGTCAGTGCAATGTTTACAAATACGGAGTTGGCAGATGCCCATTTAATGTACGGATTAGCACGGGGCAATAGCCGTGGCGCGGTACGTTTGTATCGAGACAGATTTCCAGAACGAAGGTGTCCCGACAGGAAGACGTTCGAAGCAATTGATCGGCGTCTTACGCAGCACGGAACACTCCAGCCTATGACTCGCGATTGGGGAAGACCTAGAACGACGAGGACACCCGCAATGGACGAGGCAACTCTTCGTGCTGTTGGCGGTAACCCTAATGTCATCGTCAGAGAAGTTGTTGCTGTACAAGGTAACGTAGACCACGCCACTGTATGGAGAGTCCTACGGGAGAACCAGTTGTTTCCGTACCATGTACAGCGTGTGCAGGCACTATCAGCAACTGATTGGCCTCCACGGGTACACTTCTGCGAATGGTTCATCCAACACTGTGTCAATCCTCATTTCAGTGCAAATGTTCTCTTTACGGATGAGGCTTCATTCCAACGTGATCAAATTGTAAATTTTCACAATCAACATGTGTGGGCTGACGAGAATCCGCACGGAATTGTGCAATCACGTCATCAACACAGATTTTCTGTTTGGGCAGGCATTGTCGGTGATGTCTTGATTGGACCCATGTTCTTCCACCTACGCTTAATGGAGCACGTTATCATGATTTCATACGGGATACTCTACCTGTGCTGCTAGAACATGTGCCTTTACAAGTACGACACAACATGTGGTTCGTGCGCGATGGATCTCCTGCACATTTCAGTCAAAGTGTTCGTACGCTTCTCAACAACAGATTCGGTGACGGATTGGTAGAGGCAGACCAATTCCGTGGCCTCCACGCTCTCCTGACCTCAACCCTCTCGACTTTCATTTATGGGGGCATTTGAAAGCTCTTGTCTACGCAACCCCGGTACCAAATGTACAGACTCTTCGTGCTCGTATTGTGGACGGCTGTGATACAATACGCCATTCTCCAGGGCTGCATCAGCGCATCAGGGATTCCGTGCGACGGAGGGTGGATGCATGTATCCTCGCTAACGGAGGACATTTTGAATGTTTCCTGTAACAAAGTGTTTGAAGTCACGCTGGTACGTTCTGTTGCTGTGTGTTTCCATTCCATGATTAATGTGATTTGAAGAGATGTAATAAAATGAGCTCTAACACGGAAAGTAAGCGTTTCCGGACACATGTCCACATAACATATTTTCTTTCTTTGTGTGTGAGGAATGTTTCCTGAAAGTTTGGCCGTACCTTTTTCTAACACCCTGTATAAGCTCAGCCACTATGTTAGCACATAGGGTCCGATGATGACATAATGGAATGGCGAAACCGGTGGGCTGTGGAACATAAATAAAGGCTGTCGCTCTGTTGTCCCTGCTAAGAAGGATGGACAAACTGACGATTATTTCTTGCCTTTTTTGTTGAACGAACAAGACTTATACTGACAACGTAAGGATGTTTTACGAACGGAACTAGTCGTAACACAATAAAAGTGTAGTAATACAGCTAAGGTGGTTTTCATTAATCATTAAGTGTATGAAATATTTCGATTGTTTATACGTCACGTAGCTCGTCACATAAAATATTCGTCTCCCCCTTAAATGAGCACACTGAACGCTTTGGAGCGCTGCGTATGGTGTGCAAAAGCAAGGATTTGACCGTCCACAGCGGGCGTAATTCATGGCAATGAAGTACTGTAGTGTGCATGTACCAACTAGTCCGTTGTATGGAATCAGCGTTGTGAGACAGATCGACAAGGAGTCGTGACAGTTTCGCACACAGAAGCTATCGTGTATGGATGTGCCCATGAATACACCGTGAGTGAAATTGCCCGGTTTCATTGGTACGTCAAAGGGAACCGTGCAGCTTGTCTGCAATGAAAGACATACCTCACGCAGCCATGTAAAACGTCTCAAGAACAAAGACACCCTACCCGATACGACTGGAGACGAGTGCTACGTCTTTTCAATGACAGTTTACAATCCTACCTGAACTGGAACTGACCGTGATGAAGCCTCATGTCAAACGGTTTGCGACCTAATATTGCAGAGGGAACTGGAGTCGGGTGCTTTGCAACAGTCCTTTGTTCACGGCGGCGCATAACCATTTACGGTAACGACAAGCTTCCTTTTGCTCTACATCTTCATGATGAGAATACTGTGTAGCCCCGTCTTTCAAAATGTCAACAGGGCTCTATCGCTTGTGGACTTCGTTTCTCGCCAAATTGAGACCATTATCTAGCCTGGAGGTAGGGTTATAGTCGAATATCTCCTATGTGCCTGTGTGAAAGTATTAGTCATGGCATATGGAAAAACAAGTAAGGCTTCCTCCCCTATACAACCCACCTCAGTGAAGCGCGCCCAGCGCCAACGGTGGCGCACAACCTCTTGCGCAATTATTTTAGCTAATCGAAGCAGATTATGCAGTAAATTAAATTTTGTCGATGCAAAGAAAGTACTGAGTAACCATGCAAAGTTGCCTGAAGACTAGACAAATGCTTTTTGGAGGTATTGCTTGTTTTATCTGTACACTGACAAGAAAGAATTGTAACACAAACACATAGGAAAGTTGGAAGCTATGTTTCTATACCTGAAAGACGATGTCTATTCAGATTGCGCATCAGTCGCATAAAAGCGCCGCTAGTAGTGCCGCAATGAGGATAGAAATCAGGTTTGCTTTAAACACGGTCGTGAGCGTCAGTTACGTTTGAAATTGGACGTGGTGAGTTATTGTTAGTCAAGGATGCCTTTCGGTCGTCAAAGACGCCATTATCAACAACTCACTGAGTTTGAACGAGGTTGAGTAACAGGGCTACGAACAGCTGGATGCTCCTTCTGCGATACTGCAGTAAGACTTGGCAGGGATCTAGCCACTGTTCATAATTTATGCAGTGGCGGTCACCAGAACGTATCGTCGCAAGAAGACCGGGCTCCGGACGGCTACGTGATACTACCGAGAGGGAAAACCATCCTGTTCTGCGTAGGGCTCTGACGCATAGCAATGCATTTGCAGCAGCAATTTGATCAGCAGTTGGCACCACAGTGGCACAACGACCTGTCACAAATCGGTTACTTCAAGGATAGCTCCGAGCCAGACGCCCTGTGGCGTACATTCCACTGACTCCTAATCACCGGTATTTACGACTTCAGAGGTAACAAACGAGGGCTCATTGTAGGACAGGGACGAAGTCTCTTGTATTTTCTGATCACTTTTTCAAACCAATAGCCCAATTCATGGAATCAATACTAGAAATAAGAATAATCTTCGCAAGGATTTAAAGTCATTTAGTCTTGTACAAAAAGGTGTGCATTATTCAGGAACACACATTTTCAATAACTTGCCAGCAGCCATAAAAAGCTTAACAACCAATGAAATTCAGTTTAAGAGAAGCCTAAAGGATTTATTGGTGGCCAACTCCTTCTACTCCATTGATGAATTTCTCAGTAGAACCAACTGATTTGTGTCTATATATAAGTACAATCTAATTTCTGCACCAGTTCAGTGCAGTAATGTGTTCATTGCAAATAAGTATTTAGTAGCTGTATTACACGTTCATTATCTTATAAATAGCCGGCCGGGGTGGCCAAGCGGTTCTATGCGCTGCAGTCTGGAACTGCGCGACCGCTACGGTCGCAGGTTCGAATGCTGCCTCGAGCATGGATATGTGTGATGTCCTTAGGTTAGTTAGGTTTAAGTAGTTTTGAGTTCTATGGGACTGATGACCTCGTAAGTTAAGTCCCATAGTGCTCAGAGCCATTTGAACCATTTGAACCTTATAAATAAATAACAATCTTTTTTTATTTTGAATTCAAATGGCTCTGAGCACTATGCGACTAAACTTCTGAGGTCATTAGTCGCCTAGAACTGAGAACTATTTAAACCTAACTAACATAAGGACATCACACACATACATGCCCAATGCAGGATTCGAACCTGCGACCGTAGCGGTCGCTAGGCTCCAGACTGTAGCGCCTAGAACCGCACGGCCACTCCGGCCGGATTTTGAATTCAGTGCATTAGTATTTGTAAAATGATTCTTTCATATAGCGTTCTTTAAGAAATGACGACGATGCCACTTGGGACCCGTGGAATGGTATATTAGCTTATTTGCTTGAGTTGTAAATATTTGTCATGTATTGTTGATTTTTCTGGGATGTTCTACATCCTGGAGGACCTCCTCACTACGGATCAATTGGAATGGAAGTAAATCTAATCTAATCCGATGAAAGCTGGTTCTGCCTCGGTGCACGTGACGGCCGTGTGGTGGTTAGGGACAAGCCAGTGAAGGGTGGTTACACCGGTTATTAATGTACCAGTATTTCGCATTTGCAATGGCGTATCTCGCTCTTGCATTAACGTGTGCAATGTTAGTCATTTAAACATGTTATCTACAAGGTTATATTACCGAAGTGCTATTACTATACATTAATTATTTTTCGGTTTCGCGATTATTTCCCGTAAGTGTATTTATCGTTGGCTGGAAATGGCGTTAGGACACTTTAATTCAGTCGTAGCGTGTAACTATTGTGCGCGAAACCCAGCCTGTGAAAATTTAGACCTGGCTTCCATTTAGACGAAGTTATCTTGTTGTAAATGATTTACATTACCTATTTTAAGAAGCTATATTTTTGAACTCTCCGTTTAGTAACTTTGTATACGTTGTACTGTGTAGATACTCCTGTATGGTTTTGGATTGGCGTAAAATAATGAAGTTGCTTTTGATTCTTTTCGGAGCTGTTAGCAGCCATGTTGACTCTTTAAGATAAATTGTACTGCTATTTACTATTGTCTGAGATTGGTTCAGCCATAGAAAATCAAATGATATAAAATATTGAAACAATAAAGGAGTCCCAGATGGGAACGCTATGAGCAATTAAGTTGATCACGTGGGCAGCAGTTGCTCGTCGTGGAAGCAGCCGCTGGAACACTAAAGGCAAATGTTTTGTCCGCCATCAGCTCTGACAGATGAAGGCTGCACCCCTAGCAGCCAAGTGAGGAGTTGACATGGAAGCAGTCGCTATGTCACACTATTGTCTGGCTTGGTAAATCAAGTCTTACGCGTGCACTTAGAAAATTCATTATCATTCTACTCGTGTTCTGACACTAACTTCTTTTTTGCGTAGCTGAAGCAGTTTCTTGTGCATTATCGACTTGTATTACCGCCTAACGAGTGAACATTTTCCGTATTCAGAAACTTTGTCATTCTTAAAAGGGTTCTATTTTGGACGAGCGTTTTAGGTAATATTGGACACATGACTGTAAATGCTACTTCTCCATCAAATTAAATGAATGTTGGGTACAATACTCGGAGCTGAACAGTCAGGAATGTACGTAGTGTATTACTGCGTATTGAGAACGGATAGCCTCTGTATAGGATCCGCATAACTGAAGCGTTGTTTCAGAATACATCTAGTCTTCTGCAGAGTACCTTCTAGGCATGTTACCCGGTATTTTCCTTTTTTTTATTACATATCTGCATTACAGGAGTTACCTGAAGGAAACTGCTGGTAGATACGCGGAAACGCCACTTTTTTTAACTTATTTCAAGAGACAATATCATCAGTCTAAAATGCCTCTATGGAATGAGATGCAGGAAAGATGTCACATTGTAGAAACGAAGGCCTTAGATATACAACCGCCCATAAACCGCCAGCTGAATTCTCAGAGTTCATCGTAACCCATCTCGTTTCCTTCAGGAAAACAGCCACGGCAGACAGCTATATGAACCAAGAGATATACTTACAAAATACTAAACTAAACCTAGAATAACTCCGAAAGTATGATAGTAGTTGAAACGTTTGTGGGACAAATGTTGCATGGGACAACGGTGACCATGATATGACGTTGGTTTTTTGTTGCTAGGTGGGGTCGCGTCAGAAACATGAAGGTCAACTTAGTTTTTTTTAAGGGGATACTTCAGTTTGGTACTTATTTTCTGATGGCGGCTGTCGAGACGAATCCAATGATGTGTAACAGTAAGGTCTTTGAAGGACAACGAAGGTCAAAAAGGTCGCATGAACGTCCATTTACAGAAGGTGTTGGAAGTGATGACCATTGGTATCAATTGAGTGCTGCAGTCGTCTTATCATGAATTGAGTGGTATTCCTTATCACTTCAGCACTTATCGAAGCAAATGCTCTGACACTTCTATCTTGTATATAGTGCAAAAAAATCGTCGAATCAGGCGAATGTGAATGATGTAGTCCTTCGAAGAACAAGTCCATATCCTTCTCATTTACGGAGAATGCCAACGAAATTCAATGAGAGCTAGAGACTTGTACGCTGAAAGACAGCCTCAACGTACTCACCCTGCACGTCGTACATTTAAATATGTGTATGATAAATTGAGAACAATTGGATCTTTAACGAGTCGGGAATACATCCGGCAGAGGAAAGTTACTAACAAGGAAACGGAAATTGGTGCTCTTGCCACTGTGGTTCGAGATCCTTGTGTTAGTTAGCGTTCGAATCCTGCCTCGGGTATGGATGTGTAGTTAGGTTTAAGTAATTCTAAGTTCTAGGGGACTGATGACCACAGCAGTTAAGTACCAGAGCGCTCAGAGCCATTTGAACCATTTTTTGTTAGTTCGCGTCAAATAGTAAGGGAATCTGGCATGAGCTAGAATAGGGTTGTTCGTGTTCTGAATCGCCATAAATATCATCCTTACCATATCAGTCTCCACCAAGAATTAACTGGTACTGATTGTATGCGTCACTTGAATTCTGCCGATGGGTTCAACTTCGGATTCAGAGGGATGACATATTTATTAATTTGATTTTATTTACTGACGAGGCTACATTTATGAACCAAGGAAATGTTAATTTGTGTAACATGCATTATTGGGCGACTGAAAATCCATTTTGGCTGCTGCTAGTTGCACACCAAAAACATGTGGTGTAGGATTCTGGAGGGCAGAATTATAGCCCCTATTTCATCGAAGGAAACCTTAATGGTAGGAAGTACACCTCATTCCTGCAAGAAACATTAGGTCTGTAATTGGAAAAAATACCTTTAGGAACAAGGAACAGAATGTGGTATCAACGCGATGGGTGTCCGGCACATTTTTCGCTGATGGCTAGAAATGAGTTGCAGAGACAATTTCCAAATCGTTGGATTGGCGCGGAGGAGGCGTGTCGTGGTCGGCGCGTTCGCCAGACTTCAAGCCTCTGGATTTTTTCTTGAGGGGATTCGTAAAAGACATTGTTTGTAAAGGCGTTCCAATTACACCTGAAGATATGCGAGAGAGAATTGTCAGAGCATGTGCTTAGATAAATGCCGATGTGGTAAGGGCCACCACTCAATCCATGAAAAGAAGATTGCAGCACAGCATTGATACCAGTGGTCATTACTTGGAACACCTTCTCTAAATGGACGTTCATGCCACCTTTGTGACCTCCGTCGACGGCGACCTTGAAAGACTTTACTGTCCCACATCAATGGATTCGTCTCGATAGCCGCTATCAGAAAATGAGGACCAAATTACAGCATTCCATTTTTAAAAAAAAGCAAAGTTGACCTTCATATTTTTGAAATACAGGATGTATCTGAAATGAATGCAGAAAATGAGAGGGCTGGTACGGTGGGTGGTGACAAACATTTTTCACGTAGTATGTCGTCATGCCTTAGCGTACGGAACCACACTTTGTTCAACAGGGTCGATCGCTGCCGAGAGGATAAACACACGACATGCCATCCGAGACGTCGTGGTAGCAGGTCTGCGGGCCAACGATTTCCATTTATTTGTGACATGGCTGAAAGAAACATAGCGCTTAAGTTTCATGACCTTCATTGCGCCTCTTAATGGGACGTGTACGCGTTGCTTTTGACTGTGGAAGTGCGTGTTTGATTGGTGTTGCGTAGAGGGCAACAACTGTGTACAGTGTAGAGTCTGGCTCGGCCTGCGTCAGTTTGTCTTCAAACGGGGACATACTTGTGTTTGGTATTGTGCGGAGCGGACAGGAAATAAAGCGCTATTCTTGGGAGAAAAGGAAAGACATGCAGTGTGTATGGGACGGTGGATGGAAATGCTCTTGCTGCCCATCGTTAGTGCAATAGGAAGTTTCCTAGTCGTCGAATACTAGATCAACGCACATGTACTGCCATCCGCAGGTCGTTTCGAAAGACAGGTCCACTTGAGGTAGGTTTTTCAGTGGCACATTCTCGTAGGGAACATGTGCATTTAAGGACTACTTCGAAACCTTATGAATTCACTTCGTGTTACAGGTGCGAAGGCCTGATGGACGCAGTGGTCAACGCACAGCGCATATAATTGGGCTTGAAGACGAGGTGTTAGCACGGGAAATGGGTATAAACCAGTCCACAATTTGTCGTATATGATCTGGATCTGATTTACACCCATACCGCCTTCAGAAGATTCACGATTTTCCATGACGGATTGAAGCCTGCCCGTAGTTTTTACAAAAGTGTGCCAATCGACCGGATATTCCGGACTGTGTACTTTTTACGGATGAGGCATCATTTACACTAGAGGATATGGGCAACAGCAATAATCAACAGGTGTGGTCACCAAGATCGCTTCGCTGCCATCATCTGGGCCGGCATGGAAGGCGATAATCTGGTCGTCCCATGTTTCCCCGCTGACTGAACGCAAATAGGTATTCAGTCTTTTATGAGAAACTCTGCCAGAGTTGTTGGAACATGTTCCACTCAATTTGCGACAGAGAATGTGGTATCATCATGATGGCTCACCTGCGCACTTCTCACGTGCAGTGCGAATGCATTTGCATGAAACCTTTGATAAGAACTGGATAGGGCGCGATGGGCTAGTGGCATGGGCTGCACTTTCTGCGTACTTGAGGCTCACATTCTTTTCTTCTGGGGCCACCTGAAATCAGTTGTGTACGAAACAACCATTGAGACTGATGAACAGCTGATAGCGAGCACTATGGCAGCCTGCGATGTCATTTCCACTATGCCAAGAGTGTTTGAAAGAGAGTGATAGTTACTCCAGCGTCGTTCCAAGACCTGCAGTCAAGTAGGAGGGAGTAATTTCAAACACTTTTTGTAACTGTTTCCAAATAAAAGCTATAAAACTTAAACCCGACTTCTCATTTACCCTGATATCACAAATAGATTGAAAAAGTTGCCCTGCAGACCTGTTACCAAGAGGGCTCGAACGGCATGTTGTGTGCCTACCCTCTAGGCGGCGCGTGACGCTGTTCCACATGGCCTAGCGCTATACGCCAAGGAATGGGGATGGGGGTTGCTATCTGAAATATGCTTTTTGTGAGCCACTCTATCAGCCCTCTTAATTTCTACATTCACTTCGGACACACCTCGTATATATCCCTCCATGTACGAAGTCATACGTGTTGCACGTTTGTATAACATTGCTCCACGCGTTCCAGAGCTATGCTGTACCACACATACAGATATTTACTTCTACAGACAACAAATACCTAAGGAACTCACAGAATCAATACATATCAGAACAAACATCCCAAACCTCGAATTGACGATAGGACTCTCCTGAGGAGATTAGATGAATATTTAGCAATACATTCCTTATTATTGTCCTATGATTGGTGTGAAGTCTGCAGAAGTAGAAATGAGAAATAAACGTGGAAGGCAATTGGTGATAAGGGAAGGAAGGAATTCATTCTGTAGTCTGAATTAGAACTGGTATGAGTGTATTCGCCGGCCGGAGTGGCCGAGTGGTTCTAGGCGCTACAGTCTGGAACCGCGCGACCGCTACGGTCGCAGGTTCGAATCCTGCCTTGTGCATGGATGTGTGTGACGTCCTTAGGTTTAAGTAGTCCTACGTTATAGGGGACTGATGATCTCAGCAGTTAAGTGCCATAGTGCTCAGAGCCATTTGAACCATTTTGAGTGTATTCAACAATCAATCCCCCCCTTCCAAGCACTAAGGGAACTTCAAAGTAGTGAACTTGTTCACTTAGGGGCTGACTGCTCATCCACGTCCTTTGTTGGAATATTTACTCCATCCAACTGTTAGCCGAAGACGACTTGACGTCAGCACTTCGCACACTATGTTAGCATGTTGGCCGGTTTCGGGGTTTATCGACAAAAGTACATCAGCGAAATAACGCAATGTCTCCCAAAAATGGCCTTATTATGCTAATGGCCGATAATGTCCATTGGCTTATTTTGTAAAAATAACATTGTTTGAAGAGACAATAAATACAGGAAATGCTTTACAATAATGTGTAATGTAGCAAACGATTGACGAAATGTCATCTTCATATGACAGTTCTACTTTTGTTAGGTGCAACACTTCTTTCAACTGTTCTATTGTAGCTTGTCATACTTTACTAAATTAGTAATTATTAAATGTGTTTTTCAGAGGGTAGTGCAAGAATTTCAATGTAACGTCACTTCCACAGCTCATTAATATTTAGCTGTTTATTCGTTCAGGTAATCAGTTCCGGATCCCTTCCACTGAAGAGCTGAAAATTCTAGAGCAGGAAACGCATCCTTCTACCTGATGCGGCTGCTGAAATGTGAGATTTCATCGCTTTGAACAGAAAGACAATGTTATTAATATAAGCAGGGCCCCGAAATATCTGTTAACATGCCATAGTCTGTTATGACTATTAAAAGTATAGAAAAATGAAGGAATATAGTGAATGTATATTTGCCTGAGAAGATAAGAAAATTCAGCGGGTTTTATGGAAAGATAGATCGAATACTTTACTTCTTTGTGTTGTTGTACATCATTGATTAGATATCCTGGCAATCGCCAAGGGTGGGCTTATTGGTAGTTGGGAGCTCCAATGTTAGGCGCGTAATGGGGCCCCTTAGGGATATGGTGGCTAAGGAGGGGAAGAAATCCAGTGTGCACTCCGTGTGCATTCCGGGTGGAGTCATTCCTGATGTGGAAAGGGTCCTTCCGGATGCCATGAAGAGCACAGGGTGCAGCCAGCTGCAGGTGGTGGCACATGTCGGCATTAATGACGTGTGTCGCTTTGGATCTGAGGAAATTCTCTCTGGATTCTGATCTGGTGAAGGCTGCCGGTCTTGCTTACGAGATGAAGGCAGAGCTCACCATCTGCAGCATCGTTGACAGAACCGACTGCGGACCTTTGGTGCAGAGCCGAGGTGGAGGGTCTGAATCAGAGGCTCAGACGTTTTTGCGACTGTGTTGGCTGCAGATCCCTTCACTTGCGCCATAGGGTGGTGGGGTTTCGGCTTCCACTGAATAGGTCAGGAGTTCACTACACTCAGCTGGCGGCTACACGGGTAGCGGAGGCTGTGTGGCGTGGACTGGGTGGTTTTTTAGGTTAGAAGGCTTCGGGAAAGTACGAGGTGGGCTGGAATCTCAAAGGGTGCATGGCAAATACACAAAGTGCTTGGATCAAGGAACAGTCGGAATTGTTGTTGTAAATTGTTGTAGTTGTGCTGGGAAAGTCCCTGAGCTTCAAGCGCTAATAGAAAGCACACAAACTGAAATCTTTATAGGTACAGAAAGCTGGCTAAAGCCTGAAATAAGTTCTGCAGAAATTTTTACGAAGTCTCAGACGTTGTTCAGGAAAGATAGATTAGGCAGAGTTTGTGGTGGAGTGTTTGTGTCTGTCAGTAGTGGTTTATCTTGTAGTGAAGTCGAAGTAGATACTCCGTGCGAATTGGTATGGGTGGAGGTTATACTTAACAGCCGATCTAAGTTAATAATTGGCTCCTTCTACCGACCCCAGATTCCGATGATATAGTTGCTGAACAGTTCGGAGAAAATTTGAGTCTCGCAACAAATAAATACCCTACTCATACGTTTGTAGTTGGTGGGGACCTCAACCGTCCCTCGATATGTTGGCAAAAATACTTATTCAAAACCGGTGGTAGGCAGCAAACATCTTCCGAGATTGTCCTAAATGCTTTCTCCGAAAATTATTTCGAGCAGTTAGTCCACAAATCCACGGGAAATGTAAATGGTTGCGAAAACACACTTGACCTCTTAGCCACAAACAATCCAGAGCTAATAGTGAGCATCATGACTGATACAGGGATTAGTGATCACAAGGTAGTTCTAGCTAGGGTCAATACCGTTTCTTCCAAATCCACCAGAAACAAACGCAAAATAATTTTATTTAAAAAAGCGGATAAAGTGTCACTAGAAGCCTTCCTAAGAGACAATCTCCATTCCTTCCGAACTGACTATGCAAATGTAGACGAGATGTGGCTCAAATTCAAAGATATAGTAGCAACAGAAATTGAGAAATTAAAACCTCATAAATTGGTAAGAGATGGAACTGAGCCCCCATGGTACGCAAAACAGGTCCGAACGCTGTTGCAGAGGCAACGGAAAATGCATGCGAAGTTCAGAGGAACTCGAAATTCCGAAGATTGGCTAAAATTTACAGATGCGCGATATTTGGCACGGACTTCAATGCGAGATGTCTTTAATAGGTTCCACAACGAGACATTGTCTAGAAATTTGGTAGAAAATCCGAAGAAATTCTGGTCGTATGTAAAGTACACAAGCGGCAAGACCCAGTCAATACCTTCGCTGCGCAGTGCCGATGGTACCGTTACCGACGACTGTGCCGCTAAAGCGGAATTATTGAACGCAGTTTTCCGAAATTCCTTCACCAGGGAAGACGAATATAATATTCCAGAATTTGAAACACGAACAGCTGCTAGCACGAGTTTCTTAGAAGTAGATACCTTAGGGGTTGCGAAGCAACTCAAATCGCTTGATATGGGCAAGTCTTCAGGTCCAGATTGTATACCGATTAGTTCCCTTTCAGATTACGATGATGCAATAGCTCCCTACTTAGCAATCATATACAACCGCTCGCTCACCGATAGATCTGTACCTACAGATTGGAAAATTGCGCAGGTCGCACCAGTGTTTAAGAAGGGTAGTAGGAGTAATCCATCGAACTACAGACCTATATCATTGACGTCGGTTTGCAGTAGGGTTTTGGAGCATATACTGTATTCAAACATTATGAATCACCTCGAAGGGAACGATCTATTGATACGCAATCAGCATGGTTTCAGAAAACATCGTTCTTGTGCAACGCAGCTAGCTCTTTATTCGCATGAAGTAATGACCGCTATCGAAAGGGGATCTCAAGTTGATTCTGTATTTCTAGATTTCCGGAAAGCTTTTGACACCGGTCCTCACAAGCGACTTCTAATCAAGCTGCGGGCCTATGGGGTATCGTCTCAGTTGTGCGACTGGATTCGTGATTTCCTGTCAGGAAGGTCGCAGTTCGTAGTAATAGACGGCAAATCATCGAGTAAAACTGAAGTGATATCAGGTGTTCCCCAGGGAAGCGTCCTGGGACCTCTGCTGTTCCTGATCTATATAAATGACCTGGGTGACAATCTGAGCAGTTCTCTTAGGTTGTTCGCAGATGATGCTGTAATTTACCGTCTAGTAAGGTCATCCGAAGACCAGTATCAGTTGTAAAGCGATTTAGAAAAGATTGCTGTATGGTGTGGCAGGTGGCAGTAGACGCTAAGTAAAGAGAAATGTGATATGATCTACATGAGTTCCAAAAGAAATCCGTTGGAATCCGATTACTTGATAAATAGTACAATTCTCAAGGCTGTCAATTCAACTAAGTACCTGGGTGTTAAAATTACGAACAACTTCAGTTGGAAAGACCACATAGATAATATTGTGGGGAAGGCGAGCCAAAGTTTGCGTTTCATTGGCAGGACACTTAGAAGATGCAACAAGTCCACTAAAGAGACAGCTTACACTACAGTCGTTCGTCCTCTGTTAGAATATTGCTGCGCGGTGTGGGATCCTTACCAGGTGGGATTGACGGAGGACATCGAAAGGGTGCAAAAAAGGGCAGCTCGGTTTGTATTATCACATAATAGGGGAGAGAGTGTGGCAGATATACGCGAGTTGGGATGGAAGTCATTAAAGCAAAGACTTTTTTCATCGCGGCGAGATCTATTTACGAAGTTTCAGTCACCAACTTTCTCTTCCGAATGCGAAAATATTTTGTCGAGCCCAACCTACATAGGTAGGAATGATCATCAAAATTAAATAAGAGAAATCAGAGCTCGAACAGAAGGTTTAGGTGTTCGTTTTTCCCGTGCGCTGTTAGGAAGTGGAATAGTAGAGAGATAGTATGATTGTGGTTCGATGAACCCTTTGCGAAGCACTTAAATTTGAATTGCAGGGTAATCATGTAGATGTAGAATTTGTGCATAAGACAACCACGTATTAAAACGAAATTGTTGAAATGAAAAATCAAGGAAAACAAGTTCATTCTAAAAGAATCTTGAGGCATGATTCTAAAATATAGTGATACTTTCTTTTTATTCTACTTATTAATTTATTTTATTTTTGAATCATCGGTCTTCTGACTTGCCTGATGCTGTTCGACACGAATTCCTCTCCTGTTCCAACCTCTTCATCTCTGTGTAGCATTTGCACCCTACGTTCCGAATTAGTCGCTGGATGTATTTCAGTCTTTGCCTGCCTCTACTTTTTCACCCTCTGCAGTTTCCTCTAGTACCATAGGACTTACTCCCTCAGGTCTTACTCCATTAGGTCGTATAATTCTTTTCTATACTTTTTCGACACCAATCTTGTTAATTTTATCACTAATCTCATTGCTGTTGCTCCTCATTACTTTCGTCTTTCTCCTGTTTTCTCTCAGTCCATATCCTCATTGCACTGTTTATTGCTTTTAAAACTTCCTGTATTCTTCTTCACTGTCACTGACAGCGGCATTGCGATCAGTGCATCTTACGATCGATATCTTTTCGCCCTGATTTTTTTTCGCTGTCTTGATCCTCTACTTTATTTCCGTCATTACTTCTCAAATTTGTAGATTGTCAATAGCGGACGAAGGACTGCATTCCTGCCTTACACTCTTTATAATCCGAATATTACATTCTTGACTTCTATTCACATTGTTCCCTCTCGCTTCTTGTAAATATATTACGCATCTTTCTCTATAACTTACTCCAGTTTCTCTCTGAATTTTAAACATATAGCTTGGCTTTACATTATTAGCAGTTTTTCTAGGTCGACGAATCCTGTAAAGCTGTCTTGATCCTTCTTAATTCTTGTTTCCATTAATAAATGCAACATTAGAAATTCCTTTTTGGTGCCTTTATCTTTCCTGAAGCCAAACTGATTGGCAGCTGACAAATTCTTAATTTTCTTTTCCGTTCTTTTGTAAATTATTCTTGCCGGAACTTGGATAAACGAGCTGTCAAACTGATCGTACCAGAGTTGTCACACTTACCTGCTGTTGCTGTCTTTGGCCATGTGTGGATGATGTTCTTTGATAAGTTTTATAATATGCCTCCATGATCACAGGTTTTTACTCACCAATATGAATAGTCGTTTGACCGTCACATCCGCCAATGGTTTTACAGCTTCTGTGTTTTTAATCGCAAGTCTTGCAAAGCCTTGTTAAACTCTGATGTTAACACTGATTCCTGATGTCTTCGATGTTGATTCCTTTCTGTTCCTCTATTACCTAACCAGACAAATCCTCCAATCATAGAGGCCTTCAACGTACTCTTTCCATCTATACGCTCTTTCCTCTGAGTGTAACCGTGAAATTCCCATTGTACTCTTAATCTCGCCGCTCTCGCTTCTAATTTAATTTTTTCGAAGGTTATTTGGTATTTCTACATATGCTAAATCAGTCAGGCGAGAGTGCTCTTTTTTATCTTTTCAAATATTTCCCCTCGTCTTATCTGCTTTACCTATATACATTTCTTTCCTAAGTGACTTATTGTACTGTATTCCTGTCTATCCCTAAACTTTTTTGTGTGCTTTTGTTCAAAATGTTCAAATGTGTGTGAATTCCTAAGGGGCCAAACTGCGGAGGTCATCGGTCCCTAGAATTACACACTGCTTAAACTAACTTATGCTAAGAACAAAACAGACACCCTTGCCCGAAGGAGGACTCGAACCTCCGGCGGGAGGGGCCGCGCAATCCGTGACATGACGCCTCAAACCGAGCGGCCACTTCGCGCGGTTATACTTTTGTCTTTCGTAGATCAGTTGAAGTAATTCGTCTATTAGTATTCTTCGCCTTTACCTTCCTTGTAACTACATCTATCTGTCCAACTTCCGTGCTTAATTTATTAGAGATGGCCATTTCTCTTCAACCCTTCGCTATTCACTAACGCAGTATTTATAGCATCAGAACGCATCTCATCATTTTTCAACACAGCAGTATGACACGTCGTTACGTATCAATTCCTCCTCACGGTTCTCTTAAACTTCAACCTACTCTTCATCATTACGAAATTGCGGCCGTAGTCAATCTTCTCCTGAGTACGCCTTAAAATGTAATATCTGGTTTCGAATCTCTATATCAAGATGATCAAAGCCAGCTTGTTAAATCCCACAGAACTGCAAAAGTGCAAATGGATCTTCACGAAAAGTAAAATAAATATTTTTTGTAGAACAGTGGTAAATCTTACTTAAGTTGAATCATATATGGAAAACAATGACAACGTAAATGCTGAATTCTCTGGATTCTTTACATTGTTTACATTAATTTTTGAGGAGATATTTTCAAACAACTGTGACTTTCTAGGTATAGACGATAAATCCATAGATCGTGTAACAAACAGAAACCTTCTAGGAATGAATATCAGTTATCATTTACCGTGGAATGAGCACACAAGGATGCTGGCAAAAAGGTTGTTGTGAGCATGTTATATCTTAGGGATCTACCATCAGTTTGTAACAGCCAATGTCTTGTGGTGACATACCATTCACACATACGCTCAACTCTTAGCTATGGGATATTTTTCTGGGGATCGGAGGCAGGAAACGGATCGAAGGCTTGAAACGTGGATACAATCTTTAAACTACAGGAAAGAACCGTTAGAATAATGACGATAAGCAGTAGTCGGCTCGTTGCAAAAGCCTATTTTACTGCACCAAGAGATTATATCCACCAATTTGTGGTGCATGTCAGGGATAACATTGCTAAGTAATCATTAACAGCTGTATGCATGCTCAAGAATCAAGAGCCAGTATGGACTTAAATTTACCAACGGAAAACAAACAATCTCAAACCGGGGAAAGGGGTATTCTTTCCGGGAATAAAATTGTATAATGAACTGTCCAATCAAATGAAAGACTTCAATAAATCACATATTTTCAAAAATGCAGGTAAATCATGCTTCGTAACAGATGCAAACCACACAATTAAAAATTACATGAAAGATTCAAGAGTTGTGGGTAATAACGAATTAACTGCGAAGCCCTGTCATATTTCAATACATGGTCACGATATACCACTTTTGCAAGAAGGTCGTATGTGATATAATATATGGTGGTAACGTCTTGCTAACGCAATTTCCAGGAATTGGTTGTGTGAACAGACTGGAGCTATGCAAGGGGTATTGCGGCATCTTCATGATCCAGTTATCATCAGCGGGAATGTTTAGTATGTGTGACGAAGAAGAGCAAAATTATGTTTTTATAGTATTAGTTATCAAAAGTTTTTTTGTAAATGAAGAACATTGTACAATAAGATCGAGTCATATGAGGCGGTGCAGCTGTTACAGCACTGACCTCACATTCTGAAGTATGGAGTTCGCACTGTCGGACCATACTGATTTCAGTTTTCCGTTGTTTTTCCTAGACCGCTTCTGGCAAATGCCTGAACTGTTCCTTCATCAAGCTTATGGCCGACCACATGTCTTATCCTTGTACTTAAGTACTCAGTGTATATCTATATTATCAGCTACTGACTTTTACTGTATTAACGTGACCACTTCCTTATCATTGTGAGATTACTCTTGGATGATGTTAAGAAATAAATATTTCCGTGTTTCCAGGCCTTTTATAAGTATATTTTCTCCTCTTGTGATTTTAGAACAGTGTATTCTCCATTACTAGATTAAATTTATTGTAGATCTCAGTTAGCCTTCCGTCTTCTCATTCCTATTATCAAACCCACATTCTGTAGTAACTCTTCCTTCTGTTCCTTCTTCTGCTATAGTATTTCAGTATCCCATACATACTGTATTACCTGTTCATACTCTTTCTCTGTCTTTTCACTCTGCTGATCTTGTCGGCATGTATCCGAGAACTATTAGTGTAGGAGTTGTTTACTGTCGATTCTGATAAAAGCCGCTTCAATGATCTGTTCACAGTAACACGATTCTAGCAAAAGCCGTATTACCGAACTGTTCACTGCAACTCACTCTCTGCCGTCCCCTTCTAGTCATAACGAATTCTGCTGCCGTTATAGCATTTCCTACTGCTGCTGATGCTACTCTATATTCCTCTGACGAGAAGTCATTTTGTTTCCATTAACTTTTCATAACTGGGATTCACAGTCATGTAAATATTTTTGAAAGCATCATGTTTATGCCAGTGACTGTTAAACTTTTTATTTCCACTGTTGCAATTTCGGCCTTAGGCCATTATCACTTGCAGATGTTTTGGCTTTGGCTTTAAGCCAAAACATCTGCAAGTGTAATGGCCTAAGGCCGAAATTTCAATAGTGCATATAAAGTATTTAACAGTCACTGGCGTAAACATGTTGTCTTTCAAAAAATTGTTTCCAGTTCGCTTCACTGACCCCTGCTATATCTACACAGCACGTTTCCCTTTTCATACTTTCTAGTTTCCCTACTACTTCCCTATACGCTCCAATTCGTAGAACGTTACCCTTTCGTTGGTATCTCAATATCCTCCTGAAGTTCACGTCCTTTCTGACAGTCTCTCTCTCTCTCTCTCTCTCTCTCTCTCTCTCTCTCTCTCTCTCTCTTCCGTTCCCTCGGAATCCGATGGGGATAATCCAGAATCTTCTGCAGATGGGGAGATAATCATGACGTATCTTCGATTACAGGTCACATGTCTTGCGGACTCATATTGTCCTTAATGCAGTGATTTTCATTGTAGTCTACCTGCTCATGCATGCTTTTTCTTCTCATTCCACGAGTAAGAGGTTGCCCAGATGCCTCTGCCATCTTTGACATCGACATAATGAGGTTTATTTCTAAAGCCGGAAGTCTTACACATCATAGAAAACTTCGAAAGTGAATGAAAGAGCAAGATGATTCAACGCAAATGCAGCGGTTTGTAGTTGAAACAGCTCTTGTCACTTGAAGTGAGGAAGACATTAAGAAATTGTAAAGTCTGTCGACTGAACACGCCAATCTGAATAGAATTAAAGTCATTTATAAATGTGGACAGTGGGCAGTCTATATATGAAATTGGTAACATTTGAAATTTTACATTAATATATTTTTGGAAAGAATAAATAATAAAACGAAATGAAATGAGGTTAGAATGAATGAGAAGTGAGAACTGTTTGTCACGAGTTCAAAATAGCATGAGATGTGCCTGTTAGTGAGGAACAGATTACAGTTGACATCACTCGTTTTTGAGGAAACTGAGCCAAGTAAGTAGACGAGTAAGAGAGACATCAGCAGAGCAAAGAGTAGAGTTGGTCGATATCGTAAGACAGGTAGCCATAAGAATTTAAATCTAATGAGTCTAATGAATTCTGAAACTTTAGCAGTACCGATAACTGTGTTAACAAAAAATATATTTATTCATATTGTAAGCAATAACAGATGGTTACTTTAGCGTAAGAATGTGTTCTTTACTGTACTGAATCGGAAATTACTTCCGTAATATTATGAAGTTTTCAGGCATATATTGCGTCGAAGTGTTTCTTGTATTTGAAATGCCCAGGTAAGAAGCTGTTGTTCTGGGAAAATAATCCTTCTCTAGGAAATAACAAATCATAAAGCGTTTTTATTTTATTTTGTTTTTTGAATTTATCACTCAGTTGTCTGATTTTTACAAGCAGTAACCTTATAAAATATTGAGATAACTTAACGGTGTCCGGCGGGGCGCGTTTAGTTGGGTGGCGTACTTGTTTGATCACTGACTCTCGTCATACTGTGCACTACCGAAGTTCCACCTACCCCAGTACGGCGTCTGATCACCTGCCCCTTTACCTGCATACGTAGATGCTGTCCAGACGTTGAAGAAAAACACCGTCAATACTTACGTTCGCAAAGTCCGCATAAACTCTGGTAGCAGGCTATCCTGTAATTTCTTATAACAAATTTCGCGTGGAGGACGATTGCTTCATCTCTTTAGAAAATTGTAAAAATCAAGCAAACGAGTTCTTTTATTTTTTTAGGTTCAAAATAAACACTTGCCATCAGTCCGTATTTAATTAACGAATAATATCACTGCCCTCAGCTCACAGTTCAGACAACTCAGTACACACGCAAGGCAGTCAGAGACACACTTCAGTCCGACCCGAATTATTACGCGATTTACAGTGATTACTCTGCTACAATACACGAGTTTCACATTCGGTCCTCTTCAGTGGATTTCTAATAAAGAAACTGCTCGCCAGCTATTCCATAAACTCGTACGGAACATGCCACACGGAATTCTACAAAGGCCGAAAGTTCACACGCGTTTATCTATCCAACAGATCGCTTCACAAAGCTCAGATTTTCCCAATCTGTCCATAAATGCAACTGCTTTCACGGCAATACAATCCGGACGCGAGAAACCAGTAACTTCTTCATTTTACTCATAATTTAGACGGACACGTCCAACATGACCTGCTCGTCCGATAGTTATCCAGCGACACCTGTTCAGTCTGATTCTCTCCCAGTGTAACTACCTAACAGTGCGCGGAAACTGCTTAACTCTGATTGGTGGATCAAAATGATAAGCCAATCAGAACTATCCTTCGAGATTATTCTCGTGCCAAAACTGTCCTACGGCCGTCACCATTCACAGATGCATTTACGTGGCCTCATCATCCAAATATTAATAAAATGTTTTACAAAACCAAACGAAAATAAAACTAATGTTGAAATAAATTTAGAAAACTGTCGCTCTGCAAATGGCTATTCTGGTTCTTTGTTACAAAAGCAAGCACCCTTGGACATACGTCATCAGCACGGTGGGGAAACTACACGTTTCATTTCAACTTGCTTGCTTAACACTTTCCCATGACATAGTTACGTAATATTTAACATGAGATAATACTGAATTTTTACGTATGTCCCACATACACACTCTCACTCACTCTCATTTACTCACACAACAGCATATTAACTAGATAATAATCTTTTCTGAATTTTATATTACTAAAAATGAAAAGTAGTTAACTCTTTTTAATGATGAAAATCTAAATAAATTGTTCTGCCATTTTGTGAACTTGAGTAATGATTCGAAATGGTACTAAAAGACAAACTGTTATTAATCCTAACTGAATTTAACTTCACAAGTGTCAGTTTGGGATGTTTTAAGTAATTTTCTCGAACTCTGAAACAATGACAGATAGACAGGTGAAATTTTTACACAATATTCTTTTTAATAACGAAGGGCAGCTTATCGACTTATAACTAAATTGAATAATATTTAATACAGTTTATTTAGATTCTTAGGGCTTGAATATTCTGTCACTCGAATTGGCACAGGTACTACTTCCACGGCTAGGCTAGCTACAGTTGCGAATGAGTCACACTAAGATACATGTGGCTGTTTCAATCACCGCCAACGGTTCCAAAGCTACGACCCATATTGCAAAGTAATGCAATAAATGCTACTGCGTGTTGACTCGCGTCGTTAAACGTGCCGTATGGAGTGATTCGAAACATGTTGCATAACTATAGAATTATAGTCACTAGGAATAGTAAATTCAACGAAGCAACAATTTCTTGTTCTTAAGTTCGACAGCATAGGAAAACATTCTCGTCCTAACATGTTGGAGATATTAAAGAGGTCACCCAGCAAACGTGAAGCGGTTTTCAATGCCAAACAGAGGTCTTTCGAAAGCACTCTGCATGTAAACCTGAATGCAGTGTCGTAACCACAGCTTATGACGGACTGTGTACGTCTTTTTAGTATCCTTAGTTATAGCATGTAAATACTGAAACGGTTTGCAGAGGAGAGAGAATGATGGTCATTAAGGCTGACTGTCGAATCTTACAGTCAGCTCACTCTTTTTCACTGCGTAAATCAAAAGACCGCGTTCTGAATGCCTGCGGCAGCCATTTTAGCGAGGAGATTATATGAAAGACCAAAGGGCGCCGTTTGTGGCAAACACCTGTGCAGCTCACGCACGGGCTCACGTGTGTGCTTGTTAGTGCTGACTCTTTATGCTACAACGCTTACAGTTGTTACTATCCGCACATGGTGTAACATCCCGTCAAGAAAGAGGTCGTATTTAAGCCTTTAATGAAACAAGCAACCTTAGGTGAATCATGAATAGTTTGTGCTAAAAAGCTGAAACTTTATAACATGAAAAAATTCCTATTAAAGTGTGTTTAAAAGAAATTAAGAAACGCAAAAAAGTAATAGTTATATTATCAACGTAAGAAAATCACGGCCACATGTTGGCATCTGAAGCTTTTTCCAATTTTTATTAGTATTATTTTACCCGTTAAATAAATTCAGACATCGTATTCTTTCAATCAAAGTCGACAACAATCTCCGGAATGAAAGAGAGGTAAGTGAAACTGCATACGTACAAAAGACTCTTGCATGTTCCAGATAAAATTATAGATGTCCCGTGGACTACTATAAATAGTGAAACCGAGTGAAGTGTTTTGATTCGCCCGTGATTTTAGTAAAAAATGACTCTGAGAACTATGACACTTAACATCGGAGGTCATTAGTCCCCTAGACTTAGAACTACTGAAGCCTAACTAACCTAAGGACATCACACACATCAATGCCCGGGGCAGGACTCGAACCTGCGACCGTAGCAGCAACGTGGTTCCCGACTGAAGTGCCTAGAACCGCTCTTCCACAGCGGCCGGTGTGTTTTAGAATTCTTACTGAAACATCGTATTATCGTTACACAATATCCTGGAATTTTTCTATTTCAATGTAGGTAAATATCGTGCTAGATCTAAGAAACGTCATGTGACTAAATAGACAGATCATTGTCAAGGGGGAGATGATTCTGAGGAAAGGACTGAGTAACAAACGAAACAATAACGATGTCAGAGTCGGGGCGTGGAATGTCAGAAGCTTGAACATGGTAGGGAAATTAGAAAATATGGAAAGGGAAATACTAAGTCTCAATCTAGATATAGTGGCCATCAGTGAAGTAAAAGGAAAGAAAACAATGATTTCTGGTCAGACAAGTATAGGGTAATATCAACAGCAGCCGAAATGGTATAATGGGAGTAGCATTTGTTATGAACAAGAAGTTAAGACAGAGACTGAGTTAGTGGAAAGAGTTTCGTGATGGGGTTGTTTTCGTCAGAAACGACAGCAAACCAACACCGGCAACAGTAGTTCAGATATACAAGCCGACGTCGCAGGCAGACGATAAAGATATAGGGAAAGTATATGAGGAAATTGAACGGGTAATTAGATTTGTAAACAGAGGTGAAAATCTAATAGCCATTAAAAAAGGGGACTGGAATGTGGTTATGGAGGAAAAAGTAGAATAAAGTGATACGGAACAATATGGGATTGGTATTAAGCTTGAGAGAGAAGAAAAACCAGTTGAGTTCTGAAATAAATTTTAGATGGTAAAAGCGAATACCCTAATCAGGAATCGTAAGCGGAGGAGTTATATTTGTAAAGGGGATGGGAGACACGGGAAGATTTCAGTCACATTACATCATGGGCAGGTAGAGATTCCGAAATCAGAAGTTGGTTTGTGAGGCGTACCTAGGGGCAGATGTAGATTCAAATCACAGTTTGGTAACGATAAAAAGTAGGATGAAATTTAAGAAATTCTGCAGGAAGAATCAAAGCGCAAAGAAGTGCGATACGGAATTACAACGGGATGAAGAGAGACGCTTCATGTTCTCTCAGGCTATAGATACTGCGACAGTGAATAGCTCAGCAGGCAGTTCAGTGGAAGATGAATGGACGTCTCTAAAAATGGCACACAGACAAGTAGGAGAGAAAAACGTAGATACAAGGAAGGTAACTGCGAGGAAACCCTGGGTAACAGAAGAAATACGAGTATTTCAGCTGATTGACGGAAGAAGGAAGTACAAAAACGTTCAGGGACATTCAGGAATACAGAAATACAAGACAGTTGGGACTGAAATCAACAGAAAGCGCAGGGAAGAAAGGGCGAAATGGCCACATGAAACATGTGAAGAACTCGCAAAAGAAATATTGTCTGGAAGGATGAAAGGCATACAGAAAAGTCCAAATAACCTTCGGTGAAATCTAGAGCAAAGGTGTTAAAATTAAGAGTGCAATATAGATTCCACTATTAAATGCGGAGGAGAGAGTGGATTGGTGAAGGACTTTCTGATGACGAGATAGAAGGGTAAACAGCAGTAGATAGAGAAGAGACAGGGGATCTGGCATTAGAATGAAAACTTAGAATATCTTTAGTACACTTTAAATCAAATAAGGCAGAAAGGATAGATAATATTCCACTGAAACTTCTAAAATCATTGAGGGAAGTGGCAACAAAGCGATTGTTTACGTTGGTGAGTAGAATGTATGCGAGTTGCGATTTATCATTAGACTTTCGGAAAAACTACGTCTACACAAATCCAACGATTGAAAGTGCCAACAAGTGCAAGAATTATTGCACAGCTAGCTTAACACCTCATGCACCCATGTTGCTGACAAGAATAATATGCAGAAGAATGGAAAAGAAAGTTGAGAATCTGTTAGACGACAATTACGAGGGCAGTTCAATAAGTAATGCAACACATTTTTTTTCTCGGCCAATTTTGGTTGAAAAAACCGGAAATTTCTTGTGGAATATTTTCAAACATTCCCGCTTCGTATCGTATAGTTTCATTGACTTCCGACAGGTGGCAGCGCTGTACGGAGCTGTTAAAATGGCGTCTGTAACGGATGTGCGTTGCAAACAACGGGCAGTGATCGAGTATCTTTTGGCGGAAAACCAGGGCATCTCAGATATTCATAGGCGCTTGCAGAATGTCTACGGTGATCTGGCAGTGGACAAAAGCACGGTGAGTCGTTGGGCAAAGCGTGTCTCATCATCGCCGCAAGGTCAAGCAAAACTGTCTGATCTCCCGCGTGCGGGCTGGCCGTGCACAGCTGTGACTCCTGCAATGGCAGAGCATGCGAACACACTCGTTCGAGATGATGGACGGATCACCATCAAACAACTCAGTGCTCAACTTGACATCTCTGTTGGTAGTGCTGTTACAATTGTTCACCAGTTGGATTATTCAAAGGTTTGTTCCCGCTGGGTCCCTCGTTGTCTAACCGAACACCATAAAGAGCAAAGGAGAACCATCTGTGCGGAATTGCTTGCTCGTCATGTGGCTGAGGGTGACAATTTCTTGTCAAAGATTGTTACAGGCGATGAAACATGGGTTCATCACTTCGCACCTGAAACAAAACGGCAATCAATGGAGTGGCGCCACACCCGCTCCCCTACCAAGAAAAAATTTAAAGCCATACCCTCAGCTGGTAAAGTCATGGTTACAGTCTTCTGGGACGCTGAAGGGGTTATTCTGTTCGATGTCCTTCCCCATGGTCAAACGATCAACTCTGAAGTGTATTGTGCTACTCTTCAGAAATTGAAGAAACGACTTCAGCATGTTCGTAGGCACAAAAATCTGAACGAACTTCTCCTTCTTCATGACAACGCAAGACCTCACACAAGTGTTCGCATCCGAGAGGAGCTCACAAAACTTCAGTGGACTGTTCTTCCTCATGCACCCTACAGCCCCGATCTCGCACCGTTGGATTTCCATATGTTTGGCCCAATGAAGGACGCAATCCGTGGGAGGCACTACGCGGATGATGAAGAAGTTATTGATGCAGTACGACGTTGGCTCCGACATCGACCAGTGGAGTGGTACCGTGCAGGCATGTAGGCCCTCATTTCAAGGTGGCGTAAGGCCGTAGCATTGAATGGAGATTACGTTGAAAAATAGTGTTGTGTAGCTAAAAGATTGGGGAATAACCTGGTGTATTTCAATGCTGAATAAAACAACCCCTGTTTCAGAAAAAAAATGTGTTGCATTACTTATTGAACTGCCCTCGTAGTTTGGCTTTAGTAAAGGTCTTAAATGACATCAGCGCAGATAGAACGTTAAGTCCAATTTCCTTTCATATGCCACCGTTTCATCCCGTTAAACAATCACATCTGTTAAGAAATTTAAGCATCTGACGTTTGACACGGTGGAAATTGTTTGCAGACACAGCAAATTACCACCAAATAGAAGTCTTACTTCTCGAAAAATTGAGAAAATGAATTGTAAGAACATTATGTAAGAGGCGAGGTGCACGACAGACGAGTTAGTAAATCACTTATTATTTAAGAATTTCTCTAGACTAAAGAAGGGATTGTTGAGGAGAAAGGTATCCTTATGCTATAAAATTCAATGGAAAATATACCGACCGCTTTCAAGTTAATGTTTTTACTCTGCTTCCGTTTCGATCTGTTATGTCATCATGAGGCTACAAACCATAATCTTGTCAAATAATTTTATACTCTATCATGGTTTCCAAAAACTATAATCTATCTTTAAGATATGTAAGATTATAATGGTCCAAAATTTTTGTCTATAATATTGTGATGTATTATACAAACGCATACTAATTCGTGACCTGATGATAGTTATGCAGGTCGCAGTTGGTAGAAGAATAAAGACATTAGCTCAGTAACTGTCGGCGTTCTCCAACAAAATGGGTCAAATGGCTCTGAGCCCGACTTAACTTCTGAGGTCATCAGTCCCCTAGAACTATTTAAACCTAACTAAACTAAGGACATCACACACATCCATGCCCGAGGCAGGATTCGAACCTGCGACCGTAGCGTAGCGCGGTTCCAGGTTATCC
Source organism: Schistocerca americana (assembly GCF_021461395.2). Classification (NCBI taxonomy): domain Eukaryota; kingdom Metazoa; phylum Arthropoda; class Insecta; order Orthoptera; family Acrididae; genus Schistocerca; species Schistocerca americana. The sequence goes on along the minus strand of NC_060119.1, from coordinate 1,095,249,355 downwards.
AACATAATTTCCGTAAAATACGTTACAGGTGTGGTGCACCGCATATTGAAAATATCTGAATTTGAAACTACTATTCATGTCACACATTTATTTCGCTGAACAAATTATCAAAGCTTTTTATAACTGTAAATATAACTCTTTACTTGACAAAACTAGATTCGCCTGAGGCTAGGCTAGAATTCCATTTACTATTAATTTTGTGAATACATGCGGATGTCCCTCGCAAGAGTTGTCAAGCACATCTCCTCTACTGTTTCGGCATATATTTGCATTTTCCTTTTAGGAATTTATAGCTAGAATCAGCCCAAACAAATAATGCTCACCACACCCTTCATGTGAAGCCTAGTGTCAACGAAAAGTGTCGATTTATTTCCCATTACAAACAAAATCTTTTTTATAGCTTTATTTTACTTGCCCATTCGATAGAGTTCTCCCAGATTAGCGTTGGGAGATATTAGATTTTATCGATATGTATTAACACGGACAGTAAAACACGAAGTAGTGCAGCAGAATTAACACCGTCTTCATCTGCACTAACTGGTACAGTCATGCAACAGCGCTCCCGATTGTCAGCCGCTGGTGGAGTACAGGTTATTCATATTGTTTTAGTGACCCTGTTAATACATATGGCTAAACCGAACACCGCATTACACTAATCTGAGCCCACCCTATCTAAAGGGCTTTAAAAATTTCGCTTTGAAAATCGTTGTGTTCGTAAGTGGAAGGAAAACAACGTTTTTTGTTGACATTGTGATTAGTAGTATTTCTTTGATCTGAATGCAATTATACATTGCAGAAACGAATTTTCAAATATCTGTTGAAACAAGAGAGAAAGTACGCCTGACCACACTTATGGGGGATATGCTGTGTATTAATCCCAAATTCAAGTACATTGTTGAGTACAAAGTTTCACCTGCGAATAATTTTTCAGTACCAGGTAACATTAACGCTCCTTTAACAGACGTCTTTACGGTGTGAGTGTTTAAAGTCCCTCTCATTTCTTCAGAGAAACTTGTTAGAATCAACCTTCTTTCTTAGAAGAACGGAAAATCAATACGGTTGAATGAATGAGATTTGCAAAAACTCTAGAAAGTCCCCCCTGGCCCAGCTGCCCGTTGTTTAGTGACGTCGCTCTGAGTATACATATACGCACCATAGCAGTAAGCAGTGTTCATTCTATACGCTCCCTTTGTTATAGTGGACCTACGGACATTTTTATTTTAAGTTGCGATATTTTGGGCCTGTTTGACAAGAAGCTACACTAAGTGCTGAAAAAAAAATACTGCACTAACTGGTATTTAATATAATGTTGTCATGTTTTAAATGGCTCGTGAAGTAAGTCGACATAAACATCTCCCTCATATCCAGATACAGTGAAAATAAACTACGGCGGATACATTCTTGTGGTTTCCAGCACCAAGGAAAGCAACTCGAAAAGTTTGATACAAAAAAGTTACTCACTTCTGTGGTGTCACCGCCAGACACCACACTTGCTAGGTGGTAGTTTTAAATCGGCCGCGGTCCATTAGTACATGTCGGACCCGCGTGTCGCCACTGTGTGATCGCAGACCGAGCGCCACCACAAGGCAGGTCTCGAGATACGGACTAGCACTCGACCCAGTTGTACGGACGACGTAGCTAGCGATGCACACTGACGAAGCCTCGCTCATTAGCCGAGCCAATAGTTAGAATAGCCTCCAGCTAAGTCAATGGCTACGACCTAGCAAGGCGCCATTAGTAACATTGCATATATCTAAAGAGTCTCACTTGTATCGCCACAGTCTCCAGATGTACCAAAAGGATGGATTAAAGTTAAGTATTCCAGAAGCTACGTGCTTTTCTTTATAGCATTCATTACGTATCCTGTTTCAGACCTCACGCCATCCTGCTTTAACTTAGCGCAGGCCTTTCGGCTTCCTCTCATTGTGTCTAGGCTGTCTTGTCTAGACACAACAATTTCAACATGGCCTGCTTTCGTAACCCATAAAATGTCTACACACTTCCCCATCTTAATTCACGTGCGTGCAAGCATTTCTGCGATGATGGATGCGTTTGAACCAGAGTTCCTCTACGGTGATCGCTAAGATCACGTACCAGCGAGGATACACAATGTCTTTTACACAATACCGCAGGAAAAATCGGGATGGGCTACGTCAGAGATGTTGGTAGCCACTTCGTTGGTCCATATTGTCATTTCCGTAGCTGTAGAAATGTTCGGTCCAAGAATTCACGACCATGTAAGCTCCAGTAGGATTGCGCACCATCCCGCTGGGATATGACACGCAGTTGAAGGGGAAGAAGCTGAGGGACAGGAAACTGCTCAAACATGTGGTGATAAACGGTTCCTGTTGCTATTTATTCGATGACAAAAACGTGGGCCATGCTGTCTTTCAGCAGCGCACACCGTACGTTCACATTTTCGCTGTCTTTGATACGTTCCTGAAAACGGTACGGGTTTTCCGAAGCACATATGCCGATTAACCTTCACACATATTCGTATGTGAAAGGGTGCTTCGTCAGAGAAAACGACATTTCCTTGATACAGGTGGTTTTGTCCCATTCAGTACAACGTCTGAGTAGCAAATTGTTGGCGAAGCTGCTTTTCGCTTCAATACTTGCGCGGTTTGAACTTTGTAAGCGTCCAAGGGCAGTAGTTAATGTTGCCCCTTGTGAGCTGTTGAGCGCGGGATGTTTGACACTTGCCCCGCACTCTACAGGGGCAATGAAGACGCTCCTGCAGCGTTTTCGATGGGAAGTGTTTGATCACCCACCATAGGGCCCGTAATTGACCATCCCTGAGTTTCATCTCTGCTCACATGAACCGCTGTCTATGAAGACAGTTTTCTGGCGCAGATAACAAGCTGCAGACCAACGTAGAGAATTGGCAGGAAGCGCAGGAGGCGGCCTTTTATAAGGAGAAGATGCTGGAACGTGTAGCTAAATGTTTCAAATAAAACATTTTTGATTTTCACAGTGGTTTCTATTTTGAGACCAACCGAGCAGGCCTCGTCTTTATAAAGGTGATTCAGTAAATGTGTCTATGTGAGTAAAGGCTGTCCTCGGTTACGAGTACGTTATTCTGTGCTAATTTCAGAATATAACTCTTTGTGTTAGTTCCTAATTCTTTTATTTGTGTTGCGATTTCCACCACCTTCACCCCAGCATCAATAACTTGAGATCCCAGTGGCGTATCGGCATATATCTGACCCACTAACTGGGCCAACCTCTTTTCAGTCAGGCCACCAGGGATACGGAAACTATGGCCGTCAGTTTAGGTGTGGTAGCGCAACCGAAAGTTGGCAAACTTATTATTTATAAGTGGGAAGTAATGTTGAAATACATGACGCATAAAAAGTATGGACATAGGGAAGGAGTGCAAAGGTGTATCATTGTGGAACGCAGGCTCTTAAGGAGATTTTTTGCGCATTAATAGTTATAAATGAGCTTCGTCTGGTCCATGCTTAAGTCGCCTGGTCGTTCACCACCAGTAGTCGAATTTAGGATCAACGTCCGTGGAATTTTCATATTCTCAAACGCTGAATCGTCTGCAGTACAGCGGTAGCGCTCCAGCCTGTTGCTGTACTTCCAGAGCAAGGCTGGCTGGTCTTATGAAGAGCGCAGAGAGAGGTTTCGGGCCGCAGTCACTTGACAGTCATTGGCGAACTCTCTCGTCGCGTAAGGAGAACTTTTCAAACAAGAGTTATGAAGGCGAGGAGCGGGGAACGGCTGACAGAGATTAAAGGGGAAGGGCCGAGCCAACTGGCAAAGAGCGCTACTGGCGCGCCCTCTGCGGGCGTCGTCTTGGCTCGCTTCCCGCTAGGAGCGCTACCGGCGGTCGCTCTGCGCACAACTGTCACACGGAGCTTTGTCACGTGAAGCGTCAACAAGTGCGGCAAAACGTTCATGGTGCTAGCTGGAAATGCCTGATATCGTTTCCCTTCTACGAAGTCAAGGGTGAGTGAAACAGGACTTTAGACCTTTGGAATGATATAGAGATTTATTAACTTACAGAATCAGTCGGTAGATAGGTCACTTCGTAGCAAACAGCCTCAACTTTCAGGTAAAAGTGCCAAGTGTCATTTTGGTTAAATGTAACTAACAGTTGTTAAGCGGCATGGATTCCACCGGTAACCAATTTTTTCTTATACTAGTTGCAGCAAATCTACTTGTAGGCAGCATAAATTGGATTTTTCACGTCGCTTAAATTAATGAAGCTCCAGAGAAAGAAATCCAGCGGTGTCAGGTCTGAAGAACGAGGTGGCCATGCGACTGGTCCTTCACGACCAATCAATCTACCTGGAAAGTGATTATCGAGGGAACCTCGAAAATTCTTTGAGGAAATTACGTGGTGCACCGTCTTGGTGGTAGTAAACCATCCCATATCGATCATCTTCATCTATCTGTGGAATTATACTACTGGATATTAAAATTGCTACACTACGAAGATGACGTGCTACAGACGCAAAATTTAACGGACACGAAGAAGATGCTCTGATATGCAAGTGATTAGCTGTTCAGAGCATTCACACAAGGTTGGCGCCGGTGGCGACACCTACAACGTGCTGACATGAGGAAAGTTTCCAACCGATTTCTCATACACAAACAGCAGTTGACCGGCGTTTCCTGGTCAAACGTTTTTGTGATGCCTCGTGTAAGGAGGAGAAATGCTTACCATCACGTTTCCGACTATGATAAAGGTCGGATTGTAGCGAATCGCGATTGCGGTTTATCGTATCGCGACATTGCTGCTTGCGTTGGTCGGGGTCCAGTGACTGTAAGCATAATATAGAATCGGTGGGTTCAGGAGGGTAATACGGAACGCCGTGCTGGATCCCGACGGCCTCCTATCACTAGCAGGTGAGATGACAGGCATCTTATCCGCATGGCTGTAACGGATCGTGCAGCCACTTCTCGATGCCTGAGTCAACAGATGGGACGTTTGCAGGACAACAGCGATCTGTACGAACAGTTCGACGACGTTTGCAGCAGCATAGACTATCTGCTCGGATACCATGGCTGCGGTTACCCTTCACACTGCTTCACGGACAGGAGCGCCTGCGGTGGTGTACTCAACGACGAACCTGGGTGCACGAATGTCAAAACCTCATTTTTTCGGATGAATCCAGGTTCTGTTTACAGCATCATGATGGTCGCATCCGTGTTTGGCGACATCGCGGTGAACGCACATTGGAAGCGTGTATTCGTCATCGCCATACTGGCGTATCACCCGGCGTGATGGTATGGGGTGCCATTGGTTACATCTCGGTCACCTCTTGTTCGCATTGACGGCACTTTGAACAGTTAACGTTACATTTCAGGTGTGTTACGACCCGTGGCTCTACCCTTCATTCGATCCCTGTGAAACCCTACATTTCAGCAGGATAATGCACGGCCACATGTTGTAGGTCCTTTACGGGCCTCTCTGGATACAGAAAATGTTCACCTGCTGCCGTGGCCAGGACATTCTCCAAATCTCTCACCAATTCAAAGTGTCTGGTCAATGGTGGCCGAGCAACTGGCTCTTCACAATACGCCAGTCACTACTCTTGATGAATTGTGGTATCGTGTTGAAGCTGCATGGGCAGCTGTACCTACCTCTACACGCCATCCAAGCTCTGTTTGACTCACTTCCCAGGTATATCAAGGCCGTTACTACGGCCAGAGGTGGTTGTTCTTGGTACTGATTTCTCAGGTTCTATGCAACCAAATTGCATGAAAATGTAATCACATGTCAGTTCTAGTATAATATATTTGTCCAATGAATACCCGTTTATCATCTGCATTTCTTTTTGGCGTAGCAGTCTCAATGACCAGTAGTGTAAAAAGGTTTCAAGAATTCCCAGGTACAGGACAATACCAGTGCCAGTTTTCTCCATGCAGAAGAAAGGGCCACGTATTTTCAATTTGCTAAAGGCACAAAACAAGTCAACTTTGGGCTGTCACGAACGTGTCGCAAGGTTGCATGTGGATTTTCGCCGCCCTTATTCAGCTGTTGTAGCTTTTCACCACGACATTCATGCGAAACGTTTACTCGTCGCTGGGGATTATTGTGTTCAGGTATGTCTCGTTGTCCTCCATCCAATGCAGCATTTCCGCACAGAACTGCCCACGAGCAACCCTATCTGTAACACTAATGTGCTGTGCCCTTGTGAACTCTACGTTTCCTAGTGTAAACGTCAGCGCAGTAATCACCACTCTTTTGTTCAATGCCAGTCTCTCGAGACGCACGTCGCGTGGATTTATGTGGACTACAGGCGAAACTCTCGTGGGCGACCTGGTGATTTATCAAGCCGCAGTGAACAACCCATCTCAACAAAATTCGCGTAGCAAGATTGTAAGCCTGCTTGGAGGTTTTTTTACCGTATTCGGTCCGAAATTACGACGATCAATTGTTGCGGAATTGGTTTCATGAAACCAAAACACACAGCGAGCACGTTCTGCCCCGGTGAAAGTAACCATTTAACTATGCACTTAGCCGGCGCTCCTGGTGGCTGAATCAGCCACTAATAATCTACTTGAATCAGATTTGCAGTTATTTGCTACAAAATAATGCATCTACCGTTTCTGAAAGTTATGTCAACAAATTGCTGATGTATTCCAAAGTTGTAAAGTCCTTATTGATTCAATCTCTATAGCTGTACACAGATTTCCAGATTTTTTACGGTTCATTTGACTATTTTGATGCAGCATTCCATGACTTTCTCTTCTGTGTCAACCACTTTATCTCATAGTAGCACTGGCGCCTTACTTCCTTAACTATATTTCAAAATATGTCTTCCTCTACAGCTTTTATCCTCAATAGTTCCCTCATCTTTCATGCATGTTGTTCTTAGACGTCCTAACATATGTCATATCATTCCGCTCTTCCTTGTCCACAGGTACGCTCCGACAAGTGACGGCAAAGCTTAGCGGTTCCTCTCCTGAAATATTCTGCATAAAATCTGCATTTTTCTGATCAGTCTACCTAAATGTAAACGTCCTTATATTGCACTACATATGAAAGGCTTCGATTCTCTTCCTTCTCGATTTTCCCACTGCTTACGATTCACGTTTATATAATCCGGTGCCCGGTGCATTCTCAGAAATTTCTTCCGATGCCCATATTTGAGACTAGCAGTCTTCAGTCTGGTACACCAGTAACCGTCAGGGATGTGGCATTAAAGTGAAAAAATGAAAAAAAGGTGAGTTGGAACTAAAATAGTGGCAACTATTTATTCACAACCGATACAAAAGAGTTACATGATTGCACCTGTTACTGTCATTCAAAGTAGTCACCAGCGTTGTGTAGAATCCGTAGCCAGCGATGTGGAAGGCGTAGTATACCGTTAGCCTGTTCTGTGGATGGTACGAATGGAGCGGTCTACTGCCTGTCGAATCTCTGGAACAATTCTGAGGTGAATGCCACGAAGCCAAAACTGAAACACCAGTCCAACGAATGGAGTCACTATGGGTCGCCGCAAAAGCAGAAAGTGCGTCAGAGCTCCATTATGGTGATAGTTATCGTGATTCTCGTGTATGACTGTGTTGGTGTTATCCTAACGCATTACGTTCCTCCTCGCCAGACCGTCAATGGACATTATTACTATTCGATTTTGGAGCATCACCTGCGACCAGCTTTGCGACAGAAGCGGCGACACTTTCTGCGCAACCCACACATCATTTTGCACGACAATGTGCGGGCGCATACAGCGCAAGCTGTGGCTGCTCTGTTCGGTCGATGGGACTAGGAAGTATTGTACCATCCTCCATACTCCCTGGACGTAAGTCGTTGTGACTTTGATTTGATTTCGAAGATGAAGGATCCACTTCGTGGCATTCGCTTCAGAACTGTTGCACAGATTCAACAGGCAGTAGACAGCTCCAATCGCACCATCGACAGATCAGGCTTTGCTAACGGTATACTACGCCTTCCACATCGCTGGCAACGAGTTCTACACAACGCTGGTGACTACTTTGAAGGACAGTAGCAGGTGCAGACATGTAACTCTTTTGTATCGGTTGTGAAAAAGTAGTTGCCACTATTTAAGTTCCAAGCCTCGTATTTTGAAGATGAATACAAACAGGTGACCCGTACTATTTGAAACGCCCGGCACGCAGCTGTTCAACTGTCATTTGTAAGAGGGCGTGCTGTAAAATAACGCCATCGAATTTTTTATGTGAAAACTTTCCAAGGTTTTTAAATAAAACAAGCGTTATCAACATTCTACATCCTAGTTATTTGCAAGCCCTCTACCACTACAGTGCTCCGAATTGTAGGATGTAACAAAGCGGTGTGTAACGCATCTATGTCAGTCCGTGAGGAACAACGTACTGTAATTGAGTTTCGAATTCGAAGAGTTCGCCAACGCATAGAACACACTGTCCCACAGCGTGACAATGATAGACCACACACAAGCCTAGCTACATCTGCAACAATCCAACACCTTGAGTTCACTGTCGTCGATCGTCCTCCATACAGTCCCGACTTGTCCCCATCCGATTTTTATTTGTTACCAGAACTTAAGGAACACCTTCGAGGACTTCTCTGTGAGAGTGATGAAGCGATGCAAAGAGAGGTGTAAGTTAAGACTCTTATGAACAAAGTCATTTTACAGTAGCGCTACAAGCAAACTGGTCTCTCGTGTGTTCTCCACCACGGTGACTATGTTAACAGAAGTTAATGCACTACTGGCCATTAAAATTGCTACACCACGGAGATGACGTGCTACAGACGCGAAATTTAACCGACAGGAAGAAGATGCTGTGATATGCAAATGAGTAGCTTTTCAGAGCATTCACACATGGCTGGCGCCGGTGACGACACCTACAACGTGCTGACATGAGGAAAGTTTCCAACCGATTTCTCATACACAAACAGCAGTTGACCAACGTTGCCTGGAGAAAAGTTGTTGTGATGCCTTGTGTAAGGAGGAGAAATGCGTACCATCACGTATCCGACTTTGATAAAGGTCGGATTGTAGCTTATCGCGATTGCGGTTTAACGTATCGCGACATTGCTGCTCGCGTTGGTCGAGATCCAATGACTGTTAGCAGAATATAGAATCGGTGGGTTCAGGAGGGTAATACGCAACGCCGTGCTGGATCCCAACGGCCTCCTATCACTAGCAGTCGAGATGACAGGCATCTTATCCGCATGGCTGTAACGGATCATGCAGCCACGTCTCGATGCCTGATGGGGAAGTTTGCAAGACAACAACCATCTCTACGAACAGTTCGACGACGTTTGCAGCAGCATGGACTATCAGCTCGGAGACCATGGCTTTGGTTACCCTTGACACTGTTTCACAGACAGGAGCGCCTACGATGGTGTACTCAGCGACGAACCTGGGTGCACGAGTGGCAAAACCTCATTTTTTCAGATGAATCCAGGTTCTGTTTACAGGATCATGATGGTCGCATCCGTGTTTGGCGACATCGCGGTGAACGCACATTGGAAGCGTGTATTCGTCATCGCCATACTGGCGTACCACCCGGCGTGATGGTATGGGATGCCATTGGTTACATCTCGGTCACCTCTTGTTCGCATTGACGGCACTTTGAACAGTGGACGTTACATTTCAGATGTGTTACGACCCGTGGCTCTACCCTTCATTCCATCCTGCGAAACCCTACATTTCAGCAGGATAATGCACGATCGCATGTTGCAGGTCCTTCACGGGCCTTTCTGGATACAGAAAATGTTTGACTGCTGCCATGGCCAGCTGAAAACGTCCGGTTAATGGTGGCCGAGCAACTATATCGTCACAATACTCCAGTCACTTCTCTTGATGAACTGTGGTATCGTGTTGAAGCTGCATGGGCAGCTGTACCTGTACACTCCATCCAAGCTCCTCAAAATGGCTCTGAGCACTATGGGACTCAACTGCTGAGGTCATTAGTCCCTTAGAACTTAGAACTAGTTAAACCTAACTAACCTAAGGACATCACACACATCCATGCCCGAGGCAGGATTCGAACCTGGACCGTAGCGGCCTCGCGGTTCCAGACTGCAGCGCCAGAACCGCGCGGCCACTTCGGCCGGCTCATCCAAGCTCTGTTTGTCTCAATTCCCAGGTGTATGAAGGCCGTTATTAAGGCCAGAGGTGGTTGTTCTGGATACTGATTTCTCAGGATGTATGCACCCAAATTGCGTGAAAATGTAATCGCATGTCAGTTCTAGTATAATTTATTTGTCCAATGAATACTCGTTTATCATCTGTATTTCTTCTTGGTGTTGCAATTTTAATGGCCAATAGTGTATGTAGACACGGAGAATGAAGAGTCTCACGTTAACAACGTTTGTTTTATTTGTAAAACATTAAGAGTTTTGCACAGAATATTCGGAGGCATTACTTTTCAGCACGCCCTTACAAAGCTACCTGTTTTGGTTTACATTATCATCATGGTATAAAAGTTCCAATAATTATCACACGTCATAGCATATCGATTCAGTATGGCTACCCATCTTGGTAACTAAATATATACAGAACCAACCATGTCTCCTTGCACAAAAGTGGTGTGTCTGATTTAAAATCACAGTCACGAGTGTGAGCCTTAAATTAAAAACAGGCTGAAACCTGTTAAGCGAAAATGACTGTGCGATGAACTAACAGTAGGCTTGAACAATGTAGGTTAGCTATCTTGAAAGACACAGATTAGCTCAAACCTAAAACACACGCTTACACTCTGCAGTAATCCCTACAATACAGCGGATAACCGCGAATGTTCGCAGTCGACAGACTACTATCCTCACAAAGCCTGTCTACCGGACGTGACGTCAATGACTAAGATCAAATAACTCCAATTTGCTGGTGCATTCCGTAGCCATTAGTAATATATTACAGGAACCTCACCCACCAAATCCGAGCGACGTGCTCCTCGAAACGGGCCGTTGCTTAGCTAGAGACAAAGAGGTTATACCGCGCTTTCGATTACATATCGAAACAGCGTAAAGGGTCAATAAATGTACATGCAATCCATTGATCCTCCTACAGCGACTGTGATGTGCTTTCCATTATGATCGGAGAGAGTACTGTTAATAACTTCCAGAAACAGAGATCATCGTATAGCGCTGAATACCTGTTTGCAGTACTCTGGTATAAGGGAGTACATATAGAAATTGGAAACGAACAGCTCTGAGTGATAATTCCACTTGGGACGTGGGTTCCTCAACAAGCAGATTCTGGAAATCCGTGCGAGATGGCGCTCTGGTAACAAGCTGTCCTCACATTCCCGAGAACGCGGTTTCAGGTCCCAATCATGAATTCCAGACGCTGATTTTCCGTTATTTCCCTAACCCGCTTAAGACAAATGCCGGAAAAGTTCCTTTCAAAAGGACAAGGACCATTTCCATCCGCAGCCAACTTGCCTTTCTTCTCTAACGACGCTGACTTCCATTAAACATTTACCTTTCTGTCGTCTTTTCTTTTGTGCTGTAAAATGAGAATGCAAATCTTGATGTTGTTCAGATTTACATCCGACGAGCGACCTTACGATTTTTTCTATGCTTCCATTCCAGTACTCTCTGTCAACAGTGTCTTAAAAACAGCAAGTTACGAACCTGGGACTGTAACAGACACGAAAAGCTTGTACCGTAATACTATGTTACCGGATTAACTTCATTGTTGTTACCATTATATTCACTACTACCACTGACACTACGAGACCTGCTACTACTACTATTACTAACGCGCAAGATGGGCGCTAAGGTAATAAGCTGTCTTCACATTCGGTAGGACGCTGTTAAATCTGCGTAACAGCAGCATTAATAGTACTGTTATACTAACAGTAGTCGTAGTAACAGCTTACTGACCATTACAATCCTACGTCTCTGTCATATTTGCCTTAAGTAACTGCTATATTGTGATTTTTCTCGTTCAGATAGAGAAATTATTAATGAAACACATAGTACAAATGGTCCAATGGGTCTGAGCACTATAGGACTCAACATCTGAGGTCCCCTAGAAATTAGAACTACTTAAACCTAACTAACCTAAGGACATCACACACATCCATGCCCGAGGCAGGACTCGAACCTGCGAGCGTAGCGCCCGCGAGGTTCCAGACCGTAGCGTCTAGAACAGCTCGGCCACACCGCCCGGCCATAAATGAAACATATGTGACTGTCAAAAGAGCAGTGCATGAAGCCCTCAACGATAATTCTAGTGGGATCTTACTAAAAACCTCCAACAAATCCCAAAGAACTTCTGGACGTATGTCAAGGGTGTCAGTGCCACCAAAGTGCCCCGACACTCTTGGATAACACAATGAATGACATTGAGCGTAGCAAAGTAAAAGCAAAAATGCTGAATTCCTTTTTCAGTTGTTGATTTGCGAAGCAAGATCCAGGATTACCGTCCCAGTTAAATTCTCACACTACTGCAAAGATGTGTGATGTGTGAAAAAGAGCTAAATTCGCTAAAATTTCACAAAGCCTCAGAACCTAACGCAGTTCTTATTAGATTTCATGAATAGGTTCTACTTATTTAGTCGGCATTTTGACTACAGTATCACAGCCGCCTACAGGTGGGTTAGTAGAAACCATATAATGACTGTGCGGCCATTCTGTTTAGATAGTTACATCATATTCTGAGCTCAAACGCAATGAGGCAAAGAACACAATGACGTTCTCCATCTAACGACATCCTCCATGACAGCTAACATGGATCCCGAAAACATTAGTTATCCGAAACCCAAATCGCGCTTTCCTTACATTACATCCTGAAAGTTACAGGAGAAGTCAGTCTGGGGTATTTAGTAATTTGTGACTTTAGAACACCGTTTTACAGGACATCACACCATCGCTTACTAACGAAAGTACGACCACATGGGGTATAAAATGAAATTTACGGATGACTTATGACTTTTTTGTTAAGGTGGAAAAGGATATATGCATATTATCTTAGATGGAAAGTCACCGACACATAAAGATGTACTTCAGATGTGCCACATGGCATATCAGTAGCAACCTCAGACTTTTTGCAGATGATGCAAAAGCACCATACTATGGCCGGCACGTTCACCGGATCTGACGTCCCCAGATTTCTTTCTGTGGGGAAAGTTGAAGGATGTTTACTATCGTGATCCACCGACAAAGCCTGACGACATGCGTCAACGCATTGCCAATGCATATGCGAACATTACGGAAGGCGAACTACTCGCTGTTGAGAGGCATGTCGTTACACGTATTTCCAAATGCATAGAGGTTGACGGACATCATTTTAGCATTTATTGAATTAATGTGGTATTTACAGGTAATCACGCTGTAACAGCGTGTGTTCTCAGAAATGATAACTTCACAAAGGCACATTTATCACATTGGAACAAACGAAATAAAATGGATTGTCTTCCAGCGACATAAGCTGCTTCGGAAGGCTTCGAACTTTTCCTCCGCGAATGATAAAAGATCCGTGCGTACCACTCAGTGGCCAATATCAATATATGTAGGGTATTATCCCTCTCCATCTTAAAATCGTGCTCGTACTATGGGATCGCTCGAGTGGAAGGGAACAGGCGGGAAGCAATATCTCTTCTACGTCAGAGCCATGTATTGCTGTCCTGTTCTCCCCCTCTGCTGGTCCTTTTGAGCGCAACGTGAGCGGAGATGGAAATATCCGTCCTCCATTCAGGTCACCTTCGATACGCTGCCGTCAGAATGGAAGCTCTTCCAGGCAAGTTCACGAGGAGAGAGCTGACTCCCCACCCCTGGCGAGCAGTTACCTGCCCGATTACTTTCCTGGACTGTTGTCAGCTTGGGCTACTGTTACTTTCACTTTCAGATGGCTTCGAAAGTTGTATATTTCGGGATTATCTGTCCTGTATTAAAAGCTGTAACTTCTCATTGTGAGGGACGATCAGTACACGTAGACCATGAAGAGAAAGGCAGCACATAATCAAATGTTCGGGGTATATATTTAATCGGGAAGACAACGACCTCGAAGAAATCTGCGTGACGCAAATTCAGTAACTGTGTGTGTAGTGTTTCGTTGCACATAGCAGACAGACTGTGCTTTTTCTCATCAGCACAATTCGATGCAGTCGGGCGTTGTCGTCCACGAGAATGAAGTCTGTGCCGCACGCGTCCCTGAAAAGACGCACATGTGGAAGGAGTACAGTGTCACAATGACGTTAAAGATTAGAAGGTCATTACAGTCATACAAAATTATGTTTCCCAACATCATAACACGTGCATCACCAGAACGATACACGTTCCAACCTCTCGCCCTCTTACGATGATACGTACAGCATTGTCGAACACGATAGTTTTGGTAGCCAGGTACTATGGTGTGGGGCGACATAATGTTGCGTGTGCGTACTGACCTCCAAACCCTTGAACACGGTTCACTCATCGGCCAACGCTGTTGCGACACTGTATTGAACGTTGTATTTGAAGAACCGGAAAATGAAGAGTGAATCAAGGAAAAGGAGTAGTGGAGACTTGCTATCTTTTAAAAATGAAAAAATGAATGGGAGAATCATTTTTTCTTTGTGCAAAACCGGAAAAATTCGAAATGTTTAATATGTGGCAGTATTCTCGCTGGTCAGCGGAAGTTTGGTATTGAACGCCATTATAATAAATCTCACGAGTACAGTTTATTGTCGGATTCTGAGCGGATGGGGAAATGGACTGAGCTTAAGAAGAGCGATCTGACGATACTAGATGAATCTGACGTAAGTTGCTGTTGTCACGAGAGATCTGCGACTTTCTTTCGTCATGTCTCTCATCTAACTGATTTAACATTTTATGTACCACTGTTTTCAATTTTTCAAGACGACAACAATGATAGCCCAGCGGTACGTGCAAGTTTAAGATTGCGCTTAATATAGCGAGAGCTGGAAAACCATTTGCTGAAGGTGAATTCATAAAGGAGTGCATCAATGACGCTGCTGATTTACTTTGCCCACTGAATGCAAATCAGTTTCGAGCTATCACTCTTTCTCGGCGGACTGTAAGTCGTCGTATAAGTACCACGGCAGGTGACGTTTACCATCATTTAAGGAGTGCAGTGCAGGAGTATATTGCATTTTCCATCGCACTTGATGAGTCCACATATATTTCAGACATCGTACAAACAGAGATTTATGTCCGTGACGTGGACACTGCTCTGCACATAACAGAGGATTTTTTAGATATGATGTCTTTAAAAAGCACGACCGCCGGCGTGAACATCCTAAAAGCGGTTGAAGAAGCTGTCGATTCAGCTGGCTTAAATTGGGAACGTTTGGTGTCAGTGACAGCAAACGGAGCACCTGAAATGAAAGGGAAACAAATGGAATTTGTTGGATTACTAAGAAAAAAGCCTCAGCGTACAGAAGAACCATTGTACAGCGGCCTCTGCATTTTGCACCAAGAAGTACTCTGTGCAAAGCAGCAAAACTGGGGGACGTCATGCAAGTTGTTATTCGGGCAGTTAATTATTAGAGATCCCAAGGGCTTATACATAGTTTCACACGCATTTAGCTGAAATTGGGGAAGAGTACGGTGACATACAATACTACAGTGAAAGCCGCTGGCTTAGTCTCGAATTTTTTGAGCTTAGAATACCAATAAATCAGTTTTTATAGGAACAAGGAAGGTACGATTTCAAGTTAGAAGATCTAGAGTGGGTTGTCGACCTTGCATTTTTAGTGAACATTACCGGACACATGAATGCATTGAACACAAGCTGCAATGAGAAAATTAGCTAATTTGTGAAATGGCTGAAAAGATGCAAGCTTTCACTAGCAAGCTTGAGCTGTGGGAACGACAGCTCTCGTCACGGAACGCACTGTATTTCCATACTCTGTCTACTGTGTGAGAACAGAATTGCAAAGAATGCTTCCGTGTTTAGTGCAATAAAAGAGGAATTTCTCAAGCGACTTGGGGATATATCATATTTATCCCAAGCTTATGAATGGTTCTCGAGACCATTTGCTGTTTCCGTAGATGACATTCATCCCAATTTGCAAATGGAATTAATAGATCTACAGTGTAATTCTCGTCTGAGAGACAAGTTCATTTTGGCAAGACGTGTAATAGACTCTTATCAAGACTTTCCACAGCAAGAGTTTCCTCGTCTCCATTGTGAAGCCGCGAAGATAATGTCAATGTTTGGTTCGACATACGTTTGTGAGAGATTTTCTTCTGTTATGAAAATTAATAAGTCTCCGTTAAGAGCAAACATCAGATATGAAAATTTACGTAACAGTTTGCGTTTGTCTGTATGTAGAAATAATTTTCCAGACATTAAATGTATTGTAAACTCCACCTGTGATAAGTAAATGAAACGTATCGTAGGTAACAGGTACTCTTTCAAAGCATGATTTTTTTAAGCACTCCTACTAAACTTATGCCTTCATTCAGTAAAGCAAGCTAGGAAACAAAACGCATTACAGAGGAAGGAGCGGAGAGACGGTATGGTGGGGAGGGGAGAGAAGCGGGTGGCCAGCTTGCCCCTGTGTGCAAGCAGAACACCTATTAAATGCACACGAGCACGTGCACCGCACACGTGCAGGATTCCTGCCCGCCAATGCTGTACTCTTTCCCAATGTGCGTCTGTTCAGGGGTGAATTACGCCCTGACCTCATTTCTATGGATGACAATGCATGAGCACATCGAACAGCATAGGCGGAGGAGTTCTTGGACCGACATGATATTCGGCGAATGGACTAGCATGTCCTTTTCTCCTACTTAAATCCCACAGGACAAAATCAGAGAAAGGTGTGGGATGCTTTAGCGAGACGTTTTGCAGCACGACCACAAGGACCGAAGGCCATACGACAGTTTTCAAGCACGATGGTGGAGGACTGGAACGTCCTACCAGAATAACTCGTTGCTGACCTTGCGGCCAGCATGGGAGTACATTGCATTGCTGTCCGCACTCATCACGCACCCTATTAAAAACCATGCTCCACCTGATAGCCAAATGACCATCATATATCGAGGTGACTTCACTGTAATTATTGCTCTAATGTTGAAATGTGTGTGAAATCTTACGGGACTAAACTGCTAAGGTCATCAGTCCCTAAGCTTACACACTACTTAACCTAAATTATCCTGAGGACAAACACACACACCCATGCCCGAGGGAGGACACGAACCTCCGCCGGGATCAGCCGCACAGTCCATGACTGCAGCACCTAAGACCGCTCGGCTGATATCGCGCGGCTGTAATTATTGTCTTTCAACAAAAGTCCCATTTCTGATGGTTTCTTTGCATATTACTTTCAGTTACCTTCTGTACTGTACTGTAGCAGTTCTTTCCAAATATTGTCCAAGTTTCATTAAGCTATATTATTTGACTTTAATACATCAAGTGAAACCTGCTTTCATCCTTAAATTTTGTACACCAGTGTATTTGTTTCAGGCTCTTCATCATGAATATTATTTGCGTTAAACAATATCTAGTGTGATATCATATATTAGCAGAACTTAAAAGGTGCCTGATCATATGTAAGATAAAAAATCCTCGCCATAATAACGTCAGATAAAATAAAAAGGCAAATACATTATAGTATCTAAACTGTTGGTCTGTCGTATGTTCATTACCTGGAAGTCATGAATATCTGGTTAGTTATATTACTTGACAAGCTGTCTTGAGCCCGTTGTGCATATTCCGTTTGGGTGTGGTCACGTCACGCTGTCTAGCGAAGTGTTTTTCGTCCTTGCGAACGGATCAATACAGGTCATTGTTGGTCTCACGTAGAAAAGTGCTCGCAATGGGTACATCAGTTCCAGCTAACGAGTGGCAAATACCAGTATCCGCATTAGGGGATTCCCTCCGGGGCAAGGGTAACGCTATCAGGAATGCAGATGGCGTGGCGTCAGCTAGTGCCACCCGCACAGCTGGACAGCCACACAGCGTGCCTCATCTCGGCGCGCCCGCGGGCAATCTGACCGTGGCGTCGCGTGCCCGTGACCAGTTTATCAGGTTGGCACGCCTGGCTGCTCGTTAAAGGTGCAGCCCCGCGGCGCCGGCGCTATCTGCAAGCGGCACGACCAGGCCTGCCACGCCACAGCACCGCAACAACTTCTTCAGTCTTATCGGCTTTCCGTGCGGAACACCGCATTAGTGCTGCCGCTTCTTTTGTTCGGGGCTGGATAAGCTAGCTACCCAGATAGCTATCTCCGATGAAACCAGTATCGATTTTGCAATGTGCACGCTTTCAGTCTATATTCCTCTTTAGTCGTAAGAGAAATCACTTGGTGGTGTCAAATAATGGTAGTGAAATTTTGCACAGTGTAGCGTAATAATTTGTGTCCATCTGGCGCTCGGGAGGCGATTTATTGAATGGTGTTGTAAAAATTTCGTCTAACTTAGCATCTTCCAGATCATGGCCGCTAAAAAGCTTTTAAGTTCGATCCAGGGGTAGGGACGTCAAAAAATCCCCTTACTAAAGCCCGATGGTCAGCTAATTTGTTGGCACTGACTCTCTAAAAGTCAAAATATTTCTCTCTGCACGCGATCTGTGATATTTGCAAATCTCTGCTAATAAGTATCAAGGACGACGGAAAGTTAATGTTTGAGAGTATTCCTACAGCATATATGCCAGTTAGCGAGAGTCCGATGCAGGTATGCTAGCATCGACATGTATGCAAGGTATTGGTGTGGAATTTGTGTCTTTCCGACGCGCGTGTGGTAAATGCGAAAATGTCAGCTGAAGCGACGGTATTACCAAATGCGCCCAATCGGGACCAAGCGCAGTTATATATCGATAGGAAAAGGAAGAACGTGTATATCTGTAGAAAACGACCGTTGTGGAATGGCATTTCAAGTTCCGTGCTGGCCGTTATTCGACACAAGACGCCAGTCGATCTGGGAGGCCAGCCTCATCCATTACGAATGGCAACAAGGTGGGAGGTTGATGATATCATCGGCTGACCAATGCATAGCAATTCGTGAGCTAGCGAAGGATATCGAATCAGCTTCGGTAGCGTGCAACTCATTACTCAGCAAGAGTTAAGCTTCCGTATGGTCTGCAGCAAGTGGACAGCTCAGGCACAGAATATCGAAGAAAAAGCAAGTTTTGAATAAAACAAATAGCGATAGCCAAGTGTGCAAGTCTTTGACCAGTTGCAGTCCGGTTTCACTTGCACAAGATGGAACTAGATAAAAAGCAAAGTGGATGGTTGTTTGCCTGAAGCACCTGATGCATCTCAATGTTGACGGCAAGGCGTTCCTTGAGTGCATTGTTGCCGGCGACGAAAGCTGGCGCCGCCAGTGGAATCTGAAGTCGAAAGCATCGTTAATGCAGTGGTCTGATCCATCGTCCCCTTGTCCCAAGAATTTCATGGTAATCCGGGATTACCATGTCCAATAGCTTATTGAATTCAAGGAACCTATATCTCCACCACTGGGGAACTGTGCTGCGCAATCTGGAGCAATTATGGTTTGCACAAGACGAAACTTCCGGGAAACTGCGACAAAAGGCTTCATGATAACGCACTTCCCCATATAGCACAAAGTCGTACAGCAAATGTTACGCCAACTTAAGTGGGAAACACTCAGGCACCTGCCTAATAGTCCAGATCTCTCCCTATGCGATTCTCACCTCTTCTGTCCGTTAGGAAAGGTCTTGAATGTTGCACAGTTCCTATTGGGCGAGAATGTGCATCAAGCAGTTATGGACTAATTCTCCCAGCGGGACACGGTGTTTTAACATAAGGGTATCTTCAACTTGGTGTGTAGGTGGTATGATTGCCTCAATGGTTGATTGGTTCATTTGGTGGAGGGGACCAAACAGCGAGGTCATCGGTCCCATCGGATTACGGATGGATCGAGAAGGAAGTCGCCCGTGCCCTTTCAGAGGAACCATCCCGGTATTTGCCTGAAGCTACTTAGGGAAATCTCGGGAAACTTAAATCAAGATGGCTGGACTCGGGTTTGAACCGTCGTCCTCCCGAATGCGAGTCCAGTGTGCTAACTGTTGTGACGTGGAAAAACAGCCAAGCCACTAGGAGGTGAAGCCGAAAGGCACGCGTTTAAGCTCACGCAGGCTGGCGTGAGGTCTGGAACAGTTAAAGGAGTTATACTAGCAAGGAAAGTACGTATCTGTTGGAATATTTAACTTTAATCCATAATTGGTGAACATGGGTCTGATGGTACATGCATCACAAGATAAATAGCAAATGATAATGGCGCCTTGCTAGGTCGTAGCAAATGACGTAGCTGAAGGCTATACTAACTATCGTCTCGGCAAATGAGAACGTAATTTGTCAGTGAACCATCGCTAGCAAAGTCGGCTGTACAACTGGGGCGAGTGCTAGGAAGTCTCTCTAGACCTGCCGTATGGCGGCGCTCGGTCTGCAATCACTGATAGTGGCGACACGCGGGTCCGACGTATACTACCGGACCGCGGCCGATTTAAAGGCTACCACCTAGCAAGTGTGGTGTCTGGCGGTGACACCACATTCCTCCCCCGCAAATCGGCGTACGGTTGTGTTATAAGGCTTCCGCCCGCCGTGGGGAGGACCCCATGTTGACGTATGCGACGAGGTGGGGAGCCTAACAACAGGCGAGGCTGTGCCACCCGCACCCTGCCATTCGGTCCGAGGGGACCTAGGAAACGCCTGAAAACCTAGTCCAGGGTGCACGCCAACATGCGGTGTATGCGCCCGTAAAGAGACAGGAGGGGCCGAAGAGTCGACCTCCATCGGGCCGGGGCACCCGACGGGCGAAGACGACATATGGTCCGGAGCGGGCAAGAGTTCCATGGCGGAGGACAACTGGTCACGGGAAGCGGTCGGCGGCGCGTGACCCAGGGAGGCGCCCGGCGGTTGCAGCGACGCGTCCACTGCGGGCGTCGCCGGCGGAAGACAGGCGGCGGCGGCGGCGGCGCGTCGCCATGGGGCAAAATGGAAGGCAGCGTCGGTAACACCTGGGGCTGAGGCGAGCCAGTAGATGGGTCCCCAGGGCGCTGACCGGACGGCACCGTCGCTGAAAGCAGACGGGGAGCGGCAGAACCCGTGCGACGACAGAGACGCAGCTGATTGAGATGACGACGCACCCCACCAGAGGCCCCCAAAACCAGATACACAGCGCGGCCAAGGCAGCGAAGAATGCGCCCTGCGAGCCAACGCCGTGAACCTCGATAGTTACGATAGTATACAACGTCGCCTGGGGCCAAAGCAGGTGTCTGTCGCTGCACAGGAACCTGATGCGTCGGATGTAGCAAAGACATCAAGGTTCGATGAGGACGACCGTGGAGCAACTCAGCCGGCGAGCGACCATCTCGGGGCTGAGAGCGATACGAGGACAAAAAGAGCAACAACGCGTCCTCCCAAGAATGCGACTCTTTTAACTTCAACATCTGGGACTTGAAAGTCCTGACCAATCGTTCGGCGGCACCGTTTGACTGCGGCGAAAAGGCGCGGACGTCAGATGTTGAATACCATTGGCATTGCAGAATGACTGAAATTCTGCGGACATGAATTGTGGGCCATTGTCGGAAACAATAGTCTGTGGAAGACCTTCAATGCAAAAAATAGCGGATAACGCTTGGATGGTGGCAGAAGACGTCGTGGAAGACATCCGGACAACAAAAGGAAAATTACTGAATGAATCGACCACAACCAACCATCGAGCATTCCAGAAAGGACCAGCAAGATCGATGTGTAAGCGTTGCCAAGGGGAAGTGGCTTTTGGCCATGCAAAGAATTTCCGCGGTGGTGCGGATTGGTGTTCGGCACACGCCATGCCAGAAGAGCAGATTTTCGTAATCGCAGTATCGATTCCGAACCAAGTACAGTGCTGACGAGCAAGTTGTTTCGTTCGCACTATACCCCAATGTCCTTGGTGGAGAAGCCGTAAGACAGAGGACTGTAACGAACGTGGGACCACTACCCTGGACTGATCATTATCAGAACACAACAGCAAAACACCACGTCGTACAAAAAGTCTCTCCTTGTGAGCAAAAAATCGGCGAACCAACGGATCCTCGATCCGTGACTTTGACAAGGGCCATGGCGTAGCAGCAGAACGCAAAACGGTAGCAAGGACAGGGTCAGCAGCTGTGGCTGTAGCTACACGACGTAAATCAATCGGAAACGATTCGACCACATCATCGGTTTCCGCATCAATGAACATGCAAGCAAGTTCGGAGGAATCGAATGCTCTATCCTCAGCAACAGGCAAACGGGACAACGCATCTGCGTTTCCGTGCTTAGCAGTGGACCGATACAAGAT
This sequence comes from Schistocerca americana, assembly GCF_021461395.2. Lineage (NCBI taxonomy): Eukaryota > Metazoa > Arthropoda > Insecta > Orthoptera > Acrididae > Schistocerca > Schistocerca americana. Next base: position 1,095,227,213 of record NC_060119.1, on the reverse strand, counting down.
ATCGTAGCGGTACTGCGAGAGGAAAATAGACCAGCGAATGAATTTCTGGGCTGTTCGTGGAGGTACAGGCTTGTTCGGATGAAAAAGCGAAGTCAAAGGTTTGTGGTCTGTGATGATGGTAAAGTGACGACCATACAAGAAATCATGAAACTTAGTAACACCAAATACGAGAGCCAAAGCTTCTTTATCGATCTGTGAATAATTTCTTTGCGCAGACGTGAGCAATTTGGACGCAAAGGCAATAGGGCGATCGTGCGATCCATCTTTGTGCGCAAGCATAGCACCGATCCCGAAATCCGATGCATCTACCATCAACAAAAGGGGTTTCTGGGGATCGAACGGCGTAAGGCAAGTATTGGAAAGCAACGCCGATTTCAACTGGCGAAAGGCGCGTTCGCATTCCGTCGTCCAGACGAACGGAACACCTTTACGGCGTAAGCGATGAAGCGGAGCTGAAATGGAAGAGGCGTGGCAGACATATTTATGATAATAATTTATTTTTCCCAGCACACTCTGTAGCTGCTTCAAATTCTGCGGCGAAAGCAAGCCTTGTATGGCACGGAGGTGCTCTGGACTGGGATGTATGCCTTGGGCATTGATTACATGGCCCAGTTAGGATAAGTCACGAGCAAAAAACACACATTTGTCCTTCCGCAAGCGAAGACCATTTTGTCGCAAGACCTGAAATAATATTCTGAGATTGGCTAAATGTTCTTCTTCCATCTTTCCGGAGATCACAATATCATCCAGATAGTTTGCTGCAGTAGGGACCGACGCACAAACAGTTTGTAGATATCGCTGAAATAATGCAGGGGCAGATGCACACCCGAATGGCAGTCGTTTGAATCGGTACAAACCAAGATGCGTGTTAACCACAAAAACGCGCTGGGATTCTTCGCCCACCGGTATTTGCAAGTACGCATCTGATAGGTCCAACTCCGAAAAATATATACCCGGGCACAGTTTGTCAAAACGATCTTCTGGGCGGGGTAAAGCAAAAGTTGCAGTCATTAGTTGGGGATTCACTGTTGCCTTGAAGTCCACACAAAGTCTCAATTTTCCGGAAGGCTTTTGCAAAATTACTAAGGGTGTTGCACAGAGAGAAGCCTCCACACCTTGTGATTCCAAATCGTGTAATGTTCTTGCGACCTCATCACGCCATGCGTGGGGAATATGGCGCGTTCTGAAAAATTTCGGTTGCGCGTTTGCTTTCAGTCCCAAACGTGCGTTATAGTTCTTAGCGCAACCAAGGCCCGGTGCAAAAATGTCCGAAAAGTCTTCACATAGACGAGAAACACTGTCTGAAGGCACAGTCTGGTTCACTGATAGGACCTGATTGACTATAGACAAGTTTAACAACTGAAATAAATCTAAACCAAACAAGTTCGCTGCAGAAGAAGAACGAAGGACGTACAAAGACACAAGTTTTGTTTGTCCCTTGTATGTTGCAAGAAGGCTGCACTGTCCTAACACATGGATTGCTTGTCCTGAATAACTACTGAGCTTAACATTTGCGGCACACAACGGAGGTGTGCCCAGCTGTTTGTATGTGTCGTGATTGATCAGTGAAACTGCAGCTCCGGTATCGAGCTGGAATGGAATCACCTTGCTGGTAATGTCCAAGTCTACAAAAAGTTTATTGTCCTGCTGACGACAAGAGCGACTTTCCCGTGCAACGTGAACTGACACTGGTACAGAATCACTTGTGACCAACCATAGTGCTCAGAGCCATCACTTGCGACTTGACGGGATTTCCGGCGATGTCGACGCACACTATTTGTGGGACGATCACAGTCACTGTTAGAGAGAGTAGCACCGGGCAGAGTGGCATGAACTACATGAATTTCCATAGGCGAAGTGTCGCGAGCCGGAGTATCCTTGGTTCGATTCCGATTCCGGCGTGAAGCAAAGGGCCTGGAATGGGTGTGAGTGTCCGTTCTGAGCTTTTTCTGGCAAACACTTGAACGTGTCCTTTTTTATTACAGAAAAAGCAAAATGCCTGGCGTGACGGTCAGTTCTCACGCGAATGTCTAGTAGCACACCGCGGGCATGATTTTAGCACTGCATTTGCTCGCTTGCGCAGCACACGTGGCGGAGAGCCTGGTGGCAGCTGCGCGGACAGGCGCGAGGGCTGATTACTGGTCTGCGCAGCTCGCCCGGCGGGGCTGTTGATGTGACACATGGCTGGCGAAGCTTCAAATGATTCCTGAGCAAAGTCAAGTGTGTCCTGCCGATCCAATATAGCTATCACTTGTTGAAGGGAGGGATTGACTAGTTTCAAAATCTGTTCCCGCATACGAACATCAGAAACGTTCTGTGCAATAGCATCACGTACCATAGTATCTGAATAAGGGAGTCCTCATTGACACTCAAAAGCACAATCCCTAGTAAGGCCTTGCAAAGTTGCAACCCACTCCCTATTAGTCTGACCGGCCGTACGTTTTGTACGAAAGAAGGTATACCTTTTTGCAACTACATTGACTGATTCTTTGAAATATGTATCTAATGCAGACAAAATTTCGTCGTAGGACAGAGTTGCTACGTCGCGTCGGGGAAACAATTTGACTATCACACGGTACGTGGTCACTCCGTTGCATGCCAACAAAAAAGGCTGCCGCTCGTTACCTTGAATTCTGTAGGCGGCGAGATGGAATCCTAATTGGAGTGACCACTCCGTCCAGCTTTCCAGTGCCGCATCAAAAGGACGAAAAGGTGGTGCAACTGCGTGTTGCGGCTGCGGTAGCGGTGGAGCGGCGGCTGCCGCATCGTTTTGCAGTGCGCGTTGACCCTGGACGAGCTGTCCAAGGGCATCTAATAAGGCCTGCGTCTGCTGATTCTGTAAGCGATAAAATTGGGACAGTACATCTGGAGATTGTGGCAAAGCCATGACACAAGTAAATCAGTCTGTAGAGATACGAACGCGATTTAGCTCGTCGCCATTTGTTGTGACTTGGCAAGACAGCCAAGCCACTAGGAGGTGAAGCCGAAAGGCACTCGTTTAAGCTCACGCAGGCTGGCGTGAGGTCTGGAACAGTTAAAGGAGTTATACTAGCAAGAAAAGTATCTGTTGGAATACTTAACTTTAATTCATAATTGGTGAACATTGGTCTGACGGTACATGCATCACAAGATAAATAGCAAATGATAATGCCGCCTTGCTAGGTCGTAGCAAATGGCGTAGCTGAAGGCTATGCTAACTATCGTCTCGGCAAATGAGAACGTAATTTGTCAGTGAACCATCGCTAGCAAAGTCGGCTGTACAACTGGGGCGAGTGCTAGGAAGTCTCTCTAGACCTGCCGTGTGGCGGCGCTCGGTCTGCAATCACTGATAGTGGCGACACGCGGGTTCGACGTATACTACCGGACCGCGGCCGATTTAAAGGCTACCACCTAGCAAGTGTGGTGTCTGGCGGTGACACCACACTAACCACAGCGTCATGTTGCTCGGTTTGCCTCAGTGTTCACCGCTATTTTACCTGACTGGCATAAAGACTCGAACGGAAACTTTTTAATTCCTATTATATTAGCTCCAACGGGTAAACATCTGAAACTGTTCGAGTTTGCTTTTAAGTAAAATCAACTGCTTAAGAGTGTATTAACCAATACATTAAAGACACAGTCCTGATTCAACACACAATTACTTTCAACTGCTGGGAAGAAAGAACCAGTTTTGCTCTAACTGAGGATGGTGTATTGTGAATACACGTTCACTGCACTTTGTATTTTCCTAGCCGACTTTAACTATTTCAATTAATTCTTATTCGGTTTTAATAATCAGTAAAACTCTTGGCCTGGCACAAAATAAAATACGTACGTACGTATACACTGGTAAACAACTCTGTATCACATCATCAAAATGTTCAAATGTGTGTGAAATCAGTCCCTAAGCTTACGCACTACTTAACCTAAATTATCCTAAGGACAAACACACACACCCATGCCCGAGGGAGGACTCGAATCTCCGCCGGGACCATCCGTACAGACCATGAGTGCAGCGCCCTAGACCGCTCGGATCAAATCACCATTTCAGCATGTTCGTATAGCAGCATTGACGCCCAACACATATTGACCGCTAAGGTAATCGCATTGTCAGCCAGCTGTCACCGCTCACGCATCGTTGGCTGGATTTCCTCAAGCTCCTCTGAAAACTACGTGACATCGTTACACAAAGTAGCCTTTTGTAACAGTTGTATGCACATATTAGCACTAATAATTTCCCTGCTTATAATTTGCCTGGGCGCTCGGCAGTATTTACGGACAAAATGCCTATCTTTACAATGTATTCGAAGAGTAAAATAATGTACTGACGGTTGTGCTTAGCGATCCATCACTAAATATAGGAACAGGTACAGCTCATATTCATGGTAAGAGGGAGTTTGTGTTGATGGTTACACCACGAAAATAAAACAGCAAATAAAGCAATGGTGTCTTGTTGGATAAGAATACTCAAATTTACGATCAGTCATCAACCTTGGCTCTGGTATTTATTTTTGACGAATTGTGTAATGCGTCCTTCAAGATGAACGTAACCGTTTTCCCGTCTCATCGATGTTCTGTGCTTAAGCTCTGTGAACGAAGTGTTATACCTGGAAATTAAACTGTAACTCTCAATACTTCTTCATATGTTGTATGTCCTCGAGAGGCCCATTGTTTCGAGTTTTTGTGATGGTAACAGTGAAAATGTGAACTAAACGTCGACACACTGCTGTTGTGTGCTCTTTGTTAGTAAAAACATGAACTGGATTACAATTCGATGTGAATAGATAGCTTCAGCCGGACGTGGCTACTGCTCACAGGGATCAATAAATAACTTCCATTCTGTGTTGAATCATGTAATACACAATGAAGCAAACAGTGATCACACCAATAATCCTGGACGCCTTAACTTCGAAACCCTCGCCTCAGTCATAAACAAGACAATTGTCTCAACTTGGCATGGTAACAGCTTCAGGCGGAGACCAAGTGTAGTATGTGTCTGTCCACACGGCGCTGTCGAACTCGAAACTGGGCACCGAGCAACCTGATTGGCTGGTTAGGCTCCACGATAAAATTATAGCTTCAGGACACGCTTTTCACTACTCAGCCAAAGATAAGACTAACCTAACGGACGAATAAAGGAGTACAAAGTGACTCATATGAAAAATTCGCAGCTTGCTTGTAGATAGATAACATGGAAGAAGTTCGTAGCAAAAAAATGGCTCTGAGCACTATGGGACTTAACATCTGAGGTCATCAGTCCCCTACAACTTAGAACTACTGAAACCTAACCAACCTAAGGACATCACACACATCCATGCTCGAGGCAGGATTCGAACATGCGACCGTAGCGGTCACGTGGTTCCAGACTGAAGCGCCTAGAACCGCTCGGCCACATCGGCCGATGAAGTTCGTAGCAGACAGCTTTCAAGTCTCATAAACATGCCTCATTATTTTGGCGTTTCACATTTGCTGAACACGACGACAAGGATAACAAAACCCTTAGCATCAGTAATTTATAGGAGGGAACACTTTATTGGGCATTTAAAGGTTTTTGGACTCTGAAAAGTTTTGCCAGGTAATGAAAGTAGCTACATTGCAGAAGCTGTTCAAATTTCAGGCCTAATGAAGAAGTTTTCCCAATCCCAAAACTTAAGATTTTTCGAGGGTGCAATCAGCACAAAGCTGGGCTGAAGTATGTACAGAAAACCAAAAAGATGAAAAATTCTCTGAGTCCTGTACAATTAAAATGACATCTGTGATATAATTTTGTAAATGATTCATAGATGAAAGAATAACTAATTAACTAACTAAGTACCCCATGAACTAGATTAACTCACCATTTATCCCAGGAAGTACGTAATACATAGTCTTACAGCAAGAGAACGGGACGTCTTGCATTAGTTCAGCAAGACGGTGTTCTTGTGCAACCTCGCGGAAAACGCCAGCAGTATATTGAGAGGTGAAAGAAGCGATTTAGTTATAGATGAACATAACTTTTTTAAGAACACAGATTCACAAGCTCAGTCTTGTATGTTTAGCGTAGAATCTCACGAGTAGCGTTCTGCGACGATTTGGAGAGCTGATCTTACATTGATTCTGAGTTAGTCTAACGAGGTGGATATATTCCGTAAGGACATCTTTCAAAGCGGAAAAACTCTCGTTTACTGACAGGCAGTGAATAGGAAGAATCGTACCACTTGTTTACGTTGTTTACCAGTTCGTGTAGTATGAGGCGATTTAGACTGATCTATTTTTCTTGCTATTGTTCTAGTACTATTGGACGAAATAATTCTTTTTTAACAGGCTAGGCACATTGTCATAGGAAAACACGGTGACGTCTTGTAATTCTTTCTATTATATATTTCAGCCTGAAAAAAAGGTTCAAATGGCTCTAAGCCCTATGGGGCTTAACGTCTGTGGTCATCAGTCCCCCTAGACGTAGAACTACTTAAACCTAACTAACCTAAGGACATCAAACACATCGATGCCCGAGGCAGGATTCGAACCTGCGACTGTAGCAGCGGCGCGGTTCCGGACAGAAGCGCCTAGAACCACTCGGCCACAGCGGCTCGCTTTTTCAATCTCAGGTCACACAAGTGGTTTCGACTTACTACCAGTCACCATAAGATGTCAGTATAAGCTAGTACACGTACTCACCATCTGCAGGTATGTATATGATTAGACTTGCAATTCTGTGTGACAGGTAGAACGGCTACCAGGGAACATTAATGTTGCTAGCGTTTAGTGTTGTTACAAGGACAGATACGGTATGTAAGGGGCGTGAACAGTGTCAAATGTGTGATTATTATGGAGGAAACGGAGATGCCATGTACAAGCGTGAGACAGCGTTGTCAGCACTTCACAGACTTGAACGGGGTCCTCATTGTTGGTCCCGTTTTGGCCGGCTTGTCGAATAGTGCAATATCTAGATTTGTGGAACGTTTGGAAGTATCAGTGGCCTGAAGAAGAATTGTATGGAACTGTGAGGGCCGACTCTCCGCATCTAGCTACCAATCATATCTGCACCTACCAACAAGAAATTAATATTTGACTTCCTGCAACAGTCGGTGTCATCCTTTAGCAGTGGACAGAGACTAACAGCTGCTGGACTAAGGATTCATCGTCCAAAGTGTAGCACCACTACGTCTGGAGTGGTACCGGGAAGCATGGAATGCTGATGAATGGCCTCTTATTGTATTGAGTTATGAGTGGCGTTTCTGCACCATTCTGGATGACCATCGTCGGTGAGTATGGCGGCGATCTGGGTAGTGGGGAGGGGTCCCATTCTTCCGATGCTTTGTAGCGGAAGAGTGATGCTACTGCTGCTGAGGAGAGCCATTGGATATGACTTGAGGTGACGGATGGTAGGGGTGGAGCGAACAGTGAAGCCACAACGGTACGTCACGGATATTCTGCCTCCTCTTGTGTTACCTCTCATGCGACAATATAGTGATACAATTTTTAAACACGACAGTGCACATGGCACTTGTCTCTATCAACTGACAGTCTGATACTGAGGTACATCCTTGGCCATCAAGATCCCCAGCTCTGTCCCTACAGAACATGTGCGGGACCAGCTCGGACTATTTACAGAAGTTCTCTACCAGCCTGCCTCAGGAGATGGTATTACGGCTTACGGCATTATGACACCCTTCCTAACTGTATGTGTGCATACCTCCAGGCTAGATGGGGTGCACCGTTATACTAATGAGTGAGTTCATACTGTCTAATTCTTTGTAACTTTGAAAGGGTTTTGTAGTCATTGAAATAACATTGCATACCCCATCAAGCAGTGAAGTTTCATTTCGTTTCCACCTCCACTTCTGCGTGCTTCACGTTTTTGTCAACCAGTGTACAGACATGCTGTCGATTATGCATTATACATATGTCCGTAAGCATCCGATACAGAAGCCGCCCACTGATATTTTGAAGTTTGGAGAGATCATGAGTAAGTCGACTAGTTACTTTGTGATCGGAATAATTAATCGCAGTTGAGACGCCTATGACAAGCAGTTGCAATGAGCACTCTCGCAAAAGGACGAACAAAGGATGTATCATTATTCGTTTATATTTTCTGTATTATAGAGTTTCTAGCTTATTTCTTAAAATGGCTCAAATGGCTCTGAGCACTATGGGACTTAACATCTATGGTCATCAGTCCCCTAGAACTTAGAACTACTTAAACCTAACTAACCTAAGGACAGCACACAACACCCAGCCGTCACGAGGCAGAGAAAATCCCTGACCCCGCCGGGAATCGAACCCGGGAACCCGGGCGTGGGAAGCGAGAACGCTACCGCACGACCACGAGATGCGGGCGCTTATTTCTTATTAAAGATGCTCGTCCTAGTAGCAGTACTAACTGTTTCCTCTGTATGGAAGGTCACGTGTGTACGTTCTAATTTTCTGTTAACGGACGAAGTAACAGAAGTAGGCCGTACTCATTTTACCCTCAGGAGTCAGTGTAAATGCCATTAATTTATGAGATTACTGGTGCTTACAGTCTGCATCATAAAACATTTACACAGATTATCTCTTGCTTGGTTTTTCACCAGTTTAGAGTGTTTGTATGTTGCGGAAAGAGTGAAACTCACAAAGTAGCAAAAGCGGTGAGTTATCGACAGGTACGTAGAAAGGAATGAAAACTTTTGTAGCTTTTTACGAGCTAGAGTACACGTACACGCACACACATACACTTGTACCTGTACTACTACGTGTATGTATGTGTGTACACACAAACATACACACACACACACACACACACACACACACACACACACATACACACACACACACACACACACACACTCACACACATACATATACATATATACACAATGTACCAACACTGCGTGTGTATGTGTGTGTGTGTGTTTGTGTGTGTGTGTGTGTGCGTGTGTGTCTTTGCTTACTCTAGATCGAAACAGAATTCGGCCGAAAGCTGGCGAATTTTCACTCTCTTTTGTGTACTTGTCGACGATTGAGGGGCTCTTCCACTCTGTGTGTAGTTGCGTCACTGTTGAATTATTTACTTTCTGTCAGAACTTTCCATACCGTATATACCCTCTAAATTGCTGAAATCACGAACAGCCACTAAACTGGAAGACGTTTCTTGGAATTAGATCATACGCAACAGTAATCCCGTAAATCAATGTTACTTACACTGGCTTCTGGTGGTAAAATGAATTATTCTGTTATTTTGTCGGTCAAGAGATAATTAAATTCTTCACACGTGGCATTTCATAAACAACTTTGATAAGAAGTAACCTGGAAACTCTCTTACAAAGACAAGAATACCTTTCCTTGTCCGCTACAAGAGGGCTCATTGCGTCTGCAAGTGATGGACGTCTGAAGTGCGATGAATTATTCAGATCGCAAAGTAACCCGCCGGCTTATTCATGGTCTCATCTCACTTCAGACCTGCTAGGGGCCGGCTTCTGTGCTCCGTACTGGATGCGTATAATCACTTGCATAATGCATAATCGACGGCGCGCCTCAGGCAATGCGAATTGTTAACGGTCACCCGTAATAGATCGTGATTAAGCCGCTGTGTAATTGCGTCGCACGCACATCGGGCCGCGCACGTCCTTGCCGCAGTTAATTAATCGCACGGCCAGGGTCTGGACGCGGCTTATGCAAATTGCTGGCGCCACGCGCGCCGATTAACTTTCATAATGGCGGGCCGCCCTCCGCTCGCGGGCCCGGCGTGTCATTGTCTGCCAAGGAGCCGAGCCAGGCATCCCCAAGAAACAGTGCGCCTCTGAAGCTCATCCGGAATTCCACGTCACGTTTCCTTCGTCGATTCTACGTTAACAGTGACTAGTCCCAAGTGTTCTCTCGCTCACATACTTCCAACAAGATCCGATTAACACAGATCAGACAGATGACAATTGCAGGCGTCAGCTAAAGAATGATGCAATAATCGAGAGCATTACCATAGAAGCAGTTGGAAGTAGTAAGTGCACACATCTACATCTAAATCTACACTTATACTCCGCAAGCCACCCAAACGGTGAGTGGCGCAGGGCACTTTACGTGCCACTGACATTACCTCCATTTCCTGTTCCAGTCGCGTATGGTTCGTGGGAAGAACGACTGCCAGAAAGCTTCTGTGCGCGCTCGAATCTCTCTAATTTTACATTAGTGATCTCCTCGGGAGGTATAAGTAGGGGGAAGCAATGTATTCGATACCTCGTCCAGAAACGCACCCTCACGAAACCTGGACAGCAAGCTACATCGCGATGCAGAGCGCCTCTCTTGCAGAGTCTGCCACTTGAGTTTGCTAAACATCTCCGCAACGCTATCACGCTTAACAAATAACCCTGTGACGAAACGCGCCGCTCTTCTTTGGATCTTCTCTATCTCCTCTGGCAACCCGACCTGGTACGGATCGCACACTGATGAGCAACATTCAAGTATAGGTCGAACGAGTTTATTGTAAGCTACCTCGTTTGTTGATGGACTACATTTTCTAAGGACTCTCCCAATGAATCTCAACCTGGCACCCGCCTCACCAACAATTAATTTTATATGATCATCCCACTTTAAATCGTTCCGTACGTATACTCCCAGATATTTTACAGAAGTAACTGTTACCAGTGTTTGTTCCGCTATCACATAATCATACAACAAAGGATTTTTTTTTTGTGGCTGAACAAAATCTAGTTTACAAAACTAACAACATACTGAACATTTCAGACATTACGTGGACATGCATCAATAATTCTTCTCAAGAAATATTCATTATGTTGATGTGAGCTATTTGAGCAACCTGGTTTGAAGATAATTGAGTCCGGCTTCTACAGAAAGGCAGACAGATGAATTGTTCCATATATTCCTAAAAAGTAGTTTCTCAAGACAGTGGAACTTGCCTTAAAGCCACACATAATGTATATTTACAAAAAAGGAGATGTCCTGCTACTTATTCCACAGATCCTAAGCGAAATAGTCCTCAAGAAAATGTAACAAATGAAATATTTGAAACTTATTTTCGTTTCGATGTGAATACCTAAATTGCCACAAACATTCAAGTGCATGTCAAGTGTAGTGTATCAGATAATTTTACAATCTTAATTGCAGACACCATATTCCTGCAATCAAGATGCGAAGATATCAGCTTGAGTGTAACATATTTTTGTTGCATATTATTAGTAATATATTGCTGCAAAAAAATTAGTACATCCTTTTAGAGGTTTCCAGTTATTTCAAGATTAATTGTTGCAATAGTGCCTCTGGAGTACGCGAAATGATTACATTTAGAGATCAATAGTACGAGGTACCTGTTATCATTCGACTCCCAAACAGCCATATTAGTACGCAGGGGCTAACTCTGGCCTCATGTCGATAGTATAGGTGGCGAGTACTGTCCTGGCATAACTTATGCCAAGACTGCGCCACCTGTTGTTGGTTGACGATTTGCATACGTCACCTCTTGTCCCGTCATACCCCACACGTGCTCGATAGGAGATAAGACAGACAAGTTCGGGTATCGTGATGACCAGGGAAGTTGCTAAAAGTCTTGTAGAGCACATTGAGTTAAGCACGCAGAGTGTTGGAAAGCATTATTCTGCTGGAACAACCACATCTACATCTACATGTCTACATCTACATGGATACTATGCAAATCACGTTTAAGTGCCTGGCGGAGGGCTCATCGAACCACCTTCACAATTTCTTATTATTCCAGTCTCGTATAGCGCGCGGAAAGAACGAACACCTGTAACTTTCCGTAGGAGCTCTGATTTCCCTTATTTTATCATGGTTATCGTTTCTCCCTATGTAGGTCGGTGTCAACAATATATTTTCGCATTCGGTGGAGGAAGTTCGTGACTCGAATTTCGTGACAAGACTCCGGCACATGAAAAACAACTTTGTTTTGATGGTGTCCAACCCACATCCTATAAAATTTCAGTGACACTCTCTCCCCTATTTCGCGATAAAACCTTCTTGTTGGAAGAACACCTAAATAACGGGTGTAATAACATTATGCAAGAACCGAACACTGCTTAGCGTCATCTCTAGAAACACCAAAGAAAAATGAGAGTTATCGCATTTTATCTTGGGCGAATGAACGCAATGAGACACTGCTCACCACATCTACGTGAAAACGACCATCACTTGCAAAGAGAATGTTCTTTCATTGCTGAGGACCACGACGCGCCATTCCATCTTGGTTCAAAATGGTTCAAATGGCTCGAAGCACTATGGAACTTAACATCTGAGGCCATCAGTTCCCTAGACTTAGGACAACTTAAACCTAACTAACCTAAGGGCATCACGTACATCCATGTCCGAGGCAGGATTCGAACCTCCGACCGTAGCAGCAGCGCGGTTCTGGACTGAAGTGCCTAGCAACGCTCGGCCACAGTGGCCAGCTAAAATGATTCAAATGGCTCTAAGCACTATGGGACTTGACATCTGAGGTCATCAGTCCCCTAGACTTAGAGCTACTTAAACCTAACTACAGTACATCACACACATCCATGCCTGAGGCAGGTTTCGAACCTGCGACCGCAGCAGCAGCGCGGTTCTCGATTGAAACGAATAGAACCGCCATTCCATCTTCCAAGTGATCCTCTGATGGCAAATGTCGAGCCTTGCACGTCGACGCTGTGGCGTGATTGAAGCACGGGCTAGAGATGTGCGTGATCGTAGTCCCACTGCTAACAACCGTTTCGCAACAGTTCGTGTTGACACGTCTGAGCTCACAAGCCGTCTTGTCTGTGCTCTGGCAGCTGATCTGTTACTGCTGCTCTTACAGTACGACAATTCTGGCGGGCGTCCATGCTGCGTGGACGTCCAGAACATCGTCTGCGAATGTGAGAATGCTCCCATGACCACTGATACCAGCTTCGTTGCACGACTGACGCAACCCGTCCAACTTGTGTGGCAGTTCCGAAAGGAACATTCTGCCATTCGGAAGGCCACAATTTGGCCCCTTTTACGAGGATTGGAACTTTATTAGTGGACACTATTTATTTACAGCTCTTACAAACTAGATACGTGTTTCAAAGTTTTACTGACCTTCAAAGTAGTCGCCAGCATTGTGTATAAACCGTTGCCAGCGATGTGGAAGTCAAAGGTTACTATTAGCAGTGCCAGCTGTGTTGACAGTTCGAGCTGCCCGGTCTATTGCCCGACGAAATTTGTAGCAGTTCTGAAGCAAATGCCGTGAAGTGTTTCCTTCAGTTTAGAAATCGAGTTGAACTCACGAGGGCCTAAGTCAGAGGAGTGCAGTAGGTGGTACAGCATTTAGCAGCCCCATCAGTCAAACAAGGGTAACAGCTTGCACTGTACGTGCTTGAGCATTGTCCTGCAAAATGATGGTCAGGTGCTGCAGAAAGCGTCATCACTTCTGTCTCTAAGCTGGTCGTAGGTTGTGTTCCAGAATAGAACACCATAGAGACAGAAGTGATGACACTTTCTGCAAGACCTGACCATCATTTTGCAGTACAAGCTCAAGCAAGTACAGTGCAAGCTGTTACTGATTTGTTTGACTTATGGGACTGCTAAGTGCTATACCACCTATTACACTCCCCTGTTTTAAGCCCTCGCTAGTTCAACTCTTCAGAACTGCTACAAATTCGTCGGACAATAAACGGCGCCGCTCGAATGCCAACACAACTGGCACGGCTAAGAGTATCCTACGGCTTCCACATTGCTGGCAACGGGTTATACACAATGCTTGTGACTACTTCGAATGTCAGTAAAACTTTGAAACACGTATGTAATTTGTACTAGCTGTAAATAAATAATTGGCACTATGAAAGTTCCAACCATCGTATATTTGATCAGTTGCCTGCAGGAAGCACAAGCGCGTCTCCGTGGCATGGTTGCCTGCTTGCTTCACACGTATGTACCACACTGAGCCTCCTAGCTGAGAGCATTCCCTAGTAAACGGTAGACACAGATGGCGCTGTGGTAGCTACGCCACTACTCTGTCTGTTGGGGGACGACACTGAAAACATTTTCAGTAAATCTACTATCCCCCAGGTGGGATATGCTATCATGGGATCAAAATCGACGTCGTCATTCCAGGAATACTATTTCTTTCCAGCAGTGCATATACATCAGTTGATTCTACTAACACATTCGTCAATCGAGTAAAGGAGTTTGCCTCTGATAAATCTTTTAAGCTTGCTTCACAATGCATTTTATTGGTATGGTTTCTGGTAAGTTGCTGAATAATGGACGTCATTCTGGACCAAAGGAAGCAATTTTAAACCTGCATGTAGATTATTTTTATTCTACTACTACTTGCAATAGTCGGAGCTGCCCCGATGAGAATAAATTGTACGATTGATCGTAAGAGGACCATTCTCCCTGTCAGATAAATACAGGGTTATGATTGAAGCGATTTCACAGCTCTACAATAACTTTATTATTTGAGATATTTTCACAATGCTTTGCACACACATACAAAAACTCAAAGAGTTTTTTTAGGCATTCACAAATGTTCGATATGTGCCCCTTTAGAGATTCGGCAGACATCAAGCCGATAATCAAGTTCCTCCCACACTCGGCGCAGCATGTCCCCATCAATGAGTTCGAAAGCATCGTTGATGCGAGCTCGCAGTTCTGGCACGTTTCTTGGTAGCGGAGGTTTAAACACTGAATCTTTCACATAGCCCCACAGAAAGAAATCGCATGGGGTTAAGTCAGGAGAGCGTGGAGCCCATGACATGAATTGCTGATCATGATCTCCACCACGACCGATCCATCGGTTTTCCAATCTCCTGTTTAAGAAATGCCGAACATAATGATGGAAGTGCGGTGGAGCACCATCCTGTTGAAAGATGAAGTCGGCGCTGTCGGTCTCCAGTTGTGGCATGAGCCAATTTTCCAGCATGTCCAGATACACATGTCCTGTAACGTTTTCTTCGCAGAAGAAAAAGGGGCCGTAAACTTTAAACGGTGAGATTGCACAAAACACGTAAACTTTTGGTGAATTGCGAATTTGCTGCACAAATGCGTGAGGATTCTCTACCGGCCAGATTCGCACATTGTGTCTGTTCACTTCACCATTAAGAAAAAATGTTGCTTCATCACTGAAAACAAGTTTCGCACTGAAAGCATCGTCTTCCATGAGCTGTTGCAACCGCTCCGAAAATTCAAAGCATTTGACTTTGTCATCGGGTGTCAGGGCTTGTAGTAATTGTAAACGGTAAGGCTTCTGCTTTAGCCTTTTCCGTAAGATTTTCCAAACCGTTGGCTGTGGTACGTTTAGCTCCCTGCTTGCTTTATTCGTCGACTTCCGCGGGCTACGCGTGAAACTTGCCCGCACGCGTTCAACCGTTTCTTCGCTCACAGCAGGCCGACCCGTTGATTTCCCCTTACAGAGGCATCCAGAAGCTTTAAACTGCGCATACCATCGCCGAATGGAGTTAGCAGTTGGTGGATCTTTGTTGAACTTCGTCCTGAAGTGTCGTTGCACTGTTATGACTGACTGATGTGAGTGCATTTCAAGTATGACATACGCTTTCTCGGCTCCTGTCACCATTTTGTCTCACTGCGCTCTCGATCGCTCTGGCGGCAGAAACCTGAAGTGCGGCTTCAGCCGAACAAAACTTCATGAGTTTTTCTACGTATCTGTAGTGTGTCGTGACCATATGTCAATGAATGGAGCTACAGTGAATTTATGAAATCGCTTCAACCATTTGTAGTAGCCCTGTACAGATGTATATTTCATTACGCAAAAGATGTATCTAGCTTACACTAAATTAATTAATCAACAATACAATGAGATATTAGTATCTAAATAAAACTTGTCAAAATCATAATTTACTTAATTTAATAAGGAATATTAATTTTGTTGTATACAGATATAAATATTTACACTATACACTATATTTGCAGTTTTGTATTTCAAACTTGAAATGAACAAATTTTGAGGTGATCCAACTCGTAAGCATGCTGCGTAGAATTGGCCGTGAGAAAAGCATGATTCAGTTTACTTGACGCTAAAATTTTGAAACATTTGGCGCTGTGCTTTGTTGAAGGTAATTCTGCAAGCCCACGTTATTGGAAATTGCTGTCACTTTATTTTGACTAAAGTTCAGTCTTGATCACACCATTTATGTTTTAATGATATAGGTAACCGGTTTCGGTTCTTTTTACAAAACCATCATCAGACCCATGGCTCCGTTAGGATGGTAGGCGGAGCTCTCCTCGCTGCTACGCAGTCAACTGATCATCAGTTGATCATTAAAACATAAATGGTGTGATCAAGACTGAACTTTAGTCAAAATATAATAATTAATTGATCACTGTTTTCCAAAAATGTTTACCAAAGCTGTCACTTTAAATTGAAGGGCAATCCTACTATATTAAATGTATTCGCGGTATAAAATTATCTACCCTTATCTTTATCAGTCGTTATACTGGCTTCGATGATGTTATTCTGCAGTTGTTTGCTGCAGTGTTCTACCATTACACGTTATCTGCGAATTCAGATTCTACAGTAAAATGTCTGCCATCCCAACGTTGAATTTAAGGCAGTGTAATGGCATTCCTGGAACATTCAACGAACTTAAAAATTCAGTACGAAACTTTAAACTTTCATTTTCATCAGTCATGGTATTGATCGACACGTAAATTTTCTCTGTCACCGGAATCATCTCTTGGAAGGTATAGTTGGTGTCGTTGACAAATTTGTGTTTCGTCGCCAGAATAGCTTGCTTACTTAAGCATCCTGAACTGGTATAATTATCGACGGTATCCTCGAATATTTCTCTTATAAGTTGTTCAGATGTTTTAACGATATTACAAAATTCATTTGTCGGTACTATTTGATCAGAATCTTTCTCTACAGGGCAGGTGTCTTCTCCTATTTGTAAAAGGTTTTCGGCAAACTTCTGTCCTCTTTATTCTACCGACATCTGCAATCTCATATTTATGTTTAACTTTATTATTTTTACTTGCTACCATATGAATTACTTTTTTAAGCGCTCGTTTATTTTATTCGCAAGTATCGGTTTCGGAATGACATGTAGCCTTTGACGAAAATCGGCTGACAGTATTAATAGTACAGTTCCCATTAAATCCGCTTTGTATTTTAAGTCCTGTAGAGTTCGATTCAGTGCTTTCAAACATTTTCTGTTGGCCATTGTGCTCTTTTCCCCTTTCACCGTTTCAATATTTGTTCACGCGTGCTGATAATTTTGTGATGTCACATACCGGAAGTTCACGTTCAGCTCCATTTAAAGGAAATTTTAGCGCAGAATGTCCTGTTCGTCCGCAGTCCATAAGTGTGGTCGCTATTCTTAATGATGCCAGGTTGAGTACTATTTATTTGTTTGCGCAAATTTCAGCTACTATTAAATTAATTGAAAACGTTTTACCCGTACCGCCAGGTGCGTCAAGAAATACTGTGCCTTCTTGTTGTTTTTAACAATAATCCGTTATTATGTCGTCTGGCTGTCTTTGATTCTCAATTGCGTTGCTCCATCCAATATCCCACATAATACACCCTTATTATGTTGGATGGGGCAACGCATTCAATCGATATTGTAACTTTTTCCGTTAGTAACTGATAGTTTGTAGCATCAAACTGATATTGTCGATGTGGCTGAATTCCCAGTTGCATTACCAGCAAATAATAAAATTACAGAAGTGTTATATTCACTTGGTAGCCAGTTTTAAGAAAACGAATAAATACAAAAAAAAATGAACTGTTTAATTTTTCCGAATTCACTTTACCGTTTGAATACTCAAAATATTTTTTGTAATTACCATTCGAATAATCAGTTTCCATTTTTTGGTATCTTTCCCTTTGATCCTCTCTCTTGATCGCTGTTAAAATGTGACCGATGAAAACGCACTGAGGAGTGATTTATATCCATTAAAATGTGATATATTCGATTTATATATTCTGTAATATTGGAATATACTCTATTTCTCGAATTGAAGAAATTCTTGATGAATTTAGTCTCATATATCTTCGAGAATGGAAACCTGAATTTTTTTGAACATTTTAGAATTTGCTGAGAGAGTTAATTTTTGAAGTTGCTAGAAAATTCTAAAACGATTTAAACAATTGTGGAAGATTTCAGACACAAATAAAAAAACTGTTAAGGGTGTCTCAAATCTTTAGGGTCAAATTGAAACACGTTACAACTGGTCGACAACTGATTACATTGATGTAGGGAACCAATATTCGGATATGCAAGTTTATTTCTCATGGACCTAGACAGTGTACTTCGAGTAACTACACCGTAGCGCACAGTAATTGTTCAAAGTGACGCCCGCCAGTCCCAATGGCAACGGCACAGAAAGTTCTGCCGCACTCTCTCAAATATCGATGGTGTCCATTGAACCAGGAGACAGGCAGCTTGGACCCTAGCATACAGGTTTTCATCCGTTTCTGCGGGACCTTCATACACAGCAATCTTGACGTAATCCGTGAAGAAAAAAGTTCAGAATTGCGATATCCGGCGATACTGCTGGCCATGGAACAGGACTTCCTTTTCCTCTCCAACAACGAGGATACGTGTTCAGGTGCTCGCGGACGTTAAAGTCGAAGTGAGCTGGTGCACGGTCGTGTTGAAGCCACATCCTTTCGCGGACAGTAAGTGTTACAGTTTCCAAGAACTGTGGCAGCACATCTCGGGCGAACATCAGGTAAAGTGGATCGGTCAAACAGGGAGGCAGCAAATGAGGACCTACTACGTGACCTTAGAGAGTACCCACCCAAATGCTGACAGAGAATCGTCGCTGGTGGACACCTAAGTGGGTGGCGTCGGGACTGTATTCACACCAGACACTGCTGTTGCGGCTGTTGGAAACACGATCACAGGTGAATGAGGCCACATCCGTGAGCAACAAAAACTGTTCGAACTTTGGCACTACATCTCCGCGGTGGATAATCCATTACCGGAAGTGAATGTGGGATTGAAAATCCGCTAGTTCCAGTGCTTGGACACGTTATTTATGATAAAGGTGTAATACATGTTCTAATAGAACTCTCCACGCTGTATCCTTCAAAGTGTGCGTTTCACAGGCAAGTTGACGGGTGCTTATTGCTGGATGGTCGGCCACACGATCCAACTTCATCCCCTTAACGTCTGGTGTTCGGACATGTCTTTCACAGAAACGTTGGCCGACTCTCTGTGGCCTGAACGACCCCATCTCTCCTTAGCTGGTAACCACGGAGATAAATTCCTTCCATTTAGGGTTACACCTTTTGGGAAAGTCCCCTGTACATTCGTGCTGCTTTGCGTGCTCTACATGCTTCCGCACCGTACTTTAAATGGATGTTTGCCTACTGTCGTGACGATTAACGTCCCGTCTTTAAATACGCGCCATGTACCGTACACTCTACCACACTTGACCGTGTACACGTCACAGGCCGTCTGTATAATGGACAAGTGGCAGCAGGGATGTGTAGGCCACACAAGTTCATGAGAAATGGCCATGCATGCAATCGTCACATAACACGTGCTAAAAGCTAAGCTGCATATAGTATGTCTGTTCAGTTGTCAAGTGTGTGCATTGTTTATCAACCACTGCCTATCCCTGTGTAAAACAGGCACCCGGGAACTTCGCGAGAGTGCTGCAGGAGTGCATGTACCGTTGATACAGACGGTAATCGCTTTGAACAGTTACTATGAGCTACGTTATTGTTATGCGGTGTATGCTGCGTACATTCCTAACACAATAAATAGGTGTTCCCATCCTTTGATTCTCTGTCTTAATATAATAATTTATGCGACCATCGCAACCAGCTTCAGTTTGACCTGAAAGGTTTGGGACAACCGATATACCTATATAATCCTATTACTAGCTGTTTTTAACAATTATAATCATTAATAATTATTGTAATTATTGATATTAAAACTGATTTAGACGCTATTCATAAACACATTGCGTGAGGCGCTGTATTCCGTGGGCGGTAGGTGAGCAGTCGGCAGGATACGCGCAGAGTGAGCGGCAGTGGGGAGGGTTACGAGCAAGCACTGTAGCGGAAAAGTCGAGGGGAGGTGCTGTTCTAAACTGAAGCCTACGCCCATGTTTTTTGTAAACAGTAAGTGGAGCCCCTACAAGTCCACGCTTGCACGGTAACCATCCAGAAAGATCTGTCACCTCGCTTTGATTAGTGTCGAAAAAGAACTCCGCTGAAAATCCAGCGATTCCTTTTTTGTTGGCTTGGTAATCATTTGTAACTTCCAGAGAAAAAGTGGTGAATTTTGAGTGAAATCTACACATATCTTTTGCCATGTTCAAATGTACTGCTCTTGCTAAAACACAGCGGAGTTTGCATAGTGTCCGCTCTCTAACATGTTGTACAAACGCAGCTGCAAGAGAGTTCCGAAAGAGTGGTTCACTAAGTTTATTAAGTGAGGAACTGAGAAAAAGTGAGAGCAGCAGCTTATCAGATAAGCACATCCCCGGTACAAAATAAGCGTGCAGTGTCTTCAGTTAATTTGTTCTAAAACGTACAGCATTTTTCAATTCATCACTACGTACGGTTCCTAAAAATTACTTTGTTCCATCGAAAAAGTGGATTAACACTGTAGAAATGAAGTTTTGCATGATAACTGCATGGTAAAATACTCCCTTCTTGGTGTGCTATCGTTTGCCAAAATCTCATTTCGGTGTCTCAGACTGTTTACGGAATATGAAGAATGTTGTGGCTATTTCATTTTGGATTCATCGTCAGCGCGGTGCGATCGGAAATGAGTGTTCTACATCAGATAATTTTCTCAAAGTTGGTAACAGATAGAGAACTCCATCAAACTCCATCGACATGTTAGCTAAATTTCATAATCAGCAACATATTACGTATTTGCACCAAACGCAAAGTCATAGCGACCCCCATTTTTTTACTGGAAACGTTTACGAATTTCGCGCAATGTGTTACTTCCATTTAATTATCACAATAACTATGGCCATCAAAGAAATGATGGGCATACGACATGAACCTGACACATAAAGCTATAAGTAACACAAAAATGATTTATTTTTTTTTACCGAATAGTTCCTGTAAAATCGTTTGAGAAAGATGCAGGGCGTGCACCTCGCTTTTGTCATCGCCGACCGACGTAACACTTGTCGGCCTCCCCTACCGAACAGACGAATAATCTCGCCCAGCGCTTTAGACGAAAATCGGCCAATGCGCATCGGCTACCTTACTCTGCACGAACTATAACTGCAAGAGACCAAGAGCTAGTCTACCACACAACCACTAGTGCACTGCAGTGGGTGATCATCGATAAAAGTGTATTTTTAACTCAAACTCTCTGTGCTGAATAATACTCGCCAGTAGTAGTGTGTAATCCTATAGTTCCTTGAACTGACCTTTGCAGCAGGTGCTTGATTTCACACCAGCAGTAATTCGGATTACACGCTTATGTACGGCAAAGCCTTAGCTGGGCTAGATGAGTTCCCTCGAAATGCTATCCCTTACGTCTTCATAAACGGCCTGCTCGCACGGCGTAATCCACAGCGTGCTACTTCGTGAGAGAGGGCACTGAGCCAGAGTCGCATCGCTTATACGCAACTGATTGTGGACAGTGTGGAGGTAGAGTGCCAATCTGAATGTGGTTTTTGGGTGGTTTCCCTCGCTCGTTTAGGGAAAACCTGAGATGGGGCCGTAATGGCATCTCAGAGAGTACAACATACACAAACAGTTGAAATGCGGTAACGGACAGAACAGTTTAACACGATTTACAGACAGAGGACGCACACAACTCCCCTCCAGGTTACCCCAACGTTGGTTAATCGAATGAAATTTTCCAGATCATGGAAAGGAGGGCCCCGTACTAGACTCGATGAAAGCTAGGAAAAACTAGAAATGACTTTATACAATCAAAATAAGCAAAGTGAACCAAATAGTTTTCTAATTTATGTAATGAAAAATTGTCTAGTAACTCTTTCTCATTAACATCTCTATCTAAAAATTATATTTATCAGCTACCACAGTGTTTATATCACCTGCATACATAAACTTTGCATATGATAATATGAGTGATGTAATGTCCTTCATACACAGGGTGAAAATTTTAAGTTCACAAACCGGAATAACTCGAAAAATAAGCTTTACACAAAAAAAAATAAAAAAAAAAATGTGTAGGATCCAAAGTTGATATTATTTTAGAGGGATACATCTGCTGGTCCTAAAATTAGCCCGCCACCCCAGCGGCCTGGGGGTGGGGTGGGAGGCAACTTTATAATTTCAAATGAGAACCTCCATTTGTTTTTGCAGAATCAGATTCTACATAAAAACCTACGTACATTTTGTCTTAAACATTTGTTTTGATTCAAGAAAATACGTATTCTCAATTTTCCATGGAAAATGGTTACGAATAAATGAAAAATGAGTTCACTCATTATTAAGTAGGATGTTTGGTTTGTTATTTAGCTAGTCGGATGATTTGTTTGATAATTAAAAGTTCTGTGGCCTCATGACCACGGAACAAACAAAACCTATCCGTATCTGCGGAGAAATTTAATACAGTATTTGGGTCAACATCTGTAAAACTCTATTTCCTCTCTCTCAAAAAACCCACCCTACAAGGGCAGGGGTGGAGGGCTAATTTCAGCACCAGCAGATGTACCCCCGAAAATAATCAACTTTGGATTCTACACATTTTTTCGTGTGAAGCTTATTTTTCGAGTTATTCTAGTTAGTCAACTTAAAATTTACACCCTGTATACAAGGAAAAGCGTTCCAAGGTGAAATCTTCTGGGACACCAGCTGTAACTTTTTTCCACTTGGATGATAATTAATACGTTAATACAAACTCTGTTCTATTGACACTTTTTTCTGCTAAATATATATGATTTGAACTTTATCGAAGTTTCTAAGCTAACACAATAGTCGAATTTACTTAAAATACATGTTGAGCTTCGCAGTGGAGAGCCACGGAAAAACAGAGTACACCAGAGGCATGCAAATTGTAGTCGGATGAATCGACTACAAGGCATGACCAATGGAAAAGGCGACCTCTGCTATAGCGGCGTTCTATATAATCCCAGTGGGTCAATATGTTTACTGAAAGAAGGTGTGTGGTATTCCCAGTTGCACGAACGGAGTTAACGGCTTCGTAGCAGTTTCCTCAGTTCTGGACAGATGTTTCCACAGTTCGTTGCATGATGGACTGCTGAAGATCAGCACAACGTGCGGTTATTCAATTTCTTCGCTCAGAAGGGGAGCATGCTTCACAAATTTGTCGCAAGATGCGACAGGTGTACGGAGAGCAGTGTCTCACACGGTGCACAGTATTCCGGGGGTGCAGCGTTATGAGACGAGATGTGCGGCCAAGAAAATCCTCGACTCCTTTAAAAATTTCGATGAGAGGTTCTGGAACATCCTCCCACCGCCCCGATATCTCCCCATGTGAATCGCGTATCTTCGGCACCTTGAAACAATCTCTGAAAGGTCAAAGGTTCACCTGTGACAAGCAAGTGCCGAGCACCGGTAACTGGTTCCATCAGCTGTTTTCACACCGAAGCCAACTACTCCCTTCGTACCTGTACGCGCTGGGATCGGTGTAACAGTATCAATGGCAATTATGTATGATAGCACTGTTCTACATGAATTGTTTTTATAGTGTTGTTAAATTTTCCTTACATATAACTGCAGTCACCTTTTCATTTCTGCGCGCCTTATTCACTCTGCCAAAGGCCTTGCCGCATTAGTATTACCGGCTCCCGGTAGATTACCGAAGTTATGCCATGTCGTGCTTGGTTAGCAGCATCGGGATCTGCCACGCACTCTTGGCGAGAGGGATGAGGGCAAGTGAGGAACTCATGGACTGGGAAGTAGCGGCTCCGGTCACGAAAACTGACGCCGGCCGCTGTGGCCGATCGGTTCTAGGCGCTTCAGTCTGGAACCGCGTGACCGCTACGGTCACAGGTTCGAATCCTGCCTCGGGCATGGATGTGTGTCATGTCCTTAGGTTACTTAGGTTCTAAGTTCTAGGTGACTGATGACCTTAGATGTTAAGTCCCATAGTGCTCAGAGCCATTTGAACCATTGTTTGAACAAAAACTGACAAAGACCGGGAGAACGGTGGGCTGACCACATGCCCATTCGGTGACACCTATGGGCTGAGGATGACACGGCGTTCGGTCGGTCCGTTGGGCCTTCAAGACCTGTTCGAACGGAGAGAGAGTTATGCCTTCCAAATAACTATCCTTCTTCATGTCGAAGAGCTTTACAAATCTCCAAATCTCAACTGTGACTTTGTAGTGGGGAAGCAGCTTGCACATTAACTTTAATTTTTTGAGATTTCTCATAAAAAAGGAATGCGATTGAATTCTGATGCTGGTTCTTTGTCTCTTTTCTTAAATGGTAGCTTAACTTCATATTTCAGCAAAACTGGATTTGCCACAGTGATAAGAACATGATACATTCCCGAACAATGCTCGTTGTTGATATCTTACTTGTCATAAGAACTATTTTTTTTAGTTTATATGTTTTATGATGGACGTTGCTTGATCTGGCATAATGAATGTTAGATTCATGTTACTGAAGCTATTTATAATGGCTGATCAGAGGTATTCCATGGTAGTATTTAATGAGCCTGACAACATCTTCCTAGTAAAAGCTGTAATATGCATGATCAAATACTACAATTTTAGTAACACTACGCATGTATTCTACGAATGTACCATTGAATCTGAAAGATACTTACGCTTCCTCATTTCTGATTCTACCAGTTCTCAGCTTCACTTTTTTGATACTGTCTTTCTCTTGTTGGTTAATGTGTTTATATTTTTCTCATAATCCATCTGCTACGATGAGTATATTACTGTATTAATATTTTACGATGAAGCTTGTAGTGATCTGTAGCGTTAATATCAGAGATATGGCTGACAAACATGCAATTACCGTTTCGTCCCACAAAATACCTGTATTCGTGGAGTAACCCATAAATTTTTGTAGATTTGGGTGTAAGCTTTTGAGGAAACAGTTTTCGAATGCCAGGAATGTGTTAATAAATGCGTTCAATTGCCCATTCATGTTTATGAATAATTTCCTAAAGTAATAAAATTTAGTTTACTGATTACCCTACAGAAATCAGATTTCATAGTTCCTACCGCATTTAACAATGAACGCATGAAACTGCAAGTCATGGTTTCAGAGACCAATGGCTTCGGAATATGTGTCATATTTGTTTAGTAGCTGTTTATAAAGATTTCATTGATTTAAAGCAATTTTACATTATCTGTTATATTGGACAAGAATGTTACTCCCTGACGTAAGACTTATTAAGAAAATTTGCATTCAGTTCAACAGAGTGAACTTCTTTTTAAAAAATTCGTAGTTTCTCAGTTATCTTATGAAATTATAATTCTAATGCTCATGCTTCCGTGTGCTGTTTTAAGAAAGATTCGTTAGTAGCGATTTTTTAACGCTTTGACTGCCACTCCCTTTAATTGACAGGAAGCGAAAATTTCGGTAGACTGTCGATCGCGTATCAATCTTCATTGTGTTGCGAAGGAAATGTAGTTCCTCAAACAACCGGTTTTTATGCAAGACGAGTTCCATCAAATTCTCGTTTACTATCTTTTCTGATGTTTTCTCATTTTCTGAACCATGATATACTTCTTTCTTATTTGTAGTAGGTTCCGAAAATGACCCAGTGATTCTCTAATGAATGTAGAACTACAAACCATCATTCCAGACAACAATGAAAGGAGGCCAACACAAACGGGTACCACTCAAACATGTTATAGAATTTGAAGGAAAGTGTAACAATTTATAATTTATAACTATGGTTCTAGGTTGTGAGTTCTCAGTTACTGAAAGTCTAATGCTGGAATAGAAATGGTAAACAACAATTAATTTGACTTTGATAAACTTTTATATTTGTTCCAAACCCTAACATTCATTAAAAATACTAGGAAAAAAAATTAAGATCCAAGGAAACTGTAAATGTAATCCAGCAGAAGAGGTTTCTACCTTTCATAGTTAAATGTTTGTTCGTCTTCTTAATAAAGAAATATTGACAAATGGCAGAAATCTAAGAAGCAGCAAGGTTTAAGTAACAGACAGTCAGTTTGTTACATATATAGTAATTCGTTATAAATGTGACAGATCCACCTTTACCCGTTTTTGCTCAAAAGAAGTGAGATGCTAATAATGCAGTCAGTCTACTGGTCACCAAACGATGTTATAGGGACCGGTTATGTTTGAGAGCTCTAATCCACTAATGAAAATTAGTCGCTCATTAATTGTGCTCTTCAATCATAGAATATAGAACATTCTGTTGCAGTAACGATAGCCGACATTTTACACTGACCCCAATATAAATTGGTGTAGTAGTAACACCTGGTAACTGCTGACCAATTTCTACAGACAAATGGTTCAAATGGCTCTGACCACTATGGGACTTAACATCTGAGGTCATCAGTCCCCTAGAAGTTAAAACTACTTAAACCTAACTAACCTAAGGACATCACAGACATCCATGCCCGAGTCAGGATTCGAACCTGCGACCGTAGCGGTCGCGCCGTTCCAGACTGAAGCGTCTAGAACTGCTCGGCCTCACCGGCCGGCCTTCTACAACAAACCTTTCCTTTTTCCTCGTCTCTGTCCCGTATCTTCGAGAGTTCGACGTGTTAATTCGGGTTTTTCAATAATAGTGGTATAGGGTCGGCCGATGCCCTTCCTATCATCCCCGCCCCCACCAGAAAGGAAATTATCTACCCCCACCATGTGCGCCTACTTTAATTATGTGAGAGTATGGGAATGTTTTCGAAATGTTTGCGAATCCTATAACAGAGGCGGGTCTCACGTACCAGCCTGCCAGCGCAGGGAGGATTCGATCGGGGCCTGCTCGTCGCCCCAAACCCCCAGAGCAGTGTGTTAGCACGCGCAGCTATCCGGATTGGTTTCAGCGAACAGCTTCTTGTACGTATTCGTTTTATAAATTCAAACTCACTGTTATTGCTGTAATTTATATTTATGTAAGTTCCACATGCGTTTCACTTTTACGTTAAGCTATATTCAGAGATTTAGTAGTTACCTCTTTTACTAGCCGAAATCTGCATTTCCTGTAATCTGAGAATAGTTTAGATGTCGCAGGGTCACTTCATCAGATGAGAGAAACGCAAATTTCGGCCGGAAAAACGAATAACTGTTAAATCCATTAATGTGAAAGCAGAATCTCGTCTTTAACTGAAAAAATGTACACTTCATCAAGGAAATGGCGTTTGAATTTGTAAAACCTATATGTATGTACTTGCTGCGGAGAAAGGCCTCACAAACACATTCGTTAGCTGTATAAAATGTTCTCGGGTTTCTAGTCGCGTCAAGTAATTAAAACTAGACGAGCTTTCGACCTAGCACTCCTTGGACGTTGTCAAGTGATACGTCTGCCAGTGGGCTGCTGGTACCCCTCTTACATACACCAGTTCCGGCTCTGACGTCACTGGTGCCCTCGGCATCGCCATGTACGGGCATATATTGACTCGTTGTTTGAAGCCCACGCTCCAACCGTGGGAACGCTGGATGGCACGCCGTGCAGAGCAGCAGGCCGCCATCTCTAGAGTGTTATCGATGATATTATTTCAATGGCCTCTTTAATTACACAGCCACAGAAGCACTCTGTGCGAGTCAAGACGGATGTTTCGTCGGATTTCATCCAGTGTCTGTATTCCAAAGCAAGCTCAGTTAAAACAGATTTCTCAGTGTAGCGTAGGCGATGAAACCTCTCATGTCCCTTCCTGCATTCTTCCACAGTGCGTACTGCTTTCTGACGGAAGAATGGCCACACTCGCAAGGTATCTTGTAGACCCCAGGTGATTTGAAACCTGCTGCGTGTTTAACTGGTATCAGTAACTGGCGGATTTTTGTCGCAGGCCTTGAACCGTGTTTTATTTTCAAAGAATATTCTTAAGAATCTATTTTATTTACTAGCGATTCATCAAGAACATTAACAGTTATAATCACACTATGTAATCACGGAAGTAGTTGCCAGGTAGTAACTGATGAAATCATAAACAAATTCCTTTTAACAAATGGGAATTTTATTCACTCTAATAGTGCCTAAAAGCATTTTTTAAAAGAAACGGATTTACAATTATAATCAGAAAGAACCCTCTAAATATGAAGTTACAATTTATTCAGAGGCAGAAAGAAACAACTTTGACTGTGTGAGCTTTTGGGTAGAGAACCTTACCGCTCCCTTTTGACACGGCCGTAGTTACGACCGCTCACAACAGCCTCTCTAAGACTACACTGGTGCAAATCTGCAACATACCAGATTACTTTAAACTAAAGGTTTTAGCAATTTACACAAACACACAAACTATGCACCCCCATAGGAGTTAACTTTGCCACCTAAGGTGCAACTTGATTTTAACTTCTAAGAAAAGTCTTACGGTGAAATGGTGGCAACTTTATATACTAAAATGATCATTTAAATAAAAGTCCATGAAATGCAATCTTATATAAAATTCTACAAGGTTGGCCAAACAAGTTAAGATGTTCTACAGTACACAGATACCGCCTCTCAAGATGATAGGGAAGATCAAAACATATTTCAGGAATTAGGCCGTTACACTACAAGCAATAAATTCGTTAACACACCAAATCCGACATACATGACAGAGGCAGCTCCGAACGACAGACAGACACTAACTGCCCAACAAATGCGGACGAGAGACAGACGAGTGAACTTGGGACGAGAGACTGACCAAGAAAACAAGTAGAATTTAACAAGAGTAAATCACACAACATATCACCAATCACTTAACTTCTAATAGACTGCGATTTCTCGAGAAGACCTGGCGAAGCACCCCCAAATCGCTCTCCCGAACCGTTCGCTGCCAGCCGCTTCAACGGACGCAGGAAGGCTCCCCGATCTCCCGTCTCACACCGTTGCACCTCACACCGGCCAGACCGATGTCGTGGGTTTACCCCCGCTGCTCTCGTGTCGACCGCGAAGCTACTGCCCCTCGCTACACGGCGCGGCCCACTGGACTCACATGCGCCGACGCTCAAGACGGACAAGTCATCTTGTGTCCGAGTGCGCGATCGACCAACCGATCGATCCAACCGCCAATGACCATTGCTGAGCAAACTCGAGCAGACTGGCGGCCTACGCGCAGGCCCAGATGCAGGAAGTAAGCCCCGACGGGCGACCACTCGCTGAGTTCTCTTACTGGCGGAGTGGAAAAACTCTCATTTTGCCGGCCTAAAGGTTGATCTGAACGAAAGACATACTAGCACTCCGGACGACAGACAGACACTAACTGCCTCAGAAATGCGGACGAGAGACATACTTGCAAGCTGGGGACGAATGACTGACCCAGACTCACTCACTGACGAGCTCATAGCGCCTCTGAATTGCACGTGAAAAGGCAACCTTTCCCCTTTCCCACCAGAGGGAGACACCAAAGCTGCGACTGCCACAGCGGCGCCACCGTCAGAAACGGGAGGGCGACTGCTTCATACTACGCGCTGCGGAGAGCTCTACAAAACAGCAATTATTACCACGGCTCAGGCCTGAAGGTAGATTTAATCCTGTAACTTTTCAGATGGCTGCTTATCTTGCCTGACACTGAGCCACAGAACGAAGAGAAAACAAGTTTCTTTTCCTGCTCCTCGTCAGTGGGCTTGTTGTGAGTCTTGCTTGAAATCTCTGTATTTATTTGATGGACGTTATAGACTTTGTTGCTGAAGATCTTGCGTAGGTGGCTCAGCTCATGGGACCTCACCAGCGTCTGATATCGAAACTTTGCAAATAAGTACAGTGAGATCCTGTACTCAAATGGTCCACGTTTGGTGCCAATGCACATGCCCAGAGACCCTGCAGTGGCGCTGCAGTCGGTCAGTGGACGCTATTTAAGTGAAGCATAGTGGACGTCATAGACTTGACAGTAGCATCCCAAATCAAGAAGGGCTTTAAAGAGCAGAATGGTAGGTAGATGCGTTACATGTGTCGCAGCTATGCAGGTTTGAGAAGTGCCTAAGCATTGTCACAAAAACCGCAGTCTGGTCAACATGCTGTGTGGCTCGCCAGATTGATCATTCGCAGTGTTCTGTCGATATCGACACGAGATGGTACACCCACGTGCGACGTTCCGCGTGTGGAGCGATTAGGAAGACGACGAGGCGAGAGGATCGAAGAATCGAGCTGCAAGCAATCACGGATCCGACAGTGACTCAAGCAGATGTACGGGTGCCAGTTGTTCCACAAACCATTCCCAACAGCCATGCGAATGCGAATTCGCAGTGCAGGCGCTCTTGTCGTGTATTTCTGTTAACATGACACATCTAAAACTTTGTCTACGGTAGTGCCAAGCCAGAGCGACGTGGACTGGCACAGGCTGTCAGAACGCGGTGTTCAGTGATGAATTCCGATTCATTTTGGAGACGGGTAATAACCGCATGCTGTTGTCGAGATAGTCTGCTGAATTTTACAATTCCGCTCACCCTGTCGCGCGCCACTCTGCCTGCACAGCCGTCGTACTGGTCTGGGGGGATGAGTGGGGAGGAGTGCCCTCCCCCCCCCCCTCAATTGTGGTGCATGGCACCTTGAAGCGTTATGCTGATGACGTTCCTCAAACCGGACATTACCTACATGGTGCCCACAAACAGGTATTCTTCCAGCAAGATAATGCACAGACAGCTCAAGTTACTCCAGACTTTTTACGACATGCTCCGACTCTGCCATGGCCGGCCTGCTCCCCATACTCGTTCCTACAGCACATGTGTGGAACCAGCTGAAACGCCAGATGCGAAATGCCAGATGCTGCTGTGTCACTCTGTGAATGATTCGGAGGCGGCTGTTCAAGATTTGTGGATCAAGTGTCTCAAAACTACATCAGATGTTGAATGAACTTGATACCAGATCGTCTTACTGCATCTATTGCAGCAAAACGAGAACCAACGCGTCGTTGATGTTGTGCTATATTTGTATACTATGTAACCTCCCCATCACTTATCGACCTTAATGACAGTGAAAAATTAAACCGCGTGCACCTATTGGAAATTTGGGAAAAACAATCGTCACCGAAGTTAATCTGTCGGTAAAGAGGGAGGAAAGGGTTACATCTAAATGAAAGGAAAATTGTAAATGAAATTGGTGTAAATTAATTTTGAGGAAAGGGTAAAATTAACAAAGAAAGTAAATGTGCGGCCGTTACGTTTACAATTACTTGGCGTTAATTAGATATCTGAGATATGGCGAAAATTACGGTCGCCAGTCCTCTGGACAACTACTATAATAACTTAAAATGAAAGATTAATGCACATATAATTAGCACTAAAAGCTTGGTAACTGAAGGTTGACACATGTTGTGTGAAAACTGAATATTTGTCATAAGTAATAAATTTCGCTGCACTCTGACTTAATTTAGCAAAAGAATTAATAAAACCGGAAAATTGAAAGTTAATTTAGTGACTGAAATTAATAGTGAGCTTTGTTTCTGAAGCACTACGAAATTCAGTAAAATAAGGTTTGTTTTCAGCTACCTCAACAATCATTTCAAAAGCTACTTGAATCTACGCAATTTAGAAATAAGAGATTTAACTTTGAACTTGAATTAAATGATTCTGAACAATTAACAATAGTAAAATTTAGTACGTACCAAGCTGAGCTGCAGTCACAGGTAATCTAAAATATGGTAACAAAACTCGCACTCTTAATTTATGCTTGTGTAATCTAAATATTGCAGCCAGCTATGAATACCTTAACTGAACTTTGAAATTAAAGCAGTGAAATGGAATGATATTACTTTAATACTGGCGTTTGAATTTCAACGACCCTCGAGTTCATTTCGGAAAAGGAAGGGACCCTGCTTGGTCATGCAATTGGGACAATGAGCAACAAATGTCCATGCTAAGTTACTGTAATTTTGTCAGGCAAATGAAACAATTTTAAAAGCTGAGGTCCGCCATACAATCTAAAACTTTACGCGCTCCCAGTCTTCCTTGTTGGTTGATTGAAGGTTTGAAGTCGTCGGTCGAGGAGGCGGCGACAGTCACTCATTGTCGGCAGTCGCTGCTGCAGAAGCTGGATGTTGGGTCGCCTTCTTCTCGACACTGTCACCAGGCGAAACGGGCTCTTGATGTGCGCCAGCTAATACTTCCCGTCCGCGACACCGTGTCAGAAACTATCATAGCAAGTCGAGTGCAATTACATGCTGCCAAACCCCGAAAGCGCGGCAACTCGCGGGAGCGTCACACAACACACCTGCTCCACCGCCTTACTCCAGCCAGACTCTCCCTGCCCGCGCTCCATGCGACAGAGTTAACACTACCAAAGATCCTAAACACTTTGGTTCTCCACACGACCTATCGATGTAGTCGTTCGATAGCATAGTTTTCCCTAGGAAAGACCCAGCGTAAAAATACAAATAATATTTACAAAAGAAACCCATTATACTCGACATAAATGCATATATGAAACAATTACAATATATAAAGGCACAGAAATTTCATATCTTCAGGTAACTAAATAGGGGAAACATTTATAGTACTATAGATGGAAATATGATATTTCCGGCGTTACAACTTGTCCTCAATATGTCTGTTTACTTGTCTGGATTTTTAGTTAAAGTGAATCTCTCATCTCTATAATTATGTCTAATAAATATGATTTCAGTCTGATGCTCTCCTCTTGGTGTGCTATTTTTCAGTGTTCCTGAGTGCCTTTTTGCGCTGATAGTGTTTCCCACAGAGGTGGTTATCTGACGCGAGTTGTCTGTTGCAGGCAGCGATGTTGGTGGCGGGCGCAGCCCTATTACTGGTGCTGCTCTGCCCGGCTTCTCACGCCAAGATAGGTGAGTGTCTACGCAAGCTCGCTGTAACGGTAGTTCAGACTCTGGTCCTTATTTATATAAATGACGTGCCCTGTAGTATTACAGGTAATTCTAAAATATTTCTGTTTGCTGATGACATTAGCTTGGAGGTAAAGGATTTTTCAATTAGTGCAGTTTATGACATAAGTTCATGGCTTGTAGAAAATAAACTAACGCTACATCACGGTGAGACTCAGTTTTTACAGTTTCTAAGGCACAATTGAACAAAACCCGACGTTTTATTATCACAGAATGGGCATGTGATTAGTGAAACTGAACAGTTCATGTTTCTAGGTGTTCAGGTAGACAGTAAACTGTCGTGGAAAACCCACGTTCAGGATCTTGTTCAAAGATTTAATGATGCCATTTTTACTATTCGAATGGTATCTGAAGTAAGTGATCGTTCGACTCACAAATAAGTCTACTTTACTTATTTTCATTCGCTTACGTCTTATGGCATTATATTTTGGGGTAACTATTCCCATTCTCAGAGAATATTTCGACTCAGAAACGGGCCTGCAACACCTCTGCCACCCTCCTCACACACAGCCGTCAACATGGTCGTAAAATGGCTTAACGATCAGTGAACACAATCGGATACAAGACTCACGAACGAAGAAGTGCTTAGATTGTTATCAAAGGAAAAGTCATTAGGTGCATCCCTCCAGGAAACCCACTTTACAGAGTGCGATAAGCTTAGGCTGTATCAAGTATGGAAGTCTGGAGCTGGTCCTCTCCGTGAATACGGTAAAGGCCCTGGGCGTATGTAAGGTTACTGCAATTCTCGTATCAAAACCATATTTTACGATGTAATAAAAGTTTGAAGATTTATATCCACAGGCTCATCGAAGCAGGGATAAACGTTCTCTCATGATGGTTCGAGGATTAGTATTTCGAAGGAGTTCAATTGACGCAGAGCACCTTGTGCTACTGAAGGCACTGGATCAGAGGAAACGTGATCGAGCAAGGCTATTAATAGCCCAATACCCGTACTTGTATCCAGCATTCCAGTGCATTCAAGATACTTTTCACTAGTTATAAAGGCAAAGTAGTCGAATACATAGGCAGGGAGGAGAGAGGGAAACAAACAGCTGTTGAAGCAATGAATGGTGCTTGTGGCTCACAGCTGACACCCAGAGGACCAAGGAATGAGATGACTGAGATTTTTGAGTCAGTGAGTTTTGTAATGGAACCTATTAAAGGCTTTCTTATAAAGAAGTATGCACTACCCTCCTAATTCAACCAGTTGAACTAGCGATTATGATAATAGAAAAGTAATTGTGTATGTTAGCAATGACTGCATAACATGTCTACATAAAAAGTCAGCCCATTAAAATATAATTAATAACTGACCCACACAAAAGTTAACATCACTTGAACACAGATACAGTAGATGTCATTATGTAAAAACACTATATTCAACTGAAATTATTAATATGAAATACGAATAGTATTGGTCAACTTACGTATTTTGGATCTTCTTAAATAAAAATTACCCAGTGAACCCTATTTATTCACTATTACTGTTTTCACTCACCAATTACGTGTTGTTGTTGTGGTCTTCAGTCCGGAGGCTGGTTTGATGCAGCTCTCCATGCTACCCTATCCTATGCAAGTTTCTTCATCTCCCAGTACTTACTGCAACCTACATCCTTCTGAATCTGCCTAGTGTATTCATCTCTTGGCCTCCCTCTACGATTTTTACACTTGACGATGCCCTCCAATGCTAAATTTGTGATACCTTGATGCCTCAGAACATGTCCTACCAACCGGTCCCTCTTTTTTGTCAAGTTGTGCCACAAACTCCTCTTCTCCCCAATTCTGTTCAATACCTCCTCATTAGTTATGTGATCTACCTATCTAATCTTCAACATTCTTCTGTAGCATCACATTCCGAAAGCTTCTATTCTCTTTTTGTCCAAACTATTTACCGTCCATGTTTCACTTCCATACATGGCTACAATACATACAAATACTTTCAGAAACGACTTCCTGACACTTAAATCTATACTCGATGTTAACAAATTTTTCTTCTTCAGAAACACTTTCCTTGCCATTACCAGCCTACATTTTATATTCTCCCTACTTCGACCATCATCAGTTATTTTGCTCCCCAAATAGCAAAACTCCTTTACTACTTTACGTGTCTCATTTCCTAATCTAATTCCCTCGGCATCACCCGACTTAATTCGACTACATTCCATTATCCTCGTTTTGCTTTTGTTTATGTTCATCTTATATCCTCCTTTCAAGACACTGTCCATTCCGTTCAACTGCTCTTCCAAGTCTTTTGCTGTCTCTGACAGAATTACAATGTCATCGGCGAACCTCAAAGTTTTTATTTCTTCTCCATGGATTATAATACCTACTCTGAATTTTTATTTTGTTTCCTTTACTGCTTCCTCAATATACAGATTCAGTAACATTGGGGAGAGGCTACAACCCTGTCTCACTCCCTTCCCAACCACTGCTTCCCTTTCATGCCCCTCGACTCTTATAACTGCCATCTGGTTTCTGTACAAATTGTAAATAGCCTTTCGCTCCCTGTATTTTACCCTTGCCACCTTTAGAATTTGAAAGAGAGTATTCCAGTCAACATTATCAAAGCTTTCTCTAAGTCTACAAATGCTAGAAACGTAGGTTTGCCTTTCCTTAATCTTTCTTCTAAGATAAGTCGTAAGGTTAGTATTGCCTCACGTGTTCAAACATTTCTACGGAATTCAAATTGATCTTGCCCGAGGTCAGCTTCTACCAGTTTTTCCATTCGTCTGTAAAGAATTCGCGTCAGTATTTTGCAGCTGTGACTTATTAAACTGATAGTTCGGTAATTTTCACATCTGTCAACACCTGCTTTCTTTGGGATTGGAATTATGATATTCTTCTTGAAGTCTGAGGGTATTTCGCCTGTTTCATACATCTTGCTCACCGGATGGTAGAGTTTTGTCAGGACTGGCTCTCCCATGGCTGTCAGTAGTTCTAATGGAGTGTTGTCTACTACCGGGCCCTTGTTTCGACTTAGGTCTTTCAGTGCTCTTCAAACTTTTCGCGCAGTATCGTATCTCCCATTTCATCATCATCTACATTCTCTTCCATTTCCATAATATTGTCCTCAAGTACATCGCCCTTGTATAGACCCTTTATATACTCCTTCCACCTTTCTGCTTTCCCTTTTTTGGTTAGAACTGCGTTCCCATCTGAGCTCCTGATATTCATACAAGTGGTTCTCTTTTCTCCAAAGGTCTGTCTAATATTCCTGTAGGCAGTATGTATCTTATCCCTTGTGATATAACCCTCTACATCGTTACATTTGTCCTCTAGCCATCCCTGCTTAGCCATTTTGCACTTTCTGTCGATCTCATTTTTGAGACGTTTGTATTTCTTTTTGCCTGCTTCATTTACTGCATTTTTATACTTTCTCCTTTCATCAGCTAAATTTAATATTTCTTCTGTTTCCCAAGGAGTTATACTAGCCCTCGTCTTTTTGCCTACTTGATCCTCTGCTGCCTTCACTACTTCATCCCTCAGAGCTACCCATTATTCTTCTACTGTACTTCTTTCCCCCATTGCTGTCAATTCTTCCCTTATGCTCTCCCTGAAACTCTGTACAACCTCTGACTCTTTCAGTTTATCCAGGTCCCATCTCCTTAAATTCCCACATTTTTGCAGTTTCTTCAGTTTTAATCTACAGTTCATAACCAATAGATTGTGGTCAGAGTCCACATCTGCCCCTGGAAATGTCTTACAATTTAAAACCTGGTTCCTAAATCTCTGTCTTACCATTATATAATCTATCTGATACCTTTTAGTATCTCCGGGATTCTTCCATGTATACAACCTTTTTTTATGATTCTTAAACCAAGTGTTAGCTTTGATTATGTTGTGCTCTGTGCAAAATTCTACCAGACGGCTTCCTCTTTCATTTCGTCCCCCAATCCATATTCACCTACTATGTTTCCTTCTCTCCCTTTTCCTACTCTCGAATTCCAGTCACCCATGACTATTAAATTTTCGTCCCCCTTCACTTCCTGAATGATTTCTTTTATCTCATCACACATTTCCCCGATTTCTTCATCATCTGCAGAGCTAGTAGGCATATAAACTTGTACTACTGTAGTAGGCGTGGGCTTCGTGTCTATCTTGGCCACAATAATGCGTTCACTATGCTGTTTGTAGTAGCTTACCCGCACTCCTATTTTTTTATTCATTATGAAACCTACTCCTGCATTACCCTTATTTGATTTTTTATTTATAACCGTGTATTCACCTGACCATAAGTCTGGTTCCTCCTGCCACCGAACTTCACTAATTCCCACTATATCTAACTTTAACCTATCAATTTCCCTTTTTACATTTTCTAACCTACCTGCTCGTTTAAGGGACCTGACATTCCACGCTCCGATCCGTAGAACACCAGTTTTCCTTCTCCTGATAACGACGTCCTCTTGGGTAGTCCCCGCCCGGAGATCCGAATGGGGGACTATTTTACCTCCGTAATATTGTACCCAAGAGGACGCCATCATCATTTAACCATACAGTAAAGCTGCATGCCCTCGGGAAAAATTACGGCTGTAGTTTCCCCTTGCTTTCAGCCGTTCGCAGTACCAGCACAGCAAGGCGGTTTTGGGCATTGTTACAGGAGCAGATCAGTCAATCATCCAGACCGTTGCCCCTGCAACTACTGAAAAGGCTGCTGCCCCTCTTCAGGAACTACACGTTTGCCTGGCCTCTCAACAGATACCCCTCCGTTGTGGTTGCACCTACGGTACGGCCATCTGTATCGCTGAGGCACGCAAGCCTCCCCACCAACGGCAAGGTCCATGGTTCATCGGGGGGAGGACTATTTGCGTAAACACATCTATTTTAAACGATGAACACTGTAATTTTTAATAATTCACGTTATTTACTTATGTATCCAAATGAGAGAAGTGAAGTCAATAGAACTGCCTTTGAAACACGGCCTCTTTGCAACAGAGAATTGTTCTGACAAGTTGACAAATCTGTCTGTCATTTTAATGACCTATTAAATTATGTCACTCCGTGTAAATTAATAACTTTTTTGCACAAATTACGATAACAGATGGATGCCTGACTTATAAACCACATCTCTTCTTAGTAGTTCTTTGACGAGGTTATAAATACAAGCAGCAAGAAGCCTCATCAGCTCAGTCTTGATAGAACTTTTGTAAAGTGTGTATGTTATTGTGTTATGTGGAAAAACAATGCAAAGTTGTTGTAAAAGAGGTGTTACTCTGTACTGTGTCAACGTCTTTGGGTGGTCAGCGGAGTTAAGATGGCTACCATGCCAATAAATAGTTGAAGTTCACTTATGCTGTCGTTCATTATTTATCAACAAGCACATCAACAACACGGGACCTCATGTTTTTACCTCTAGACGAATACATATAGAGCCAACATTAACATCAAGATACAGCAGTGAACCAGCCAGCAGCAGGAGCAACTACTACAAAACAACTTAATGGTGCCAACCCAATTCTCTACATGAAGTGCTAACAAGCTTCGTATATGGGAGTGACATAGTGCGAATATAGGAATATCAACGATTGAGCGTCCATTATAGCTTCAACATGCAAATCCCGAAACAAGATCCAGAGCTTGCTCTACTTGGCCACGAAGAAGAGATTTTCTACTTACTGCCATGCATATTTGTCGTAAGAATCACTGTGGCAGCGTGAGGGACCACTCGTTAGAAAGGACTATGACGTACTCCTATCAGTGAAATATAGTTCAAGCAACTAACAGAGGGGCCTACTCTAAAGTAAATGAGAACTGCTAGCAGTTTAAAATTGCAATAGAATGACTGTAGTACGTGAAATACACAAAATGTGTTAAATAAAATAATGCATCTTTTCTTTAGAGTACGATGGAAAGAGTGTGAGTGCACAGTAGTAGATAGGAGAAATTGAAATGTGGCGGTTTTGTTGATTCATTCTATGCTTTGCGTCATCGGCAGCCACAAATTTGTCTATTCATTTTTTACCTTTTTTTCATTTTTTGCAATGTTTTATGTTTTAGATCAGTTTACCGCATGTGTGTGTGTGTGTGTGTGTGTGTGTGTGTGTGTGTGTGTGTGTGTGTGTGCGTGCGCTTTCAGTTTGTGCGAGAGTTGCCCAGAAAGCTGCTTTGAGATAACAGTTCCTGGTTGGAGAAATGACACCATAATGATGGTTGTAGATGTTTCATTTTCGTACAATAGTAGTCCCCCAAACCTCCAGGCGTAATGATAGATTACCTTTTAATCTCCTTAAGGTAATACACAAGCTCTTAAAATCATAAAATAACAAATAATGGTTGTGGCATTCATAGAGTAAAACGCCAATTGAGCTGCCTCTCCCTATGTCGTTTTATGAAAACAGCAGTTCTGAACCTGGAGTTCGAAAACCACATCCGAGATTTTCATACGTTTTCGCTCACTATGCACGAACTGTTAGTCCTACAGAAAAAATAAACAATGGGTTTTATAGGAAATTTAGTTTACTTAAATTTTGTAAGGGTTTATGTTTTCGCTGGAGGTCATTGCTTTCGATTTGTTGAAGAAAAATGTACAAAGGAAAATATACACTCCTGGAAATGGAAAAAAGAACACATTGACACCGGTGTGTCAGACCCACCATACTTGCTCCGGACACTGCGAGAGGGCTGTACAAGCAATGATCACACGCACGGCACAGCGGACACACCAGGAAACGCGGTGTTGGCCGTCGAATGGCGCTAGCTGCGCAGCATTTGTGCACCGCCGCCGTCAGTGTCAGCCAGTTTGCCGTGGCATACGGAGCTCCATCGCAGTCTTTAACACTGGTAGCATGCCGCGACAGCGTGGACGTGAACCGTATGTGCAGTTGACGGACTTTGAGCGAGGGCGTATAGTGGGCATGTGGGAGGCCGGGTGGACGTACCGCCGAATTGCTCAACACGTGGGGCGTGAGGTCTCCACAGTACATCGATGTTGTCGCCAGTGGTCGGCGGAAGGTGCACGTGCCCGTCGACCTGCGACCGGACCGCAGCGACCCACGGATGCACGCCAAGACCGTAGGATCCTACGCAGTGCCGTAGGGGACCGCACCGCCACTTCCCAGCAAATTAGGGACACTGTTGCTCCTGGGGTATCGGCGAGGACCATTCGCAACCGTCTCCATGAAGCTGGGCTACGGTCCCGCACACCGTTAGGCCGTCTTCCGCTCACGCCCCAACATCGTGCAGCCCGCCTCCAGTGGTGTCGCGACAGGCGTGAATGGAGGGACGAATGGAGACGTGTCGTCTTCAGCGATGAGAGTCGCTTCTGCTTGGTGCCAATGATGGTCGTATGCGTGTTTGGCGCCGTGCAGGTGAGCGCCACAATCAGGACTGCATACGACCGAGGCACACAGGGCCAACACCCGGCATCATGGTGTGGGGAGCGATCTCCTACACTGGCCGTACACCACTGGTGATCGTCGAGGGGACACTGAATAGTGCACGGTACATCCAAACCGTCATCGAACCCATCATTCTACCATTCCTAGACCGGCAAGGGAACTTGCTGTTCCAACAGGACAATGCACGTCCGAATGTATCCCGTGCCACCCAACGTGCTCTAGAAGGTGTAAGTCAACTACCCTGGCCAGCAAGATCTCCGGATCTGTCCCCCATTGAGCATGTTTGGGACTGGATGAAGCGTCGTCTCACGCGGTCTGCACGTCCAGCACGAACGCTGGTCCAACTGAGGCGCCAGGTGGAAATGGCATGGCAAGCCGTTCCACAGGACTACATCCAGCATCTCTACGATCGTCTCCATGGGAGAATAGCAGCCTGCATTGCTGCGAAAGGTGGATATACACTGTACTAGTGCCGACATTGTGCATGCTCTGTTGCCTGTGTCTATGTGCCTGTGGTTCTGTCAGTGTGATCATGTGATGTATCTGACCCCAGGAATGTGTCAATAAAGTTTCCCCTTCCTGGGACAATGAATTCACTGTGTTCTTATTTCTATTTCCAGGAGTGTACATTTCACGTCTTTTTAACTGGGAAACCACTCGCAAGTGGTGGTATTCCTGTATTGTCTTTTTCTTCTCCCACCTTTAAAGTTATCTGTTTGGATTTGTTTTATGTCAATTGTGTTCTTAAGATTAAAATGTCTGTTAGATGGTAACCTTTGGGCTTCCAGTTTTGAATGGTGTGCGCACCGGATTTCAAAGCTGGTAACTTATGTAACGCTAACAATGGTGACAAAATTCAACTGTGAAAATTCATAGAGAATTCTTACTGCGAGAATTCTAGGAAAATCATGGCCTGTCTGAAACTTATTGTTATCGGAAAATCTGACCATGAAATTTGACGAAAAACTGATTACTTTATAACTAAAGTTGGTTGAAACTTAATTAAGGACATAATATGATTTCTAATAACATAGATGCAAAAGCTAACTACTGAGATAAGGAAAGGTGCAATGTACTCTCTAAAAGCATTGATATCATTCTTGGTTCATAATTTTGGATAATGAATTTTAGTAAATTGAAAATTAATTTGCTCTTCGAATGTGGGCAATGATTCTAGGTTAAATAATTCCAACAGCAATCTCATATCATTTGACTTGATAACAGTTCATGAAACTTCAATAATAGTAAAGATTTTTTAAATCGCGTAATATTTCAAGAATTATAAAAATTAAACTTCACATGTGGAATCTTCCCTTAAACATAATGCCAAAATCCACTTCTTAAATCCATTTCTCTCACAATGATTGATAAATCCTAACAAAAAGAATATAAAGTCAAAAAGACTCCCGATATGACGAGCCAAGAATGCTGCATTGTCAAACCGGTGCTGCGAATAAAGCAAACTTAATCATTACGTGCAATCCAGTCATCACAAAGAGTATAATCGTATCAATGTAAAACTCGATTCATTTAGCCTCCACAACGAATCGTCCATTAATCCGTAATATAATTCACAAACCTCCATAGCTTGCTGGATACTGGTACTAAATCAAAACCCGACTGTTCACATCTAACACCAATGCTCGACTGTCTGTTTCATCTCCTCTCCTCGCTATGAACAGATAAATCTGGTGCGCAAATCCCAGACCAAAGATCACCTCTAACGGGTCTCCTTGCAGCGCAGCTTCTCTGCCGATACTGTGCGCGTATGTCTAAGCGATTCAAACCTTACGAACACGATTTCAGACATCAAATACAAGAAAAATTCCAAATGCTGACTAGTCAACCAGTCCAACATACATCAAATCGCTGCTTGGATTGTATTTAAATAGAACAAAAGAAATTCTCACATTGGTCACATACTTATCTCGCAAACAAAAGCGCTAGTGCTAAACTGTGCGGCGATGCCAAGAAAGACTTGTGTAATGATATGAGATGTTTACCAGCGGATTCTGTAATTTTACAGCTCTACTGAGAAAAAAAAAAGCGTATTTCGAGGATCAGTGTTGCGTGCTCTTGTTTTACTGTAATCGATTAAAATTGACTCTTTCAGCCTATTTATGCGTGTTGAAGGATAGCTGCCCAAACTACACCAGGCTAACTAGGATCAGCCTCTGTTCTACTCACATTACGCTACAATTTTCTGTCGGTGTGGCTTCCCTACACACAACAGCTTCATCAACGAAACCGCTTCATTATGCTTTTGATGTTATTCATCAAGTCAATTATACACAGGGGGCGTGAAGGTATTTGTGTGTTCCTGACGCCAGAAGAGCCTGAGCTTATTTTGTGAGCAACTGAATGGGACGTACGCTTGTTCTCTCCCACTAAGATCAACTTCCTTTGGTTGTGGGTTGAGCACTCGTGGAGCAGCATGGCTCCCTGACGTTCAATGCGAATCATGGGGCACCTGCTCACAACCACCCTGAAAAGGGAAAAATACGGTCTGCACTGGATAATTGTCTCCCATTCAGTTGCAATTAATGTTAGTTATGACTGGAAACCGCTGCTAATCCTCCGTTCATATCAGTTTCCTACGAATCCTAGTCGCAATAATCAGGATAGCTGCAAAGCAAGAGTGCGTGTTTGTAAAAAGAAAACCCTTTGAGAATTTGGCTTTAACAAATTCTCGTACTTTATATACGAATATTTTTGGCTAGTTTGTACCGTAATTCTTATTGATATCGAATGAAACAAAGAGTTTACTGTTACCCGTCACTGTCTATCTCCACGGCGCGTTTCGAAATTTTAGAGCTCCATGATGAAGTCGGTTTACATTTGTTAGTGTGACATATGTGTGTGTTGTGTTACAATTTTGGGGGTAATGACACTGTCTACTGTAGAAACAAAACACTACTTGAGAAGATGATTTTGGGTTCATTTTTCACTAGAAACAGAACGTAAATCTACCACCTCCTGTGGTCACAGGTTCCTTTCACTGTCGTAACACATCACATATAAACTGTCATATTTTGTAAGCAAAGATGGCATCTAGAAATTATTTGATGCAAGGATCAAATAGCAAAAGAGAAACACTGTCACAAAATACAAAGAATATACATGATAACATTATTATTTCAGAATTAGATTCAAAGGAATGTAGAGATCTTTGCTTGAGGTGCTGAATACGTGCGTTGACATAAATATTTCGCGTGGTACACAAATCCGATTCTGCCAAGTTTATGTAGCTTAAATTTCAAAATCGTTTACATAAACAGTAAACATGTTGCAGACTTTAAGTGCAGTAGTTATATTGGCAACCGCGGTAAAAATCATACATAAATAACAATTTTGTTTGGGATTCAGAGATGGGAATAAAAGACTGGAGGTGGAGGGCGAGAAAGAGAAAAAGAGAGAGACAGTGGAAGGAGTAATTGGATGAGAGCAAACGTTACAAAGCAGGGGATTCTTAAGATTTTATCTGTTATATAATATTATATAATTAA
This sequence comes from Schistocerca americana, assembly GCF_021461395.2. NCBI lineage: Eukaryota > Metazoa > Arthropoda > Insecta > Orthoptera > Acrididae > Schistocerca > Schistocerca americana. The sequence goes on along the minus strand of NC_060119.1, from coordinate 1,095,183,601 downwards.
AGTTTGCGTTAATAATTTGGTTAATGCTTTAAAATATGCAGATAGATGTACAGTTTGTGCTGTTAGTTGATGTACTTATAGTTTCAAGCTGATAGGGGGTTCAAGCTTTTGGTTTGATGGTATATTTATAAATGAGGCCAATCCATTGGACATTTGGGGAATCTCATGGTTACATAACTAAATATTTATGGCAAATATTAAGATTGGTGGATAGAATGTAAATAGGGGGACATGTCGATACCAGGGCATAAAGTCTTTGCGAATTTCATTCCGTGTGCTCAGTTGCACAGTATACCTCGCAGACAAGCGCAGGAAAAATATACGCAGATGTCAGCGTTTGACACAGGACGTGTAGTTGGGCTCAAAGAAGCCGGTGGGAGTGCTCGGCGAATTACTCGGTATTTCAATAGGAGCGATGTGACTACTAGACGATGTTGGCGGCAATGGTGGAATCACGGACGAACACAGCCACAAGCAGGAAGCGGTTGATCTGGGGAGACGACAGAACTCGACGACAGAGCAGTCGTCAGAGAGGCACTCAGAGACCCGGATTCATCATTATCATTGATCCGAAGTGCAACTGGTGCTTCAGTGAACACAAGGACCACTAATAGGCGGTTCACAGACAAGGAACTACGTTCACAGCACTCCTTGCACCATCGTTGACCTCAGTACATCAATAAGCCCGATTGCGATAGCGTCAGGCACTTTCAGCCTGGAATCTCATTGGGTGGAACGGAGTTACCTTCAGTGACGAGCGCCGCTTCTAACAGAGCCCCGATAAGCAGCTAATTCGTGCCTGGAGACGCCATGGACAGCGGTGGGTAATCAGCCAGACGGTCGCTTGTCATACCAAGAGCGATGGTCTAGAGTTCCATTTTATTTCATATCAGAACCCCTTTGGTTGCCATCCGGGCGTCCTTACAGTGTAGCGGTATGTCAAAGATATTCTACGCCCGCTTTCCTTGCCCTTCATGGCAAGCCATCCTGGGCTACTATTTCAGCAAGATAATGTCCACCCGCACAAGGCGAGAGTTTCTAGTGCTTGCTTAGTGCTTGGCAAACCCTACCTTGGCCAGCAAGGTCGCCGGATCTTTACCCAGTTAAAACTGTTTGAGCATTATGGGCAGAGCCTTCCAACAAGCTCCAGGGTTTGACGATCTAACGTTCCAGTCGGACAGTCTTCGGCACAATATCTCTTAGGAGGACTTCCAACAACTCTGTCAATCAATCCCAAGCCGAATAACTGCTTCCATAATGGCCAGGGGTGCGGCAACATGTTACTGAGTTGCTGAATTTGTGAATCTCTTTCTTGAATAAATCATCCAGTTTTTATGAAACTGTAATTATTTGTTTCTTTGTATATGTGAGTGTGCATAGCATCTACAGACTTCCGACCCATTCGGATAATTCCTTCGTGGTGCGTCGTTTTATGTGTGTGTGTATGTGTGTGAGTGTGTGTCTGTGTGTGTGTGTGTGTGTGTGTGTGTGTGTGCAGGCGTGTGTGTAAGAGTGTATTACCGCACCTTTGCAACGACGTCCTCATTTACCGAAGGATCAGGGAGTTCAACAGCACAGTGCTATTTAGACCTCTGCGTTGTGATGTAGGAGTTTTTATTATTTTGTGTCGTCACACAAACAAACAACAAAGGGAACTGTCAGAGACATGAAAAGCGACGCTCGCTGCGTTGATTTAAAAAATGATGCAGATGTAGAGAATTTTTAATAATAAATAATAACGAATTCCTTACCGTTTAACTATTTTCACTTGTAAAGACAGTAAATAAAAAAAATCAATAAAAAGGCCCCATGTTTCCTGCTTTTATTACAAAGCTAAATTTTCCAGAGATGAATATGAGCATGGCAAGTGGTTCGAGACCCATTTGCAAGACACGCTTTGTACATGAAGGGTGATTCTGCTAAAATGAAGTACCTGAGGGCTGTATTGCTAGATATGAAATGGAAGGGATGGGGGTTATAGAGCTTAGAAGTGGAGGGGAGGGCTATAGAAGGATAAAAATTTCTGCTGCCGGTATGGGTTGTTCAGTGCACCACTGCAATTATTTGCGATTCATTTATTAGTTGCGTTGACATGTACGCAAGTGTAATTACATTACAGTTCCCTTTTAAGTGCAGATTCAAATTAGTTCTATGACATCGAGTGTCAGCCGGCCGAAGTGGCCGTGCGGTTAAAGGCGCTGCAGTCTGGAACCGCAAGACCGCTACGGTCGCAGGTTCGAATCCTGCCTCGGGCATGGATGTTTGTGCTGTCCTTAGGTTAGTTAGGTTTAACTAGTTCTAAGTTCTAGGGGACTAATGACCTCAGCAGTTGAGTCCCATAGTGCTCAGAGCCATTTGAACCATTTTTTGAACATCGAGTGTCCTCGCGTGACAGAGGGCTATTTTGTCGCTTGTAATAACTTTTCGAAGTTACAGACAAACACGGATAAATTGGAGATTGTGGGAAAATATTTTGTTGCGACTTCATGTATTTAGAATGTCAGTAAAGGCGTTTATAATTCTTGTTAGAAGGCATATCAGAAACCTAAGTCTTCAAATTTGTCCATAGGGAAGCGTATCCTGTTGTGAATCAACTATCATGATATGCTGAGTTACGTGAGACACAAACGCAGTAGACGGACAATAGATCAGAAAGGTGAATGTATTTCCAAATACAGTCCGGACTGGCTCGATTTCGCCATTGTTTCATAAGTATGGCTGTAACGAAGAATTTCTGCAAGTCAAGCATATTTATGAATACACCAGACTCACATGTAGTAAGAATGGGACAGATTTAAGTGCGGAATGCTCTCAGCATATAAAATATTTCGTAAGAAGATAATATTTAAACCATACAACAATACAGATATGGTAAATGACATAAAATTGGTAACTGTCAGTAAAATCATACATGACCCAGCACACTATACGCCACTAAGGGCTGTAAGAGGAAACAGGCGCTGGAAGTGACGTCAGACTAAGAGGATTACAGGCCGAAGTTGCCACAACGTGTACACTAGTTAAGCCGTGCCATCTGTTGACACTCTAAAGTAAATCAACTGCTTAATTACAAAAACGTTCTAAAAAGTGTAACTGTTCATCTTTATACGCATCTTGTCTGAAAACGATTAAAGTGTAAGAAATAAAAACGAAAGAGGAAGACGATATTTTATAGTCTGCTCTGAGAAAAACAAGGAGACAGTTTTTGGACTTTATACCACTGAAGAAATTTTTATCACGCAACTGCATTTGTTCATTCAGAGTGAAACCGTCGTTAAGAGAAAGATGTTTGAAGATTTCTAATTCTTCAAGGATATTAATTCTGAACCCTTTCTTTCTGTGTGTAGGACACTGATGTAAAGCAATTCTTTAGGCATGTAATTAGTAAATAACCAGCAAAGGATGATATACATATATATTTGTACCTTTTTCCCTAAGAGGTGTTCTTTATATCTAACAGCAAATGTTCGTCCTGTTTGTCCTACATAATACACAGATCATATTCTTGTACTGTTGTTGGTTCACAACCATGTTTAAAACTGTAAGATTTTTACCAGACTAACTCATTTGTTTCTTCGCTTCTAATGGACTGGAAGTCGACGAGAGTTGAAATCGCTGTTTCTTCTAGCCTTATGAAATTCACGTGAGTGTGATTTCCAGAGAGGATCAAGAATGAATTTGACTGACCGTGATGTACTCTGAGGTAAAGTAAACTGCAGTAAAGTGACAGAAGTACCTGCTTACATATGAACGGCTTATTGTAACAGCACGTGGTGAGATATTATTAACATAGATTTCAACATTGCTACGAGTACTTATTGTTCCATCGTTTTGCCTCTCTAATACAAGTAAAGAGTGCTGATTTGTGAAAATTCATTCACATATTGTCAGTTGATAAAATATGGCCAGTTTTGTTACATACCAATAGACATATCAGAACAATAAATTAACTGAAATAAATGTACTTAAAAGAGAGATAATGTAGTCATCGAGAGGGGATTTCCTATTGATGAGATATAACAGAACAGTACAGTAGCGGATTACTAGTAGATTGGATTTCAGCGTGCGTTAGAATTTCACCGCTCTTTTAGAAGCGCTCTAGCAAACGTTAAAGCCATTACTATTGAAATTCTAGCTCTAAAACAGCTTAAATGCAACAATTCTGCTGCAAATGGATTCGTGTAACACATCTCTCTAAAAGGAGCTTACCTAGCTGCGGTCATATTGCTGTATTATTGCACGTATCAGCAGGTCGCATTAATTACAATGTGTCTCTCCAATGCTGGTTATTCAACGAAATCAATCTGTTTCTTGTGGCTGCAAAAAGCCGATGTATTTTTTGTTTTATTTGTTCAAGTGCCATCATAATACAAAATGAAGTAAATTATCTAAAGTTTTAAGCTTTTGAGTTCTGCAAAATAATAACTATTAAAAGTTCATATACTTTACTTCATTCAGTATTTCGCGAACTACCTGTTTTCACTATTCTTTTAATGGTTAATTTTTGCCGTACTATTTCTATAGGTTCAACAGGTGAAAACAAATGTAGAATAGAAATCGATGTTACACACGACGACACTTGCACCAGGATGATAATATTAGTCTCCCTTCTATCTTGACAGTGCGCTGTAAAGCAAACCTGCGGTGGCTACTGCAAATATCATCGTGTAAGAATGTTTTTTGTATGAAGTAGCAGGGAGAGTTGTACCAAATCGGTCTTAGACCATAAAAAACATCAATGATGTATACTTGGCAAAGTAAGGAGATGTAGCAGAATTGTGCCTCAATGTTAGATTTCATGCCTGTTTTGTAGATAAAATTCCCGACCTCTCTACAGTATTCAGTGCAGTTAGGTCTTAGGATGAGGACGTTGTTTTTTGTGAGATATACTGCTATTACAGTGCTCCTCTTTGGCACTCAGGTGTAGAAGTTGTCACAATAGCAGCTAGTTCCTAAATCTGTGCACTTACAAGTAAGTCTGTATAACTCATTCCAAGCCTTATCACGTGTGGCAGATAAATGCTTCGAAAATCTTAGTTCCAAGACTTAACATAAGATTTAAACATGCTTTATGTGTGAATTGTATCTAACCACGTGACGAATCGTCATTATGGTGTACTTTCGTACGCTGAGTACCACGAAATGCGCATTTTGTGCTACACAGTTGGTTGTAACTTCTGATCACGTTACAATGTCCTGTATACATTTCGGAAATAGTATCCTTCTTTTCTTAAGAATCACCTGTTCCAAATTTATGTGTAGCTACGTGAATAACCGTATAGTGTGGGCAATTTTCCAAAGCAGCGAATATTATGCATAAAATATGTCATTGTAAATAGCTGTTTATAAGCTACAGTTACTGAAAAATATATTACCTAACATCGCGTGACACTTAGTTATCTTTTTCTACGGAAATGTGTATGATCTACATTTATCTTTAAGTTTTTATGTGAGTATAACCACAGAAAAATTGTGTGTTTACTGTTCTGTGAAACACTGCACTAGTCACAGTAGTCCCCCACTCTGAATGCTGTTTTCAGGCACAAATAAGTAATTACTGTTGGTAAGGAGCTGGGACAGACATCCAAAGTCATCTCACGTACTATCTTCTTCTGTTGATCCTTTTTACAAGAAATACAGGATCTATTACCAGTCGTCCACTTAGCACTGAGCAGCACGTCAGTGGCATAACAAGGCGTCCTATACAGAAGAGGAGACAAGCCGTTACATTCATCCCACAACCAACAAGACCGAGGTGGTGTTTTCCACTAGTGACGAAACTGATCCAGTAAGACTCGCTGAACATGTTGGAAAACTTATTATTTACAATGTCAAGAGGGAGAAAACGCAAACCTGTAGGGGTTCGTTAATAGCTGGCATATGTGTCACAATTTCAATGAGTAGGTTGTACAGGAGCATTTTATAACCAAGAACGTAGAGAACTACAACAGAACTGGGAGAAGAATGTAGCTTTCGAAAAGACAAGTCTTGTGTAGATAACATCTCTAGCATAAGACAGAACGCGGAGAATAGATTTTGAAACACAACTGAACAGCCATTTGCTCTACGTAGATCTTGAGAAAGTGTATGACACAATGTAACTAGCGCTATTGTTCGAGTTCCTGTGGCCAGGGAAATTGTCAAAATATTATGACGTATCAAAAACATCTACAAATAGCCTAAGTGTGTTATTAAAGCTGGTAAATAAATTTCTAGACAGGCATTCAGAATAGCTACAGGACTGAAACAAAGATGCTTTCTGCCTCCCACACTTCTCATGATGTATGTGCAGAAGACACTGGATCTCTACTGTAGAAAATGCGTGGACATCGGGGTTGAAGTAGGGAAATAGTGTATGTACTCTCTTTTCCATGTTGATGATTAGGACGTTGCATCAATTGATGAGGAGGCTATATCTTACATGCTTAGGAAGTTGTTGAAAGAAAAGGAAACTGGGTCTGAAAGTTAATGTCTAAGTCGCGGATAGGGCGGGAATAACTTTGACATCGAAGGAAACCAGATTAAAATGCGTAAAGCGTTTAAGTGTCTAGGAAGTATACCGTCACGTGATGAAATATGTGACAGAGGTAAACAACAAGTAATAAGATTGGGTAGGCTGCTATGAAGTCATCTACCTTTTTGTCCAAGATGTTTAAAGGTTAAAATATTATTACATAAATCCATCTTGGAAACAATAACAAGTTATGGCAGTGAGTGTTAGGAATTCTTAAGGGAAGTAAAGTGGGAGTTAGAGCTGTAGAAATGGGCCACTTAGAAAGAGGCTGTAGAACTTCCCTACTTCACGTCGTAAGAAATGAGGAAATAAGAGAACGACCCATTGTAGCAATATGAATTGAATAGAAAGAAAGACAGCTGGGATGGTTAAGGTATTTAAAAGGAATGGAAGCAGACAGATGGCCGAAAAGATCAACCATCTGGAAGCAGAGGAAGAGAAAGACTAAGGGGTATTCAAGAAGCGATGGAGCGGAATAGGAAAAGAAGAATAAGAACGTCGAGCTCGAGGCGCCTGGCGACAGAGATGCCGGATGGAATGACAACTGTAGTCTCCTAGAAGAAAAAGAAGTTCAAGTGCACACCAGCAGTGGTGTCCAATAGGAAAATGGCAGCAAGGGAAGGGAAAGAATACCAATGTGTAAGCCTGGAAGCCTCGTTCAATACGTTAAAGAGTTTGTTCCGGCAGCCATTGACATAACATGGTACAACCAACTGCAAATTGCACTGCACGTTGGGAAAAATAATGCATAACGTCTGAGCATCGATGCTATACTTCTATCATTCCAGCATATGAGGTTGACGAGACCAACGTGCTTCATTGGATTTCAACGAAGCTCACAATTTGCAACACTGTCTCCGTAACTGTTCATGGCACTGCCAATATGAGTCGAATGGTAGGATTGAACCACAGACATCGAAAATTATGTGACAAGCTAGTGTGCGACTTTGTAGAGTTGCGTCATAGGTATGAGAACTGTGTGGTCCACGTAAATGAGTCAGATGTCTACTACACATCACAGGCTGCTACCCAGGTAGCTGGTTTACTAGCTTTGTGTGGGATGCATACACTTTTTTTAAAGATTTGGTGACTCTACTCAGTCCAAATAATGATAGCTGGCGAATAATGGAAAGCATCATTGCAAGAACCAAAGAAATGCCCGCTACAGCTGATGGTATTAAAGTCCTAGTGATTAACTGTCATAAAATTCCCAACCAAGTTTCAGAGCTTCACGCGCTCCTGTAATACTGTGGCGCTTTCATAATACCAGGTGTAGAATGCTGGCTAAAACCAGAATTTGATACGAGCGAGATATATCTGGGAGTAGGTGTATATTGAAGGGATAGACTAATGTGAATAGAAGTCGTATATACGTCGCAGTAGGCTAGAAACTCAAATAGACGGAGATACAAATGAAGCTGAATGAGAGATTGTTTCGGTAACACTCAGTATTAAGCAGGACATGCACTTCTATCGATCTCCAGACCCACGGCCAAGTGTGACTGAAAACCTTACATCACACCTCAGTCTTCTACCACGTAAGTTTCCAAACCATTCTGTGATTATCGGACGAGACTTCAGTTATCCGACAATAACCTGGGGATGTTATTATTTTGTGTGTGGTGGGCGTGACAAGACGTCTTCTATGACAAATAGCTTCTTGGTTCACGACCCAAAATCTATTGAATTTAATGGCAATAAATAGACCTGATACGATTGAGGGTGTCCACACTTGAACTGGCATCAGTTACCATGAGACAGTAGAAGCAACCATGAAACAATTATTATCAAAGTACAAAGGGTATCTAAAATATGTAGGGCTGATATGATTAGCGTACTAGATTGAGAAGCAGTGGTGTCATATCTCAGTAAGGAATTCTCTAAGCCGGGCGTGGTGGCCGAGCGGTTCTAGGCGCTTTAGTCCGGAACCGCGCGACTGCTACGGTCGCACGTTCGAATCCTGCCTCGGGCATGGAAGTGTGTGATTTCCTTAGGTTGGTTAGGTTTAAGTAGTTCTAGGGGACTGATGACCTTAGATGTTAAGTCCCATAGTGCTCAGAGCCAATACCGCGCAGCAGTATTCTAAAAGAGGACGGAGAAGCGTAGTGCAGGCAGTCTCCTTAGTAGGTCTTTTACATTTTCTAAGTGTGCTGCCAATAACACGCAGTCTTTGGTTAGCCTTCCTCACAACATTTTCTATGTGTCCCTTCCAATTTAAGTTGTTGTAATTGTAGCTCCTAGGTATTTAGTTGAATTGATGGTCTTTCGATTTGACTGGTTTATCGTGTAACTGAAGTTTAACAGACATCTTTTAGCACTCATATGGATGACTTCACCGTTTTCATTATTTAGGGTCAATTGTCAATTTCAGCACATTACAGATATCATTTCTAAATCGTTTTGCAATTTGTCTTGATTTTCTGATGACTTTACTAGACGATAAACGACAGCACCATCTGCAAGCAGCCTACGATGGCTACTCAGATTGCCTCCAATACCGTTTATATAGATACGAAACAGCAGAAGGCCTACAACACTACCTTGGAAAACCCCAGAAATCACATCAGTTTCACTCGATGACTTCCCATCAATTACTACGAACTGTGAACTCTCTGACAGAAAGTCATGAATCCAGTCACATTACTGAGACGATATTCGGTAAGCACGCAGTTTCACTACTAGCTGTTTGTGTGGTACAGTGTCAAAAGCCTTCTTGACGTCTAAAATACCGAATCTATTTGCAATCCCTTGTCAACAGCACTCAACACTTCGTGTGTGCAAAAACTAGTTAGTTATGTTTCACAACATATTCTTCATTCGTGTTGACTGTGTTTCAGTAGATCATTCTCTGGGAGGTAAGAATAATAATAATGGCGTGTGACGAGGGCCTCCCGTCGGGCAGACCGCTCGCCTGGTGCAAGGCTTTCGATTTGACGCCACTTCGGCGACTTGCGCGTCGAAGGGGATGAAATGATGATCATTAGGACAACACAACACACCGTCCAAGAGCGGAGAAAATCTCCGACCCCGCCGCGAATCGAACCCGGCCCCGTAGGATTGACAGCCCGTCGCGCTGACCAGTCAGCTACCGGGGGCGGACTCTGGGAAGTAATTCGTAATGTTCGAAAACAATGCATGTTCCAGAATCCTGCATCATATCGACGTTCATAATATGGGCCTGTAATGAGTGGCTTATTCCTACTAACCTTAAATACTGGTGAGACCTGTGCAACTTTTCAGTCTTGGGTACGGATCTTTCGTCTAGCGAACGGTTCTATGCGATTGCTAAGTATGGAGTTATTGCGTCAGAAAACTATGAGAGGAACCTAACTGGAATAAGTCTGGATCGTAAGACTGACTGTGATTAAGCGGCTAAGTGTATCGCTCCAGTGCTGATCGAGAGGAAAAGATTAGTCTAATCACATAGTGCACAGAGGCTTTCAAGCAATTGTATCTCCAGTTTTCCAAACGTGAGTGGAACTGCAGGAAGTAGTAACAAGTTGTACAATGGGAACTACCCTCTGTCATGTACTTCACAGTGCTTCGCCGATTATGGATGTACATATATATATATATATATATATATATATATATATATATATGTAGATAGATAGATAGATGTAAATGTAATGATTGGTGACTCCGGCAACGATTTCCCAGAGTTGTGGGCAGCTGTACGTAATCATTTGCATTCATTTCTGTAATTCTCAGCCACGCGGGATTAGACGAGTGGTCTAGGGCGCTGTAGTCCATGGACTGTGCGGCTGATCCCGGCGGAGGTTCGAGTCCTCCCTCGGGCATGGGTGTGTGTGTTTGTCCTTAAGATTATGTAGGTGAAGTAGTGTGTAAGTTTAGTGACTGATGACCTTAGCAGTTAAGTCCCATACCGAGAGAGGTGGCGCAGTGGTTAGCACACTGGACTCGCATTCGGGAGGACGACGGTTCAATCCCGCGTCCAGCCATCCCGATTTAGGTTTTCCGTGATTTCCCTAAATCGCCCCAAGCAAATGCCGCGATGGTTCCTTTGAAAGGGCACGGCCGACTTCCTTCCCTGTCCTTCCCTAATCCGATGAGACCGATGACCTCGCTGTTTGGTCCTCCTCCCCCCCCCCCCCCCCCAAAAAAAAAGTTAAGTCCCATAAGATTTCACACGCAATTGAACATTTGTAATTCTCAATTTTATATGCAACAAGTCAAGCTCTATTTACTCTTTCAAAGTACTCACCATGCTCCACTTTAGTAAGAAGACTGGTCAGCGCGTCTGATTTCCATATGAACGAACTGGTTTCAGTTCCCGAAACTGCTAGGTACATTTGCTTCTCGGATCGGAGACCACACAGCACTGTGAAGCCAACTGAGAAGCCACCTGAATTACAAGAAGCATTTCCGAGAACCGGAAGCCGACAGCGGCCGGGAGGACGGTGTGCTGACCTCAAGAACCTCCACGCAACAAGTGGCTGGCAGAGGATGACACGGCGTCCGTACGGCGCCTCACAGTCGTTTTGGCCTCATCCCGTGGAGTTCTTGTTTCCGTTATTATTTTTTAGGTACTGACGATGCTCAAACACTCTGTAAACATATTGTACGTGACTAAGGTAAACGAAGGTCAGGAAGGTGGCATGAACGTCCATTTACAGAAGGTGTTCGAAGCGACGATCATTTGTATCAGTGCAGTGCTGCAATATTCTTAGCATGGACTGAGTGGTATTCCTTATCGCTTCGGCACTTAACAAAGCACGTGCTCTGACAATTACCTCTCGTATTTGGTGCAAATAGTAAATATTCGCCGAATACGGCGTATCCATCTAACGTGTCATTGACATGTAAATACCAGTCGACAATTTCGCAATACGACACCAACAGGAACGATAAAACGAGTTTCCTCAAATCGGGCGAATGTGAATGATGTGTTCCTTCGAAGAACAGGTCGATATGCTTCTCATTTACAGAGATTGCCGCCGAAATTCAGTGAGGGTTCGAGACTTATACGCAGGAAGATATCTTCAACGTACTCACCCTACACGTCGTACATTTAAATATGTGTAAGTTAAATTAAGAACAACTGGATCTTTAACGCATCGAAACATATCCGGCAAAGGAAAGATACTAATGAGGAAACGGAAATTGGCACTCTTGCCACTGTGGTTCGAGATCTTTGTGTTAGTTCGCCTCAAATAGCAAGGTAATCTGGCATGAGCCAGTGTAGTGTTGTTCGTGTTCTGCATCGCCATAAATATCATCCTTACCAAATCAGTCTCCACCAAGAATTGGCTGGTACGGATTGTATGCGTCGCATTGAATCCTGCCGATGGGCTCACCTTCAGATTCAGAGGGATGAAACATTTATTAATTTTATTTTATTTACTGACGAGGCTACATTCACGAATCATGGAAATATTAATTTCCATAACATGCATTATTGGGCAACTGAAAATCAATGTAGGCTGCAGCAAGTTGCACACCAATAACCGTGGTCGGTGGTTGTATGGTGTGGGATTTTGGAGGACAGAATTATAGGCCCCGATCTAATCGAAGGAAATCTTAATGTTAGGAAGTGCACCACATTCCTGCAAGAAACATTAGGTATGTTGTTGGAAGAAATACCTTTAGGAACTAGGAACAGAATTTAATTTCAATACGATGGGTGTCCGGCACATTTATCACTGATGGCTAGAAATGAGTTGCAGAGGCAATTAATTCCCAAATAGTTGGATTGGACGAGGAGGAGATGTGTCGTGGCCGCCTCGTTCGCCAGACTTCACGCCTCTGGAGTTTTTATTGTGGGGATTCGTAAAAGACATTGCTTATAAAGACGTTCCAACTGCAACTGAAGATATAAGAAAGAGAATTGTCAGAGCGTGTGCTTCGATAAGTGCCGATGTGACAAGGAATACCACTCAATCCATGATCAGTAGATTCCGGCACAACATTAGTACCAATGGTCATCATTTCGAACCCCTTCTGTAAATGGACGTTCATGCCACCTTTGTGACCTTGGTTGACCTTCAATGGCCTTACTATTACACATCATGGGATTCACCTCGATATCCGCTATCACAAAATAAGTACCAAAATTTAACACCACACGTAAAGAAACAAAGTTAACCTGGATATCTCTTATGAGACACCACCTAGCAATAAAGGACCACCGTCATACTGTGGCCCCCGTTGTCCCATGCAACTTTTGAGCTACTATCATACTTTCGGAGTTACTCTTGGTGGCAACAGTTAGTGACTCACCCTGTATACGTAAAGTTATATTAATATTTACTATTCTTGACATTAATATAGAACAAAATACATTATTTAAAATGATGTAATGAGATAAATGTAACAGAAAGTAAAAATTTATTTAAAGTTCTTATTTAACAACTTTCAGTTTATATTACTAGATTTCTCAAGGGCAGCGTCGGATGAGTTCGCAGTTTGCCTACCAACTACAAACACACAAAGAGTTAGAGCTACTGTTGTTACACTGTTCTACATTGGCCCACTGGTGTAAGTGCCTCGGCAATCCTCGAGTCTACGCGTACTCGTGCAGATGGATATGATGTTTTTAATTTTTTTTAATTTTATTATTTAATTTATTGTCTACCTTCACCTAATTATATTTTATTGGTGGCTATCGTTCGCTATGACGAAGGCTGATCTGTTGACCTTATTTTGACGTTCAGAGTGTCCACTTCATCTAAAATACTAAAAGTTGAGCACCTGCTTTTTAGAGACTCCATATGCAATTGTACTAACTGTAGTCAACACGTTTTGGTAATTTTCACTTATTCATAGATCGCAGATACGAATTCTTACCGTCAGCCGTTCTTATAGGGCAGCATTTGCGCATGGAATAGACAAGAGGAAGAGCGATATTGGTGGTATAAGTACCCTCCGCCATACATTGTAGCAACTCTGCTGTAGAAACAACATAGAATTTCCTTGCTACGGAATTAAGTCATTTATTACATGAGATCCCTGCTGCATCTGTAATTCGAAAAGCGGCATGTTGGATCCTGTGATCAGTTCATAATTAATTGTATGCATTTCTTTCATCTTTTGTTTTCGGTATGAGACAAAAAATCGGCACAAAACAAATATAAAAACAATCTTGGGCTTCATAGACGTAAGACAAGTAGAAGCATGTAAGAAAATGGCAAAGATGAATGCAACATAAAGGAAAATTAAAGAGAGAAAGTGTATAGAAAGAGGAAGATTTGAATATAGTAAGCGAGTTTAAATTGATGTAGGCTGCAGTAGTTAGGCAGAGATGAACAGGCTTGCGCTGGATAGAGTAGCGGGGAGAGATGCAGCAAAGCAGCCTTGGACTAAAGACCATAACGACATCAATTATTCAGCTGGTCTGCAAAGAATTTACGTAGCACAGAACATTACATATGGCAATATTTGTGCAGGTCTTGCGACTGTTTGAATGGCACGCTATCCGAGAGTTTACTCAATCTCACGGGAATCTGCACCGCTAGTAGAGCAATACGTAATGTTTACCTTGCTGCCGACGAAAAAATGCATCAGCGACACGAAAAATACTTTCTCGGTTGTGTACCGCCCTAAGAAAGAGTTGATAGAAATTTAATGAACCAGTTTCTACGTACTTCAGCTTTGGTATGTGACCGCATAACTTTCTGTTTGGATCTGGTGGCTTCTATTTTCAAAGACAGTGGTGTGAACTTCGGGCCTTTCAAGCACGACGCAAGCGCACTCTAGTACTGAGCAAACGAATAGAGCTTGCGGCAGGTCCCGATCACTGTAGTAGCTGTGCCATTTATAACAGTCAGTAAATCAGACCAGTTACTGGCGGCTTTGCGAATAAGCCCGCGAAAATCGTCGCGTTGTTTGGTAGATCAGACGGTCGGAACAGCTGAATCTCGACAGAGAGCTCTGTACAGATCCATACAAACTACTACCGTACAGCAGTGCATCGGCTGTCCAATTGAGATACTGTTCCCAGAATGAGATTTTCACTCTGCAGCGGAGTGTGCGCTGATATGAAACTTCCTGGCAGATTAAAACTGTGTGCCCGACCGAGACTCGAATTCGGGACCTTTGCCTTTCGCGGGCAAGTGCTCTACCATCTGAGCTACCGAAGCACGACTCACGCCCGGTACTCACAGCTTTACTTCCGCCAGTATCTCGTCTCCTACCTTCCAAACATTACAGAAGTACTGCAACTGGCTGTGCAGTACGTGCGTGATGTAAAGCATGGCTGTATTTATCGCCAAATGTGAACTCACAGAACAGTCAGCGCTGTAATTCGGAAACTACTGTCAGTTACGCCAGAGGCCTCTTCATGATTTGAAAACAGGTGTGTGGTGTGCAGTTAATGCTACTGGAATCAGCGAATTGACCTGAGTGATCCGACACCAGCCTGCCACAGTGAATCATACCTCCATCTACATGACTGCTCTGCAATTCACACTTAAGATTTTTTACATGTGACTATCGAATTCATCCACGTTTAAGGTACGCTACCGTTCAGACTCAGCATGTAATAAAAGAGACGTCTTGCAGCAGGCAATTTACAAAGAGGTGACAAAAGTCGTACCACAGCGATATGCGCGTATGCAGACGGCGTTAGTATCGCGTAAATAACTATGCAAGGACAGTACTTTGGTGATGCTGTCATTTGTACTCAGATGATTCATGTTAAGAGATTTCCGACGTGATTATGGTCGCAAGACGGGAATGAAAGGACTTAGAACGCGGAATGGTAGTTGGAGCCAGACGCAAGGAACGTTACATTTCGGAAATCGTTAAGGAATTCAATATTCCGTGATCTACAGTGTAAAAAGTGTGGCGCGAATACTAGATTTCAGGCATCACCTCTTGGCAACAAATAATCCTGAGTTAATAACGAGCATCAAAAGCGATTCACGGATTAGTGAACACAGTGTTGTCGTAGCGAGATTGAATACTGTTATCCCCAAATCCTCGAAAAATAAGCGAAAAATATACGTATTCAAAAAAAGCATATAAAAATTCACTTGACGCCTTCCTGAGAGACAATCTCCACTCATTCAAAATTAATAATAGAAGTGTACCCCAGACGTGGCTTAGATTCAAAGAAATAGTGTCGGCATCAATTGAGAGATTTATACCAAATAAATTAACAAACAATGGAGCTGATCCTCCTTGGTACACAAAACGGGTTAGGAAACTGTTGCAGAAACAACGAAACTAAATGCCAAATTTAAACAGACGCAAAATCCCTAAGATTGGCGATCTCTTACAGAAGCTCCAAATTTAGCGCGGACTTCAATGCGAGATGCCTATAACAGTTTCCACAAAGAGACTTTGTCTCGAAACCTGGCAGAAAATCCAAAGAGATTCTGGTCGTATGTGAAGTTTGTTAGCGGCAAGAAACAATCAATGCCTTCTCTGCGCGGTAGCAATGGAGATACTATCGAAACACTGCTGCCAAAGCAGAGTTACTAAACACAGCCTTCCGAAATGCCTTCGCAAAAGAAGACGAAGTGAATATTCCAGAATTCGAATCGAGAACAGCTGCCATCATGAGTAACGTAGAACTAAATATCCTCGGAGTAGTGAAGCAACTTAAATCACTTAATAAAAGCAAGCCTTCTTGTCCGGACTGTACACCGATTGGGTTCCTTTCGTAGCATGCTGATGCATTTGCTCCATACTTAACAATCATATACAACCGTTCGCTCGACGAAAGATACGTACCCAAAGACTGGAAACTTACACAGGTCACACCAATATTCAAGAAAGGTAGCAGGAGTAATCCACTAAGTTACAGGCCCATATCGCTAAGGTCGATATGCAGCAGGATTTTGGAACATATATTGTGTTCAAACATTATGAATTACCTAGAAGAAAACGGTCTATTGACACACATTCAACACGGGTTCAGAAAACATCGTTCCTGTGAAACACAACTAGCTCTTTATTCACATGAAGTGTTGACTGCTATTGACAAGAGATTTCAGATGGATTCCGTGTTTCTGGATTTCCGGAAGGCTTTTGAAACTGTACCACACAACCGACTTGTGGTGAAATTGCGTGCTTATGGAATATCGTCAAGTTATGTGACTGGATTTGTGATTTCCTGTCAGAGAGGTCACAGTTCGTAGTAATTGACGGAAAGTCACCAGTAAAACAGAAGTGATATCTGGCGTCCCCTAAAGTATTGTTACAGGCCCCTTGCTGCTCCTTATCTATATATAAACGATTTTGGAGACAATCTGAGCAGCCGTCTTCGGTTGTTTTCAGATGACTCTGTTGTTTATCGGCTAATAAAGTCATCAGAAGACCAAAACAAACTGCAAAACGATTTAGAAAAAATATCTGAATGGTGCGACAATTGGCAGTTGATCCAAAATAACGAAAGGTGTGACGCCATCCACATGAGTTAAACTTCGGTTACAAGATAAATCAGTCTAATCTAAAAGCCGTAAATTCAACTAAATACCTAGGTATTACGATTACGAACAACTTAAATTGGAAGGAACACATATAAAATGTTGTGGGGAGAGCCAACCAAAGACTGCGTTTTATTGGCCGGACACTTAGAAAATCTAACAGACCTACTAAGGAGACTGCCTATATTACGCTTCTTCGTGCTCTTTTAGAATACTGCTGCGCGGTGTGGGATCCTTACCAGCTATGACCGACGGAGTACATCGAAAAAGTTCAAAGAAAGGAAGCACGTTTTGTATTATCGCGAAATATGGGAGAGAGTGTCACAGAAATGATACAGGATTTTGGCTGGACATCATTAAAAGACAGGCGGATTTCGTTCCGACGGAATCTCCTCAGAAATTCCAATCACCAACTTTCTCCATCGAATGCGAAAATATTTTGTTGACACCGACCTACATAGGGAGGAACGAACACCACGATAAAATAAGGGAAATCAGAGCTCGTGCGAAAAGATATAGGTGTTCATTCTTTCCGCGCCCTATACGAGATTGGAATAATAGCGAATTGTGAAGGTGTTTCGATGAACCCTCTGCCAGGCACTTAAATGTGATTTGCAGAGTATCCATGTAGATGTAGATGTACAACGCAGTCGCCGAAGGCCTTCGTTTAACGACCGAGAGAAGCGACGTTTGAGTAGAGTTATGAGTGCTAATAGACAAACAACACAACGTGAAATATCCAGAGAAACCAATGTGGGACGTATGACAAATGTATTCGTCAGGATAGTGCACCGATATTTGGCGTTTATGGGCAATGGCAGCAGACTACCGGCGCAATTGCCTATGTTAACAGCACGACGATGACTGTGGCGGCTCTCCTGGGCTCGTGACCATGTCGGTCGTGCCTCAGACGACTGGAAAACTGATGCCTGGTCAGATGAGTCACGATTTCGGTTGGTAACAGATAAAGACAGGGTGCGGGTGTGACACAGAACGTACAAAGCCATGGGCGCAATTTATCAAAAAGGTACTTTGAAAGCTGGTAGTGGCTCCATAATGGTCAGGGCTGTGTTTACATGAAATGAATTGGATTCGGGCTATACTTAGAGACCATTTGCGGGCATTCATGGATTTCCTATTCCCAAACAACGCACCATGTCACCAGGCCACAATTGTTCGCGGTTGCTTTGCTGAACGTTCTGTACAATTCGAGCAAATGATTTGATCATCCAAACCGTCCGACATCAGTCCGATTGAACATTAACGAGACATAATGAAGACGTCAGTTCGTGCACAAAATACTGCATCAGGAACACCTTTGCAGTTATGGACGGCTATAGAGGCAGTTTGTCTCGATATTTCTGCTAGGGTCTTTTACCAACTTGAGTCCACGTCACGTCGAGTTGCTACAATACGCCCGGCAAAGGAGGTCCGGTACGATATTAGGCGACATCTAATGACTTTTGTCACCTCAGGGCACTCTAACGCTTTTCGAAACATCTTTTTCAAAAACTGTGGCAATAAAAAAGCAGTACAAACGTCATAAGTAGATAATTTTAGAATACATGACAAAGAAAATTCTATTAGCAGCAAAAACGATACACATTCTGAAAAATTAGTACTTACAAATTTGTCGAAAATGCTCACACTAGGAAGCAGTACAAGTAAAATGTAGACACTTATGTGAGACGTAAATTAAGTACAGTTTCAAACGTTGTTTATCATGAAACATCCCATACCAAACTGCCGCTGGCAGCAATGTCGTGAACCTGGTAGACTCAAGAAAGCGCCAGATGGCATTGATATCAAAGTCAGAAATCATAACATACCGACACAACAAAGTTTACAGTTTGTGAAATATAATCGTAAAAATATTTTGCAATGTACACATCTATTTTTTCCAGAGAGCATTTCCAAAGTTACACCAATTTTTACAAGCATCGGCCGGCCTGGGTGGCCGAGTGGTTCTAGGCCCTACAGTCTGGAACCGCGCACCCCTACGGTTGCAGGTTCGAATCCTGCCCCGGGCATGGATGTGTGTGATGTCCTTAGGTTAGTTAGGTTTAAGTAGTTCTAAGTTCTAGGGGACTGATGACCTCAGTAGTTAAGTCCCATAGTGCTCAGAGCCATTTTAACCAATTATTTTACAAGCATCACTTATGAACATAGCTTGTTACCCGGCATAAAGACATCGTAAAGTGTAAAAATACTAAAAAAAGAACATCGAATAACTCGAATGAAATATCGTAATAGATACTGAATTCTAGGAGAAATGACATTCGAAGAAAATTGTGATCATTTCATAAAAATAAGCAAATATTAACTACGTATCTGTACAAATGGGCTGCGTCACGAATAAAGCAAACAAAACTTTACTACGGATAACAGCACCATAAACGAAAAAACATACCGTATGCAGTGAAACAGGAAGAGTTCGCTAGGATGATGTCTGTCAGCATATAATATTGTGTCTGTTACCAATAATAAAGTTTTGTTTGTTTTTAAGTGTAAAGACACTGTAAGCAATGAAACAAATAGTTCAATTGACTGTATCATGACATATATGCTAACAGCTACCATCTTAGCGAACTATCACTGTTTCATAGCTTACAGTGTATTTATACGTTTATGGTGTCTGTTATCCATAATAAAGTCTTGGCTGTTTTCTTCGTGGCATATCCCATTTGTACAAGCAGTGGGTTAATATTTGCTCATTTTTTGTAAGCAATTACAACTTTATTGCAATTTGGTTTCCCCAGAAGAGTGGTCGTCAAACTGTGGCCTGCCGGCCGCATACGTCCCGAGTCAACTATTCGTGCCGCCTCCGGTTGTCGTATTTTATAATATGCATCTAGCAACTAACAGCCAAATTCAAAAACACCAACTAACGTTTACAGCTTCTTACGAGTGTAGATTTCATGCCGAGTAACAAACAAAACTACTTACAGAGACAGTAATATTTCAAGATGTGTTTAGTTTTAATTGATGTTGGTACATTCTGCCGTGAGCTGATTAATGTTGGTCGCTTGCCACAGGGTGGAAGGATAAGTGTCACAGCTTCTGCAGATGCAGAGGATTTAAGAGAGGGAATCTTTTGTTGGTTCACCTCCAGTAATACCAATATTGGCAACTCAAGGGCGTGTGCGTACGTGCCCAGCACCTGCTAAGATGTAAATTTTGACATGGAAGTAACTATGGTCCGTGAATACGCATTAAGGAGACTCTCATCTTTAATATTCGGTTCGTGTTTGTAGCAAGGTGTAAGACTGTTGTATTACACTGCAATGAGTAAAAAGAAAAATGACAACCAAAACATTTAGTAAACAGCAGCGATCGTCTCTCATACTGCATAAAGCATTCAAATGTAGCAGAGAACAGTCGATACAAAGTCTTTCGCATGGTTGCGACTTTCAACGATCAGCACTAAGGGGCCCCTAGTCAACTTACCGTATCCTTACTGAAGCTAGTCTGTTGACGGTTCGTAACATACTAATTTATGTAGGTTACCATTTAATCGCAAGAGAGGAACGTATACGGTCCAAGGTACCAGCCCAAATGTCAGTATAGTCTTTTGAGCAAAGTCATCAGACGACCACTGTTCTATACGCGCCTGTCAGGCACAATAGTACAGTACTCTGAGCTCGCCGAAGAGTCCGTGCTATATTTACCTTTCCGGATCTACGAGCCACGCATTCGACCGGTAGCTTATAACAAAGACTAAGATTTCGTTGTGGTACGTTCTTACCGCACTTAGCGGTAGCTGAATGCTTCTTCGCCCAGTTGTTAATCTTTCATTCCAGATCTTTATACCTCTGTGACAAAGTATCTCTATGTGTGCAAGATCTGATTTTCGTCGATGTTTGTAGTGAGGTAGTTACTTGTATTCGATTCACAGGTTGACCATTTCTTTTAGTTTTGCGGTTTCTCGATCTTCGTACCTTTCCGTATAGTAACATATAAACTGTTTTGTTTGCTACTATCGTTAATTTATTTTCTACGCACCAATTACTACGGCAAAAACGCAGTCAGGTCATGGTTGGCATGCTACCTGTAGTCTGTGTGTGAGAGGGCACTAACACTAACGACAAATGTTTTCGTAATGAAACCTAACGGTAAAATTACAAATATTCCGCCTCGTTAGTACAAAACTAGCTGCAGGCAGACTAGGGAGTTGTTATCCCACGCCTACACTATCGTTAACACCACAACACAAACAAAAAAATTGTTCAAATGGCTCTGAGCACTATGGGACTCAACTGCTGAGGTCATTAGTCCCCTAGAACTTAGAACTACTTAAACCTAACTAACCTGAGGACATCACAAACATCCATGCCCGAGGCAGGATTCGAACCTGCGACCGTAGCGGTCTTGCGGTTCCAGACTGCAGCGCCCTTAACCGCACGGGCACTTGGCCAGCCAAACACAAACAAGATGTAAAACATATGAAATCGAACAAGAAAGTAAGGACGGTAAAAGGGAAGTAGAACGATCGATTTCGGTTCACTGAAAGAGATTTAGGGAAGTGTAGCTCATGTACGAAGGAGACCGCATATAGAATACTTTTGGTACCCTTTCCTGAGTACTGCTGAAGTGTTTAGGCTCCCCACCACGTCGGATTAAAGGAAGACATAGAAGAAATTCAGAAGCGTGCTGCTAAATTTGCTGCCGGTAGGTTGTTTAACACACGACTGTTACAGAGATGCTTCGTGAACTCAAATGGGAATGAATACCTTGAGAGTAGACTACGTCCCTTCCGCGAAACACTGCTGAGGAACATTAGAGAACAAACATTTGCAGTTGACTGTAGAACAATTCCACTGCAGCCAAAATAGATTTCGCGTAAGTCCCGCGAAGAGTAGATAAGAGAAGTAAGGGCTCGTACGGAGGGATGTTAACAGTCTTTTTCCGTCGTTCTATTTACGAGTTGGACGGGAAAGGAAATGGTTGTTATTGTTACGAGATGCACTCCAATAGGCACCATACTGTGACTAGCGGAGTATGTATCTAGATGGAGATGTACAGTAAAACCACTGTGTCTATCCCATTGAAGGAATGGCACTACAATTGTGCGCAGTGCAGAACGTTGGTTCATCACTGGTCACAATACGACACCGTTCGTCGGCAGTTCATTCTTCCCAGTCACAGCACCAGTCTACACGCATGTGTTTGTGTTGTGGTGTTATCGGTAGGTTACGCGTGGAACGATAATGCTCTAGCTGCCCCCTGCCTGTTTCCCACCCAATGGTTTGGGGTGACAAAGAATGTTTCTGGAAGCCCGTAACTTGTTCTCGGGTAGGCGGCGTATGTCCGAAGCTGTTACGATACGGTTGGAGCAAAATACGATAATCCTCCACTGTGGTGGTCGCCCGTGATCGACTGGAACGTTGACGAAAAGTATGACCGCTCTCACCTTCCCATGTAGTCCAACATCGAGCCACAGTCAAATCCGAATGCTCCACAAATCGAGATGAAGCACAATTCGAAGAGCTAGCGGAATGGAGGCCCACTAAGAAGCCATTTGAGACTATTGCTAATAACACTGTTTCACACGAGTACACGGCATCTCCGTGTTCTTCATAGCAATTACTCAATATTTGAAACTGTTCACACTACTTATATAGCCAACCAGACCTCGTAAAAGAACTAAAAACTAATAATACTAATGCACTCTTGTGGTTGTTATAAATCACAGAGAACTGCAACTCTAATCATTTACATCCCCGGCGAAGGAGTACACTCGTACGAAGTTACACTCAAATCCGACCATGTCTTCAAGGTGCTTTACTTTTTTTCAGTCAGTTTACTTTGTTTTGGCTCTTGTTAAAATTACTCGCAAGGCCATACACCAATTCCTTCCCCGTCACAGTTAACCGCGAGAGCAAGGACGCAGGCCTAAAAGCCAGGTGAGATCTGTCTTCACAAAGTGAAGTCTATAGCTTCATCGTCTGATAGCACATTGGAACAGCGACCGGCTGTAGCTCCTTTCTCTGCGTAAGCAGCCTCAGAATGTGATTACGGCAAGAACGACACGTAGCTCTGCAGCTCTTTCCAGCCTGCGTTAATAGTTTTCCAGTAAGTTGTATCGAACCAGAGTCCTCCGCTTAGCAATGTCATACGTTGCCTACTACGTAAATGATTCAAACTACCTTATATAGGGGGAGAGATACCGGTTTTCCGGCTGGCCTTATGTGGTCCGCCATATATAATAAGGCACTTTTCTTTTAGATACACATTATGTGTGTTTAATGCTGTGGTGTCCATTCCCTCCTGCATCGTCAAAACGATGATTGTTGTTAGTTAATCCCCGTTTTAGGGATAGTTCCCCATCCAATGGACAAGAAAGTCCACTGAAACTCTTTCACGTCCTCCGCCCGCTTTGACAGGGATGCAGGCAGAATAACGCTGATTTCTTGTAATGAAAGTCTAGCTTTGTAACATACAGTCATAATTAAGTAACAGGAAGCTTAAAATTCCGTGTCTCTTTGCCAGAAATGTCACAAGATCCTCAGACTGAAAAAGGTTGAGGGCTGTTCGGGCTTGTTGAGCTGTGAAAAGAAACCTCGAAATAATACTATACAGGAGACTGTCCGGTGAGTTGAAATTTGTACCACTCGGATACTACTCTGATGAAATAAGGAAAAATTCATCTCCCTCAATAATATTGAAAAGTTCCTAATATTGTGCATCGTACTCTTACGCATCCTTATTATAACTGAGGAACAAATTGGTACAAATCCAGACAGCATAACGAGATTAAAAGCACAATGTACGCGATAGTGTCTGCGAAGTATGTAAAAAATATTTGGGGACTAAAACCACTAAATTTTCAATCTATATATCCAGCATAGAAGCAGTGAGTAAGCCAGACTATATTTCCTCGCTTCATATTTCACGAATTGTTGTGTAGTATCGATACATGCGTGAGGAACTGTAATGAACAATGGGTACAGGAATGACGTCACAGCACATTTCCACGGAAACCACGCTTAGCATTGTCGTACAGCTATATAAGGAAAGACGCTGGGAGTTTTAGGCAGAGTGTCAGAGACAGGTCGCTGAGAGCGGACAGCATGCTGCAGAAGGCGAACGAATTTAGACGACGCCGCCGCCGTGTACAAGTCGCTGGAGCAGCAAAGGCCGAGGATGTGGCGGCGTCGATGCTGTTTGCGAACGTTACAAAGGTATGCCGTGGTGTTTGAGCACGTACGAGCTCCCACGACTCGCAGTGATCTCTTGCTCATGTATTCTGTCTGGTTTTTCAGAGACTTGCATGTGTTTGAGTATTACGATGACGACGCTGTGACAAGTTGCCGGAAGCGCAAAAGCAAAGGAAATGGCGGCGTCGATGCTGTTTGCGAACGATACGAAGGTATGCGTGGTGTATGAGCACGTACGAGCTCCCACGATTCAGTAAGCTTTTGCTCACGTACTCCAATTTATCTTGAGTACGACGAAGAAATCATCGCAGTGCAAGCCGCTGGAAGTGCAAAAGCTGAGGAGGTGGCGACGTCGACGTTATTTTCGAACGGTTGTAAGGTATGCCATGGTGTCTTGAGTACAGAAAAGCTCCCCCGACTCAGTTGACTCTTTTTCACGCTCTGGTTTCTCTTTTTTCCAGAGCACTGCAGTTATTTGAGGACGATGACAACGCGGCGTGTTCCAGTCACTATAAGCGCAAAAGCTGAGCTGGCGGTGACGAAACTGCGAACGATACCATGGAGTCTTAGCACTCAGGAGCTCCACAATTCCCAAGAAACTTTTGCTCATATATTCACTTTCTTTTTCAGAGTCTTGGATTTATCTGAGTTTGACGACGACGACGCTGCCGTGTACAGGTCGCTGGAAGCACAAAAGCTCAAGAAGTGGCGGCGACGAAGCTGTCTGCAAACGATACGAAAGTACATCGTGGCGTCTGACGGCTTTGACCTTTAGAAGACTCGAGACACGTGGGGACGGCGGAGAAGCACTCTGTACCTGACGAGCTTTGAAGATGGCGTGTGCGCTCTAAATTTCTGGATTCAATATTATTGCAGTCGTAAATAAAATGAAGTTGATATAACCAAAATGATTTTCTTCTAACTGTTGTAGTGATAGACATGTGAACGGCATTGTGGTTTGCCTCACCAGGGACGCAAAAGTATTTCCTCACTCGCTCATAAATACCTAGAGCTGGTACAAAAAATAAGTTGAAATAAGAAAATTGCACTTATTCTGTCTGCAGCACCGGTAGACGAATGGGAAGTATATCGGTCCAAAGCTAATAATTTTTGTTGGCCCATATAGAGCCTGTGAATTCTGCTGCAGTTCCTGTATACGCTACGCCACACTAACCTATTACCCAACGTGACACAGAGCTATGGGAAGTTTACCGGTCCAAGTCTAATAATTTTTTCTAGCTCGTATAGAGCCTGTGAATTCTGCTGCAGCTCCTGTATACGCTACGCCACACTAACCTATTATCCAATGTGACAGAGCTAATGCGAATTTGTGCTTCTTCACAACGAATGATCCCTAACACACAATACTTGTGAACACTGAACTGTTGAGCGTTTCATGTGGATGAGAACAGACGTGCCGCTCCTCCTACTCGTAGATCAAGTAGTAACTGCCTTTGACAACGCATGCATCGGAGAAAAGACCAAATAGTCGTCAAATGCAAGTTACGAAAGATACATTGAATGGAGCTCACTGTCTCACACCGAATCGTGCAGCCAGTAGCACTAACAGAACACTGTCACAGCAAGAGTGTTGTAATGATATGGGTGATGAAACGCTATAGTACCACCAGACTAACCACCAAGACACAAAAACGTGTGACGATCTTCCGTAAACATATCTTCCTAAAGAGGATTATGGTAAATCAGGCGCATGAAATAACAGCACATACCATACATACCAGCGTAGGAGAAGACATTTATACAGTGTAGCACATCCCTGTACAGCAAAGATACGGCTTTCTGATGCATCACAGAAAAATCCTCGTTACTATTTTTCGGCTTCGCTTTGATCGAGGTAGATTCATGCGGCACCTCTGTCGTCTACGACGGACAATCGTTGTTGCAGAAGCAACGACAAAAGCATGCAAATTTAAAAGAACGCAAGATCTCCAAGACTGGTAAAGTTTTACAGATGTTCGAAATACGGCACGTACTTCAATACGAGATGCTTTTAATAACTTCCACAACGAAATTCTGTCTTGAAATCTGGCAGAAAAACCAGTGGCAAGACGCAATCAATACCTTCACTGAGCGATAACAACGGTGAAGTCACTGATGACAGTACTACTAAAGCAGAGTTATTAAACACGGCTTTCCGAAACTCCTTCACCAAATAAGATGAAGTAAATACTCCTGAATTCCAATCAAGAACAACTGCCAAGATGAGGAACATAGAAGTAGATATCCTTGGAGTAATGAAGCAGCTTAAATCACTTAATAAAGGCAAGGCCTCTGGTCCAGATTGTATACCAGTCAGGTTCCTCTCAGTGTATGCTGATAAAATAGCTCCATATTTAGCAATTATATACAACCACTCGCTCACAGACAGATCCGTACCTTAAGACTGGAAAATAGCTCAAGTCACACCAATACCCAAAAAGGGAAGTAGGAGTAATCCGCTGAATTACAGGCCTATATCACTAACGTCGATTTGCAGTAGGGTTTGGAACATATACTGTTTTCGAACATTATGAGGTACTTCGAAGAAAACGATTTATTGACACATAGTCAGCACGGTTTCAGAAAATACCGTTCTTTTGAAACACAACTAGCTCCTTATACTCATGAAGTAATAAGTGCCATCGACAGGGGATGTCAAATTGATTCCATATTTTTAGATTTACAAAAGGCTTTCGACACCGTTCTTTAAAGGCGCATTTGCACGCTGAGCAGTCATTTAGGAAAAGGTCGTGGTTATAAGTTGAAAAATAAAGATACAGCAAAAAACCAGAGCTGAAATCCAGTGCAAGCATTGCCTGCAGCCGCTGCAAAACAGAGGAAGAATTACGATCGTCAGATGACGAAAGAATAGGTTACTTTTTGTTTGATAGGTCCTGTACAGATCGGATGTGTGTGGCACACCGCCATAAACATTGTATTATTTCAATATTTTATTCACGAGTTGCAATCATCGGCACTCGTAATCACATGATGTGTGTTTTTAAACTATGTTTCTATCTCAGAATATAATTATTACTAATCCATGTATGTTTTATTTTGTGTCACTAGTTATTTGTAGGATTGTTGAGTGTCTTGGCTTGGCAAAGAAAGGATCCGTAAATTGAAAACATAGTTGTCCAGCACCAACCATCGACGTCTTCGGGTGCTGATCTCAAATACGAAGTCCGATATAAAGATAAAAAGTGAATCTGCAAGAGCGCGGCAATAATTAACATAACGGACAAAGATACTTTGCCCAAGCACAAAAAAAGCAAAGTTTGTAAAATGTCAAACATAATTAATATTGCTTACTGTTATCTCTCTTCTGTGTGTGTAAAGTTCAGGTTTCAGAAAATATCGTTCTTGTGACACACAGCTAGCTCTTTATACTCATGAAGTAACAGTGCCATCGACAGGGGATGTCAAATTGATTCCATATTTTTAGATTTCGAGAAGGCTTTCGACACTGTTCCTCACAAGCGTCTTCTAACCAAACTGCGTGCCTACGGAGTATCGCCTCAGTTAAGCGACTGGATTCGTGATGTCCTTTCAGAAAGGTCACAGTTCGTAGTAATAGACGGAAAGTCAACGAGTAAAACAGAAGTAATATCCGGCGTTCCCCAAGTAAATGTTATATGCCCTCTATTGCTTCTGGTCTATATTAACGGCATAGGAGACAATCTGAGTAG
This sequence comes from Schistocerca americana, assembly GCF_021461395.2. Taxonomy (NCBI): domain Eukaryota; kingdom Metazoa; phylum Arthropoda; class Insecta; order Orthoptera; family Acrididae; genus Schistocerca; species Schistocerca americana. Next base: position 1,095,155,850 of record NC_060119.1, on the reverse strand, counting down.
CCGTCTTAGATTGTTTGCAGATGATGCTGTCATTTTAGATTGTTTGCAGATGGTGCTGTCATTTACCGTTTGTAAAGTCATCAGATGATAAAACGACTTGCAAAATGGTTTAGATATCTGTATGGTGTGAAAAGTGACAGTTGACTGTGAATAAGGAAAAGTGTGAAGTTATTCACGTGAGTACAAAAGAAATCAGCTAAATTTCGATTACGCGATAAGTCACACAAATCTGAAGGCTCTAAATTCAACTAAATACTTAGGGTTTACAATTAAAAATAACCTAAATTGGAACGATCACATAGATAATATTTTGGGTAGAGTGGAAGAACACTTAGAAGGTGCAACAAGTCTACTAAAGACACTGCTTACATCACGCTTGTTCGCACTATCCTGGAGTACTGCTGTGCGGTGTGGGATCCGCATCAGGTGGGACTGACGGATGACATTGAAAAAGTACAAAGTAGGGCAGCTCGTTTTGTATTATGGCGAAATAGGGGAGATAGTGTCACAGACACGATACGTGAATTGGAGTAGCAGTCATTAAAACAAAGGCGTTTTTCGTTGCGACAGGATCTTCTCATGAAATCTCAATCACTAGTTTTCTCCTCCGATTGCGAAAACATTCTGTTGCCACCCACCTACACAGGGAGAAATGATCAGCATGATAAAGTAATAGAAATTAGGGCTCGCACTGAAAAATTTAATTGCTTGTTTTTCCCCCGTGCCGTTCGAGAGTGTAACGGTAGAGAGACAGGTTGAAGGTGGTTCATTGATCCCTCTGCCAGGCACTTTATTGTAAATAGCAGAGTAATCACGTAGATTTAGATGTAGACAAACACCTGTATGACCGCACTGCGGAAGAGAACACCGAACGTATCATTTTCAGCTGCCACTGCAGTGTCGTGCGGCAATCAGTTTACATACGTCAGCCACATGTAATTTAAAATCGAGAGTGCCTATATGTAGGCAAAGCATTCTTATTAGCTGGGTTTAGTTTGTAAGGGGAGAGTTGTGGGTTTCTATCCATATACATATACTCACGAATTTTAATTGCATCTGGCTGACGTATTACCCTGAGAGCAATAATCCACTCTGCCGTCAAAATGACCAAAAGTTACTTCCTAAACAAAGCGTGTTTGTAGATTACAAGAGTTTGTACTATGTGTTGACATCTGCCCTTCCTATTAAACGAAAGCAACCACATAAATCCAATACTAATCGGCAGATAATATCTGCACACCATCTATTGATATTTAGTGAAAACTCTCCCCTCGAGTTCACTCGAACTACAAAGGTGAATTTGTTGCCTAAACACAAGCGCTTATGACCTTTCCTTTCCGAGCCGTCATGCAAAGAACACTGTTGACAGACACAAACTTACCTCCTTTCCCTCCCTCCCTCCCCCTCTCCCTCCCTCCACTGTGTATGGTGGTTGTTACTTCGTAGCATAGCAGGTTACTGCATTTTGAAGCGGGTAGAGAAAAGATGAAAGCTTGTATTAGGGAAACTCAGTTTAAATTAGTGATTCTTAAAAGCGTGAGTAATATTATCAAATTTCCTTATCACATCATATTACAATGAACCACGAGAGGTAGTACTTTACATCACATAGATATAGATGTTGAAAATGAAACATCTTATTTTGTGAAAAATACAGATGTGATAGATAAAAATGAAAATAATTTTCGGAATTGTGTTGCTCCTAGAACACTTGTTTTTGGGAAATCATTTGCAGAAAATTTTCAAAACGGAGGCTTATGTAATCTACCTCGCGCAACACGAAGGACCACTTCTTCGAAAACCCGTAACTGAGTCCCATTGAAACGCATAAGTTTAAAATTTGGCTCGAAGGTGCCTACATCATTTTTGTGTAGGAGTGAAAAAGCATGTCGACCTGTGACGTCACCCGAGGCCTCGATGACGCTTTAAATGGCAAGGTATCGCGACATGCGAAAGAAGGCCACAACTCAGAGGTTCACGTTACGTGTAAGGTGGGTTGATGATATCACACTGGCACAGCCCCCGGACCTGCCTGCTACGTGACCTTTTTCAGTTTCCCAAGGATCGTACCTCCTTCTCTCAATTATCGTCGGGTATTTGCTGCTCTTCCCTGTACTTGGACCTCTTCCTCCCGAACTCGTCGTCGTCACAACCCCCTGTTAACCACAGCGCACCCCTTGTGTTGACGGCACAGCTGGAGGACAGAATGTCGACACTCAGCGTTGAAAGCACGCAGTTTTCTGATGAGTGGTGGAGGAAAATATTTCAGACACACCGCCGATTAAGACAAACGTGAGAAGGCCTCAGGCAGTGGCATAAAGAGCGTCAATGAAACCATTTCTTTTCTATGGGCGTTGATTCCTGCATGTTTCACGGTCGAAAACGACAGTTCGTAGTGTGATGAGCAACAGGACGACGAACTTGACAATATTGGACGCTGCTGATATTCCTGGATGTTTCAACCCCTCTCTAAGGACATGTCTCTAAGGACATTGTGCAGCTGCATTCCCAGTGAATGGGATCGTACCCCTTTGGAGTGAAACATGACTACAATTTTTGAAGTCGTGTAAAGGTTGGAACCAGTAGGAACCGTTCTAAATTATTCGAGAAGTTTGAGCGTTATCCGAAGCAGGCAATCGGTGCTCATTTCACTCAGGGCTGTGGCATGACCGCGGACGGATGCATCATTGACAGGTGTATGAATACAATGGCAAAGGATACGTCTAAGAGTACATCTTCCCCACCACCACCGACGCTCCACGTTTGGCAATGCCATTCGTGGCATACACCCAACATGCCTGCGAATTAGCCCTGGATCTCTGCAGGGAGGTAACAGGCTTTACAAGGATGTAAAGTGGTTGGCTGCCTGCAGGCGCTTGGGGCTGCTTTCTCTGTGAAGACACATTTCAAAAATTATCAATGAATATGTGAGGGTGCAGCTACAAAGTCTGGTAAACTATATGGTCTTAGAGGAACCCTTTACTATTATATTAATGCACGAGTCAATGTTAGACCCCACTGTGATCACGCCATAGAAGGGGGCGAAACAGGAAGGCTGAAAAAGCATTACCACACTTTGCGGTTTCGGATCAGGTTCAAATTTCGTCAAATGATTTTGAACGGTTCTTATTGGTACCAACTTGTACATCAACGCAGAAATAGCGGTGCACTGCGTTCCAAGGAGGTGTGACCGTATTCTGTCGCGACACAGTCCCATATTCCGCTTAGAGAGGGATTGTAAGTCTGTGGATGTCAGCAGCATCAAAAGTTATCAATAACTCTTTTAAAGGACACCATATTCGCCGTTGGCTTTGGAAATTATTTACTTCACAATAGTAATTTCGGCCTTCGGGATATTTTCAAGTGGTACTGAAAAAGCTAAAGAAATGTAAAAATGAAGCACAGACTGTATATACAGATCTCCACAAACATGTCATGAACACATTAGTACACTACAAAAATGGTGAAAATAAAATACATCACTTAGCACGTAAGTCAGACATTAAATCCTCTGGCACACATACATGTCATCGTCAAGAATAAGTCTTTCCTCTGTATAAAAACAGTAACACCAAACGAGTGTGAAGCTCTGTCCATTGTGAAATAGTGTAAATTACGTGAATTGTTACCTATGTTAACATTCTTCACATAAATTGTCACAAATTAATGTTCTAACGTACTGCTTACGTGTGAACGAAGGTCATTGGCGTGAAAATTCATTCATAAGTCAGACTATCAGTGCCCGTATCACAGAGAGTATATTTGGGTGATAATAATTATTGTGAGCTTTGTATCATAACATCTTTTTACACCTATTGAAGACATACAGACTTGCAGGTGACGTTATAGGTGCGGGGAGACAAGATAGGAAAATTTATTTATCAGAGAGTAGTGTAAAAATATTTATGTTATCTCTTCAAAACGTCTCACGCTCATACAGAAACATGGAAACAGAAATCTTACATGTTACTTTGTTTGCCTTTACATTACCATTACCCTTGAATGCCACAGCTCCAGGAGACCCTTATACCTTGAAGTCTACAACAACTCATCTCTTCATGTTTCAAAATGTTTAGTCTTATGTAGCTAAAGACCGGATAATTGTACCCCCCCGCCCATGTGGGGCACGAGATATGAAATAACAATAAAGAAAAAAAATACAAATTTAGTCTGATGAACAATATAGAAGACACAAAATTCTCGTCAATGATACAACCGTAAGTGGAAGACAACAAATTTGAACAATACGTCACAAGACGCTACCTCCTAAATATGTATTTTCCAAATCTGTTACGCTGCCCTGTTGGCTGCATCATTGGCGGGGGTTTTGTGCCTTCTTCGTTTTTTCACGAGGTCAAAGTGTATGCAAACAAAGTAATACGTAACATTTCTGTTGCCATGTTATGTATGAGTATCCACGTCAGTGTGACAAGTCTGACAGAACAGAAATCACATATCAGTACAAACGGGAAGACGGCACTAGGTACTTTCTGCGCGTATGCACCATACCATCCGAACTCATGCAGCATTTATCGAAAGCTATGAGCAGTGGGATAATGGTTGGGGCGCCACTTGCGCGTGACAGGTTGAGAATTTGGGGGGACGGGAAGCGTGTCCCGATGGCCGAGTAAGTGAAATCTACAGTTATAGAGAAGAGGAGCGAGTTAATATCGGACATACCTACAGTTATTAAGAAGAGGAGCGAGTCACGGTCGGACATAAATTTTTAACGTTTACCATTGAGTTATTTTGTTTCCTATAGGTGGCTGAATTCGATTTCTCGTAATATTGTACTCCTTACGGCAGCTGTATGAAATGGATGTCAGTGTCTCAGAATGTTGTAAGTGGATGCTCTGATGTAGAGCATCTCGTTGTCATGTTGTATGGCCTCTCCTTAGTTGTCTCCCGGCCATGTAGGGTTGCAGGTCGTAAGCATACAATACTTGAGTGTAGTTTTGTTCTATCGGAACACGGAACACAACGTCTTTTAGGTAGCCCCACAGCCAAAAGTCTCATGGATCAAGGTCAGGTGATCGGGACGGCCAGGCTGTAGGGAAATGGTGGCTGATAATTCTAGCATTTCCGAAATGGCGCTTCAGCAGCAGCTTAACTGGATTTGCAATGTGCAGAGGTGCACCATCTTTCATCAAAATGATTCCATGCACATATCCACGGTATTGGAGAGCTGCAATGACGTGATTGCGCAAAAGAGTCTCATAGCGCATACCAGAGACGGTACAGGGAACAGGACCGGAAGCACCTGTCTCTTCGAAAAAAATAAGGCCATATGATAAATGATGCCGTAAATCCTCACCACACAGTGATCTTTTCAGGATGAAGCGCTACTGGTAGGTTTACTTGTGGATTTAAAATGCGGTTCGTGTTTGTCGCAAGGTGTAAGGCTGTTGTATTACAATGCAATGAGTATAACAAAAATGGCATCCAAAATATTTAGTAAACAGCTGCGATCGTGTCTTATACTACATAAAGCATTTAAAAGTAGCAGAGAACAGTCGATACAACGTTTTTCGCATGGTATCGACTTTCAACGATCAGTACCAAGGGGCCCCTAGTCAACTTACCGTACCCTGAATGTAGCTAGTCTACTGGCGGCTCGTAACACACGAATTGATGTAGGTTACCATTTAATCGCAAGAGAGGCACATTTACGGTCCAAGGTGCCGACCCAAATGTCAGTAGAGGCTTTAGAGCAGAATCATCTGACCACCACCGTCCTATACACGCCTGTCAGACACAATAGTACACTTTTCTGTGCTCGCCGAAGAGCATGTGCAATATTACCTTTCTGGATCTACGAGCCATGTATTCGACCGGCAGCTTATAACAAAGACTAAGATTTCGTTGTGGTACGTTCTTACCGCACTTAGCGGTAGCTGAATGCTTGTTTACTCTGTTGTTAATCTTTCATTCCAGATCTTTATACCTCTGTGACAAAGATTCTCTATGTGTGCAACAACTGATTTTCGTCGATGTATGTAGTGAAGTAGTTACTTATATTCGATTCACAGGTTGACCATTTCTTTTAATTTTGCGGTTTCTCGATCTTCGTAGCGTTCCGTATAGTAACATATGAGTTGTTTTGTGTGCTACTGTCGTTAATTTACATTCTACGGACCAATTACTACGGCAGAAACACAGTCAGGTCATGGTTAACATGCTACCTTTAGTCCGTGTGAGTCGGGCACTCACATTAACGACAAATGCTTTCGTAATGGAAGCTAAGCGTACAATTACAAATATTCCGCACCGTTAGTAGAAAACTAGCTGCAGGCACACTAGGGAACTGTTGTCGCACGTCTACGCTGCCGTGAACACCACGGCACAAACAGCTGTTTATATGAATGCAACGAGCATGTTCTTCCGGAGACGTACGAAACAACAGACATCATTTAGTTCATTATCTTAACCATGCAAATTGTTGTTTGTGGAAGTAGTTGCTTAAGTAGTGTCCCTTAATATTGTACATTTGTTTGTCGTATAGTTTTGTACGGCTTCTGCCCCAGTAAATAGCCAAAAGGCAACAGTTGTGGGCCAGCTCGCCTCAGGAGAGAATACAACGGCTTTATGATCCTTTTCGAACCGAACCAGACCATGCGTGGAACTCAGAGCAGGTCATCGTCTTACTGTCAAGTTGATTATAAATTCTGCTCTATTTTGCAATCACTGAAATAACATCATATACTCCCTCATCCCATGAAATTTCCGCTTCGCCTCCTGGGTGCTTACCCCCCTTTTATTTTGCTCAGGCAGTCTATAATTTGCTCGTACTGATTGATCTCAATAGAGTTATCATAACTATCTTTTCCAAGCGTTATGGTCTTAGGCTGTACGCACCCTTCTTTCCTAATGTCATAGCTTCGGTCTTTTCATACTACCTAATAAAAAACTTCCTACTTCCAACTGCCATCCATTCGTCGGGCTACATGTTCTCTTCAACCTCTTCTCACTTTCATTACGGAAATAAGTACTCCTACCACTCGAGCCCACTATCTGATGCATTTGTTAGATTTCTTCTCTCTCTCTCTCATCTGTATCTCTGTTTATTGCTCTCCAGTACGTGGTCCGAAAATAGCAGGCTAATATCCTTAAACACCGGTTTGCTGCAGAATTCTTGAGCGTATTCTAAGCTCGAATGGATAAATGTTCCTTGAGATAGAATATTTTTTGTCAACAGATAAGCACGGGCTTAAAAAGGATAGCTGGTGCGAAATTCCGTTTGTCCTGTGAACCGTGGTTGAAGGGTACAGCCAAATTCCATATATCGTATTTTTCAGAGATGCGTTTGACACGGTCATCCACTCCAGATTATTAACGAAAGTCTCCAGAGCATCAGTTAGTTGCCATGGACGGCGAGTGTTCAGCAGAAGCCAACGGACCAACGTATACTCAGTACTGTCCCGTGGATCTGTGATAGGAACGCTCTTGTTCTTAATGTAAATAAACTGTCGTGTAGGACAAACAACCAACGCCGGCTGTTCACCGATGACCCTACACTTTATGGGAAAGCTTCGTCGTTGACTGCTGTAGGAGGACAGAGGATGACTTAGATAATTTTCTGTTTGGCGTCATGAGGTTTGCCCTAAACGTATAAAAATGTAAATTAATACAGATGAGTAACTAGAACAACCATGTAAAATTCGAATACATTACTAATGGTGTGCAGTTGTACAAAGTTACGTCGATTAACTATCTCAGCGCAACGATGTAAAACGATATGAAATCGAACGAAAAAGTAAGGACGGTAAAAGGGAAGTAGAATGATCGATTTCGGTTCACTGAGAGTGATTTAGGAAAGTGTAGCCCATGTACGAAGAAGACCGCATGTAGAATACTTGTGGTACCCATTCTTGAGTACCGCTGAAGTGTTTAGGCTCCCCACCGCGTCGGATTAAAGGAAGACGTAGAAGCAATTCAGAAGGGTGCTGCTAAATTTGTTACTGGCAGGTTGTTTAACAAACAAGTGTTACAGAGATACTTCGCGAACTGAAATGGGAATGAATACCTTGAGAGCAGACAACGTCCCATCCGCGAAACACAGCTAAGGAACATTAGAGAACAATCATTTGCAGCTGACTGTAGAACGATTCAGCTGCAACCATAGTAGATTTCGCATAAATCTCGTGAAGAGTAGATAAGAGAAGTAAGGGCTAGGACGGAGGCGCTTTAACAGTCTGTTTCGGCCGTTCTATTTGCGAGTTTGACTTGAAAGGAAATGACTGTTATTTGTCGAGGTGCACTACAATGTGCACCATATCGTGGCTAGCGGAGTTTGTATCTAGATGGAGATGTACAGTAAAACCACTGTGCCTATCCCATTGGAAGAATGGGACTACACCCCTGGTCGCCGTCATGCTTGTCGGCGATGGTCATAGTGCGCAGTGCAGAACATTGGTTCATCACTGGTCACAATACGACACCGTTCGTCGGCAGTTCATTCTTCCAAGTCACAACACCAGTCCACACGCATGTGTTTGTGTTGTGGTGTTAACGGTAGGTTACGCGTGTAACGAAAACGCTCTAGCTGCATCCTGCCTATTTTCCACCCAATGGTTTGGGATAACACAGAATGTTTGTGGAAGCCCATTACTTGTTCTCGGATAGGCGGCGCATGTTCGAAGCTGTTGTGATACGGCTGTAGCAAAATACGATAATCCTCCACTGTGGTGGTCGCACGTGATCGACAGGAACCTTGACGAAGAGGATGACCGCTCTCACTTTCCCATGTAGTCCAACATCGGGCCACAGTAAAACCCGAATGCTCCAAAAATCGAGATAATGCACATTTCGATCAGCCAGTGGAATGGAGACCCACTACGAAGCCACTTGACATAATTGCTAATAACACTGTTTCACACGAGTACACGGCATCTCCGAGTTCTTTATAGAAACTACTCAACATCCGATATTGTTCAAACTACTTATATAGCCTACCAGACCTTGCAAAAACACTAAACACTAATAATACTAATGCACTCTGGTGGTTGTTATAAATCACAGAGAATTGCAACTCTAATCATTTACATCCCCAGCGAAGGAGTACACACGTACGAAGTTACACTCAAATCCGACCACGTCTTCAAGGTACTTTACTTTTTTTCAGTCAGTTTACTTTGTTTAGCTTGTTGTTAAAATTATTAGCAAGTCCATGCACCAGTTCCTTCCCCGTCACAGTGGCACGCGAGCGTAAGGACGCGGGCCTAAGACCGACGCAAGAACTGTCTTCATAAAGTGAAGTCTATAGCTCCATCGTCTGATAGCACATTGGAATAGCGACCGACTGTAGCTTCATTCTCTGAGTAAGCAGCCTCAGAGTATGATTACGGCAAGGACGACACGTAGCTCTGCAGCTCTTTACAACCTGCGTTAATAGTTTTCCTGTAAGTTGTATCGAACCAGAGTCCTCCGCTTAGCAATTTCATACGTCGCCTATTACGTAAATGATTCAAACTGCCTTATATAGGGGGAGAGATACCGGTTTTCCGGCTGGCTTTATGTGGTCCGCCATATACACTCCTGGAAATGGAAAAAAAACACATTGACACCGGTGTGTCAGACCCACCATACTTGCTCCGGACACTGCGAGAGGGCAGTACAAGTAATGATCACACGCACGGCACAGCGGACACACCAGGAACCGTCGAATGGCGCTAGCTGCGCAGCATTTGTGCACCGCCGCCGTCAGTGTCAGCTAGTTTGCCGTGGCATACGGAGCTCCATCGCAGTCTTTAACACTGGTAGCATGCCGCGACAGCGTGGACGTGAACCGTATGTGCAGTGGACGGACTTTGAGCGAGGGCGTATAGTGGGCATGCGGGAGGCCGGGTGGACGTACCGCCAAATTGCTCAACACGTGGGGCGTGAGGTCTCCACAGTACATCGATGTTGTCGCCAGTGGTCGGCGGAAGGTGCACGTGCCCGTCGACCTGGGAGGGGACCGCACCGCCACTTCCCAGGAAATTAGGGACACTGTTGCTCCTGGGGTATCGGCGAGGACCATTCGCAACCGTCTCCATGAAGCTGGGCTACGGTCCCGCACACCGTTAGGCCGTCTTCCGCTCACGCCCCAACATCGTGCAGCCCGCCTCCAGTGGTGTCGCGACAGGCGTAAATGGAGGGACGAATGGAGACGTGTCGTCTTCAGCGATGAGAGTAGCTTCTGCCTTGGTGCCAATGATGGTCGTATGCGTGTTTGGCGCCGTGCAGGTGAGCGCCACAATCAGGACTGCATACGACCGAGGCACACAGGGCCAACACCCGGCATCATGGTGTGGGGAGCGATCTCCTACACTGGCCGTACACCACTGGTGATCGTCGAGGGGACACTGAATTGTGCACGGTACATCCAAACCGTCATCGAACCCATCGTTCTACCATTCCTAGACCGGCAAGGGAACTTGCTGTTCCAACAGGACAATGCACGTCCGCATGTATCCCGTGCCACCCAACGTGCTCTAGAAGGTGTAAGTCAACTACCCTGGCCAGCAAGATCTCCGGATCTGTCCCCCATTGAGCATGTTTGGGACTGGATGAAGCGTCGTCTCAGGCGGTCTGCACGTCCAGCACGAACGCTGGTCCAACTGAGGCGCCAGGTGGAAATGGCATGGCAAGCCGTTCCACAGGACTAAATCCAGCATCTCTACGATCGTCTCCATGGGAGAATAGCAGCCTGCATTGCTGTGAAAGGTGGATATACACTGTACTAGTGCCGACATTGTGCATGCTCTGTTGCCTGTGTCTATGTGCCTGTGGTTCTGTCAGTGTGATCATGTGATGTATCTGACCCCAGGAATGTGTCAATAGAGTTTCCCCTTCCTGGGACAATGAATTCACGGTGTTCTTATTTCAATTTCCAGGAGTGTATAATAAGGCACTTCTCTTTTAGATACACATTATGTGTGTTTAATGCTATGGTATCCATTCCCTCCTGCATCGTCATAACGATGACTGTTGTTAGTTAATCCCCGATTTAGGGATAGTTCCCCATCCAAAGGACAAGAAAGTCCACTGAAACTCTTTCATGTCCTACGCCCGTTTTGACAAGGATTCTGGCAGAATAACGATGATTTCTTGTACTGAAAGTCTAGCTTTGTAATATATAGTCAAAATTAAGAAACAGGAAGCTTGGAAATCCGTGTCTCTTTGCCAGCCAAGTCACAAGACCCTAAGCCTGAAAGGGGGTTGAGGGCTATTTGGTCTTGTTGAGCTGTGAAAAGAAACCACGGAATAAGAATATACAGGAGACTGTCCGGAGACTTGAACTTATTAGTACCACTCGGATACCACTCTGATGAAATAAGAAAAAATTCATCTCCCTCAATAATATTGAAAAGTTCATAATATTGAGCATGGTACTCGCACGCATCCTTATTATAACTGAGGAACAAATTGTTACAAGTCCACTATTTGTGGACTAAAATCACTAAATTTTCAATCCATATATCCAGCATAGAAGCAGTGAGTAAGCCAGACTATATTCCCCCGCTTCATATTTTACGAATTATTGTGTAGTATCGATACATGCATGAGGAAATGTAATGAACAATGGGTAGAGGAATGACGTCACAGCACATTTCCACGGAAACCACGCTTAGTATTGTCGTACATCTATATAAGGAAAGACGCTGGGGAGCTTAGGCAGAGAGTCAGAGACAGGTCACTGAGAGCGGACAGCATGCTGCAGAAGGGGAACGAATTTTGACGACGCCGCCGCCGTGTACAAGTCGCTGGAGGAGTAAAGGCCGAGGATTTGGCGGCGTCGATGTTGTTTGCGAACGTTACAAAGGTATGCCGTGGTGTGTGAGCACGTACGAGCTCCCACCACTCGCAGTGATCTCTTGCTCATGTATTCTCTCTTGTTTTTCAGAGACTTGCATGTGTTAACGACGCCGTGTACAAGTCGCCGGAAGCGCAAAAGCATAGGAAATGGCGGCGTCGAAGCAGTTACGAACGATACGAAGGTATGCGTGGTTTATGAGCATGTACGAGCTCCCACCATTCGGTAAGCTTTTGCTCATGTACTCTTCTTTTCTCAGAGCCTTGGATTTATCTGAGTATGACGAAGAAATCATCGCAGTGCAAGCCGCTGGAAGTGCAAAAGCTGAGGAGGTGGCGACGTCGACGTTATTTTCGAACGAGTGTAAGGTACGCCATGGTGTCTTGAGTACAGAAAAGCTCCCCCGACTCAGTTAACTCTTCTTCACGATTGGTTTCTTTTTTTTCCAGAGCACTGCAGTTATTTGAGGACTATATCAACGCGGCTTGTACCAGTCGCTATAAGCGCAAACGCAGAGCTGGCGGTGACGAAACTGCGAACGATACCATGGAGTCTTAGCACTCAGGAGATCCACGATTCCCGAGAAACTTTTGCTCATATATTCACTTTCTTTTTCAGAGTTTTGGATTTATCTGAATTCGACGACGACGACGCTGTTGCGTACAGGTCGCTGGAAGCACAAAAGCTCAAGAAGTGGCGGCGCCGAAGCTGTCTGCAAACGACACGAAAGTACATCGTAGCATCTGACAGCTCTGACCTTTAGAAGACTCGAAAAACGTGGGGACGACGGAGGAGCACTCTGTACCTGACGAGCTTTGAAGATGGCGTGTGCGCTCTGAATCTGTGGATTCAATATTAATTCAGTCATAAATAAAATAAAACTGATATAAGCAAAATGATTTTGTTCTAACTGCTATAGTGATAGACATGTGAAAGACATAGTTTGTCTCACCATATAGTGATACATGCACCAGGGACGCAAAAGTATTTCCTCACGCTCAAATACATAGAGATCGTACAAAAAATAAGTTGATATAAGGAAATTGCATTGGTTCTGTCTGCATTAGCGGTAGACGGATGGAAAGTATACCGGTACAAGGCTAGCTAGCCCATATAGAGCCTGTGAATTCTACTGCAGTTCCTGTATCCGCTACGCCACACTAACCTATTATCCAACGAGACAGAGCTAATGCAAATTTCTGCTTCACAACGAATGATCCCTGACACACAATACTTGGAATATGTGAACACTGAACTGTCGAGCGTTTCATGTGGATGAGTACAGGCGTGCCGCCTCTCCTAACATGGATCAAGTAGTAACTACCTTTGACAACGCATGCGTCGAAGAAAATAGGCACAATTGTCGGCAAATACAAGTTACGAAAGGCACATAGAGTGGAGCTCACTCATCTACATCTACATCTACATGGTTACTCTGCAATTCAAATTTACGTGCCTGGCAGAGGGTTCATCGAGCCATTTTCATACTGCTACTCTACCAATCCACTCTCGAATGGTGCGTGGGAAAATGGAACACCTAAATATTTCCGTCCAAGCTCTGATTTATTTTATTGTATTCTTCTTTTCCTACGTATTTGGGTGTCAACAAAATATTTACGCATTCTGAAGAGAATGTTGGTGATTCAAATTTCGTAAATCGATCTCGGCACAAAGAAAACCGCCTTTGTTTCAGTGGCTGCCACCCCAACTCGCGTATCGTATCAGTGACACACTTACCCCTATTGCGCGATAACACGAAACGAGCTGCCCTTCTTTGCTCTTTTTCGGTGTCCTCCGTCAATCGTAGAGGACGGACAAGTGTAATGTAGGCTGTCTCTTTAGCCACTCAGTGCTGCTGCTCACACAGAATCGTGGAGTCAGTAGCACTAACTAGCAGAGCGCCGTCACGACAAGAGAGTTGTATTGATAGGGGTGATAAGGCACTATGGTATCACAAGAATAACCACCAAGTAAACAAATCTTCCTAAAGAGGATTATGGTAAATCAGGCGTATGGAATAACAGCACCTACTGTACGCTTAGGAGAAGGCATTATGCTGACACAGTGCAGCACATCCCTGCACAGCAAAGATACAGCTTTCGGATGCATCACAGAAAATTCCTCGCTACAGTTTTTCGGTTCCGCTTTGATCAAGGTAGATTCATGCAGCACCTCCGTCGTCTACGATGGACAAACACCAGTACTTACACGCTGCGGAAGAGAACAGCGAACACATCATTTTCAGGTGCCACTGCAGTGCCATGCGGCAATCAGTTTACTGTATATCACCCAGATGTAATTAAAAATTGTGAATGCCTATATATTGGCAAACCAGAACTCTCCCCTCAAAATCTAAACCCAGCTTAGTTCAATGCGTTGCCCATACAGAGGCACTCACGATTCTTAATTACATCTGCACCACGTATTGCCCTAAGAGCAATAGTCCACTCTGCCGTCAAAGTGACCAAACGTTAATTCGTAAACAAAGCGTGTTTGTAGATTACGGGAGCTTGTACCATGTGATGGCGTCTGCCCTTCCTATTAAACCGAAAGTAACCAGATAAATAGATCTAATACTAATTGGCAGATAATATCTGCACACAACAATATAATGTCCAAATACAGTTATTTCTGATTTACTACACCATCTACCGATATTTAATGCAAACTCTCCCCTCGAGGCCGGCCGGAGTGGCCGTGCGGTTCTAGGCGCTACAGTCTGGAGCCGAGCGACCGCTACGGCCGCAGGTTCGAATCCTGTCTGGGGCATGGATGTGTGTGATGTCCTTAGGTTAGTTAGGTTTAATTATTTCTAAGTTCTAGGCGACTGATGACCTCAGAAGTTAAGTCGCATAGTGCTCAGAGCCATTTGAACCATTTTCTCCCCTCGAGTTGGTTGCCTAAACAAAGGCGCTTATGGCCTTTTCATCCCGATCCGTCATGCGAAGAACATCGGCGACAGACACAAATTTACCTCCTTTCCCTGCCTCCCTCACCCCCTCTCCCACCCACCACTGTGTATGGTGGTTGTTACTTCGTAGGGTAGCAGGTTATGGCATTAGGAAGCGGGTAGAGAAAGGATTAAAGCTTCTATTAGGGAGACTCAGATTAAATTAGTGATCTTTAAAAGCGCCAGTAATATTATTAAAGGCCGGCCGGAGGGGCCTAGCGGCTCTAGGCGCTTCAGTCCGGAACCGCGCGACCACTACGGTCGCAGGTTCGAATCCTGCCTCGGGCATGGATGTGTGTGATGTCCTTAGGTTATTTAGGTTTAAGTTCTAGGGGACTGATGACCTCACCTGTTAAGTCCCATAATGCTCAGAGCCATTTGAACCATTTGAATATTATTACATTTCCTTATCACATCATATTACAAGGAACCACGAGAGGTAGTACTTTTACAGAACATAGATATAGGTGTTTAAAATGAAACATCTTATTTTGTGAAAAATACTGATGTGATAGAACAAAATGAAAATAATTTTCGGAATTGTGTTTATCCTATGACATACGTTTTTGGGAAATCATTTGTAGATAATTTTCAAAACGCAGGCTTGTGTAATCTACCTCGCGCAACACAAAGGACCTAACAGAGTCTCATTGCAATGCGTAAGCTTAAAATTGAGCTCGAAAATACCTACATCATTTGTGTGTAGGGGTGAAAGAGCATGTCGCCCTGTGACGTCACCCACGGCCTCGATGACGCTTCGAACAGCAAGGCCACAGCTCTGAAGTTCAGGTTACATGTAAGGTGCTTTAATGATGTCACACTGGCACCGCCCCCGGACCTGTTTGCTACGTGACCTATGTCAGTTTCCCAAGGATGGTACCCCTTCTCTCGTTTATCGTCGGGCATTTTCTGCTCTATACGCACAAGTGAAGGATACCACATTTATTTACACTTACGGCTCAAAAACATCATTTGGTGTTGGGAGTGCCTATATTGTTGGCGACACCCCTAATCGATTTCGGCTTCCCGAGCAGTGTTCAGCTTTTACTGCGCAGCTTTACGCTGTTCTCTAGGCTGTCCAATAAATCCGTCGCCATCAGCGGATAAGTATATTGTATGTTCAGATTCGCTCAGCTCTCTCCTCAGTCTCCAAGCTCTCTACCCTGTCCACCCTCTGGTCCACCGGATTCAGGACTGCCTCCACTCGCTCCACTTGGGGGGCGTCTCTGTGGCGTTCCTCTGGATCCCAGGACACGATGGTATCCGTGGAAACGAGACGGCCGATATAGCGGCCAAGGCTGCAGTCTCTCTTCTTCCACCTGCTGTTTGCATGTTTCACTTCGCCCATCTACAGAATGTTATATGTAGTCGTGTTGCTCTTTTATGGGACGCACATTGATTTACACTTCCCAGTAATAAATTGCGGGACGTGAAAGCTCTTCCCTGTGCTTGGATCTCTTCCTCCCGAACTCGTCGTCGGGAGGAGGTACTTAAACCAGACTCCGGATACGGCACTGTCTTTTTAGCCATCGACATCTTTTAAGTGGCGATCCTCCCCCGCTTTGTCCCAATTGCTCTCAACTGTGGACGGTGAGACACCTTTTACTTGAATGCCCCTATTTTACTCCGTTACGCGCCCGTCTACAGCTGTCGCCTGATATATCTTCCATTTTAGCAGATGACACACGCTCAGGCAATCGCGTTTTTTAACCTTCCCCTCTGTTTTTTAGTTACCACACTTTTTTGAGTTTCGCTCTCATTGCTGCTGATTTCCAATTTGGTTTTTTTCCCTTTTACTAGGCTACAGACCGGGAGCTAATGACTGTAGCAGTTTTGCGCCCTAAAACCATAACAAACAAAAACTGACACCAAATATGACTGCGATTTGGCTCAATGCCACCATGGACGTGACACACGATGGGAATGTCGTCACAACCCCCTGCTAACCACAATGCATCCTTGTGTTGACGCCACAGCAGGAGGACAGAATGACGACACTCAGCGTTGAAAGCACGCAGTTTTCTGATGAGTGGTGGAGGAAAACATTTCAGATACACCGTCGATTAAGACAAACGTGGAAAAGGCCTCAGGCAGTAGCATAAAGAGCGTCAATGAAGCCACTTCTTTTATATGGGCGTTGATTCCTGCGTATTTCACGGTCGAAAACGACAGTTCGTTGTGTGATGAGCAACAGGACGACGGTCTTGACAGTACTGGACGCTGGTGATACTCCTAGACGTTTCAACCACTCTCTAAGGACATGTCTCCAAGGACTTTGTGGGGCTGCATTCCCACTGAACGTGATTGCAATTTTTGATCTCGTATAAAGGTTGGAGCCACTAGGAACCGTTTAAAATTATTCGGGAAGTTTGAACGTTATCCGAAACAGGCAAAAATGTGCTCATTTCACTCATGGATGTGGCATGACCACGGACGGATGCATCATTGACAGATGTATAAATACAATAGCAAAGGGTGGGTCTAAGAGTACATCCCCGCCACTCCCCCACCGCCACCCCAGGTTTGACAATGTCCTTCGTGGCATGCACCCAACATGCGCGTGAATCAGCCCCAGATCCCTGCAGGGAGGTAAGTGGCATTGCAAGGGTGTAAATTAGTTGGCTGCCTGCAGGCGCCTTGGGCTACTTTCTCTGTGACGGCACATTTCAAAAATTATCAATGAATGTGTGAGAGTCCCCTGAAAAGATTGGTAAACTATATGGTCTTAGAGGAACCCTTTACCATTGTATTCAAGCATGTGTTAGTGTTAGACCCCACTGTGACCACGCCATAGGAGAGGGTGAAACAGGAAGGCTGAAAAAGCATTACCACACTTCGCTGCTTCGGATCAGGTTGAAATTACGTCAAATGATTTTGAAGAGTTCTTATTGGTTCCAACTTGTGCACGATAGCAAAAATACATCACAGACATTTTGCTTCAGCACATATGTCAGACAGTAAATCCTCAAGCACGTATACATGTCATTGTAAGGATAAGTCCTTTCTCTGTATAAATGCAGTAACACCATACGAGTGTGGAGCTCTGTGCATTGTGAAATAGTGTACATTATGTGAATTGTTACTAATGTTAACATTCGTCACATAAATTGTCACAAATTAATGTTCTAACATGCTGTTTACATGCGAACTAATGTCGTTGGCGCGAAAATACATTCACAAGTCAGAATATCTGTGCATGTATCACAGAGAGTATATTTGGGCGACAACAATTATGAGCTTCATATCATACCATCTTTTTACACCTATGGACAACATACAGCAGTGTAGGTGGCGATATAGGTGAAGGGAGCTATGATAGGAAAATTTATCTATCAGAGAGTAGCGAAAAATTATTTATGTTATCTCTTTAAAAGGTCTCACACTCATACAGAAACATGGCAACAGAAATCTTACGTATTACTTCGTTTGTCTTTACATTACCATTACCC
Organism: Schistocerca americana; assembly: GCF_021461395.2. NCBI lineage: Eukaryota > Metazoa > Arthropoda > Insecta > Orthoptera > Acrididae > Schistocerca > Schistocerca americana. The sequence continues at coordinate 1,095,137,657 of NC_060119.1, read as the reverse complement.
TTGAACGCCGCAGTTCCAGGAGACACTTATCCCTAGCGGTCTACAACCACTCACCTCTTCATGTTTAAAAATGTTTAGTCTGATGTGGCTAAAGAGCGGCAAATTGTATCCATTGATAGCTCACACCCCTGTCCATGTGGGGAACGAGGTATGAAATAACAATAAAGAAAAAAATTCAAATTTAAACTGATGAACAATACAGAGGACACAAAATTCCCGTCAATCATACAACCAAAAATTGGACCACAACAAATTTGAGCAATTCGTCACAAGACGCTACCTCCTAAATATGTATTTTCCAAATTTGTTACGCTGCCCTGTTGGCTGTATCATTGGCGAGTGTTTTGTGCCTTCTTTCTTTTTTCACGAGGTGCAAAGTATATACAAACAAAGTAATACGTAACATTTCTGTTGCCATGTTATGTATGAGTATCCACGTCAGTGTGACAAGTCCGTCGGAGCAGAACTCACATATCAATATAAACCGGAAGGCGGATCTAGGTACTTTCCGCGCGTGTGCACCATATCATCAGAACTCATGCAGCACTTATCGAAAGCTATGAGCAGTGGGATAATGGATGGGGTGCCACTTGCGCGTGACAGGTTGAGAATTTAGGGGGACAGGAAGCGTGTCCAGATGGCCGAGTCGGTGAAATTTACAGGTATAAAGAAGAGGAGCGAGTCACGGTCGGACATAATTTTTTAACGTTTACCAGTGAGTTATTTTGTTTCCTATAGGTGGCTGAATTCGATTTCTCGTAATATTGTACTCCTTACGGCAGCTGTATGAAATGGATGTCAGTGTCTCAGAATGTTGTAAGTGGATGCTCTGATGTAGAGCATCTCGTTGTTATGTTGTATGGCCTCTCCTTAGTTGTCTCCCGGCCATGTAGGGTTGCAGGTCTTAAGCATATAATTCTTGAGGGTAGTTTTGTTCTGTCGTTGAAACTACAAAAATGCGTGATTTTTTTCGCCAGACGTGGACGCTTTATTGAAGCAAAGCATTATCAGTGGCCTGTAATTATTTAGATTTTGATTTTCTTTTTGATCGAAAAACAGTATGTTAAGAATAGGATGATTTGTACTTACGGTGATTTTGGGTTGATTTCTCGCTTACAGAGGGAAATGCTGTCTACTAGCACATGGTTGTTTTTCTGCGTTAGACACTGATAATTTTGGTAAATTTTTAGTTGTTCTGCAGCACTATGCATTTATTATGTTTTTCACAACACATTTTTATGTGCACGAGCGTACTGTGTTTATTGTTGTACTTCTAAGTATGTGTTGTGGTTTATGTTTTGTAGTGTTGCCAGCATAACCTTTCCACTGCTTTGCATTTGGCTTACAACTTTTCTTAATTACCAGACTATTGAATGTGTGTAATTTTATGTAATTATGTTTCAGTGTATTTATGTACTGTGTAAGAGTAGGGAAGGAATATCTATCGAGGGTTTTCTGTGTAGGAGAGGGAGAACCCATGATGAGTGGTTAAAAAAAAATGGCTCTGAGCACTATGGGACTGAACTGCTGAGGTCATTAGTCCCCTAGAACTTAGAACTAGTTAAACCTAACTAACCTAAGGACATCACAAACATCCATGCCCGAGGCAGGATTCGAACCTGCGACCGTAGCGGTCTTGCGGTTCCAGACTGCAGCGCCTTTAACCGCACGGCCACTTCGGCCGGCTGACGAGTGGTCATAAGTGTATAGCAGTGTGATGGAATGCGAGCTGGAGGAGAAGGTGAGGAGCGAGAAGTGAAATGAAATGGGTGGTGGTCGGGGGGCGGGGGGGGGGGGGGGAGGATTAGTCTAAAGGGCTGGCGGCCGCCGTACCGCGCCCTTACTGAAGATATCCTATTGAGACTCATAATATACTTATTTGTATAGGTTGTCAATTAATAACAAGATCGGTACATATGTGGCTCTAAGTGCGGCCCACAGTCTCATTATTGGCTACCAGAGCCCTAGTTTGTTGCTCTACAGTATACGTTTAATGTTTCATTGGAGTACTTAGATATCGTTTGGCATGCGACGTCTCGTGGTTAAATTTTTTTTTTTATTGTACTTAACATGTGCATTTCACATGAGAGAGTGTAATTTACTTGCACTGATTGGAGGTGTGAACATTTTTGACCAATTTATAAATACTTACATTTCAGCAAGAACTTCGTTCCAGCTGCTACTTGATTTTTCTTTGTCTTATATCCTAGCTTGTTCTATTTATGACTTTTGTATCGTCCTTTATTGCCGCGGTATTCTGAAAATAATATATCGAAACGCATCACAATATATAAATTTGTTTGCGACCATGACGTCTCCAAGAAGCTATTACATGTCTTAAATGTCTGACAGGGGGTTTCTACTCACGAACAGCTTTTGTGGGAAAAACGTACACTTAAATATTTCCATGCGACCTCTGAGTTCTCTTATTTTGTTACGATGATCAATTATCCCTACGTACATGAGAGTCAACGGAATGTCTTAGCATTTAAAGAAATAAGCAGGAGATGAAAATTTCGTGAGAATATCTTATAGCAACTAAGAAAAAGACCTTTAATGACTACCACCACAATTCACGCGGCATATCTGTGACACTCTTTCCCCTTTTCCCCTGTTACTACACAACTTTCACCTTTCTCTATGGTCTCAGTCAATTATCTTTGGTAACGACCCGATAACGAACAGCAGTATTCTATTATAGAACGGACAAGCTTAGTGCAGGCAGTTTCTTTAGAGAGTTTGTTGCATCTCTGGTTCGCCTGCCCCGAAACATGACCTATGTGGTCGTTCCAATTTAGGTTTTTCGTAATTGTATTACCTAGGGAATACAGTTGCGAAGAGCTAGATATTTTTTTCAACTGACAGCTTTAGATTTGTGACATTTATCGTATAACCGAAATTTAGCAGATTCCTTTCAGTACTCTTCTAGATGGCTTCACAATTTTCAATATTTAGAGTCATTTGCCTCTATTGACACCATACTGATTCTTTTCTAACTCATTTTATAATTGGTTTTGGTCTTATGATTACCTTAGAAACAAATTAAGAGAGCTGCTCAGATTGTCTCCTAAACTATTTAAATAAATTAGTAACAGCAGAGAGTCAATAACATTTTCTCGGACTACGCCAGATATCACTTCCGTTTTACTCGATGACTTTCCGCCAATTAATACGAACTGTGTCATTTCTAACATGAAATGGCGAAGGAAATTCCGGAGCAGGGATGATAATCCCTAGGTAAGTAGTCTGATTAGAAGACGCTTGTGAGGAGCAGTATCAAAAACTACCTGGAAATTTTGAAATATTGGGTCGGTTTGATATACCCTGCAAAAGTATTCATTACTTAGAGCGAATAAAGAACTACTTGCGTTTCAAAAGAACTGTATTTTATGAATCCATGCGATGTATCACAGTTTGCTTCAAGTTAGATCATAATGTTCGAACATAGTATATTATTCAGACTCCTACTGCTAATTTACGACTATGTACGGGTCTATAATTCACTGGATAACTATTGTTTCCCTTCTTGAGAACTGGTGTCCTTTGTACAACTTCCCAGTCCTTTGGTACGAATCATTTATCGAGCGAGCAGTTGTATGTGACTGGTAAGTATGGGCCTATTACATCAGCATATTCCGAAATACCCTGTTTGGTACACAGTCATGAGCGGGAGACTGGCCTTTATTAAGTGATATAAGCTGTTCCGCTATGATGAGGATATCTGCTTCTAAGTTACTCATTGCCGATTGCTCTTGATCTGTATTTGAGAACATTAACTTCGTCTTCTTCGGAGAAAGTACAGGGTGATTATAATTGAAATTAAACTTCAAACCACTGTAGAAATAACGTCACTGGTTAGATGGCGTCAAATTGTGACGGAATATTATCGGAGAAGGAGGAAAACGTATGGCAGAAGGAAAATAAACAGTTAAAAAATGTAGCAATAGATGGAGCTGTAAGCATCATAATTTAATAGTGGTCGGCTACAGATGACAGATGAATCATGCAACAATGCCTAAGGCGTACGTTTGACGCTAAGCAAACTGTGCTACTCAGTGTGCATGGGGTACAGGTGTGCTACTGTTACTTACGTAACACCATCTACCACGCCAAGGTCATATCACATCGGTTGGGAAAAATCTGTTTTTAATTGTCCTGAGCCCAACATCAACATAAAAAGCATCAACCACATCGGTTTTTGACTGTCCTGAGGCCAAAACCCGCATAAAAATCATCAATCAAAATCAAATCGAATTATTAATTTCCGTGTGACGAGCAAACATGTTCAATATGCTGTCCACCGTTTTCTGCAACAAGCTGAAATCGAGTAACAGTATGTTCCACAACTGTTTCCGGGGTCACGTTCAGAATGTGTTGCGTAATGCGTGCCTTCAATTCAACTAAGTTTGCAATCGGAACATTGAACACAATGTTTTTCAGATAGCCCCACAGCCAGAAGTCTCACGGATCAAGGCCAGGTGATCGGGACGGCCAGGCTGTAGGGAAATGGCGGCTGATAATTCAGCAGTTACTTAACTGGACTTTCAATGTGCGGAGGTGCCCCATCTTGCATAAAAATTATCCCATCCACATATTCACGGTGTTGGAAAGCTGGAATGACGTCGTTGCGCAAAGGACTCTCTTAGCGCATACCAGTGACGGTACAGGTAACAGGACCGGAAGCACCGGTCTCTTCGAAAAAATATGGCCCTATGTTAAATTATGCCGTAAATCCGCACCACACACTGACCTCTTCAGGATGAAGTGCTACTGGTAGATCTGCTTCTGGATTTTCCTTTGCCAATACTCGACAATTTGTGTATTGACATATTCTGTCAGGTGGAAATGGGCTTCATCGGTAAACAAAATCGTGCACCATTGATCATTGTCCATTTCCACGCGAGCAAGAAATTCTGAAGCAGAGATGTCTCTTGCTGGAAGGTCAACAGGAAGCAACTCGTGCACATGGGTAATTTTGAATGGATAGCAAAGAAGGATGTTTCGTAGAATTTTACGCACCGTGCTCACGGATATTTCCAATGTTTGAGCAATTCTCTGTGCACTACACGTTTGCACACAACTACTCGTCTGCTCCTGCACTGCTGTGGCCACTTCTTCCACTGAAGTCGAATCAAGTCGTGTCCTCCCTCTTCCAGGTTGCACACCAAATGAACCCGTATTTTCGAATTTCCGAATCATTTTCTCCAGACCCACGGCAGTCATCGGACCAACGCCTTTTTTAAAACCCTTCAGTGTCCGGAACTTCTGTAGAGCAACGTTTACACCGCCATCATTCTTGTAGCACAGCTTTACAAGCAGAGCGCAATCCTGCATTGAGACAGTCATGGCGAACGTGTCAGACGCGAAGGGAGGTAAAGCCGTGTACCCGGCGTGTTTATAGCAACTTAAATGGGTCGTGCTCATGACAGGTGGTATCATTTAATTATTATGACACATACAACACCATCTGTTGATCAGTTTTCACACTATTTTTTTTCTTCTGCCATGCGCTTTTCCCATTCTCCGATAATATTCCGCTCCAATTTGATGTCATTCTCATCAGTGGTGTTATTTCTACAGCGTTCTCAAAGTTTAAATTTAATTATTATCGCCCTGTATTTCAGAAAGCGTACTTAGTAACTCTGCTTCAGTGACACCCTCATCGGTAACATAGCCCATCGCTATACCACAGTGAAGTTGCGGATTTTATTTTATCACCGGTAAGCTTTATATACTGCTAGAATATCTCTGGATTTTCCGTCAGTTTTCGGAAACACAGTTTCGTTACGCAAACTGTTAAATGGACTGAAGTCTGCACAAAATTTCGAGATTCTGCAGAACTTCGCCAATCATGGGGATTTTGCGTTCTTTTAAATTTGGCACTTTTTTCCGTATCTTCTGCAACAGTGTTTTGTATACCATGGGGGACCAGTTCCGTCTATTATTAATATCTATTAAAATCACCCCAAAGAAACTGTCTTCATAGGATGAAATTGGTGTTTATCGTTCCGTTGACAACACTATTATTAGAGGCGGAGGACAGCCTCTGACCGTGCCCTTTCGAAGGAACGACCCTAAGCGATTTCGAAAATCACGGCAAACCTAAATCAAGATGGACGAATGTAGGTTTCAACCGTCGTCCTGAGGCGTGCGAGTCCAGTGTGCTAACCACTACGTTACCTCGCTCGTTATTATAAATAAAACAGTCTTGATTACGTGTACGTTTTAGGGGCCTATATGCTTCGTTTTGTGAGCGGTTTTGGTCTTTTATCGATCCATTTCTTTACTCCTTTTTATCAGCAGGATGCGGTGACGTGGAGGTGTGTGGAACACTGAAGAGCCTTTTAATATAATTTTATCTCTAGCTGTTTCTCCGAAGGACAATGTTCCAAAAATTTCTCTAATTATTATTAATTTTTTTGTATAAATCTCCCGGTATCTGTCGACATTATTTCGTCTAATTCAAGCCACATCAGGTCTACGCTCTGAAGGAATGGAGACTGTCTCTAAGGAAGTGATCACGCAAATTTTTACCTGCTCCTCTGTTTTAAATAGATACACTTTCCGCTTATTTTTCTGCGGTGTGGGTGTCTCGGTACACTGATCTTTTGATCACTAACCACCAGGAGAGTGGCGAGTTACTTTATATCTTGCATAATTTCATAGTTTAGTTCTTAAATTCCTTGAGTGTTTGTGTATTTAAGAGAGATAGTATCGCGTTTTAGTAACTCTGTAGTGCCGCTGCCGCTTGTCTAGAACAACCAGTGACCGTTGTAGATAACTGAATTAGGTGCCAGGCTCCAATCATGAACCAACAGGAGAGTAGAGAGTTATTTATTTAGCTGTTTTCCTTTGTGCTTTTGTAGTTTAGTTAGTTGAATAACCAACGTTCCAGTCTTCTATTAGTCCATCTCACCTCCACCCCAGCTCTCAGTCCAACTCGTCCACACCTCCACACTTATTACAGCGATTCCTGCCACTCCTTATGTCCATCACCTCCTTCCGTCTCTCCATCTGCTCCTCCCTTCTCTGTGCATCTGCTGCTTCCCCCTCTGCCCATCTCCTTCTTCCTCCCTCTCTTAGTCCTTCTTCTCTCCTTTCTGTGCCCATCTTCTCCTCTCTCCTCTGGACCACTCCCTCTCTCTATGCATTTCCTCCTGCCCCTTTCTATGTCCATCTTCTGCTCCCCCCTCCTCTCTCTCTATGTTATCACGCTCATCCTAATAGGGGGCCGGTGGTTCTTATCCCCGCAGTATTTCTTTGTAGATCATAACGAATATGTGTACCAAATTTGGTTGAAATCATTGTAGGGGTTTAGGATGAGTCACTTCAATCGTGGCTTTGCCCGTGTACACACATCTCAAATATATTTCATATGCATTTAAAGTATTTCACTCATATTTGTACACGTATTTCGCCTGAATTTCTAGTGAATTTCACCCCGCTGTTTGATTTCCGCGCGGCTCCATGCTTATGACATACCTGCTGAACTATGTGTTCTAGAATGATATAATTTTGCAGGCACATCCAGTGGTAAATGCGACTTCTGCCGTGTTGTGAATAGAGTTATAGGTAATGTAATAATTTAAACGTCATGCATGATCTGATATTTTTTCATGCATCTCGTTGTTTATAACGTCATATCACCTGAACTATGTGTCGTATAAAGATATAATTTGGCTGAATATACGTAGCAGTAAAGAAGTAATAAATTGAATGTCATTCTTCATCCGGCAGATTTACTGCATCGGCAGCGAAAATTTAGTAATCGACAGACTTTCTTCTCTCGTTACTTTATGGGGATCGTCAGTGAGAAGAAGTTTGCTAAAGGTTTGAAACTATAAGTTCACTGGAAGTCATAAAGTGATCTTACTCCTACCCCCTTTGATATATGATTCTTACCCCCCTCCCCCAACCATCCATGATTATCGCCGGACATTAAGTGATATGGGTACATCTTTTGAGTGGAAATTGGTCCAATGATTTAGTGGGAGATGTGGAACGTAACTATTACATATACACGTACATCCGGTTTAATTAAAATGCGTGGACTCTTAAATCATTATTAACAGTATGACATTGCGATCCTGAGTAAAAGTAAAGAAGAATTACAAGATCTGCTGAATGGAATGAACAGTCCAATGAGTACAGAATAGGCACTGAGAGTAAATCGAAGACAGACTAAGGTACTGAGAAGATGCAAGAAATGGGAACAGGAGAAACGTAAGAACAGGATTAATGACCACGTAGCAGATGAGGGCTGCTACGTAGGCAGCAAAATAACTTATGACGGTTGGATGAAGGAGGGCATCAAAAGCCGCCTAGCATTAGCAAAAAGGTCATTCCTGGCCAAGGGAAGTCTACTAGTATCAAACTCTCCTCACGAACAGACCATGAAGAGATCCAACGGTACTGACCGGCCGCCGTGTCATCCTCAGTTCATAGGCGTCACTGTATGCGGATATGGAGGGGCATGTGGTCAGCACACCGCTCTCCCAGCCGTATGTCAGTTTACGAGACCGGAGCCGCTACTTCTCAATCAAGTAGCTCCTCAGTTTGCCTCACGAGGGCTGAGTGCACCCCGCTTGCCAACAGCGCTCGTCAGACTGGATCGTCACCCACCCAAGTGCTAGCCCAGCCCGCCAACGCTTAACTTCGGTAATCTGACGGGAACCGGTGTTACCACATGCGGCAAGGCCGTTGGCTACTAGTATCAAAAGTAGACCTTAATTACAGGAAGAAATTTCTGAGGATGTACGTTTGGAGCACAGCATTGATGGTAGTGAAACATGGACTGTTGGAAAACCTGAATGGAAGGGAAACAAGGCATTTGAGACGTGGAGCTATAGATGAATGTGGAAAATTAGGTGGACGGATAAGGTGAGGAATGAGGAGGTTCTGCGCAGAGTCGGAAAGGAGAGGAATATATGGAAAATACTGGCAAGAAAAAGCGACAGAATCATAGGACATCTATTAACACATCGGGGAATGACTTGATGGTACTAGAGGGAGGTATAGAGGGCAAAAACTGTAGGGGAAGACAGAGATATGAATACATCCAGCAAGTAATTGAGGACGCATATTGCAAGTGCTACTATGAGATGAAGAGGTTGGCACAGGAGAGGAATTCGTAGCAGGCCACATCAAACCAATCTGATGACTCATAAACGTAAGATGGATAGGGGATGTAGTTGCTGTGTGCAGATGCCGGAGAGGTAGACCGCAGTTCGCAAACAGCTGAAGACGTGTTCGTTGCTGTCATATGGCTGTGACTGGTGCCTCAGGGTGTACCGGTGGTGGAGGAAGTGGGGCAGTCAGAGCAGGTGGGTGGCGGCTACTAACGCTTTCGCTTCGCTCGAAGCGGGGGAGTCAATCTCGGGACTGGCTGTCAGGCTTCGCTCATTCACCCTGTGACTGGATAGGTGGTCGCATCTTCGGTAGGGTCCGAACAGGTGCACGGGATGTTGCGGCATTGCTAGTTAACTGGAGCTCCAGTGTTAGAGGCATTATGGAGCTCCTTAGGGAGATAGTGTCCAGGTGTGGAAAGACGTCCACTGTGTACACGTTGCTTCCGCCGAGGGGAAGAGAGATTCATCCGAATATGGGAAGGCCCTATCCGTTGCTGTCGAGGATGTACTCATCCTCAAGTTTTGGCCCACGCCGATACCATTGACGCCCGTTGCTATGATTGTAAGACCATTCTCAGTCGGTACGGATGGCTCGCGGAAATGGAGAGGGGCAGGGCTGAGCGTTCCACATCTCATTAAATATTTCGGACATACACTACTGGCCATTAAAATTTCTACACCAAGAAGAAATGCAGATGGTAAACGGGTCTTCATTGGACAAACATATTATACTAGAACTGACATGTGATTACATCTTCACGCAATTTGGGGGCATAGATACTGACAAATCAGTACCCAGAACAACCACCTCTGGCCTTAATAACGGCCTTTATACGTCTGGGCATTGAGTCAAACAGAGCTTGGATGGCGTGTACGGGTACAACTGCCCATGCAGCTTCAACACGATACCATAGTTCATCAAGACTAGTGACTGGCGTATTGTGACGTGGCAGTTGCTCGGCCACCATTGACCAGACGTTTTCAATTGGTGAGAGATCTGAAGAATATCTTCTGTATGCAGAAAGACCCATACAGGACCTGCAACATGCGGTCGTGCATTATCCTGCTGAAATGTAGGGTTTCGCAGGGATCGAATGAAGGGTAGAGGAAATGGTCATAACACATCTGAAATGTAACGTTCACTGTTCAAAGTGCCGTCAATGCGAACAAGAGGTGACCGAGACGTTTAACCAATGGCATCACATACCATCACGCCGGGTGATAGGCCAGCATGGCGATGACAAATACACTCTTCCAATGTGCGTTCAGTGATGTCGCCAAACACGGATGCGACCATCATGATGCTATAAACATAACATGGATTCATCCGAAAAAATGACGTTTTGCTATTCGTGCACCCAGGTTAGTCGTTGAGTGTACATCGCAGGCGCTCCTGTCTGTGATGCAGCGTCAAGGGTAACCGCAGCCATGGTCTCCGAGCTGATAGTCCATGCTGCTGCAAACGTCGTCGAACTGTTCGTGCAGATGGTTGTTGTCTTGCAAACGTCCCCATCTGTTGACTCAGGGATCGAGACGTGGCTGCACGATCCGATACAGCCATGCGGATAAGATGCCTGTCATCTCGACTGCTAGTGATACGAGGCCGTTGGGATCCAGCACGGCGTAACGTATTACCCTCCTCAACCCACCGATTCCATATTCTGGTAACAGTCATTGGATCTCGACCAACGCGAGCAGCAATGTCGCGATACAATAAACCGCAACCGCGATAGGCTACAATCCGACCTTTATCAAAGTCGGAAACGTGATGCTACACATTTCTCCTCCTTACACGAGGCATCACAACAACGTTTCACCAGGCAACGCCGGTCAACTGCTGTTTGTGTATGAGAAATCGGTTGGAAACCTTCCTCATGTCAGCACGTTGTAGGTATCGCCACCGGCGCCAGTCTTGTGTGAATGCTCTGTAAAGCTAGTCATTTGCATATCACAGCATCTTCTTCCTGTCGGTTAAATTTCACTTCTGTGACACGTCATTTTCGTGGTGTAGCAATTTCAATGGCCAGAAGTGTACTTCCCTCTCATCCAGCTCTCGGTTCCGAGCATAATGTGATCGTGACAGCTGTTGGGTGGACAGTAAACGTGGGAAATTCGTTACGAATCCTTTGGCAGTTTACAGTCAGAATTCGGATATTCGAAGAGTGTTCACTGTCTACGCAATCTGTTTTCGCTCTCCGAGTAGAGACTAGCGAGCATTCATCAGAGGACTTCAAGCAATCGGCTAGCCTAAAAAAAAAAAAAAAAAAAAAAAAAAATATATATATATATATATATATATATATATATATATATATATATATATATATAAAATTATCTGTGTAATTTGATTAGGAGCAGAGTAGAGAATCTCAGTCATAGATCGTGTTGATTCTTTGCCCATCTTGGCAGCGGATTTCAAGACCTTCATTATGGGGTTAAGAACTGTGGGACTCAACTTGTAAGGAGCCTCTTACGTGGGGAAGACATTTTTACCAGTTTTAATAAATTATTGTCTCTTATTAATGTATTCGCGACAGTTAGGAAGTGCTGTAGTCCGTAGCTGGCCATGAGTCGAAGAGTATTTCCCACGCTGGCTGGCTAGGTGACGAAGCGACCATATGTCGCGCGTAGTGGTGTGGGGCTCGGCGCTGGACCGTAGCAACAAGCGTCAGCCTGGGAAATATACATGACGGGAAGTACCGCCATCTTGGCGCCAAAGTCACCGATTTATTTTATCTATATTTAATAATTAAAGACATTTATGACAACATGTATACTAGGAGGAGCCTCTGGGTGGTTATCATAATTTTGCCTCGTTAAAATTCACACTCGTTCATTAAAAAATGCATATCTTAGTAATTTCGAACTTGATCGGAAATCCACGAACTGTGCCGAAACTAGTAAGAGATACGGACTGCGCGCCAAAGTCGGTAGTCGGCGTTAAGAGCTCTTCCTGCCTTGTTCGATGGTAGCCATGCTCTCGGTTACGAATAGTTAGTGACATGAATGTTTCATTATTGATCTAATAGAAATAAAAGTGATATTACGGCATTCTGAATGTTAATTTCGAGTAAACAGATACCCCAAAGTTGATCGAAAGCAATTTCAGATAAGTACCTTCCACCGACAGAGACATACAATGCGCCAATGAAGAATCTGCACGAGACGACATTCACGAGAGCTGCACCGCGCACAGGTAGGGGGAAATCCGACGACACGACCCACCAAGGCGGATCAAGTAAAGTCCGACTTACACACGCAAATTACGGGTGGAAATGCTGACCAGTCATACTGTAAGTCACATATGCCACCCTCTACGGACTCGCGGATAAGCTGAGTAATAACAGTATCAGTTTAGAAGCGAGGGGATCTTGCAACCTTGATAGGTAGAGGTGCACAACACAGAAGAAGTTACTTGGGTAGCAGAGTACTAGTGGAGTGCACAAGGGGGTTTTGAGGCTAGCGGATAGTTTGAGGTCGCGTGAAGAATGCTCGCTAATCTGTACTCAGAGAGTGAAATCAGACTGCGTTGACAAAAAACACTCTTCGAATATAAAAATTCTGACAATAAACTGCCGAAGGATTCGTAACAAGTTGCCCACATTTACCGCCCACCCAACAGTCGTCACGATCACATTATGCTCGTAACCTAGAGTTGGGCGACATCGAAGTAGCTCCGTAATATTAAACAAGCAGTGGAATGCTTATCGATAAGAGAGGATAGGCGTCATTGGTAGGGGAGTGTTCATTGCAGTCAACAAAAGTATTGTGTCTTTCGAGGTCAAAATCGAGTCTGACAGTAAAGTTTCCCTGGCGCGAGTAATCGGCCAACGTGAAGTTACTCATCAGATTTCTGCTGACCACATGATTCCGCCGCAACGGATGTACTATCTTTCAAAGAAAGTCTACGCTTACTAACGGCAATGTACCCAGATCATACAACATTTGTCGGAGGTGACTTAAGCATACCGAGTATAGAAAGGGGCGTCTATCGATTCATTGTAGATGGAGAGGACAGACAGTTTCGAAAAATAGTTCTTGACTGTTTTTTCGGAAGCTGTCTTGAGCAGTCATTTGACAACCCATAAGCAGTGGGAACAATTTAGGTCTTGTAACTACAAACTGGCTTGACCTGGTTGAGCCGGCCAGAGTGGCCGAGCGGTTCTAGGCGCTTCAGTCTGGAACCGCGCGACCGCTGCGGTCGCCATTTCGAATCCAGCCTCGGGCATGGATGTGTGTGATGTCCTTAGGTTAGATAGGTTTCAGTAGTTCTATGTTGTAGGGGACTGTTGACCTCAGAAGTGAAGTCCCATAGTGCTCAGAGCCATTTGACCTGGTTCATAGTTCCTGTATAGAGACCGGGAAAAGTGATCATGACGCATAATACAGACTACTGTTACTACAATAGAATCCTTCAAAAAGGCTAGTAGAGCTTTTATGCTAGCTAGAGCAGATTGAAGATGTTACCATGCGTCATAGACAGTGAATGAGCACCATTTATTTCCAATATGATGGACATAGAAGAACCATGGACCTAGTTTAAACTCTAAAAATCGTGCTCTGGGGAAATATGTAGTAAATAATTGGATTAAGGACGGAAAGGACCCTCTGAATTTCGGGTCTCCACCAGATCTGATTAAAGGAAGATGTCGAAGAAGTTCAGTAGCTTTCTGGCAGATTTAATAATACACTCCTGGAAATTGAAATAAGAACACCGTGAATTCATTGTCCCAGGAAGGGGAAACTTTATTGACACATTCCTGGGGTCAGATACATCACATGATCACACTGACAGAACCACAGGCACATAGACACAGGCAACAGAGCATACACAATGTCGGCACTAGTACAGTATATATCCACCTTTCGCTGCAATGCAGGCTGCTATTCTCCCATGGAGACGATCGTAGAGATGCTGGATGTAGTCCTGTGGAACGGCTTGCCATGCCATTTCCACCTGGCGCCTCAGTTGGACCAGCGTTCGTGCTGGACGTGCAGACCGCGTGAGACGACGCTTCATCCAGTCCCAAACATGCTCAATGGGGGACAGATCCGGAGATCTTGCTGGCCAGGGTAGTTGACTTACACCTTCTAGAGCACGTTGGGTGGCACGGGAGACATGCGGACGTGCATTGTCCTGTTGGAACAGCAAGTTCCCTTGCCGGTCTAGGAATGGTAGAACGATGGGTTCGATGACGGTTTGGATGTACCGTGCACTATTCAGTGTCCCCTCGAAGATCACCAGTGGTGTACGGCCAGTGTAGGAGATCGCTCCCCACACCATGATGCCGGGTGTTGGCCCTGTGTGCCTCGGTCGTATGCAGTCCTGATTGTGGCGCTCACCTGCACGGCGCCAAACACGCATACGACCATCATTGGCACCAAGGCAGAAGCGACTCTCATCGCTGAAGACGACACGTCTCCATTCGTCCCTCCATTCACGCCTGTCGCGACACCACTGGAGGCGGGCTGCACGATGTTGGGGTGTGAGCGGAAGACGGCCTAACGGTGTGCGGGACCGTAGCCCAGCTTCATGGAGACGGTTGCGAATGGTCCTCGCCGATACCCCAGGAGCAACAGTGTCCCTAATTTGCTGGGAAGTGGCGGTGCGGTCCCCTACGGCACTGCGTAGGATCCTACGGTCTTGGCGTGCGTCCGTGCGTCGCTGCGGTCCGGTCCCAGGTCGACGGGCACGTGCACCTTACGCCGACCACTGGCGACAACATCGATGTACTGTGGAGACCTCACGCCCCACGTGTTGAGCAATTCGGCGGTACGTCCACCCGGCCTCCCGCATGCCGACTATACGCCCTCGCTCAAAGTCCGTCAACTGCCCATACGGTTCACGTCCACGTTGTCGCGGCATGCTACCAGTGTTAAAGACTGCGATGGAGCTCCGTATGCCACGGCAAACTGGCTGACACTGACGGCGACGGTGCACAAATGCTGCGCACAACTAGCGCCATTCGACGGCCAACACCGCGGTTCCTGGTGTGTCCGCTGTGCCGTGCGTGTGATCATTGCTTGTACAGCCCTCTCGCAGTGTCCGGAGCAAGTATGGTGGGTCTGACACACCGGTGTCAATGTGTTCTTTTTTCCATTTCCAGGAGTGTAGTACGTGAATATTACGGAGCACCAAGACAAAAAACGTTTTGCCACGCCGTATAGACATGATAATATATTTTTATTTCGTGTTTCATGCTCAGTGAACTAAAGCGGTAGAAATAGGAGGGAAGACGACGCCCTTTTCGCAGAATAGTACTGACGAAATTTGGAGAACTGGCATTCGAGGCTGGCAGTAGATCGATTCTATTGCCGCCAACGTACACTGCGATGTTTCCACAAACCCATGACGTATAATAGTCGTGTAGGGAGTAAACTGCAAATTTTTTTCGGTGAACTAACGACTGACTAAAAGATCTATAGTAATTTAATGCAGGACAGTGTAAGAATACTCTTCACCACCAATTTGTCTATGACAATATTATGAACTGTTTTATTTTATTATTCCAATCTCAGTACCATGACAAAAGAATATTTCCACTCCAGGTAGAAATGAACATATAACTTTTATTTCTTGTTTCATATACGGAGAGCTTTCTCCTATCATCGCTGTCGATGGAAGTAGGACCATTTTGGGCAATTACTGTAACTGTGCCAGGAACTGCTAACCCTAATGGAAAAACTACTCCTGAGTCCGTTATTGCATATTTGTGGTTTTATTTCATAATTTTTGCTGAATTGATACGTATGTTATATACGAAGATAATTACGGCATTATACTAACTCTTTTGACGTAAAGTCGACTTTAATAGACCATTATGTAGTAGTATTCCCGACGGTCAGTAATCAATTTAGAAAACTTGCATTTTACAATATTTAATTTGGTTCAATGAAATAAAGTAGCCTGTTTATATGTTTGTATATTGGCGGCGCTACAGAATGCATTAATATAAAAAAAAATGGTTCAAATGGCTCTGAGCACTATGGGACTTAACATCTGTGGTCATCAGTCCCCTAGAACTTAGAACTACTTAAACCTAACTAACCTAAGGACATCACACACATCCATGCCCGAGGCAGGATTCGAACCTGCGACCGTAGCAGCCGCGCGGTTCCGGACTGCGCGCCTAGAACCGCTAGACCACCGCGGCCGGCCATTAATATCACTGACAGCGCTCTGCGCTCTCGCTAAGAGACTCTGTGGCTGGTCAGACTCGCAGTTAGAAGTTAATAGCACTGGAAGTGTCATGTGAGCGCGAGCGGACGATTTGCACGTGTGTTCGTCATAAAGATTTAGTATTCGTTGGACATGAATTGTAAAATGATGATTGATGTATCTGCTGATGTTCATAATATGGAATTATTGACGATTATATAATTTTTAGAACTGAATGTCTCATGTTTAAGGTAAAATATGATAAATACATTGTTTGCTCTGCAATAAAATCTTTCCTTTGCTAACCATATGCGCATTAGTAGCTAGAGACTTTCGTAGTTAGAATCTTTTTATTTAGCTGGCTGTATTTGCTGCTTGCTGAATTTGCTGTAGATAGTGTCACGAAGACTCTCTGTGAAGTAAGTGTAGGAAATTGTTCAGGGCCATTCTTTTGTGTTGACTATTTGAGCAGTCAGATTGCGATATCCTTGTATATTGCTGGCTATAAATGAATTGAATAAATTTGAGCTGTATTTGTCAGGGAAAATTCTGCCGGCCATTGTTGAAATGATAAAAACAAATAAAGAGACAGTACGTTCAGTTCCACTCAGCAGTTTAAGAAGGTTCAGTAAGCATTCAGCAATTTAAGTTTCACGTTTTCAGTTATTTCAGTATAAGTAAAACGAGAACAATATGTAAGTTTTATTGGCGCTGCATGACATTTGTCGCGGTACTTGCATTGTCTGCACCATTCACTTTCGTACGTCGCTTTATTTCAGTGGTACTTTACTGTCTCCATCCTCCCTGATCAGCACCTTCCTTCAAAAATTGGGCTCAAACAGGTGCGCAATCTTCTTTGCAAAACTTGGTACTAGTTCGTCAATGAAGATAGCACGCGCATATGATTCTATATTCATTCCTTGCTGCTGTTTCCCCGCCTACCACGTCGCTGTTTTTGTGTGTATTACCAATTACTACTGAATTAAATTAGAATTATATTAACACCTTCAGCTGCTGACGGGCGTTGATATATATCAACGGGGGACAGGTGAATATGTGTGCCCCGACCGGGACTCGAACCCGGGATATGTGTGCATCACCACAGGTCATGGCCAGTATTGCAAAAACTATACCGGCCATGACCTTCTTCTTCTGTGCGGATGCAAATATATTCCCCAAACTCTTACGGGACTTGGTGAGAATGTTTTCCACTAGTAATGAGTGTGTTGGGGTGGGACACTACGAATGTAGTGTGAGGACATACAAGGTGAGAATGTGGATCTCGTGGGAGGCGTGCGCGAGATAGTCCCTGCAGTCACACTGCGCTCTGTGCCCTCGGTGGCTCAGTTGGATAGAGCGTCTGCCATATAAGCAGGAGATCCCGAGTTCGAGTCTCGGTCGGGGCACACATTTTCACTTGTCCCCGTTGATATATATCAAAGCCCGTCAGCAGCTGGAGGTACTAACATAATTCCAATTTCGTTGTAGACTTCTGCAGGTCATCAATGGTGTCCGAAAGAACAGACAGCATATACATATAAATATATAATTACTACTGATGTCGAATAATTCATTTATTCATACCGCTACTCGCTGTCACGATTTTTATTGCAAATACTGTTTACATCCACACTGCCTTTCAGTCCACATTGTGCGAGCTACATCTACATCTACATTTATACTCCGCAAGCCACCCAACGGTGTGTGGCGAAGGGCACTTTACGTGCCACTGTCATTACCTCCATTTCCCGTTCCAGTCGTGTATGGTTCGCGGGAAGAACGACTGCCGTAAAGCCTCCGTTCGCGCTCGAATCTCTCTAATTTTACATTCGTAATCTCCTCGGGAGGTATAAGTAGGGGGAAGCAATATATTCGATACCTCATCCAGAAACGCACCCTCTCGAAACCTGGACAGCAAGCTACACTGCGATGCAGAGGGCCTCTCTTGCAGAGTCTGCCACTTGAGTTTGCTAAACATCTCCGTAACGCTAACACGATTACCAAATAACCCTGTGACGAAACGCGCCGCTCAACTTTGGATCTTCTCTATCTCCTCTGTCAACCCGAACTGGTACGGATCCCACACTGATGAGCAGTACACAAGTATAGGTCGAACGAGTGTTTTGTAAGTCACCTCCTATGTTGATGGACTACATTTTCTAAGGACTCTCCCAATGAATCTCAACCTCTCACCCGCCTTGCCAACAATTGATTTTGTATGATCATTCCACTTTAAATCGTTCCGCACGCATACTCCCAGATATTTTACAGAAGTAACTGCTTCCAGTGTTTGTTCCGCTATCGTTGTCTAATAATTACTGATACCCTGCCAGTAGAGGAAGACCAAGAGATGAATACACTAAGCAGATTCAGAAGGATGTAGGCTGCAGTAGGTACTGGGAGATGAAGAAGCTTGCACAGAATAGAGTAACATGGAGAGCTGCATCAAACCAGTCTCAGGGCTGAAGACCACAACAACAACATCCCTGCCAGTTAGAATTGCCTTCTGCAGTTTCTCGGTCATCGTACACGACTGTTATTTCTTTTTTGTTTGAGTTACTCCACTACTTATTTACTGTCTCTTACTCTCTGGGCACCAGCGTGAACTGTTTGATCTCTTACGGCTTTTTCTTTTTCTAGTTATTCCTCTCTGTTCAATGGTTTCCGATGAGTTCCTGACGTGCACTCGGTTCACGAAAAATGTGACTTCATTCCCAGGCCTGTTTCCTTCGTAACAGTTCATACTTCACTACAGTAATCGAACTTCTTTTCCATATTCGCCTTCCTCAGTTTTGCCTCTCTGTCTGCCTCTTCTCTGGTACACTTTTTTGTCTTTCTCAGTTCTATATTTCTCGTTCTTCGAAAACGAAACTGTCATAAAATTCGGTTCAATGAAAAGATGGTTTTCTCCAGTTGATCTTTACTTGCATTTACGTATCACTTAAAGGTACGTGCAATGTCGCTGATGAAGGGATTAGAATGTATGTAATAAATATTAGGTCTAGGAACACTTAGATACAAATCTTGAACTATAATGATTGATTTCAGCATTTGTCTCAGGAAGATAAAACTTAGTGCCAAATTCCAAAAAAATATGTTTCTTAGAACTAAAGTCCGTATAAACTCATCGGTCTCAATAATTCAGAAACTAACTTCGTCTTTCTCTGGCAGACAACAAATTAATTGGTAAAATTCCTGTGGAAATGGAAATGAGCGTTTGGCGTCATTGGCCGGGAGGCCGCCTTGGTGCAGGTCTTATTACATTTGACGCCACATTGGGCGACCTGCGCCCCATATGGGGATGAAATGATGATGAAGAGATGATGAAGACAACACAACACCAAGACCCTGAGCGGAGAAAAACTCCGACACAGTCGGGAATCGAACCCGGGCCCGTAGGACGGCAATCCGTCACGCTGACCACTTTTATTTTTCTTTCTTTTTTTCATTCTGTTCGATACAGTTCGTTGCGTTTGGTCTAGGCGGACGTCACAAGACATCCGTTCAAGTTGCTCTCCGTTATCGGGGCAGACGGTTAAATTCCTGTAATTTTGATGAGAAAGAGAAAAAAAGTTATTGAGCTACAGTGTCACTTAAAACTCAGTATCAGTGATAAAGCTCTTAGTTCCAGAGGCTTAAGTTAGTACAACCCTAATAATTTATTCAAATAAGAAGGTGAAGTTAATCAAACTCTTGCCCGATTTGTGATAAAAACAGTGTAATTTACGGCATGTGTTTGGTCTCAGTACATTACTTGTATAATTGGTGACTTCAGAAACAGAGAAAACAATTGCAGTACTATTCTCGGTATTGAGAACCAGCCTTGTCATGTAAGTTAATTAATGTCAACGAAATACTTCAAAAAAGCGTAAAATAAATCGTTTGGTGATTCGGCTTTATCCCTTAAACCACAATCAACGTGGTCTGCTTCAGCAAACAGCCTATAAAATAATGCAAAACGAAGGTTGAAACAAGCACTTCATCACGTCTTTTAGCACATTGGTACAGGAACATTTTTAAACACATACATGTCATCCACATTGCTTCACGCCCACTCAAAAGGAAAAACAAAACAGAAACAGGATCTGAAATTATTGCTACAATTGTAAATTCATTGCCTGATGCATCTGTAAGAGGATTACTTAGGTCCCGTGTTTGCGATGGTCATCTATAGACTGATTTGTTTCAGAGGACATTTAGGGCTGAATAATCCTATATTTTTACTCCGAGATTAAAAGTTCGTGACATGATAGCAGTAAAACATTTAATAAGCACTTGTGTAAACTGCGCGAGACTGTAGCCAATGGTAATCCGATTTACAAGCATCAGATGGAGACAGAAAAGGAAGACAAAAGCCTTTATTTGCACTGTTGTATAACAGTGTTATTAAATTTAGTTCTGCGATAGGCAGGTGATCTACGATATTGAAATATTCGTCGCTGAAGTGTATTTTTGTAGCGCATAGAGAAATGTAAGCATTAGTAAACTGTCAATAAACTAACTCGTACTGTAATAAAGGAGAAATGCAGTTTAATTAATTTTGGAATTTCATAACTAGAGTGATGCACGTATTTTGATTTTAATCCCAAATATGTTTCTTTTGACGAGACATCCTTAATCCCTAAAAAATGCAGCACATTTTGATGAAACTTCAGAAATCTTTATTTAGAGTTAATGTGAATGAATTAAGGTGGAAGCTATCAAACACTCTTCTTCAGTTTTCTTCATTAGTACTTAAATGTTTCCTGTATCCATTCTTGCTCAAAAGAACTATTCCGCCTGTACTAATTATCTCGAACTTGAATGGATGTTGACTCAATAACTTCTTTCATTCGTTTCTGATATGAAGAGAGTTCGCGAATTTATTCTCTTCCAAGTCCAAGTTTTCGTTTACAAAGGCTTTATCCGTTACATCAAGTGATTTAGTGAAGTTTAAATTACTTAACACCAAATAAACTGTTTTTGTCTCTTAGAAACGTGTGCTGGAGTCTATGTTTCGGACTGTACTTAATAAAAATATCTTGTAAATCGATGTAAACATTCAGGCTGCTCATACCTCATTCTGCCCAATTGATTTCTACTAGCATTAGGCTGCTAAATATGCTGTTATCGTTCTCCTGGGGAATATGGTGGATAGTGACTTAGGCAGAGGTTCAGGGTTGCTTTCAGGATGAATTCTTTTATTTGTCGTAAGATAAACTACTAGCTTACAGCGATGGTTGGTTCCAGCAGACACTACACCATAGAGCAAGACTTCCCAACAAATACTAGGAACCCGTTATTTGTGTGGTTGTAGTCCAACTGGTCTTCATCTAATGTGGTATTTGGAATGAACATGTAAAAGCATTATTAATCGTCATCCTTTTCAGTATGGAAAACAAGCTAAAAATTCGGCAGGCCCATCTGATATGTCGTCGTTCTTCTAATCTAAAGTGTTCAAATGGCTCTGAGCACTATCGGACTGAGGTCATCAGTCCCCTAGACTTAAAACAACGTAAACCTGACTAACCTAAGGACATCAAACACATCCATGCCCGAGGCAGGATTCGAACCTGCGACCGTAGCAGCAGCGCGGTTCCGGACTTAAGCGCCTAGAACCGCTCGGTCACAGCGGCCTGCTCTTCTAATCTGCCAGGTTGGATTAGAAATGAATAATTTCATTTTTTATACATCTTAAATCGTTTTATGTGTATGCTAGGTATGGTACACGTAATTTGATGGGTAGAAAGGAGTCCGTGTCTATTCGTTGTTAAGACATGGTAACAGGACCTGTAGGTGAAAGATGTAGTGTGACTCGAAATGAGAAACAGAGAGAGACGGCGAGAGAGATGGAGGGAGAGAGAGACAAAATGAGAAACAGTTTGTTGACAAAACATGTAACACTTGCAGAGGTGAACGTACAGTGTGTGTCAGGAAAATTGTATCAATTATGAGAGTGAGTTCCTAGCTCAAAAACGATAATAAAAATCTGATAAAATTATAACTCAGAATTCTATTCTTAAGTGATTAATGTAGGTGTCTATTCACTGCAGCCCGAGATATGACCGAGGAATTAAGTTGTATCGGTTAACAACATTTGTGAATGTATAACCATCCCTATAGTATAACACAAGGTAGGATCTGCATAAGCTGTATATTAGTATTTGGAATGGATTTGCAGATCACTATTTGGGAGATCTATATGTTTTCGCAGTACGACTTATACAGTAGGTGCTGTCCGATAGAAAGTTATTGAGAACACAATCCGACTTGCTTCATTAAATTCCCCTACAAACAGCACGTAGCATATTGTCAATGTGCAGTTGCGCAGCAGGATGATTTTAATGCACAAATTTCAGTTTTTTTAAGTTCTAGCAGGAGGGCTTAGTACAGACAAGGTTAGCTCATGGCTAGTGTTACTACCTTTCTTCAACAAGGCACACCTCCAGTGTAACAGATGTCCGGACAAGGGCGGGCATTGCCACACAAACTCAGAGCGAGGCAGGTAGGAAAGTAAACATTTCCATGCTAAATAACAAGGCACTAAGTGGTAACACTGAATAGCTTTAGCGTCTGACGACCACTGTAAAATCGTAAGCTGAAAGAATAGAGCTTGGCAACCCGGAATAATTACTCAGTTATTACAACGGGCAAGGAATTCTTACGTGTCTAATAAATAAGGGGAAATACGATCATACACCCGCTGCCATCAGATCATAAACGTGGACTGGGCCCTATAAACAACGAAGGTGTCAGAGCTAAAAGACACATTCACTCGTGCTGCAGTTCTGTCCGAATCGCTAGAACAAGAGTGAGAGAACGACAAACTTGAGTTTCAATGAATCCACAAATAGCTGACTGATGACGGTTTGCCTGCTACCCGCCTGCTGATCTCAACACTGAGATGCAGCCAGCTTGATGTGTACCACAGCCGCAGTCTATCGTTGCCGCCTATTGGAACGTCATGGATGAGGAGACTAGTACGTGACCAGCCCTCCCGTACTACCAGTCATTCTAGATGGTCTGCAAGCTGTCATCTCCACATTGAGCGAATGTGGTGCATTCACGCAATGTCCTGGCCAACTTGTGATCACCTGCTGGAGTCGTGGTCGATCCATGCTGGATGGCCAAGGGCTATTCTTCACGGCAACCGACGTCCTCGACCACCATCAGTAGTCTTCACCTGAACACACAACAAGCTGTCGTTGAGAGCACTGAAGTGGAAGCCGTACTGTACCGCCTAATGACTGGGCAGGTGATATCTCCTCATTCCCCTGCCCCCTTCCCCTCTTCCACCCCAGACCGTTGGCGCCAGCGCAGCAAGCAGCCGCGCTTAGACCCGGTCGCCGACCGCCGCTCTGATGACACATAACTTGGTACCCTTTGCACGATAAATGAATATTATTGCAGATAACACTGTATCACTTACACCTCCGGGGCCACTCACCCAGACTCTGTACTAGGCCTCCCGTTCTCGAGCCCAGCTGCCTGGGGTCGCAATAGTGCTTTGGGAATCCATCATATTTCATTTTTAGATATGCAGTGGATGTTTTCCACCATGTACAGGTAGCAGAGACATAGTTATGCACTCCTATTCCCAATCCATTGGATTATATTACCTGTGTGATGGTCCAAAACAACTGGTTCTGCAGAAGACATACCTAATACAAAGACGTTCACACAAAATGCCAAGGAAATCTGCTAAAAACTTGGATGCCATATAGAAGGGTATTAAAGTGTGTGTGGCACTCCATAATAGAACGTGTGTATGCACGTGTACAAGCTATCCCCCCTTTCTATGTGATCTTGTTGACCTTCTCTCCATCTCCTAATGCCCCTCTCCCTATCTCCTCTTCTAGGTCTATTTCCTGCCACCTCTTTGTCCATTTCCACTTCCCCACTCTCTCTGACTTACTGCCTTGCTTATTGTCGTTGCAAATTAGGCACTGCAGTAGTGCTCTAAACATAATCTGATAACCCATAAATTCAAATTTCCTGTTTTCTAATCCTAACAAGGTTACACACACACACACACACACACACACACACATACATACATACATATATATATATATATATATATATATATATATATATATTTATTTATGTAAATGTCGTGTGACTAGGGCCTCCCGTCGGGTAGACCGACCGCTGGGTGCAAGTCTTTCGATTTGACGCCACTTCTGCAACTTGCTTGTCGATGAGGCTGAAATGATGATGATTAAGACAACACAACACCCAGTCCCTGAGCGGGGAGAATCTCCGACCCAGCCGGGAATCGAACCCGGAACCTTAGGATTGACAATGTGCCACGCTGACCACTCAGCTACCGAGGCCGGAATATATATAAGTGAAAGTAATATATATATTGGGTATATATAGGGTAATTATGTTACGTATATCATACACATCAGATATAGTATATAGTCTACGAGTGTCCAAATGTTAATTACAGTATCGTGCAAAGCTGTGAAGTAAATCTGTCAACAATGTTTCGATATTTTTGGTAATAACATTTCTAATTAAGATTTACATATAATATATACTATATACATATATATTAAGTGCTGTCGGGCTGGGCTAGTACTTGGATGGGTGACCATCCGGTCTGCCGAGCGCTGTTGGCAAGCACGGTATACTCAGCCCTTGTGAAGCAAACTGAAGAGCTACTTGATTAAGAAGTGGCGGCTCCGGTCTCGTAAACTGAAATACGCCCAGGAGAGCAGTGTGCTGATCACATGCTCCTCCACATCCGCATCCAGTGACACCTGTGGGCTGAGGATGACACGGCGGAAGGCCGGTACCTTGGTCCTTCCAAGGCCTGCTCGGACGAAGTTTAGTTTAGTTTATACATGTATTGAAAGTAGGTACATGAGAACATAACTATTCAAATGCAGCGTCGTGACAAAATTTCGAAGCAGTCGGTGAAGAACTTCTGGAGATTTAATATTCTGAACAGACGAATATGATGTTTCTGCTGACAACGTGTCCCCTGCATACAGTTAAAATTTCAGAACGCTGCAGAAGGAGAACCACTGCTCAGAATGACGTCAGATTTCAACAGCATATTACTGAGACAGGGGAAACGCCATGAAACAAACAAAAAATTGTAAATTTTATCAATACAATGTAAGTGTCTTAACGTAAATCGGGTCAGCTACAAACGACAGATCAATCACTATTCGACGGCTATGATTTGACTTGCACATTACACCATCCGCACTGTTCAATGTGCATGAGTCCACAAATTCAGCAGTCAACTGTTGTGTTTCTGTTAATGTGGTAAGTACATCCACCACGGTAAGATCGTACCACGTCACCCAGAGAGGTAGCGCAATGGTAGACATGTTATGTTATGTTAACCGGGAACCTAGAAACGACGGAGAGGCTCCGTCCCCGCCGCAGCCCACCACGCGACGACTACCGCAGTCCACTGCACCCCACCGCCGCCCCACACCGAACCCAGGGTTATTGTACGGTGCGGTCGCTGGTAGACCCCCCAGGGAACGTCTCACACCAGACGAGTGTAACCGCTATGTTTGCGTGGTAGAGTAATGGTGGTGTACGCGTACGTGGAGAACTTGTTCGCGCAGCAATCTCCGACATAGTGTAACTGAGGCGGAATAAGGGGAACCAGCCCGCATTTGCCGAGGCAGATGGAAAACCGCCTAAAAACCATCCACAGACTGACCAGCTCACCGGACCTCGACGCAAATCCGCCGGGCCGCCGGGCTCTCCTTCCCGCCTGGAAAGCCGTGCGTTAGACTGCGCGGCCAACCGGGCAGGCCATGGTTGACATACTCGACCCGCGTTCCCGAAAACGACGGTTCAAAACTAGGTATGGCTGTCCTGATTCGGGTTTACTGTGATTTCCCTAAATCGTTCCAACAAATGTCGGGGCGATTCCTTTGGAAGAGCACGGTTGATTTGCTTCCCCATCCTTGAAACAATCCGAACTTATGCTCCGTCTCTAATGACCTCGATTTCGACGGGAAGTTAAACCCAGAACTTCCTTTCGTACTACGTAGAATGGGAAACTCCTATTTTTAAACATCCTGAGACTACAGATAAAATGAAAAGGAAAATGACATCGTTTCTCCTGTGATCGAAACGGCATAAAAGGCAAAAATACAACGGATTTTAATTGTCCTTGCACCAGAAACCGCATAAAAATCAAAATGATTCCTGTTTATAATTACCGTGAGACTAGCGAAAGACAAGTTCAGTATGTTGTCCACCAAATCCTGCCACAAGCTGAAATCGAGAAATAGCTTTTTCCGCAACAGATCTGAGTGTCTCGGGGGTCATGTTCAGAATACGTTGCACTATGTATACCTTCAGTTCAGCTACATTCGTAAATGGAACACTGAACTCAAAGCATTTATGATAACACCACATTGAGAAGCTACACGGGTTAAGATCATGTGGTCTGGATGGCCTGGCTGTAGGGAAATGACGGCTGATAACGGTAGCATTTGCGAAGTGCCTCTGAGCAGCCGCTTCACTAGCTGTGCAATGTGATGAGGAGCACAATCTCCCATAAAAATGATCCTACCCTCACGTCCACACTGTCGAATGGCTGTAATGGCATTGGTGCGCCAAAGAATCACACGGCGTTTGACAGTGACGGTACAGCTAAGAGGATCTGCAGGACTCATCTCCTCGAAAAGATACAGTCCTACGATAAACGATACCGTCGGCCAGCAACACACAGTCACCTATGCAGAATGAAGTGGTACCGGATGATATGCGTGCGGATTTTACGTTTCCTATTGCGTATTGATATGTCTTTGGGGATGGAAATGGGCTTCGTCTGTCCACGGCATGTTCCACGGCCATTCATTGTCTGTTTCCAAGCGAGCAAGAAACTCGAGAGTGAATCTTTGCTGTGCTGGGAGGTCAACATTTTATGCACCCTGCTGACGGGCATCTCCAACATTCAGGTAATTCCCCGTGCACTGCTTATTTGCACACCACCGCTCTACTCTCGACTTACCTCTCTCTCTCCCACATGCCACACTGCGCTTCAAAAGAACCTGTCTTATCGAATTTTATAATCATTCTCTTCAGATCCTCAGCAGCTATCGGACCAATGTCTTTTTTCATACCCTTGAGCGTTCGTAACTTCTGCAGGGTTACTGGCACACAGTCACCGTTCTTGTGAAGTTGCTTTACCAGCAGCGCCCGATCCTTCATAGGCACATGGACACAAACAGAGAAACAGTCGTGTATTGTGCGCCTTTTAATAATATGCTGTTCAAATTTGACGTCTCTCCGTGGAATGGTTCTCTTTCTACAGCGTTTTGTTGTGAAACTGGACCTTTAATTATGGACACGCTGTGTATGTATTTATATACCGTATGGTGCTCCAGTAGGTACGTAAAAACACGCTCTTATTCGAATGCAAAGTTGCGTCATAATTTCAAAGCAATCAGTGAAGTACACTACTGGCGATTAAAACTGCTACACCAAGAAGAAATGCAGATGATAAACGGGTATTCATTGGACAAATATATTATACTAGAACTGACATGTGATTACATTTTCTCGCAATTTGGGTGCATATATCGTGAGGAATCAGCCGAAAAATGACGTTTTGCCATTCGTGCACCCAGGTTCGTCGTTGAGTACACCATCGCAGGCTCTCCTGTCTGTGATGCAGCGTCAAGGGTAACCGCAGCCACGGTCTCCGAGCCGATAGTCGTCGCTGCACGATCCGTTACAGCCATGCGGATAAGATGCCTGTCATCTCGACTGCTAGTGATACGTGGCCATTGGGATCCAGTACGGCGTTCCGTATTACCCTCCTGAACGCACCAATTCCATATTCTGCTAACAGTCATTAGATCTCGACCAACGCGAACAGCAGTGTCGCGATACGATAAACCGCAATCGTGATAGGCTACAATCCGACCTTTATCAAAGTCGGAAACGTGATGGTACGCATTTTTCCTCCTTGCACGGGCATAACAACAACGTTTCACCACGCAACGCCGGTCAACTGCTGTTTGTGTATGAGAAAACGGTTGGAAACTTTCCTCTTGTCAGCACGTTGTAGGTGTCGCCACCGGCGCCAACCTTGTGTGAATGATCTGAAAAGCTAATCATTTGCATATCACGGCATCTTCTTCCTGTCGGTTAAATTTCGCGTCTGTAGCACGATATCTTCGTGGTGTAGCAATTTTAATCGCCGGTAGTGTACTTTCGGAGATATACGATTTTGAACAAACGAACATTTACATTTTTATTTACGTGGAATACCTACTATTTGATGCTCAATTACATAAGCTATACACGTCCACTTTCCGTTGCGCTGATGTACATAAGCGTGTGTGTTCCTTTGATAAATTCATTTACCTACTTGTGGGGAGACACGCATGATATCATATTAGTTCTCAACACGGTAGAGGGTGCTTGTACTTGACACCTCCCAAGATCTGCGTTCTTACCTTTCTGATTAATAATTTATTCCTAATTCTGTCCCTCACATAATGTTTCCCATGTTTATCAGTTTATCATAGTACTTCCTTGTTCTGTTGTGTCTCTCTTAGTGCAAATAGCACATCTGATTTTCTTGGTAATGACAGTGAGGCACTTTGCAAGGGATATTACTATTACATTACTCAGCTCTACCGCTTGTTGAAGGGTATAGTATAGTGTGAAGTTCATGCTACGTTCTTTGCTAGTAGAATAGTGCTTTAATGGTCTGATACATTCTGTGTACAACATCTTTGATTACATGACATGAACAAGACTTACATCTGTTTAGATATTCTTGAACTTTGTCAGTGGAGAATTAAAGGTTTTGTGTGGGAACTTACAGTAATTTGTTTAGGATCCTATTGTACTTGTATGAATATTTAATTATTCTTGAAGGCTTCAATGAAATGATCATTACTGTCACCAGTTAGCTTGTGCGAAGTACATTCTTTCGGTGTAGGTTATACGTTTGACCGAAGAGTAACTCCATGTTGGGGTTTGTACGAATACACAGATGTAATTTACTATTGCAATTACTGGGTGCATTTTCAGTAACTCTTGGTGCTAAAGGCTACACGTAGCGTATACGAGAAAGAGGCAATTAAAAACTTTCCGTTCGAGGGTGTTGCTGCAGCGTGTAGGCACCCCTATGTGACTCCGATGTGTGTATATAAGCACTGACATGCAGGTAAGGACTTAGTGTGATCTTCCAAAGGAAATATTTTTATAGCCCCTTATAATCGACGTATATTTCTTCGAATATGTCAGTTTGATCTGAAACGTTGGGGTCATAGTACTGGATGTACATGATGATTTTTGAGAAATTAATGTTATGAGTAAGAAGTGATTGTGGTTAAACCATTATTTTCCTGGTCCTCTTATGAGGACTGAAGATTTCTTGTATTGTGGAAGCATATACTATTTGTAAAGAACAAATTCTGCCTTTGCAACTGAGATGATTTTGTTTGTCACACAGCGCGTAGGATTTGTGTCTTATCCAGTATGTGAATGAAGTTGTGTCTTCCTATGGCGTAGTTTTGTTGGTTGGAGTTTTCCACTGCTTGTGGGTAGTTATATGGCTCCGAATTGAAAATCAGCAAGTTTTTCGAAATTTAGTGGCAGAGTGAACAGTCTTTTTCGTGATATCATGCTTTTGTGTGATACTTTTTGAGAGTAGGAGATTAGTGTCAGGCTATTTTAGAAAGCCATTGGAGATTGCAGATGCAGGCCTCTACGTATACACTATATCGATGTAAATCAGAAAATTAATTTCTTAGAATATTAAACGAAATGTATATTCCGCACTGTGATTGGATGTGTTATATAAATTCTACCTTTGTATGAAACTACTAGCCCATTCCCAGACATTGAAAAACTAACATGATATTTCTTACTCCTTTGCAGGATACTTCTGGCATATTACGGACATCCATTACGACCCAAAGTACGATCGCAACGGTGACCCTAAATCCAGTAAGTACTGACGAATAAAATCTTTGCTGCTTCCAACTTCTCTACCAGAAAATACCTTACATTCCATCTGGACGTCCAGCCGTATAAACTTTAATCAGATTACTTCAAATTTTGACTTCATTTCATAAATTTAACTTACTGTCAACATCACTCATTAACACTTTTGCATAATAAAATCGAAATTAGGGCTAGAAAGACATAATCAAACGTTAATCCACGTGTAAAAGTGACGTGAATGAAGAATTGGTACGCTCCTTCTACAGAGGAATCTTCTAGAATCTACAGATTTCAGCGACTTATGCCTGCACTTCTGTTGAGGCTAACATCACATATAGACAAAGAAGCTGAAGTATAGAAACGATTTTGCTGCTTATTCTAAACGGCGAACGATATTTTGACACATAACTAACAATTTTAGTACTACAAAAGACTTCATCTGCAGTTGACAAGAATAATCTCTCATTCTGGAAGAATGTATACATTGTATACTTCTGACAACGATTCCAAATGAACACCTGACTGCGAGCTACGGTTCTTGTGAGAAATCTCCTTGTGGTTTTGTAGGTGCAAGTGGCCGCCAGAAAAGTGACCACGAATGAATTTTTGGCAGGCCTGACCATGATTTATGACCAGAACATCGGGACTGATTCTTAACGCCATAGCATGTCGCCACCCTTACTATTCAAATAAGACGAATGTGCCTTTGCCCTCTGAAACATCATCCAGTAGCAGTGGTTCAGACGTACGATAGACATTCGTCTTCAACGTAATCCGAAACACATATACGGCCGCTCTAGTACATTTCGGTGATAAATTTTTCTCTCTAAATTCAAGTACCGGTATTCGATATCTTGGTACGGTTTTCGTTCATTCACTGACGCTTTCCATAAATACGTATTTAACTACATTTCTAATTCCCTCCTCTTTTATTATCATTGCCACCTCACTCTGACAGATATAATTCCTATATTTTTCATTAAATTTCGACGTAGTGTTTTCTCTCTCTCTCTCTCTCTCTCTCTTATGTTCAGACGATTCACTCGCTTTCAATTTGAGCCATATTTTCCTGGTTCATATCAGGTGATAAATAAACAGTCACACATTTTAAGTCACAACGAGAAGTACGAGCAACGCTACCTTGAAACAACTGAAATTGGAGAAGAGTTGATAAAGCAACTTAAACATGTCCACTGGTAAGAACAAAATGGTGTCCTTCTTTGACGTAAAATCATAGAGTCACTGCTCGTATTAATGAGGTTGGAAAACTACAGTTCAGCCAAATGCACCACAACGTTACTGATTTTGTGCACTTCGAAAAACAATCAACGTTCATTAAAATTTATAATTCTCACTATTGGCATCATTGGTATCATCTGTACAATGCTGTACTCCAAACGTATATTCCTTGAAATTTCTTCCTCAAATGAAAGCCGATATTTGACACATCATTGGACCAGAAATGCTTCCTTCGCCAGTGTTAACATGCTTTTTGTCTCCTTCGTCCATCATGTGTCATTTTTCTTGCAAGATGGCAGAATTCGTTAACTTAATCTACGTTGCGCTACCCAGTTTTGATGTAAAGATTATCATTAATCTCATATCTGACATTGTTAATTACTTTTGCCTTTCTTCGCTTTGTACCTAATCCGTGTTCTTTGTTCGGTAGACTGTTCAACCCATTCAACACAATACAGTTCTTACTCACTTTCACTGGCAATAGCAATGTGATCTGCCACTCATAACTGACATCGTTTCACCTTGAATTAGAATCAAATTCCATGACTAATCCTTGTCTGTTCGATGTGCAGATTGAACAGTAGAAGCGGAAGACTGCGTTCCTGTCTGACAGCCTTTTCAATGGAAGCATTTCGCTCTTATTCTTCCACTGTTATAGTTCCTTCTTGCTTATTGTACACATATACATCTACATCCACATCCATATTTTGCAAACCGCTGTGACATGCATGAAAGAAAGTCCTTCCCATTCTACCAGTTATTAGGGCTTCTTCCCATTCTATTCACTTATGAGGCTTTGGAAGGCATCATAGCCTGACGTGGGATTCTCTCTGCACTCATTATTTCTAGGTGTTGTTACCAGAATGTTTCAATTTCTTCAATCTTTTCATTATTATTATAAAAATTTAGTTCATTTCTAGTATTTTCATTTCTTGTACGGTAGTACCTCGTAAAACCTCTCACTTTCCCAAGGCACCTCATTTCTGCTACTTATAGTATACTTTTACCGCGTTCTTTAGGGATCCATGAATCACTTCTATCTAGCAACATGGTCGTAGCCATTCCTCTTGTATCATTCCTCATACTGCATGATATTTGTTAACCTTATTTTATGTGTCGCTTTCCATATCACAGCTTACGTCGCATCCTAAATATTGAAGCTAGAGACGTGCTCAGGTTCCGTATTATCAATCAATATTTTTCAGCGGGCACAAGGGGAACGTTTCTCCCAGATTTCGATTTTCTTTGCTTACATTCGAAGGTTATATTCTCATTTCCTAATTGATATAGTTTATACACTGCTATTGTAGCTCATCTGCACTTTCTTCCAAAATTGTAACATCAACTGCATACAGGAGGATATTAACACACTCATTTCTGTTAATCTGTACAACCGTATTTAAGTTCTATCTTTAGTTCTAAATCAGATCATTTATATATACATTCAATAAGGTTGGTGACAGGCAGCAGCCTTATTTAAGCTTCTTTTTCATTTTTAGTCCTCGTACTTCTGACTGACACGATGCGGCCCGCCAATAATTCCTGTCCTGCAGCAAGCTTTGCATTTCAGAGTAGTATTGCAACCTACGTCCTCAGTTTGCCTGATGTATTACAGCCTCTGTCTTCCTCTGCACTTTTTACCTTGTGCAACTTCCACTAGTACTACGACAGTCATCTTCGTGATCCGTAA
Source organism: Schistocerca americana (assembly GCF_021461395.2). Classification (NCBI taxonomy): domain Eukaryota; kingdom Metazoa; phylum Arthropoda; class Insecta; order Orthoptera; family Acrididae; genus Schistocerca; species Schistocerca americana. The sequence goes on along the minus strand of NC_060119.1, from coordinate 1,095,104,512 downwards.
TTCTGATGTTAAGTTTCTCGCTGATCTCATTTCTGCTACTTCTCGTTACTTTCTTCGGTTTAGTCTCAGTCCACATTCTGTACTCATTAGACAGTTCATTCTGTTCAAAAGAATCTGCAGTACTACTTCACTTTCACTGAAGAGAACAATGGCATCATCGAAACTTGATAGCCTTTAAATTTGAATTTTAATCCCGATCTTGAACCTTCCTTTTATTCCCATCATAGCTTCTTCGGTGAATAGATTAAACAGTAGAGACTAAACAATAAATCCCTGTTTTAGGCCCTTTTTAATCCAAGATCTTCGCCCTTGGTCTTCCGCTTTTATTGTTCCGTCTTGGATCTTGTACATATTGTATGTTAGCCATCTGCTTATAATTTGCCCATATTTTTCTCAGAATTTCGGAGATCTTGCATCATTTTACATTACTGAACGCTTTTACTATGTCAACAAATCATATGAACATGTCCTGATTTCTCTTCAGTTTGGCTTCAATTTTCAACCGCAACGGGCGAACTCCCTCTGTGATGCCTTTACCTTTCCTAAAGCCAAGCTTACCGTCATCCAACTGATCCTCAATTTTCTTTTCAATCCATATTTATATCATTTTGTCAGCGACTTGTATGCATGAGCTGTTAAGCTGATTCAACGATTATCCTCGCACTTGTCGGCTTTTGCTGTCTTCGGAAATGTGTGGATGATGTTTCTTCGAAAGTCTCATGTTATATGGCCGGTCTCACACAGTCTATAGATTAACGTGAATAATCGATTTGTTGCCACTCTCCCCAATGATTTCGAAATTATCCATCCCTCCTGCCTTATCTAAAGTCATCCAACGATCTTTTGGATTCTACTCTAATATTGGATCCCTTATCTCTTCCCTGTGGACTCTCGTTTCTTCTTCTATAACGTCATCAGACAAGTCCTACCTCTCAAAGAGGCTTTCCACATATCTGCTCTCTCCTCTGTATTCCACAGTGGAATTGCAATTACGCTCTTAATGTTATTGCCATTATTTTAAATTTCATCGAAGGCTGTTTTGACCTTTCTGTTTGCTGAGTCAGTCCTTCGGACAAACATTTCTCTCTCAGTTTCTTCACATTCTTCATGCTGCCTTTTCTCCTTAATTTCCCTGTTCTTCCTATGTCTTTCATTCCTAAGTGACTTGTATTTCTGTATTCCTGAAATTGTTTGGACATTTTTGTGCTTACTTCTTTCATCAATAATTTGGAGTATTTCTTGTGTTACACCGGGTTTCTTCCCACTTCCCTTCCTTGCATATGTTTTCCTTTCCAGACTTTAATGGTTGCCCTTTTTGGAGATGTTCATTCCTATTCAAGTGAACTTCAAACTGAGCCATTCGTTATTGCTGTATCTATAGCTTCAGAGAACTTCAAAAGTGTCCTTTCATACTTTAGTACTTCCGTATCCAACTTCTTTTTCTTCCTGACTAGTCTCGTAAGCTTCAGCCTTCTCATCATCTCTACTAAATGGTGATCTGAGTCGATATCTACCCCTGGGAAAGCCTTACAATACGAAACCTGATTTTGGAATCTCTGCCTGACCATGATGTAATCTAACTGGAATGTTTCCGTATCTTCGGCCTTTTCCTAGTATACCTCCTCCTCTTGTAATTATTGAGCAGAGTATTCGCTGTCACCAGCTGAAATTCATTGCAGTACACAATTAGTGTTTCTCTCCTCTCATTCTACTACCAAACCCATACTCGCCTGTAAAACTTTCTTCTTCGTTTTCCCCTATAATCGCATTCTAGTAGCTCATGACTATTAGATTTTCATGACCCGTTACGAAGTACCTGTCCAGTGAATTGGGTGGGTAAGGGGGGGGGGGGGGGGGGGGGGGGCGGAGGGAGCTGAATATACGAAAGTAGTCTTTGCCGCTTCAGATCGCGTTCAAATTTCATCGAATGGTTTTGGGCGGCCGGAGTAGCCGTGCGGTTCTAGGCGCTACAGTCTGGATCCGAGCGACCGCTACGGTCGCAGGTTCGAATCCTGCCTCGGGCATGGATGTGTGTGATGTCCTTAGGTTAGTTAGGTTTAATTAGTTCTAAGTTCTAGGCGACTGATGACCTCAGAAGTCGCATAGTGCTCAGAGCAGAGCCATTTGAACCAATTTTGAATGGTTTTGAACGGTCCCTAGGGTTTCCAACCAGTTCTTTACTGACGCCCTTGCACATGGCTCGTCTGGAGCGGCAGCTTGACGTTCTCGTCTCATCGATTCGCATTCAACAAGCAAAATCACCTTACCCGTAACGTTACAGAATTACCGCATGTGTTGACACCTTGGAATCTGAAGCGTCGTCGACCCCTGATGTCGCAGGGAACGAAGTTTTTGCACCATTACAGGGGAAGATTCAAGGCACTTAGTATTTCTGTTATAATAATTATAGCATTTTGTCTACCTCTTAATTTGCGAACGAGCTCCATATATTTGTTTCCAACCCCTCGTTGCTTCCATGTAGCTATTTTCAGCCTATCTATGATACCTAATCATTCATCCTTGATTTGTGGAGGTCATTTCCATGATCCAACCTTTTTTGCCATACGCAGTAAATCGTGAAGAGAGTCAGTATATATAAGGTCTCCTGGCCGCGCTACGAGAGCTGCGCAAGTTAAGCTTGGGGATAGGGCTGCCACCTCACTGCTTCCAAGCCTGCTGCTAAATATTTCGGACTCCTTCTCCTAGGCCGACTGCCATTCCCAGCCTTCGATTTCGTCTGCCCCGAAGAGATGTCTTCCGCCTCTTCTACCGTTGGATGTCGTATACCACTGTCTTCGGCCGTCTGAGGCGTTGATATCTTCCTCAGACGAAAGACACCATCGAGCCTCGCAACCTAATTCTGTAGGGGTCGAAAAAGCAAGAGTTGGCCAACAGAGGCTGATGGAAAAGAGAACATAAGCTATCTGACACAATTAAGTGGAAGCATAGCTCAGGGCCCATCTGGTTGCCGCCCACATGTACCCATGAAGAGGGGAACTCTTTGGCGGACTACTCTTTGTCTGGTCTCTCTCCGGCAGATCAATCTGACTCCGATTTCCCTACCAGAAGTATAGCTTCTCCCAGCATGCCTCTGTGCGCGCAATAATTAATATAATCTTGTTATCACGATGCTTATGGGAGATGTATGTCGAGGCTATATTTAATCGCAGATTCATCATTTATAGCTGGTTACTGAAACTTTGTAATTTGTCTGCGGGTAGTTTGCGTCTTTCTTCAGGTTTTTTTCTTCCTCTATAGCATTCTATCACGGGTTAGAGAAGCCTGTGAACGTTAGTGCTGTCCTTCCATGTATACATTCAAAATCTCTTGTTGGTACAGGTTCCATGAAATTTAGAAATACTGTAGGACGTGTCGCACGAGTGATTTCTAAGCAGTCTTCTTTATAGATTGATGTACATTTGCTTATTATTCTACCAATAAACGAAAGCCTGTCATCTGCTTCATATAAGGCTAAGTCTATGTGGTGGTCTCATTTCTTATACCTACAAAGCGTTACACCCAGGTACTCTTATTTGTATGAGCTGACTGATTGTTGTTGTGACTCACTGGTACTTTAGTCATACGATACTCAGTTTTTTAGTTTTGAGATTGCACAGTTTTTGTACTTATGAACTTTTAAAGAAAGTGACCAATTTTCACAAGACTTTGAAATCGTATCAAGATTCGACTGAATACCTGTGCACTTGTTTTCCGGCAGTGCTTCATAGATAACGGCATAATCCGCGAGAAATTTCAGGTTACTATTAATATTATGCAAGATCGTTATTATGCAACATGAACAGGAAGGGTCCCAACACACTTGCCTTGGCCACTCCCAAAGTTACTTCTACATCTGTCGATGTCTCTCTATCCTAGATGACATGCTGTGTTCTACCTACCGAGAAATGCTCACATATATCACTTGATACCTCATATAATCGTACTTTTGGCTATTAGCATGGGTATAGTACAAATACTTTTGGAAAATAGAGATAGGGCGTCCACGTGACTGTCTTGATCCATGGCTTCAGGATGTCGTATGAGAAGAACGCGAGTTGGATTTCACATGATTTATACGTACGGAACCCTTGCTGGTGGCACGGAGGAGGTCGTGCTATTCGAAATACCTATGCACGTTTGAACTTGGAATGTGTTTTACGATTCTACAACAAGTAGATGTCAAGGATATTGGATGGCAGTTTTCCGGATCATCTACACTTTTCTTGTAGACGGTTGTGACCAGTAATTGCTTCCAACTAATGTGCATCATTTTCCATTCGAGAAATTTGTGGTAGGTTAGGGTTAAAACAAGGGCTAATTTTCACAAACCTGAAGTAGAGACTGATAGGGATTCCGCCTGGCCCTGTAGCTTTGTTTAATTTTAGCGATTTCAGCTGTCTTTCAGCACCATTAATATCTACGTCGTTCATCTTTCCAGTTGTGTGGAAATTAAACTGGGGAAATTCCCCTGGATTTTCATTTGTAAAGTAACGCATGAAAACCGTTTCTGGTTTTCCTTTGCTGTCCTTAATTTAAGTTACTGTCACGCCCATGAGTGTCTTGACACTAACTTTGGTACCAATAACGGTTTTTACATACAACCAAATTTATTTAGGATTTGTGAGGGGTCCTTCGACGATATTGTGATATATTTTTGGTTCAAGGTTTTATGCATTGCCCTGTTGATAGCCAAATGCGTATTACATAGGATCTCGAGATGACTGGATGTTGTTGTGTCGTCATCACTATCATCATTCATCCCCATCACGGTCGGAGGAAGGCAATGGCAAACCACCTCCGCTAGGATCTTGCTCAGTACAGCAGTCCGGGTTTCCCGCATCGTCCCCTACGCTCCTCGAAGTATGGGATCTCATCATCCCTATATTTAGCTCTAGGCTTTGTTTTACATCTACTGTGTTGTAGTATCTGTTCCTTTGCAAGTTTCTTTACAGTAAATATTTACCACGGAGGGTTTATTCCATCGTAAATTCTTTTGCTGGGTGCATATTTATCAAGCTCATGGTCAAACATTCTTTATACCTGAGCCACAGTTCTTCTACCTGCTCCTCTCCACATATAGACGTTTGGAGTTACTTACTGAGAAACGACACCACTGCCTCTTCATTTACTCTGCTGAAATCATAAATCCTTATCCTCAAGTTGCCCTATCTGACATTCATTGTTGCTACAACTGCCTTATGGTCAGCGAGAACTGTTCCAGAACCGCCATCCTCGAAGAAATCTGGTCAATTTGTTGATTTCAGATCTATTATATTTGCACCGTGAGTGGGATTCCGAACATATCCTGTATACCTGACACCTACTGTTGTGAGAATTTATAATGCCTTGCACCATTTTACATTGTCAAACAATGATTTAGATCGACAGATCTTATTGAGGCGTTTTTTGTTTTAAGTCTTATCTCTACCATCAAGAGCAACGTCACATCTGCCCTCTGGTGTCGTTGCTTGTGCAATTGTTCTCTCACTCTCTGATCCTGCTGTCTTCGGATTGTGTGGATAAAAATTTTTCTGAAACCTGATGTATGTCTCCAGATCGATACATTTTACAAACCTGTTTGGTTGCCAATCCCTCAGTGATTTTAGTACTTCCGAAGGAATGGTATCTGTGCGTTCTGTCTTATTTGATCGCAACATTTCCAATCCTCATTTAATCTCTGACTTTAATTTTGCATCCTTCTTCTCTTCTAAATCTACCCACACTTCTTTTTCAATCACATCGTTAGACAGTCCTTCCCCCCCCCCCCCCCCCCCCCCATAGAGATTTTCAGTCTACTCTTTCTATCTATCCGCTCCCTCCTCAGCATTTTACTAGAATTCTGCTGGCCTTATTAATGTTGACTGTTATGCTTTTAGCTTCACAGAAACTTGTTCTGAGTTTCGTGTATGCTGAATCAGTCTTTCTGACTACCACTCCTTCTTTAATATCTTCCTGCTGTCATTTGGCCTTAGCTTCCCTGCACTTCATATTTATATTATTCCTATGTGCCTCGCCGGCCGCTGTGGCCGAGCAGTTCTAGGCGCTTCAGTCTGGAACCGCGCCGCCTCGGGCATGGATGTGTGTGGTACCCTTAGGTTAGTTAGGTTTCAGTAGCTCTAAGTCTAGGGGACTGATGACTTCAGATGTTACGTCCCCTAGTGCTTAGAGCCATTTGAACTATTCCTATGTGATTTATATTGCCTTACTCAATTCTTTTCTTAAACATATGTATTTCTTTCGTCCGTCGATCATTGGGTATTTCTTTTTTTCCTCTAGATTCTTTTGCCATTACATTCGTTGTTTCAGTATCTGTCTGTCCACTTTTGGAAATGTCCATTCCTCTTCAGCTAAACTGTCTATTATGCAGTCCATTATCGCAACGTCTATACTCATACAGCGATTTAAATACACCTCATCATTCCTCCCATCTGTCTTCTCATTGACTCTTCCAGACGATTCTCTTCGATGCACTCTTAATCATTACAAAACCGTGAACTGACAGGTTATATCTCCTCCAATATTAGTAGCTGAAATATACTGCAAGACTGAATTAGTCCCAGCCCTCTCTAACTCCTACTACCGTAGCCGTGTTGTCTGGTAACTCTTCTGTTTCTTCCCTTGCTACTGCTTTCCAATCACCTCTGACTATGTTTTCAAACCTCTTTATGTAGTGAATTACACATTCAATGTCCTCATTCATTATCTGCATCTTTTAATCTTCACCAACAATTCTAGACAGTAAGAAAGTGAATCCGAATCACTATTTCAGAGACATACCTGAGAGCCACATTTCGTACTGTCACAGACTGCTGGCGATCGGACACTGGTCGAGCAGGAGGTGTAGGTGGCGCCTCTCCTGGCCAGTTGGGAGACTACCGTTGCGACGCTCCGTGGGACCTGGTCGAGTCTGCTGTGCGTGCTATGAAGAGCAAGCACGGCGACAACATAGACTTCATCCTCTGGACGGGGTGAGTGTGCGTCAGCCTTCCGACTGACATCGAAATTAATGTCTTTAGTGAATTCTGCAAAAGTATCATCTACCCTACTACGGTCGCAGTTCCGAATCGTGCCTCGGGCATGGATGTGTGTGATGTCTTTAGGTTAGTTAGGTTTCAGTAGTTCTAAGTTTAGGGGACTGATGACATCAGAAGTTAAGTCTCATAGTGCTTAGAGCCATTGTTTTATGATCTACCCTGAAGTTACGTATGATATTCCTCACCTGAAAAAATAACAAATAAAAAATAAAAAAGATGCTAAAAATTAGGTGCACTAGACATGTCAACGTAGAATGTTCCTCGGCTAAAAAAAAAACGCTAAAAAATTAGCTGCACTAGACACGTCAACCGGGTGCTCAGATTAATTTAACTGACTTATGCTGAGATAGTTCGTTTATGTCACGAGACCTGCTGAAACTAAAAATTGAAGAAATATGTATACATTCAATATTTGTTCCGTATTGTTGTTTTTCATACACAGCATGGCTACCAAATCCGACCGAGCTTACAATCGCGCAATTAAATAATGAAATTAAGCACAGGTTTAGGTACTCCTATTACACTTGGAGCACAAGCTCGTAACCATGTGCCAGAATTTGCCGCCCTCCAGGGAAGCTGTCACGCTCATGCTCGAACAAAGAGCTGAATGAAACCCGAATTAGAAAACTCTAAAATATTTAACGATGTGTGGAACGTATATCCAAAAGACAGGTTAGATGTCATAGAAGGGAGAGTGTTCATTGCAACAACATAAAATATTATGTCTGCCAAGGTCGAAATAGTGTCCAACTGCCGACTTATATCGATGGCAGTAACTGATCCAGGTACATTCAGTCATCGGATGACTGCTAGCCACTTGATTCGGGTGCAACTGCTGTAGAATCATTCAAAGAAAGTCTACGCTCAGTAGTGTGGAACTAGACAAGTAATGCAATAGTGTTTGGAGGCAACTTTTATCTACTGAGTGTACACCGGGGCTTCTGTGGATTCGTTTCAGGTGCTCGTATGACAGACAGCAGCAGTATGGCTACAGCGACTCAGTGCAACACTCAACCCTGAGTTTGGATCTAGAGATCCTTGTCTCAGGACCTGGTGAGGCAGCTTCACCAGTAACTGCCAGTTGCCTAGATGCATGGGTAAGGCAACGATATCTCAAACCAAAATAATCGATACAAGAGGCTTTGGTAGCAAATTCCAAAAATACAAGATCTTGCTGACAGAAAATCAAAAAAATCCAAAATAGTGACAGTGGGAAATCTAACCAAATGCAAAGTGAACTTTGTATGAAATTAAAAAAGTGAAGATCAATGTGGCAGGATATTTCAAAAATTCAAAAAGTTAAATAATGCCAGAAGGAGAAACTAGCCTAATTTTGCATTCCAGCCCACTGATGCTATAAGCTAAGATGGCGTCATGTTCAAATGTATCAATACGACCTGAACTGTATATAGAAAACAATACGGGAAGGTTTTCCACATAAAACACACACACACACACACACACACAGTAAGTAATGTTCCACATCTCTCCGTTTAATTTGTTTATCGTTCTCAGGTCTTCCGGATGCTATATTGCTGGTTGTAAAAAGATCGAACTATCGTCACCTGACGTTTCCGGAGGTTTTTCAGTAGTGCCTTACCTCCCCCAATATCATTTTAGGAGGTAAGGAGATAATGCATGGAGTTCTATACTAGAAGAATATAATCGCTGTTACTGTCTGGCTAATTTTGTTTTTGATAGATTTCATATGGAACTTTTTCCGACACTAAAGAGCAACAAACCATACTAAAGTTGTTATGTTTTGCAGAGATCTTTAACTGAGTGCATCACTTATATCGCATATTTTTGTAGCTAAAAATAAGATCCTACCCAAGCAGTTGACACTTCATTTTAATTCTAAATGAAGCTATGTATAATCCTAATATGACCAACCATATAACTGAAAAAGCACATGTTGGCTAAAATACTGTGCTAAGCTGGTTAGCAGTGATAGCTGACACAAATAGGCAGTTTAAATTACTGTTCTATGTCTGTCAGCTACCGGACGAGTCCAATTAACCTGTAAGTTACATTCGAAGTGTAAAAGAATGAGTGTGGATTTTAATTGACGGCCATAATGATATTTCCAAGTATAATTATATAATTATACAGAAAAACATGTGAGCTGGTAACATAACAGTCCAAGCACGCAGTTGACAGTTAGTCCTACGCTAAAATGAGACTTTACATAAAAATGGGTTGATAAAGAACATTTTAGGGGAGTCAAGAGTATTCTGTGTGTCGGAAAAATGCAATGTTTGTCGATAAACATGCCACCAAGGGTAGTTTCCAGATAAAATGTAATAAAAACCAAACAACGATTAAACTTTTCTGTGGCACATGCAGTATCTTCTTCCCCTTAAAATACTTCCTGGTGAGATGAAGCATTACTGAAAACCAAAATATGTTCTTTGTACTAGCAGTAACATTGCTTCAAGTTGATCTACTAATAGTAACATTGCTTCAAGTGTACCTAAGATGGAAACGCCATCCAGTAATAGAAAAAGAGTTTGAAACCGTGTCCTCTCTCTCCATATTTATTTGATGTGTCCATTGAGGAAGCTATTTAGATCACGAATAAGAAAACAAAGGGAATTAAAACAACTGTAAATGGATCCAATTTATCAAAATTACTGATGACATCGTGATAGTTACTGACAATGACACAGAAATGAATAGAACGTTGCAATCCCAGACATTCTTATACCATGGAATTTGAAAGTGAACAGACCGAAAACTAAAATAAATACTTTATTAAATCATATTTATGGAGGACACTTCTCTATGAAAGTGAAAGTTGAACTTTGAGTAAATTTGAAAGGATTTGACATAAAGCTGCTGAAATGTGGATATGGTGGAAAATGACAAGAAGGGGCTGAAAAAAAAACTAGCCCAGAAGTCCTTAGACAAGTCAACGAAGAGATTAAGAGTATTAAAAGAAATGGAGAAACAGAAAAATAAAATTTATTGGATAAGTCATCAGACACCACACTTCCTTCTTTCACTTTCTTCAGGGGAAAGCACTGGGACAGAAAAGAAGAAGACGGCCGATGATGAATTTTCTGGGAGACATCGAGAAGAGGATAAAATATAAAATATAAGAACTACATGAAAGGGAAAGGAACAGGTAGTGACAGAAAAAAGTGGTGGCAGCGACTTGGCATTAGTTCAAGTTTCACTTACCATTTTGTAGACACTGTTCTGTCTCATTTTAATTTTATTCCCCTGCTTCGATTGCTTCCAAGACCTTTGTCCAGCGTAGAATGCCCTTCCCAAACTGAGGTGGAAATCAAAACATCATCTCCATACACATGATCCCATAATCCACCACCCAACATTTGGGACATGTCTCATATAAACACACAAAATCTTATATTCAACCTGAAAGGCAGGACTTTATAAAACTATCTTTTTCAGGGCTGTGACGTACAATACTAACCTACCTCACCCATCGTGATTAGGCATCCCAATTAGCGGAACATGAATCCAATTTGAGCATGTTACGAATGAGATCCCTGATTTCTTCCTTATAATGTTCTGTTGTTGGCATAGTTTTTACAAACAATTGTGAATGTTCTTTAATGACAAAAAAGTATTTCTAGTCACTTATTAATCTTTTCTGATTCTCCTTTTCGTGTAAGGCTTCTGATTAACAGTAATAGTAATTACAGTGATATGCACTTAAAGAATATTTATCACAGGTAGTGTATTGAAACATCCAATTTCTCGGTGGCATATAAAGATTTCACGAACTACTATATAAAGGAAAGAGCCATGTCATCTATCTCTTATCGCTTGTCTTTTTGATCTTGTTGCTTAGCTTTTGTCTTCTCTTGCGCTCCTGACTCTGTATGCAATTCGATGTATTGAGGCTTGCTGCCTATTAATGTAAGTTGAATTAGTGTTAAACATAATTACCAGTGTTGAATTTTAAAAATTTGTTCTTGCTTTGAAATGGAAGCCTTTTAGTTTCGATTGTCGAAAATTTACCTCTCCATAAAAATGACACTTGCAGAAGCTTGCATTAACCCTGTCTGAAGACTGACTAAGTAATATTTCAGAATTAAGAGAATTTTTGAATTTATTTTGACTCAGAAGGAAGTATTTTTAATATTCGTACCAGAGATAATGTTTCGTTGCAGTAAAATATATCTATGATTTCAGAATAATAATTCCTAGCATCATGATATTCGGAGTGCAGTTTTAATTATTAAATGTAGTAAGAGAAGTTCCTAATAATAAAAGGCATTTATTCCTGCTTTCCCAGTAATTTTTAGAGATTGCTCCTGATTCCACTGGATCCATGCCAAGTTCTTTCCATTTTTATTTCGTCCTTCAATTAATTCCTTTATTCTACAGCTTACGCTTACGCTTTCTGATCCCTTCCTGTGGCGTTGGTGCCCTTCTCCCAGGAATTGTGTTCTTAATTTCGTCCCATCTACTCAATATTTAAAATACTCCTGTCAGCATGTCGACAGTCGAACACGGAATACAAGAAATTTACCATACAGCTGGACTTGGTTTATTTTTATAGAGAACATTATTTCAGTCTAAAGAGATTTCATCTAGAAAAATTATTCACTTAGTAGCAATTGTCAATGAACTTAGTTTGATTTCTGTAAGGCAAAGTGGATTCAGAAATTCAGTGTTTTAGCCTCTAAATTATCTGTTATTTATCAGAAATACGTAAGCAAACACATGGTTATGTCAATTCTCTTTGAGTCATAAGTCTTTTCAATGATTTGATGCAGCCCATCATGAATCCCTCTCTTGTACTAACCTCTTCATCTCGGAGTAACACTAGCACCCTATGTCGTCTATTATCTGTTGCATAAATTCCACTCTCTGTCTCCTCTACAGTATTTACCTTCTGCAGCTCCCTCTAATACCATGCAGGTTATTCCCTGTTGTCTTAACACATGTCCTATCATCCTCTCCATTTTCCTTCTTCTTCTGAGTGTTTTCTATACGTTCCTTTCTACGTCGATTATGGAGACAACCGTTTCATTCCGTATCTTACCAGTCCAACTAACTTGCAACATTCTTCTGTAGCACCACATCTCAATCGCTTCTAGTCTCTTCTGGCTCTGAGTACTATGGGACTTAACATCTATGGTCATCAGTCCCCTAGAACTTAGAACTACTTAAACCTAACTAACCTAAGGACAGCACACAACACCCAGCCATCACGAGGCAGAGAAAATCCCTGACCCCGCCGGGAATCGAACCCGGGAACCCGGGCGTGGGAAGCGAGAACGCTACCGCACGACCACGAGATGCGGGCTAGTCTCTTCTATTCTGGTTATATCACTGTCCGCGTTCACAATGAAACAGTGCTATACTCCCCAAACGCATATTCTCGAAAATATTTCCCTCAAATTAAGGCCTGCCTTTGATACCAGTACACTCTTATTGACCAGGAATTCCATCTCTAGTTGTGCTAATCTGTTGTTTATTTCCTCCTTGCTTTATCCATCATGGTTTGCTTCCAAGGTAGTGGAATTCCTTAGCATCACCTAATTCATGCTCACAAATTTAGATGTGAAGCTTCCGCTATTCGCATTTCTACTTTTCCTCATTACATATCACATTTGTAGGTTTATATTTTATTCACATTCTTTCCTTATTAGACAGTTCATTCTTTCACCGTGAATTTTAATCCCACTCTTGAAGCTTTCTTTTATTTGTGTAATTACTCTTTCCATGTAGAGATTAAACATCAGGGATGAGAAACTGCATTCCTGTCTTAAATCCTTTTAATAAGAACATTTCGATCTCGTTCTTCCAACCATATCGTTCCCTCTTGACTCTTGTACTAGTATATAGTGTATTTTACCGTTTTTCTTTTCTGTAGCCTACTCCGACTTTTCTCAGACTTCAGAACATCTTGCACCAATTTATATTGTCGAACGCTTTTTATGAATCAAGAAATCATATGAGTGTCTCTTGATTTCCCTTCAGTGTTGCCTTCGTTATCAAGCGCAAGATCAAGAATGCCCCTCTGGCGTCTTTACCTTTCCTTAAGCCAAACTTAGCGTCATCTAAAATATCGTCAATTTTCTTTTTCATTCCTCTGTACATTTTTCTTGTCAGCAGCTTGGATGCAGGAGCTGTTAAGCTGATTGTCAGATGATTCTCGCACTCTTCTGCTATTGCATTCTTTGGGATTGTGTGGATGATATTTCTCCGGAAGTCTGATGATACGTCGCTAGTCTTGTAGATGCTATAGATGGACTTCAATAGTCGGAGGTTGTTAACGGTCGCTTTTGACATATTTGTTCTTAAGCTTTCCATAGATTTTTTTAAATTCCGAATGTAATTGTAAATTCCATGTGTTTTCTATATCGACTCCTCTTTCATTCCACACCATCAGACAATCCTCCTCTCAGAGTCCTTCAACGTAGTCTTTCACCCTCACGCTATCTGCTCTGCGTTTATCAGTGGAATTTCCGTTGCATTCTTAACGTTATCATCCTTGCTTTTAATTTCACCAGAAGTTTTACTGAGTTTCCTTTACAGTGAGCCATTCCTCGCGATGCACGTTTGTTTTTCAATTTTCTTCTTTCTGTCCTCCAACCACTTCGCCGTAGCTACCCAGAATTTCTTATTTCCATCAGTACCCCACTTCCTACTACACTACTTCTTCCGGACGATTCTTTTAAACTTCAGCTTCTCATTATCATTACTATATTGCGATCTGAGTCTATATCTGCACGTGGGTTCGTCTTATATTCCAATACCTGATTTCTGAATCTCTTTGTGCCTATAATGTAATCGAGCAGGAACTCACCTTGTCTCCAGGTCTTTTGTCAATAATGCCTCTTCCTCTTGTGATTCTTGAACATCTGAAATGTATTGCAGAACTGTATTAGTCTGCTACAAAGCATAGCCTCCAGTTATCCTTTCATCTATTCCTTCCCCAACAACCGCGTTCCGATTGCCCAAGACGATTAGATTTTCATCTAATTTTACATAGTGAATTACTCGGTAAATATCTTCACATACTTTCTCGTCTCTTCGTGTTTTGCTTGCGACATCGGCATGTATCCCTGGACTGTAGTTCACGGCGGTTCTTTGCCTGTGATATCTGTAGAGTACAACCCTATCTCTGATCTATTACTATAGATTGGTCTTTGATGTACTTTACTGTTCACAACGGATCCTGCTCCCGTTATACCAGTTTCTGCTAATGTTAGCATTGCCCTATATCCGTCTTATCAGATATCTTTATCTTCTTTCCACTGACTCTCACTACCGTTGTCTTGATTGAGGCTTCGAATTTCTGTTTTCGTATTTTCTAGCGTCCATACTGCGCTCAAGCATCTGAGTTCCAACTCGTAAATGTTATTTCGCTGGTGGCCAAATTTTTTTTATCTTCTCCCCACCTAAATTCATTTAAAGCAGGCAGCTAAAAATTCCTGGTAACTCAAATGACCGAACGAGGTGGTTACAAAGCTGAATTCGCGTTTCGGAGGACGATAGTTCAAATCTGTATCTGGCCATCGAGATTTACATGTTCTATTATTTCCCTAAACTGGTGCAAGTAAATTCCGAGATGATTGCTTCTAAAGAGCACAGCCGATTTACTGCCACATGTTTGCAAGAGTTCGAGCTGATGCGCCGTCTATAATTACATCTATGTCGACGGGACATTGAAATATAATCTTCCTTCGTTGGCGTGAATAAGACTGGTAATACATCAAAAAATGTAAGCACACACACAATGGTTATCTCCCTGTTACTACCAGGTCTAAATTGTTCTGTAATATTCATGGTTAGCTTAAATGCGATGTCGACTATTGTAAACGTGCAAACGTTGTGTAACTTATAACTGATGTGTGAAATGTGACTCCGTTCTCCCAAATTATGCGCCATATTGGTACTTCCACGTGAAAAAAAAGTTACCAAAGAAGATCGTCAAACAGCCGTATGATTTGAGAAGTTATTTTGTTTTGTTTTGACGACCAGTTTCGGCATTTCAATATGCGATCTTCATGCCCAATGGGAACTTAATGTACAGACATTCATACGCACCGATACTTGCATGCTGGAGCCATCAGTATCTGGATACCGTGAATTCGTTATTCAAGTGCTTAGAACTAACGAATTCACGGTATCCTAATAATGATGGCTCCAATATACCGATATCGATATATCTGAATGACTATGTAAGAAGTGCATATGGGGCACGAAGACAATATACTGAAATCCCGAAACTGGTTTAAAAACAAAATAAAGTATCTCCTCAAAACGTACTGCTGTTTGGCGATCTGCTCTGATAAATGTTGGACCAGCCGTTCTCCCGCGTCAACGATGTATCAACAGAATGAAAAAAATATATATGTGACAAAGGTAACACGCTTAGTAGGCAGCAGATGGTTCGTCACAGGCCTATATGACATGCACAAAAACTATTTGACCAAGCATCATTTTAGGGAAGATGAAGACGGTTTGACGAGATCGTTAGTGCACCATATCACTTAAACTTCACCTTTTCGTAGTACATAAATATAACCTTGTAATGTTACAAATACGAAAATGTAAACAAGTTGAATGGCCGAAGAAAATTATGGACAAGGTTTCACACACAGAAAGGAGAGAATAGTAACTGGAAAACACAGCTGTTGCCCAAACACAAAATTATTTATCAAAATATCTAAAGTTTTTGAGTACAAATCGCACGTGGAATTACTGCTATAACTTAATTGCCCCATAACATTTAAAAATATACATATAGCTCGCATGTTGACACCGTTAATCTAAATAAAAGTTTAAGCTACGCATGTTGAGAACACTATTTCCATTATTGCACCACAATATGCAAGGCGTGAAGAACCATGAAATAAATATTTACACATCCGGAGCGTCTGCATTACTTGTCGAAATAAAAAAAGCAAATTTATTGTCACTACCGGTATATACTGGTGTGCAAAACTTAAGGACGAAAGTAACTCTCTCATAGGGAGTCTCTGCCAATTAATATAGCTTCGCGAATCTTATACCACACGTAGTTAGTACTCCTACGACGTAGTACAGAATCTAAGTGACAGAAATGATCAATGAGGAGAACAGAAATGATACTTCTGTTTCAAGTTAATAATTACGCAGAAGTCACCACGGTTCATGATGGTCCCCACGTCGTTACCAAAGAGAGGACAAGGTTCTTAATAGCGTGAGTGACCGCCACAGCTGGCAGTGCGTGCTCAGCAACGTGTTCCCACGCTGGCCACAAGGATGGTCAAGAGTTATTGCGGTAGAAGGTTCCGTTCCCCAACCACGGGGTTTGACAGCTGCTCGGTGGTCTTTGGTGCATGTGGGTGCTGCGGTGGGGCGGGTTGCTCTCTCCCTATCCCTTAAACAATCTGTCCACCTACCTGGATAGGCTTCAGATTATCTGCCTCTTCACTCTGCGATGGCAGATACTGGCTTACCCGACAAAAGCAGGGTTGACAGAAGTTCGACTAAATCCCTGCCTCGCAAAGGCCACATAACTCCAATCCATAGGCAGCAGCTGAGTGTTCGCGATTCTTGCACGACTCATTTAGAAAAAAAATCTAAAATTTCCTTTTAGTTGATTTATTGTCTCTGAAACATGGGAAGCGGCTATGAAGTCCGTATTTAATATCCGACAGTAACTATGCAATGTTACTGACTGTCTCTGTAACAAGTTCACACCCAAAAGCAACCGGAAGATATTTAGTCCGACTCGATATTTTATACGTACTAAAAAGTCACCAACTCACGACTATTTGCGAGTTAACACAGTTGTTCAGCAGTTTTCTTCTACAGAAGTGCTGGTCATGTTGTTGTCGATGTGGTCTTCAGTCCTGAGACAGGTTTGATGCAGCTCTCCATGCTACTCTATCCTGTGCAAGCTTCTTCATCTCCCAGTACCTACTGCAACCTACATCCTTCTGTATCTGTTTAGTGTATTCATCTCTTGGTCTCCATCTACGATTTTTACCCTCCACGCTGCCCTCCAATGCTAAATTTGTGACCCTTGATGCCTCAGAACATGTCCTACCAACCGACCCCTTCTTCTAGTCAAGTTGTGCCACAAGCTCCTCTTCTCCCCGATTCTATTCAATACCTCCACATTAGTTATGTGATCTACCCATATAATCTTCAGCATTCTTCTGTAGCACCACATTTCGAAAGCTTCTATTCTCCTCTTGTCTAAACTATTTATCGTCCACGGTTCACTTCCATATATGGCTACACTCCATACAAATACTTTCAGAAACGACTTCCTGACATTTGAATCTATACTCGATGTTTACAAATTTTTCTTCTTCAGAAACGCTCTCCTTGCCATTGCCAGTCTAATTTTATATCCTCTCTACTTCGACCTTCATCAGTTATTTTGCTCCCCAAATAGCAAAACCCCTTTACTACTTAAAGTGTCTCATTTCCTAATCTAATTCCCTCAGCATCACCCGACTTAATTCGACTACATTCCATTATCCTCGTTTTGCTTTTGTTGATTTTCATCTTATACCCTCCTTTCAAGACACTGTCCATTCCGTTCAACTGCTCTTCTAGGTCCTTTGCTGTCTCTGACAGAATTACAATGTCATCGGCGAACCTCAAAGTTTTTATTTCTTCTCCATGGATTTTAATACCTACTCCGAACTTTTCTTTACTGCTTGCTCAATATACAGATTGAATAACATCGGGGATAGGCTCCAACCCTGTCTCACTCCCTTCCCAACCACTGCTTCCCTTTCATACCCCTCGACTCTTATAACTGCCATCTGGTTTCTGTACAAATTGTAAATAGCCTTTCGCTCCCTGTATTTTACCCCTGACACATTCAGAATTTGAAAGAGAGTATTCCAATCAACATTATCAAAAGTTTTCTCTAAGTCTACAAATGCTAGAAACGTAGGTTTGCCTTTCCTTAATCTTTCTTCTTAGATAAGTCGTAGGGTCAGTATTGCCTCACGTGTTCCAACATTTCTACGGAATCCAAACTGATCTTCCCCGAGGTCGGCTTCTATCAGTTTTTCCATTTATCTGTAAGGAATGCGCGTTAGTATTTTGCAGCTGTGACTTATTAAACTGATAGTTCGGTAATTTTCACACCTGCTTTCTTTGGGATTGGAATTATTATATTCTTCTTGAAGTCTGAGGGTATTTAGCCTGTCTCATACATCTTGCTCACCAGATGGTAGAGTTTTGTCAGGACTGGCTCTCCCAAGCTTGTCAGTAGTTCTAATGGAATGTTGTCCACTCCGGGGGGCTTGTTTCGACTCAGGTCTTTCACCGCTCTGTCAGACTCTTCACGCAGTATCCTGTCTCCCACCTCATCTTCATCTACATCCTCTTCCATTTCCATAATATTGTTCTGAAGTACATCGTCCTTGTATGGACCCTCTATATACTCCTTCCACCTTTCTGCTTTTCCTTCTTTGCTTAGAACTGGGTTTCCATCAAAGCCCTTGATATTTATGCAAGTGGTCCTCCTTTCTCCAAAGGTCTCTTTAATTTTCCTGTAGGCAGTATCTATCTTACACCTAGTGAGATAAGCCTCTAGATCCTTACATTTGTCCTCTAGCCATCCCTGCTTAGCCATTTGGCACTTCCTGTCGATCTCATTTTTGAGACGTTTGTATTCCTTTTTGCCTGCTTCATTCACAGCATTTTTATATTTTCTCCTTTCATCAATTAAATTCAATATTTCTTCTGTTACCCAAGGGTTTCTACTAGCCCCTGTCTTTTCACCTATTTGATCCTCTGCTGCCTGCTGGTCATAATATCTCGCAATTTGTACGAAACACGCCACGCGGAGTTTATTTACGACTTGAAAGGTTCACATGCGAAATTTCCTAAAATAAATCACTCACAAAGCTCAAACTTTCTCAAAATACTCAACCATGTAGTCGCTTTTCATCAACTACACGAGAACCGATCACACGCGCGGATTTCTTCACTTTGGTACAAATTTGATTAGTGCCATTTAACATGGGCGTTTACCATAAACGGCTCCCGAGCGACTACCTCGACTCACAGAGTAGAGGCAGCAACTCCCACTCAGACGCGCGGGAAATGCTGAATTACTATTGGCTAGTATGTTAAGCAGCCAGTCAGATTATCTCTCGCACTTCTATACTCGTGTGACAACTCGCAATAATTTGCTACATTACAACGCGCTGCAGTACGTTTGCCCAACGCGTCCCACTTGTTGCCGATGGGATTTCAGTCGGGGGAACGGGCACCAGGCCAGTCCATTCACCGAATATCCACTCGTTCTCCTCTTTACTCTTTAGCTGATCGATGCGATCGAGCATTGTCATCCATAAAAATGAGGCCATGGCCGACTGCACTCTTGAAAAGATGCACATGATGAAGGAGCACAGTATCATCACAACAGTCAATCGAGAACATGAACACTCCCAACATTTCATTCAGTAAAAAAATTTTATTTAATACTTTTTACGTTATACTGACAGTATACACATTATTTTGAAACTGTCACAGTCCGCTACGCTACTGGTGCCTAGATTCGAAATATCCATTTGCATTTCATGGAACGTAATTCCTCGGTGAGCCATCGGTAATAAAACAAATGCTTCAGGGTATTAGCACTTGAATTCGATTTGAACATCGCAGTGAAAGTGGAGCGTAATCATTAAAAACAATGTTAAGGTCGGATGTTCATATGAATTATTAGAGACTTGTAATAAATTAAAGTAACTTTATTTATAAGTAAATAATGACCACAGTTGGTCAATGAGGTATTGTGGTGCTACAAATACATAGAAATATCTGCTTTCACTTCACTTGATTTTGTCTCGTCTCGCTTGCGCACAAAGGTATACAAACGAGTAATGGTACGTATTTTTCACAAACAGTATTTCGGAATTCGCTTGGATGTCCACCTATTTGTTTTACATCACAGATAGTACAGAACGAACAAAGAATTTTCAGGGCTTTGGTTACCATTATCTCTAGCTGTAATTGTCCAAACAATGACACTAACTTCTCGAGTGTGTCGTAAACAGTGGTGCGACCAGGAGACTACAAGTACACTAGACACGGAAGCATATGGCAGAGATGTTGGCAGCACTCTAAAACAATTAACGTTTCTCTTAAACCATAAAAAAAAAGTTTCGCATCACCTCGGTTCCGAGAGTTTTGGAACCTGTACATACAATTGGAATAGAGGTCAGCATAAACATCATTAACGTCCTTTTTATTGCTCATGAAAACCACACACCGCATGTTGTACCACCATACAGCGAGACTCTCAGAGGTGGTGGTCCTGATTGCTGTACACACCGGTACGTCTAATACTCAGTAGAACGAAAAAAAATGGTTCAAATGGCTCTGAGCACTATGGGACTCAACTGCTGGGGTCATAAGTCCCCTAGAACTTAGAACTACTTAAACCTAACTAACCTAAGGACAGCACACAACACCCAGCCATCACGAGGCAGAGAAAATCCCTGACCCCGCCGGGAATCGAACCCGGGAACCCGGGCGTGGGAAGCGAGAACGCTACTGCACGACCACGAGATGCGGGCACTCAGTAGAACGTCCTCTTGCATTGATGCATACCTTTATTCGTCTTGGCATACTATCCATAAATTTATCAAGGCACTGTTGGTCCAGATTGTCCCACTCCTCAACGGCGATTCGGCGTACATCTACATTTATACTCTGCAAGTCACCCAACGGTGTGTAGCGGAGGGCACTTTACGTGCCACTGTCATTACCTCCCTTTCCTGTTCCGGTCGCGTATGGTTCGCGGGAAGAACGACTGCCGGAAAACCTCAGTGCGCGCTCAAATCTCTGTAATTTTACATTCGTGATCTCCTCGGGAGGTATAAGTAGGGGGAAGCAATATATTCGATACCTCATCCAGAAATGCACCCTCTCTAAACCTGGACAGCAAGCTACACCGCGATGCAGAGCGCCTCTCTTGCAGAGTCTTCCACTTGAGTTTGCTAAACATCACTTTGGTTAACTCCGAGGGGCCTGGACACTTCCCTTTTTGAGAGCCCTTCCTGGCACAAAGTAACAATGCAGACGCGATCTACCCGCGATATTGCCGTCTAGGCATGGTTGAACTATAGACCACACGAGCCGTGTATCCCCTTCCCAGTGGAATGACTGGAACTGATCGACTGTCGGACCCCCTCCTCTAATAGGCGATGCTCATGCGTGGTTGTTTACATCTTTGGGCGGGTTTAGTGACATCTCTGAACAGTTAAAGGGAACGTGTCTGTGATACAATATCCACAGTGAACGTCTGTCTTCAGGAGTTCTGACAACTGGGTTGATGCTAAACGTTTTTTGATGTGTTTATGAACGTCACTTTGGTATGATGCAAATTCCAAATTCCCGACGTTCATCATTAAGTAGATAATGTTGCATTTTATGACCACCAAATCTTTGAACACGGTACGTTTACCACTTAACGTTATTGTAACTCTATAGTATTTTGCCACGTTCGTCTTTTTCAGGGTGCACTGGGCTATGACTTCAGGTTTGTGGATGACAGTACGTGACCGCATTAATCAGCGCAGATGGAGAACCTCTTGAAAAGAGAGAATTCAGCATATGTTCTAACCTGCCCCGACATAAGTCCAAACGAGCACGTTTGTATGCGCTGAAGAGACGTACTGCAGCATGAGCACAGGCATCAACGTCCATCCAGCATAAGTCAACCACAGTGGTGCAGGAATGGAACGCCCTAACACAAGAACTCCTGTCCAACCCCGTCGCCAGTGTGGGAGCACGTTGCACAGCGTACGTTGCCGTCAGAGTGATCACATCCTACTAAGCTACCGAGAACCATTTCCCGCTGTGTCTAATGTCCAGGGGAAGGTAATAATTTGTGGTGACTTCAGTATAAATGTTGTCCGCCTGCTTAGCTCAGTGGTAACGTGCTTGTCTACCACGCAGTGGACCCAGGTTAAATACCTGGCAGGGTTGCAGATTTTTTCTCTACTAGTGGACTGGGTGTTGTGTTGTTTTCCTCGTCATTTCATCCTGGGTGCAAGTCGCCCAGTGTGGCGTTCATTGGACGGCCGAACTTCCGCGAATGGGACTTCCCTGCCAACAATGCCACACGATTATTTCAATTTTTGTTCGTTGTCTTCGAATAAAATAGTTATTTATGTTTGTCTAACTGCATATTTCTTTCTGTAACCTTCTGTATTATACTGTACCAGTTCCTTCTACGTACGGTCCAAGTTTCGTCGAGCTATCTGACGTGGCACTGACACATCACGCGAAAGTTAGATTCGTTCTTAAGTTTTGTACGCCGCTGTACATTAGAGTTTAATCTCCAAGCTCAATTCCATCCCTCTGAGAAGCCAAAAACTGTACGTATTATTTATTAGAATATGTGAAGGCTTGTTCTGTAGCATTACACTACACGTATAGGCTTTACAGTCGATATAATGTACAAGAAAATATGCAGTTTTCAAAAGAGGATAATTCGATCACTGTGCTAGACTTGAAAGATTTGGGGTGCTATTTTCGCTTGCTACGACACTGAAATGCATCATTTATTCTCTCCACCATCACTCCCTTCCGTATTGACCATTATTTTAACACCAGAAAGTACCAAACGAAATAAATTGGACCTATCTTTCGTTGTCTGCAGCAGACGCGCGGTGTATACACGTGTGGGAAGGGCTGAGGGGGGAGGTGCGGAGTTTGCAAACACTGCGCCCCCCGGTCTCAGAACGCCGGCTCCCGCCCACTACACAAGCTGTCAGCTGTCGATCCAGTCAGTCGGCCGGTCATCTGCAGGGTCTGCCACTCCAGCCGTCTGATGCCACGTAGCTTCCCTCGTATGATTGAAGCATGCCAGCCGCACCGTGTTGTAGCGAACCAATTTCGCCAAATGGATCTTACTTTCCTTTTATTTCCCCACTCCACTTCACATTTTCTCCAAACAATCACTTTCTTCCTACAGTTCTGACTTCTGACAGATTTTTGTCAGTTCCAAATTTGGCGTAATTTCACGTCCACGCATAAGAGGCATCACATGCGGCATCACCTGCCTCTCTGCTATACCCAGAGTAGTGGGTTTTGCTGAAATATGGCCTACCTTGAAACAACATGTAACGTTCCTCATCTGCGAAAAGCTGCAAATAAATTAGTAACACTATACCCGTGGACAGCTCACCTGCCCGGATAAACGAGTGCGTTAAAGCTCCCACTTCCGGGACATGGGAAAGTGTAGGGCCCCCGGCTCAAATTCGGCCGACGGGTTAACGGCGCGGAGAGGTAACCGACAACCGTGAATATGGCTTCTAGGCAGTTTCTCACTTCCAAGTTCGTAAATACTGACTCCAATACGTGCTACGCAAATATCTGGAAATGTTGTCAGACACAGACAGATGGGGTACACGGATTTCTTTCTTGGTGTGCGTGTGTGTTGGTAGCGGCGGAGGGTTGGGGGGGGGGGGTGAGGTGGGGGAGTCAGCTAGGGCATTTGTCCACTAACACTGTTGTTTTTTTAAAAGATTATTTTTATTTTTGTTTCTCAGTGGAACCTTTAGACTTAACTAGACGCTGTACGTTGTGCAATTTTGTGCTTGCTAGCATCTGTATGTAAACATTACATGCACTGCATCTGAAACTTCTGTGTTTAAAATACCTACGTGCATTATTACACACATTACATGTAACCCTTATGAACACAATGCATTTGAACGTTCACATCTGAATAAACTCAATATTTTGAACTAAATTAAATGCGAATTTACGTCATACCAATTAGTGTTTCAATGAATGTAATCTGAATAGATAATCACGTTTCCAAGGAGCACAAAGTAGTCTTCAATTTCCAGCCATAATAATCGCTTTGGCTTGCTTGTGTACTAAAGGCTAATCAGGCTGCCGCTAAG
The DNA here is from genome assembly GCF_021461395.2 of Schistocerca americana. Classification (NCBI taxonomy): domain Eukaryota; kingdom Metazoa; phylum Arthropoda; class Insecta; order Orthoptera; family Acrididae; genus Schistocerca; species Schistocerca americana. The sequence goes on along the minus strand of NC_060119.1, from coordinate 1,095,080,610 downwards.
CAACTGCATCCCACTGCTACAACCTGAAATAAATCACTCTGCTTTGTCAATACTTAAATAAATCTTGTCATATGCAGTGCAAGAGCGCACATGCCTACATAATAAACAGTTAACGGTCGGATCTAGCGAGTTGCAATTTGAGTCCGAATTAGTTTTCTATTAGTAGCTTTTGAATACCACGAGGGATGTGGAAACCTAGTGTCGAACAATTTGAAAATTAATTGCACTTCAACTTTATATTCATTAGCAAAAGTTAGGAGGTATGAACATACCCACATCATAGGACACTGTTAATAACAAACAATTAAAATTTGTAAATAAACAGTAAGTTAACAAAAGTAACACATTAGAAAACGTTCTCATGAAAATTAATTCTTTAAACGAAATTCACATTCAGTATTTGAAAACGTATAGGAGTAAAGAGTGATGTGATTCTTTTCTGCTTGTATGCATTTACGAGTTGTTGAAACAAACACACCATTATAGTCGAAAATTCCAATTTACGAAATTTACAAACCAAAATTAACGAGTCAGCCCTATTTCTGCAAAGCTATCGCACGAGACAAATTCTTCTACCAATGCCAGGCTGTAGTAACAGTAATCCAAAATCAGGATTTCACACCAGTACACACGACTACCTTAGGTAAGGCTGGACACCGAACTCTCTGCTCATGCGGGCCGGCTACTTGAGAACAGTATCAACTCTGGAATCCAGAGATTCCCCTTTGTACATGCATTCACGTGGAGATATAATGAAGGGAGTTGTCATGACGTCACAAATGTGAAGCTAGATCCTGCCGTGTTAGATGTCTCAAATATTAGCTTCTGATGAAAGTGTTTTGCTCGAAACCGCCAGCTTCCGTCATTTACAGTTATGCACCAATCAATCTGATTAAAGTGCGAAGGAGTCACGTTTTATTCATAGGTAGTTTCATTCAAGTGAAATTTTCATTTATTTACATGAATTTCGGTTGTGCTGTTCACTTTTACTTTAGTAGCTTTACTTCTGTAATTTGACTGTATATTTTCGATCATCTAGGAAAGTCTCTGAGTGAACGCCGTGAGAAGGACAGGATGGTAACCGACCAAGCATAGAAAAATATTTTCTCAGTATTTTTGGGAAGAGAACATAGACCAAACATCAGCTTCGTCAGTCCGAATGCAAAACATATAGCAAAAACAGTTACATTATCGATCCGAATTTCGTCGTATTACTGGATGAAATATGCAATGAAATCGGAAAAGTCTGAAAATGCTATCCTGAACCTGTATTATTCAAGAAAGAACTTTAACATCTTATATTTAAAACAACTGCTGCTTGCACACAACAGAAATAAGGAAGAAGGAGCAATCCAAACAGTAGTCTGGTAATGTTTTGGTTCATCTATAACGACGACGCCGCCTTCAAAGCACCGTACAGCGTAGGTGTGTAGCGCCATCTCCCCTTATTATATATTCATGTGTACTAGGGAAAAGTGTTTACTCTAGCCAATATCACAGATAAAACTGCCACTTCTCATAATGTAACAATCTTTCAACATTCCGGTCCTATAATGATAACGGAAAAGGCAAAATATGAAGAAAACAGAATGTTAACGACGGTGTGTGGATTTATTTAACTGTTGTATGCTGAGGAAGTTGGTTTCATCAGATCTTCTGCAACTACTAAACGTAGAAAAGCCCTTACATTAGAATATCTGTTCTGTATTGTCACTTTTCGTGCACAGTAGAAAGTCATACTCATATTTTTTCTTCACTTAAACTGGTACTCTCACTGTTTTGAGCATTTCTGGTTCAGAAATAAATTTACATGGTATTACAAAATAGCACATTCCCAAAAAAGCAAAATTATGATCATAAACTGTTATCATTAAATCGTATTAAATCATGTTTAGGGTAGAGAAACTCTCCTTTGGGATCAAAGACGATTTGCTTGATAAACGCGACACAGTGTCTTCAGAGAATGTTGCACCTCGCAAAGCAGAGATAGAAAAGGTTAATATGATTTTAATAAACTGCAAGAGCATCCAAGGAAAGGTCCCAGAATTAGTATCGATTACTGAAGGTTGTAATGCACAGATAGCATTAGTGACAAAAAGCTGTTTGAAACCGGACGAAATTATAAGTACAGATCAGAATATTTATCGTAAGGATAGATCAGTCGCCATTGGTGGTGGCATGTTAATTGCAGTAAAGAATTCGTTAAATTCTAGCAAGGTTATCACGGATTCCTATTGTGAATTAATCTAGGTCTTGTCTGTCTAGTAGGCTCTCAGAGACCAGTGTGGCCTGAGCTCCCAGTTGGTGCACATCGACAGTGCAGAAAGATACGTGTATAGCTTCTTTTCTGTGTTTACTTCGTAGATTCTTACTTAAATTGCATGTGAGTTTCGTATAGGTGTAATTTCGAGTTTTAGTTGCTGTAATCGTAAATTCTGGCAGATTGTAGCGCAGTCGTTAGGCATTTGTACAGGTTAGTTCATACATTCTTTGCGTGTTTCCCTGGCATTATCTAGGCACGGACTCATGTTTCAGTAACTGTTGTTCAACATCGATTAGAATGGACAGCGACCGTGACTGCTGTGTTCGGATGAGGGTTGAGTTGGCACCCTCCGCTAACAGCTGCAGGCGGCGCTGACATCGGTTGCGCAGCTTGAGGCTGTTGCCAATGGGCACCACTGTTGGGAGCCGGACTTGGGTATCACGGGGATGTCAACCCGTCCCGTCTGTCCCCAGATTGGTCTGCCGCTGTGGTTACCCCGGTTGCTGCCCGCAGTGGGGCTGAGCCCTCGCCTGTGGTTGATTGGGAGGTCGTTCCAAGGCGTGGCAGGCAGCGAAAGACGTCCCCGGAGGCAGATCAGAAAGCCTCCCCGGTGCGTCTGACAAATAGGTTTCAGGTACTGTCTCTGGCTGAGCCAGATGCAACTGCCTGCCCTGCTTCTGAGGATGATTCTCAGCCTTCAAGGTCCGGGCAATCACAGAGGGTGAGCTAATTGGTAGTTGGGAGATCCAATGTTAGGCGCGTAATGGGTCCCCTTAGGGACATGGCGGTTAAGGAGGGGAAGAAATCCAGTGTGGACTCCGTGTGCATTCCGGGTGGAGTCATTCCTGACGTGGAAATGGTCCTTCCGGGTGCCATGAAGAGCAGAGGGTGCATGCAGCTGCAGGTGGTGGCATATGTCGGCACTAATGACGTGTGTCGCTTTGTATCTGAGGAAATTCTCTCTGGATTCCAGCGGCTATCTGACTTCGTGAAGACTGCCGGTCTTGCTTACGAGATGAAGGCAGAGCTCACCATCTGCAGCATCGTTGACAGAACCGACTGCGGACCTTTGGTGCAGAGACGGGTGGTCTGAATCAGAGGCTCAGACGATTTTGCGACTGTGTTGGCTGCAAATTCCTTGACTTGCGCCATAGGTTGGTGGGGTTTCGGGTTCCGCTGAATAGGTCAAGAGTTCACTACACTCAGCTGGCGTCTACTCTGGTAGCGGAGGCTGTGTGGCGTGGACTGGGCGGTTTTTTTAGGTTAGAAGGCCTCAGGAAAGTACGGGGGTGCTGTAATCTCAAAGGGTGCATGGAAAATTCAGGACGTGCTTGGATCAAGGAGCAGTCGGAATTGTAGTTGTAAATTGTTGTAGTTGAGCTGGGAAAGTCCCTGAGCTTCAAGCGCTAATAGAAAGCACAGAAGCTGAAATAGTTATAGGTACAGAAAGCTGGCTAAGGCCTGAAATGAGTTCTGCAGAAATTGTTAGGAAGTCTCAGACGGTGTTAAGGAAAGATAGATTAGGCAGAATTGGTGGTGGAGTGTTTGTGTCTGTTAGTAGTGGTTTATCTTGTAGTGAAGTTGAAGTAGATACTCTGTGCGAATTGGTATGGGTGGAGGTTATACTTAACAGCCGAACTAAGTTAATAATTGGCTCCTTCTGCCGACCCCCAGACTCCGAGGATATAGTTGCTGAACAGTTCAGAGAAAATTTGAGTCTCTTAACAAATAAATACCCCACTTATACGGTTATAGTTGGTGGGGACTTCAACCTTCCCTCGATATGTTGGCTAAAATACTTGTTCAAAACCGGTGGTAGGCAGAAAACATCTTCCGAGATTGTCCTAAACGCTTTCTCCGAAAATTATTTCGAGCAGTTAGTCCACAAACCTACGGGAATTGTAAATGGTTGCTAAAACACACTTGATCTCTTAGCCACAAACAGTCCAGAGCTAATAGAGAGCATCATGACTGATACAGGGATTAGTGATTACAAGGTCGTTGTAGCTATGATCAATACCGTTTCTTCCAAATCCACCAGAAACAAACTCAAAATAATTAAATTTAAAAAAGCGGATAAAGTGTCACTAGAAGCCTTCCTAAGAGACAATCTCCATTCCCTCCGAACTGACTATGGAAATGTAGACGAGATGTGGCTCAAATTCAAAGATATAGTAGCAACAGCAATTGAGAGATTCATACCTCATGAATTGGTAAGAGATGGAACTGATTCCCTATGGTACACAAAACAGGTCCGAACGCTGTTGCGGAGGCAACGGAAAAAGTATGCGAAGTTCAGAAGAACGCGAAATCCCGAAGATTGACTAAAATTTACAGACGCGCGAAATTTGGCACGGACTTCAATGCGAGATGCCTTTAATAGGTTCCACAACGAAACATTGTCTCGAAATTTGGTAGAAAATCCGAAGAAATTCCGATCGTATGTAAAGTACACAAGCGGCAAGACGCAGTCAATACCTTCGCCGCGCAGTGCCGATGGTACCGTTACCGACGACTGTGCCGCTAAAGCGGAGTTATTGAACGCAGTTTTCCGAAATTTCTTCACCAGGGAAGACGAATGGAATATTCCAGAATTTGAAACACGAACAGCAGCTAGCATGAGTTTCATAGAAGTAGATACCTTAGGGGTTGCGAAGCAACTCAAATCGCTTCATACGGGCAAGTCTTCAGGTCCAGATTGTATACCGATTAGGTTCCTTTCAGATTACGCTGATACGATAGCTCCCTACTTAGCAAACATATACAACCGCTCGCTCACCGATAGATCTGTACCTACAGATTGGAAAATTGCGCAGGTCGGACCAGTGTTTAAGAAGGGTAGTAGGAGTAATTCATCGAACTACAGACCTATATCATTGACGTCGGTTTGCAGTACAGTTTTGGACCATATATTGTATTCAGACATTATGAATCACCTCGAAGGGAACGATCGATTGATACGTAATCAGCATGTTTTCAGAAAACATCGTTCCTGTGCAACGCAGCTAGCTCTTTATTCGCACGAAGTAATGGCCGCTATCGATAGGGGATCTCAAGTTGATTCTGTATTTCTAGATTTCCGGAAAGCTTTTGACACCGTTCCTCACAAGCGACTTCTAATCAAGCTTGCGGGCCTGTGAGGTATCGTCTCAGTTGTGCGACTGGATTCGTGATTTACTGTCTGGAAGGTCGCAGTTCGTAGTAATAGACGGCAAATCATCGAGTAAAACTCAAGTGATATCAGGTGTTCCCCAGGGAAGCTTCCTGGGATCTCTGCTGTTCCTGATCTATATAAAGACCTGGGTGACAATCTGAGCAGTTCTCTTAGGTTCTTCGCAGATGATGCTGTAATTTACCGTCTAGTAAGGTCATCCGAAGACCAGTATCAGTTGCAAAGCGATTTAGAAAAGATTGCTGGATGGTGTGGCAGGTGGCAGTTGACGCTAAATAATGAAAAGTGTGAGGTGATCCACATGAGTTCCAAAAGAAATCCGTTGGAATTCGATTACTTGATAAGTAGTACAATTCTCAAGGCTGTCAATTCAACTAAGTACCTGGGTGTGAAAATCACGAACAACTTCAGTTGGAAAGACCACATAGATAATATTGTGGGGAAGGCGAGCCAAAGGTTGCGTTCCATTGGCAGGACACTTAGAAGATGCAACAAGTCCACTAAAGGGACAGCTTACACTACACTCGTTCATCCTCTGTTGGAATATTGCTGCGCGGTGTGGGATCCTTACCAGGTGGGATTGACGGAGGACATCGAAAGGGTGCAAAAAAGGGCAGCTCGTTTTGTATTATCACGTAATAGGGGAGAGAGTGTGGCGGATATGATACGCGAGTTGGGATGAAAGTAATTAAAGCAAAGACGTTTTTCGTCGCGGCGAGATCTATTTACGAAATTTCAGTCACCAACTCTCTCTTCTGAATGCGAAAATATTTTGTTGAGCCCAACCTACATAGGTAGGAATGATCATCAAAATAAAATAAGAGAAATCAGAGCTCGAACAGAAAGGTTTAGGTGTTTGTTTTTCCCGCACGCTGTTAGGGAGTGGAATCGGAGAGAGATAGTACGATTGTGGTTCGATGAAACCTCCGCCAAGCACTTAAATGTGAATTGCAGAGTAATCGTTTAGATGTAGGTGAAGTACAGCATCAAATATCGGTCAAAATTGGTAATCTGATGCTTTTTTAGACCATCTGGGCCAGGAGTTCCAGTGGTAGAGCGCTTCCGGCAGAATTTGCAGAATATCGTTAATAATTTTCCTGATCATGCTGTTGTAATAGGGGGTGACGTCAAATTGTCAAGTATAGATTGGGAGTGTCATGCTATCAAAAGTAGTACCATAGACAGGAATTTGTGTGACATGTTCTGAATGTCTTGTCCGAAACATTCTTTCAGCAGATAATTACAGAACCAACTCGTGAAGGTAGCTTCTTAGACCTTCTGGCAGCGAACAGCCCTGAAATTATAGAATCAGTTAATGTAGAGGTAGGTATCAGTCATCATAAGGCTGAAATAGCATCTATGACAACGCGCCTTACCAAGAATGTTAAGAATGTTAAGAAAGGTAGGAAGATATTTTTGCTTGGTAAGAGTGACCGGATACCAATTTTAGAGTAGCTGAGAAGTCAACATCAACTATTCGGCGAGAAAGACGAAGATGTGGAGAACAAATAGAAAAATTCAACGGCATCTTGCAGTATGCCTCGAACATGTATGTTCCGAGTAAGGTCTTAAAACCCATAGCCATGTTATGAATCTGCTATGTAAACAAAGAGAACTTCGTCTCAAATTCAATAGAATCAAAAACGTAGCTGACATACAAAAGCTGAACGAAGCAAAAATGAGTGTAAGGAGGGCAATGAGAAAAGTAAAACTTGGTCAAACGATGTGAGCGAAAACCATAAGAGGTTTTGGTCGTTAGTTAAATCAGTAAGTGGGTCAAAATCATCTACTCAATCACTCAGTCAACATACTGGCGGCGAAACGGATGTAACAGAGAGAAGGCCCAAATACTGAATTCGGGCTTCAGAAACTGTTTCACTGCGGAAGATCGTAACACGGTCCCTCCTTTCAATCGCCGTGCAAAAATGGCAGATCTTGAGTCAACCGATCGCAGAATAGAAAAACAACTACAGTCGCTTAGTAGTAGAAAGAAGTCCGGACCAGATGTGATATCTACACTCCTGGAAATTGAAATAAGAACACCGTGAATTCATTGTCCCAGGAAGGGGAAACTTTATTGACACATTCCTGGGGTCAGATACATCACATGATCACACTGACAGAACCACAGGCACATAGACACAGGCAACAGAGCATGCACAATGTCGGCACTAGTACAGTGTATATCCACCTTTCGCAGCAATGCAGGCTGCTATTCTCCCATGGAGACGATCGTAGAGATGCTGGATGTAGTCCTGTGGAACGGCTTGCCATGCCATTTCCACCTGGCGCCTCAGTTGGACCAGCGTTCGTGCTGGACGTGCAGACCGCGTGAGACGACGCTTCATCCAGTCCCAAACATGCTCAATGGGGGACAGATCCGGAGATCTTGCTGGCCAGGGTAGTTGACTTACACCGTGTAGAGCACGTTGGGTGGCACGGGATACATGCGGACGTGCATTGTCCTGTTGGAACAGCAAGTTTCCTTGCCGGTCTAGGAATGGTAGAACGATGGGTTCGATGACGGTTTGGATGTACCGTGCACTATTCAGTGTCCCCTCGACGATCACCAGTGGTGTACGGCCAGTGTAGGAGATCGCTCCCCACACCATGATGCCGGGTGTTGGCCCTGTGTGCCTCGGTCGTATGCAGTCCTGATTGTGGCGCTCACCTGCACGGCGCCAAACACGCATACGACCATCATTGGCACCAAGGCAGAAGCGACTCTCATCGCTGAAGACGACACGTCTCCATTCGTCCCTCCATTCACGCCTGTCGCGACACCACTGGAGGCGGGCTGCACGATGTTGGGGCGTGAGCGGAAGACGGCCTAACGGTGTGCGGGACCGTAGCCCAGCTTCAGGGAGACGGTTGCGAATGGTCCTCGCCGATACCCCAGGAGCAACAGTGTCCCTAATTTGCTGGGAAGTGGCGGTGCGGTCCCCTACGGCACTGCGTAGGATCCTACGGTCTTGGCGTGCATCCGTGCGTCGCTGCGGTCCGGTCCCAGGTCGACGGGCACGTGCACCTTCCGCCGACCACTGGCGACATCGATGTACTGTGGAGACCTCACGCCCCACGTGTTGGGCAATTCGGCGGTACGTCCACCCGGCCTCCCGCGTGCCCACTATACGCCCTCGCTCAAAGTCCGTCAACTGCACATACGGTTCACGTCCACGCTGTCGCGGCATGCTACCAGTGTTAAAGACTGCGATGGAGCTCCGTATGCCACGGCAAACCGGCTGACACTGACGGCGGCGGTGCACAAATGCTGCGCAGCTAGCGCCATTCGACGGCCAACACCGCGGTTCCTGGTGTGTCCGCTGTGCCGTGCGTGTGATCATTGCTTGTACAGCCCTCTCGCAGTGTCCGGAGCAAGTATGGTGGGTCTGACACACCGGTGTCAATGTGTTCTTTTTTCCATTTCCAGGATTGTATAAGATTCTAGAAAGATTATGCGAAATAATTTGCTCCCCTTCTGACAGTAACTTATCGCAGATGGTTTGAGCAATAAAGGATACCTAGCGATTGGAAGAAAGCGTACGTCATTCCCCCATTTTGAGAAGGGCTGCAGGACAGATGTACACAATTATAGACCTTTATCGTCGATGCCAGTCATTTGTAGAATTATGAACATATTTTATGCTTAAGAATTATGATGTTTATGGAGAATGAAAATCTCCTCTATAAAAAAGGCAACATGGATTCCGCAAACAGAGATCCTGCGAAACAGCTCGCTCTGATCCTTCCTGAGGTGCACAGCGCCGGCCCTCATGTTGATGCTGTGCCCTTGGCTTCAGGAAGGCATTTGACACCCTCCCTCACTGCCGTTTAATGAAAAATATACGAGCTTATCGAATATCGGAGCTGATCTGCCACTGGATTCAAGACATCATTACAGAGAGAACTCAACACATCCCTCTTAACAGAACTAAATAGGCAGATGTGAAGGTAATGTCCAGTGTAACCCAAGGAAGAGTGATAGAAGCGTTACTGTTTACTACATCTACATCTACATTTATACTCGCCAAGCCACCCAACGGTGTGTGGCGGAGGGCACTTTACGTGCCACTGTCACTACCTCCCTTTCCTGTTCCAGTCGCGTATGGTTCGCGGGAAGAACGACTGCCGGAAAGCTTCCGTGCGCGCTCGAATCTAATTTTACATTCGTGATCTCCTCGGGAGGTATAAGCAGGGGGAAGCAATACATTCGATACCTCATCCAGAAACGCATCCTCTCGAAACCTGGACCGCAAGCTACAAGCTATACCGCGATGCAGAGTCTGCCACTTGAGTTTGCTAAACATCTCCGTAACGCTATCACGCTTACCAAATAACCCTGGGACGAAACGTGCCGCTCTTCTTTGGATCTTCTCTATCTCCTCCGTCAAACCGACGTGGTACGGATCCCACACTAATGAGCAATACTCAAGTATAGGTCGAACGAGTGTTTTGTAAGTCACCTCCTTTGTTGATGGACTACATTTTCTAAGGACTCTCCCAATGAATCTCAACCTGGTACCCGCCTTACCAACAATTAGTTTTATATGATCACTCCACTTCAAATCGTTCCGCACGCATACTCCCAGATATTATACAGAAGTAACTGATACCATTGTTTGTTCCGCTATCATATAATCATACTATATACATAAAAGGTCTAATACGAAGCGTTGGATGCTTTTTAAGAATGTTCGCAGGTGATGCGGTTGTCTATAACAAAGTAGCAACGCCAGAAGGTAGCAACGATTTTCAGAATGACTTCCAGAGAACTGATAAATGGTGCAGGCTCTGGCAGTTGACTGAACGAAAACAAATGTAACGCATTGCGCATACATAAGAAAAGAAATCCACTACTGTACAGGTATACTATTGATGACAAAGAGCCGGAAAATATCTAGGAGTAACTATCCAGAGTGACCTAAAGTGGAGGGACCATATAAAAGAAATAGTGGGAAAATAAAATGCCAGAATCAGCTTAATGGGAAGAAGCTGAAGGAAATGTGACTCATCCTCGAAGGAAGTGGTTTATAAGCAATTGTTCGACTGATGCTTGAATACTGTTCATCTGTCGTGGATCCCTACCATGTAAGACCGATAGAAGAGATAGGAGAGATGCAACGAAGAGCGGTGCGTTTCGTCACGGGATCGTTTAGTCGGCACGAAAGCGTTACGTAGATGCTCTACAAACTCCATTGGCAGAGAGAGGCTTTGTGTATCACGTAGAGATCTGCTGTTGAAATGTCGACAGAGCACTTTCTGAGAAGAGTCGGACAACATATTATCCCCCCCCCCCCCCACACACACACACAATTTATCCTTGTCAACCTCGTAGCCAGCATGGTAAGACGGCACAGAGCATGAACTCCAGTCCGTGGTGACCACACACCCCGTAAAAAACCGTGTCCCGCCATCTATAATGTCCCTGGGACCATCATCAATCTCTATGAATTTAGTTTAGTTATTGTCTTTGAATAAAAGTTCTACTGCTGTTTATCTCATTACGTATTTCTTTCAGTTACCTTCGGTTTTATACTGTAGCAATTCTTTCTATGTGTGGTCTAAGATTCATCGAGTTACGTAAATTGGCAGTGAGACCATGCGAAAGTTACTTTCATCCTTAAGTAATGCACGCGAGTTTATTATCATTAAATGCATGTTTCTTCTAAACAGAGAGTTGTATCGAAAACTTTAGGTAAACCAATACTTCCATTCTGGATTCTTAGATATACACTACTGGCCATTAAAATTGCTACACCAAGAAGATATGCAGATGATAAACAGGTGTTCATTGGACAAATATATTATACTATAACTGACATGTAATTACATTTTCACGCAATTTGATTGTATAGATCCTGACAAATCAGTACCCAGACAACCACCTCTGGCCCTAATAACAGCCTTGATACGCCTGGGCATTGAGTAAAACAGAGCTTGGATGGCGTGTACAGGTACAGCTGCCCATGCAGCTTCAACACGATGCCACAGTTCATCAAGAGTAGTGACTGGCGTATTGTGAAGAGCCAGTTGCTCGGCCACCATTGGCCAGACGGTTTCAATTGGTGAGAGATCTGGAGAATGTGCTGGATAGGGCAGCAGTCAAACATTTTCTGTATCCAGAAAGACCCGTACACGACCTGCAACATGTGGTCGTGCATTATCCTGCTGAAATGTAGGGTTTCGCAGGGATCGAATGAAGGGTAGTGCCACGGGTCGTAACACATCTGAAATGTAACGTCTACAATTGGAAGTGCCTTCAATGCGAACAAGAGGTGACCGAGACGTGTAACCAGTTTCACTCCATACCATCACGCCGGGTGATACAGCAGTATGGCGATGACGAATACACGCCCCCCTTGTGCGTTCGCCTCAATGTCACCAAACGCAGATGCGACCATCATGATACTGTAAAAAGGACATGGATTCAGCCGAAATAATTACGTTTTGCCATTCGTGCACCGAGGTTCCTCGTTGAGCACACCATCGCAGGCGCTCCTGTCTGTGACGCAGCGTCAAGGTTAACCGCAGCCGTGATCTCCGACCTGATAGTCCATGCTGCTGCAAACGTCGTCGTGCAGATGCTTGTTGCCTTGTCAACGTCCCCATCTGTTGACTTAGGGATCGAGACGCGGCTGCACGATGCGTTACAGCCATACGGATAAGATGCCTGTCATCTCGACTGCTAGTAATACGAGGCCGTTGTGATCCAGCACGGCGTTCCGTGTTACCATCCTGAACCCACCGATTCCATATTCTGCCAACACTCATTGGATCTCGACCAACGCGAGCAGCAATGTCGCGATACGATAAACCGCAATCGCGATAGTCTGCAATCCGACCTTTATCAAAGTCGGAAACGTGATGGTACGCATTTCTCCTCCTTACACGAGGCATCACAACAACGTTTCACCAGGCAACGCCGGTCAACTGCTGTTTGCGTATGAGAAATTGGTTGGAAACTTTCCTCATGTGAGCACGTTGTAGGTGTCGCCAAAGGCGCCAACCTTTTGTGAATGCTCTGAAAAGCTAATCATTTGCATATCACAGCATCTTCTTCCTGTCGGTTAAATTTCGCGTCTGTAGCACGTCATCTTCGTGGTTTAGCAATTATAATGACCAGTAGTGTAGTTTAATTATTGTCTTTGAATAAAAAGTTTACTGCTGTTCGTGTCATTACGTATTTCTTTTAGTTACTTCTGTTTTATACTGTAGCAATTCTTTCTATGTATGGTCCAAGATTCAACGAGCAACGTGAATTAGCAGTGACACCGTGCGAAAGTTTCTTTCATCCTTAAGTAATGCACGTGACTTTATTACCAATAAATGCATGTTTCTTCTAATCAGAGACTCGTATCGAAAACTTTAGGTAAAGCAATACTTCTATTCTGGATTTTTAGATATATGATACCTGGGTATCAAGAAACTGTTGCTTGGCGTGGAACCTGCTTGCCTGCAAGTAAGGTTTATTTCAGTTTAGTAGAGTCTTTAATTAAGTTAAGTTAGAAATTTCAGCAGCTCCACGGTACTGGCTGTTTGGACCACAGAAACGACGCTCAAGGCCGTTACAGTGGCGTATGCAGTAGCCAGTTTTCAGGATCCGACATTGTCTTCAACACTACATAGCATTCTTTTTATTTCTATCGACAGGAATGAAATTCGGCGAATGCCAGGATTCAGTGAAAGTGAGCCAGCGTTGTTACGGTAAGAGATGTTTCGATTTCCTCTTTTATTTCTCGGTCTCGATACTTTAAAAAGACGTTGTTAACTTTTTTCCGCAACGGCCGCTTTATTTATCGATTGGGTGTCACATTCCATTGGAAAATCTGACAACTTGAAAGCGGTATGGCCAGATTCCTCAACACGGAATTCCTTCGTAAAAATGGCAAAAATCTCTACACCTGCAGACACAGGTCACTGCGCGCAGATACTCTGTACAGACCAAGAGTGCCTCTGCCATTCTAACAAACGTCTCAGGAAAAGTAGCTCAGTCTTCCATGTTCTCGCATGTAGTTTAGATTGTGATGGATTGAGTTCAGCTGTTCGCGAAAATTAAGCAGTTTCATACCGCATGGTCATATCACGCCCTTTAGTCGGTTGGAACTTCTCGGCTTGTACTGAGTGGGTGCATCATCCGTTAGTTCGGAAAACAGCGAAATAGTGTGAGTTTGACGGAATTCTGGTGCGGACGACTGTGACAAATGAGCATCACAGAGTGTAGCTGGCAACCTGTAGATCTCGCGTATGGCACTGATGTTGGAAATGATGCAGCGAACCACGACGAATCGTCAACAGGAGGACCGGAGGAAAACGGTTAACTCAGTTTCCCCACTACAGACCTTAAAAATGGAATTCTCTTTTGGACCAGTACCCGAGCGTACATCGGTTTGCTTTTACTCCTCTTATTTATCTGTGCTCTCACCTTAAAATGGAGTGCGTCGAGAGATTACGATCCACCTTCATGGATCATCTAGAAATACCGAAGTGTTGTTTATTTCTTCCTCATTGAGTCGTGTCAATGTCATCGCTTTGCTTTCTTGTCATTCGACGAACGATTAACCGCTCAGTCTCGCACTGTCATTAACAAAAACTTCGTGATGTCTTCTAGCTAACCGACTAGGGATGGCGAAATATTTTTCAGTACTATATCTTCGAGGCGAATTCCATCACAATTACGTATACTAGCCACTTCACCAACAGAGGCAGTTTCTAAAAAAAAAATTGACATTTTATAGTCATGATGAATGGGCTGTAGGGACACTAGACGAGCTACAGATCTTCGCACACGGATTTTTGTCTGCCTGTCTGAGAGTTTGTGCGCTGGCACTTGCATCACAATAACTTTATTGAAGCAAATTTGATTGACTCTGAATGACGCCACTACCTCCTATGAATACTGTTTCCGATTTTAATATCCTGAAAATATTCCCCTTTTTGTGAAACTAGGTTTTTATGAGGGAACAACAACAAGATCTGACTACGGTTCATGAAATATGAGGTGGTGGAGCAACTTTCATAGAGAGACCCAATAATAAAGATGCCTTTAGCATAACTGAAATCAAGATTAAATTTGCAAACAAGATCTAATTGTTCTGACAAAATCTGTTCTTCGTTCAACGAAAAATATTTGCATTGCAGATTTCACACGAATGTTCTAATAATTAACGAATGGGAAAAATTATTTGAAAACAAGATCTCGAAGCTTTTCTCGTTGCGGGAAGTTCCTCGAAGAGCACTGCGGCTTTCGTTAGCCCCAAAGCTGAAGACTGCATATAAATGGAAAAGAGTATGGCTGATGAAAGCAGTTTCTAGAAATGTTTTGTCTGCTGTAGGCAGCCCAGTTAAAATACGTTTGAAATGGGTTGCACATTAACGTCTTACATTCAAGAACAAAGCTGCAATGAGTACATGTAAAACAAAGCATTAAAGATCGAAGAACTGAAATGTGTATTCTTGGGAAAATTAAATCAGGAGAGGCTTGAATTTAAACTCAGTTATTATAGAGGAAGCAGACATTAATGCTCATGAATAACATTTACAAACGTCTGCTGGGAGATAACGTGACTCTACGTAACAATACATTTACGCAATATGGAAAGATAGCCAATTATTAATGAAAACTACCCACAATATTATTTATGGTAATTACCAGCAGTATTATTTAAAAAGTGGGAAAACAATGTACAAAACGACCAATCGGCTCACATGACCAGAAGAGAAGTAGACATTGCTTCTACAGTATTCTAACACAGATGTGAATCGAATATACAGCTATCATATCCCATGTGAATTAATCCCGTAAATGATCCTGAAGAATCACCTGAAGTAGAATTACGTCAGTGCAGTGCGAACAAGAAACTGTCTCATCAATAATCCAGGAAGACATAACTTCAAAACGTCCATCTCGCAGTCAGTATCACAAGACAAATGTCTCTATTTTCCAAGTTGGAGCAGGCAGAACGATTTTCAAAGCATTTGGCGGATGTTGAGAGAAGTAGGTCCGGCTGACTGCACTGCCCAACCAAGCTCAAAGCCTCGGCTCCAGGTAATATGATTGGCTGGTTAGACACCACGTTCAAAATGCTGACTAAACACATGGCTGGCACTACTCAGTCAAAGGCATGTTTACTAGTAGACGGAGACACTGACTACAGAGTCCTAGTCATAGAAAAGCTTCGCAACAAACTACTTATAACAGATGACTTTCAAATTTTTGATTGTGAATTGAGTGTGACTTTAGGCAAACCATAGAATTAGTTCCATACAAATTGATTCATATTAATAACGGCATTGTTTAGTTGAATTAAATGTGGACAAAGCTAAAAGGCGACATAAAACTCCGTCCGAACAGGCCATGAAGGCCCAACGGTACCGACCGGTCGCCGTGTCATTCTCAGCCCACAGGCGTCACTAGATGTGGATATAGAGGGGCATGTGGTCAGCACACCGCTCTACTGGCCGTATGTCAGTTTACGAGACATCACTACTTCTCAATCAATAGCTCCTCAGTTTGCCTCACGAGGGCTGAGTGCACCCCACTTACCAACAGCGCTCGGCAGACTGGATGGTCATCTATCCCAGCCCGACAGCGCTTAACTTCGGTGACCTCACGGGAACCGATGTTAAAAATTTGACGTCGGATGTATTTTTCACAACACGCCACCGAGTGATGCGCTCTTTGTGTTCGCATATTATTATTATTATTATTATTATTATTGTTATTGGTGTTTTGCCCTTAAAGAGCGCATTTGGACTAAACTACATGGCCAGTTCCTTTTGCTGCCTTCCTTGCTGCCCAAACTTCCCTCATTCGCTCGCTGTGTTTCTGTTTCCGGATATCTGTCCATGCTTCTTGTCGACTTTGTGTCTTCGGCTTCATCTTGATTGCCTTTTTGGTTGCCCATATTTCTTTCATCTTCCGGCTGTGATCTTGCTTGCGTTCTTCGGTCCATTTTACGCCTGTTCGTTTGTCACATTGTATCTCATATAGTCTACTTTCCTTAATGATGTTTCAGAATTATATTCTGTCGTTTATTGTGTCTGCTGTTATGTTGAGTTGGTTCCGGTTGTTTTCTACCTGTGCCACCAATTTGTTGTTTCTAGTGGTTACCCAGTCAAAGATCTGTTTGGTCAGCCTGTGTGAAGGCATTCTGTATAGGTGTCCATAGAATTGTAGTCTGCGTTTTCTAATCTTTTCTGTGACTGTCTCCGTATGTTTGTATAGTTCCTCTGTAGGTTTTTTGATCCATATTCCATTGTTGTTAGTTGCGCCAAATATTTTCCTAAGTATTTTCCGTTCTACTTTTTCTAATTGTCTGATACGTGTATGCCCTAGGATTAGTGTGGTCTCTGCTGCATATAGTGCCTCGGGGAGCACCACCGTGTCGTAATGGCGTAATTTGGCTTTTTGTGAGATAGACTTCTTGTTGTAATGATTCCACACTGCTTTGTATGCCTTGTCCAGTTTAGTCTTTCTTTCTTCGTTTGAGTCTATGTTATGTCCACTCATTTTTGTTGGTATATATATGTTTCTTACTCGGGGCCTTTGTCCCACTCCAACGTGGGTTGGTCTCTGTTAATACAGATTTGGCAGTGTTAATTGCAGAGGGTGGCCAGATGCCCTTCCTGACGCCACCCCGAACCCCCCGGGACAGAAGTAGTGTACCCCAGGTGTCTGCGTCTAGTGTAAGTCATGCAAGAGCGCGAACGTTTTCAAATCTCTGTGAGTCGTGTAGCTGAGGCGGAACTTGCGGACCAGTGGGATGTGGAAGACCGCCTAAAAACCACATCCAGGCTGGCCGGCATACCGGCCCTCGTCGTTAATCAGCCAGGCGCATTCGATCCGGGGCCGGCGTGCCTACCCGAGTCCAGGAAGCAGCGCATTAGCGCTCTCGGCTACCCTGGAGGATATATATATATATATATATATATATATATATATATATATATATGTGTGTGTGTGTGTGTGTGTGTGTGTGTGTGCGCGCCAATAGTGGCAACTGCAAATTTTGTAATGAATCCGTGATCTGAGAGACTTCAATAAACAAATACGTTTTCGAATTCTTATTTTTCTCTAAGACTATTTATTATTTCTTACTGTCAATCACACCCAACCCTGTATCTTATATTCGTCAGTCTAGTAGGACAGTAACATCGACTTCCTTCTTGGTCTCCATCCCAACTGTTCCATTTCAAGTCCCTTTATATTCTCTGACAGGATGACGGGAACCAATCTTTTCAAAACTTATGAAACAGTAACGGAACGAATCTCACACGACTGTCACCTTATGTTGATATACTTAACTGTACCCAAAGCCGATGGATGACTGTACCATTTCGATAACATTTTATGCAATTTACAAATTTCTTGATCCCTGACAAGATAGCAACTTAATTAATTGGTATATAATTGGTCTCTAACGTCTTTCTCTGGGCCCTCTCGGTCTCCCCTCCCGCTCTTCCCCACAGCTCACCCCTGATCTAGTGTTTGGGGTTCCAATAGCGTTTGAGTAACAACGCATTTCGGCCAAGGGCTTCTCAGCCTGGGAACTCCAATTGGAGCAGTGTATCATACTACCAAATGTCTGAGCAGCACCGGGGCCACTTGCGTCCAGTACTTTAAGCAGTAATCACGACGCAGCGCATTCACCAGCAGCAAGTAGCCAGATAAAAAGACTGCAGCAGTCTGCATTAGAGCTCCCAGACGTTCTGGCGTTCGATCGACCCCAGCCAGTAGCAGCAGCGTGGGAACTGCACTCGAGGACTACTACTAGCAGAATGCTGCCAGACAGGGACTCTGAGATCGTTATCGACATCCAGAATGTGTAGCAAAGCTGTAGTGAAGTGCGCTATACGTGGATAGGATCAGACTACTTGTGCAGCATGTCTGAATACATTAAAATAAGAATTACTGATGACTACTGTTCTCTGCTTCCGCCAATTAACGTCGAAATGATACAAGGTAAAGCACTAGCAGTGAACATGTATCGAGAGGTAACACTCCAGTTATGGTGCAGCCATATACATCAGACATACAAGTGCAGTGCATTTATGCGACCTGTAACACGCATTAATGACTGTGTCAGATAAACTGTGTAGCTAGCTACAATGTGTTAGAGACACGTTTGATGACTTTATTAGGCATTTGCACAAGAGGAAAGTGAATCTGGAGCACAAGAGGGAAATGAATCAGCTAGGTCTGTATATCAAAACGTGTATTTCTCATGTGCCACAATCCATAAAAGCCGATCCTTTGAGTGTGGATGTGGAATATACTGAGGTGATCTGAGTGTATGTAATTGCCCTGGTAGGATTGAATGCAACCGAAATTGAATGCAATGGACGTGAAGGTGAACTGTTTAGGCAATTATATATATATATATATATATATATATATATATATATATATATATATATATTTGTGTGTGTGTGAAATAATAATAATAATATTAAACGTTATGTTCAGGAAATATTTCTTTAAATTTTTCTGAATCCCGTCTTCATTAATATATATAAGAAACGTATAGGCTTGTAGAGAGGGTATTTCATAAGCAAACAAAGAGAAGAAGGAGAAGAACGGTTTTTATTATTCATACACATATATTTTTTGTTTGATATATACAATAAACATTTCCGAAACACTCTTTGTTATTTCTTTCAGTTACAATATATTTTCAAAGAAATACTTTTGGGAATTTCATTTCATAATTACACCATAGATTTACAAATCATCCTTTAGTAATTTTTATTTACATTATGTATGCAGGGATAAACACTCATTACTTGTAGAGAGAGGGAGGTGAAATTTCTTATGTGTGTTATATTTAAAGAAGCAACAGCAGCAGCAGCAGTAGGGAACCACCCACCCACCCACACACACACACACACACACACACACACACACACAAACACACACACAAATGCTTACGACAACCAGACTCACACTACCACTCCTCGGCATGCAAACATGTCCATCACTGTTTCACAAATTAACACCTCATCCACACACAACACGAATTGGGTTCAAATGGCTCTGAGCACTATGGGACTCAACTGCTGAGCTCATAAGTCCCCTAGAACTTAGAACTACTTAAACCTAACTAACCTAAGGACATCACACACATCCATGCCCGAGGCAGGATTCGAACCTGAGACCGTAGAGGTCGCGCGGTTCCAGACTGTACAACACGAATTCAATCACATTATGGTGAATAGTGTGAGAATGGCAGAGCGCCATCTCGTCTTCATAGATGAATAGCTTGTTCTCGTGCCGTGAGAAAAAGACTTTCGGTTGCGAGTGGTGTGGATCACATGATCTCGCGATCGGAAGACTACTTTGCGCTCCATGTATACTGGCTTAGGTGCAGCACAAGACTGAGGCCGCCTGCTGCACACCCTTATCCCGCCTTTGCGTGAGATAAGTACAGGGTCATAATTATTGGACTATATGAAATGAAATCATCATAACTTCTGAACGGTTTGCGCTATGACGTTCGAACTGCACGGTTGGCCGCAGGACATGATGAGAATTAGTACGCGCATTGTTGTTTGGTTTAGCTACAAACCCCACTTTCATTTGGATGGGTTCGTCAATAAGCAAAATTGGCGCATTTAGTGGAACTGAGAATCTGCATTTCGCGATGGATAAGTCTCTTCACTCTCAATAGCTGACTATTTGGTGTGCTATGTCCAGTCACGGAATGATCGGTGCGATATCCCTTGGGGGCACGGTGACTACCCAACAGTACGTGTAGGTTTTGGAAAACAATTTCGTCCCCATTATCGAAAGTGACTCTGGTTTCGACAATATGTGGTTCATGCCAGACGAAGCTCGACCTCATCGAAGCGAGGGATTGTTTGATGTCCTGTAGGAGCACTTTGGGGACCTCATTCTGGCTCTGGGGTACCCAGTGGCCACTAGCATGGGCTTCGACTAGCCACCATACTCTCTGGATCCGAACACATGAGACTCCTCCTTGTGGGGCTATATTGAAGACAACGTGTACAGTAATAGCTCCAAAACTATTGCTGAGCAGAAAATAACCATTCAGGCGGTCATCGACAGCCTCGGTGTTCAGCGGGTCATGCAGAATTTCGCTGTTCGTCTGAGCCAGATCATCGACAATGATGGCAGGCGCTATCGAAAGTAACATAACTAAATCAGAATATCTGTAGTGACATTTACGTGTTGCATTCCGTAATTTGTAACTAATTTACGTTTCTTTCATATAGTCCAATAATTGTCAACCTGTATATGTAGGATATTCATACGATTTACAATAGAGAAAACAGACTTCACATACGCGCGAGGCGTTCGCCTCGTCTTTCCTCAGTCGATAACCTTATTATTTCGAGATGATACACCATAAGAATTATCGGCTGCGTATCCGGACTTGCTGAATTCCTCGGGACGGTGCCTATTTACTTCCTATAGACAACGGCCACGCACCCAGGAGATGGAACTGTCTGTATTCATGTAAAGTAACTTTGGATTAGCAAAGTGCTGCTTAGCGAACTTTCAAAGAAAGCGGTACACGTGAAGTTTAGAGAGGTCCAACTCACACATACCGACATAGACATACTTCGTAAATCGCAATATCATGCATACAGAGCTGCTCCACGGAATTTCCCCGTTAGATGGTCCTGAGCACTATGGGACTTAACATCTGTGGTCATCAGTCCCCTAGAACTTAGAACTACTTAAACCTAACTAACCTAAGGACATGACACACATCCATGCCCGAGGCAGGATTCGAGCCTGCGACCGTAGCGGTCACGCGGTTCCAGAATCAAGCGCCTAGAACCGCACGGCCAAACAGGCCGGCTCCCCGTTAGATGACAGTGATCGCTATGAGGAGTCTCTGTATCTTTATCCAGCGAAAGCCCTCAGACACAACAATCAATGGCTTTCTCGTAAAATTCCCTGCTTTTCTGCAAGTCGGTTACTGGAACGTTGTTGCTGTAATGGTGATCAACCTCCCATGCGAGATTTTGCGCTGAGTGAGCAATCATCTCGCAGGATTACCCAATACGCACGATCTGAAATGACTGAGCTGAATAGTACGTGCACACAACCTGGAGTACAGCCACATATCGTACATGTCATTCTGAGAAGGCTGTACACTGAGGCTAAGGGATAACCTTCACAACGTGCCAAAGTAGCTAGGAGGCACTCGAAGTCTGTGTAAACAACAAAGGGACATCTCTCCTAGTGGTTGGTGCTCTTAAAATCCAAGAACTTGCTTGCCCCACTCGGCATTTCTACGTGCGTAGGTTCCAGGGTTTATCAATCAATTAAGTATTAGCTTAATACTAGCGTGAAGTATACAAGTGGAGGCACATTTGACAAAAATGTCGTTTGTTTCTGTCTTTACTCATTTAGGAGGAAAGTAGGTCGGAAATGCTCTTGATCGAGACATATTGCTGTCTATTACCTTGGAAACTAACAGGAAATCTATGTGAGTTATACTGTATAGGGAACGATGAACCGTTGAAATTACAGTGCTCACTGACATTATTACTTTTGACTGAGTATAACGGTGAACATTATGCTCATAACTTATATCACTAGCCAGAAGCAGCTATGCGAAGCAAAACACTTCGCCTTTAGCATATTTTGAACAGTGATGCAGTCATTTTCTGCGGCAATTTGATGCGAAAGATGTATCAAGTTGGACCCACCATTTACTGGGTAATAGGCATACGAGGGCACATCGAGGAGGAGTACACTACTAAGCACCTTACCGAACCCTCTGTTCTGCATTTCGGAAAACTGGCCCAGTATAGCACTCCAGACAAAAGTGATGAACCACTCTGCGATTAAATTACCCTCCTACATCATACCATTCCCCCACAAATGTAGACATTCATGGTTTCACCAACACTATCAGTGCTGTCTTCTTTTGTGAGGGTGGAAGTGAGTTCATAGCACAGAACTGCACCACTTTTGATAATGGGATACCGGCGGCTACTAACAATTCTTGGAATTACTCTTTGCAAAATGGGCATACATGCAGCGAGGAATGAGATGACTCCCTACACGTAGCAGTAGAGTTATCTACGCAGGTATAGAAGTTCCTGTTCCTGAAGGCGCCAGCAATCACTGAGAAAGTTAAAAACTGACTAACCTGACAGTCCATATTAACAGGACGGGATGGTGGCAAACTGCTGCATAGAGTGTATGATGGGAAATGCACTTGTTGCGTCTTTGCTGTATAGCCAGACCGTGGAGAGGGTGGTGGTGGTGTTGAAGTGGCAGCACGGGTTGGCCGCCAATTTGGGGGACCTGGTTGTGGCAATGTGGACGGTCACCAGTGAGATTCTCAGGTCTGTTGTCAGCTTGGTAGAGAGGGTGGCCAGCTGCTGTGGCCGTGCGGTTCTAGGCGCTTCAGTTCGGAACCGTGGTTTACGGTAGGATGTGGAAGTTAAGTGACAGTGGGAAGATACAAGACGTTTTCGTCAAAATTTCCAGTTGGCCTGATGAATGACAGCCAGCACTAATTGTGGAAAAATGTAAGTGAATGGGGATGACTAGGGGCGATCCAACTTTTAATGTTCGGATACGGTATCACTAGTGCCTCGCTTAACACAATCAAGTCATTTAAGTATCTGGACGTAACGCTTCAAAGCGATATGAGGTGGAACGAGCATGTGAGAACTGTGGCAGGGAAGGTGAGTAATCGACTTGAGTTTGCTGGAGAATTTTAGGAAAGTGTGATCCACCTCTAAAGGACACCACATATTGGACGCTGGCGCGACCCATTCTTGAATACTGCTCGCCTGGGTTGAAGGAAGACATGAAGCAATTCAGAGGCGGGCTGCTAGATTTGTTGCTTGTAGGTTCGAACAATATGTAAGCGATACGGAGATGCTTCGGGAACTCATATGGGAATCCCTGGAGGGAAGGCGATGTGCTTTTCGAAAATTCAGAAAACCGGCATTTTAAGCCGACTGCCGAACGATTCTACAGCCGCTATCTTTTTTTTTATGGTCATCAGTCTTCTGACTGGTTTTATGCGGCCTGCCAAGAATTCCTCTCGTGTGCCAACGTCACCGCTCAAAGTAGCACTTGCAACCTACGTCCTCAATTATTTATTGGATGTATTCCAGTTCCTGCCTTCCACTACAGTTTTTGCCCTCTGCAGCTCCCTCTGGTATCATGGAAGTCATTCCCTCATGTCTTAACACATGTCTTATCTCCTGTCCCTCCTCCTTACCACTGTTTTCCTCATATCCCTTTCCTCTCCGATTCTGCGCAGAACCTCCTTATTCCTTACCTTATCAGTCAACGTAATTTCAACATTCGTCTGTAGTACCACATCTCAAATGCATAGATTTTCTTCTCTTCCAGTTTTCCCACAGTCCAAGTTTCACTACCATACGATGTTGTACTCCAGACGTACAGTCTCAGAAATGTCTTCCTTACATTAAGGCCTATTTTTAATACTAGTAGACTCTCCGTTGGCCAGGAATGCCCTTTTTGCCATTTCTAGACTGCTTTTGATGTCCTACTTGCTCCGTCCATTATTGGTTACTTTACTGCCTAGGTAGCAGGATTCCTTAACTTCATCTACTTCGTGACCAACAATAATGAAGTTACGTTTCTCGCTGTTCTTATTTCTGCTTCTTCTCATTACTTTCATCTTTGTTCGATGTACTCTCAATCCATATTCTATACTCATTAGATTGTTCATTCCTTTCAGCAGACCATGTGTCTTCTTCACTTTCACTGATGGTTATGTCATCAGCGAATCGTATCATTCATATCATTTCACTTTGAATTTTAATTCCACCCCCGAACCTTCCTTTTCTTTCCATCATTGCTTCTTCGATAAATAGATTGAACAATAGGAGCGAAAAACTACATCCCTCTCTTACACCTACACTCCTGGAAATGGAAAAAAGAACACATTGACACCGGTGTGTCAGACCCACCATACTTGCTCCGGACACTGCGAGAGGGCTGTACAAGCAATGATCACACGCACGGCACAGCGGACACACCAGGACCCGCGGTGTTGGCCGTCGAATGGCGCTAGCTGCGCAGCATTTGTGCACCGCCGCCGTCAGTGTCAGCCAGTTTGCCGTGGCATACGGAGCTCCATCGCAGTCTTTAACACTGGTAGCATGCCGCGACAGCGTGGACGTGAACCGTATGTGCAGTTGTCGGACTTTGAGCGAGGGCGTATAGTGGGCATGCGGGAGGCCGGGTGGACGTACCGCCGAATTGCTCAACACGTGGGGCGTGAGGTCTCCACAGTACATCGATGTTGTCGCCAGTGGTCGGCGGAAGGTGCACGTGCCCGTCGACCTGGGACCGGACTGCAGCGACGCACGGATGCACGCCAAGACCGTAGGATCCTACGCAGTGCCGTAGGGGACCGCACCGCCACTTCCCAGCAAATTAGGGACACTGTTGCTCCTGGGGTATCGGCGAGGACCATTCGCAACCGTCTCCATGAAGCTGGGCTACGGTCCCGCACACCGTTAGGCCGTCTTCCGCTCACGCCCCAACATCGTGCAGCCCGCCTCCAGTGGTGTCGCGACAGGCGTGAATGGAGGGACGAATGGAGACGTGTCGTCTTCAGCGATGAGAGACGCTTCTGCCTTGGTGCCAATGATGGTCGTATGCGTGTTTGGCGACGTGCAGGTGAGCGCCACAATCAGGACTGCATACGACCGAGGCACACAGGGTGTAGGGAGCGATCTCCTACACTGGCCGTACACCACTGGTGATCGTCGAGGGGACACTGAATAGTGCACGGTACATCCAAACCGTCATCGAACCCATCGTTCTACCATTCCTAGACCGGCAAGGAAACTTGCTGTTCCAACAGGACAATGCACGTCCGCATGTATCCCGTGCCACCCAACGTGCTCTACACGGTGTAAGTCAACTACCCTGGCCAGCAAGATCTCCGGATCTGTCCCCCATTGAGCATGTTTGGGACTGGATGAAGCGTCGTCTCACGCGGTCTGCACGTCCAGCACGAACGCTGGTCCAACTGAGGCGCCAGGTGGAAATGGCATGGCAAGCCGTTCCACAGGACTACATCCAGCATCTCTACGATCGTCTCCATGGGAGAATAGCAGCCTGCATTGCTGCGAAAGGTGGATATACACTGTACTAGTGCCGACATTGTGCATGCTCTGTTGCCTGTGTCTATGTGCCTGTGGTTCTGTCAGTGTGATCATGTGATGTATCTGACCCCAGGAATGTGTCAATAAAGTTTCCCCTTCCTGGGACAATGAATTCACGGTGTTCTTATTTCAATTTCCAGGAGTGTATTTTAAGACGAACACTTCGTTCTTGATCATCCACTCTTATTATACCCTCTTGGCTCTTGTACATAAAGTACATTACCCGTCTCTCCCTATAGCTTAGCCCTATTTTTCTTAGAATTTTGAACATCTTGCACCATTTTACAATGACGAACGCTTTAGTCTTGCTTCCACTATCAACCGCAAAGTCAGAGTTGCCTATCTCGTGGCTTTCCCTTTTCTCGAACGAAACTGATCATCATCTAGTGCCTCCTTAATTTTCTTTTCCATTCATATGTATATTATTCTTGTTAACAACATGGATGCATAAACTGTTAAGCTGTCGACAGATTCATACAGTCTACACACCAACGTAAATATTCGTTTTCTTCCCACTTCCCCCAATGACTTTAGAAATTCTGATGGAATGTTATCTATCCCTTCTGCCTTATTTGATCTTAAATCCTCCAAAGCTCTTTTAAATTCAGATTCTTATACTGATGTTGTGTCACATCAGACAAATCTTCCCCCTCAAACAGGCTTTCAATTTATTCTTTCCACCTATCTGCTCTTTCCTCTGCATTTAACAGTGGAATTCCCGTTGCACTCTTAATGTTACCACCCTTGCATTTAATGTCACCGAAGATTGTTTTGACTTTCCTGTGTGCTGAATCTGTCCTTCCAATCATTTATTTTTCATATTCTTCACATTTTTCGTGCGACCATTTCATATTTGCTTCCCCGCACTTCCTATTTATTTCATTCTTCAGCGGCTAGTATTTCTCTATTCCTGAGTTTCCCGGAACATCAGACCATGATGTAATCTAACTGAAATCTTCCCGTATCAGCAGGCCTTTTCCCACTATACCTCCTCTTCTTGTGATTCTTGAACAGAGTATTCCCTATCACTACCTTAAATTTATTACAAAACTCAATTAGTCTTTCTCCTCTCTCATTTCTTATACACAGCCCATATTCTCCCGCAACCTTTTCTTCTACTCCCTCCCCTACAACTGCATTCAGGGCCTCATGATTATTAGACATTCATCTCCCTGTACGTACTGTATTACCCTTTCAATAACCTCATATGCTTTCTCTATCTCTTTATCTTCAGCTTGCGACATCGGCAAGCTGTCGGTGTTGGTTTGCTGTCGGTTCTGATAATACCAACCCTGTCACTGAACTTTTCACGCCGGCCGTTGTGGCCGTGCGGTTCTAGGCGCTTCAGTCTGGAACCGCGTGATCGCTACGGTCGCAGGTTCAAATCCTGCCTCGGGCATGGATGTGTGTGATGTCCTTAGGTTCGTTAGGTTTAAGTAGTTCTAAGTTCTAGGGGACTGATTACCTCAGATGTTAAGTCCCATAGTGCTCAGAGCCATTTGACCCAATTTTGAACTTTTTCACAGTTGACCCTGAATAAAGAAAAGTGTAAGTTATTCACCTGAATAATAAAAGAAATCCACTAAATTTCTATTACGCGATAAGTCACACGAATATGAAGGCTGTAAATTCAACTAAATATTTAGGAATTACAATTACAAATAGCCTATATTGGAACGATCACATAGATAATGTTGTGGGTAGAGCAAACCAAAGACTGTGATTCATTTGCAGAACACTTAGAAGGTGCAACAGGTCTACTAAGGAGACTGCTTAAACCACGCTTGTCTTCACTATTCTGAAGTACTGATGTGCGGTGTGGAATCCGCATTAGGTGGGACTGACGGATGACATCGAAAAAGTACAAATAAGGGCGGCTCGTTTTGTATTATCGCGAAATAGGCGAGATAGTACCACAGACATGAGACATGAATTGGAGTGGCAATCATGAAAACAATGGCGCTTTCCGTTGCGATGGGATTATCAAATGAAATTTCAATGACCAGTTTTCTCCTCCGACTGCGAAAACATTCTCTTGGAACCCACCTACATAAGGAGAAATTATAATCACGATAAAATAAGAGAAATCAGGGTTCGCACAGGAAAATTTAAGAGTTCGTTTTTCCCGCATGCCGTTCGGGAATGGAACGGGAGAGACACAGCATGAAGGTGGTTCATTGAAACCTCTGCCAGGCACTTTATTGTGAATTCCAGAGTAATCACTTAGATGTAGATGTAGAACACACTCTTTGCCCTACCTTCCTATTCACAACGAATCCTATTCTCGTTGAACCATTTTCTGCTGCTTTTATTATTACCCTGTACTCATCTGACAAGAAATCTTTGTCTTCTTGCCATTTCGCTTCACTGAGCCCTCTACATCTACATCGAACCTATGCATTTCCCTTTCCCGATTTTCTACTTTCCCTACCAGATTCAAGTTCCTGACATTCCACTCCCCGATTCGTAGAACGTTATTCTTTCGTTGATTATTCAGTCTTTTTCTCGTGGTTACCTCCCCCTTGGCAGTCCCCGCACGAAGATAGGAACGGGGGCTATTCTGGAATCTTTTGCCAATGGAGAGATCATCGTGAAACTTTTTCAGTTACATGTGACACGTCCTGTGGATAAACTCAGATGTCTTTAATCCAGTGGTTTCCATCGCCTTCTGCATCCTCATGCCGTTGATCATTGCTGATTCTTCCGCTTTTAGGAGGAGTTTTCCACCCCAAGGGCAAGGCCGTTGGCAGAATGATGGTGACTTCTTTTTCTGGAAGTCTTCAGCCATTAATGCTCATTATTAATCAAAATTTAAGCAGTGGCTGGTTTCAAATTCGGGGCCGAGGAAGTTTTGATTACTAATCAAATACACTAAACCTAGATCACGGGTAAACGCCATCAAATACCGCGCATCTGGACAACGAAGATAGACACAAGAAATTAGTGCTCACACGGAGGCATATAGAGATTATTTTTTACCTCTGTTTGCGAGTGGAAGAGTAAAGCAAGTAACTATTAGTGTTACATGGTGCCCTCCGCCACTCATCGTTCCGTGGCTTGGCAATATCTATGTAGACGTAGAGCAGACAACTCTGAGGGTTGTGGCAGATGAGGCTGGCTGCACAAGCAATGGTGGCGATGTCAGTGCGAACCTTCCAGCATCCGTTAATTCGGGCTTAGAAAAAGAGTGAATGAAACTGATAAATATCTAATACTTCAGTATTAAAAATTAATAATATGAGTTGACTCATAATATAAATAATTTCCGAATATTATGCATAAAATTACTGCCGACCACATTGTTGAAATATGCTTATAGCAACTTGTCGTCAACTGGGGGATCATCATCAGCTGCTAGAAGAATATCAAGCAACATTGGCATTGTTAGTGATGTAGGAAGCGAAGGAGGTGTACGGTGCCAGTTGGAGAATGCGTCCGAGAGAATCCTGTTGGTGACAAATGATTGGTGGCCTTGCGGTTCTAGGCGCTTCACTCCTGAACCGCGAGACTGCTACGGTCGCAGGTTCGAATCCTGCCTCGGGCATGGATGTGTGTGATGTCCTTAGGTTAGTTAGGTTTAGGTAGTTGTAAGTTCTAGGGGACTGATGACATCAGATGTTAAGTCCCATAGTTCTCAGAACCATTTGAACCATTTTTTGACAAATGATTGCATTTGTGCTACTGCACAAACGGCTGGGTGTGGTGGTGGTGATGATGATGCTGGTGGAACGCCAATATTCTCACCTACAAGACATCAACCTCTTCTTACAAGAAATAATTTATTGTAGTATAATGGGTGAATTACTGCCACTACTCACGCATCTGCATTACCGAGGGATCATCATCATTGACAGGATTTACTTCCCACAGCAAAGCTAGAGCATCTAGAAAGTAAGGATAGAGCACAGAAGAAAATAAATGGCTCTGGGCACTATGGGACTTAACATCTATGGTCGTCAGTCCCCTAGAACTTAGAACTACTTAAACCTAACTAACCTAAGGACAGCACACAACACCCAGCCATCACGAGGCAGAGAAAATCCCTGACCCCGCCGGGAGTCGAACCCGGGAACCCGGGCGTGGGAAGCGATAACGCTACCGCACGACCACGAGATGCGGGCAGCACAGAAGAATCATGAATAAACGTCAAAACACGAATACTTCTTCATGCCTACATTCATCCACATTCCCTGCAATGTCGTTTCAGATGTACGCCATCACACTATCGTTTATAAATAATGATAATTGTGTGGTGTTGTTATCATGAGACTGTATGGCTACTTACTGCGGTCATTATAGCGATCACGACTAACACAACTGGCTAAACGTTTCGTTTTTCAGACGTCAGTACTAGGCGGTGATCTGAGATAGAATGCGGCTGGAATTACGCTCCTCAGAGCTATTTATAATCCCGAACACGGCAGCCGTGCGGCAAGCACCGATAAGGATTTAAAACCGCTGCCCCCTGTTGCTGCTTCTCGTGCACAGTACAGCCAGCGAAACGCAATTACCCGTAAAATTCTGCGGCAGGTTGCAGTGTGTTTAAATGTGCTCGGTATTACTACTACTACTCTACTACTACTATTACGCAAACCTAATATCATTATGTCGTCTGCCGACAGCAACCTTTTTTTTTCTTTTTTGAGTCATGTATTGCCTCTAGGTGGTACAAATACTTACATATAGCGTATTGCAAAAAGCCCCAGCGAGTTGGTACACAGTACTACTTACCAAACATGGAGAAGAAGCAGGAGCGGGGTAATTTCTCAAAAGAGGTAGTTCTCTTGGTAAACGGCCAGGATTACTCTGCGTACAGAGAAGAATGAGATGGTGCATCTGGCTACAAGCAGCTGCTGACCACCGGCGTTTTGAGCAGTGTGTTGCACAGACTTCGAAAATTCTTTCACCAACTACCGACGAAGCGCATGGACATCATGTGTTGGAAACTTACCTGGGAAACAAATCAGCGAAGAAAAAAAAATGATGTCGAGATTTCTATATAAATACACGAGGTATTTATTGTTGTGGCGTAGCAAGACAGCCACGCCACGGAAGTAGCCGAAAGGCACGCGTTTAGTTCACGCAGGCAAGAGATAGGTCTGTAACAGGATACGTAATGAATGCTATAAAGAAAAGTACGTAGCTTCTGGAATACTTAACTTTAATCCATCCTTGGTACATCGCTATTGACGATATAAGTGAGACTCCATAGATACATGCAATGTTACTAATGGCGCCTTGCTAGGTCATAGCCATTGACTTAGCTGAAGGCTATTCTATCTGCTCTGCGAGGCTTCGACAGTGTGCATCGCTAGCTACGTCGTCCGTACAACTGGGGCGAGTGCTAGTCCGTATCTCGAGACCTGCCTTGTGGTGGCGCTCGGTCTGCGATCACACAGTGGCGACACGCGGGTCGGACATGTACTAATGGACCGCGGCCGATTTGAAACTACCACCTAGCAAGTGTGGTGTCTGGCGGTGACACCACATTCCTCCCCCGCAAATCGGCGAACGGTCGTATTATAAGGCATCCGCCCGCCGTGGGGAGGACCCCATGTTGACGTATGTGATGAGGTGGGGAGCCTAACAACAGGCGAGGCTGTGCCACCCGCACCCGGCCATTCGGTCCGAGGAGAGCTAGGAAACGCCTGAAAACCTAGTCCAGGGTGCACGTGAACATGCGGTGTATGCGCCCGTAAAGAGACCGGAGGGGCCGAAGGGTCGACCTCCATTGCGTCGGGGTACCCGACGCGCGAAGACGCCATGTGGTCCGGAGCGGGCAAGAGTTCCATGGCGGAGGACTGCTGGTCACGGGAAGTGATCGGCGGCGCGTGACCCAGGGAGGCGCCAGGCGGTTGCAGCGACGCGTCTACTGCGGGCGGCGCCGGCGGGAGACCAAGCGGCGGCGGCGGCGGCGGCGGCGGTGGCGGTGGCGGCGGCGGCGCGTCGCCACGGGGCAAAATGGAAGGCAGCGTCGGTAACACCCGGAGATGAGGCGAGCCAGTAGATGGGTCCCCAGGGCGCTGACCGGACGGCACCGTCGCTGAAAGCAGACGGGGAGCGGCAGAACCCGTGCGACGCCAGAGGCGCAGCTGATTGAGATGCCGACGCACCTCACCAGAGGCCCCCAAAACCAAATACATCGCGCGGCCGAGGCAGCGAAGAATGCGCCCTGCGAGCCAACGCCGTGAACCTCGATAGTTGCGATAGAATACAACGTCGCCTGGAGCAAAAGCAGGAGTCTGCCGCTGCACAGGAACCTGATGCGGCGGATGCAGCAAAGACATCAAGGTTCGATGAGGACGACCGTGGAGCAACTCAGCCGGCGAGCGACCATCTTGGGGCTGAGAGGGATACGAAGACAAAAAGAGCAACAACGCGGCCTCCCGAGAATGCAGCTCTTTCAACTTCAACATCTGTGACTTCAAAGTCCGGACCAATCTTTCAGCGGCACCGTTTGACTGAGGCGAAAACGGCGCGGATGTCAGATGTTGAATACCATTGGCCGTGCAGAATGACTGGAATTCGGCGGACATGAATTGTGGGCCATTGTCGGAAACAATAGTCTGTGGAAGACCTTCAATGCAAAAAATAGCGGATAACGCTTGGATGGTGGCAGAAGACGTCGTGGAAGACATCCGAACAACAAAAGGAAAATTACTGAAAGAATCGACCACAACCAACCATCTAGCATTCCAGAATGGACCAGCAAAATCGATGTGCAAGCGTTGCCAAGGGGAAGTGGCTTTCGGCCATACAAAGAATTTCTGCGGCGGTGCGGATTGTTGTTCAGCACACGCTAGGCAAGAAGAGCACATATTCGTAATCGCAGCATCGATTCCGAACCAAGTACAGTGCTGACGAGCAAGTTGTTTCGTTCGCACTTTACCCCAATGTCCTTGGTGAAGAAGCCGTAAGACAGAGGACTGTAACGAACGTGGGACCACGACTCTGGACTGATCATTATCAGAACGCAACAACAAAACACCACGTCTTACAAAAAGTCTCTCCTTGTGAGCAAAAAATCGGCGAACCAACGGATCCTCGATCCGCGACTTTGACAAAGGCCATTGCGTAGCAAAAAAACGCAAAACGGTAGCAAGGACAGGGTCAGCAGCTGTGGCATTAGCTACACGACGAAAATCAATCGGAAACGATTCGACCACGTCATCGGTTTCCGCATCAATGAACATGCAAGCAATTTCGGAAGAATCGAATGCTCTATCCTCAGCAACAGGCAAACGGGACAACGCATCAGCGTTTCCGTGCTTAGCAGTGGACCGATACAAGATATCGTAGCGGTACTGAGAGAGGAAAATAGACCAGCGAATGAATTTTTGCACTGTACGTGGAGGTACAGGCTTGCTCGGATGAAAAAGCGATGTCAAAGGTTTGTGGTCTGTGATGACGGTAAAGTGACGACCATACAAGAAATCGTGAAACTTAGTAACACCAAACACGAGAGCCAAAGCTTCTTTCTCTATTTGTGAATAATTTCCTTGCGCAGACGAGAGCAATTTTGACGCAAAGGCAATAGGGCGATCATGCGATCCATCTTTGTGCGCAAGCACAGCACCGATCCCGAAATCCGATGCATCTACCATCAACAAAAGGGGTTTCCGGGGATCGAATGGCGTAAGGCAAGTATTTGAAAGCAACGCTGATTTCAACTGGCGAAAAGCGCGGTCGCATTCCGTCGTCCAGACGAACGGAACACCTGTACGGCATAAGCGATGAAGCAGAGCTGAAATGGAAGAGGCATTGCGCACATTCACTCACACCTTGTGATTCTAAATCGTGTAATGTTCTTGCGACCTCATCACGCAAAGCGTGAGGAACATTGCACGCTCTGAAAAATTTCGGTTGCGCGTTGACTTTCAGTTCCAGATGTGCTTCATAGTTTTTAGCGCAACCTAAGCCCGGTGCAAAAATGTCTGCAAATTCTTCACACAGACGAGAAACACTGTCTGAAGGCACAGTCTGATTCACAGATAGGACCTGATTTACTATAGACATGTTAAACAACTGAAATAAATCCAAACCAAACAAGTTCACTGCAGAAGGAGAACGAAGAATGTAAAATGACACAAGTTTTGTTTGCCCCTTGTATGTTGCAAGAAGAGTGCACTATCCTAACACAGGAATATCCTGACCTGAATAACTAGTTAGCTGAACATTTGCGGCATGCAACGGAGGTTTGCCCAGTTGTTTGCACGTGTCGTGATTGATCAATGAAACTGCAGCTCCGGTATCGAGCTGGAATGGTATGACCTTGCCATTAAAGTCCAAATCTACAAAAAGTTTATTGTCCTGCTGACGACAAGAGCGACTGTCTCGTGCAATTTGAACTGATACAGGTACAGCATCACTTGCTAATTGACGTGATTTCCGGCGACGTCGACGCACACTTTTTGTGGGATGAACACAGTCACTGTTAGAGAAAGTGGCACTGGACGGAGTGGAATTAACTACATGAATGTCCATGGGTGAAGGTTCACGAGCCTGAGTGTCCTTGGTTCGATTCTGGCGCGAAGCAAAGGGCCTGGAATGATTAAGAGTGTCTGATCTGAGCTTTCTCTGGCAAACACTTTGAACATGTCCTTTCTTATTACAGTAAAAACAAATAGCTTGGCGTGACGGGCAATTGTCACGCGAATGTCTAGTTGCACACCGTGGGGATGATTTCACTGCACTTGTATGCTTGCGTGGCACACGTGAAGAGCTAGGCGGCAGCTGCGCGGACGAGCGCGAGGGTTGTTTATCGGTCCGTGCAGCGCGCCCGGCGGGCCGGTTAATGTGACACACGGCTTGCGAAGATTCAAATGATTCCTGTGCAAAGTCAAGTGTGTCTTGCCTATCCAATATGTCTATCACTTGTTGAAGGGAGGGATTAACTAGTTTCAAAATCTGTTCCCGTATACGAACATCAGAAACGTTCTGTGCTATTGCATCACGTACCATAGTATCTGAATAAGGGAGTCCACATTCACACTCAAAACCACAATCCCGAGTAAGGCCTTGCAAAGTTGCAACCCACTCCCGATTAGTTTGACCGGCCGTACGTTTTGTACGAAAGAAAGTACACCTTTTTGCAACTACATTAACTGTTTCCTTGAAATAGGCATCTAAAGCAGACAAAATTTCTTCGTAGGACAGAGTTGCTACGTCGCGTCGGGGAAATAATTTCACTATCACACGGTACGTTTGCACCCCTACACACGACAATAACTGAGGCTGCCGCTCGTTACCTTGAATTCTGTAGGCGGCGAGATGAAATCCAAACTGGCGTGACCACTCCGTCCATGTTTCCATAGCTGGTCCATAGGGACGAAATGGGGGTGCAACTGCATGTTGTGGCTGCGGTAGCGATGAAGCGGGGGCGACCGCAACGTTTTGCAGTGCACGTTGACCCTGGACGAGCTGTCCAAGGGCATCTAATAATGCCTGCGTCTGCTGATTCTGCAAGCGATAAAATTCGGACAGTACATCTGGCGAAGCCATGACACAAGTAAATGTAAGCAATTAGAAAGAACAAGACCCTTTTTTGACTCGTCGCCAACTGTTGTGGCGTAGCAAGACAGCCACGCCACGGAAGTAGCCGAAAGGCACGCGTTTAGTTCACGCAGGCAAGAGATAGGTCTGTAACAGGATACGTAATGAATGCTATAAAGAAAAGTACGTAGCTTCTGGAATACTTAACTTTAATCCATCCTTGGTACATCGCTATTGACGATATAAGTGAGACTCCATAGATACATGCAATGTTACTAATGGCGCCTTGCTAGGTCATAGCCATTGACTTAGCTGAAGGCTATTCTAACTATCTGCTCTGCAAATGAGCGAGGCTTCGTCAGTGTGCATCGCTAGCTACGTCGTCCGTACAACTGGGGCGAGTGCTAGTCCGTATCTCGAGACCTGCCTTGTGGTGGCGCTCGGTCTGCGATCACACAGTGGCGACACGCGGGTCCGACATGTACTAATGGACCGCGGCCGATTTAAAACTACCACCTAGCAAGTGTGGTGTCTGGCGGTGACACCACATTTATTAACAGAAAAAAGGTGTTATTTATTGCTCAACCACTGTAATAGCATTTGCACGTTACCTGAAGAACATATGAAACTGCCCTTTTTGCTTCTTCTGCACAACCACACACTTTATTGAGACATAGAATTGACGGATAGTTAAATGACTCCGAATTCAGGACAGTTTCATTCCTGAAAATATGACGCATGCATACCGCGTTTTCACGGCATTTGACGTAAACGATGCTGAAACATCCTGGCAGATTTCATATCAGCGCACACTCCACTGCAGAGTGAAAATCTCATTCTGTAAATGATGCTTTTTACGTGATCAAAGCATATCCCAGATGCACATTGTTGTTTCATCCCAGATTTTGACATGATAGAACGAGGTCCACCACACTGCACTCTTCTGAGTCTTTGCACATTTTATTGTTGTGAATGGATGGGGGGAATCGACGATACCTATTAAAACTCGTTCTGAGTCTGTAAATGCGACAAAACGATTGCAGTCGTTATGAAATCCCTGCACGTCAGCAACTATTTTTACGCAATGCGGATTGATCTTGAAATGTCGCACATGTGAGACACATACATACCTTCACACACCTTGCTGTACAACGCTAGTAAAGGCGAGTAATTCAACACAGTACTGTGCAATAATAATGAGTATGCATCAGTGCCTGGTGGGAAATTTTCCGGTAATTCAAATTCAATTCGAATATCAATGGGTCCTGCTGTATACTTTCCTTTTGTTTACAATATGATGAAGATAATGATGTTCGGTTTCTGGGGGGCTCTCAACTGCGCTGTCATCAGCACCTGTACAGTGTCCCGATCTTCACACAGTCCAATGTAGTCACTTGCAGGGATGATGACGAAATGATGAGGACAAAACAAACACCCTGTCCCCGGACAGAGAAAATCCCCAAACTTTTGGGGAACTGAACCAGGGACCCCGTGATACCCCTGGTAGCAACACTAGCCACTAGAGCATGAGCTGCAGACTTGTTTAGAGCAGCCTTTCAGGACAACAGGGGCCAAGTACTTAAACTGTTGTTTGGTGAGCATACAACTGATTCATCATCTGCCTCGTAGTAAGAAGAGCGAAACCCTGAATACATTTCATATAGCAGACTGTATATATCATTACCCTAGTCAAACTCTAAATTACTGTTGTGTGGAAAATACGAGGGTAATCCCAAAAGTAAGGTCTGCTATTTTTTTTGTAAGTATAGAACTCTGTTTGTGTGGCAGTTGGTCAGACTGTTATGAAGAGTGCTTCACGCGCTGTGTGTAAACATGCGCACGCCGCGCTGAGGCGCTCAGTCTTGGCTTGGCAGCCATTGAGAATGGAGCTCCCGATGGATGTTACTGCCAACTGCGAATTGCGCTCAGTAATTCGGTTTTTGAACGCAAAGGGCACTGCGCTAATTGAAATCCATCGCCAATTGACGGAAGTGTATGGTGACTCGTGCATGAATGTCAAAAACTTTCGTAAGTGGTGTAGAGAGTTTGCAGCTGGTCGGACCGAAATTCACGACGAACAAAGGAGCGGGAGACCGTCAATTTCTGAGAAGATAGTGTTGAAGGTTGAGCAAAGCATTCGTGAAGAACGGCGGATCATCCTGGGTGATCTCTGCACGTTGGTTCCTGAGGTTTCCCAAAGCTCCGCTCACAGAATTTTAACGGAAACATTTAAATACCGGAAGATGTGCGCAAGATGGGTGCCAAGCATGCTGACTGAGGACCACATGCGGCAACGAGTTGATGCTTCCCGGGCATTTCTTCACCGCTTTGCAGCCGAACGGGACAACTTTCTGGACTAAATTTTCATGGGTCACGAAACCTGGACCAAGCAACAATCACGCCAGTGGCGGCATCATTCTTCGGCAAGTCTGCTGGTAAAGTTATGACAACCGTTTTTTGGGGTCGGAAAGGAATATTGTTTGTCGGCTTTATGACCACTGGGTTCACAATTAACGCTGACAGGTACTGTGAGACTCTGAAAAAACTCAAACGGGCAATTCAGAACCGGAGAAGAGGAATGTCAAGCAAGGGCGTACACATTCTCCATGACAACGCTCGCCCACACATCGCTCGGCAAACCGTTGCTCTCCTGCAACGGTTTCAGTAGAACATAATCATCCACCCACCCTATAGTCCTGACTTGGCGCCCAGTGACTAACACCTGTTCCCTAAGTTAAAAGATCATTTGGCCTGAAAGCGATTCTGCTCCGACGACACGACGAGGTGAAAGAAAAGTTTCAGAACTTTCTGAACAGCAAGGCGGCGAGCTGGTATGTCATGGGCATACAAAAACTGCCACAGCGTCTACAAAAATTCATCAACAGAAATGGTGATTGTGTCGAAAAATAGCTAAATATTCAAGCTGTAAATTGATGTAAACCATTGTAGAAAGAAACAGGTCTATATACGTACAAAAAAATAGAAGACCTTACTTTTGGGACTACCCTCGTAGTCTACTTTCAGAAATGCCTTTGTGTTAGTTAGTTTACAGTTGTTGAACATGACAGAAACCTTTCTCAAATTTCATCTACTATCTTTCTGGAGCAACAGCATTATGTAGCGAGACGTTTCTAGTTGCAGAGAAATTTTAAGACTACAAGGCTGTTTGTTTGAAGTCGGAAGAAATGGGCGTTCATACAGCTCTCCTGACAAGATATATAATGTTAGTTTAATATTAGAAATAAGAACTTGGACAAATTTCAGTCTCCTCACCTGAAACAGAAATCGCTTCTCTTTCACTCGATAACTTTCCGTCAGTTACTACGAATTGTGGCCTGTGTGACAGGAAATCAACTATCTAGTCGCAGAACTGAGGCGATATTCCATAAGTACGCAATTCTATTACAAGCTGCTTGTGAGGTATGGTGTCAAGAGCCTTCTGGAAATCTAGAAATACGCAATCAATTTGAAATCCCTTACCGATAGCATTCAGCACTTCGAGTGAATAAAGAGCAAGTAGTGTTTCACAAGAACAATGTTTCCTAAATATACAATGACTGTATGTCAATACACCGTGCTTTTGGAGGTGTTCGCAAATCCTGCTGCATATCGATGTTAATGATGTGGGCCTTACTCCTATTGCATTTCATGAATATTTGTGTGACCTGTGCGACTGTACATTCTTTGGATTTGGATCTTTCATCGAGCGAGCGTTCGTACACGAGTGGTGGAGCTATTGCATCAGCATACTCTGAAACGAACCTAATTAATATACAATGTGGACAGGAAGACTTGCTTTTATTACGTAATCTAAGTTGCTTCACTACTCCAAGGATATGTACTTCTATGTTGGCAGCTGTTAGTGGTTCGAATTCTGGAATATTTACTTTGCACTGTTTGGTGAAAGCATTTTGGAAGGCTGTGTTTAGTAACCCAGATTTAACAGCAGTGTCATCGCTTGTATTTCCAGAGAAGGCATTGATTGTGTCTTGACACTAGCATGTTTTATATACGGCCAGAATCTCTTGTTTCAAGACAAAGTTTCGTTGTGGAAACTATTTTGAGCATCTCGCTTTGAGGTCTGCGCTATTTCGAGCTTCTGTAAAAGATCGCCAATCTTGGGGATTTTGCGTTCGCTTACGCATGTGCAGTTAGTTACAGATGCAGTAGGATGAGCATGTAACCAGAACCTGCCGAGCGATGAATTGAGCAATTTCAACACTTTTTTTAAATACATGCAGTGCGCATTACCAGCTAAAATTTTGGCAGAATCTTACTTTCGGTGTATTTTTTTCTGTATAATAAATTTCAGGGCATGTTCCTACATGTCGGACCATTCCCACGTAAAGTTTCAGTACTGCTTCTGGCTAGCTCACTTCATCAGTTTGCTTAAAATCATGTTTCAGATTGTAAAACACGGGTACAACAACTGTTCCACATAATAACCATGCACTGGAAGCATTATTATAAATCTACAACATAAGTTATGTTACAATATTAATCTTCTTTATATTTATGAAATTACTGAGTTAACTATATTAATATGATTACTTACTGCAGCTTATGCCATTCCATTAACACTTTTTGTAGTGTAAGGATAGCACCAAACGAATTTCAGAATAATAAATGATGGAAAATTATCTCATTCCATTAGGTTGTGTTTTAAATTATTTATTTTTCACTTCTAGTTTCGAACACTGTCCTTTCTAAAGTGCATCTAAAAAACATGCAACGCACCGTACTTGAAGAAGAGACCAAAAATAAGACATTCATATAACTACATTGGATGTAGTGTTAAACGAACATAGTAGTTACCCTCAGCAACAGATGTGGATATATCGTCTGCAGTTCGTTCAAAAATCACGTACGCTGCATATTGGTGCACAGCACGGCCGTCAATGATCATCTTGTAAAACATAAGATGCATGACGTGAAGGTACAATAACATTACTACGCAATTAAAATGTCAAATCTATCCAGAAACAACAAGGGAATGCAACTTATAATGTTTGCTACAAATCAGAATATATACATTTGTTTATATAACTGTCACATGTGCTTGAATGGATGGGAAAGTTCTAACTGTCAGTCAGAGAATAAAAACACGATACGATTTCAGAGTATATCCATGTCTTATACTAACAGCTGGATAGTTACATAAGCAAATCGGTGTCACATATTAAGTACCATCCAGCATCTTCTAGTACAGTTCTCAAGATATGTTTCATGGACAGAAATACATATTTACATCATATATGTTCAGTACATTATTTTCGAGCGTAACACAGCATCAAACTCGAAACTAAAATCTTAGTGCACGAAGTTGAAAAACTTATGATGTTATGTGTTTGTATTCATTGTAAAACAAGCGTTCATAAACATAGCACGTTACGACATGGGGAACAGAAATCTGAAATCAAGTGCGGGCAAAACAAACTTGTTAGGCTCAAAGATAACTGATGTCCGCACGGAAAATAATTAAGGTGAAGTTGTAATAGTGGACAAAAATAAAAACTAATAGCATCAAGCGGATGAAATGTGAATAATGCTGTACAAGATATACACTGAAGAGCCAAAGAATCTGGTACATCTTCCTAATGTCGTGTAGGGCCCACGCGAACACTCAGAAGGGCCGATAAACGACGTGGCATGGACTCGACTAACGACTGAAGTAGTGCTGAAGGGAACTGACACCATGAATCCTGTAATGCTGTCCATAAAACCGTACGAGTGCGAGGTGATGAAGATCTCTTCTGAACAGCTCTTTGCAAGACATCCCAAAATGCTGAATTATGTTCATGTCTGGAGAGTTTGGTGGCCAGCGGAAGTATTTAAACTCAGAAGAGTGTTCCTGGAGCCACTCAGTAGCAATTCTGGACGTTTGGGGTGTCACATTGTCCTGTTGGAATTACCCAAGTCCGTCGGAATGCACAATGGACATGAATGGATGCAGGTGATCAGACAGGATGCTTACGTACGCGTCACTCGTCAGGGTCACATCTAGACAAATGAGGGGTCTCATATCACTCCAACTGCACAATGGTCGAACGGGAAAATACC
The DNA here is from genome assembly GCF_021461395.2 of Schistocerca americana. NCBI lineage: Eukaryota > Metazoa > Arthropoda > Insecta > Orthoptera > Acrididae > Schistocerca > Schistocerca americana. Next base: position 1,095,039,484 of record NC_060119.1, on the reverse strand, counting down.
CACTTCATCGCTACCTCAGAGATGCTGTATCCCATTCCTTGTGCGCCGACTATAACACTACGTTCAAACTCAATTATATCTTGATAACCTGCCATTGCAGTATATGCAACCGATCTAACAAATGCGCCAGATACTTGTTTTACATAGGCATAAGATAAATATAATATTTTAATGCATGAGATGTAGTCCTTAGTAAAAGGCTCACAAAAGTGAGCACGTAGACTGAATATAATACAGATTTAATATGATGTTGTGGTCTTGAGTCCTGAGACTGGTTTGATGCCGCTCCCCATGGTGCTCTACCCTGTGCAGGCTTCCTCATCTCCCAGTACCTACTGCAGATTGCATCCTTCTGAATCTGGTTAGTTTATTCATCTCTTGGTCTCCCTCTTCGATTTTTACCCTCTACACTGCCCTCCAATACTAAATTGGTGACCCCTCGATGTCTCAGAACATGTCCTACCAACCGATCCCTTCTTCTAGTAAAGTTCTGCCACAAACTCCTCCCCAACTCTATTTAATACCTCCTCAGTAGTTATGTGATCTACCCATCTAATCTTCAGCATTTTTCTGTAGCACCACATTTCGAAAGCTTATATTCTCTTCTTGTCTAAACTATTTATCGTCCACGTTTCACTTCCATACATGGCTACACTCCATACAAATACTTTCAGAAACGACTTCCTGACATTTGAATCTACACTCCATGTTAACTAATTTTTCTTCTTCAGAAAAGCATTCCTTGCCATTACCAGTCAACATTTTATATCCTCTCTGCTTCGACCATCATCAGTTATTTTGCTCCCCAAATAGCAAAACTCCTTTACTACTTTAAGTGTCTCATTTCCTAATCTAATTCCCGCAGCGTCACCCGACTTAATTCGATTACATTCCATTATCCTCGTTTTACTTTTGTTGCTGTTCATCTTACACCCTCCTTTCAAGACACTGTCCATTCCGTTCAACTGTTCTTCCAAATCCTTTGCTGTCTCTGACAGAATTACAATGTCATCGGCGAACTTCAAAGTTTTTATTTCTTCTCCATGGATTTTAATACATACTCCGAACTTTTCTTTTGTTTCCTTTACTGATTGCTCAATATAGAGATTGAATAACAGCGGGGATAGGCTACAACCCTGTCTCACTCCCTTCCCAACCGCTGCTTCCTTTTCATACCCCTCGACTCTTATAACTGCCATCTGCTTTCTGCACAAATTGTAAATAGCCTTTCGCTCCCTGTATTTTACTCCTGCTACTTTCAGAATTTGAAAGAGAGTATTCCAGTCAATATTGTCAAAAGTTTTCTCTAAGTCTACAAATGCTAGAAACGTCGGTTTGCCTTTCCTTAATCTTTCTTCTAAGATAAGTCGTAGGGTCAGCATTGTCTCACGTGTTCCAACATTTCTACGGAATCCAAACTGATCTTCCCTGAGGTCGGCTTCTATTAGTTTTCCATTCGTCTGTAAAGAATTCGCGTTAGTATTCTGCAGCTGTGACTAATTAAGCTGATAGTTCGGTAATTTTCACATCTGCCAACACATGATTTCTTTGGGGTTGGAATTATTATATTTTTCTTGATGTCTTAGGGTATTTCGACTGTCTGGTACATCTTGCTCACCAGATGGTAGAGTTTTGTCAGGACTGGCTCTCCCCAGGCTGTCAGTAGTTCTAATGGAATTATGTCTACTCCGGGGGCCTTGTTTCGACTCAAGTCTTTCAGTGCTCTGTCAAACTCTTCACGCAGTATCGTATCTCCCATTTCATATTCATCTACATCCTCTTCCATTTCCATAATATTGTCTTGAAGTACATCGCCCTTGTATAGAACCTCTACATAATCCTTCCACCTTTCTGCTTTCCCTTCTTTGCTTAGAACTGGGTTACCATCAAAGGTCTTGATATTCATGCAAGTGGTCCTCCTTTCTCCAAAGATCTCTTTATTTTACCTATAGGCAGTATCTATCTTGCCACTAGTGATATAAGCGTCTACATCCTCACATTTGTCCTCTAGCCATCCCTGCTTAGCCATTTTGTACTTCCTGTCGATCACATTTTGAAACGTTTGTATACCTTTTTGTCTGCTTCATTTGATGAATTTTTATATTTTCTCTTTTCATCAATTAAATTCAATATTTCTTCTGTTACTCAAGGTTTTCTACTAGCCCTCGTCTTTTCTCCTATTTGATCGTCTGCTGCCTTCACTATTCTTTTTCTGCTATATTTATTTCCCGCATTCCTGTCAATTGTTCCCTTATGCTCTCCCTGAAACCCTGTACAACCTCTGGTTCTTTCAGTTTATCCAGGTACCATCTGCTTAAATTCCCTCCTTTTTGCAGTTTCTTCAGTTTTAATCTACAGTTCATAACCAATAAATTGTGATCAGAGTCCACATCTGCCCCTGGAAATGACTTACAATTTAAAACCTGGTTCCTAAATCTCTGTCTCACCGTTATATAATCAATCTGAGACCTTCGAGTATCTCCAGGCTTCTTCCATGTATGCAACCTTCTTTCATGATTCTTGAAACAAGTGTTAGCTATGATTAAGTTATACTCTGTGCAAAATTCTATCAGGCGGCTTCCTGTTTTATTTCTTAGCCCCAATCCATATTCACCTACTATGTTTCCTTCTCTCCCTTTTCCTACACTCGAATTCCAGTCACCCATTACTATTAAATTTTCGTCTCCCTTCACTACCTGAATAATTTCTTTTATCTCATCATACATTTCATCAATTTCTCCGTCATCGGCAGATGGTTCAAATGGCTCTGAGCACTATAGGACTTAACATCTGTGGTCATCAGTCCCCTAGAACTTAGAACTACTTAAACCTAACTAACCTAAGGACATCACACACATCCATGACCGAGGCAGGATTCGAACCTGCGACCGTAGCAGTCGCGCGGTTCCGGACTGCGCGCCTAGAACCGCTAGACCACCGCGGCCGGCCATCGGCAGATACTAGTCGGCATATAAACTTGTACTACTGTTGTAGGTGTCGGCTTCGTGTCTATCTTGGCCACAACAATGCGTTCACTATGTTGTTTGTAGTAGCTTACCCGTACTCCTATATTTTATTCATTATTAAACCTACTCCTACATTACCCCTATTTTCTTTTGTATTTATAGCCCTGTATTCACCTGACCAAAAGTCTTGTTCTTCCTGCCACCGAACTTCACTAATTCCCACTATATCTAACTTTAACCTATCCATTTCCCTTTCTAAATTTTCTAACCTACCTGCTCGATTAAGGGATCTGACATTCCAATATCCGATCCGTGGAACGCCAGTTCTCTTTCCCTTGATAACGACGTCCTCTTGAGTAGTCCCCGACTGGAGATGCGAATGGGGGACTATTTTACCTCAGGAACATTTTACCCAAGAGGACGCCATGATCATTTAATCATACAGTAAAGCTGCATGCCCTCGGAAAAAATTAAGACTGTAGTTTCCCCTTGCTTTCAGCCGTTCATAGTACCAGAACAGCAAGGCCATATTGGTTAGTGTTGCAAGGCCAGATCAGTCAATCATCCAGACTGTTGCCCCTGCAACTACTGAAAAGGCTGCTGCCCCTCTTCAGGAACCCTGGCCTCTGATCTGATACCCCTCCGTTGTGGTTGCACCTACGGTACGGCTATCTGTATCGTTGAGGCATGCAAGCCTCCCCACCAACTGTCGTTATCTTGTCAAAGAAAACATGTGCCAAACTGGCTGTTGCTATTAAGCTATCTAAGCAGAAAACGAGGCCGGTAGATGCTGCTAGCCTCGATCACAGTAATTAAGTCAAAGAGTAAACTTCCAAGGAACCATACTAATTGACGAACTACACATCAGTACAGCGTGGACAACTTCATAAAGATAAATTTATGCTTCTAATATAGAGAAAACACTCAAGTTGATGTTACATCAAATTTAAGTGAAATGGAATGTGCATCGTAAGATAACATCCTGGAAATGTAACAGAGATGCTTATTAGCCAATAATCAAAGCAGAAGACAAATTTGTAATCGTTAACTAGTTTAGCACAATGTAAACATAGAAACGATAACGATCACAAATTAAGATATAAATTGTGATAGAGTAAATTTACAGGCTAAAATGTTACATGAGTATGACCAAATGTAGTCATAAGCCAATAGTGTAATAAACGATATGTAACAGAACAATTTGGGTAAGCTTAGAATTAAAATAGAAGCAAATATTAGAACTGAAATTATATTTTTATTTCTTAAATGTGGGAATGGTATAAGATTAGATGGTAATAACAGTCTAACTGTTATTAGTTTACAAGTGTCACAAGCTAAAATATTACATAAGAATGACAACTGTAGTCATATTACAAAAAAATAATAATACATAACATACAACGGAACCACTTAGGTAGACTTAGATGAGTGGCAGCAACGTGAATTAAAATAGTAGACGCTAATAGTAAAACTAAAATATTTAAAAAAAGTTGTTTCCACTTTTATTATTGTTATTGAAAAGCGTAATGGTATAATATTGGACCAAGCATAAGGAGTACAAACATCCATGCATATCTTGGCTCAGGATGTAGAGCTACTATCCTAAGAGTCAAAAGTTGGTTCCTTGGCATGAGTAATGGTGAAACAGCGATAATACTGTTTAGGAAGTAATGGATTTCGTATGTAAATGTTGTACATAATATGATGCGAACGCACATAACAGTATGGGAAAACAGAATTATATGTAGCAAAATAATCATTAGGAAATGCTAGTGAACCCCAAACGTTCATACGAATATTTTTATTTATCGTATATTGTTATTCCATTCCCCCGCCCAATATGGATGGGGTAGGGCTGCCAGGGGTACAATATTCCGCTCTTCAGTCAAGCGAATTGAAAAATATAGAATGAGAAACGAACATGAAGGCTTTTTCCTATTTTAAATTAAAAATCAGAGACTGTCAGTTAAAAAAAGGAAATATATGGATTTTAAAGACACATCGCATAATGGTGAAACTCTTTTGATAAAATGCTCTGAATCATGGCACTTTCGCTTAAAATATGAAGGGCCTGTACTGGGTGAGAAGTACCGTGGGGGGAGAAAATACGTTCCATAGGGTTCAGGAGTGTGAGTAAAGAAATAGGGGACTCTTAGGCCGGAAAACTATGGAAATGATAAGTAGGAGTTGAGGTGGATAGCTGGAAATACAGAGGAGGTTAAGACAGAGAGCGGGGAGCAGTGTGGTGTGTGGGTAGATCGGTGGTCACAAGAGGAATCAGATGGGGATGGCTGGGGAAGGATAAGGAGAGGAGCCCTGATGGTGGGTGAGAAGGGTGGGGAAGAGATAAAATTGGTAGGAAGGGTAAATATTTGAGCGGATCTCAGTGTCTGAGAAACGGAAAGGATATATAGAGTGTAATTATGGGAACGGAGGGATGTGTTTGTGAAGGTGCGACAGTATACCAGGGTCGGTGATCAGAGTGGAGATAGAGTGGGGTTAAGAGAATCAAGTTTGAGGATAGTGTAGAAGATACAATGGGTTTCTATGTTGGTGAGGAGAGATGGAACTTTGATGACATGGTAGAGAATCTATGTGGGGGAATGTAAAAGGATGAGGAAAGCAAGTGGGACAGTATGGCATTCAAAGATTTTGAGGGACATCTAGAACTTTGGTGGGGTAAAGAGCCATCCAACGTTTATATAGCAAATGATGGGTAGGATAAGTCTTCTGTAGGTGTGGAGAGTAATGGAGAGGTTTAAGTCGAGGGATGGTGTAAGACATTTTAGTGATATTGTTAACTGGATAGGATGGTCATAAATAATGTACAAGTCTTGGAGGTGGTAGGTGGGAGTGCTTCATCCTATAATTATTGCCTGGGTTTTGGAAGGGTTGATCTTGAGGAGTCATTGGTTACATCAGGAGGTAAGCTAATTGTAGTGGATTTGGCGATATCGTTCTGATTGAGCATAGGGTAAAGGACAAGCAAATTGCTGTCACCATCCTGTAACGTGTTTTGAAATATATATTTTTTCGTCTTTCAACTGTCAGTCTTTCATTTTTAATGTAATTAAGGCAGTCTATTCTACTTTACAAACTCCAGATATACGCATTTTCAACTAGTTATGTCCACTTTATTGCATCCTTCCTACCTAATCGTCCTTCATTTTTTGTCCTTACTTTGTCACTATTAACATCATCAATTCTTGTGCCTTCCTCCCGGCTGCAGAAGTTTCCCTAGGCTCTGTCCTCTCTCCTATCTTTTATCTCCTCTAGACTGCTGACATGCCCAGACAACCCCCAGCAGTCCACTCCTTCAGTATGCTTTTCTATATCGAGGAGACAAAAATAGCGGTTTGCAGGAGTTCAGATGGTGGTATAGGAGATGGCTGAGATGAAGGAGCTGGTCATCAGAGGAGAAATTGGGACAGAAACCACACCGGTCAATGGGAAGAAGGCGATGTTGGTTCAAGTGTTGATGGATGCGTGGGAAGAGTATGGATTCGAAGACATTGCTAAACCCGGAGGTGAGGCAGACAGTGTGGTAGGAGGAAGTAGCATTAGGGAGTTTGTGCGGTTTGAGGAAATGTAGGGGGTTCTCCACAGCTCAGTATAGTAACGTGTGGAGAGGATAGTGGTATAAAGGGTTGCAAGAGTCACAAGAAAGGTGAGGGGTTGTCGTTACCAGCCGTTGTGTTGCATTTTCTTTGAATTATTACTCTTATGTCAAGTTCTGTCATTGGTGTATTTAATTCTTTTTGTGGTATGTCCTTAAAGTGTTGGAAGCTGGGAGCCAGAGATGGGTCAGTAGTGTCAGTACACTCATGGATAACAGAGAATAGTGAGTAACTAAAGGAAGAGTCATTGGATATGAAGTAGATGTCGTAGAGATAGGTTGCACAGTTGTTATCTTTGCTCCACTTGCCAGGTAAGGGATGGTTATTGTGAAGGAGCGTGTAGTGTGGTGCGGAGTTGTTACCAGCGAGTCGATGGGATGCTTTTGAATGCTGAGAAGAGTTTATGGGGAGTGTGGTGTTGAGTTCTGGTTCATAAGGTTAACTACAGTTTAATGAACATGCATTATATTCCAGGTGACAAGTTAAAGCTTGAGCCATGGCCGGCTCACATTGATGCAGTTTGTTCTTTGGCATTTTCCCTGACTTACTACCATAACGAGTTGCTGATTTGCCTCCGTCAGTGGCAGCAGCAGCACTTATCGATACCAGTACTGCTGTACCATCTTTGGTGTGACAGCTATATTTCCGTGTGGTGGTGTGTGTGGCAGTCGGTCGCTTGGGACAGAGCACTGAGGAAGCCTCTGCAGCACAAGGTCAGGCCGGGACTGCTGGCGGCGTGCGCGCGCAGTCGGATTGTGAGGCGCTAGCTGTGAGAACTACAAAGTTCGTTACCCACCGAACCTGGACACTGAAGTTGAGTGATCAGTTAACCTGTTCTGAAACCTCAACTGCTGTAACATCTCTTCGCTCATTGCCAGTTGTTGCTTCCTGGGCTGTTTCGGCTAACAGCAACATATGGGGCATTGGAGTTGGCGAACTTTTACAGCTGTCTTCCTGTATGGCCTTTAACTATGAAATTGGTTGTTACTTATCAGTGAAGTGCACCAGCGGTATTTCCTACCTTGTGGCCTTTAGCGCCCCACTCGCCATGTTGATGCTGTCCGGCACGGCGTGTAGTTCGACAGCCTTTTAGTTGTTTGTTCTTATTTCTTTCTTAGAGTGGTTATTGTGCCTTGGCTGTTTTTAGACGCAAATTTTGAAGACCTAGTGGTGCTGGTATCTTCGTCCTCAGCTGATACTTTCCGTTGTCATGCCGTTGGTCGGGCAGAAGGTTGGTTGGTTGTTTGTGGGAAGAGACCAAACAGCGAAGTCATCGGTCTCATCGGATTAGGGAAGGATGGGGAAGGAAGTCGGCCGTGCCCTTTCTAAGGAACCATCCCAGCATTTGCCTGGAGTGATTTAGGGAAATCACGGAAAACCTAAATCAGGATGGCCGGACGTGGGATTGAACCGTCGTCATCCCGAATTCGGGCAGAAGGGAATGGATTAGCTTGTTGGTCAGTCCTTCAGCCATCCCTAGGTAGGGTTGCCATCCGATTATTTAACCTTACTCTTGGATTCCTGTCTCACGTCACCTTACATTTGAGCTACCTTCTCAGGCCGATCCTTGGAACCCTTCTGAGCACCACTGTTCTGTTGGTTTTAGATTGTGATCTTCATTTTTGTCGGATGTACTGTGCGAGGTCTTCAGCCGTCTATTAAATTTAGTTTGTTTACATTTTAAAATAATGCCTTCAGCTGACATTAATAAAAATTTGAAGATAATTTGATAAAAAACTAAATTTTGAAAGTTCTATCTTAAATTCTTGTTCTACAGGCCCTAAGCCCTGCGTTGTTCAATGTCGTTTGGCCTTCAGCCGAGCTGAAGTGTAATTAAGTGGTTTTTAGGAAAATAAAATTTTGTGTGTTTTGTGGAACTGACAACACCTGATTACGGCCCACTCCACAACTATAACCTGATCTGGTCTATCCTGCGATACCAGATTTCTAATTTATCGTGCCCTTAAGTGAAACTCATGGAGTGGTAGCACTTACGAGTAGGAAGCACTAATGTTAGCGAAATGCAAAGTACCGATGCGATACTTAGTGTCTGCATTTAACGCTGCTGCTCATCGAGGCAGGTACATCATCGTACAGCTTGCGAGAACACTGGCTTCATCTCTTGGGGCGGACTGAATCTACAGTGGAATCCTGGCGAGATAGCCGCATCAGAACGACCCACGAAAATGGAGGCGGCAAGTAACAGGGCGGAAGATACCTAAGGAAAATTGAGCTGTAATGATTCCATTATATATCGCTCAGTCGATTATGAAGGCGACATGCAAAACCTGAAGCCCATCAGTTATCGGCTACAAGCCATGCTTCTTTGTCTCTAAATGCTGGCCCAGACCACTACCGTTACTGAGATATGGACGCCCCCCTGTATCAATGAAATCCTCCCCGTCTTACCAACATAGGAATTATTGCAAACGACACACTATGTCTTTTGTACACCTGTTTTACTAAAAATACTTCTTTGTTTCTGTCCTGCGTCATGTCTTAATCGCATGTGTAAATTATCTCTGGTTTTGAAGGAAATATTTACATTAGGCTTATTCACAACTTTCACAGTTTTGTTGCAGTGCGGCATTTATAGATTAGCCTAACAAACGAACTTTTCTATCCTCTTTTTCCTCTTATACTTTGGATTTCTTCTTCTGTGAAGAATGAAACATATTACGAATATTTTTAGGTTTATACCCATTTACTACGCCCCCCTCTGCAACTACTTACACCTTGCTTCCTACGTGATATCTAACCTTGAAATTCTATATATCGTGGAGCAGACATTCGACAATTTTAAGGTGCTCGGATGACGTGAATCCTTATTAATTATAATATCGGTTGTAGTTTCTTTACTAAATACTCTGAAAACTAGGTTATTTTCTTTCCTGAGAGCTAAGTAATTTAATAAATCATGCACTTCCACTTCAGAGGTGAATATATATTACGCTGTATGGAGCATAAATGGGTACATAAACTGGAAATTCTCTCATCACATCCTGTGCACAACAAAGTCATCTGCTTAACAATGATATGATTTTCATTTTGGTATGAGCAATGAATGGGATTACAAAAATGTGCCTTCGAAGCAATTGACAGAAATCTCTGCCAAGGTACCAGTATGTGAAATACCCATAGTTAAGTCATTTGCTGTGAGTAGAATTTGTAATTACAGGAAAAACCATTGAAAGACAAAGCGAGACTGTTATTACGATAGTGTGTTATATCATTACGATTATCAAAAGAATCTTTAAAGATCCTTATATTTGTAATATTAGCTTCTCATTTAATTGAAGTTGTTGCCATTCATCTTGGCTTACGTGTGCGGCTCTCTTGTATGTCATTTATTATGTGTTCTACTATTGTAATATGACTACATTTGGTCATACGCAAGTAACATTTTGCCTTATGATGACTGGAAACTTATACTTTCACACGAAATATATTTTTTTATTTTATGATCTGCATCGGTTTTATATTTACACTGTACTACACTAGTTAACGGTTGCAAATATGTCTTCTGTTTTGATTACTGACTAATGAGCATCTCATGTTTTACGGTGGTACTTTACGGCACACATTTCATGCTATGCAAATTTTATATAATGACAGTATAAGTCTCTTTTCTACATAGGTAGCATAAATGTATGTTTGTCACGTTGTCCACCGCTACATATCGTTTCTTTGTAAAGTTACCCTTTGATTTCATTTCTACGATCAACACTAGTGCCACCTAATGGCCTTTGTTTACTTTTTAGATAGCTTAATTTCCACTTTCACTTTGGTTGTGGTTCTCTTCAAGTAGACAATGGCGCAGTCAAATACGTCCATATGAAATATATATTCTATTCAGTCCATGTGTTTGCTTTTGTGAGCTTTGCACTGATATTTGATACAAAAGTATTACACTACCTGAAAATTCAGTATATCGATCACTAGCATGCATACTTACATTGTATACATTTATTATCGGTAATTCCTTTCTACATTTTATTCTACCGCTTTCTCCTGATGATGAAATTTTGGAACGTATAACGCTTAACCCTCACAATACGAGGGCAGGAGCGGGTACTTTATGCCACTTTTTGCGAGTGCTACAATCCATTCAGTTTTCATTTATTGTAAAATTTTTAACAAAAAATTATTGGTTTTAATGAATTTTTCTTCCAGATTCCATTTAAGTTTTTCGCTTAAACTTAACGCGTTAGTTCAAGTCTCAAGATTTCTTGAAATTTTTGCAACCAGTCGCCTTTTGTTTGGTTCTTCAGTTCCTATTAACCCATTTAATGGAAGTCTCAGTAGTAGATGCCACTTTTACAATTGAAGATCGTATTCAATATTTCCAGGTTCAGGGTTTTAGTTACATATCAGTTTGTTTAACATGTATGATGAAAACAAATGTCAACAACAATGAACGTAATTTGAATTGTTTTATGGTGGTCATAAAGTAGGTAATATACGTTATTAAAAGTGATTTTTTTTGTTAAGAGTGTGCTACACCACCTTTTCAAGTTCTGGATCCTAATTACACATCAGTACGTCTTTACGAAATATGCTGTACATATAGTTCAACGACAACTAATGAATCTGGTTGTTTTCTAATATTTTTTCAGAATGGACTCAAAGTAACCCCCTTCCCTCTTCCACTGGTGGAGCGCGTTAAAAAAATTCCCTTGGTATTGCTAGGGTTAATAAAATACTGTGGGTTCAAGATCCTTCCATGTTTCAGTGATGTGCTAAATCATTCTTCTCACGCGCCATTAACGAACAGGGAAGTGGAGATTAGTTAGTGGTGCCAGAAATAAGCTCCGCCACACACGATCAGGTGGGCTGCAGAGTACAGATGAAGAATTAGATGAAATTTAGGTTGAAAATCAGACAAAATTTATGTGCTTAGAAGGTTATGGATTTCTTCCTTCTTCTTTTTTTTTTTTAACAAAACTTTTACGGATTTCAGTTCATTTACTTCATGTGAGTGTTATCTGCTGAAAACTGAGATCTCTTGCAGTGTCACAGCCCTAGAAAATAATTGATTCCTGCATTTGACGAGTTTGTAATATGATGGTGTGATGGTGCTTAAGGTGCCACCTGAAGTTTTGTTCGCAGATGATGTGGGAACTTGGCATCGTTTGAAAATATCGCTTTGCGAGACCAATAAGATAAGCACAAATGAAACGTTTGTAGAAAAAGGTAACGAAAATCAAATTCAAACTGCTCATCCTCTTATCATTCCCTTATGAAGCATATTATATCTCAAATCAACATCCTTTTTTCGCAACATATACTGATACAGCAGGGATAAAGGTGGTAACGTTAGAAAGGTTTTTAACGGGTTTCTAAGACGCCCTCCCTATTTTGCGCTAATACGTTCTATTGCTGGAAAATTTTTAGATAAAAGAGGCTTTTAACTATCAAAGTCAAGAAAAACATCACGGATGCCCACCTTCATACCCATATTTTACAAAAGCTAACTAATTAATCACGAACAAGAGACTCCCTTTTCATATGATCTAACTGAAAACAAAGTTTTATTTGTTTTAAAGTTATTAATTACTGAATAATTAGTGTACAGTATTGTCATAAATAATAACCGAGACCACTGTAGTAGTCCATTGTCTCTACTCGACTCGTAAGTTGGCTTTTATAAACGAATACACTTTCCGAAACGATAAGTATATTTGTCATTGTCACCTTGAATTGTGATTTATCCATTGCTACTACGGCCTAACGTTTTTACTATAACTGAATTTCGTTAAAAATTATGTGCTTGGAAACGTTTACACATAGAATGTATCACAAATTCGTGATTACTATTTCATGTCATTCGATTAAATTTTTAAGATATTTTCTCTTCATTCCCCCCCAATTATCCTTATCCCAATGATTACGCTTATTCCAAATACCGTCATTATTTAAAACTTTAAAAGTGTGAAAGGTTCGCGCCGGTGCCCTGCTTTCTTTCATTATGACTCTAAAAATGATGTCTTTAGATGAAAATGACAATAGCGGCTCCTTCAGCACATTTACATAATATCGAAATAAGCACACTGACTAAACAACTACAATCGCTTTCATGTGGATATATTTCATCAAACTGCGAACCGTATGGTGTTACAGTATATGTGTATGTGTGTGTCTGTGTGTGTGTGTGTGTGTGAGTGTGTGTGTGTGTGTGTGTGTTCGTGCTTGTTTTGTACGTGTATCTGGACAGAGAATCAGATACAGAAGGACTGCATCGAAATTGAAATAACTTCGATGCCTCCACAAAGCTTGTTCATTAGATTGAATAGTACGCGCGCGCAAAAACAAGTACTGAGATTTACGGACGAGAACACCAATGGAATATTTTACTTCAGAGCTTTATTTGCTTTGCGTGTGCGCTGCACCGTGGGGTTTCATATCTCGTTCAGTTGCGTGATTGTGTTCTGCCGCAAATGTTCTCACGGAATTGACGGGCAGAATTGAATTTACGTAGAATCGCCTGGAAGTGAGGTAATGAATTCCGTAAATTGTAGGTGTTAGGTATTTTTACAATAAACCCTGGAAATAAACTTCATTTGCTTTGACCTCACTTGGTAAGCAAATTACTTCATGTTTATTTTCATAGTTCCTAGACCACTGGTGGGGAAAACGGGGATTGTCGGTAAGATTTTAAAGCTGCTACCGGGGTCTGGAAAGTACTGGAAATGTGTATTATATTTTCATCACCTTCCTGTATTACTAATGATTATCCTGAGGCCCGGAACAGGTTCCATTTGCAGGCTGCCTATCGCACGGCTTCCAGAAACCACAATAATTTTATTTTCCATTCTCCATATGCGTTATGACCGAATTTAAAAATTAAAATGCTGATGTAATATACTTATTAAGAGGTATAATCTTATGTGAATGGTTCAACAGAGTACGAAAAGTATTAAAGTTGTAAACTGTGTACCGACAGAGAGGATTAATATGGGCTGTTATCGTACGACAGCGAAACTTATTACGAGGGCAGTTCAATAAGTAATGCAACACATTTTTTTTCTCGGCCAATTTTGGTTGAAAAAACCGGAAATTTCTTGTGGAATATTTTCAAACATTCCCGCTTCGTCTCGTATAGTTTCATTGACTTCCGACAGGTGGCAGCGCTGTACGGAGCTGTTAAAATGGCGTCTGTAACGGATGTGCGTTGCAAACAACGGGCAGTGATCGAGTTTCTTTTGGCGGAAAACCAGGGCATCTCAGATATTCATAGGCGCTTACAGAATGTCTACGGTGATCTGGCATTGGACAAAAGCACGGTGAGTCGTTGGGCAAAGCGTGTGTCATCATCGCCGCAAGGTCAAGCAAGACTGTCTAATCTCCCGCGTGCGGGCCGGCCGTGCACAGCTGTGACTCCTGCAATGGCGGAGCGTGCGAACACACTCGTTCGAGATGATCGACGGATCACCATCAAACAACTCAGTGCTCAACTTGACATCTCTGTTGGTAGTGCTGACACAATTGTTCAACAGTGGGGATATTCAAAGGTTTGTTCCTGCTGGGTCCCTCGTTGTCTAACCAAACACCATAAAGAGCAAAGGAGAACCATCTGTGCGGAATTGCTTGCTCGTCATGTGGCTGAGGGTGACAATTTCTTGTCAAAGATTGTTACAGGCGATGAAACATGGGTTCATCACTTCGAACCTGAAACAAAACGGCCATCAATGGAGTGGCGCCACACCCACTCCCCTACCAAGAAAAAGTTTAAAGCCATACCCTCAGCCGGTAAAGTCATGGTTACAGTCTTCTGGGACGCTGAAGGGGTTATTCTGTTCGATGTCCTTCCCCATGGTCAAACGATCAACTCTGAAGTGTATTGCGCTACTCTTCAGGAATTGAAGAAGCGACTTCAGCGTGTTCGTAGGCACAAAAATCTGAACGAACTTCTCCTTCTTCATGACAACGCAAGACCTCACACAAGTCTTCGCACCCGAGAGGAGCTCACAAAACTTCAGTGGACTGTTCTTCCTCATGCACCCTACAGCCCCGATCTCGCACCGTCGGATTTCCACATGTTTGGCCCAATGAAGGACGCAATCCGGGGGAGGCACTACGTGGATGATGAAGTTATTGATGCAGTACGACGTTGGCTCCGACATCGACCAAGGGAATGGTACCGTGCAGGCATACAGGCCCTCATTTCAAGGTGGCGTAAGGCCGTAGCATTGAATGGAGATTACGTTGAAAAATAGTGTTGTGTAGCTAAAAGATCGGGGAATAACCTGGTGTATTTCAATGCTGAATAAAACAACCCCTGTTTCAGAAAAAAAAAAGTGTTGCATTACTTATTGAACTGCCCTCGTAGATATTCTAATGCGGTACCGATTCATCCTGAAAAGAAGTAGTTCCAACTAGGGCCATCCGCTGCAAATCTGTCGCTGTGATGCAAGAGAGACATATAGAAATTTTCCCATATGTAATGGTCTAGGTACTGGACGTGGATATAAAGGTCTAACAAGTGATAAAGGCATAAACTTACTTTAGTTACACTACTGGCCATTAAAACTGCTACACCAAGAACAAATGCAGATGATAAACAGGTATTCATTGGACAAACAAATTATACTAGAACTGACATGTGATTTCATATTCAGGCCATTTGGGTGCATAGATCCTGAGAAAACAGTACCCAGAACAACCACCTCTGGCCGTAATAACGGCCTTGATTCGCCTGGGTATTGAGTCAAACAGAGCTTGGATGGCGTGTACAGGTAGAACTGCCCACCCAGCTTCAACACGATACCACGGTTCATCAAGAGTAGTGACTGGCGTATTGTGGCGAGCCAGTTGCTCGGCCACCATTGACTAGACGTTTTCAATTGGTGAGAGATCTCGAGAATTTGCTCGCCAGGGCAGCAGTCGAACATTTTCTGTATCCAGAAAGGCCCGTACAGGACCTGAAACATGCGATCGTGCATTATCCTGCTGAAATGTATTGTTTCGCAGGAATCGAATGAAGGGTAACCAATGGCATCCCATACCATCAATCCGGGTGACACGCTAGTATGGCGGTGACGAATACACGCTTCCAGTGTGCGTTCACCGCGATGTCGCCAAACACGGATGCGACCAGCATGATGCTGTAAACAGAACCTGGATTCATCCTAAAAATGACGTTTGGCCATTCGTGCACCCGAGTTCGTCGTTGAGTATACCATCGCAGGTGCTCCTGTCTGTGATGCAGCGTCAAGGGTAACCGCAGCCATGGTCTCCGAGCTGATAGTCCATGCTGCTGCAAACGTCGCCAAACTGTTCGTGCAGATGGCTGTTGTCTTGCAAACGTCCCCATCTGTTAACTCAGGGATCGAGACGTGGCTGCACGATCCGTTACAGCCATTCAGATAAGATGCCTGTTAGTGGTACGAGGCCGTTGGGATCCAGCACGGCATTCCGTATCACCCTCATGAACCCACCGATTCCATATTCTGCTAACAGTCATTGGATCTCGATCAACGCGAGCAGCAAACCGTAATCGCGATAGGCTACAAGCCGACCTTCATCAAAGTCGGAAACGTGATGGTACGCATTTCTCCTCCTTACACGAGGCATCACAACAACGTTTCACGAGGCAAAGCGGGTCAACTGCTGTTTGTGTATGAGAAATCGGTTGGAAACTTTCCTCATGTCAGCACGTTGGAGATGACGCCACCGGTGCCAACCTTGTGTGAATGCTCTGAAAAGCTAATCATTTGCATATCACAGCCTCTTCTTCCTGTCGGTTAAATTTCGCGTCTGTAGCACGTCATCTTCATGGTGTGGCAATTTTAATGGCTAGTAGTGTATTAACCGCTGCTTACATGATTTATTCAGTATGAGCCCCGGAGACGTCGATGAGATGCTGCATCCGTAAAACGACGTGATCAACAATTGCTCGCAGCACTTTGGTAAAGCCGAACAACGCATTCCTGTACGCTGGCCTTCAGATGGGTTGGAGATCGAACGTGTTCCTGGTGAACGTCTCCTTTTAGATATCCCGAGAACCAAAAGTCAATTGGATACAGGTGAGGAGATCTTACAGTACACGTGTCTTAGAAATCTCTGGAAATATTACATTCCTGGAAGGCTGCATTAAGCAATATCTTTCACTGGACGAGTGACATGAGGTGTTCTACCATCTTGCATGGCAACAGTGGTTTCCACACAGTTGCGTTTTTCCGGAGCGCGAATTACGAGCTGAACAAGGTGGACTTGGTAATCTGAAGGTGTCACGGTACACTTGACAGCCCCTTTGGGTGTATTCTCTTGAAAGAAGAACGGCCCGGGAAAAAGGTGCTTGTGAATTCACATCCACGGTCACACAGGAGAGGTCAATGGCTCTTGTCCACAAGATGGCGTTCAACAGTACCCTTATTCGGCAGATCTGTATATTCACTGCACCATGTAGTGTAAAATATGCCTCATCACTCCATAGCATATTGCCCGGCCATAAGTCACGAACATCGATCCGTGCCAGAATCCGAGCAGCAAATTCAGAACATTGCTGTGCATCATGAGGTTTCATTTGCAGCACCGTCTGGACCTTGGATGGATTCCAGCTGGATATACACCACAAAACGTTCCTTATTGCTGACCATGGGATGGACAGTTTTCGTGATACTACACTAGCACTAGCACTACCTGGGGCACGTGCTACATTGTAAGTCACAGCAACTGCAAACCTCATCAATAAATCACAGCTTACTCTTCGAGGTGCCACACCAAGCTCATCCGTGTTTTCGAATTTCCTTATCATCTTCTTTGAACTAATAAATGACATCAGGCCTCTTCTCAGACCTTTCAATCGACCATACTCTATCAATGTCGCACTGTAATTGCACAGTGTACTGTTCTTCAACTCTATAACTATGCTGTTCTCTCACGCTATGGCGTGTCAAATAAAATAACAGAGCAGATATCATACCGTCATTCAAACAGTGTACAGTGCCAGATTTGCACTTGTGGCCAAAACGACAACTAATATTTTTCGAAGCAAATCTGTTCAAAATTAAAGCACTAACATACACTCCTGGAAATTGAAATAAGAACACCGTGAATTCATTGTCCCAGGAAGGGGAAACTTTATTGACACATTCCTGGGGTCAGATACATCACATGATCACACTGACAGAACCACAGGCACATAGACACAGGCAACACAGCATGCACAATGTCGGCACTAGTACAGTGTATATCCACCTTTCGCAGCAATGCAGGCTGCTATTCTCCCATGGAGACGATCGTAGAGATGCTGGATGTAGTCCTGTGGAACGGCTTGCCATGCCATTTCCACCTGGCGCCTCAGTTGGACCAGCGTTCGTGCTGGACGTGCAGACCGCGTGAGACGACGCTTCATCCAGTCCCAAACATGCTCAATGGGGGACAGATCCGGAGATCTTGCTGGCCAGGGTAGTTGACTTACACCTTCTAGAGCACGTTGGGTGGCACGGGATACATGCGGAC
Organism: Schistocerca americana; assembly: GCF_021461395.2. NCBI lineage: Eukaryota > Metazoa > Arthropoda > Insecta > Orthoptera > Acrididae > Schistocerca > Schistocerca americana. The sequence continues at coordinate 1,095,021,438 of NC_060119.1, read as the reverse complement.
GTGCATTGTCCTGTTGGAACAGCAAGTTCCCTTGCCGGTCTAGGAATGGTAGAACGATGGGTTCGATGACGGTTTGGATGTACCGTGCACTATTCAGTGTCCCTTCGACGATCACCAGTGGTGTACGGCCAGTGTAGGAGATCGCTCCCCACACCATGATGCCGGGTGTTGGCCCTGTGTGCCTCGGTCGTATGCAGTCCTGATTGTGGCGCTCACCTGCACGGCGCCAAACACGCATACGACCATCATTGGCACCAAGGCAGAAGCGACTCTCATCGCTGAAGACGACACGTCTCCATTCGTCCCTCCGTTCACGCCTGTCGCGACACCACTGGAGGCGGGCTGCACGATGTTGGGGCGTGAGCGGAAGACGGCCTAACGGCGTGCGGGACCGTAGCCCAGCTTCATGGAGACGGTTGCGAATGGTCCTCGCCGATACCCCAGGAGCAACAGTGTCCCTAATTTGCTGGGAAGTGGCGGTGCGGTCCCCTACGGCACTGCGTAGGATCCTACGGCCTTGGCGTGCATCCGTGCGTCGCTGCGGTCCGGTCCCAGGTCGACGGGCACTTGCACCTTCCGCCGACCACTGGCGACAACATCGATGTACTGTGGAGACCTCACGCCCCACGTGTTGAGCAATTCGGCGGTACGTCCACCCGGCCTCCCGCATGCCCACTATACTCCCTCGCTCAAAGTCCGTCAACTGCACATACGGTTCACGTCCGCGCTGTCGCGGCATGCTACCAGTGTTAAAGACTGCGATGGAGCTCCGTATGCCACGGCAAACTGGCTGACACTGACGGCGGCGGTGCACAAATGCTGCGCAGCTAGCGCCATTCGACGGCCAACACCGCGGTTCCTGGTGTGTCCGCTGTGCCGTGCGTGTGATCATTGCTTGTACAGCCCTCTCGCAGTGTCCGGAGCAAGTATGGTGGGTCTGACACACCGGTGTCAATATGTTTTTTTTCCATTTCCAGGAGTGTATTTAGCAATTTTCGTTATCTTTCGATAGTTAGAGCCCACACTGGACCTCCATGACTAGCTGCACTTTAATTTTGACCACCCGGTAGATACACTGAGGCAGTCTAAATCAATGCGCGCAGATCCCCAGAATATAAGCTATGTTATCAAAAGTATCCAGGCACCCCAAAAACATACGTTTTTTCATTTTAGATGCATTGTGCTGCCACCTATTGCCTCGTACTCCATATCAGCGACCTCAGTAGTCATTAGACATCGTGACAAAGCAAATTGGAACGGTCCGCGGAAATCTCGAACTCCGAATGTGGTCAGGTGATTGGGTGTCACTTGTGAGAGAAGTCTGTACGCGAGATTTCCACACTCCTAAACATCCCTAGGTCCACTGTTTCCAGTGTGATAGTGGAGTGGAAAAGTGCACAGACACGCACAGCACAAAAGCGTACAGGCCGAGCTCGTCTGTTGACTAACAGAGACCGCCAACTTTTGAAGAGGGTCGTAATGCGTAATAGGCAGACATTTATCCAGACCATGACACAGGAATTCCATACCCAATCGGGAGCCATTGCAAGTACTATGAGAGTTAGGTGGGAGGTGAGAAAATATGAATTTCATAGTCGAGCGACGGTCAATATTAAACGACGCCTCGCTTGGTGTAATGTGCGTAAACATTGGATGATTGAACGGTGGAAAACCGTTGTGTGGAGTGACGAATCACGCTACACAATATGGCGATCCGATGGCAGGATGTGAGTATGGCGAATACCCGGTGAAGGTAACCCGCCAGCGTGTGTAGTGCCACAAACAAAATTCGAAGGCGTCGGTGTTATGGTGTGATGGTGCTTTTCGTGGAGGGGGTTTCCACCGCTTGTTTTTTTGTGTGGCACTGTCACAGCACAGACCTACATCAATGTTTTAAGCACCTTCTTGCTTCCCACTGCTCAAGAGCAATTCGGGGACGGCGATTGCATCTTTCTAAACCATCGAACATCTGTTCCGAATGCACGGGCTGTGGCGGAGTGGTTACACGATGATAACATCCCTGTAATGTACTGGCCTGCACAGAGGCATGACCTAAATTCCTCTAGAGCACCTTTGGGGTGTTTTGGAACGCCGCCTCCGTGAGAGGCCTCACCAACCACCATCGATATCTCTCCACAGTGCAGCACTCCGTGAAGAATGGGCTGCCATTCCCCAAGAAACCTTTAAGCATCTGATTGAACGTATTCCTGGAGAGTGGAAGCTGTCATAAAGGCTAAGAGTAGGCCAACACCATACTGAATTCCAGCATTACCGATGGAGGGCGCCACTAACTTGTAAGTCATTTTCATGCAGGTGTCCGGATACCTTTGATCACATAGTGTATTTATCCAGTAGTTGAGAATGAGAGGACGCATTGATTTGCAACTAAATTCACACATTAGTTCAAATCTACATGAAACTTTTCCTCCCTGGCACCATCCACAAAATGATACAAGGAATTAAGTTTATAGTATACTAAATTTTCGCTGTTCATTCAGTGAAACAGCCGCATCATGAATGACGTTTTAAATTATTTCTTCTTCACTACTAGCTATAGTAGCAACACATTTCGCAAACCCTGTCCACACATAAGTTTGCTAAAAAATTGAAGTTTATCGTTGATCGGGCTAATGAGTGGGTGCTGTAAAACACAGTTCTGCGAACTAATATCTCCTTTTATTTTTAATAATGGTTTCAAGATTTAATAACGAAATTTAGTGACATCCCTTTCCAGTAAAACTTTACTATATTCGTTTTTCTAACAGGGATATCGAGGGCACTGAGAACTGTTACAGGTGACGCAAGCCCACTCTCTAGCACTACGCTATTTAGTCAAATAATGGAACAATTCTCAGGTGGAGGTGGTTTAAATGGCATTAAAATCATCCCTAGAAAGATGGTCGTCATATATCGGAGAGGAATGTTACAGAAACCTAAACTCGGATAAAATGCATCCGTTTCTATGAGAATTAACAATTAAGTTTATTTTTTACCTCTAAAAATTAAGTTACATGTTTAATGAAGTGTTTTTCAAAAATATATTTACAAACTTCGGGAACAGTTTCCTTAAACCAAAAAAAGGAAAATAGTTCGGGTAAACATATGTCCGAGAATATTTTGGTTTAGGGTTATTAATGAAAACTGACGTTCAGCGGGTTTCCAGGTACCATCCAACAGCTTCACTTGCCTACACATGCTAAAGACTCATTGTTTTCTAGAGGGCGCTACCGGGGGAGACTTGTTTGCATTCGTCATTTGAACGTCTTCAACGTCTCAAAATGGTTCAAATGGCTCTGAGCACTATGGGACTTAACATCTGAGGTCATCAGTCCCCTAGAACTACATAAACCTAACTAACCTAAGGACATCACACACATCCATGTCCGAGGCAGGATTCGAACCTGGCGAGCAGATTGATGCCGTATTCCTGGACTTCAGGAAGGCATTTGATACGGTTCCGCACTTACGTTTAGTGAAAAAAATACGAGCTTACGGAATATCGGACCAGGTTTGTGATTGGATTCAGGATTTCCTAGAAGAAAGAACACAACATGTCATTCTTAACGGTTCAAAATCTGCAGATGTAGAGGTAACTTCGGGAGTACCGCAGGGAAGCGTGATAGGACCTTTATTGTTTACAATATACATAAATGACTTAGTTGACAACATCGGTAGCTCCGTGAGGCTATTTGCAGATGACACGGTTGTCTACAAGAAAGTAGCAACATCAGAAGACTCGTACGTACTCCAGGAGGACCTGCAGAGGATTAATGCATGGTGCGACAGCTGGCAGCTTTCCCTAAACGTAGATAAATGTAATATAATGCGCATATATAGGGGCAGAAATCCATTCCAGTACGATTATGCCATAGGTGGTAAATCATTGGAAGCGGTAACGACCGTAAAATACTTAGGAGTTACTATCCGGAGCGATCTGAAGTGGAATGATCACATAAAACAAATAGTGGGAAAAGCAGGCGCCAGGTTGAGATTCATAGGAAGAATTCTAAGAAAATGTGACTCATCGACGAAAGAAGTAGCTTACAAAACGCTTGTTCGTCCGATTCTTGAGTATTGCTCGTCAGTATGGGACCCTTACCAGGTTGGATTAATAGAAGAGATAGACATGATCCAGCGAAAAGCAGCGCGATTCGTCATGGGGACATTTAGTCAGCGCGAGAGCGTTACGGAGATGCTGAACAAGCTCCAGTGGCGGACACTTCAAGAAAGGCGTTACGCAATACGGAGAGGTTTATTATCGAAATTACGAGAGAGCACATTCCGGGAAGAGATGGGCAACATATTACTACCGCCCACATATATCTCGCGTAATGATCACAACGAAAAGATCCGAGAAATTAGAGCAAATACGGAGACTTACAAGCAGTCGTTCTTCCCACGCACAATTCGTGAATGGAACAGGGAAGGGGGGATCAGATAGTGGTACAATAAGTACCCTCCGCCACACACCGTAAGGTGGCTCGCGGAGTATAGATGTAGATGTAGATGTAGACCGTAGCGGTCGCGCGGTTCCAGACTGTAGCGCCTTGAACCGCTCGGCCACTCCGGCCGGCTTCAACGTCTCCATTGCATATATGTACTGCAGGTATGTTTGTACGTTAGTCTACTAGGAGATAGAGAAACAAATAAGAAGGACTGGACCCCTTTTGTTATCACTCGTTTTATTTCACAATCATATAAACAAATTCCTTTAAAACAACAATATCTTAATCTGCTACAAATGACTTTTTGAAACAAGGTCTATCTCATATATGAGTCAATTTTAAAACCACTAACAATTATGCGCCTGACGGCTTAAAACTGATTCACACTTGCATGTTGCTCTTCAGGCAAAGTTTAATAAATAAAAAAAAATGGCTCTGAACGCTATGGGACTTAACATCTGAGGTCATCAGTCCCCTAGAACTTAGAACTACTTAAATCTAACTAACCTAAGGACATCACACATATCCATGCCCGAGGCAGGATTAGAACCTGCGATCGTAGCGGTCGCGCAGTTCCAGACTGAAGCGCCTAGAACCACTCGGCCACCCCGGCCTGTTTTAATAAATAATAAATGTAATAAATAACTGAGTACACATAATTATCACCAGAATTAATTAGTGAGGACTGACGCCACGTCCCTCGAAGGCCTAACGAATACTTAGCTTGGAGAAGCCAAGCCAGAAGGCGTAAGCCGGCAGTTCGTACAAGACCCCCTTCTCGAACTTCGACCCGGAGTCACCTCCCGTTACTCAGGATTTCACAGCCCCGGTACCAGTAGGAGGAAAGGTATTGCTTACTCCAAAACACCAGCCAGCCAGCTGTAACATTTAACAAGCGCACAGAACAGGTCCTCAGGGCAAATGTAAACAACCACCAAAGGTAATAAATAACAGGTTAAATTATTCACTAGTAAAGCGGCACACTGCCTCCTTTAAGTTCAAGTACTTTATATGCAGATTTACATTTATAAACATATCTCCTCCGGAATGACGCCAATACAGAAACAGCTAATCAACTTCCAAATATATATACACTGTACAACAGGTCATATCATTTAGCTGACGGATGAAGGCACATAATCAGTTTTAACAAATGTGTGCATCTATTTACAATGAAAAATACTGAATCTTGGATTAATTGTGGCAATACAATGAAGCATAATCATGTAATGGTAAAAGAAGAATTACACACTTCACTAAATAAATGGTTACTACATACAAGGCTTATTACACAGCATATCACTCTGAACACCTTCAGAACTTATACACCCAAGGTTTCAGAATTGCACCAATAGTAGAAACCACAGAATGCATTCACACCACAGGAAGTTTATTATGGCATAAGCCAAATGAAAAATGTTCGATATATTTTAAAGCACTACCGCACTGCTGACAAATCTGCAGTCACATGTCACGGACATATTCACTTAACCTTTCGGTGGACGTCCGATATGGCTTGCGTCGGGTACAGCAGGCGGAAATAAGGCAGCGGACGTCCGTAGACAGCCGTGTCCGGAACCAGCAGCGCGCAACCCAGGACAGCAGAAAGCCTCCTCACAGGTGACAGGAAAGGCTCTCCACCAAGCCGCCCCATACACGTGGTCGGTTCCCGTTCCACTCTAAACGCACTGCGGCCTCAGGTAACATCGAACGCCCACTGTCACATTCTTCGGGAGAGCCTCCAGTTAACTCCTCCGGATAATGTAAGGCAGCCAAGACTCAGTATGCGTCCCAAGCAAAGATAAGAGCGCGAAGACAAGGTACTTTCAAATATGCTGGCGCGCCTGCAAAACGCCATGGCTCAAATATGTTAACTGAAAGAGCCTCGTTCAACATGGCAGGACGTTGTTTTCGTCTGCAGGCAGACATGACATTTATGTGCGGTCGCACGAATGGTAATGGACACGAGGCTGCGTGGCTGTATTAGGCGTTGTTTCCAGACCGAAGACAGCCGTGTCGTCCAACCTTGGGTGCTGCGTACAGTCGCATTACCCAGACGCTGTCCATAGCTCCACAGATTACTGACCGAGGAAGAACAAGAAAAGAAAGCCCCACGGGCAGCCAGGTATTAGCGTAAGACAAGTGTCCCTTGCATGTGGTACATCTCGAAGTACAGCAAGGAGGGTACTTCACGTACAACTCACGTATCCGCTTCATTTTGAACGTGTGCAGAGACTTTGGCTTGCTGATCATCCACCACACGAGAGTTTTTACCTATGGTTTGTTGCACAAACTGCCAGTCGGTTGTTTGTCTCTTCCTCCGGTCGGAGTGGCCGAGCGGTTCTAGGCGCTACAGTCTGGAACCGCGCTACCGCTACGGTCGGACGTTCGAATCCTGCCTCGGGTATGGATGTGTGTGATGTCCTTAGGTTAGTTAGGTTCATGTAGTTCTAGGTTCTAGATGACTGATGACCTCAGAAGTTAAGTCCAATAGTGTACAGAGTCATTTGTCTCTTAAGATCTTTTTTTTTTTCCCAGACGAAACAACGTTTGGAGGAGATGGAATAACAAACTTCCACAGCCAACACATATGAGCTGGTCGCAATCCTCGTGTTACAGTACGGACTAGACATCAGCGTCAGTCTAAGAGTAATGTTTGAGCTGGAATTGTGAGAGACTGTCTGGTAGTGCCGTACGTTCTCCCAGCACGCTTACAGGAACTATATTCAGAACATCCTCCTAGTCCTATTATAAGACGGACCCTTGCAAAGTAACAGAAACGTGTTGCTAATGCATGATTGAGCTCTATCACATTTCAGTTTCAGCTTTAGAAATGTACTCCCTGGCATCTACCGTCACAGACGGACAAGTAGCGGAGGACCAGTTCTAAGGCCAGCCCGTTGCCCTGCCCTCAGTCCTTTCGATTATTATCGCTGGGGACACGATCAACTACCATGATCACACCATAGAATATTGCCCGGCCATAAGTTATCAACTTCGATCCGTGCCAGAAACTGAAGAGCAAATTCAGAACATTGCTGTGCATCATGAGATTTCTGTTGCTGTACCATCTCGATTTTTTATGTGTACCAATTGGATATAGACCGCAAAAAGGTTCAGATGGCTCAAAATGGCTCTGAGCACTATGGGACTTAACTGCTGTGGTCATCAGTCCCCTTGAACGTAGAACTATTAAACCTAACTAACCTAAGGACAACACATACATCCATGCTCGAGGCAGGATTCGAACCTGCGACCGTAGCGGTCGCGCGGTTCCAGACTGTAGCGCCTAGAACCGCTCGGCCACTCCGGCCGGTCACCGCAAAACGTTCCGTAGACAGTTGGTCTACGCAGCAGACGACCTGGATGCAGAAGCTCTTAATCGACTTGTCAGGGTGGCTTGCGAAACCTTTCTAAACCATCAAGGAGTAGCTGAATGGGTGTAACAGCCCATAATTCGACGAGTGCATGAGTTTTTAGATGCAAAAGAGGAAATTTCGAGCATTTATTAACACAAGTTATCTGCTGATGAGGTAGAATCACCTAAATCGTCAAATTTCGTTAGTAACTCGAAAACCAAGCACATTTTAATGACCTTTTTTTCGTCTTTTGCTGCAAGGAACCTGTCCTCCTTGTTAGTAAAAGTCTATTAATTATGTCCTGTATTTTGTCTGTTTACGCCCACATGTCTCGCACAAAATCAAATCCTCCTACAATAGGTGACAAAACAAAATGGCTTATCCCACCGATACAATGAAATATCGCGCTTTAATTCGTTTTGTACCGTAAGGGTGTAGATCGACGTGGGCGTGAGGCTCTCTGGTGAAACTGGGGTGCAGGTGAAGAAGTTGCGGGCAGCCAGTGATTGACGATATAATTGACTGACTTTTTTATTAGACGGGTGTAGAAACTGCGCGTCCACGGGAAGCGGATATGAGGCGAGGTTGAAATTCCGGCCTGGGAAGGCTGGTGTCAACACTTCTCGCACGCGCGGCTCTGCTCAGACGCGTCGTTCAACCTACCTCGCAATGCTATGTCAGACATCAGCGCATCACCTCCACCGCCCGGTGGTTGTCGGCGGCGTTGCCCAGTGCCATCGCAGAGCGGTGGCTGGAGAGAGGCAGTGGTGCATTCCAATGGCTCGGTGCTTCGAGGGTCATACCTGACCCCTGGTCCATCTAAGCTTCGGTTGTATCACTAGGCTGGCGGTCGCGTATAGGTGGCGAAATAGTGATGGCGACCTCACGGCGGAAGAGTGCACAAGGCAGACGCTAATTTGAAGCCCGGCTCCACCCACCATCAGCCCGTTCGGAGGCTATCTTTATATCCTACAGCATAGGTCTTAATTACAAGCATATTTGGAAGAACAAACACTGATGACGATCTGCAGCTGTACGAAATACTTCGAAATTAATTTACTGAATTCCTTGACACCAGCTGCATTAGGTATACATCTGCTACCCAATAGTGAAATATAAAACCTTCTGCCGGACCGGTACTCGATTTTGGATGTCCCGCTGGTTGTGAGCGGTAGTCTTCACCGCTTTAGCATGTGTGCATGCTCCCCAGACGGAACAAGATTTCGTCAATCTTAGTGGACTACGATTTAAGGGGGTTAGTCGGTGACTTATGGAAGCCTGTGTGTTTCTGGGGAGGGTGCACGGATAGCCGAAGTAGTTAAGGCTACAGATCGGGTTAAAGAGGAAATCCGAGTCCTAGTCTAGCAAAAATTTTAATATGTCACTATTTAGTAGTAGATCTACACCTAACACAGGCCATGTCAAGGAATTCGCAGCCAACGAATTTTCGACTTCATACTGCAGATATCGTACAGACCTCTCCCAGAGCAACTGAAATGTCTCTAAGGCTTGTCATGGCCCGAGGGACTGTGTCGTGATTGAGGAGCTGCTGCCATGACGTTATGCTGAGCCAACGCGTGACAGCAAGTGCTTATAATTCGGAATTCGTCCTCGAATGGGCCCGTGTCGTTACACTGCGCCTAAAATCTAACAACACTTCATCAGTTCATGCTGAGATGCTGGAAATGTATGGCAAAAATACATCATTATATGCTGGTGACTTGGTGTGATACGTGTGAATGACGAAGGACGAAATGGAAGTCCATCTGTATGTGAGGATGACTTCCCTATTCCGTCGCCCCTCCTCCCTCCCCATCCCTAACGCCAATGGGCGAGCTGCTAGGTCGATCATTGTAACCCCGAGACAAAGAAGCAATGCAGGCAGCGGCTCCTAATGTGTGGTCCCTATACCACCAGAAAAAGGGGTTATCTAACCATCGTCTGAACGTGGTCAATCTGTTTTTCGTGACTGACATGGTTTGGGGCCAACTAATTACGTTTGTAAGGCGCAAACCCTTACTGAAGGATTGTACCGAAATCTCCTGAGGAGATCTCGAGAGGCTGAGAAGACGAAACTTTCCAAGAGGTTGTTTTTGCCCTGGAACTCCACTCACTTCGCACAAGGCACTGTCATACACAATGCTTCTTTAGTCTATGAAATTTTGCCTAATTCCCTACATTCTCCATCTAGTGACGGCTTTCCCTTTCCTTCATTGTGTGGCAGGCATTTCCAGAATGCTGATGAGGTGATTTTGGTGGTGAGAGATTTCTTGAGAAGCTCGAAATCATACTTCTGCAACTGTCTCCTCCAGGTCATCTTTAGTTGAGAAAAATGTGTCACATTGAAGGGCGAATAAGTAACCAGGACTACACACTAACACTTTTCATGGCCCTGTCTGTTTCTTCGAAGGTTAATTAAAATGTTATGACCATTCCTTGTGTGACTATCACGCTCCGCAGGCAATCTAAAGCTTTAGAAAAAACAGTGTTCCTAAATCGTGCCAGAATGGATTGAAGTACACTCTACGAAAATGAGTGTGTTTGTGTGGCCCCACAGGTCGTCTTACGTACAAACCATATTTGGAACGTCAATCGCTGAGGTTCTGGGGTATAGGAGACACTAATATCCGTGTGTTGTGGCCAACGGTTGAGCGACACGGATTGTAAAGGATCCTTAATTTTTCCCGGAGTCCATGTTCCACTCATCGTCCTGCATCGCATTCATCAGGGAAATTAGTCTTATGACGCTTTAAACGGTATATATATCATTACTGTAGATTTAAGGCGAATTTTATTCTCAAGAAGCGAGGAAGCACTTGGTGTTCAAATGTGAGTCAGGAAGAGGTTAATGTGTGAAATGCTACTCGAACAAATGGTCATTAAAGTTATTGCTAATTTTTGACAAGAACACAGACCACTTGATCTATGCTGCAAATAACATTTTGTTAGCAGTATGTGATTTTTTTTATTTTTCTCTTAGACTGTTTATTATTTATCACTGTCAATCACAGCCAACCCTGTATCTTATATCCGCCAGTCTAGTAGAACAGCCGGCCGCGGTAGCCGAGCGGTTCTAGGCGCTTCAGTCCGGAACCGCGCGACTGCTACGGTCGCAGGTTCGAATCCTGCCTCAGGCATGCATGTGTGTGACGTCCTTAGATTAGTTAGGTTTAAGTAGTTCTAAGTTCTAGGGGACTGATGAATTCCGATGTTAAGTTCCATAGTGCTCAGAGCCATTTTCTAGTAGAACAGTGACATCGACTTCCTTATTTTCCATCCCACCCCTTCCATTTCATGTCCCGATTATTCTCTGGCAGGAATCAATCTTTTCAAAATATAGGAAACAGTAATGGAACGAATCTCACATGAGTGTCACCTTATCTTGATATACATAATTGTACACAAACCAGTTGGATGACAGTTCCTTCTCTATAATATTTTATCTAATTTACGTATTTATTGATCCATGAGAAGATAGCAACTCAATTAAAAAATGATCGTCTGACATTGGTGGTGGGGAGGCCCCATCAGAGACAGTTCGGCCGCCGAGTGCATTTCAGCAGACGCCACATTAGGCGACTTTCGTGCCGGTGATGAGGATGAAACGGATGATGAGGACGACACAGCACTCAGCACACGAGCGGGGAACATTTCCAACCCGAACGGGAATCGAACACGGGGCCGCTGCTACTCTGGAGGCAGCACGTTACCACTGAGCTAAGCAAGCAGACACAACTCAATTAATTGGTATGTAATTGGTCTCTTACGTCTCTCTCTGTGCCCTCGTGTCCTCTCGGTCTCCCCTTTCCCATTCCCCGATCCCACCATTCTGTGGGTGGGTTGGGGAGGGGGGGGTGGAGGGGTCCAACAGCGTTTGAGTGTCGATGCATTTCGGCCAATGGGCTCCACGTGGAGCAGTAGTTCATACTATCAGATACCTGTGCAACACCAGGGCCACTTGCGTCCAGTACTTCGAGCAATAATCAGGATGAAACGCATTCAACAGGAGCAAATTGGCAGATAAGAAGATTGAAACAGTCTGCGTTAGACCTCGCGGACCTGCTGGTGTTCGATCGACCCCAGCCAGTAGCAGCAGCATCGAAACTGCACAAGAGTATTAATGGTAGCAGAATGTTGTCAGACAAGGACTCTGAAACTATTATCGACATCCAGAGTGTGTAGCAAAGTTGCAACGTAGTGAGCTACAGGTGAATAGGATTAGACTATTTGTGCGGCAGGACAGAATTCATTGAAAGAAAAATCATTGATGAGTACTGTTCTCTGCTTACTCCAATTAACAACGAAATGATAGAAGCTAAAGTAGTTGTAGTGGACATGTATGGAGATGTAATGCTGCAGCCAGATACATCTTACATTCAAGTGTAGTGCATTTATGTGACCTGTAACACACATTAATGGCTGTGTCAGACAAACTGTGCAGCTGGTAGCAGCATGTTAGAGAAGCATTTGACGACTGTATTACGTACCTGCACTCCAGAAAAGTGAGGTTGGACCAGCTAGATCTGTATATCAAATCGTGTATTCCTCATGTGCCACGATCCATGAAAGCTGATCCTTTAAGTTTGGATGTGGAATACACTGAGGGAATCTGAGTGTATGTAATTGCTCTGATAGGACTGAATGCAATACAAGCTGAATTCAATGCACGTAAAACTGAAATGTTTGGTGTGTGTGTGTGTGTGTGTGTGTGTGTGTGTGTGTGTGTGGGAGGGGTTGGGGGGTTGGGGGGGGGGGGGGGAGATTGGATTTCTGTCATCATTAATATATGAAAAATATATAGGCTTCGAAATAGGGTATTTCAAAAATAAACAAGAAGAAAAGAAAATGAACAGTTTTTATTATTCATACACATACTTTTTTATTACGTATTTACAATCTATATTTCCATAAAGCTCTTTGTTATTTCGTTGAATTACAACATATTTACAAAGAAATTTTTTGGTAATTTCATTTCATAACTACATCATAGATTTATAAATGATTGTTCAGTAATTTGCTTTCATTTACATTGTGTATGCAGGAATAAACACTCATTAATAGCAGAGAGGGAGAGACAGTGTGAGAGAGGTGATATTTCTTATGTATATTACATTTACAGAAGTAACAAGAGCAGCAGCAACAACAGCAGGGAACCACACACACACACACACACACACATACACACACGCACGCGCACACACACACACACACACACACACACACACACACTCACACATAGATTCATAAATACTGATGACAGCTGACTCACACTGCCACTACTCAGCGTGCAAACATGTCCCTCACTGTATTCACAAATAAATACCTCATCCACGCAATAGGAATTCAATCACATTCTGGTGAATAGTGTGAGAATGACAGAGCGCTAGTCTCGCGTTCATGGATGAATAGCTTGTTATCATGCCGTGAGAAACAGACTTTCGGTTGCGAGTGGTGTGGATCACATGACCTCGCGATCGAAAGGCTACTTGGCGCACCATATATACTGGCTTAGGTGCAGCACCACACTGAGGTCGCCTGCTGCAAACCCTTACCCCGCCTTTGGGTGGCACAAGTACAGGGTGATAATTATTGAACTATATGAAATGAAATCGGCATAGTTTCTGAACGGTTTGCGTTATAACGTTCAAACTGCACGGTTGGCTGCGGGGCATGATGGGAATTAGTAAGTGCATTTATGTTTGGTTTAGCGACAAACCCCACTTTCATTTGGATGGATTCGTCAATAAGCAAAATTGGCGCATTTAGGGGGACTGCATTTCGCGAGCAATAAGTCTCTTCACTCTCAACAGCTGACTGTGTGGTGTGCTATGTCCAGTCGCGGAATAATCGGTGCGATATTCCTCGATGGCATGGTGACTACCCAACGGCAAGTGAAGCTTTTGGAATATGATTTCACCACCTTTACCCAAAGTGACTTTGATTTGGACAAGATGAGGTTCATGCAAGACAGAGCTCGACCGTATCGAAGCAGGGGAGTGATGTCTTGGGCGAGCACTTTGGAGACCGCATTCTGGTTTTGGAGTACCCAGAGGCCACTGGCATGGACCTCTATTGGGCATATTCTCCGGATCTGAACACATGAGACTCCTTTTTGTGGGGCTATGTTAAAGACAAAGTGTACAGCAATAGTTTCAAAACCACTGCAGAGCTGGAAACACCCAATCCGGTGGTCATCGACAGCATCGACGTTGCGATACTTCAGCGGATCAAGCAGAATTTCGCTATTCTCCTGCGCCACATCGTCGCCAATCATGGCAGGGTTTATCGAACGTAAAATAACGTAAATCCGATTATCTGTAGTGACATTTACATGTTGAATAATGTGTGCGCACGCCATAGTTTGGAACTAATTTACCTTTTTCCATATAGTTCAATAATTGTCACTCTGTATCTATAGGGTATCCACACGCTTTAGATCAGAGAACTACTGAGTTCGCAATCGCGCGAGCCGTTCGCGCAGGTCGCTGTGGCCGAGCGGTTCTAGGCGCTTCAGTACGGAACCAGGCTGCTGCTACGGTCGCAGGTTCGAATCCTGCCTCGGGCATGGATGTTGGTGATGTCCTTAGGTTGGTTAGGTTTAAGTAGTTCTACGTTCTAGGGGACTGATGACCTCAAATGTTTAGTCCCATAGTGCTTAGAGCCACTTGAACCATCTGAGCCGTTCCCCTCGTCTCTCTTCAGAGCGATAACCTCATTATTTTGCGATGTTACACCGTAAGAATTATCACCACGAATTCGGATTTTCTGAATTCCTCGGGAAGGTAACTAATTACTTCTTATAGCTAATGGTCATGCACCCAGAAGGTGAGTCTCTATGTAACCATATAAAGTAACTTTGGATTAGCAAAGAGCTGCTCAGCGAAGTTTAAAAGAAAGTGGTACATGCGGATATTAGAGAGGTCCAGCACACACATACCGTCCTACCGATATAGATAGGCTTCATTAATCGCACTGAAAGTTTAGCTAAACATACCGTCCTACCGATACAGATAGGCTTCATTAATCGCACTGAAAGTTTACCTATCTCCAGAGAGTCTAATCTTTTGTTGAAGATCATGATCAGCTCACAATTTGGCCTGGAGTTATACTCTTGTGCGCCATTACGCCACTCCCTGCGGTAAATTAAACGTATAACACTGTATTCTCTAACATTTCCCATATGATATGTCAAGCTACATTTCCAATATGCTGTGTCAAGCTACTCGAACAAATGATCACTAAAGTTATTGCCAATTTTGGCAAGAACACGGACCACTTGATCTATGGTGCAAATAACATGTTGTTAGCAGTATGTGAGTAACTATTTTCTGCAATGTAGTCAGA
Source organism: Schistocerca americana (assembly GCF_021461395.2). Lineage (NCBI taxonomy): Eukaryota > Metazoa > Arthropoda > Insecta > Orthoptera > Acrididae > Schistocerca > Schistocerca americana. The sequence continues at coordinate 1,095,006,290 of NC_060119.1, read as the reverse complement.
CCTGTGTCGGCTGTGAATTGGGAGCAGTACTCCACCCTTCTGCTAGAAGGTTGCTCAGCATTAAGGTATTTTAAATTTTACTGTTTGCAAACCATATGAGATGAACAATTTTTGTTTAATGCAGTAATACAAAATCATTAGAAAAAATTTCAAGTCATTAAAGAAAAACTTGTTGGGAAATTCGAAGTGAATTCCTGTTGCTAGCCGGCCGCGGTGGTCTTGCGGTTCTAGGCGCGGCAGTCCGGAACCGCGGGACTGCTACGGTCGCAGGTTCGAATCCTGACTCGGGCATGGATGTGTGTGATGTCCTTAGGTTAGTTAGGTTTAAGTAGTTCTAAGTTCTAGGGGACTGATGACCTAAGATGTTAAGTCCCATAGTGCTCAGAGCCATTTTTTTTCCTGTTGCTATTTGCTGTGTAATGAGCACGCAGGTTGATTGACACCACCACTGTATTTTTGCCATAACATCACACAGTTAGCCAGATCGGTTTAGTCGTGTGGCGCGTGAATACATTTTTGATCAGAATAATGCAGTGGGTGCTTCAAACGTGGTTCTAAGTTTTCCAGTCATATATTAGCAAAACTCCACTGAAACCCACTCTAAAACTATATCGAAAGGCCGAAATACATATTGTGATCTTTTTGCTGTGTTAATGCGCACATGAGCGTCATAAGTGTTGAAAAACTACAATGGAATTTCTGCCTAATGCGAAACACTACTTTTGCTTCAGGTGTCCGTCTTCAAGGTCATTATGTGTTACCATCAGTGGGTACTTACTTCACCTGCCTCTTTGAAAAAGTTATCAAAGACTATCACATTTTGCAGATAACTCGTAAGAAGGGGAAAACATATTGATAAAAGCAAGAATTATAAATGTAGACCACATTGCAGCATATTGTAAAAGCCTGAAGCACATTAATACATATTGTTATCATGCCAACTTCTGCAAATTTGATAGTAAGCTCATAGATAAACGTGTTCAACTTCAGCCGATGTTCGCGATTTTCACAGAATTCTTGTGTTGTTCTGGTATCAGAAAGAAATGGAATGATCGTATGGCATTGTTGCCCAACAGGCTCCATCCGGGGAAGTTCGGCCGCCAAGTCTGGTTTCAGTCGACGCCACATGAGGCGACTCGCGTGCCGGTGTCAAGGATATAATGATGATGAGGACAACACAACACCCACTCCACGAGAGGAGAAAATCCCCAACCCGCCTGGGAATCGAACCCGGGCCTGTTGCATTCGAGGGAAGCACGTTACCTGCCAGCTAAGCAGGTAGACATCGGAAAGAGACTTCATAGAAACACACTTTTTTTGCACATCGTCAGTAAAACGTACTTGCTGCTACATTTCGACAACATCAGTCCACAGTATTGACATGAGAAAAGATACACTTAATCTTCTGAAATTTCACCTTTTTTCTGCCCTTCTCAGGCAATCTCAACTGATATTGTTTCCGTTTCAAAATTTACTTCATACTTCTTTGACGTCCAGTATTCGGATGCGTTTGTGTGAAAAAGCTGCAGCCTGCTCACTCAATGGCCCCTGTCGTCCGGAACAAATAGGCTGGTAACATGCCTGTCTCTGTCCGATCTACACTCATGCTCATAAATTAAGGATAATTGCAGAATGTGGTACCACATTACGTGGCACTACACGAAACTGGCCCTAATAGCGTAGGCACATAGGGAACACACATGACACCGCTCTGTAAATCCATGGTATTGGTGATAGGTTGAGAAAACCGTACCGAAACACATGTGCTACAAAACACCACTGCTTCCTGAGCATGTACCCCGACATCAATAAGGGATATGATCACCATGCACACGTACATAGGCCACACAACTGATTGGCATACTCTGGATCAGGTGGTCGATCAGCTGCTGGGGTATAGCCTGCCATTCTTGCACCAGTGCCTGTCGGAGCTCCTGAAGTGTCGTAGGGGTTTGAAGACATGCAGCGATACGTTGACCGAGAACATCCCAGACGTGCTCGATGGGGTTTGGGTTTGGAGAACAGGCATGCAACTCCTTTCGCCTGGTATCTTCTGTTTCGAGGTACTCCTCCACGATGGCAGCTCGGTGGGTCCCTGCTTTATCATCCATCAGGAAGAAGGTGGGACGCACTGCACTCATGAAAAGCCGGACATACTCGTGCAAGACAGGGAGGGGTGTACGTGCACCAATCATAATCCCAACCCACACCATAAACCAGGTCCCATTCATGGATTTTGAGGAGTTCGTACCCGGTTCCTGGTTCACGCCAGATGAAAACCCGGCGAGAATCACTGTTCAGACTATAGCTGGAGTCGTCCGGGAACATATCCTGGGACCACTGTTGAAATGACCATGCACTGTGTTCTTGACACCAGGTTTTACCGGCTCTCTTGTGACCAGGGGTCAGTGGAATGCACCTTGCTGGTCTCCGGGCGAATAAACCATGTGTGTTCAGTCGTCCGTAGACTGTGTGTCTGGAGACAACTGTTCCAGTGGCTGCGATAAGTTCCCGAGCAAAGCTGCCTGCAGTACTCCGTGGTCGTCTGTGGGCACTGATGGTGAGATATCGGTCTTCTTGTGATGTTGTACAATGTGGACGTCCCGTTCTGTAGCGACGGGACACGTTTCCTGCCTGTTGGAATCGTTGCCATAATCTGGAGATCACACTTTGCGGCACAAGGAGGGCCCGTGCTACGACTTTCTGTGTTTGACCAGCCTCCAGTCGCCCTGGTATTGTACCCCTCATAACGTCATCAACATGTGTTCTTTGAGCCATTTACAACACACAGTCACCATTAGAACGTCTAGAAACGTGTGCACACTTACTCGCTGCATCGTACTCGGACATGAACCAACACACCTCTGCGTACGTGGACTGCTGACAGCGCCACCGTGCGACGACCGCAGGTCAAATGCACCGCATGGTCATACCCCGAGGTGATTTAAACCCAAAAATTGCCCACCTGAGCGTTGTTTCACCATGTATCAGCATTATCCTTAATTTATGAGCATGGGTGTACGTGCTCCAATGATGCACGACAGTTGTAAGGGACCTCGGTCATCAAGACAAAACGGCCATCGGCATTTGTCTCGAACAGCCGGTACTGAGAACAGACCCTTTTTACATCTTCATTATGTGACTCGGAGGCGTAGTGTCCCTTCCGCCGAGTACCAGCGATATGATAGCGATTAAATGTACGAACATCACACAGTTTTCCCACCCTGCACTTCTCGGTGAAACTTAAGGTTAACACGGCGACAGACAAGGACACCTGTTGCATATACCACGATAACAGGACGGGAGTTGTGCAGGACGATTCTTTCGTTACGCAGTGCAGTACACACACTACCTGACCAAAAATATCAGGACGCAATATGTGATGCCGAATTGAGCGCTAGACGCCGCGAGAAGTGTACCAGCTAGTATGAAAGAAGTAGGGAAGCAGCAAGGGCAGAATTGGTCGGTCAGTGAGCTCATGGGGAGTTAAAAAGTTGTGTAACAATGGTCCACTTGCTCCCCGTAAACCAGATGTTTCTGTAGTGAGTGCTAAGCTATGCTTATGGTGGTGTAAAATGTGACGCCCATGGGTGGCTGGAAACGAGTGGTTTGGACTGAAGTATCACGCTATAGCCGATGGAAGTGTTTGGGTCCGGCTAACACCTGGAGAGCATTACCTGTCGCCATGTGTAGTGCCAACAGCGAAGCACCATGGTTGTAGTTTAGTGATATGGTAGCTTTCATAAATATGGCTTATTTTGCTTAAGAAAACGCCAAATTAAGAAGGATACGAACACATGTTGCGGCAGTATATACTGCGACCAATAGAGGAACAACCCGGAAACAATGATTCTTTGTATCAACATGACAATACACTCTCTCATTAAGCAGCATCCACGAGGTAATCGTTTGTGTAGAGTAACATTCCTGAGATGTACTGGCCTGCCCAGATTCCCGACCTCAAGCCCACAGAATACATCTGGGATGAAATAGAATGCCGACTTCGTTCAAGACCCCAGCGTGCAACATCACTAACTTCTCTTGTTTAATATATTGTAGTATGGGCTGTAGTTGCTCCAGAGCCATTCAGATACCCTTGAAAGTGTCTCAGGCGAAGTTCAAGCCCTTATAAAGGGGAAGGGTTGACAATTCATGAGTGTGCATTAGTAGGCGCACAGATACTTTGGCCCCCAGGTAGCGCACGTTTTTTGAAACATTCTGGCAGATCAAACCTTTTGTGCCGGACCATGACAAACACAGAACCATGCCTGTGACAAGAAATCAATTCACCGACTGAGCACTCTAGAACCATGACAACCCACCAACACAGTTTTACTTCCATTTTAACATCTCTCCTACTTTCCTCTCATGCTGTGAGGGAGGGTCATAAGTCGTGCATTGATAGCACAATAGTTACCAAATTTACTGTAACAGATAAGTTCTGCGTTACACCTGCTTGGAAGTCCCAGAACAGAAGATGTGTCTGATTCAATTGTCCATGAGTATTCTGTCTTGTTTGGCAGTGTTGGACCCAACTCTGTAGTCGGGATCGCTAACGCACGCTTATGCAGTGGCGTTTGAGTGGTGGGAAAGCTTCATTGCCAATATTTGATCGAAGCGGGGTAATAAATAGAGTTCCTGATCACCAGTCTTCGCGCCAGTGTCCTGGATTACATTCCAAACTTCTCCGCAGTGTCACATGAAGTGAGAGCATGTGACACTGTGGATGGTGATCCATACCTAGGATGGAGACGTTACGCTCAGTAGCGCCATTGGTGCAATACGAGAGGAGTAGTCTATGTGCCGGCTCCGAGATTCACCCCTTTCTTCTCTTAGACCATGACAACACAAACCATTCACTATCATCCACACGACTTAGATCCACACGTGACACGTCATAACATGCATGACAGGCGAAGTTTAATAGAAGCTCGAAACTTAGCACGAACTTCAACTCCAGATGCTTTTAATAGTTTCCACAACGAAACTACGTCTCGAAATCTGTCAGAAAATCGAAAGAGATTATGGTCATATATTAAGTACACCAGCGGCAAGACGCAATCAATACCTGCACTGTGCGATAACAAAGGTGATGTCACTGATTACAGTGCCACTGAGACGGTGTTGCGAAACACCTTCACCAAAAAAGATGAAGCAAATATTCTAGAATTAGAATCTGGAACAACTGTCAATATAAGTAACTTAGAAACGGATTTCCTTCATGTAGCAAAGCAGTCTAAATCACTTAATAAAGGTAAGAACTCGAGTCCAGACAGTATATCAGTCAGGTTCCTTTCAGAGTATGCTGATACAATAGCTCCATACTTCGCAGTCATATACAACCGTTCTCTCCGATAGATCGGTTCCTAACGACTGGAAAGTTTCACAACTACACAAGACAGGAAGTTGGAGTAATCTGCTGAAATACAGTAGCATTACTTCGATTTGCAGTAGGACTTTGGAACATGTAATGTGTTCAAATATAATAAAGTATTGCATGGGGGCTTAATTAAACATAATGCAAATATTTTTAGTTTTTGGTAGCTGTAAGTCCGATTACGCAAGTCTCGTAAACGGTTGACCCTGACTAGTATTTGTACGCAATCTGACTGCATAGAATAACAACAAACAATGAAAGAAAATTTTCGTTAACACAGTTAATTAATTAAGTCCCCAGCAACTATAAAAGCTACTAAACCAAAGCACAAGTGTAATTGTTCTATGTGTGGGAGTGTGACTCAACGTACACATCTGGCACGGTTCTTCTTCAACAAGACAAGAAATTTTAAATACCATTTATACTGAAGTAATTAAAAAATAGAAATACTATAATTGCGTAAGAAAACCAGAATTACACTCTAATACAAGAACACAAGCCAGATGCTTTGTTGACTGAACTGTAATGACGCATTATTCAGGACATTGAAATAATGAGAAAAAAAGAAACGGAGTTTGTTACCTCATTTATATTGATGAAAATCACTCTAATCCTTACAATATATCTCCACACCGACTCTCTACTACCACATCTCAACAAGACTCTTCAGTATCACATCTCAGCAAGCACTGCCTGCTAGCACATCTAAACAAACATTCCTCACTACGATATCTCAGCACAGACTACCCCAAGTCCTCGACAGGCACTGACTACCACGAGCTCTCCCCAAGCACTGTGGAGGCGGCTGAATAATACTCTTTGGCGCAATCTCTGGCGCAGTGGCTCAGTGTAGCCACCTTTCATATGCCCCTCCTCCACAGGCCAGAATTTGATGGTATTTTTGCCAGCATTGGTGGTGAAAATACCACCAAATGCGTCCACAAAAATACAGACAAAAATAAAAGATAATATTAATACCTAAATATCACATAATTAGTTAAAATTTTGGCTTTGCACTGACCTTTCAATAACCTAATATATAAAATACAGTAAGCAATACAAATTCTTTCATACATGTGGCTTTACATAATAGTTTACACAATACACAAAAAATCAGTTTATACAAATGTTCACATAAAATACTTTTAATTATTCAAAAAAAAAAAATAGTTGATAATTCCAGCCCAGCAATGGTCAACAGGTGCAAACACCAACAAGTGACATGATTTTAGTAAAAGCAGTTCCATCTGTGGCACCCAGCAATGTTGAGTAGGTGCAGACACCAACAAGTGACATTACTTCAGTATAAGCAGTTCCATTAGTGGCACCCTGTAATGTTGAACAGGTGCAGACACCAACAAGTGACATCACTCAGCAGGAACAGTTCCATTAGTGGCACCCAGCAATGTTGAGCAGGTGCAGACAGCAACAAGTCACATTTCTCAGCAGAAGCGGTTCCATTAGTGACATCCAGCATTGTTGAAGAGGTGCAGACCCAACAAGTGACATTATTTCAGTAGAAGCAGTTCATCAGTGGCACCCAGTAATGTTGAGCAGGTACACACACCAACAAGTGACATTATTTCAGTATAAGCAGTTCCATTAGTGGCACCCAGTAATGTTGACAGGTTCAGACACCAACAAGTGACTTCTTTTCAGTAGAAGCAGCTCCATTAGTGGCACCCAGAAATGTTGAGCAGGTACACACAGCAACAAGTCACATTATTTCAGTAGAAGCAGTCTATCAGTGGCACCCAGCAATGTTGAGCAGGTGCAGACACCATCAAGTGACTTCATTTCAGTAGAAGCAGTTCCATCTTTGGCACCTAACAAGTTGAGTAGGTCCAGAGAGCAGTCCGTAATATTCACTATCACTGATCACACTGTTCATCAGAGTTTATAAGCACAAATTAAACATGTCCTAGTGCCACCAATCATGTAGAAAAAGTGCAAGTAACAGTCCATAATATTCACTGTCCTGATCACACAGTTCATCAGCAGAAATTAATCATTTCTAAGTGGCACCCATTATGTTGAAAAAGTGCAGGTAACAGTTCATAATATTCACTATCACTAATCAGACAGTTCAGGCATGAACAATACTTTGAATCCACATACAAATGCTTTTACACTAAACATACAAATCGTAACAAACACACAAATGATGTCAGATAATTGTCATATTAACTATTACAAATACTCAAATATCAGTAAACCTCTAATATTTATGGGTGTCAGTGCAAGCCACTACAAACAAATAAAATAATATTTAGGAGATAGGTGGGTAGGATTAGGAAAGGAAAACACACTAAACACACTCACTCATCTTTCATCCACATTAAGTACTACTGTGTAATTGAATAGTGTTAACTGTGTAAATGCAATTCTGTCAAAATTTGATGTTCGTCTTGTGTATCAAGTAGTAGTGGCAGCAATGTATAACAGTCAATAATAGTTAGTCAATGTCACAGTCATCATGTCAAGACCAATGTTAGCCAAGCCAGATCAAAATGTACGGTTGCTGAACAACTGTCAGTGAGCCAAAATATGCAAATACTTCCTCTCTTCAAAAAAAAAGTATATACTGCTTAGTGATTTAACGAAGTGTGTGTATAGACTATCTTCCTTCTACTTGAGTGTTCTAGTCTGCTATCTTCATCCTCCTTGTTCCATATAGACCAACAAAATAAATATGCACCTCACTTACTTTACCTCTTATCCACCAAAACTCCAATAATCATCAGGATCACATAATCTCAATACTTCAATAATACCTCTTACGTCGATACATATAAATCTTACCATCAATATCATTTACCTTACCTCTTGTCCACAAAAACTCCAATAATCATCAACTTCATATAATCTCAATACCTCAATAATACCTCTTCAATGCATCGATACATATAAACCTTATTACCAATATCATTTCACTTCCATAACAACTCTTTCCTCTAGTCAGTCTCCTCGAACAAGTACAGATAAAATCCTAATGCAAACCTCATCATCCCATACAATCCGAAGACACATTGTCAACACACAACTTCCATGTAATCCATCTGATCCAAATCTTCTGTCCATCATTAAATAAAAGAAATGCATACATGACCTCTAACAGACTTAGTTCGAATAACTCTCAGTAATTAAGTACGATTACGGAGTGTGAATGATCATAATATTTCACAGTGTGTACACCACTTCAAGAATTATGGCAAACAGAAGCAAACATGTGGAGTATTTCTTGTGTCAAGTGTCACTTCCTATTTCAATTGCTCACGAAAAATGCAGTGTAATAACTGTCAATGGTCTAACCCTAGTTTTGGTATGTCATGTCGTTAGCTTCCTTCCTATTAGCATAAATTTATACAGCTTCCATAAAACCTCCTGCTCATGTGACTTCTATGCAGTTTCTTGTACTAATGTCGTTCGTCGAATTATAGCAGTTCATTTTCCTATCTTAAAAATATAAGGCACTGAGCGTAAGCAAAACATGCAATAGCGAGTAAATATACCAGTAGAGAACAGAATGTCAACAAGTGGATGCAGCACAATTCTTACAACGAGGCTCTGCCAAGCGAACAATCTGTAACCTATACCATAGTGTAACCTAAACTCTATGTTCGTACACTGTACATCAGCATTGCTATATACCGAATTAAAGAGTAGTTGTGACGACAAACAGAAATGTATAAATATGCAATCCATACGCATAGCAGTAAACATGTATCTTACGTAATAAACAGGTCATTAGCATCATATCAGCATAAGCAAATAAATGTTCATATGTCATCTTAATAAGTAAACATGAAGGCGCAAGCAGATAAATCACAAAGTATAACTTACATACATAATCACACTCTGCACAATTAATCAGGTTACAATTATAATTTAAATAAATAAGCACAGCAGGCACATAATAAAAAAATATGACATGAGTGAAAAAGCAGTGCAGCCAAGCGATGCATAATATATACAAATAACAACCCAGTTCATTAATAATCATTGTCAAAATCAGTTAACGTACGCAAGCACGTCGCTTCACAAGTAATTTCATAGAACATGAAATTAGCACAAAGTATGAATCACGTAATCGCGAGCAGCAAATTACGTCTAAAGTACGTACCTAAGTGAAAATATGTTACCTGAAAAATGAACTCAATTAATAGTTACCTTTTTAGTTTATTAGTTTCTTCTTCGAAATTACATTCTTCCTGAAAATTTATCGATAGCAAGTCGTCGTAACGTCGGACACGCACAGAATTTACCTGAAGTTCTTAAATATTTTATAGAACCGTATCCTGAAAAATACTGAATGTTAATAACATAATTCATCAAGTCACTATAGCTTTATACTGAGTTTAATCGGAGAAATTAAACTGTGTATTTGTTTACGGCTGTCAGTGCATTCGCACTGAGCGCTCGATCAGCTGTAGGCGCGTGAAGTAGGAAGCAATTGTTTGCGGTCAACGACTGCCTTGTGCGGCGCGCAGACTTGACTGTTGCTTTGAGTATGTGCCGCCGCCAAAACACAGCGCGGTATCCTTGTATTCTCTGCATGTTTACATGTAGCTGTTAGTTTCTCTAAAGTATGTCATTCCACAAAAATTTTTCAAAAGTATATCATTCCACAAAAATTTTGGAAACTACGAACCTCTCGTTTTGTGGTAGGAACAGCATAATTACGAATAGCGTCTAATTTTTCTTTGATCAGGAAGAATACCTTCTGTACAAATAATGTGACCGAGAAATTTCACCTGAGAACGACCAAATTCAGATTTTTCTAAGTTCACTGTAATGCCAACTTTTGCAAAAATACGTAGTGATGAATCCAAAATTTTGTTATGCTCAACTCCAAGAACGTTTAGCAATAAGAAAGTCGTCAACATACGAAGTAATATTGTCACGAAGATAAACAGGTAAAATTTCGTTTAAACTACGAATGAATGCTGATGAAGATACAGTAAGTCCAAATGGTAATTTCCGAAATCACTTTTGGGTAAAATAGTCATATCCGGTTATTGTTTACTTATTCTCTGGATAGACTGATAGTCGAAGAGTTGTTTTTGACAGATGCAAAGAATAGTAAAAGGGTAGGTAGCGGTACAGAAAACTAAAAGGGAAATAGCACCACTACAGCTCGGGGCCCTATGCTCGCTACGGCACATATTCACTTAGAGTAGTGAATCCCCTGAGGACATTAATAGCCGCTCATAATTTCCAGTTTGTGACTTAATGGTAACTTTGGCGGAAGTGCGTACATAAATTGATCTAACCATGCACATGGATGTATGTCATTCTTAGAGTTGCGAAAGATCTTAAATTTCCGAACAGTCAAAAAGTGTTTATAGTCAAAGTTTTCGCCTCGTGGCGACAAAGACCTACCGCGTCTGTCCCAGTCCCAATGACGATTATTGTCAAGTTCGCGCGCCTGGCGCTCTCTTGTCGCATCCCGTAAATGAAACAAATTATTTTCTTCAAACCCCTCTGGTATCTGTGATTCCAAATTTCTTTCGCTGTCTTTTCCTACAATTTCGCCTTCGATCTGTTTGACTTGCTTTCGTAATGCTTCAAATTCCCTTTTCACGCGTTCATTAAATTTTCCCTGATGTTAAACATGCTTATTTATGTTCTGATACTCTTCGGTTTCTGCAAATGGTAATGGAGCTGTATCATCCGAATCTCTGTCCCCATTTAAACTAAGATTTGTCAATTTATCTGAAATCTCCTCGACCCTTTCCGATAAATCACCTATTTGTTCTTTCTGTTTATTTACGTCTTCCGAAATTGTCGCGACTCGGGTTTCAGTATTAACACATTTAGTAGTTAACTGTTCATACTGTTATGTTAGGTTATTTAATCTGTCATTTGGTACGGATTCCTCGATTCTCTCAAATATTTCTTCCTTATCTTTTGCACGTTGTAAATTTAACTCTGAAAATTTCTGTGTTATCACGCGATCTCTTTCTTCCTGTTCTCTATCCTGTTCCCTTTGTCTAATCTCTACTGCAATTAATCTATTATTGTGAGCATTCAAAATCGGTTGTACTTCTTCTCTGATTTATTTCTTTAATTCATGTTTCATATTTTTGAAACATGTCCCTATTCGTTTTAATTCAGATCGAAACCGTGTTTCCATTGTTCCCATATCAGTTTTTAATTCAGATCGTAAAGTTCCCATCTCTGTTTCTAAACGTGTTGCCACTGTTTTTAATTCAGATCCCAAATTTAATATTGCACCCATCAACTGCTCCATATTAAATGGTTCAAAATTCTTTTCACCCCGAACATTTCCCGCAAAACCAGTTTCCTTCATCATAGCTGTAAAGCTATCTGTGTTCGATACTATTTCAGAATCTTCTATCGTTAATCTCGTATTCTGTGAATTACTAATTGAGAAAAATTTTGAAATGGTTCCGGACTGTCTTCCCGACTTATTAAATTGTTTTCAACTCCATTATTCATCATACAGTTGTCCTGTGTTGGCGAGTTCGCCATGTCAACAATTTCGTTATTCTCACTATTCATCATTTTTGCCTTTTTCATTGATCGCGTAATCATTTACAAAATATACAAAACTCGTCACTGTACTAAAATTACACACAATGACTCTTTATCTCCAACAATACCCTTTACTTGAAAAGTTTCCCTCAAACACGATTAATCGAACAATTGAAATAATTGCACTAAATTGTCAACCCGTAGACAAGACAACAAATTTAAATTTTGAAAAATACCATTAGAAGAATGACAATTACCAAATCTACACATGCAATACAGACTACAATTACTAAACTCAAATTACTACAACAATACTACGGTCTACTATTTTTACAATCAGAAGAATTCCAAGGGACGATCCGAAGCAGCAGTCGCCAGGTGCATGGGGGCTTAATTATTATTAATGAAATTACTTTTAGTTTTTGGTAGCTGTAAGTCCGATTACGCAAGTCTCGTAAACGGTTGACCCTGACTAGTATTTGTACACAATCTGACTGCATAGAATAACAACAAACAATCGTGCATGGGGGCTTAATTAAAAATAATGCAAATATTTTTAGTTTTTGGTAGCTGTAAGTCCGATTACGCAAGTCTCATAAACGGTTGACCCTGACTAGTATTTGTACGCAATCTGACTGCATAGAATAACAACAAACAATGAAAGAAAATTTTCGTTAACGCAGTTAATTAATTAAGTCCCCAGCAACTATAAAGGCTACTAAACCAAAGCACAAGTGTAATTGTTCTGTGTGTGGGAGTGTGACTCAACGTACACATCTGGCACGGTTCTTCTTCAACAAGACAAGAAATTTTAAATACCATTTATACTGAAGTAATTAAAAAATAGAAATACTATAATTGCGTAAGAAAACCAGAATTACACTCTAATACAAGAACACAAGCCAGATGCTTTGTTGACTGAACTGTAATGACGCATTATTCAGGACATTGAAATAATGAGAAAAAAAGAAACGGAGTTTGTTACCTCATTTATATTGATGAAAATCACTCTAATCCTTACAATATATCTCCACACCGACTCTCTACTACCACATCTCAACAAGACTCTTCAGTATCACATCTCAGCAAGCACTGCCTGCTAGCACATCTAAACAAACATTCCTCACTACGATATCTCAGCACAGACTACCCCGAGTACTCGACAGGCTCTGACTACCACGAGCTCTCCCCAAGCAATGTGGAGGCGGCTGAATAATACTCTTTGGCGCAATCTCTGGCGCAGTGGCTCAGCGTAGCCACCTTTCAGTATTGCTTTTTAATGCATTACGGGAACAGCAGTGAACAATGTCTTGTAAATAATTACTATTAAAAACAGTCTTGATCACGATTTATTTAACAAGGTGACCGGTTTCGACCACTACTGTGGTCAACTTCAGACCATTGAGTAGGAACCCCTTTCTGTTGGAGAATCACAATTCTGAGCTGTTGTCTTAGATTGTTTGTAGATGATGCAGTCGTTTATCGACTAGTAAAGACGTCAGAATCACAATTCTCCAACAGAAAGGGGTTCCTACTGTAACCTTCCCACCGTAATTTTAAAAGAAATGTAATGACAATACTCAATATAAATGGGAGCCAAGTGTAACCTCCCTACAAAAATTTTAAAAGAAAAGGACGATACTAATTAGAAATGCTGATGGACATGGCTCTATGCGTAACCTGCCCACAATGAAATGTACTGACAATGGCAACAAAAATGTGAAATTCGCAATCTGACTCAAATATAAATCCTTCAAGAAATTAAAGTCCATTCAGTGACAAGAAAATTCAATAAAACCGAAATATCGGTCTTTGGCCCTGTGTAAAACAATCAGAATTAAAGTCTTACCTCAGAATAAATGGATGTCACATATCTGCTCTAGTTGTTGCGCACCGCTTGGAGGAACTGCATTGCAAATAATAATATTCTCTTTTTTTTGTGATTCTAGTGAAATTTTTCTTCAAAAGAAGTAGAATGAAATGGGAAGTGCAACGAAATCTTGAGTTCAATAAAAAATTAAATTTTTGAGAAAATGCTTTTGAAATAAAAAAATTATTATTGGGAGACTTGTTGGAGAATAATTACAATAAATAAAATTTTTCATTATCTAATGATTATATTAATTAACAGTATACCTTATTCCTCATCTTGACCAGTGTTGCCGACCGCCTACATCACACAACCGCACTGGGCTGCTACTACTGACCGACCGCTCTGCATGACGACTACAGACTGAGTACTGCTCTCAACTAGACAGAGCTGCAGACTCGCAACGACTGAACTGACAGACTCGCAACGACTACTACTGACAGAGAACCGCTCGCAACACTCGCGCGGTCAAGCGCATACTCTCTGGTCACAGATGCTACAATGCCTCGCCATCGCTGCTATGTTACATACGTGTTTCATAACCCTCCACTGGGGGGGCAAAAATTTGGCAGCGATGGTGAGTCATTTGGACTTGCCAAGCGCGGCAAAATTTTTCTTTAATTAACAAAATTCTACAACTTACAGAGTATTTAAATGTTGTGCACACGCACTAAGTACAAAATATATCAGACAAAGACAAAATGTGAGTACAAAACATAGTAGCAAATCAGAAAAATGTATATACAAATTATTTGACAGATAATAAAGTGCACAGGCACTGAAAAAAATTCTTTAGCATATGCAGAACAAATAAACAGACTGGCAAGAATAATTAGATGTAGTACATAAAGTATATGTTGTGCACACGCACTAAGTACAAAATATATCAGACAAAGACAAAATGTGAGTACAAAACATAGTAGCAAATCAGAAAAGTATATACAAATTATTTGACAGATAAAGTGCACAGGCACTGAAAAAATTCTTTAGCATATGCAGAACAAATAAACAGACTGGCAAGAATAAGTAAATGTTGTGCACACGCACTAAGTACAAAATATATCAGACAAAGACAAAATGTGAGTACAAAACATAGTAGCAAATCAGAAAAGTATATACAAATTATTTGACAGATAACAAAGTGCACAGGCACTGAAAATTCTTTAGCATATTCAGAACAAATGAACAGACTGGCAAAAAATATTATGTTGACAAGTGACATAAGTGTACTCGCATTGGAGTTCAGCGAATCGAAAAATGTATAACCTATGAACATAAATGATGTTACCAAAAATTTTTTTTTTTTTTTTTTTTTTTTTTTATGTGACAAGAATCAGGATAGGAAAGGGAAGGATTGCATCATGGTTGTAGCACTTTAGATTGCACACAGCTGTTCTGAAAGTCCATATCTTTCCACAGAAGTACAACACCAAGTGACACAATTTGAAGTTCTTTTCCCATCAGAATTTATCAGTGTAGCCAAGACACTGAACTGTCGTAGTAATGTTCCATGTTTTCATTTTGGCAGTACATTACGTACACCAAACAGTGGGACCATAATAACGTCTTCATCGCTCATGGTGGTGGACAGCATGTCGTGTCAACACCACGCTCTTACAAGGCACACCCACGTAGAATTAGTGCAAAACCAAATATAGTGCTCCATGATCACTAGGATAAACAGGACAAATGGACATTGCAGTAATTCAGGGTAGTCAGCTTATGAGGTGAAAGACATCAAGTCACATAATATTGACAATTACAGACTTAATTAGTAGTTTGTGGCATTCATAGCCCAGTTATTGAACATTTCTGTACCAAGTATGTAGTATTACAGAAAAATGTTCATTGATTGTTTTACATAGAATCAGTAGCCTTCTTTTCCTGGTTACAAAGCATTATGAAATAATCGCATTCTTTTCAGTTACAGAGTATAATTAAGAATCATCAACTTTCTCCTAATTACAGTTAATTAATCATTTGTCATTCCAATAATCATTAGCCTTTTCCTAATTACAGTTAATTAATCATTTGTCATTAATTAATCATTTGTCTAATTACAGTTAATTAATCATTTGTATAATTCCAGTTAATTAATCATATTAATCATTTGTCTAATTACAGTTAATTAATCATTTGTCGTTAATTAATCATTTGTCTAATTACAGTTAATTAATTGATCATTTGTCATTTCAATATAGTAAGAATTATTAGCCTTAATTAATTACAAAGCATTATTAAACAGTACCATAGTTAATTAATTATGTGTCATTCCAATCTATTAAGAATCATTAGTCTTTTCCTAATTACAAAGCATTATGAAACAGTCACATTCATTTCCAACAACAAAGTATGGCATCGTTAATTAATCATTTGAAATTCCAATATATTAAGAATTATTAGCCTTCTCCTAATTACAAAGCATTATTAAACAGTCACATTCATTTCAAATTACAAAGTATCAACATTGGAAACAACAGCTAATCAATGGCATAATTAATAACAATTCGTGGAGTGACATTAATTATTGGCACTCAGTGGCCAGCAAGTATTGAATAAAATCATCATTCAGTATTATTCAGATTATTACGAAGTCATTATTAAAAATCAGTTAATTACAGTCATAGCATTAATAATCATGGGCATTACAAGTACTCATTACAATAAACAGTGTTCCTCATTCAGTAGTATTCAGATCATTACAAAGGCATTATTAAAATCAGTTAATTACAGTCAAATCATTAGTAATCACAGGCATTATACGTAGTATCATTATAATAGACAGTGGCAGTTATTAGCCAGTGACAAAGCATTATTTTGAATATAGTCTCATTAAGAGGTCATTACTCAAGTGACATGCTATTCAGAGTTGATCAGTATTATTCAGAATTTTCTCAAACTGGTATCACTATTTGGGACTGTTAATACATTTTTTTTTTTTTTTTTTTTTTTTTTTGTTAGCAATGCATTGCGTTGGGATCGATAATTAATTGCTGAGGCATAATACTTTTTGCTTTTGACCTATTGCTGCAAATGAGGATAGGTAACGTCATTCGTCATGAGTCAGCTGTAGCAAGGTTATGTAACAAGGCAGTACATGTGATCACATTTATAAATGATAAACACAAATGGGTAAAATACAAAAAAAATGCAAGTTCTAGAACAGGTATAATAAGTAACAGGTTTAGCAAGTATCATGAAAAGCTTCTCCTGAAAAATACAAAAACGGATTATTGACCTGAAAGAAGAAACGCACACTATACTGAAAAGTAGTGAACTTCGAATTAACAGGCAGTGAAGTGTGTATAAAAATGTGTTCCATAGCTGTCCTTTCCAAAACTTTCAGTCATCCTACTATGCAATGTAACACCTGCTGTCAAAGCAAACTGCAACAAATACTTAAATAACTACATAGCATAAATACATTACTTCAACATTATCCTCATCTGTAAAAAAAAAAAAAAAACTTCACTATCCATATCATCATAACTTCACCATTATCATCACCTGTAAAGAAAAACTTCATTATTCATAATACCATTTCCTTCATCATTATTCATCAGTATTCACTATCATCTGCAAAAAATCACTTCATTACTCATTACATAACTATTCCTTATCTCTAGCATATTTCGTCACTAAAACTAAGATGTGTAGTTCTCTCTGACAGCCTGCATCAATCACCTTGTATTCTGAAAGAAAAAAATTAGTTAAGACTGCTATTCTGTGATGAGTATAGTATATTCTTGTTAATGTTTGTTAATCCTGATCCATTTACTCTTCCTCATAAAGTTATTGCATCTCCTTTCGTTTATCCCGTAGGTGAAATTCCCATTTCTGTTGAATTTATTTCTTACACGCACCATTTCTTTCTGAAATTGATGACCAAAGATTAATGCCCTGTATTTAAATCATATACCCACTAAATAATGACTGGTTTATGGTGACACAATTAGCCATACAGCATAACATGACAGAAAACGTAATACGTTAAAGACGTTGACAGTGTTCAGATGCAAAAATGTACACAGAATAATACAATGCAGTAGCAAAAAAAAATGTTAAACAGTCACGATCTTGAGGTGTCATAAGGCAAAAAAAAAATGTCAAAGTCAACTGGTGTGTGTTATATCCTATTTCACAGTGCATACTAACAAAACTGGAATACAATCGTACATAAAAAGAGAAATGTGACGTTCGTTGTGTTCAGCTCGTATGTAGTGTAGTTAATAGAGGCGAGAATTAAAGACTTTAATGAAAAAAAAAATATAATGAAATTAACATGTCATTAGCTAACATTGCATAATTAGTCATAAAATACGTAAGTGTCTCTGAAAAAATATGCACGGTCTGATGTGTAACAACAAGAAAAGCGACCTGCTAACCTTACCTTGCCGGGCACTTGCCAAGAAAAATACGATAATCATCAGTAATTAGTCAGGTGAAATAATTGCATCATAGTGTGTTGAATCATACAGTGGTTTCACTCAATAAACGGTTTAATGTTTGAGATATGGTGATTGCCTTTCGATTTTCTGGTTCTCAAAGTTTCGACGTGTACAACATTGGGGTGAGGGATGCTGCGAATCCGATACGGACCTGCGTATAGAAGTTCAAATTTACTGCACTTACCTTTTAATTTACTGGATAAATAGTGTGTACGTATCAATATCTTCTGTCCAACGTGAAAGTCGCGGCGTGTACAAACCTGTTTTTGCTGTCTTCTCCGGCGCTCTGCGGCACGTTTGATGTTGTTCAGCGCAATGTCAATTATTTCGTGGTGTCGTAGGCGACGACTTTTGGGAAATTCTATTAATTCTTTAAATTTGTTCGGTGGTTCAACGTTTTTCAGTATAACAGTCGGAGATAGCATAGTGGATTCATTTGGAATGGAATTAATTACATCTTGGAATGAGAGTATGTGTGTATCCCAATCAATATGTCTTTTGTGGCAGTATATTCGGCACAGCTTACCAATTTCTTTCATTAATCTTTCACAGGGGTTCGAAGAAGCGTGGTACTTGGATATATAAATCGGAGAAATGTTTCTAGCTCGTAACATGCGTGTCCATGTAGCTTGCTGTAAAAGAATTTTGCGTAGTTGCGTGCGTTCGTCGTCTGTACTTGCACTGCTTTGTTTAACCTTATCGGAAATCAACTGCATAACGTCGTAGTCAGCTTCGTCTGGAGTGTTATAGTTATGTACGTACGTATCCGTGAACAATGCAGAATTACAGTCTATGTTGCGTGTTGCGGAAATGACCTCTGTGCGGTTAATTGTTTGCTCTTCCGCAGATAGTGAGTGCTGAAATTCTAAAGCCAATTGTACATTTTCATCCTTTAGCATTAAATAAGAATTCTGAAAGTCAATAACTGCGTCGTGTTGTACCAGAAAATTCGTGCCTAAAATAATGTCTGTTGTCAATAAAGGAACAATCCAAAAATTAGAGTGAAATGTGTGACCTGCAATACTAAATGACAAATGCGTCTGCAATTTAACGTCTATTCCTTTACTCGGTACTGCTCCTTTCACTTTTGTTTTGCCTAAAGGTAGTGTCGGATAGGTATTCTCTTTGTTGCACTCATTAAAAGTCTCCTCATTTATTACTGATATAGGTGAGCCGGAATCAATTACTGCTGAGAATTTCGATGAACCAATTTTAATTTCGATAACAGGATGTGAAATGGTTTTCTGAATAACTGGTCTTTCCTGTAAAAGAGTGTCTCTGATGTCGTCAAAAGTAATTACATTTTCGTGAATAACATTCTGCGTGTCTAAAGTAGTGCTTACGTTACTGGAATATGCAATCTGTACTGTGTCTGGTCAAATTCTATCGTACGTGCTGTTATTTACGGGAGAATATTGTGGCATATCTACTATATGAACTGTTCTTTTATTTCTTACTGACGTATTACGCTATCGATGACACCTATTGTCTGTTTCATTCATCATTATTTGTTGTTGTTAATGTTCTTGCTGCTGAAAAGATCGACTGTTATTAAAATTACGCTGAAAATTGTGCTCATCATTCTTTTTACGTCTGTCATGATAGTAATTTCTATACGGCGCATTGCGATACGAGTTGAAATAGTGTGTTGTCTGTACTTAGTTGTTTCCTTGCTGTCGTGCGTTACTATTTGTTGGATCTGTGACTATACGTGCACGCGGCAGAACATTAAAGTCTGGTTGACCTTGTAGACTGCATTGTTGGTTAGGTATGCTAAGCGGCTGACTTTCATGCTATTGTGGTGAAAAAAAACATCTATTGTTACAAAAATATGGTTCCTATTGCTGATAATTTTACACATACTGATGATTACGATTTTATCTGTTATTAAAATTACGGCGGTAGTTGCCATTACGGGAGTGCCTACTGAAAATTGTCACATTCGGTAAAAGTTTGTCACATCGGATATTCATTACATATTCTTAATCCTAGATAGAGCAATAGTTGAAGAGCAGTTTGGATAGATATAAAGGATAGTAGAAGAGAAGGCAGCAGTGCAGAAAACTAAAGATGAAACAGCACTACTACAGCTCGGGGCCCTATGCTCGCTACGGCACATATTCATTAAAGCGTAATGAATCCCCTGAGGTCGATTACGCACTGCAAATAAATTTTAGCTTTTGTGTTGCAAGCAATAGCGGTAAAATTCCAAAAGTAAATAGTTGTATCCATGTTAATTCCAGTTTCTGCATAATAGGTAATGCTGATGAAAATACCATAGCAAATTGTCGCCTCAGGTTCAAAGCTAGTTTCTCCGTTACAGGTAATAGCGGTGAAGGTACAAAAATAAATTGTCGTATACAGTGCAAATCGTGTATCTGTTTTCTGCCATTATTAAACTCTTTACATTTTCTGGCGGATAAAAATTGCTCGTAATCTACGTTCTCGTCATTGAATTTGAAAACACGTTCGGGTTTGTGTGTGAATCTGTTCGTCTGTGTCATTTCGGATTTCAAGTTGCGTAGCTTTTCAGATTTCAAGTCGCGTGGCTTTTCGGATTTTAAGTCGCGTAGTCTCTGTAAATTGTTCACATTATACACGCTGCGTGAGTCAGACAAATGTTCGCAACGTGGCGGTTTCTGTGACGTATTGGTGACTGAAATAGTTTTTAATTCTGTTACTGTAATACTTTCGTCAATTTGGTTGATCTGTCGTGCAAATTTCTCGTCAACTGCCGTATTCGGAGTGTGTGAAACTTCCACTGACTCTAAATTAACCTCGTCGCGAATCTGTACTGCGTTTTTAGGGCATTGTTCAGTGACTGCATTAATTTCATGTATCTGTGTTTCGTTCGCTGAACAGTGTTCAGTGACTACATTAGTCTTGTCTTTATGTGATTCTGTTGTGTCTACACGTGTGCTACTTAATTCTTGTGCAACAGTGCCAACTTCTTCATTACTGTTATTAGCACAAGTCTTAGTATCCTCACGTAATTGTACTTTAGCTTCATGACATTCCACGGTAACCATTGTAATCTGTTCACTAACTTGTTTGTTCTGTTCGTTAAAGTTGTCGTGTTTTTCTTTCGGCTGTTTAATACTTTCACAAAATTGTTTGTTATCTTCTTCCAGTCGTTTGTTCCGCTCATCAAGTTTTTCATTAAGTTGTTTATACTGTTCATTAAGTTGTTTGAAATTGTGTATCAAAAATGCCATATATTGATCACAAGTAACATTACCTACTCCATGATCTGTGCTGTTTGACTGTATACCTGCAATTGTCGCGTTAAATGAATCCGTCGAATTATCAGTACACTGACCATTTTCATTCGAAAAATTTGTCTGTACGTTATTTGAATTTTCTAAATCGGGTGTGTTAAGCTCGGCAGCGCTCATTGCAATAGAGCGTCTCGCGTCATCAATTGTCGTCAAATTAACAGACGAGACAATTGAGTTCGTTTGTTCATTATCAGGGTAAAAGTCATCACTAGTGGTTGGAATGCACTGATTGTTAGTGAACGCAGGATTGTCATCATTACACTGTGTGTCACAATTACTATTGGTCACGTTGTTTAAGTCGGTAATTTCGTTCATAATACCTCGCGATACACTATTCACAGTCTTTCGCGGCATTTTTACTATAGTCAAAATTTTTCACAAAACAAATAAACACAATGCAAAAGCAACACACAAACAACAAAGCAACAAATTGCCGTTGACCTGTAGAAAAAAAGTTACAAGTTAATAAAAGCGTTGCGCCAAATCCTAATTATATCTAAGCAAACAAGAGCAGATATCTGACTGTTGCTCAAAAGACTCTCAACGAAATACGATCCTGGACTGGGTGTCGCCAAGTGTAACCTTCCCACCGTAATTTTAAAAGAAATGTAATGACAATACTCAATATAAATGGGAGCCAAGTGTAACCTCCCTACAAAAATTTTAAAAGAAAAGGACGATACTAATTAGAAACGCTGATGGACATGGCTCTATGCGTAACCTGCCCACAATGAAATGTACTGACAATGGCAACAAAAATGTGAAATTCGCAATCTGACTCAAATATAAATCCTTCAAGAAATTAAAGTCCATTCAGTGACAAGAAAATTCAATAAAACCGAAATATCGGTCTTTGGCCCTGTGTAAAACAATCAGAATTAAAGTCTTACCTCAGAATAAATGGATGTCACATATCTGCTCTAGTTGTTGCGCACCGCTTGGAGGAACTGCATTGCATATAATAATATTCTCTTTTTTTTGTGATTCTAGTGAAATTTTTCTTCAAAAGAAGTGGAATGAAATGGGAAGTGCAACGAAATCTTGAATTCAATAAAAAATTAAATTTTTGAGAAAATGCTTCTGAAATAAAAAAATTATTATTGGGAGACTTGTTGGAGAATAATTACAATAAATAAAATTTTTCATTATCTAATGATTATATTAATTAACAGTATACCTTATTCCTCATCTTGACCAGTGTTGCCGACCGCCTACATCACACAACCGCACTGGGCTGCTACTACTGACCGACCGCTCTGCATGACGACTACAGACTGAGTACTGCTCTCAACTAGACAGAGCTGCAGACTCGCAACGACTGAACTGACAGACTCGCAACGACTACTACTGACAGAGAACCGCTCGCAACACTCGCGCGGTCAAGCGCATACTCTCTGGTCACAGATGCTACAATGCCTCGCCATCGCTGCTATGTTACATACGTGTTTCACTACTCAATGGTCTGAAGAGGACCACAGTAGTGGTCGGAACCTGTCACCTTGTTAAATAAATCGTGATCAAGACTGTTTTTAATAGTAATTACCTTTCAGTATGTCGAAGAAAACGATTTATTGGCAAATAGTCATCACGGATTCAGAAAATTTCGTTTTTTTAAACCTTAACTAGCTCTTTCTTCTCACGAAGTAATCAATCCTATCGGCAGGGGATGAACCGGTTCCATACTTTTAGATTTCCAGAAGGCTTCTGAGATGTTCCTCACAAGCGTCTTCTAGTCAAACTGCATGCCTATCGATTAACGGATCAGATGAATGCTTGATTCGTGATTTCGTGTCATAAAGGTCATAGTTTGTTGTAATTTGTAGAAAGTCATCTAGTAAAACAGAAGTAATATAAGGTGTTCCCCAAGCAAGTGTTACAGGCCGTCTGATGCCCCTGTTCTACATAAATGACTTAGGAAACAATCTGAGCTGTTGTCTTAGATTGTTTGCAGATGATGCAGTCCTTTATCGACTAGTAAAGACGTCAGAGTATCAAAACTAATTGGAAAACGATTTAGACAAGGTATCTCGCGAAAAGTGGCAATTGATTCTAAATAATTAGAAGTGGGAAGTCATCCACACGAGTACTAAAGGAAATTCGCTAAATTTCGGTCACACAATAAATCACACAGATCTAAAGGCTGTAGATTCAACTAAATACCTAAGGATTATAATTAAAAATAATGTAAATAGGAACGGTAACATAGGTAATGTTGTGGGTAAAACAAACCTAAGATTGCGATGTATAGTCAGTAACACTTAGAAAATGCAACAGGTCTACTAAAGTATTGCTTACACTACGCTTGTCTGTTATCTTGTGACGTACTGCTGTGCGGTTTGAGATCGCCTCCGGTGAGACTGACGGAAGACATCGAAAAAGTTAATAGAGGGGCAGTTCGTTTTGTACTATCGTGAAATAGGGGAGAGTGTTACGGACGTGACATTGGAGTGGCAGTCATTAAAACAAAGCCGTTTTTCGTTAAAGCAGGATCATCTCATGATATTTCAGTCATCAACTTTGTCGTCCGATAGCGAAAATACTTTGAAAGTGCTCTCTTATATACACAGAAATGATCGTAAAGTAGGCGAAAGCAGAGCTCGCACAGAAAGATACAGGTGTCTGTTTTTCCCGTTCCCGTGCGCTGTTCGAGAGTGGAATGGTAGAGAAATAGCTTGAAGATGGTTCGATGAACCCTCTGCGAGGCACTTAATTGTGATTTGGAGAGCAATCATGTCATGTAGATGTATGTGTAGCAGTAAAAAAAAAAAAAAAAAAAAAAAAAAAGGCAATGAGCACCCCTTTAGGTCTTATCATGAGCAGTGATGCAAGATTCAACAACTGCTCCCCTACACACAATCTCTGAGTATGGGGCTAATTTGGCTTTTTCTTTTTTCGATGTTGGGGTACCAACATCTGTGCTACTAGTGGTACAGCGCTGGCCACGATTGTTAAGTGCGCCTGTTGCTCTCTCGCAGGGACGGCGCTTCGCACGTGGGAGCTCGGGGCCAGGAGCAGCAGCTGTCGGCGTTGCAGAACATCACGGCGCTTCTGCGGCAGTCGTTCAGCAGCCAGTTCGTGTTCCCCGTGCTGGGGCACGAGGACGCGCCCGGCGCCTACCACAACCTCACGCAGCTCTGGAGCTACTGGCTGCCCTCCGAGGCGCTGCACACCATGCGCAAAGGTAACGCATCGTGATAACTGAAGTCCGTAACGTACCTGGTTATTCATATAGTGGAGTTGGCCGATGGAAAATTATTCTGTTACGTAGCCTGGTACATTATTGTTGTTGTTTTTATGGTCTTCAGTCCAAAGACTGGTTTGATGCAGTTCTCCATGCTATTCTATCCTGTGCAAGTCTCTTCATCTACGAGTAACTACTGCAACCTATATCCTTCTGAATCTGTTTAGTGTGTTCATCTTTTCGTCCCCCTCTACGATTTTTATCCCCCCCTGCCCCTCAACTCTTCCCTCCAGTACTAAACTGGTGATCCCTTGAAGCCTCAGAGTGTGACCTACCAATCGATCCCTTCTTCTAGTCATGTTGCACCACAAATTTTTCTTTTCCCCAATTTTGTTCAGTGCCTCCTCATTAGTTACGCGATCTAACGATCTAATCTTCAGCATTGTTATGTAGCATCACGTTTCAAAATCTTCCATTCTCTTCTTGTATAAACTGTTTATCGTCCATGTTTCACTTCCGTACATGTCTATACTCCATACAGATACTTTCAGAAAAGACTTCCTGACATTTAAAACCAAACGTGATGATAAAATAATTTCCTTTCTTCGGAAACGCTTTCCTTACCATTGACAGTCTACATTTTATATCCTCTCTACTTCGACCATGATTAGTTATTTATTATATGAATTTAAATTGAGACTTAACTATAAAAGATATCTCGGTTCACCGCCTGAATTCACCTACCAAGCAACAACCTGAATGTTTCCTTGGAAAGATAGCGCATAGGTCTCAATTCAGGAAAAATTAATGAAATTGTTATTGGTGAGTCTTGATGTCTTCATTAATTCTGTAGAAGAATCAGATTGGGAAATGTTCTTAAATGTATTAAAAAGTCATACAAGTGCTCAAAGAAAACTCACTCAAATCTGCACAAAACCCAGTGGCATTTTTGCTTAATATGACTACCGAATATTAAAACCATACACACTGCTCATATTAATTACACGATTTATATAGCAATCTAATCACATTAATAGATCCATGTCGCCCTGTTTCCCATAATCATAAAATTACAGAGCACAAAGGAAACATTAGTACAAATTCTAAAAATCGCGAAAGTTCTTCTCAACTGCTGCCTACACAAGATGTTCTTAGTTATTCTATAACAACTGAATCCAACCAAGAAATGAATTAAGGACTGAATGAAGCTGAAACTTATACATTCACAAAATTGCAGCACTAACGACTAAAACTAGATGCACCTGTTCTCAGAGCAGTGGGACTGCTCACTTATCACCTACAGTCTCTACTGTGGACCGGAAGTTGGCACACAAACAATATGCATATTGTGCCTGTGCCAACGTAACAAGGAAGACAGACCATCAATCGCTGATGTTTCTCTGACCCAGAAGAGATCCCCGTTGCAAAACGCAAAAGTTGGCTAAGCTGCCCCTACATTCACAGAGACTTACCCCAAGACCAGAGACATAAGTAGTATTGTAAGGATGGCATCAGCGCAATTTTGATATAACATTGATATCCAAATTAATTAAATTGATCAATTAATTACTCTCACGCACCCACCCCCACCCCCACCTTGACCCTCACCCCCTAGATGACGTCATATATTTTCCTCAGCCTCCACGAGAGCCCCGCCCCTCCCCCTTCCTAACCCTCCCACTTCCCCACCTATGCTATTGGTGGTACTTTCGAATTTTGGCATAAATTTAGAATTTTGGCGGGAATTACAACTGGTGTTATCCTGGTGCAAAAATTTCACAATACTACCCTAAATTAGCGGCAGACCTACTCAAACACTACCCTTCACCTGCAAGCTGGTGGGGACAAAAAGGCTGGAGTGGAAGATACCATCTTTATTTGTGGCTGGAATTGTGTTCAGCTGACAAGATGCTGGTGTTGGACAGAGAGGATTTTGATAGCTATATTACCTTAAGCATACAGCTGACGACTTTTTCTATTGCTGTTTTATGTCAGAGTTCGCTATACACACCTCACCCTGCATTGCTCCACAATCACCCTGCAGTCCAGGTAATCAAGAGCAATACGTGCTACCACAGCTGATTGAAAATGCTTCTCTGTTGTAATTAGGTGTCGGAACTGTCGTGAAAAAGCTGAAGCACTTGTAATCAACGGGTCATATAGCAACACATGTACTGGGGATTGGGAAAAAGTATTTGTAATAAAAGAACTACCGCAAAAACCGTCCCCAGAAGATTATAGTTTGTCAGTAGTTGCAGCTGTGTCTTCCTCGACGGGCGGTCATGAACTGACCAACTTGGAGGCAGTCTTACTCCCCACCACCCTACCAACCCTCATCTGTCTCTCTCCTAACTGCAGGTAGGGATAGAGGCCTGTTCTGTCTTGTCGCTGATGGTCCAAAAAGAAATCGTTTTGATGGCATTGATATACAGTCTCCAGTCTGCAAAAATCAGTCGCAGGTAGGCAGAAGACAAGAACAAGATGCTTCATACAATCTATTAAACGTATTTCTCTGAAGGACTGGATCACTCCTGGAGCAACAACGAAAATTCGGAGAAATCCCTAGATCACTTTTTCAAACGTCCGCTGCTTGGAAAACAGGCAGCTCACTGCCTATGCTGACCGCAGCCCCTGGACCAGCCTCCCGCCGATCTCATGGCGGAGTCTGCAGTACAATGCGTCCCGGATGAGCATGTGACTGGGTGGTCAACACTATCGATGCCGACAGAAGCTACGCTTAAAACAGACGGTCACACTGTCGTCCCCTGAACAAAAGTGGGATTAATGATGGTTATCCTGACTGCATGTTTTTGTCTAAAAGGGCAGCTGCGACCTCCTATGGAAGACGCCCACCACATCTCTGCTACCTCCGCCAGCAAGCGCACGCCGTTCAGAGGGGGAAAAAATTCACTGTAACAGTTGCATTTAACGTCAACGCACCTCTCACAAGTGAGTCTCTATTAAAAAGGAAAACACAATTGCGACAACAATAAAATATCATCATTGTTTGAAAATAGGTGCAGCCCACTTTCATTTGGTTTTATGAGCAAAACCGGTATAGTTTTTACGTTCGACTGCAGGACACAATTCGCGTCGTATTATATTGCGATCCAAGAAAGTGAAGAAGACTACAGCACCACCCCCGATTACGGATGATCAGACTGCAGGGGTCAGGGCTATACACCATCTATACATGTCCAATCGGGAAAAATGTTCACTATCGCTCACTTCGGAGGGATCAGTTTTCGACTTCCAGAAAGGGCACCGCATTTTTACTTCCCCGACAATTCCTGTGTGTGTGGTGAGGGGGGGGGGGGGGAGGGGGGGGGAGGACGTGAGCACAGCCCTAGGACAAAGAAATTCCCACCATTTTGAAAACTCCCGCCAAAATTCGAAAATCCTGTCAGTAGGTTAGATGGTGGTCGGGGGAGGGTTTGGGAGGGAGAGACGGCAGGGAGCCACATGTAGGCTGAGGAAAACACATGAGGTCATACTGGGGGCGCCAGGTGGGAGTGGAGGGTAGTGGGAATAATTAACTGATCAATTTCATTAATTTTCGTATCTATTTGACATCAAAATTGTGCTCATGCCCCCATTACCCTAGTAATGACATACAGAAACTGCAGCACACGACAAACACGCTTAGAAGCAGACAACCGAAGGGATGGAACAAGGAGAACTTAGGGAGAAATTGCAAGAATATGGTTATTTACTGTTTTGTAATGAATGAAAATCTTAATATGCGTGTAGCTAATGTGGAAAATGATTTAGATATGAAATATAATTGATATACACTCCTGGAAATGGAAAAAAGAACACATTGACACAGGTGTGTCAGACCCATCATACTTGCTCCGGACACTGCGAGAGGGCTGTACAAGCAATGATCACACGCACGGCACAGCGGACACACCAGGAACCGCGGTGTTGGCCGTCGAATGGCGCTAGCTGCGCAGCATTTGTGCACCGCCGCCGTCAGTGTCAGCCAGTTTGCCGTGGCATACGGAGCTCCATCGCAGTCTTTAACACTGGTAGCATGCCGCGACAGCGTGAACGTGAACCGTATGTGCAGTTGACGGACTTTGAGCGAGGGCGTATAGTGGGCATCCGGGAGGCCGGGTGGACGTACCGCTGAATAGCTCAACACGTGAGGCGTGAGGTCTCCACAGTACATCGATGTTGTCGCCAGTGGTCGGCGGAAGGTGCACGTGCCCGTCGACCTGGGACCGGACCGCAGCGACGCACGGATGCACGCCAAAACCGTAGGATCCTACGCAGTGCCGTAGGGGACCGCACCGCCACTTCCCAGCAAATTAGGGACACTGTTGCTCCTGGGGTATCGGCGAGGACCATTCGCAACCGTCTCCATGAAGCTGGGCTACGGTCCCGCACACCGTTAGGCCGTCTTCCGCTCACGCCCCAACATCGTGCAGCCCGCCTCCAGTGGTGTCGCGACAGGCGTGAATGGAGGGACGAATGGAGACGTGTCGTCTTCAGCGATGAGAGTCGCTTCTGCCTTGGTGCCAATGATGGTCGTATGCGTGTTTGGCGCCGTGCAGGTGAGCGCCACAATCAGGACTGCATAAGACCGAGGCACACAGGGCCAACACCCGGCATCATGGTGTGGGGAGCGATCTCCTACACTGGCCGTACACCACTGGTGATCGTCGAGGGGACACTGAATAGTGCACGGTACATCCAAACCGTCATCGAACCCATCGTTCTACCATTCCTAGACCGGCAAGGGAACTTGCTGTTCCAACAGGACAATGCACGTCCGCATGTATCCCGTGCCACCCAACGTGCTCTAGAAGGTGTAAGTCAACTA
The DNA here is from genome assembly GCF_021461395.2 of Schistocerca americana. Classification (NCBI taxonomy): domain Eukaryota; kingdom Metazoa; phylum Arthropoda; class Insecta; order Orthoptera; family Acrididae; genus Schistocerca; species Schistocerca americana. The sequence goes on along the minus strand of NC_060119.1, from coordinate 1,094,976,810 downwards.
CCCTGGCCAGCAAGATCTCCGGATCTGTCCCCCATTGAGCATGTTTGGGACTGGATGAAGCGTCGTCTCACGCGGTCTGCACGTCCAGCACGAACGCTGGTCCAACTGAGGCGCCAGGTGGAAATGGCATGGCAAGCCGTTCCACAGGACTACATCCAGCATCTCTACGATCGTCTCCATGGGAGGATAGCAGGCTGCATTGCTGCGAAAGGTGGATATACACTGTACTAGTGCCGACATAATGCATGCTCTGTTGCCTGTGTCTATGTGCCTGTGGTTCTGTCAGTGTGATCATGTGATGTATCTGACCCCAGGAATGTATCAATAAAGTTTCCCCTTCCTGGGACAATGAATTCACGGTGTTCTTATTTCAATTTCCAGGAGTGTATGATAATTTAGTATTGAAAGGTCAGTATTCCTATTAGCTCATCTATCTTTCAGTGTGAATTCATAGGAGTGCCAACACATAATGGATGAAGAAATGTAGAACTGGACATCAACACTGGAAGTCTGTGAAGCAACTTCTATAGAGACGTTTCAAGATTTCAAATAAAAATAGGCTGTAAATTCCATAGTAAGGAATTTTGAGGTTTTGTCTGAAATGGAGCCTACATGTGAAGCCAAATAACATATAACAGGCACAAACTGCCACGAATCAAAATTCGGTACCAAATGCGATCAAAATATGGTACTCCTCAACGTTGGGTAAGATGTGAGCTACATCCTAGTCGTTTGTAATAGTTTGAGTGGAAAGAAAGATGAATTAAAAGAGAAGATACTGTGGCAACAATGAGAAAAGAGATGAAAAGAGGAGGGAATTAATTTGTAAATTCAAGTAATAAACGTATTCCTGCAAAAGCTCGTCCAGCACAGAAGGTAAATTTCATTACCGATCACTAACGAACATCATAACTCGCCAGAGTATTTATTCATGATTTACCAAGTGTTTTGGTCCAGAAGATTTAAAGTACATGGTAAGGGTTGGGTTGTTTTGGAGGAGTACACCAGACAGCTAGGTCATCAGTCTCATCGGATTAGGGAAGGACGGGGAACGAAGGCGGCCGTGCCCTTTCAACGGAATCATCCCGGCATTTGCCTGGGGTGATTTGAAATGATAAGCAATCAAGACAAATATCGCCATCCACCTTAGTAACATGAATGAGTATGACTTCGTAGATTTAAAGAAAGGAGTAGATCGTAATTTAAACGCAGAAAATAAAAAAAACGTATCTAAAGTACCGTGGTTATGGTTGGAGAAATGCTAGTCTCATGTGGTTAAGACCAGGAGAAGCTTAAATGAAATTGAGACCTGGGAAGGTATCCCTATTTTGAGTAGAGTTTTACGATATGCAACTACCTGCCCTGGATGTAACAAGCCACATCTGTGTAGAAAAGAAGAAAGATTTGATTTAAATGTCTCGGTACCTGACAAATAATGACCACGTAAAGTTTTGCGAAACGCAGTGAATTTTTACTATTTATGAACTACATGACTTAGAGCTACTTATTGCATTTCCACGTCCAGTATGTTGTTCATTCAGTTGCAACACTATGTTTGTAATATCCTTTGAAAACTAGATCCTAACTACCCATAACTTTGACGCAAAGCACATTAATACAGCAATTACGACCATTAATTACGTAGTATGCTTAAAAGTCATTTTCCTCAAATTCATGATTTTAGCACTTGGATCCATTTTTTATATCATATCTTAAATTCAGTGTGCACTGGTATGAACTTAAGAACGAATGTAACTTTCACAGGACAAACCACTGCAGGTAACATAACTCGGCGAAAGTTGGACCGTACATGGAAAGAAATTCTACAGAAATACTGAAAGAAGTTAACAGAAAGAAATACGCAATGAGACAGTAATTACACTGGACTCACGGCAATTCACGATGGTCCCCCGGACGTTACAAAAGGCGGGACATGGTTCTTAACAGGGTGTGTCATCAATACAGATGGTAATGCATGCTCTGCAATACCCTTGTATGCTGGTTGGTAACGAATTCTTGTGGTAGGCGGTTCCATATCTCCACCGGCGCGGCTGTCAATTGCCGGTCGTTGGTGCAAAATCGACGTGCTGCAATAGTTATCGACGTGCTGCAATAGTTCTCCGCAATGCATACTGAAAAGGTGCGCGTGGGGAAGGAGTACAGCGTTACAATAATGTTGACCAGTGAGTACCATAATCAAAATATCCACTGGTGTACTGCCGGTCTACAGTGTACAACGGGCACAATACTTCGGCGATCATACATGTCGCCATCATCAGGTGAACTGACGGACTGAGCTCCTGTGAACGTGCCGGCACAGAGATCCGTACGCTATGGCTACTCAGAGGGAACTGGGTTCGGTCGCGGCGGCGGCGGATTTAAATACCCCCCGCCCGCGGCGCGCTCCCTCCGCTGTCCGCGCCCCGCGCCACGGTCGCGCGGTGGAACAGATTGCGACGGCGTCTGAGATGAGGTCGGAGTGATGGCTCTGTCCGCCGTGGTCGTCACAACTATACGTTTGCTCGATTTACTCTTGATTAATCCAATCGCTGGTTCCCAAGCCTTGCTAAGATATAGCCGCAGCCACGGTTTATGAGGTCGTCATTGGTGCGAATTTCGATGGCCTCTCTAACAACGCTGTCCCAGTATCTCGACGTCTGTACCAGAATCCTTGTGCGTTCATACTCCATAGCGTGATTTTCCGACGAACAATGTTCAGCGACCGCCGACTTGCTCGGATACATCAGTCGAGTGTACTTCTGGTATTCACGGTATTCACGATCCTCGACGGTACGCATCGTCTGACCAATATACGACTTGCCACATTGACACGGAATCTGGTACACGCCGGCCTTCCTCAAACCGAGGTCATCTTTGGCGCGCTCCCCACCAGTGCACGAGGTTTATTCGGAGGACAAAACACAGCTCCGACCCGGTGTTTCTTCCAAGTGCGGACGATTTTCCCCGAGAGTGCGCCTGTATATGGAATAAACGCAGTGCCTACTACCTCCCTCGTGATTTCATCCATCTCCACAGGTTGTGCTGTAGTGGTTGGGCGGAGAGCACCCATATTTTCGAAATACAGTTCTCAGATGTTCCAATTCCTTGGGTAGACTCTCTGCGTCACAGATAGTGCGCGGCCTATGTACTAGAGTTTTAAGTACCCCATTCCTCTGTGAAGGGTGGTGGCAGCTGTCTGCGTGCAAATACCGATCAGTGTGCGTTGTCTTCCGATACACCCCATGACTTAGAGTGCCGTCAACCCTTCTCTTGACCAAGACGTCAAGGAAAGGTAATTTACCCTTCGTTTCAGTCTCCATAGTGAATTTGATGTTGGGGTGTATGGAGTTTAGACGTGTAAGGAAGTCAAGGAGTTCATCCATACCATGTGGCCAGATGACGAACGTGTCGTCCACATAACGGAAAAAGCAAGTAGGTTTCCACTCGGATGACGACAGGGCTACATCCTCGAAGTTCTCCATGTACAAATTCACTACCACCGGTGAGAGTGGGCTACACATGGCGACTCCCTCCGTTTGTTCGTAGTATTCTCCATTAAAAAGAAAATACGTGGTAGTCAAGATATGCCTAAAAAGTTCAGTGGTCTTCTCGTCAAACTTCTGACTAATCAATTCTAGTGACTCTCGCAGGGGTACCCTCGTAAACAAGGAAACGACGTCAAAACTCACCATGATATCTGACTCATCCAACCTGAAGCTATCCAGGCGTTTAACAAAATCAACGGAATTATGGATGTGGTAAGGGCATTTACCCACATAAGGAGTTAATATTCCAGTCAGGCATTTGGCCAACAAATATGTAGGTGCCCTGATGTTGCTGACGATGGGGCGTAATGGTACCCACTCTTTGTGAACCTTCGGGAGTCCATATAGTCTAGGCGGTACCGGACCTTTGGGTAACAATTTCTTAGCGTCACCCTCTGGTAAATCTGCGTCCTTGAGAAGCGACCTCGTCTTATTCTCCACCTTCTTTGTAGGGTCAACGCTGATCTTCCGGTAGGAAAAGTCATATATGTCGTGGGTATTTTGATTATCAAATACGCCGAGAGAAACTCAAGAATCACAGTGAGTACCATGTTCAAACATTTGCAAGTAAGTACCGCCACGCAGTATAATGCCTCCCCACCTATTATCGCCTGGCCCATCAGAACATATTCGGCAATATTCTTGGGTGCATTACGTGTCCCGACGTCTCGCCATGTGAGGGTATTAAAGGTGCCCAGAAACAGTGTCACACATTATCGTCTTAGTTTCCGGGTGCTTAGGTGTGGGGAGGCATAATGTTGCATGGGAATTCTGACTTCCAAATATATGAGTACGGTACTATCACCGGTAAACGTAGTTGGGACATTGTACTCCTTCCACATGTGTATCTTTCCAGGGGTGCATTCGGCTCTGACTTCATTTTCATGTATGACAGTGCGCGACCTCATCGAACATAGCAGGTGGAGGAGCTCTTGGAACGAGAGGGTACACTATGTGATCAAAAGTACCCGGACACCGGGCTGAAAATGACCTACAAGTTCGTGGCGCCCTCCATCGGTAATGCTGGAATTCAACATGGCGTGTGCGTACCCTTAGCCTTGATGACAGCTTCCGCACTCGCAGGCATACGTGTATTCAGGTGCTGCGAGGTTTCTTGGGGAATTTCAGCCCATTCTTCACGAAGTGCTGCACTGAGGAGAGGTATCGATGTCGGTCGGTGAGCCCTGGCACGAAGTCGGCGTTTCAGAACATCTCAGAGGTGTTCTGTAGGATTCAGGTTGAGACTCTGTGCAGGCCATCCAATTACAGGGACGTTATTGTCTTGTAACCACACCGCCACGTGCCTTACACTATGATAAGGTGCTCGATCGTGTTGAAATATGCAATCACCACCCCCAAATTTTTCTGCAACAATGGGAAGGAAGAAGGTGCTTAGAACATCAATGTAGGCCTGTGTTGTGATAGTGCCACGCGAAACAACCAGGGATAAAAGCCCCTCCATGAAAAACACGACTACACCGTAACACCACCGCCTCCGAATGTTAGTGTTGGCACCACACGCACTGGCAGATGACGTTCACCGGACATTCGCCATACGCACACCCAGCCATCGGATCACCACATTGTGTACCGTGATTCTTCACTCCACACAACGTTTTTCCACTGTTCAGTCGTCCATTGTTTGCGCTCCTTACACCAAGCGAGGTGTCGTATTGCATTTACCGGCGTTATGTGTGGCTGTGGATCCTTATGCAGTTTGGAATTCCTGTATGATGGTCTGTATAGATGTCCGCTATTATGCATTACGACCCTCTTCAACAGTCGGCGGTCTCTGTGAGTCAGTATAAGAGGTCGGCCTGTACGCTTTTGCGCTGTACGTGTCCCATCACGTTTCCACTTCATTATCTCTGAAACAATGGACCTAGGGATGTTTAGGAGTGTGGAAATCTCGTATCTCGTGTACAGACGTGTATCACAAAGTGACACCCAGTCACCTGACCACGTTCGAAGTCCGGGAGTTCCGCAGAGCGCCCCATTCTGTCTCTGAAGATGCCTAACGACTACTGAGGTCTCTAATATGGAGTACGTGGCAGGGCAATCCACCTAATATGAAAAATTATGTTTTTGGGGTGTTCGGATACTTTTTATCACATAGTGTATTCGGCGACTGGACCGGCCTGCCCCTTCTCCAGACTTCAATCGCACCGAGCACGTGTGGTATGAGTGGGGGGCATGTATTGTAGCAGATCGCCATCCAAGAATGGCCATCCAGCAGTTGTCAAGCGCGATGGTTGAGGAATGGAACGTCATAAAACAAGAACTACTTACCAACCTTGTGGCCAGCATGGCAGTACGTTGCAGAGAATGCATTCCCGTCCGTGGCGATCACACTCTCTGTTAAGGACCGTGTCCCACAATTTCTTATGTGCAGGGGACCATCATGAATCCCTTTGGCTTCAGAGCAACTATTGTCTTTGAATGAAAAGTCACTGTTTTGGTCTCGTTGCATATTTATTTACGTTACCTTCTACACTATACTGTAGCAGTTCTTTCTGTATGTGCCACAAGATTCGTCGCGCTATGTTACTTGGCAGTGGGACTTCATGTGAACGTCACTTGCGGGCCGCTGTGGCCGAACGGTTCTAGGCGCTTCAGTTCGGAACCGCGTTGCTGCTACGGTCGCAGGTTTGAATCCTGCCTCGGGCAGGGATGTGTGTGCTGTCCTTATATTAGTTAGGTTTAAGTAGTTCTACGTGTAGGGGACTGATGAACTCAGATGGTAAATCCCACAGTGCTTGGAGCCATTTGAACCATTTTGATCGTCACTTTCGCTCAACTGTGTATTTTACATGATCACTCTAAAAGAAATACGTAACATTTTTCTAAAAGTGCTTCTTTTGTTCTACACCATTGCTTCGTGCATGTATTTAAATTTAATTCAACTTGTTTCTAGAAGCTGTGCTGTGATACCGCTCCATCAAGGTGGCTGCTGGCTGGCTCTGAACACTATGAGACTTAACTTCTGGGGTCATCGGTCCCCTAGAACTTAGAACTACTTAAACCTAAGTAATCTAAGAACATCACACACATCCATGCCCGAGGCAGGATTAGAACCTGCGACCGTAGCGGTCGCGCGGCTCCAGACTGTAGCGCCTCGAACCGCTCGGCCACACCGGCCGGCAAGGTGGCTGCTGCACCTAATGTTCCTCTGGACATACTATAATAGTTTTCCTAATGTGAGAACGGGCAGTGACAAATATTCAGAAGAAACTGAAGGAGGTGTCTGGGGATGACGCTGCAGACTGCAGTACAGTTGGCGGTCGGGCAAGCAGTCTGTCTGGCGAGAGTGAGCGCACCAGTACTCGGGACGTCCCTCACAGCGGCAGACCGAGCGCTCCATAGACCACTGCCTTCACTCCTGTGCAGAGTATTCACCACATGGTGTTGGCTGACAGACAAATAGCAGTGAAAGAACTGACAGTCTGGTTGGGAGTGGCAGAAGCGAGTGTGTGTAGAATAGTGAAACAGTCGAGGTTGGAAAAGGCTTGTGCCAGGCGGTTTCAGAGAATAATCCCGCCGAGATCACAAAGCTTCTGAGGACGACATTGAAACACCCACCCTACAGCTCTGATCTATCACCGAATGATTACTACGTCTTCAGTAAACTGAAAAAAATCGCTTTGTGCCAGAAGATTTGAAGATGATGACTCCGATTTGAAAGGTGGCAAACAATGCTTCAAACAGTGCAGGTGGCGTTAACTAATTAAAAGTAACTAACGATGTTAAGAATGCATCAAGACATCGTAAAAATATGGAAGGTGTGAAAAACTTTAAATAACACTGCGCATTTCTTTTAGAGTGACCCTCGTAACTCTTCTAGTTGTATTCCATCAACCCCTTCAAGTCCATTAAAATGAATCAGGTATACATATCGTGTAGAATGACTCGTTCCACATAATTTTGATAAAAGAATTGCTCGAACGATTAGCGGAGTATGTAACTAACCAACCAATGGTTTAATCGACAAAGATGACCAAATTATGAGCAGTCAGTCTCATTGTGTCAACGGCCTCGGTGAAAGAACCAAGAGAGTGAGTGTATAGGGATCAGGCTGCCCAGTTCCCTTTACGGTGGGTAATGGCTACAAGAAAATCGAAAATGAAAACCGCAGCTTATACACCTATTGTTAATCCCCATGAAACGTGAAGTGTCAGGAAAAGATGACGGATTAGTTCCGCATTGGGATTCCGGTGGAAAGGATTGTGAACGCGAGTGAGTCCATAAGAAAAGTATTGGAGAATCAGTGAAAGGGAAAAATTCCACGACTCAGTCGCGGGATCTCGAAAGTCTGAGTGTGGCAGGGATGGGAAATACAAAGATGCAGTCTACATATAGTTCGGGTCAGTGAAGTGAGACTAAAGGAAGGTAAGGATTTCTGTTCAGAAGAATATAGGATAATATCAACAAGAGCATAGAATGAATCAACGAGAGTAGGGTTCGTTATGTATAAGACGATAGTACGAAGTGGTTTACTGTGATTTCAGCGAAACGACAGGAAACTAACGCCAAAAAGAACAGTTTAGACATTACGAATTCACAAACAGACGATGAAGAGAGAGAGAGAGAGAGAGAGAGAGACAGAAAAAGAGTAAAACAGAAAACATGGAGTATATCACGGTGAGACAAAAAGGTCGAAATCAGATACTCGATTGTAAGTCGCACCCTAGAACAGACGTAATACCAGATGAAACAATGATGACGTTTAAGAGAATCATGAGGAAGAATCAATGTGGAAATCCGTGATATACTGAATTAATGAGGGTGTGTGGAGCTCTCCGAGAAAATAGTTACTATGAAAATGAACACCACGGTCGCCAGCTAAGCTGGAGATGGTTCGTAAACCTCGTCAACAGGCCCTGGTGGACCCATTGGTACCAACCGACAGCCGAGTCATACTCTGTCAACGGCGTCATTTGACGCATTATGCAGGGGCGTGGAAACAATTCCGTTCTCCCTGCCGTGGTCTGGTTTCGTGTAATGGAGGAAGTTTAGGAATCGACATTCTTAAATACTGCAGGTACAGAAGTTGGAGAGGACGCTAACAGGTAAGGAATGTGGGTTTACTCAAGTTTATGGCTGGACGAAGGATATTTACAAAAAATCCAGGAATAGATAGGAACATATCAATGTAAGTTACGTGGAAATGAAATTAAACAGGAATTGTGCTGGTTTCCAAAGCGATATGGTAGCATCAAAAGTGTGTAGTAATGAAAAATAAAGCGATCTTTACAACAGATAAATTCAAAATATAAATAATTTAAAATATTCAGTGAAATTAAAAGCTAAGGCGTCAACATAAAAGAGTGAAAAAGGAAATCCACTATTAAACGCAGAGGAAAGAGCGGATAGGTAGAAGCAGCACAATGAGGGCTCTAGAAGGCAAAGGAACTGTCTGCTGACGTGATAGAAGAAGAAATTTGGGTCGATTTGCTCCACTATTAGTATCTGCAGGAACTTTTGGCCACTTGAGATCGAACAACGGAAAAGCAAAGTAAGGGAACCCTTGCGACTACTCCGGCAGTCTTGGTGAGGAACAATCTACGACTTAGTCTACTATCTTTGTTCACTTCAGTGTCTTAAGAGTCGTTCGTGCTTCCGCACTCTGAAACCCATGCATTTACTGATGAACTGACTTTTAGACTGTTATAATTTAGTAGGGAGGTTGGCGAGATAATTCATAAATTGGTAAACTGTATGGGTAAATCCTATTTGAGTGATAATGTAGTGGAAGCATCGTTTAAATGCAGTAAATGACTGTTGCAAATATTTCACACATGTATGAACGGTAGCGTTACAGAACTGCGGATTAAATTGGAAACAAAGGTAAATAACAAGTAATGCAGCGCAGCGGAGAAGTATATATGGAACACGTGCATGCAAATATTTCACACGTGTATGAACGGTAGCGTTACAGAACTGCGGATTAAATTGGAAACAAAGGTAAATAACAAGTAATGCAGCGCAGCGGAGAAGTATATATGGAGCACGTGCATGCAAATATTTCACACATGTATGAACGGTAGCGTTACAGAACTGCGGATTAAATTGGAAACAAAGGTAAATAACAAGTAATGCAGCGCAGCGGAGAAGTATATATGGTACACGTGCATGCATTGTTCGCATAAAAGCTCTTCAATTACGAAATTCGAAAGTAAGCACTCAAAGTCGGACAGTACAGTTGCTCGCTAGTAATCGGGACGTAAAATTTACGTTCTTTATCACAAATAACCAATGCAAATCAAGCAGTTTAGCCCACTATACCGTATCTAAGTATAAACTGCAGCAAAATATTTAAAATACTTCTGCTTCTAGTCCCACAAATAAAGCTCCTATCGGCACTAAAACTCGTTCTCCTAAAGCACCATCAAATATTCTACCCCCGATCAAAAGTTAAAGTTCTAGCTTACTCTCACCATAATTATTCCAACGATTGATACCCGAACCTGGTTTTAGTAGGGCAACTGCTTAGCCGCCCAGACTATCTCGATGGCCGTCAAGCACAGCCGCCAATACAACACCAATCCAAAAGACGAAAGCCTCCCCTGACGAAAATCTCGAAACCAAAGACTATGTTTGCACTGCTGCGCGATCTTGAATACTTGATATAAATGTGATATCACAAACTACTGACTACGTGTTAAATATTGAAACAATCACCAAGATTCTAAAGTAAACAGTCTCCACATATATACACATTAGTTCAATAAACCCACAATTATTGCTATCGTTTTACGATCTTTCATCAGAAAAACAATACAGTGTTACAAATGTTATCAACAAATTTTCTGAATATGCTTACATCCAATTTTTCAGTTTACTTTAAAACGAATTACTACATTTAGCCAGATGATGTACTACTTATTAGCCAAATGGTGTACTACTTATTATTCTCACTTCCATCGAGATTTAATACAAGTTTTATTCAAGTCCACTTACATAAATAACAGTGTAATCTAATAGCTAACATAAGTAGTCATTACCTGGAATGATTATGTGAGGAAGTTGTTAAAGTTTGCTGTCTTCATCTTGTGTATGATCTGTAGCTGTGGCACATTTGGATATCTATTATTTATAAAATCGTCTGTAGCTTTCTGTATGCAGCAGGATTTAAAATGTATGTATTGTTGTGTTTGCTGATATCATATGAATAGGAGAATTAAAAAAATAATATATTTCTTATTGTACACCCAAAAAGCTGAGAAAATATTCTGATACCATAAAATGATGTTGCCGACCTCATCACTGCAAAAAAAATTAATGAAACGGTTAAGAAAATAAATAATTTATTCAGAATTTTCAAAGTGCCATATCAGGAAACAGACTGGTTGTAAGTTCCAACAAGAAAGCTCTTCTTTCATGCGCCATTAACACAGAAGCACTAACTTTTATTTATGATATTAAAAGCGCAGAAATACGTCAGCAGTAGCAGGACTCTAGTCAACAAAAACCATTTCACATTTGTTTTAATCTGTTACAAGGAAATAATATAGTTAAATTTAAGAAAACAATATCTAAGTAGTAACTTCTGTTTCTTATAACATCTATTCTTCGGATCTGACGTTGCAAGTTCACTGTAAAATTCCCCGTGGTATTGAGGAAAAATTGTCAACTTCTTCAACAGGCAGTTCTATTTTGCAACTGATAATCATATCTGGTCTTTCATATGATGTACGGTATGTCATGCGTCTGTTATAGGCTTTGCTCTGAATAAACTTTCATTTTTCCATTATTCCGTTCCAAAATATGAATTTTCATGTATCTATTTGTGATGGATAAGTATAAGGACACATTTACATTCACAAAAATGTTTCAGAAGCATCTTTAAAATCAAGAAAGTCTATTTTATTCACTGGACTTGCATGGAATCGGTACACAGCTTCACATGATTTGCGTAAATTTTGCGAAACAAAAGCCCTTGTTTACCGTTCTCCGTTTCTCTATAAGTGCAAAATCTCGGCCACGGTTCACGTGTAGTGCCTCTTCACCAAAAACTTAGACTATTTATTATCTTGTGAAATCATCCCAGGCTATACGGAGGAGAGCTTGACTCATGACACTTCGAACTTACTGGGAACCAAAGCTCTTCACAAAGACCATACGACATCTGGCAGTGAATGTTTGGAACATTTTTTCCGTCATTTGATATTTGAAGAAAAAAAAATGAAGTGATCGTATGGCATTGTTGGCCGGGATGCCCCATTTGGGGGAGTTCGGCCGCCGTATTTTCATTTTGATGCTTCATATGAAGTGATGTCTCCATTGATTAACTTGTTATTAATCTCGACTGTTCAGCGTAATACTCACAACTGAAAATAATTGCACGTTGTTCAATACTTGCCGTAGTCTAGAGTTAACGCTAAGCTCGTCTCACCACCGCAATTTTTGTTGTGTTTTTGGTTTTATTGGGTTAGGTCGGTAACATTCTGAAAACGCAACATCATCTCATATTTCGTTCACTGTAGTCGCCATTGTATCTTTTCCAAGCGTGTAAACCATGCCTGCGTGGATCCTAGTCGCCATTGTATCTTTTCCAAGCATGTAAACCATGCCTTCGTGGATCCTCCGAGAACACGTCCAACATTTGCAAATGTGAAATGTTGGTCCATTAACCGACAGACGTTTCAATGCAAGTGAGTAAACGTGCTTCCACTGTGTTGTACAGGTGCTAGATGTTAGTTTGTGCGTTGGCTTTCCGCGTCTGTTGCAACTGGTCGGTTAATCCAACTTGTGGACGACACTAAAGTCGTCGTCTATGATGTCCCCGTATGCGCTCGATTGGAGACTAATCTGGTGATGGTGCAGGGCAAGGCAACTTGTCGATACTCTATAGAGCACGTTGGGTTACGACAGCGGTATGTGGGCGAGCGCTGGAATGCTGTTCATGAGTGGCAGTATAACAGATCTAATCCCCAGATTGATGTACAAATTTGCAGTCCGGGTGCGGGGTTTGAATACGAGAGTGCTCCTGCTGTCACACGAAACCACATCCCGGACCATAACTCCTTGTCATGGTCCAGTGTGTCTACCACTGGTCTAACCAACACACGGCTATCACTGGCACAGAAACAGAACCAGCTTTCATCAGAAAATACAACAGACCTCCATTCTCCCCTCAAATGAGCTCTCGTTTGACACGACTAAAATCGCAGATGGCGGTGGTTTAGAGTCAGTGTGTAACCTGCCCCTCACTTATCGACCTTAATGACAGTGAAAAATTAAACCGCGTGCACCTAATGGAAATTTGGGAAAAGCAATCGTCACCGAAGTTAATTTGTCGGTAAAGAGGGAGGAAAGGGTTACATCTTAATGAAAGGAAAAATGCAAATGAAATTGGTGAAAATTAATTTTGAAAAGGGGTACAGTTAATAAAGAAAGTAAATGTGCTGTCGTTACGTTAACAGTTAATTGGCGTTAATTAGATATTTGAGATTTGGGGAAAATTATGGTCGCCAAAGCTCTATATGGACAACTACTATAATAACTGAAAATGAAAGATTAATGCACATATATTTAGCACTAAAAGCGTGGCAACTGAAGGTTGACACGTGTTGTGTGAAAACTGAATGTTTGTCAGAAGTAATAAATTTCGCTACACTCTGACTTAACTCAGCAAAAGAATTAATAAAACCGGAAAATTGAAAGTTAATTTAGTGACTGAAATTAATAGTCAACTACGTTTCTGAAGCACTACGAAATTCAATAAAATAAGGTTAGTCTTGGGCTACATCAACAATCATTTCAAAAGCTACTAGAATCTACGCAATTTAGAAATAAGAGATATAACTTTGAACTTGAATTAAATGATTCTGAACATTTAACAATAGTAAAATTTAGTACGTGCCAAGCTGAGCTGCAGTCACAGGTAAGCTAAAATATGGTAACAAAACTCGCACTCTTCATTTGTGCTTAATAATCTAAATATTGTAGCCAGCTATGAACACCTTAACTGAACTTTGAAATTAAAGCAGTGAAATCGAATTATATTGTTTTAATGCTGGCGTTTGAATTTCAACAACACTCGAGTTCATTTCGGAAAAGGAAGGGACCCTGCTTGGTAATGCAATTGGGACAATGAGCAACAAAGGTTCATGGTAAGTTTGGTGACACTAATTGACCAGTTTGAAAAGCTGAGGTGTGCCATACAGTTGTAAAACTTGACGTGCTTCCAGTCTTCCTTGTTGGCTGATTGAAGGTTTGCAGTTGTCGATCGGGGAGGTGGCGACAGTCACTCATTGTCGGCCGTCGCTGTTGCAGAAGCTGGATGTTGGCGCGCCTCCCTCTCAACACCAGGCGAAATGGGCTCTTGATGTGCGCCAGCTAATGCTTCCCGTCCGCGACACCGTGTCAGAAGCTATCATAGCAAGTCGAGCGCAATTACATGCTGCCAAACCCCGAAAGCGCGGCAACTCGCGGGAGCGTCACACAACACTCCTGCTCCACCGCCCTACTCCAGCCAGACTCTCCCAACCCGCGCTCCATGCGGCAGAGTTAACACTACCAAAGATATTAAACACTTTGGTTCTCCACACGACCTATCGATGTAATCGTTCGATAGCATAGTTTTCCCTAGCCAGACCCAGCGTATAAATACAAATAATATTCACAAAACAAACCAATTATATATCGACGTAAATGTATTAATATACATACATACAAATTGTAAAACCATTACAATATATAAAAAGCACCGAAATGTCATATCTTCATGTAACAAAATAAGGAAAAATTTATAGTACAATAGATGGAAATAGGATATGCATTTCTGGCGTTACAAGTGTAATGCACGCTACAGGTCGTCGTGTCATTTTTGTGCCAACTGCTGCTGAAATTGTTGCTGCAGATGCAGTCTGATGCACCAGAGCCATACTACGAACACTGTTGTCTTTCCTCTCGCAGTTGCCACCTGGATCGTACGTTCTGGTGAGTAGCACTCATGCACAATGACTACATTCCTGCCGCTTCATTCTGCAATATCGCAGAAGGAACATCCAGCTTTTCGTAACCCTATTTTCCGACCTTGTTCAAACTCACAGAGGGGCTGATAACGGCGCCTTTTTCGTCTTAAAGGCACTCCTGACTGACATCAACTCACCACGTCAAATCTCAAAAGTAACTACCGCTCACGACCGTTACAGCGTGTATTTAAAGCAAATGGAGCTACTAGCGCCTCTCCTATACGACTGACGCTAAATTTGAACAGACATCTTTCACATTTAGAAACACGCCTTGGTGTTGCGATTTTTCTTATTTTTTGCTGTTAGTGTATTTCCGGATTCACTGTGTATTTTATTAGCTTTATAATCAACTCCTCCCGTTTCGTATTGTTGTGCAGCTTCAGCAATCATATGGTGTCACTCTTATACCCTTGCCATCAGAATTCTATAAATAGAAAAAGCAATGGAGTAGCAAAACGGCAAATCATTTTCTTTTAATTTAGCTGGCACAGTATGTCTTGCATCGTTGGTAAAACGTTTCTGAAAGTAAAATTGCGATTAACTAATTTATTGCGTGTCAAACATACGGGGGACATTTGTCTTTCTGGTCATGCACAGTTTGGTTACTCAGATTTCCTGTAACTCATGGCGCCAAATGTGTAGATTTACATCTCTGTTGCAGGCGGCTACTACACGATCGAGCGCAAGGAGAGGAAGCTACGACTCATACTGATCAACACCAACCTCTACATCGGCGTGGGCGGCGCCTCCCATGGGTCTGACGACGACCCGGCGGGTCAGTGGGCGTGGCTGGAGAACACGCTTCAGAAGTCGCTCAACAACAGGGAGACGGTGCGTACCCTCGCGGGCAGCGCTTCCCATCATTGTACACTGAGGTGACAAAAACATGGGCTCGCGTACACATGATATAAAACTGCAGTGCATTGACGGAGCCGTCATTTGAACTCAGATGATTCATATTTATGGTTTCCGATGTCATTATCGCCGCACGACGAGAATTTTCATCGTTTTAACGCGGAATGGTAGTTGGAGTAAGACACGTTGGAAATTCCATTTCGAAACTCTTTGCGTAATTCAATATTCCGAGGTCCACAGTATCAAGAATGTGCCTCGAATAGCAGATTTCAGGCATTACCTCTCATCACACAGTGGCCGATGGATTTCACTTAACGGTTGAGAGCAGCAGCATTTGCGTACAGTAATTAGTGCTAACAGACAAGCGACACTGCGTGAAATAACTGCAGATATCGATTTGGGACGTACGACGGAAGCATCCGGTAAGAGAGTGCGGCGGAATTTTGCGTAAATGGACTATGGCAGCAGACGAACGTCGCGAGTTCCTTTGCTGACAACACGACATAGCCTGCATGTAGTGGTTAATAAAAAAGATAAAGAGAGGAAAAGAAAACGTTGAAAATGTGGGAAGAAATGGTGAATAAAAAGGGGATTTTAAAATCGTTAATGACCATGAAAAAGGGGAAAGAATGAAATGCAAATCGGACTTCGTATTACAGAAAAGTTATCGGACTTCGTAATTCGGAAAAGCTATTGTTGGGGTGGTCTTTGTGGCGTTTCTGAGCAAAAGTCAAACCAATTTCCACTACAAAAATTATTGAAAGAGAACAGAGAATAACAAAATGTGATTAACAGGGGGAAATGGCGTAGATAAGAGTTCATCCTTTACCATGTTAACATGTCTTCTTTTCGGGCGGCGTCCAGGTCTTCAAAAATCTCCTTCTTCATTTCTGCGTGAAAAATCGTAGTAGCTGCTCCGAAATCTTGCAATCGTCGAGGCATCACTAATTTATACAACTCAGAATCATCTTGATACTGAATGCAATTTATTTTAGGTTGCTACTTCCATCCCCCGAATTTCATAACAACTTCCACAATATGTCTACACATTAAGATTTTTCGTCTTAATCAGATCAAGACTAGCTAATAAGTTTTTTTTACGTCTGCATTAAGCTTCCGCTCTCGAGAGACAAAAGACGGATAGAAAAAAAAAGAGTTACATTTTTGTCGAGCACTCATACAGCTGCGACGGTAAAATTTATATCTGAGGGAACGAGTGTAGCGCGGCGAAATTCAAAGACCCGCTACATGCAGTGCCTCTCCTGGGCTCGTGGCCATATCGGTTTGATCCTAGACTGGGAAACCGTGACCTGGTCAGATGAGCCCCTATTTCCATTGTCAAGAGCTGATGGTAGGGTTCGAGTGCGGCCCAGACCGCACGAAGCCATGGACACACTTGTCAACAGCGTACTGTACAATTTGGTGATGGCGCCATATATGTTCGGGCTATGATTACATGAAATGGACTGGGTCCCCTGGTCCAGCTGAACCTATCATAGACTGAAAATTATTATATTCGGCTACTTGGAGCCATTAATGGGCTGCATGAACCCAAACAACGGCGGAAAGTTTATGGGTAACAATGCGTCGTGTCAGCGTGTCATGATTGTTCGCGATTGGTCTGAAGAACATTTTGGCCAGTTCGAGAGACTGACTTGACGACCCATATCACCAGACATGAATTCCATCGAACATTTATGGGACATAATCGGGAGATTAGTTCGTGCACAAAATGTAGCATGGAGAACACTTTCGCAATCATGGACAACTATAGAGGTAACATGGTTCAATATTTCTGCAGGCAATTACCCGCGATTTGTGGAGTCCATGTCATGTCGAACTGCTGCACTACGTGGGGCTATAGGAGATCTCCCGTGACTTTTGTCACCTGACTTTTATTTTTTAATTTACGATTAATCATTGTAACCAATTTTGATTTGGTTCAAAAGTTGTGGCTTCGTAAGTCCTTTCATTAGAAAAAATTTTGGGCAAAAGATATTATACACCAACCAAATACAGTATTGAACGCCCTCAGGCATTCAGAACAGAAGCATGCAGTACCTACATGATAATCACTGTGATTTTATACCTTTACTCGCAAAGAAAGCCACTCTTAATGTTTGAACACAAGCTGCTGGAAGCTAAATAAATCTGCAGTGCTACTCCAGTACAAACCATTAAGGTTTAGTACTAATTCTGGGGATTGTCATTGCATGGTGAATGTGCTATTTCACTCTCGTTCACATGGTATAAATCATTTCCAACGTTGCTTGAAACAGCTGTGAAGACAGGCATGTTGCAGAGATAAGGTTATCTACGAGTAAAACAGGTTCATTTTCATTCCAAATTAGCTTTCATTTTAGTGTGATTAAGTGTCCGGTTTAAAACTCTCGTCATCTAAGTAAATGTAAGGAAGAAGCTGATACAAAACCTAGACTACAATCGAGTGCAGACAAGCAGATGCAAATATTACAAGATATAGACTGACGAATAATTTTAGAAAGCGTAAAACTCAGACCTCGAAAAACAGGCAAGCTTAGCGCATGTTCTATAACGATTTTACAGTAACAACTGTATCGTTAATGTTTTCTTTTTCTTGTTGACCTTCATTCTCTGGACTCATATTAAGCTCATCAGTCACTTACGTGGCAGGGTTTTTCTTCTTTAGAAGATATAATCTTCTGCGATAGGCTCTTTTTCCTAACAGTTGGCTTTATTTTCTTCCATATTTGTGGTGCAACATCTCTGTTTAGCGAGACTTTATGTAGTAATTGTATAGAGCAGAGTCGGTTTGAAAATAAACTTACTAATGCATCAGCAGAGATGGCAATTACATAGTGGCATCGGTGACAATCGTTGATGGTCTATACGACGGTAGATCAGACCACTGGCTTACTAACGGCCCCAGTACGTGACAGATTTTATTCAAGCCTTCACGCCTCCAGAGATATACTAACAATACGTAACACGAGTTTTATCTTTGGGAATTAAATGCTATTTTAAGATTGATTATATCTGAATAGTTAGTAAAAATTTAATTATTCATGTCAACCTTTGTATTTGTTAGCAGGAATTTGTTACTTCTGAAATTAACTTATTTTTATTTAGAACAGTACCTAGTTCTCGCATTGGAATTTTAAGTAAGTAACCTCTGTATGCCACGACAGTTATCATCTTCGTTAATAATTTTGTCAAACTTAATTTTCTATGAATTCTTTTTTTAAGACTTCATTCTGATGAAGACATCCTTAGAGGTATCGAAACCTAGGTCAATGTACCAAACAGTTATTTCCAAACGGTCGGCTGTGTGATTCCTCTACAGAAACTTCTACACAGTTGCTGAGAGATAGCCATGTTTGAAACTGTGAGATTTACTGCAAATCCATACTCTTCAGTAGAGGGCTATTGGGAAATTAAGGTCCAATCGGACACGAAATGGAAACCACAGGGAAAATCCTAAGAGGTTTTGCACAGATGTATTGGGAAGTGTCTCTGGCATGTCTATCGACCGAGTTACATCGCTCTTCCCACTTCTGAATGCACGGTGAATAGGTAAACATGCCAAGAAGAAGTGTCTCCCGCCAAATATGGGGGTCAGCCGTGATTTCACGCAGCCCACATAACGTAAGTGTCATGCATTTCCTTCTTCATGACACTTGTCTTCAGCATGCTGCAAGGGCAATGAGACAGCTCCTGCATCGTTTTTGATGAGAAGACGTTCATCGTCCACTATATAGCACGGACGTGGCTACCTGTGATTGTCTGTCTGCTTACACTAATCACTGACAACGAGGACAACGTTTTGGCAGGCACTTAACTGCTGACCAGCGTAGAGAACTAACGTAAAACACAGGCGGCTGCCTTCTATGACGAGGATATTGGAAAGTTGGTACAATGCAACGACGAAATTTTAAGTCGAAGGGACGAATTTAGAGAAGTAGCTGGAAGGTGTAGGTATCTGTTGCAAGTACAACATTATTGATATTCACAGTGGTTTCAATTACACGATCGACCAGACCTTACTTTCCGAATGGCCCGCGTACGTCAGTCGTAGTTCCAGATCTTAATATTCCAATACTTCTCTTTGAGATGCACTGAGTGAGGCATAGGAAAAGATGGGTACTTGTTCTCATTTTGTACTTTCACAGCTTTGAGGCTCTTTGCTGAGTTGTCCATGAGGAGGCACCAGTCATTTGGATTCAATATGATTCAAGTTTCGTCAAACACACCGCTAATATTTAGTCCATATTTCTAAATTTCCAGATGGCTTTTGACACCGTACCTCACGAACAACTTGTGATCTAGTTGTGTGCCTATGGAATATCATCTGTATCGGTGAATTCCTGTCGGAGAGGTCACAGTCCGCAGTAACGGCCGGAAAGTAATCGAGTAACACAGAAGTGATATCTGGCGTTTCCCAAGGTAGTGTTCCTTTTCTATCTGTTCCTTATCTAAATAAACGATTTAGCAGACAATCTGAGCAGCCGTCTCAGGTTGTTTGCTGATGACGTCATTTATCGTCTAGTAAAGTCACTAGACGATCAAAACGAATTGCAAAACTATTTAGAAAAGATATTTGTTTGATGCGAAAATTGGCAGTTGACCCTAAATAATGAGAAGTGTGGGTTCATCCACATGAATCCTAAAATGAATCGCTCAAACTCTGGTTACACGACAAATCAGTCCAATCTAAAGGCCGAAAAATTACGTAAATATCTAGGAACAACAATTAAGAGCAACTTAAATTGGAAAGAACATACATAAAATGTTGTGGGGAAGGCGGACCAAAGACAGCGGTTTTTTGGCCGAACAGTTAGAAGCGCAATAGATCTACTAGAAAGACTGCCTACACTACGACTGTCCATTCTCTTTTGGAGTACTTCTGCGCGATGCGGGATCCTTGGCAGATAGGATTAATGGAATCCATCGTGAAAGTTCAGAGAAAGACATCACGCTTTGTATTATCGAGAAACAGGGGAGATAGTGTCAAGAACATGATACAGGGTTGGAGTGGACGCCATTAAAACTAAAGCGTATTTCGTTACGGCGGAATCTTCTGACGAAATTTCAATTTCTCCTACGAATGGGAAATATTTTGTTGACGCCTACCTACATAGACAGAAACGATCATTATAATAAAATTAGGGAAGTTAGAGATCGCGCGGAAAGATATGGGTGTTTGTTTCTTCCTCGCGCTGTTCGAGAGTGGAATATTGCAGAATTATTTTGAATGTGGTTCGATGAATCCTCTACCAGGCACTTAACTGTGATTTTTAGAGTACTCATGCAGATGTAGATGAATTTCATGACAAATGCAGAGACAATTTTGTTAGAAGGAAAGAAAGCGGAGAAAGTT
The DNA here is from genome assembly GCF_021461395.2 of Schistocerca americana. Classification (NCBI taxonomy): domain Eukaryota; kingdom Metazoa; phylum Arthropoda; class Insecta; order Orthoptera; family Acrididae; genus Schistocerca; species Schistocerca americana. The sequence goes on along the minus strand of NC_060119.1, from coordinate 1,094,956,078 downwards.
TCATAACGCTTTCTCTTACCTGAGAGTTTTGCACTTGCATCTAACGGTTCCCATCGCTTCATTGGTTCAGTCATGATATCAAAAGCTCGGCATTTGACTTGGTCAGACCTAGATCTCTGACCAAATCATTTATATCGTTTTAGCTGTAATAGTACTGATTCCTCTCCACTATAAAGTCGGGATCTGCAATGTTCACATGATCTGACTGTCTATTCTCTTATAATTCAGAATCCCGATGTTTCTTCTCAACACAAGGAGAAACAAAAAGTTAAAATTTGTAACGTAGTGGAATGCAAAAAATTTAACCATAGATACGTATATGTCGCCGGTGCAGGGTGTTGTGCACGATCTAATCTCTTGATTATGTCCATAAATGTTCGATGGGATAGATGTCGGGGAATACGTGTGGTCAAATCATTCTCTGTAATAGTCCAGAATGTTCTTAAAACCATTGAATGACTCGTTAACATCGCCGTTTGGGCTTATGAAGTCCATTAATGGTTCCAAGCAGCCGAACGTAATCATTTCCAGTCAATGATCGGTTCAGTTGGGTTCAGAAATGGTTCAAATGGCTCTGAGCACTATGCGACTTAACATCTGAGGTCATCAGTCCCCTTGAACTTAGAACTACTTAAACCTAACTAACCTTAGGACATCACACACATCCATGCCCGAGGCAGGATTCGAACCTGCGACCGTAGCAGTCACGCGGTTTCGGACTGAAACGCCTATAACCGCTCGGCTACCACGGCCGGCAGGTTCAGTAGGGTCAAAGGGGCCAGTCCATTCCAAGTAAACACAGCCCACACCATTATGGAACCACCAACAGCTTACACAGTGCGTTGTTGAGAACCTGGGGCCATGGGTTCGTGAGGTCTCCGTCACACTCGAGCCCAACCATCAGCACTTACCAACTGCAGTCGGGACTCATCCGACCAGGCTACGGTTTTCCAGTAGTCTAGAATCGAACCGATATATTGACGGGCCAATGAGAAGTGCTGAAGGCCATTTCGCGCTGTTAGCAAAGGCACTCGCGTGTTCGTCTGCTGCCATATCCCATTAACGCCTAATTTTGCCGCATTCCTCTAACGGATACGTTCGTCGTACGTCCCACATTGATTTCTGGGGTTATTTCACACAGTCTTGCTTGTCTCTCTACGCAAACACCGCTGCGCTCGGTAGTTAAATGAAGGCCGACGGCTACTGTCTTGTCCGCGATGAGAGGTAATTTGATATTCGCGACACTCCCTTGACACTGTGTATCTCGAAATTTTGAATCCCCTAAGGATTTCCAAAATGAAATGATCCATGCATCTATCTTCAACGAAGATTCCCCTTCCAAAGTCTGCAAAAGCCCGTCGGAGCGGCCATAATCACGTCGAAAACCATTTTACACTAGTTGCCTGAGTACAAATGACGACTCCGCCGGAGCACTTCGCTTTTGTACTTCTTGTATGCAATACTACCGCAATCTGTACATGCGCACATGTTACCCCCATGTCTTTGCCGCCTCAGTGTATGTCAGAGTGAATATTACATCGTGCTGTGCAGCGTTTGTGAGAGCTGCTCTTCTCGCAGGTGTACATCGTGGGCCACGTACCTCCCGGCGGTGACGAGCGGACGAGCGGACTGGTGACCCCGCCGGCCCGAGCCGTCTTCCGCGAGCGCTTCAACGCTCGCTACCTGGAGCTGGTGCGCCGCTACAGCTCCATCATCGTGGGCCAGTTCTTCGGACACCTGCATGCGGACTGCTTCCGCGTCGTCTACGACACGAGTGGTACGTAAATCGCGCGCTGCCGGTTCACCAGTTGCCGCTGCACTGACAGGTCTTCGCCACCTTAACCTTTACGCGAAAACTGCGGAGCAAGTGACTGTCAGACGTAACACAATCCAAGAACAAGAAGAACAACAAAAAGGTGGAAGATATTAGCTATCCCTCGAAGAAGCGAACTGTAGGCCTGGTGATGTGACTAGCTGCAGTCACGTTCCAGTTTAGTGTAGAACGAGTTCTTGTCCCACTTTCGGATACTGCCGGCGAGCTGACTCTGTTCCCGCAGCACACACAAAGGGCAATTACTCGCAAAAGTGCTCTTAGACTGAAAAATTCAAACGTGTATACTTAGCTTGAGATAGTGGCGCTCTGCGAGTTTAGACGTGTAGGCGTTAACCTACATCTCTCGAGAGCTGCTCGCGGTAGCTCTAAGACAAGAAAAACTATGCCAGCGTTGTAGAGAGAACTGAGGACTCGGTGAGCGCTTGAGAAACATATTGCGTCCCAGATTTGTGCTGTATTTCACAGTTCGTTCACTACCACAAATTAGAAATACATTTTGGTTCAAATGCCTCTAAGCACTGTGGGACTTAACATCTGAGGACATCAGTCCCCTAGACTTAGATCTACTTAAACCTAACTAACCAAAGGACATCACACACATCCATGCCCGAGGCAGGATTCGAACCTGCGACCATAGCAGCAGCGCGGTTCCAGACTGAAGGGCAATACATTTTGCCGTAGTCACACACTTTAGATAAACTCTCGAAACTGTGTGTTTGAACCACAATATGTAGGCGCGGCATCTTTCTAAGCGTAGAAAACGCTTGTTTTATCTGCTAACCGAACACCACCAGCAGGTATCTTGTTACGAAAGTTGTAGACTTTCTCAAAAAATAACATATAAAAACTTCATAGACATGTAACATACAATTTACAAACGAAAATAAAAAAAATGTCACTGACGAGACTCGATCCCACGTTAATACAGAAATTTGATAATAGACTAGGGCGCAACATTAACAGTGAAAGAAGGCGTTCTATATACGCATAGTACGAGTACCATTGCCAGGCAGTTGAGACCAGACTGGTGATGGATGCACACTAAAAGAGAATGTGTCAGGGGAAAAAAAAGAAGCTGCCATGAAGAGAACCCAGGACGAAGTTGTTCATTAAATTAATTTGTACGAGGAAAGGCCATCGCTATGCAATGTACAATTACTGGACTACAGAAAATAAGATAAGAAGCAAAGTTTGTTGGCTGAAATGGCTACAGTTTTTAATACCTCCAGTAAAGATATTTATCAGAATATCGATAATACAAAGAATCTAGCAAAGTAATTTTATGACACAGATTAATTAATACTGAGAAATTTATGCTTGAATGCAATCTTTTTGGAATTCGGAAAGCAATACTTCTGTATCTAGAACTTTTGAGTGTTGGGATCAGATCTTCAGCAGTTTACTAGTGTTTCCTTAAGTCAATACAAGCAAGACTTTCGAATAAATGTATGTTCGGAAATGCTTCATTTATTGGATGCACACCCTATTCGGCTTTTGAACTTTTAAAGACATCATAATGAAACTGATGTAATATCGTATCATCGCAATTGTCACTTTACCAAGTATTGAAGAGAATAAACGTTCGAGATGGCAGCAAAATTAGTGTTAGAATCAGTCTATGTTTAACATTAACAAACTTGTGCATAATAGTATCCAGATTGGCAACTATTTCTTCCATTTCCATAGCTGTCATTCTCGTAAAATTTCAATATTGTTATGGATTTTCCGTTACAAGCTCTACATTAAGAGTCTTGCATGCTCCAAAATCATTCCACCGCCCAATCCGCTCTCTTACTCGACGTGAATACGGTCCTTTACGTTTCTTCTTTCCCACTGAAGTATTAAAAGTGCAGCTGCAGGCCGACGCCTTTCCATCGCAACCTCTTCCTTCTTATTCAGACGTACGGCAAAAACAAATTCGCGGAGAGTGATCTCTCAGTCTTGCAGACGCTCTCCTCCTAATGCGTGTAAACGCTTCCGACATCTGCTCTCGAAGACTCTCAGACACTTACTGAAAGGACAAGCGATAGTAACTTTCAGCGAAAATTCGTTCCTAATGTAAACAACTCTGCGACGACTATCTGAGAATACCTGCACTGTCGGATACTGCCTGCGAGGAGACTCTCGGTGCTGTTTACACGAGACACATTAATCGCAAAAGCTCTCCGAGATTGAAAGACTCCCACGTGTATACTTAACTTATCGAAGTTGATAGTAGTAAATGTCTTAGCGACCAAGCTTCAAGGTCATGAATCTATTCACAGCGTTAACGTCGGTTACAGTTACAAAATGACTGACTACCCTGCTGAGAACAGCTTTTATAGAATGAGGATGTAATTTATGTTACCATATAACAATGTGTTATTAATGGTTTCGTCACCTCACCATAGTAATCTTATATTACGCTTAATATGATGCTGGGAGTACTTTTATGAGCCTGGTGACGGTCAGACGACAAAACTCGTTGTGTAAATAAAGAATTTTACACCATGATTCAAATGTTCCCCAACAATGATGCCATATTTCAGGACAACAAGGCACCTATTCACACAGGCAGGACAGTACAATCGTTGCATTATGAGCATGCAACTGAAGAGCCGCGACTTCTCTGGCCAGCACTGTACCCGGACTTCAACGTTATCAAACCCTTGAGGGCGGCAAAGGAGCACAGATTTCCGCCTAACTCGTCACTACAGGAGTTAGAAGAGATAATATGACATTTTCCAAATACAGGCTATAGACAAAATAATCTGAACACCTGTACCTTGGGAATGGTTTATTACTAAGGGGTTGGACGCTCCAATGCCGACAACAAGGATTCGATAATGTTCCAAGTGTGGGGGCGGTGCTGACTAGGGAAGACGCAGCAGTTCAGTTGCATGCTCCTAATACCACGATTGTACGGTCCAGGCTGTGTGAATGGGCGCATTATCGTCGTGAAATATGGCACCATTCTAGAATGAAATTTTCACTTTACAGTGGAGAGTACGATGCTATGAAACTTCCTGGCAGATCAAAACTGTGTGCCGGACCGAGACGAACTCGGGGCCTTTGCCTTTCACGGGCAAGTGCTCTACCAACTCAGCTACCTCAGCACGACTCACGCCCCGTTCACACAGCTTTAATTCCGCCAGTACCCCGTCTCCTACCTTCCAAACTTCACAGAAGCTCTCCTGCGAACCTTGCAGAACTAGCACTCCTGGAAGAAAGGATATAGCGGAGACATGGCTTAGCCACAGCCTCGGGGATGTTTTTAGAATGAAATTCTCACTCTATACCGGAGTGTGCGCTGATATGAAACTTCCTGGAAGATCGAAGCTGTGTGCCGGACCGAGACTTGAACTCGGGACCTTTGCCTTTCGCGGGAAAGTGCTCTATCAACTGAGCTACCCAAGCACGACTCACGCCCCGTTCACACAGCTTTAATTCCGCCAGTACCTTGTCTCTTACCCTCCAAACTTCACAAAAGCTCTCCTGCGAGCCTTGCAGAACTAGCACTCGAGAAAGAAAGGATATAGCGGAGACATGGCTTAGTCACAGCCTGGGGGATGTTTCCAGAATGAGATTTTCACTCTAAAGCGGAGCGTGCGCTGATATGATATTTTCCTGGCAGATTAAAACTGTGTACCCCGAAAAATGGCAACAGCGCATGGCGGCTATGATGGTAACCCATCCAGACGCCGGCCACGCCCGACAGCGCTTACCTTCGGTGATCTGACGGGAACCGGTGTATCCACTGCGGCAAGGCCGTTGTCCAATTTAGGGAAACTTCGTCATCAAAATTTTGCTACATTAGTTTTTAATACGACAATTTTTCGAAACCAGCCTCTAACCTAAATTCAGCTGTCTTCTCCACTACGATGTTATACATCAAACAATTCTGACTCCTAAACAAATAAAATAATATTAATTAACATGTGACTCGTATGCAACCGACGATCTCAACCGTCTTAGTCCAACACTATACGTGCTTAGCTGTCTCACTACGACGAAATCCAGTGCCATTTAAGTAGATTGTGAGGGGACTTACTTCGTCCTTTTTCCATCGTTAATATTTGTTGTGGGTGTCAAATTTGCTTTCAAACGGCGTCAGAATAGTGTTATCATGTACAAACGTAACAAAATAGTTGAAAACAAAAGATGAACTATATTAAACTCATATTTTGATTAAAATGTGTAAGTGTTAAAGTGTCCAGAGGTATATTTAGGCGAAATGTGGACTCAAGCATATTATGTGAATAAATACTGACAAATTGGACAGTTTCCCAGGTGTGTTGCCAAAAAAAAGAGCCAGTATACGTTTAATTGTTAGTGCTACGCAGGGCGTCTATAGATGTTTGGCGTGTGTCAGCCTCCACTGTAAGACTATTGGAGAGTTCGCTGCAGCTACCTCACATCCCTGTTCCTGCAATGTAAACACGGCGGTGCTTGCTCCTTGGCCAGGTCTTTAGTTGGTTTTTACGGGTAATAGCTAATAAGTGACATTTCATTTTATCAGCAGCTAAAATTGTACTCGAACAACTCGTCTTTAGGTCGCATATCAGATAACTTTCTGACATTCTTGATCAATGTTAACATGTTGTCAGTCATATGTCGTCACAAACTGGATGAATGACAAGCGCAGACATATAAAGCTACAAGGTACACAATACATAGAAATACTAGTTTTAGTATATGCTCATTCGCATTGAACAGGGCTATAAGTCCGCGCTGACTACTGGTTGCAGACAGCAACTCCTTAATTAAGAGAAACGCAATCAACGTACCATGTCCTTGTTTCGTAAACGAACAAACATACGTACGTTAACCTGCTTACCACTTAAACCAACATTCTGAAACGTTCCAATCTAAAATTTTGTGATGTATCCCTACGAGGAGACTGCAAAGGGCAATTTCACCACCGGCCCCTTTTCGAAAATACTATTGTAATTAAAACGTGTGTGGATAAAAAATCCTACGTCAACATCGCAAATATTATTTATTGATACCGGTTTCGGCTCACTGACCAGCCATCCTCTGATCCAAAATACGGATAATTGCATATAAAAAGTGAACAATCAAAAATACATTCAATATTAGAATTTCCACTATGCAATAGATACAAGGCTAAAATGTTGTTCAGTGTGTGACAGTCATTACTAATCGTCGTATTATTAGAGCTAAGTGGCCTTAGTTAAATAACAAATCTACAGGCGTAACAGGAAAAATGTTAAAAAGTAGCACTATAAAAACGTTCAAAAATATATGGTGAGTGATATGAAACACCTTACCTAAAATTCGTAGATTTACGAAAATTGACAACATTAACCACTTATCCAACATTGTTACAGATCTCTTACTGTTACACATGTGTACAAACGATCGACAGCAATGATACTTGCAACGCCCGTGAGTCGATGCAAACAACAGATCATTTCTAATATTCACCCCACGACAAGAGAATGTCTTTGTGACAGATGTCAGCCAACTTGCTGAGGTGTAGCGTCATAGTTATACAAAACCACTAACTGCCACATGGCTCCATCGTCCACCTAATGGAATACATGAGTAACTCTAACAAGACAAGATGTTAATATAATGAAAAATTTTTATAAATAAAAAATTATCCTGGCGTAAGGTAAAAAATATTAAAAGGTGACATAATAAAAACATGCGTAAATATATGGTGAGCAAAATGAAATACGTTACCTAAAATGAAAAATCGTAGTTATGTAAATCAATATTTTTCCCCTTATGCCTATACTTAACTATGACGACACACTGAACAGCACTTAGATAGGTATGCATTTCAGAATTGGAATCCTAATATTGAATGTCTTTTTTTTTATTTTTCACCCTTTGTGTGCAATTTTCTGTATTTTAGATCTGAGAATGGCTCGTCAATGAACCGAAATCGGTAATCAATAAAGAAAATGTGCGATCTTGAGATAGGATTTTGATTCAGTAGGATTTTGATTCACACATGTTTAACATCAACAGGTCGCTTATCTCCCCATTGACAATGTCGAAGGATAACACTACTGTAATTGTCGTTCCGAGTGAAAAGAATCTAGACCTGTCGTTGGTATATTTGTCAGCACTAATGGACAACGGTAAAGCCTGATGGCTTATGACTCAAACATGTCGTGCAGGTTGCAGAAAAGGAGGCCATTGCACAAAAACAGCGAAAGCTGCAGATTAATAATTTCATGAGTTTAAAATCTGAACCACACATCTCACTCTATGGAAATGCCCTGGATGACTTTTGGACAGCAGTGGGGGAATGAATGCACCGGTGTTGCGACTAAAACATGATAATCATTGCCTGTTATGTGCTGCACAGTGATTGAAAAAGTCGCAGCAACATCAGTGAGCTGTGCTACATAAACGAAAGTTTGTAGGCATATTTCTGCGTCTCAGTATGGATATCTATTTACATTTCGCGCCTTTTGCGTACGAGTGGAACTAGTCAAGCCTCGATGAAGAGGGAAATCAGGCTTGTTTTAAATACACGATGTAACGGTGTACCCATTGCCTCGGTATAGCGTCTTTGATTGGAAATTAAAACATTTTCGGTTCTGGGTTCCAACCCCCCAACGATTAAACTTTGAATAAAAATTAGCAATGGCGGCCGAAAATTTTAAGCATGATAAGTGACCCTCATACTGCCAACTGTCTTACCAAAGAGCTCGGAGGAGCGAAAAGAGATTCAGGGCAGTTTCTCGCCTATAGGGTGGGAAACTCCCCGTAAAGGCGGAAGAATCAGCGTTGATCAGTGGCATGAGGATCCAGAAGTCAATGGAACCACGGCATTAAAGACACGTAATGTGTATCCACAGGACACGCCCCCTGTAGTTGAAAAAGTGTCATGATGATCGCATCATTGGCAAAAGATTCTGCAGCAACCCCTAATGCGGATCTGGGAGGCCAAAGCACAGGGAGAGGTGGCCAAGAGAAAAAGATTGAATAACCAACGAAAGGATAACGTTCTACGATTCGGGACGTGGGATGCCAGAAGCTTGAACGTGTTAGGGAAGCTAGAAAACGAAATGCAAAGGCTCAATTTAGATACAGTAGGGCTCAGTGGCGTGAAATCGAAAGATGACATGGATTTCTGTTCAGATGAGCATAGGGTAATATCAGCACCAGCAGACGGTGGTATAAGGGAGTAGGGTTCTTTATAAACGTCAAGGTAGGGCGGAGAATGTGTTACAGTGAACACTTCAGTGATAGGATTGTTGTCAGAATCGACAGCAAACCAACACCAACAACAATAGTTCAGGTATAGATGCCGATGTCGCAAGCTCAAGATGCAGAGATAGAGAAAGTGAATGAGGATATTGAACGGGTAATTCAGTACGTAAAGGGAGATGAAAATCTAATAGTCATTGGGGACTAGCATGCGGTTGTAGGTGAAGGAGCAGAAGAAGAGGTCAGGTGAGGCTGTGGGCTTGGTACTAGGAATGAGAGAGGAGAAAGACTAATTGAGTTCAGTAATAAATTTCAGCTAGTAACAGCGAATATCCTGTTCGACAATCACTGGTGTAGGAGGTGTACTTGGTGAAACGCGGGAAATACTGGAAGACTTGAGTTAGATTACATCATGGTCAGACAGATATTCCGATATCAGATACTGGATTGTAGGGCGTATCCAGGAGCTGATACAGAATCAGTTCGCAGTGTAGGAGTGATGAAGAGTAGGCTGGAGTTTACGAGATTGGTCAGGAAAATCAATGTGCAAAGAAGTGGGATACGGGAGTACTTATGAATGATGAGATACGCTTGAAGTTCTCTAAGGCTGTAGAAACAGCATTAAGGAATAGCCCTGTAGGCAGTACAGTTGAAGAGGAATGAACATCTCTAAGATGGGCAACCACAGAAGCTGGAAAGAAAAACACTGGTACAAGGTAGGTAACTGTAAAGAAACCACGCGTAACAGAAGAAATATTTCAGTTGATCGATGAAAGAATGAGCTACAAAAATGTAGAGGAAAATTCAGGAATACTGAAATACTAGTAACAGAGGAATGAAATAAATAGAAAACACATGGAATCTAAGATGAAATGGATATATGAAAAATTTGAAAATGATCGGAAAAGAAATGGTTGTCGGAAGGACTGACTCAGCCCACAGAATAGCCAAAACTTCCTTCGGTGAAATTAAAAGCAAGGCTGGTAACATTATGAGTGCAACGGGACATCGACTGTAATATGCAGAGAAGAGGATGGATAGGTGAAAAGAGTACATTTAAGGCCTCTATGATAGGAAAGTTTGTCTGATGTGATGGAAGAAGAGATAGGAGTAGATTTAGAAGAGATAGGGAATCCAGTATTAGAAATTAAGAGAACTATCGAAGATTTAAGATCAAGTAAGGTAGGAATGAGAGATAACAATCCATCAGAATTTCTAAAATCATTGGGGGATGTGGCAACAAAAAGACTACTCACATTGATGTGTAGAATGGATGAGTCTAGCGATATATCAGCAGACTTTCGGAAGAACATCACCCACAATGCTCCAATTGCAAGAGCCGACAATTGCGAGTACTATCTCACAATCAGCTTAACAGCGCGTGAATCCAAGTTACTGACAAGAATAATATACACAGGAATGGAAAACAATCCTGAAAACGTATCAGGTAACGATCGGTTTGGCTTTAGGAAAGCAAGAGGCATGAGAGACAATTCTGACTATGCGGTTGATAATGCAAACGTGACTGAAGAAAAGTCAAGACACTTTCATTGGATTTGTCGACCTGGAAAAAGCGTTCGACAATGCCAAATGGTCCAAGATGTTAGAAATCCTTAAACAATAGGAGTAAGCTATAGGGAAAGACGTCCGTCCCTATAGCTGATTGGTCATCGTGACGGATTACCGACCTACGGGCCCGGGTTCGATTCCCGGCTGGGTCGGGGATTTTCTCCGGCCAGGAACTGGGTGTTATGATGTCTTCATCATCACTTCATCCCCATCCGGCGCACAGGTCGCCCAATGTCGCGTCGAATGTAATAAGACCTGCACCAAGGCGGCCGGACCTGCCCGGCAAGGGGCCTCCCGGCCAATGACGCCAAACGCTCATTTCATTTGCATTTCCATAGGAAAAGACGGATAATACATAATATGCACAAGAACCAAGAGGGAACAGTAACAATGGAACACAAATGATGAAGTGCTCAGATTAAAAGCATGTAAGACAGTGATGTAGTCTTTCGCCCCTCCTGTTCAGGCTCTATATCGAAGAAGCAGTGATGGAAACAAACGGTAGGTTCAGGAGTGGAAGTAAAATTCATGATGGAAATGGAAATGAATGATACGATTCGCTGATGACATAGCTGTCCTCAATGAAAGTGAAGAAGGGTTACAGGATCTGCTGAATGGAATGAACCGTCTAATGAGTAAAGGATATGGATTGTGAGTAAATTGAAGAAAGACGAAAGTAACGAGTGGTTGCAGAAATGATAACAGAGAGAAAATGTCATTATTGGTGATCACGGAGCTGACGAAGTTAAGGAATTCTTGCAACATAGATAGCGTAATAACCAATACCAGATGGAGCACGGATGACATCAAAAGAAGACTAGCATGGCAGAAAGGACATTCCTGGCCAAGAGAAATCTACTAATATCAAACATAGGCCTTAATTTGAGGAAGTAATTTCAGAGAGTGTACACTTGGAGCACAGCAGTGTATGGTTGTTGAGCAGAGTCGTAGGTTGTTTCCAAAAATGAACAGCATAGAGACAGAAGTGATGACACTTTCTGCAGGACCTGACCATCGTTTTGCAGGACAATGCTCAAGCGCGTTCAGTGCAAGCTGTTACTGATCTGTTTGACTGATGGAGCTGCTAATTGCTATACCACCTGCACTCCCCTGACTTAAGCCCTCGCGAGTTCAGCTCGATTTCTAAACTGAAGAAAACACTTCACGGCATTCGCTTCAGAACTGCTACAAATTCGTAGGACAATAGAACGCTCCGCTCGAACTGTCAACACAACTGGCACTGCTATGAGTATCTTACGACTTCCACATCACTGGCAACGGGTAATACACAGTGCTGTACAACTCTGAAACACGTATCTATTTTGTAGGAGCTGTAAATAAATAGTTTCCACTATTAAAGTTTCAACCCTCGTAAATGAAAGTTGAAGCGGAGAAATCCCGTGCAGCTCGCCGCTGTGGCCGAGCGCTACTAGGTGCTTCAGTCCGGAACCGCACTGCTGCTACGGTCGCAGGTACGAATCCTGCCTCGGGAATTGATGTATGTGATGTCCTTAGGTTAGTTAGGTTTAAGTATTTCTAAGTCTAGGGGACTGATGACCTCAGATATGGTTCTGAGCACTATGGGACTTAACATCTCATCTCAGGTCATCAGTCCCCTAGAACTTAGAACTACTTAAACCTAACTAACCTAAGGACATCACACACATCCATGCCAGAGGCAGTATTAGAACCTGCAACCGGAGCGGTCGCGCGTTTCCAGACTGAAGCGCCTAGAACCGCACGGCCACCAGCGGCCGGCTGTCTGAGATAGAATGACCCAGAGTACAACGCACCCACATAGAGAAATAAATGTTTATTTCAGTGGTCAATCAATAATATCTGCGAGATTCTTTTTGTTTTCAGAAGCTGTAATAATAATTTACTATTTTAATTATTCTAAAGTCCATTTCAGACATTTTAGTAAATTTCTCCCTAAAGTGAACTTAGTTCTCCGCTTTCTACAATAAATAGAATGTTGAAGTTCCCATAATGTTACTGAAAGATAACGTCAGATCCGCCTGTGAAATATCGAAGGAAAGTACAAACACATTTGCCAACGTACGCGTGAGACTGTGAAACTAATTTTACGTTATCAAAATGTTGCTAATTCTGTCTTTCATATATCATTCGCACGATGTCCACAGAAATAATGCAGCTTGCAGGCTACGTGTAAATTATTTGAGTGTTGTGCGACTACAGGGTGGTCACATAAATGTTTCTAATTATCGCAATGACCCTTACGTTACTGGCAAATATATTAGTTGGTTGGTACTGAAAAATTTACTGAGGCTCACCCAGCTTTGTTTACAGTAATTTTATATTCTCTTTTTTTGTTGACGTAATGTGTTTAACTAGCACATTCGGAATCTAAGTAATAGAGGAAATTGGGAGAAAATATTCCTTCAGAACAACATGGAACGAAATAATTACCTTAAGCACAGTACTGCTATTTTTACGGTTCCAAATACATTGTTACGTAAACTGCACATCTTACACAAATATTTTCTTGTAATTTACGACTGATTAAGGGCAGTCTACAGAATTTGAAGCTTTTATCTCCGTGGAATGATTTTTTTTTCAGAAAGGGAACAAATGTTGTGTAAGTTGCGTTCAGGCTATTGAGGCCGTTACCTGCTCTGGTGCCAGAGATGCACGGTTGTTCTCGTAATTAATTGCATTTATGGAGCCAAATGATTTTAGCCTGTGCTAACCCCATCAGCAACGGAGGCAATTTACCGGCATATGATATGGCGTCCAGTAATTACGTGGAAGCTTTAGACCTGTTCTCGATGCCGCGTGAAAACACTGTTGCTTGCCGCACAGGCAAGTGGATTACATGACACCTATATTTGCCAAATACTGTCAGAAAATGGATACTAGCATGTACTATATATTCCGGTGTTTTGCTTATAGTATGATTAATTATGGACAGAGAACAATACAAACAATCTACTAGTATCACCGCAGCTGAGATGAACTAACTTAAATTGTCTTTATCCTATAACTCGAACATTAAAAATTTCATCTGCTTTTCCAAATATGGTTGAAAAAAGTAAACAGATTGCCGTTAGACAGTTGTAAGGAAATAACGTAAATACATGAAAAAAGCACATCTGGTTTACTACCAACGCGAGGAAAAATTTATGTATCCATACCTAAAATAATTTTTTTTCTTTCGCTAGCCACTATGTGTTACGTTCAGTAGGTTACATCGAGTTACAAAATCGTTGCGTGCCTTACTTCGGTCGTAAACGACGTGCAGGATATGCATAAGCCATGGAGGTAAAATAAGCAGAAGTGCGCTGTACATTGCTTTGAAGTTGGCTCCGCCATGTTAATAGATCCTCAACAGTAGCAGTCTAGTGTTAAAAACTGCTTGTTGTTCCTAATTTCTATCGAGTCCATGTGTTCAACCAGAGCATTCTTCGAGTTGTATTGATAGGAAATCTGAAGTCCATTTACAGAAACAAAACTACGACAGTAAAAGCAACCAGCGCAACTAAAATTCATGTAGATAAAGAAACATATCGCTTGAACGAGTCCGCTTATGAATGATACGTGGTACCCTTATGACCAGTACACCTGTAAATGATATAATGTGGCCCTTTTCCTCTTTTTCTCAAAACACTACCACCAGAAGCTAATTCTTGACCATACTGCAATGGCGGACGTCTGCTTTGTGGTGTAATGGCGGCTCAACTTTTTATACCTCCATGGCATAAGCTGAAATATTTCTGATTTTTACATTATGGTCACTTTGTGAGTTATGGCCGGACGTGTATTGTGCTCGGCTATTCATTCAACGTGCGCTTTCTAAAATATGACCGTAAACCTACTTGTAGTGTATATGAACTTCAAGCATGCTGAAGTAGCTGCTGGTCAGCAAATTCTGTTAACCAGTAGAGGGAAAAACCAGTCAAAAACTGCAAATTTTACATTTTTATTCACTCTATGGCTAATTTCGGGCCTTGGTCCATTTTTAGATCATCGTAACATAGTCGAAAATGGCATTTCCGAAGGTGTCAAAACCTTGTCAAAAACGTGTATACAGTTACTGTATCTGTATCCGCTGTAACTGTTAGTTGCACCTTCTTTACACGGTTTTCACATCTTCGGAAATGCCATTTTCGACTATGTTACCATGATTTGAAAATCGGCCTCGCCCCGAACCTAGTCATGGAGTGAATAAAAAAGCAAAATTTGCAACTTTGGACTGGTTTTTCGTACTACTACGCATGGTGTTACAATTCCTTTACACCAGGGCCTACTCTCTGACTTAGTAAACAAAATTGTGTCAAAACGCTCAGTTCTTGTTTGAAACTTAACGTTGCTCGTAAGCGTCCCTGACTGAAAAGCTGTACTGAAGTACACATCGAAAAAACATTATAGGGGCTACCACTTTGGCGTATGAAATACAATCTTCCAACCAATCTCTGTCCGGTTCCAGACTTCCGTACAGCAAATAATACATGGCGCAGTTCCTACAATTTTTATGTCATCGTTCCATTTTAACTAACTTCTAGGTATTTTACAGTGCTGAGTTTCGCCAATAACCGATTGCTCATAATGATGCAGAGCGGGCAGCATGCAGTCAGTATGTAGATATCAACAAAAAATGGTTCAAATGGCTCTGAGCACTATGGGACTTAACATCTGAGGTCATCAGTCCCCTAGAACTTAGAACTACTTCAACCTAACTAACACACATACCCGAGGCACGATTCGAACCTGCGACAGTAGCAGTCGAGCGGTTCCGGATTGAACCGCCTAGAACCGCTCGGCCACAGTGGCCGGAAGATATCAACAGGACTCGGACTTCGAACTTAAAATATACTGCGCAACACAGATAAACGATCACTATTTACAAACCACGTAACTACCCTACTGCAATGTACAAGTTAGAAACTTGGCTCGAAGGTGTCTACAACCTTATTCGAGAATTGTCTACAACGTTATTATATAGAATAACACAAAAACGTGGGACCGTACGATGTTACCTTAGGATTCGGCCAGCTTCAGACACCGATGTATCGACACATATGAAAAAAATGGTCATAGCTCAGAAGTTCATGCTGAGTGTAATGTGAGTTAATTTTGTCATATTGGCATGAAATTTTAGTATTATTCTGCCCAATGACGCTGTGGATATATCACACGATGAGAAGGGCGTCAGACCCCCTCTTACCCAAATTTTATTCCTTATTTTGACACCTCTGCGATGGAAGTCAGATCCGCGATGCCCAGCGTTGACCTCACGCCGTTTTCGTATGAAAATATTTCAGACACATCCGCCGCTCGAATCGTCACAAAACGGCCGTCGGGAGTGGTATCAATGAAACTTCCCTCTCCCTTGGGGCGTTGATTGCTTCACATTTCGCGGTTGAAAACGATAGTTTGCATCGAGATGAACGAGAGGGCGATGTTCTTGACAGTCTTTGACACTGATTACACCCCTCCCGCACGTTTCAAACCTTCTCTAATCACCGTGTGTATAATATTCAATAACTGAAGTCGCACTGCAGTCCAAAGTGGTGTGGTTACATTCAGCATACTTGCTGGCCCACGATTTGTAGGCCAGCGAACCTACTGACGTGATCGCACCGATTTGGAGTGCACTGCGACTCCAATTTTCAATTTGGTGTATTCGGTAGTACGACTTGGGACAGTTCAAAACCATTCGACAAAACCCGAACGTGATCGGAAGCAACAAAACGTGCACAGCCCTCTTTGTTTCCAGCCCTCCTGTGACGTAATTGGGAAGGGGGCCACCAGGTGAGATTTGTGACATGACAAATGAATGAATATAACGGCAAAAGGTCCCTTTGAGACCAGCCACTTCAGCAACATTCCCGGTATCTGCCGCCCACCTTTACTTTTTGCCTGTCTATAGGATACCATCAGCCTATACATTCAGGTAATTCTTAATGTGCTCAACAAAGCCAAACTGCCCCGATCTTAGAGGGGCCGACCGAGGTGGCGCAGTGGTTAGCACATTGGACTCGCATTCGGTAGAACGACGGTTCAAACCAGCGTGCACCCATCCTGATTTTGGTTTTCCTTCATTTCCCTAAATCGCTTCCGGCAAATGCCGGTATGGTTCCTGTGAAAAGGCATGACTGACTTTCTTTCCCATCCTCCCCTAATCCAATGGGACTTATGACCTTACTGTTTGGTCTCCTCCCCCAAATCAACCAACTTCCAATCTTACAGAGAACCAAGCGTCAATGTCTCAATACTCCATAATCTCGCCAAATCATGACAAGAAACTACGGGACTGAAAAAGCATAAGCAACCTTTGTTGCCTTGCATCACATTGAAATTTCATCGAATAGTTCAGAACGAGCACTAGTGGTATCAACCTGTAAACCAGAGCAAAATTTGCTGTCGCTCTCCGCTCCAAAGTGGCGCGATCGATTTCAGAGGGATTGCTGGTGAACAATCTGCTTAGAGAATTGTCGAACCTTCCTGGGGTGTCAGCTGCGTCAGAAGGTGTCAAGAACATCTTTCTGTTGCTCATCACACTGCCAGCAACTGCTCTCGGCAATGAAATGTCTGGAATTTAATGCACCAAGAAAAAGGGTGGTTTAATTGACACCATTTATGCTACTCACTAAGGCCACTTCATTTCGATCCTGAGCGGCGGTCTATGTGAAGCGTTTTCTTCGGTCTCATGTAAGACAACGTGCGACTTCAGTGCTTGGCGTCGCGTTTCTGACTTCCACCACAGAGGCGCCAGAAGAAGGAATAAGTTGAGATGGTCTGATGAGGGTAAGAGAGGGACTGACGACCTTCCCAAAATGTGACAAGGTCACGGTGACACTGGGTAGAATAATGGTGAAATTTGGTGCCAGTGTGAGGTCATTAATCCACCTTACACCTCACATGATTTTTTGAACATTGACCTTTTGCTTCCGACGTGTCGACGTCTTGCTGCTTGAAGTTTCGAGCAGGATGGTGACATCAAAGGGCCTCACGCTTCTGCACTATTAGAGATTAAGGTAGGAAGCACCTTCGAGCCAAACTTCAAACTTGTACCCTGCAACGGTGATGAATAGGTGGTTCCGAGGAAGCGATCCTTCATTAATGTTATGTAGTTTATGTAAAATCACCCATTAAAAGACATAATAGCCTGAATTATACGCGAAATCTATGTTTACATATCTTGAAATAGTAGTGATTAGGATGGTATATCGCCAACGGCCTTGCCGCAGTGGGAACAACTGTCAGATCACCGAAGTTAAGGGCTGTTGTGCCGGGCTAGCACTTGGATGAGTGACCATCCGGTCTGCTGAGCTCCGTTGTCAAGCGGGGTGCCCTCAGCCCTTGTGAGGCAAACTAAGGAGCTACTTGATTGAGAAGTAGCGGCTCCTGTCTCGTAAACTGACATACGGTCGGGTGGTGTGCTGACCACGTGCCCCTCCGTATCCGCATCCAGTGACGCCTGTAGACCGAGGATGACACGGCGGCCTGTTAGTACCGTTGGGCCTTCATGGCCCGTTCGGACGCAGTTTAGTTTTTTAGTTTACGATGATATATCATTCCTCATAAAGAGGCTGATCGTTCTGGAGAAGGCTAACTAACTCGTAATTGTTTTTGGAACGTTCCAAAATCGTTTGATCATATTCAGATACGAATCTTTTGGAAGGAGAGGGAAGACTTATATCCACTATTGTTGAGGCATGAGAAGAGGACATTAAAGAGGAAAGGAATAGGAGTGACAGAGAGGCGAAGGAAGCGGTTTATTCGTTGCTTATCTTGCGAATTCGAGTAGCTCAGTTGTAATAAATGGTTTCAATGCCATACCTTATTAGCTCAAAAGCTTTTATTGTGGAAATTATATCACAGTCTTCATTTCAAGCCCTGGAATCATGATAAAATGAATAAAGACATCAATACTCTCTTATTGGTCACGAATCAATCGTACGTAGAAGCAGTTCAAAGCTTTGATCAGTAATAGAAGTAAATTACCTTTTGTTTTACTTTTTAAGTAGAGTGACGATGACTAAGGTACGTGAAGATGAAAAATGAGCAGAGTCGCCAACTTTCAGCAAAATTAACGTTGATATTCCTCATTACGCTAACAGGAATTTTGGCCGGCCGGGGACTGATGATCTAAGAAGTTAAGTCCCATAGTGCTCAGAGCCATTTAAACCATTTAGCAGGAATTTTAGATCACACAGATCGATATTTACAGAATACGTAGAATCAATGGCATTTAAGCATGTTATTAATTTTATTTTCAGTTTGGAGCTTATGTCATTTTATTCACTTATTGTCGTTGTCAATTTAAAGGCAAATTTTTTGCAGCTGCCCCTAACGGTTTCGGTTCTGCAGCCTATATATACATTGATGAGCGAAAACATTATGACCACCTGCTTGATAGCTTGTTTGTCCGTATTTGAGCTAAATACATCACTGATTCTGTGTATCAGGGATCCGACACGTTGTTGATGGGTTAGTGGAGGTATGTGACATCAGATGTCTACGCACAGGTCATGTAATTTGCGTAAATAACGGGCCGGTAATTTGCGTACGCAGCGATGACGCCTGATACCGACCCGGATGGGCTCCGTAGGATCTAATTCAGGCGAATTTGATCACCGAGACATCAACGTGAGTTTGCTATAATGCTCCTCAAATCACTGAAGCCCGGTTCTGTTTCCGAGACAACGGCATTTATGCTGCTGAAAGATGACATCGCCGCCGGGGAAGTCATCAGGCATGAAGGGATTCAGTGGTTCGTAGCTGGCAGCATGTCTTCAATTGCTACCACAGGTCCCACGCAAGCGCAAAGGAATGTCTCCCACAGCATAATACTACCCGTAGCAGCCTGCGCCCGTGGCGCACTGCACGTTTTGAGTTGCCGTTCATGGCGTTTGCGGAAACGACCATCGAGACACTAGCAAAAATGTGATTCACCCGAAGAGCCGACACGTTTTCATTGATTGACGCACGAATCCCGATAGCCCCGTGTCCACTGCAATAGTAATTGACGATGTCGTTGGATCAACATGTGAACACGTAAGGGCGGTCTGCTGCAGAGCTCCATGTTCAGTAATGTACGACGAACGGTGTGCTCCGAACCAGTTGTACGTGCACCAGCATTGCGCTCTTTCGGCAGAGATGCCACAAATCACCATCTGTCCTACTTTACAGAGCATGCTGCGGGGCGTGTTAGACAGTCGTGTTGCCCCTAATGTTTGTTCATTGACTCTCGTCGTATTGTGCGCTACAAAAGTTCCACCTACCAAGTACGGAATCTGATCACCAGCCCGTTTCTCATCATACGTAGATACTGTCCAGACGATGTTAAAAGCAGCACTAAAGAAAAACACCGTCAATACTTACGTTAGCGAAGTCTGCGTTAACTCTGGTAGCAAGTTATCCCTTAATACCTTATAACAAATTCCAGGTGGAAGGCGATTGCTTTATCTCCTTAGAAGAATGGCAAAATTCTGACACGAGTTCTTTTATTTCATTAGGTTCAAAAATAAACACTTGCCATCAGCCCGAATATACTTAACTAACAAGATCACTGTTCTCAGTTCACAGTCATGCCATACATTTCACACGCAAAGCAGCCAGAAATGCACTTAAGTCCGACCCGATTGAATACGTGACTTCACAGTCAATACTCAGCTACTATATTTGAATTTCACATTCAGTCGTTTTCAGAGGATTTCTTTAACAGAAACTGCTCTCCAAATATTCCATAAACGAATACGAAACATGCCACGCGGAATTTTTCCTAAGGCCGAAAGTTCACACGCGGTTCTCCTTCTAACATAACAATCAACAAACTTTCAGACTTCACGAAACTGTCCGTAAATTCAACTACTATTCTGGCCAGACAATCTGAACGCGAGAAGCCAATTATTTCTTCATTTTACTCACACTGAAGAAAGAAGCGTTAAACATGATCTGCACGTCCGATCGCTGATTAGCGACTCCCTCACTGCCGATCCTTTCAGGGTCTATAACCACTTGCAGTGAGCGGGAAATGCTTAACGCTGATTAGTTGTTCGAAATAAACAGCAAATCAAGACAATACTCAGAGTTCTTTCTCGCCCTAAAACTATATATATCTGTGTGTGTGTGTGTGTGTGTGTGTATTAAAGTGCAGAACAAAAGCGCAGTTTCGTTGTCACAGAAAAGGTGCAATCTTTTAGGTAACCAAGGAGGGAGGATACGCTTAAAGTTGGCCAGCGTGCAAAGCCAGTTTCGTTTCGTAAAATCTGAACTTTAATTGTATAAATGGAAGAAAGAAACGCTCTCTGTCATGATTTTAGTTAGTAAGGTGCACTGCAGTTAATTTTTAAAGAAAGTTTTAGTCACCTGTTTTCGGCCGCACGAAGAACCGCTCATAACAGCTGTTTGTACAGCTCTTCCTGCGTGACGCGCGAGGCGGCAAGTAAGCAGACGAAGCCGGGAGAACAGAACGTAGTGCCACGTTGCTCCAAGTCGTAAGTGCACACACGCAGCTTTTAACCACTTAAACCATACCAAAAATGGCGCAAATCTTTAACTCTTTGAATAACTAGCAGTTCGTATCGTCAGGTAAACTGTTGCACATGTAATTGATACACAAGCAACTAGAAGAGGAAAGACAATAAAGGCAGTGTATGATGTTACATTACAAACGACTTTTATCATTCGGGACTTTAATATGTTGACATGAAATATTTTATAACAGTTTATCTAGCAGAACCCTTATGGTAAGTATTGAGTAAGGTATATTTTACTAACAGCGAGACAATTTGTTGACCTCTAGTAGTTGTCACAAAAATGCGAAGTTTCTATTGGATGACAAAAACAAATATTTTCTCTACATCAGGTGCAAGTGGGAAAAGAAAATTTAATGCATTTAGGCAAGGCACAGCAATAACTAGTTTTATTTAGACAGAGCTGGGATAGAGTAAGAAATGGTCGTTCTGCTTACAGTGCTGCCTACCATGCTTACTTCATCAAATTCGTAAAACCTGGTGATGCAGCCTGACAATGCACAAGTAACTGAAGTTTAACAGCACTATTCCGTATATAAATCTGAAATTACAAAGCTCTAACAAAAAATATATTTTGCAACAATTTCCAGAAAATGTTTAACAATGACGAAAAATTTCTTAACGGAGAAGATGAATCATTTCATACTCGTGCAGACAAAATTGATGTTATGACCAGACCAAGAGTCCATCAAAGCAGTGAATTATTTGCTACAGCTGTTAAGAATACGTTTCGAACATAATACTGAAAATTATTCTCTTCCATTCTTCCAGATTTTGCTACGGCGAATTCTGCAAGTAAGCAGTCCTTTTTTTAATTTTTGATTCTAACTAGCCTTGAGGTTCCTGAAGACAGGTGTAAGGCTGCAGAAAGGGTAATAATCTGATACTTATCATTGGCATTGTTGAACACAAATGTGTCATAGCGTTCTTCAACTGCACAATCGAATTTTTCTTTCCCTCGAAATGATGAAGAGCGGTCTGCACGCAGTTGTTGCACAGAACCTGATTCATTGTCTTTATACAAAGCATTTTAAGTGATAAAAAGATCCTCTATGTGTCAGCTACGATTTTTTCTATAGTGTTATCTATCAATCACATCTCCTCTACGCGTTTACTTGACTTGCGATTTTATTTCCGGTATAACTGCATGAATCTGTGTAACTAGGTCGAAGAAATCTGGAAATCAGTAACGTTAATCTCACGTGCAGTTTAGATGGCCTAGTCACGTCGATCTCCGTCGATATCGATGCATTGACTCTGACGAGCAGTTATAAAGCTTCCCCATCGTTTTCCTCTCACAACTTAGCGAGTTTCGTTTTGGCGTGTATTTCGTACTTCGTGTAAATCATTCTTCCACGTATTCAATTCAAGTTCAGATTTTACGAAACGAAACTGGCTTTGCACGCTGACCAACTTTAAGCGTATCTTCCCTCCTTCGTTACCGAAAAATTTGCAGCTTTTGTGGGACACCGAATGCTATTACCGTTAAGTATTTTCTTCGAGCTGCGTTTCTGTTCTGTACTTTAATACACACACACACACACACACATATATATATATATATATATATATATATATATATATATATATATATATATATATATATATATATAATGAAGTTGATGTAGGTAAGCCCTAGCATTATGAGGCAGTATGGATAGAAGTTTATCCCTTAACTCTGTTAAATTAGAAATTAGTTCCTTCTACCGATTCCCCCGCCGCTTCATGCGATGTATATTTCGAAACATTACAAGAAAGACATTTCGAATGGTTAACTGTCTCAGACGAATGCTTAAGGTCTCAAGTTATCCTCCATACTTCGGCAAAAATTTAAGTGTCGAATAGGAGGAAGGCATGAAATATCACCGCATTTAGTAGCTGCTGTCTGTGAAATTGCTTTTGAGGAGTTAGTTCCGGAGCAGACGAGAATTGTAAACGATAACATACATGATCTGTTAATGATAAACAACCCAAAACCAACAGACAGTTTCATAACAGGTGCGGCAAGTTGTAAAAGCATTCCTTATAACGAAATTGAATTCCCTAATATTCAGCCATATCACAGAGAAAAGGAAAATATGCGTGTTCTTTATTTCAATGTAAGCGCATTTCGTAAGTCTTAGCTTTGTATAACGTGTGTATTTGGTGCACCAGTCAATCGCGATTTGACCATCTGCTACTACTGCTCATCTGTCCAGAAGCTCAGTCTTGCAGCTGTCATGAGGCCATCTATAAACGCTACCACATCGTTCGTTGTTTTCCCCGTAAAAGAATTAACCGAACTAGAGGCAGGCGAATATAACGAGGGATCAGTGAAACTGGACAAGGCCAACTGATCTAACTGTTCTACTAAAGATTTCACCGTCTCCTACGTGGTGATTGCCTGTGTTTCTGACTCTGACATTGTGGAACCTCCATCTAATACACAAAAATACAGCAGCAAAACAAAACAGCAGCAACCGAACAAGAAGAAGTCAAATGACGAGAAAGACACTTAAATGTTACACTATCATCACACTTCATGCTCTAACACAATTTCCGCACCTGAATGCCCACATCTTACACACACCAAAACGGTCACGTTGGACATACTGAGTGGAAAAAACTAGCATACATTCGTCTGAAAATTTATTGTACATGCCGTCAAATCATCATCTGACCATAATGCCACACACTGCATTTCCAAACCGGAATCTGAAATGTGTAGGAGACTGATTCTTCATTGCAAAAAATTAAAAGAAATCAAAAAAAGTTCTCTGGTTCCCAGCTGCATCAAGGGATTAAAATTACACGAACTTTCGACCAAGCACTCCTTGGCCATTGTCGAGTAGTATGACCGCCAGTGGGCTGTTGGTACGCTCAGCTTCTGGCTGAAAAGTGTTAGTGCTTGGCGGCATATATGGATATACGTCGAGTCGACGATCGGTATGCCTGCTTCAAAAATGGTTCAAATGGCTCTGAGTACTATGGGACTTAACAGCTGTGGTCATCAGTCCCCTAGAACTTAGAACTACTTAAACCTAACTAACCTAAGGACAGCACACAACACCCAGCCATCACGAGGCAGAGAAAATCCCTGACCCCGCCGGGAATCGAACCCGGGAACCCGAGCGTGGGAAGCGAGAACGCTACCGCACGACCACGAGATGCGGGCGGTATGCCTGCTTCATCCACGTGATCGCTGGATCCCACCCCGTTCTGAGCTGTAGGCTACCGTCTCTATTTAGGGTGGTATCGGTGATTTTTATTTCAACTACTTTTTTAATTACACAGTCCCAGAAGCTGTTAGTGTGAACACCGACGGATGTTTCATGAAATTTTGTCTGTTTTCTAAAGCACGCTCAGACACGCAGATTTCTCGGGGTAGTGCAGGCGATAAAACCACTCATGCTCCTTCGTGCATTGTTCCACTGTTCGTGCTCCTCGCCCGACGTAAGACTGGCCGCACTCGCATGGTATCTTGTAGACCCCCAGGTATTCTGTGACCTGCTGAGTGTTTAACTGGACTCACTAATTAGCGAATTTTCCTCGGAGGCCTGAAGTTCGATTTCATCTTATCTTCTTCAGCGGTCGGCTTACGTTGCCCCTCACCGAGCCACAGAATGGCAAGAAAGCATGTTTAATTTCTTGCTCCTTGTTGGTGGTCTTACTGTAACTCTTTCTTGAAATTGCTTCATTTATTTGACAAACGTTATGTTCGTGAAGACCTTGCGTAGGTTTCTAAGCTCATGGGGCAGGTTACCACCGTCTGACGTCATTCTCAGACGATGCACCAATATTTGTAACACAGTGCGCTAGTGTCCTGGATGATGATGGCTAATGGAGAAGAAATATTGATAGGTGTCAGTGGATTTTCAGTAGAAGATGTGGCCAAGGCATCTATTTCTTATGTGGCGGAAGCAGACGTGACGCGTTTGCTCTAGTATTTAAATACAGTATCAAAATTTGTAGAAATCTACTTATAAAAAGAATTTAGTTCCTTTCTCATTGATCAGTGGAGAAACGGTCATTGTTGATGGTAGCGTGGAATCTTTCTACTGCGTCACATACGCGTCTAAAAGCAATGCAGAGTTTTTAGAAAAAAGGCGGCTCGTGAAGGTATTATTCTTTCCGAGTCATTGTCATTCCACACCACCATCAGTTTTGTGGTGCCATAATTATACGTAGATATCCTGTAGTGTTGGCAGAAGAGCCAACACTGTGTTTCTAGAGGAGGCCGAAATGCACGCGTTTAATTACACGCTGACTGGCGTGAGGTCTGGAACAGGACAATATCTTGAGAATTGCAAATAAAGTAAGTAGTTGATATAATACTTAACTTTAATCCACAATTGTAGAACATCTCTCGTTACGGTACATGCTTCATAATATTAATTATCAATTGAATACGGCGCCTTGCTAGGTCGTAGCAAATGTAGCTGAAGGCTATGCTAACTATCGTCTCGGCAAATGAGAGCGTATTTGTCAGTGAACCATTGCTATGAACGTCGGCTGTACAACTGGGGCGAGTGCCAGTACGTCTCTCTAGACCTGCCGTGTGGTGGCGCTCGGTCTGCTATCACTGACAGTGGCGACACGCGGGTCCGACGTATACTAACGGACCGCGGCCGATTTAAAGGCTACCACCTAGCAAGTGTGGTGTCAGGCGGTGACACCACATATCCCTTCCACAAAATAATCGCAAGAGAGTATTAAATGATTAATAAATAATCTCAGGGAGATTCTTTGTTTATAGCAAAATAAAATCAATGACTGAACGCGAACTGCATTCCGCCATTTCGTATGTTTCCTATGATCTGCGGATCTCGCAGTTCCAGCTGCCTTTTCTAAAACACAGATTACAAAATTAAAATTCAAGTAAATATTAATATTTTTGTAAATAATAGATTTCAACTATAAGTCGTCCTTTTTAAATTTTATTGGCAGATCTAGATTTCAGCTAGAAATTAGCCATTCTCAGTGCTACGAATGCAAGAGGTACATAGTTAGATGATGTCATAAAAAGTTGCAATTAATGGCTTAACCCATATGGTTTGTATATTACATACCAATGATCAATGCATGTATTGCCTGTTGATCGGGCTTCACACAGCCCGCCTTTCGCAAACAGTAGCACTGTGGTTTTTTTTCCTACTTCTATGGTGAACTGGATAATACTATGCCTTAGAGTTGTTCCAGGAACTCGCGAAGTTTCTCACGTCGTTGTCATCAACGCATCGAAAGAAAGAACTAGGCTTTAATGGCGCCATGTCTAAAGCAGTATCCTCAAAATTCTCCGTCAAGGGGTTTGCCTGCAGCTTTTTAATCAATGTTAATGCCGCTAGATCCTCCATTTTTAAAACAAGAAAGCAGTTTTTGCATTCCCCTTACCTCTACATCTACATCTAAATCTACATGGATACTTTGCAAATCACATTTAAGTGCCAGGCACAGGGCTCATCGAACTACCTTCACAATTTTCTTTTATTCCAATCTCGTATAGCTCACGGAAAGAATGAACACCTATACCTTTCCGTATGAGCTCTGATTTCCCTTATTTTATCATGCTGATGGTTCCTCCCTATGTAGGTCGGTGTCAACAAAATATTTTCGCATTCGGAGGAGAAAGCTGGTGATTGGAATTTCGTGAGAAGATTCCGTCGCAGCATAAAACGCCTTTCTTTTAATGATGTCCAGCCCAAATCTTGTATCATTTCTGTCACACTATCTCCCATATTTCGCGTTAATAGAAAACGTACTGCCCTTCTTTGAGCTTTTTCAATGTACTCCATCAGTCGTATCTAGTAAGGATCCCACACTGCGCAGCAGCATTCTAAAGAGGACGGACAAGCGTAGTGTAGGCTGTCTTCTTAGTAGGCCTGTTACATTTTCTATGTGTCCTGACAATAAAACACAGTCTTCGGTTAGCCTTCCTGACAACATTTTCTATGTGTTCCTTCCAATTTAAGTTCTTTCGTAATTGTAATACCTAGGAGTTTAGTTGAATTTATGGCTTTTAGATTAGACTGATTTATCGTGTAACCGAAGTTTAACGAGTTTCTTTTAGCACTCCTGCGGATTACCACACACTTTTCGTTATTTGGGGTCAACTGCCACTTTTCGCAACATTCAGATATCTTTTCTAAATCGTTTTGCAGTTTGTTTTGATCTTCTGATGACTTCATTGGTCGATAAACGACAGCGTCGTCTGCAAACAATCGAAGACGTCCGCTCAAATTGTCTCCCAAATCGTTTATATAGATAAGGAAGAGCAAAGGCCCTATAACACTACCTTGGGGAACGCCAGAAATTACTTCTGTTTTACTCTATGACTTTCCGTCAGTTACTACGAACTGTGACCTCTCTGACAGGAAATCAAAAAACCAATCACGTAACAGAGACGATATTCCATAAGCACGCAATTTCACTACGAGCTGCTTGTGTGGTACAGTGTCAAAAGCCTTCTGGAAATCCAGAAATATGGAATCGATCTAAAATCCCTTGTCAATAGCACTCAACACTTCATGTGAATAAAGACCTAGTTGTGTTCCACAGGAACGATGTTTTCTAATCCCATAGTGACTGTGTGTCAGTAGACCGTTTTCTTTGAGGTAATTCATAGTGTTCGAAAACAATACATGTTCCAAAATCCTGCTGCATATCGACGTTAACGATTTGGGCCTGTAATTTATAGGATTACTCCTAATACCTTTATTGAGTATTGAATTCTGGAATATTAACTTCGTCTTCTTTTGTGAAGGCATTTCGGAAGGCTGTGTTTAGCAACCCTGCTTTGGCAGCACTGTCTTCGATAGTATCTCCATTGCTATCGGGCAGAGACTGCATTGATTGTTTCTTGCCGCTAACATACTTCACATACGACCAGAATCTCTTTGAATTTTCTGCCGGGTTTCGAGGAAAAGTTTCGTTGTGGAAACTGTTATAAGCATCTCGCATTGAAGTCTGCGCTAAATTTCGAACTTCTGTAAATGATCGACAGTCTTGTGGATTTTGCGGATGTTTAAATTTGGCATGTTTATGTCGTTGTTTCTGCAACACTGTTCTAACACTTTTTTGTGTACCGTGAGGAGCAGCTCCGTCGTTTGTTAATTTATTTGGTGTAAATCTCTCAATTGCTGCCGACACTATTTCTTTGAATTTAAGGCACATCTGGTCTACACTTATATTATTAATTTGCAATGAATGGATATTGTCTTTCAGGAAGGCGTCAAGTGAATTTTTATCTGATTTTTTGGATAGATATATTTTTTTGCTATTTTTAGAGGATTTGTGGATTACAATATTCAACCTCGCTACGACAACCCTGTGTTCACTAATCCCTGAATCGGTTTTGATGCTTGTTATTAACACAAATTAATTGTTGCTAAGAGGTCAAGTGTGTTTTCACAACCGTTTACTATTCGCGTGGGCTCATGAACTAACTGCTCGAAATAATTTTCAGGGAATGCGTTTAGCA
Source organism: Schistocerca americana (assembly GCF_021461395.2). NCBI lineage: Eukaryota > Metazoa > Arthropoda > Insecta > Orthoptera > Acrididae > Schistocerca > Schistocerca americana. Next base: position 1,094,927,547 of record NC_060119.1, on the reverse strand, counting down.
CAATTTCGGATGATATTTTATGCGTACTTCCTGAATTAAACATGTATTTTCGCCAATATGTCGAGGGTAAATTAAAGTCACCACCAACCATTATCGTATGAGTCGGGCACGTGTTTGAAATCAAACTGAAGATTTCTTTGAACCTTTCCGCAACTATATTATCTGAATTGGGAGGGCCGTAAAAGGATCCGATTATTATTTTATTCCGGTTGCCAACAATGACCTCTGCCCATACTAACTCACAGAAAGTGTCCACTTCAATTTCGCGGCTTTCAGTGCCTAGAACGCTTTGAGCATCAGTGCTTTCTATTAACGCTTTGAGCTCTGGTACTTGTCCAACGCAGCTACGACAATTTACAACGCTTATACCAATGGTTCCTGTATCTACGTTCTTCCTGTGTTCAGCCTGCACCCATTGTGACTGAAGCCCTTCTTGTGTTTTCCGGAGATTCTCTAACTTAAAAATCCGCCCAGTCCAAGCCACACAGCCCCTGATACCCGTGTAGTCACCTCCTGTGTATAGTAGATACCTGACCTATTCAGCGCAACCCGAAACGCGACCACCTTTTGGCGCAAGTCGAGGAATCTGCAGCCTACACGGTCGCAGAACCGTCTGAGCCTCTGATTCAGACCCTCCATTCGGCTCTGTACCAGATGTCCTTAATCGGTCCTGTCGACTATGCTGCAAATGGTCAGCTCTGCTTTCATCTTGCAAGCAAGACTGGCAGCCTTTACCACTTCTGTCTGCCGCTCGAAACCAGAGAGAATCTCTTCTGATCCAAAGTGACACATATCATTGGTACCGACGTGAGCAACCACCTACAGTTATCTGCAGCCTGTGCTCTTCATCGCATCCGGGATGACCCTTTCCACATCTGCAATGACTTCACCTAGTATGCACACGGAGTGCACATTGGTTTTCTTACACTTCTTGTCAGCCAAGTCTCTAAAGGGACCCATAATGCGCCAAACGTTGGAGCTCCCAACGACCAATAATCGCACCCTCTATGACTGCCCGGATATTGCAGGCTAAGTGGTATCCTCTAAAACAGGACAGGCGACAGCATCTGGGTTCAAATGGCTCTGAGCACTATGGGACTCAACTGCTGGGGTCATTAGTCCCCTAGAACTTAGAACTACTTAAACCTAACTAACCTAAGGACAGCACACAACACCCAGCCATCACGAGGCAGAGAAAATCCCTGACCCCGCCGGGAATCGAACCCGGGAACCCGGGCGTGGGAAGCGAGAACGCTGCCGACAGCATCTGGCTCAGCATCTTGATGCTATACATTGCAGCTACCGACGTTGTTCTCGATCCAGATGTCGATGGAAGGAACACTTTTGACGTCATCGTACAGGTTATGTTTGATTGACCTCTGCAGTGAGTGGTGGAGCTGGGCTGATAGTGGTCAGGAAGGCCTTTAGCTTTTCGCCCTGTTCGTTGTTGCAACGGTGGGGTGGGTATGTATCCGGTGGATGACCGGATGTCCAGGCATAAAAAAATATACTGCCAGAGTACTTTTATTACGAACGAAATATAAAACTGTGGTGATGACAGAAAGCTGTCAGCGCCCCAAACGGGCACGCTGGCCTCTGTTGGAGAAGCGTGCTAGGAGCAGCAAACAGCCTCCCCGTGCGTCGTCGCCTCGCCCAGCCGGCTGCCAGGTCATGTGGTCAGCAGTGTGCCGTTTAGTGCTGTATCAGCTGCCAGGCTGTCGGTCGGGACTACGTTACTGCAGACTCTGCAAAGTCGGGTCTCGTTAGCTGGGCAGAAGCGCGACCCAGCGCGTGATGCGTAATGGTGTGCAGAGTCGAACCGTGGGCGCCAGTACGGACTGAAGCCCACAATTTGCACACACAGGGCGATGGAAGCTGGCAGTTAAGTAGCGCAGACACGGCCTGCGGACACCGGGGTTAGGCTGTCTGCAGTAGACGGAAGTTAGCCCGCAGATGGCCCTCGGGCTGGAAGGTAGCAAGTCAGCAATGTTCAGACTCAGAGTTTCAGCTAGCGAATGGCGTCTAGAAGCGACAGCTGATGGTCAATTTCTGAACGTTGGTCGGAATAGACTCCCCTCATAACCTGCTCCTGGTGGTGACTGAACCTGCCTGTTAAAAACAGACAGTATTTGTGTGCTACTGTCCAATCGCTATTTCTGAAACGTCCACGCATTACCTACAGGCTTGATCCTCGGGCCCAGTCCTTACGCAGTGTCAGCGGTGCTGCAGCGCACGAGTGCTGCAATTTCGCTTTCAGGAGACCTGTGTGGCGGCTTCCTCAGTGTTAGAAAAGTCTGAATTCGGTCTAGCAGAAGAATATCTACCACTAAGGTTCCGAGCGCCGCCACGCTGTGACGTCTGAGTCGCTCAAGGGGGGCTGTGGGCGGAAAGGTTTATTGAAGTAACTTAATATTACAGTTTTGAACTTGCCTGTTATTCGGCAACCATATACTAGTTTAACTTAGGATTAAACAGCCAACCGGTTGCACATAAAAGGTGGATGCACTGACCCAGCTTTACTCCCACCAGTACCTCGTCTCCTACTTTCCAAACTTCACAGAAGTTCTCCTGCGAACCTTGCAGAACTAGCACTCCTGGAAGAAAGGATATTGCGGAGACATGGCTTAGCCACAGCCGGGGGAATGTTTCCAGAATGAGATATTCACTCTGTAGCGGAGTGTGCGCTGATATGAAACTTCCTGGCAGATCAAAACTGTGTGCCAGACCGAGACTCTAACTCGGGACCTTTGCCTTTTGCTGGCAAGTGCTCTACTAACTGAGCTACCCAAGCACGACTCACGCCCCATTCTCACAGCCTTACTTCCGCCAGTACCACATATCAGCGCACACTCCGCTGCAGAGTGAAAATCCCATTCTGGACAGTGACCTAGGTTTCGACACCTACTAATGGTGTCTTCATCAGAATGAATTGTTGCTAAATCGTAAAATTACATTGCTAAAAAGCATTAGTCAGAATTTGGAGTTGCTATCCTCACGTCAAAAGTAAAATAAAAGTGCTACCTTTTACCACGTGCGTCCAGCTGGGAACAACGTCAGACTTACGATTTAGCAGCATTTCATTCTGATGAAGGCATCGCTAGTAGGGGTCGAAACCTAGTTCAATGTACCTACCTTTTATGTGCAACCGGTTGGCTGTTTGAATATTAAATAAACTGTGACTGGAGGGGGAGGGACGTAGGAAAGAAAAAAGACTATTGACGTCAGTGGCACCGTGTCTTTATGTGGAATCAGCGGACGCGAGTGAAAATGTGTGCCGGACAGGGATCCATACCCGGGATCTCCTTGTTACTAGGCAGTTGTGTTAACCGCTGTGCCATTTAGATACAATGTTTATAGCAATTGCGCGGACTATCACGGCACACCTCCTGGCTGACTCACTTTCCTACCTAGTGCCACATATCCGCCGCCCCCTCCCCCATGCAAGTCTTCCATGCCTGCTACTTAGAGATTCCCACAGGAGGTGTAAGATAATTGTGCATCCACACTGAAGGTGGTGGATTCATTGTCCACCAAAGTGAATAAATTATATGAATGCGACCACGCAATGCTGTAGAGGTAACTAAAGTCAGTTAATAACGTGTTCTGGTCTACTTTGTATACAAGTTTTTAGACATCACAAGCAGATGTTCGGTAAACGAAATATTCATGCGTAAAGAATGTGAGACTACACATAAATACACAAATTCAAAATAGAAGCAATAGACAAGACATCCGTGATAGATGTACACAAAATCATTTGTTTATATTTCAGTACCTATTAGGGTATATAACTTTATTTGACCAACATCGAACACCCAGCTTAAACATTTTTATGCATGTTGATACAGTGCGGCAGCAAATCACAGTGCGTCAAACTTCTAAGTTCCAACGCCTTACACACCGGTCATTGCAAGAAGAGAAATTTAGCAGACGGACTGTGTTTAATCTCACAGATAAACCACTGAGTGACGCTGCGATGTCAGTGCTAGAAAAGGGACTTAATTTTGCGCCTACTCCCAAGACCTTGCCCATCAAGGAGTTCATCAGTGCCATTGAACAAGGTGTTTTAAAACTTCCGAATGACGCTGCTGAAGAAATAAGGCGAGAGGCTTGTAGATCAATAACCAGGATGCCTGCACCCAAGCAGAACGTCACCACTGAAGAAAGAAGAGCGCTCCGTTCTTTAAAAGAAGACAATGATATAGTAATTTTACCAGCTGACAAGGGTAACGCCACTGTTCTTATGCCTGCTACATCTTATTCTGGCAAGATGATGGACCTACTACAGGATACAGCGTATCGTCGACTCCAGAAAGATCCGACGGATGCCGTACAACGGAGGACATCCGCTCTCCTCAAATCCAGCCAACTTCCTGACCATCTAAAGAAGAGTTTAAGAAAACGAGCGCCAGTTCCGCCACGACTTTATGGCCTGCCTAAGATACATAAGGAGAATGTTCCGCTTCGCCCTATCGTTAGTAATATAGGTGCCCCAACATACCATCTAGCTAAACATCTGGCTTCTCTTCTGAGTCCCATGGTGGGGAAATGTGAACACCATATTCGAAACTCAGAAGATTTTATACGGCGAATGAAGAACTTGCGTCTTGAATCTACAGACTTACTAGTGAGTTTCGATGTGGTTTCCTTGTTCACGCGGGTGCCTCTGATGGACTCATTACAACTTATAGGAGCCAAGCTGGAAGGGGACGTCTTACACCTTTTCAAACATGTGCTTACCTCGACTTATTTTTTATTTAACAACCAGTATTTCGAGCAGACTGACGGTGTTGCTATGGGTAGCCCTTTGTCTCCCATAGTAGCAAATCTTTTTATGGAAGATTTCGAGGACAAAGCACTTCAGACGGCGGTTCTGAAACCCAAATGTTTTTGGAGATATGTAGATGATACGTTTGTGGTATGGCCGCATGGGACAGCAACGCTTCCTTCTTTCCTGGAACATTTGAACTCCATCCATCCAAGTATCTGTTTTACCATGGAGGTAGAAAAAGATGGTGAGCTCCCGTTTCTGGATGTTTTGGTGCGTAGAAAAGGTGACGGCTCCTTGGGTCACAGTGTGTTCCGGAAGCCTACGCACACAGACTTGTATTTACAAGCTACGAGCTGTCATCACCCCTCACAGCGCAGCGGTGTATTACGGACGCTAGTGCATAGGGCTAGAGCCATCTCAGATCAGGACAGCTTATCGGCAGAGCTCAACCATCTCCGCTCTGCATTTGCCCAGAACGGGTACTCCGAGAAGCAGATCCGGAACGCGTTTCGACCAGCACGCTCCAAACCTCAAGAACAACCTGAAGAAGCAGATAACACCACAGGGTTGGTTTTTCTACCGTATGTCGGTGGCGTGTCTTTTAAGGTGGGCATAATTTTCAAGAAACACCGTATTAAATGTGTTTTCCGGCCTCCAGCAAAAGTGAAATCGATGCTGGGCTCTGTTAAAGACAACCTCGGCCTGAGGAGACCAGGAATATACAAAACCCCGTGCCAGTGTGGGAAATCTTATATTGGCCAGACGTGTCGTACGGTCAAAGACAGATGCGACGAACATAAACGTCACACGAGGTTGGGTCAGCCAGAGAAATCTGCAGTTGCTGAACGTTGCCTTGACACGGGACACGGCATGAATTACGAAGAAACCAAGATCCTCTCGCATGCTTCCACATACTGGGACTCCATCATCAAAGAGGCGGTCGAAATACGTATAAGCAGTGAGCTAATAAACAGAGACACGGGGTTTCACCTGAGCAAAGCCTGGGAACCAGCCTTGTCGGCACTAAGGAACCGTCAGCCACAGATTAGCAACCGCACCGAGTCAACGCAGATGGGAAGCCTTAGCGCAGATGCTTAAATCGGGCGCTAACACCTCGCGCGCGCGAACGGGGTCCGTCGCTGGTATTCGACGCTTTCTACGATTGGTCTTCGATGACGTTATGCCTCGCTGGCGCCTGCGCTGTTCTAGAAAGCCAGCATATAAATTGGCGCGTTTCTCAGCGACGCGACAGTAGCACCTGAAGATGGCGGGCAGTTGTCTCGCTGAAATATTGTGCGGCTTCTACAATATTATCCGGCGTAAGTCCCGAGAACCTATCAAGCAAATATGAAGCTGCCAAAAATATAAGGAAAGATGGTAAATTGCAGCAGTTGGCTATGACAACCAACCGGCAACAAGAGGGCAAATTTGACAATAAACGCAGTTATCTTATTACTGAACAAGGAAAATATCAACAGTTCATATTCATAAGTAAAGGGCTTGGAAACGCAACATGCTCGAAAACTATCAAAAAGGCTGCATTGCATAACAAGTAGTTAAAGAGCAAATATAGTGACAAGGAACATGCAGAACACCCTTCAAAGCTTATGTGCTTGCTGAATTCACAATATTGAATAGATCAAGAGTTTCGGAATTATTTGGTGACACTCCGCTGTGGCACGCGTCAAACGATCAAATTTATTTAACTTGAGCCAACACGAGGCGGCTGGTAGATACGCCTCATCGCGGGCCAACATAGGCTGCAGCACAAAGGAAACGCGTGTCTGCTCCGGGCCCAGGCAACGGGAAAGCGTCGTCTGCTGCCAGAATTACCCTTCCAACAAACATCAGGAGGGAACAGTAATCTGCCCAATTAAGGCAACGAACGAGAATGTCTAGTATGTAGGCAATATTAACTTATTCTAGTATTTGTATATATATATACAGGTTACAAGTTTAACACTCGTTAAAGTTTCCTGAAAATTAACAAGGTAATATAAGGAAAAAGAGGCTCCTCTCCTTTGGCAAAGACCGTATCACAATTTCAATTGCATCAATTCAATTTACAACAGAGAATGCTCGTTCACTTGCTCAGAATATGGCCACGAACAACAAATAATTATCAGTTACACTCACCGATGACCACCCATATAATCACTAGGCGGTGCGTTAATATGACAGGTCTAATTCCACATTAACACAGATGTGGCCTTAGGATAAGAAATACCAATAAATAAAATAACACTTGACTCCTCTCAGGTGTGAAGGAGCCGCTGCTTCCAGGATTCCAAGCAGGGGTGTTCTTGCCTCCAGTCCGAAAACGTTATCTTCCAGCTACCGTAAAATTTAAGCCTGCAAAGTTAGCTGAATACTTTCTGAGCAAGTTGCACGTGGCATCCGCTGATCTTCCCACAACTCGCCGCTATCAGTCCTTAATCCATGCGGCAAAGTTTGCCTCCAAACGATTTAACCACTCGCAGCTTCTCCAGGTCTGTACCAGACAGCAGGAGTCGCCCAACACCAATAACTTGCCAGCTACGTACACCCCAGCTAACTGTTCGGACCACGGTCCGCCAAACCCAGCAACACGCCCTAGCCCTGGCATATGACCAGGATCGATATCGCCTGTACAAGTAGTTAGTGGCGTCAGGGCTCTCTAAAAGTGGCGTCAGGCCTATCTAAACTAAAGCCACGCCATCTTAAAACATTCCTCCACCCCCACTCCAGGAAGAGGCAGTGAGGTCAAATAACCAGCTTGACTGAGGTGGACTCTGAAGCCATTGGCAGTGGTTAAATCCTTGAACAGAAAGTTAACTGGCCCCAGAACTTTGACAGTGGAACACTGGCCTGTAAAGCTGGAGATGAATTTACCAATTCAAACTTCACCTTGTGCTCACCCAGCGTAATTTCTAACAAAGATGTTATCCCCTACCTTTCCCTGAAAGGGACATCTACGCTCGTTATAGCGCTTTGCCTGCCGACGATGGGCCGATTCGATATTGTTCCTAGCCCATTACTAGTTTCCCTTCGGGGCATCAGGAGTGACAGTGAAAGGTGGCTACACTGACCCACAGCGCCAGAGATTGCTCCAAAGAGTATTATTCAGCCGCCTCCACTGGCAGTTCTTGTCGAGAAGTCGTGGTGGAGAGTGCTTATTGAGATGTAGCAGTGGTGAGTCGTTGTTGAGAAGTTCCCGTGGAGAGTGCTTGTTCAGATGTTGTCATATTGTTTGATGGGCTAGACACCAGATATTGTTGGATTGGGGATGCTGTAATGATTAGAGTGTGCTTTTCGTCAATATATGTAAAGGTAAAAAATTCCTTTTTTTACTATTTCAATGTCTTAAACAATAATGCCTCTTGGTCACAGGTTCAGTCAACAAAGCATCTGGCTCGTGTTCTTGTATTAGACTGCATTTCTGGTTTCTATGTGCAATTATAGTATTTCTGGTTTTTTTAATAACTTCAGTATAAATGGTGTTTAAAATATCTTGTCTTATTGAGAAATAACCGTGCCAGATGTGTACGTTGAATCACACTTCCACACACAGAACAGCTACATTTGTGTTTTGTTGTTTCCTAGGTTTGCTGGGGACTTAATTAATTAATTGTGTTAACGGAAGTTTTCTTTCATTCTTTGTTGTTATTCTATGCAGTCAGATTGCGTACAATTACTAGTCAGGGCCTACCGTTTACGAGACTTCGTAATCGTACATACAGCGACTAAAATTAAAAAAGTATTTGCATTCATTATATAATTAAGCCCCCATGCAAGTGGTGACCGCTGCTTCGGATTGTCCCTTGGAATCTTCTGATAGTAAAAATAGCAGACAGTAGTATTGTTGTAGTAATTTGTAGTTTAGTAATTGTAGTCTATATTGCATGTGTAGATTTGGTAGTTGTCATTCTTCTAATGGTATTTTTGCAGAATTTAAGTTTTGATGTCTTGTATACCCGTTTGACTACTTTGTGCAATTACGAAGATTTCAATGGTTCTTTAATCGTGTTTGTCGGGAAGTATTTCGTGTGAATGGTATTGTTGGAGATAAAGTGTCATATTGTGTTTATTTTTCATATAGTGACGAGTTTTGTATGTTTTGTAAATGGTTACGCGATCGATGAAAAAGGCAAAAATGATGGATAGTGAGAATGACGAAATTGTTAACATGGCAAACTCGCCAACAGAGGAAAACAGTATCATGAATAATGAAGTAGAAAACAATTTAATAAGCAGGGAAAATAGTCCAGAACCAGTTCAAAATTTTTCACAATCAAAACATTTTGAGAATACGAGATTAACGACAGAAGACTCTGGAATAGTATCGATCACAGATAGCTTTACAGCTTTGACGGAAGAAGTTGGTTTTGCGGGAAATGTTAGGGGCGAAAAGAATTTCGAACCAGTTAATATGGAGCAGTTGATGAGTGCAATATTTAATTTTGGATCTGAATTAAAAACAGTGGGATCACAGTTACGATCTGAATTTAAAACAGAGATGGGAACTTTGGCAACACGGTTAAAAACTGATATGGGAACAATGGAAACACGGTTAGACTCACAAATAGGAACAATTAAAACAGAGATGGAAACAATGGAAACACGGTTAGACTTACGAATAGGGACATGTTTCAAAAACATGAAAGATGAATTAAAGAAAGAAATTAGAGAGGAAGTACAACCGATTTTGAATGCTCACAATAATAGATTAATTTCAATAGAAATCAGACATAAGGAACAGGATAGAGAACAGGAAGAAAGAGATCGCGCGATAGTACAAAAATTTACAACGTGCACATGATGAGGAAGAAATATTTGAAAGAATCGAGGAATCCGTACCAAATGACAGAATAAATAACCTAACACAACAGTATGAACAGTTAACTACTAAATGTGTCAATACTGAAACCCGAGTCGCGACACCTACGGAAGACGTAAATAAACAGAAAGAAAAAACAGGTGACTTATCGGAAAGAGTGGAGGAGATTTCAGATAAATTGACAAATCTTAGTTTAAATGGGGACAGAGATTCGGTTGATACACCTCCATTACCATTTGCAGAAACCGAAGAGTACCAGAACATAAATAAGCATGTTGAAAAACAGGGAAAATTTAATGACCGCGTTAAAAGGGAATTTGAGGCATTACAAATGCAAGTGAAACAAATTGAAGGTGAAATCGTTGGAAAAGACAGCAGAAGAAATTTAGAATCACAGATAGCAGAGGGGTTTGAAGAAAGTAATTTATTTCATTTACGAGAAGCAACAAGAGAGCGCCAGGCGCGCGAACTTGACAATAATATCGACATTGGGACAGGGACAGACGCGGTAGGTCTTTGTCGCCACGAGGAGAAAACTTTGACTATAAACACTTCTTAACTGTTCGGAAATTTAAGATCTTTCGCAATTCTAAGAATGACATACATCCATGTTCATGGTTAGATCAATTTATGTGCGCACTTCCACCAAACTGGCCACTAAGTCACAAACTGGAATTTGTGTGTGGATATTTAGAAAACGAACCGGCGACGCGCATGCGCGCACTTATTAGAGATTGTAATAATCTAAATGATTTATATCATGCATTTCTATCGGCATATTGATCCAAAAACACGCAAGACAGAGTCAAACACAGTCTTATTATGCAGCGTAATTTTAAACAGTCTGAGTTCCTCACGCCAGCAGAAGACTTTGAAGACATGATTCGAAAGAATCAGTTCCTTTCCAACCCTTATAGCCCGACTGAATTAATTCGCATTTGTTTAACTAAGCTGCCACAATCCATAAGACAAATTGCTTTAGCCGGAAGATGTAAAGATGTCATTGAGACTTTTAAGACTTTGCTACAAGAACTTGAGTATGACAACGACGACGGGACTTCTTGTAATTTTTTCAGTAACGGTAATCACAGTAGATTTTCAGAGAGAAGGGATAATGATCGGAACGGACGTTATATGGGTAATTTTGAGAATGACAGACGAAACAGACAGGACAATAGATACCAGCCTTATGACAATAACAGACGTTCTAACAGAAATTGCACAGACAATTATAATAACGGTAGTTCCTACCGGAATGATCAATCATACGGAAACAGTAATTGGTATCATCAAGACAGAAATTATTCATACAATAATAGAAATTCTTACTACAGAAATAACCAGGGTAGTAGATCTAACAGTAATTTCAGAAGTGACAGTCGAAATTACACAAGAAGTAGTCGTTCAGATAGACAGGAAAATAGTGATTTTTATAACAGACGCAACCAAGAATTTACATCTAACAGACAGGAGGGACCTAATTGGCATCCTCCGCGTGACAGAAATTCCGAGAGACAAGTGCAAATCGTACAAATTGATCCGCGAAATGACGCGAATAATCAAAGACGTGACGCAGGCAATCGACAATGACTTGTAGCTTCGGCTTCTGGCAGCAATATAGACGGTTCAGAAAGTAATGACACAACGACTTTACACGCCTGGAAGGCATGAGAGACATTTTTCTAGACGAAAAGGAAAATAATGCAGACGCATTTTTACATCCTGTTATTGAAGTATGTGTGGGTAAGAATAAGTTCACTGCAGTTTTAGATTCTGGGAGCCCATTGAATGTCATTAGTGAATCAGTTTTTCGTATATGTGTAAGAACTATTGCCTGTCCAGTGTTACCTGTTTCTAAAACTACAATTAGAGGCGCTATTTCTGGAAAAAGTGTGGAAGTCAAACAACAGACCAACTTAAATTTCATTTGTCAAAGATATGAATTTTTTGCTAATTTTATTATTGTTCCATTACTCAGTACACAAATTATATTAGGTAAGGAGTTTCTTAACACACATAAGGCAATTTTGAACTTTAAAGAAGGAAGTGTGAATTTGACTGTTGCCGGAATGCCGAAATGTTTGAAATTTTTCGAGTGTTTAACAAGATTTGAATCAGATACAAAATGTTTAAGGTTTCTTACTTCTGATGTTTTCGCTGAGTATTATGACGACAATGTGTTCATTCATGACAATGACAATAGATACAGAGACGGGACTGATGATATAATTAATAGCGAAGAATTAATTAATGAAAAGGTTAAGAAAGCTGAAGTGCCAGATGACGTTGCAAGAGAAGAGCTACACAAAATTTTGACTTCACATGCTACAGTATTTAGTCATCACACAGGAACTATACAAGGCTTACAATATTTATTTAAAGTAAAAGAACACACACCATTTCGAGGAAAAACGTACGCTATTCCTTTGGCTTACAGAGACAAGGTTACGAGTGAACTTCAATACATGTTAGATCAAGGCATTATTGAGCCAGTATTCAGTCCTTATACCAGCCCATTACACGTCGTTCTTAAAAAGGACGGGTCAATTCGTTTGGTTCTGGATTCCAGACAGATAAATAATATCATCATTCCTGAAACTGACCGTCCACAAAATTTAGATGAACTTCTTAAACATTTCCATGAAATTAAAGTTTTATCCACGATTGATATGCGCGCAAGTTTTTGGCAAATAGAACTCCATCCTGATTGTAGAAAATACACTGCCTTTTTAGCCTCTGGTAACTGTTATCAGTTTCGGAATTTACCGTTTGGACTTACTGTGTCTTCAGCAGCATTCATTCGTAGTTTAAACGAAATTTTACCTGTTCATCTTCGTGACAATATTACTTCATATGTTGACGATATTCTTATTGCTAAACGTTCTTGGAGTGAGCATAACAAAACTTTGGATTCATTATCACGTATTTTTGCAAGAGTTGGCATCACAGTGAACTTGGAAAAATCTGAATTTGGTCGTTCACAGGTGAAATTTCTTGGTCACATTCTTCCTGATCCGGAGAATCTAGACGCTATTCGTAATTATGCTGTTCCTACCACAAAACGTGATGTTTGTAGTTTCCTTGGTGTCTGTAATTTTCTTAGACGCTTTGTTAGATTGGACAATTTGGCCACACCTCCTTTATGTGAGCTATCCGGAAAGAATTCTAATTGGTGTTGGGATGAGGAAGCACATTCAGAGTTTGAACAACTTCGTGATGCTTTAGTTGCTGCTCCACTTCTTTCACACCCGGATTTACCTAAATATTTTTGTTTGGCGACGGACTCGTCATACAAAGGCCTAGGTGCACACTTATTTCAAGAGATAGAGGAAAACGGCGTTGTAGTACAGAAAACTATTGCATTTGGAGCTCGTGTTCTCTCTAAATAAGAAAAGAATTATTCGATTACGGAACTTGAAGCCTTGGCTGCTATTTGGGCTTTCACAAAATTTCGCATATTTTTGTATGGCAGACATACTAAGGTTTACACCGATCACCGAGCTTTGGAATTTCTCATGTCAACAAAATTAACACATGGAAGATTGTCACGATGGGTGCTGTACCTACAGGAATTTGATTTTAGTATTATTTACATACAGGGTTCTTCAAATATTATTGCTGATGCTTTATCACATGCACCTATGGGTTTGAAACAAAGTGCTGAGGAGGACTTCAAAGAAAACAATTATTGTTTGATGTATATTCAAGGTGTTGCGTTTGAGAATTTTATTTCGTCTTCGCTCCAGGACATCGCTAAGGAGCAAAATAAGGATCCAATCTGGAAGGACATTAAGGAGAAGTGGAGGAGAAAGGAAAGCGTAGCGATTAGACAGTATTATTTAGTTCGCAATGATATTTTTTTAAAACGAAAATCGGTCGACAACTCTGTTTGGTTAGTTTGTATTCCCGATGAGTCGGTCAATAAATTGATTTCGTACACACATTTCAGTTATGCACACTTTGATCCCAGAAAATGCTTTCATAAATTACGAGAAAATTGCTACTTCAGTAATATGGAAAAACGTATTCGATCTGTTCTTGCCAAATGCAAATTATGTCAAAAGGATAAGCCGCCAACTATTTCTCACAGAGCACCGTTGTTTCCTATCATTCCAGCGAAATTAAAGGACATGGCTGCAGTCGATTTGTTCGGTCCAGTGGTTCGTTCTACTAATGGTTTTGGGTACATTTTAGTAGCAGTGGAACTGACATCAAAATATGTGTGTTTTACACCTTACGCAAAGCAACAGCTCGTTCAGTATCTAATGCTTTCATCAAACATTTTCTTAAAGAAGTGGGTCATGTTGATAAAGTTATATCAGATAATGGATCACAGTTTCGCTCTAAAATTTGGCTTCGTACTCTACGGCATCGTTAGATTAAACCAATTTTCATTTCACTTTTACACCCTCAATCTAACGCTTCAGAGAGATGGATGAAGGAAATCAATACATTGTGTCGTCTTTATTGTCATCAGAATCACAGAACTTGGGATCAGTATCTTCATATTTTTCAAAACATTCTGAATGAAGTCCCTAATGATTCAACTTCTTTACCGCCTATATTGATATTAAAAAATAATGCACCGACAAATCGTATTTCTGAAATTGTTCCTTTTCCGCCTACACGGAAACTGCGGCATTCTGAAGTTGTCAACCTGGCTCTGCAAAATATTGCATCTGCGGCTGCTAGAAGAGAGAAATCAGCTAAACGTCCTGGTCGTTTAAAAACCTTGTCAGTTGGTCAAAAGGTTTTAATTAAGTCTCACCGTTTGTCTCACAAAGGAAAAGGCTTGTGTCGCAAATTTTTTCCGCTTTATAACGGTCCATATAGAGTTCGCAAAATTATTCATGATAACACTGTTGAAGTAGAAACTCTTAAATATAGGCGCTCTGAGGGAATACATCATATATCTAACGTTAAAATTTTTGTGGAATGACATACTTTCGAGAAACCAACAGTTATACGTAAACATGCAGAGAATACAAGGATACCGGGCTGTGTTTTGGCGGCGGCACATACTCAAAGCAACAGTCAAGTCCGCGCGCCGCACAAGGCAGTCGTTGACCGCAAACAATTACTTCTACGTCACGCGTACCTACAGCTGATCGAGCGCTCAGTGCGAATGCACTGACAGCCGTAAAAAAATACACAGTCTAATTTCTCCGATTAAATTAAGTATAAAGCTATAGTGACTTGATAAATTATGTTATTAACGTTCACTAGTTTTCAGGATACGGTTGCATAAAATATTTAAGAACTTTAGGTAAATTCTGCGTGTCCGACGTTAAGAGGACTTGCTATCGAGAAATTTTCAGGAAGAATGTAATTTTGAAGTAGAAACTAATAAACTAAAAAGGTAACTATTAATTGAGTTTATTTTTGAGGTAACATATTTCCCCTTAGGTATGTACTTTAGACGTGATTTATACTTTGTGTTAACTGATTTTGACAATGATTGATTAATGAACAGGGTTGTTACTTGTGTATATTATGAATCGCTAGGCTGCACTGCTTTTTCACTGATGTCATGTTTTTCTATTATGTGCCTGCTGTGCTTATTTATTTAAATTACAGTTGTCACCTGATGAATTGTGCTGACAGTGGTTATGTATGTAAGTTATACTTTGTGATTTATCTGCTTGCGCCTTCATGTCTACTTATTAAGATTACGTAAGAACATTTGTTTGCCTATGCTGATATGATGCTAATGACCTGTTTATTATGTTAGATATATATTTGCTGCTTTGCGTATGGATTGCATATTTACACATTTCTGTTTTGTTGTCATAACTACTCTTTAATTTGATATATAGAAATGCTGATATACGGTGTATGAACATGGAGTTTAGGTCACACTATGATATTAATTATAGGTTGTTCGCTTGGCAGAGCCTCGTTGTAGGGATTGTGCTGCATCCACTTGTTGACATTCTGTTCTCTACTGGTATATTTACTCGCTATTGAATGTTTTGCTTACGCTCAGTGCCTTGTATTTTAAGATAAGAAAATGAACTACTATAATACGACGAACGACATTAGTACAAGAAACTTCATAGAAGTCACATGAGCTGGAGGTTTTATGGAAGCTGTATAAATTTATGCTAATAGAAAGGAAGCTAACGACATGAAATACCAACATTAGGTTTAGACCATTGACAGTTATTACACTGCATTCTTCGTGAGCAATTGAATTAAGTGACACTTGACACAAGAAATACTCCACATGTTTGCTTCTGTTTTGCCATGATTCTTGAAGTGGTGTACACACTGTGAAATATTATGATCATTCACACTTCGTAATCGTACTTACTTACTGAAAGTTATTCAAACTAAAGGCATGTATGCATTTCTTTTATTTAATGATGGACAAGGTAACCAAAATGTATTTTATAATTCATAATGAGTAGAAGATGGGGTCAGATGGATTACACAGAGGTTGTGTGTTGACATTGTGTCTTCGGATTGTATGGGATGATGAATTGAAGTTTGCACTAGGATTTTGTCTGTACTTGTTCGAGGAGACTGACTAGAGGAAAGAGTTGTTGTGGAAGTGAAATGATATTGGCGATAAGGTTTATATGTGTCGACGTATTGAAGAGGTATTATTGAGGTATTGAGATTATGTGAAGTTGATGATTATTGGAGTTTTAGTGGACGAGAGGTGAGGTAAATGATATTGATGATAAGGTTTATATGTATCGACGTAAGAGGTATTATTGAAGTATTAAGATTATGTGATGCTGATGATTATTGGAGTTTTGGTGGATAAGAGGTAAAGTAAGTGAGGAGCATATTTTTTTTGTTGGTTTGTATGGAACAAGGAAGATGAAGTTGGCAGACTAGAACGCTCAAGTGGAAGGAAGATTGTCTACACACACAGTTTGTTAAATCACTAAGCAGTATATACTATTTTTTTGAGAGAGGAAGCATTTGCATATCTTGGCACACTGACAGTTATTCAGCAACTGTACATTTTGATCTGGCTTGGCAAACATTGGTCTTGACATGATGACTACGACGTTGACTGACTATTATTGACTGTTATACACTGCTGCCACTACTACTTGATACACAAGTTGAACATAAAATCTTTGACAGAATTGCATTTACACAGTTAACACTATTCAATTACACAGTAGTACTTAAAGTGGATGAAAGGTGAGTGAGCGTGTTTTGTGTGTTTTCCTTTCATAATCCCAAATAATTGGTACCGACCTATCTCCTAAATATTATTTTTCTTGTTTGTTGTGGCTTGCAATGACACCCATAAGTGTTATAGGTTTACTGTTATTTGTGTATTGTAATAGTTAATATGACAATTATCTGATATCATTTGTGTGTTTATTATAATTTGTATGTTCAGTGTAAGAGCATTGATAATAATTTTGTAAAAGCAATTGTGTGTGCCTTCAAACTGTTGTTCGTGCTTGCACCTATTCAACATTGCTGGGTGCCACTTGGAAATGTTTAATTTCTGCTGATAAACTCTGATGAACTGTCTGATTAGTGATAGTGAATATTATGGACTTACTTGCACCTGTTCCACAATGCTGGGTGCCACTGATGGAAGTGCTTCTACTGAAATGTCACTTGTTGGTCTCTGCGCCTGTTGAACATTGCTGGGTGCCACAGATGGAACTGCTTCTACTGAAATGTCACTTGTTGGTGTCTGCACCTGTTCTACAATGCTGGGTGAAACTGATGGACTGCTTCTACTGAAATGATTTCACTTGTTGGTGTCTGCACCTGCTCAACATTACTGGGTGCCACTGATGGAACTGCTTATACTGAAATGATGTCACTTGTTGCTGTCTGTACCTGCTCAACATTGCTGGGTGCCACTGATGGACTACTTCTACTGAGATAATGTCACTTGTTTGTGTCTGCACCTGTTCATCAATGCTGGGTGCCACTGATGGACTGCTTATACTGAAATAATATCACTTGTTGGTGTCTGCACCTGCTCAACATTGCTGGGTGCCACTGATGGAACTGCTTCTACTGAAATAATGTCACTTGTTGGTGTCTGCACCTGCTCAACGTTGCTGGGTGCCACAGATGGAACTGCTTCTACTGAAATGTCACTTGTTGGTGTCTGCACCTGTTCTACAATGCTGGGTGAAACTGATGGACTGCTTCTACTGAAATGATTTCACTTGTTGGTGTCTGCACCTGCTCAACATTACTGGGTGCCACTGTTGAAGCTGTTTTAATACTGCTGATGAAATGTTATGAGACTGCTATTTGCGCCTGTTGATCATTGCTGGGTGCTACTGTTGGAATTGTCAACTACTCTGAGGAGTCCTACTTGTTTATTGAACTATTGAAAGGGTTTTATGTGAATATTTGTAAGAACTGATTTTTTGTGTGTTTACTGTTTATGAGATGTTATGAAATTCTTAGCTGCACCTATTCGTCATTGCTGACGCTACTGATTGAATTCTTCAACCACATGATACTTGTGTAAACTATTATGTAAAATCATATGTATGAAAGCATTTGTATTCCTTATTTTATATATTAGGTTATTGAAGGGCCAGTGCAAAGTCAAAATTTATTTAGTGAAGTGATATTTACTTATTGATATTATCTTTTATTTTTGTCTGTATTTTTTTGGGCGAATTTGGTGGTATTTTCACCACCAATGCTGGCAAAAATACCATCAAATTCTGGCCCGTGGAGGAGGGGCATATGAAAGGTGGCTACACTGAGCCACAGCGCCAGAGATTGCGCCAAAGAGTATTATTCAGCCGCCTCCACTGGCAGTTCTTGTCGAGAAGTCGTGGTGGAGAGTGCTTATTGAGATGTAGCAGTGGTGAGTCGTTGTTGAGAAGTTCCCATGGAGAGTGCTTGTTCAGATGTTGTCACATTGTTTGATGGGCTAGACACCAGATATTGTTGGATTGGGGAAGCTGTAATGATTAGAGTATGCTTTTCGTCAATATATATAAAGGTAAAAAATTCCTTTTTTTATTATTTCGACGTCTTAAACAATAATGCCTCTTGGTCACAGGTTCAGTCAACAAGGCCTCTGGCTCGTGTTCTTGTATTCTGGTTTCTATGTGCAATTATAATATTTCTGTTTTTTTTAAATAACTTCAGTATAAATGGTGTTTAAAATATCTTGTCTTATTGAGGAAGAATCGTGCCACATGTGTACGTTGAATCACACTTCCACACACAGAACAGCTACACTTGTGTTTTGTTGTTTCCTAGGTTTTATAGTTGCTGGGGACTTAATTAATTAATTGTGTTAACGGAAATTTTCTTTCATTCTTTGTTGTTATTCTATGCAGTCAGATTGCGTA
This sequence comes from Schistocerca americana, assembly GCF_021461395.2. NCBI lineage: Eukaryota > Metazoa > Arthropoda > Insecta > Orthoptera > Acrididae > Schistocerca > Schistocerca americana. The sequence continues at coordinate 1,094,908,649 of NC_060119.1, read as the reverse complement.
CAATTACTAGTCAGGGCCTACCGTTTACGAGACTTCGTAATCGTACATACAGCGACTAAAATTAAAAAAGTATTTGCATTCATTATATAATTAAGCCCCCATGCAACAGACGGGGGCAGAAGGTCATTAATATTCCATGATTTAGATACTGGAGAATTGAGGGGATAAGAAAACGTAATGGTGGCTAGAACCACTTTCGATGCTTTGTGTTGAGCGGAATAAATGCAAAGATGAGCCAAGGGAGGGCAGATTCCATTTACTCAGGGACTTATTGTGGCACACAATGAAGGCCAACTTAGGCTTATGGTGCACTCTTTCGACAAAGGACGACTGAGGATGATATGACTAAGGGGCTGATGACCTCAGAAGTTAAGTCTCATAGTGCTCAGAGCCATTTGAACCATTTTTGATGATATGACTTGGTAGTGATGTGCTTAATGGCATTGCGAAAACGAAACTGTTTCAATTGCTTAGAAACTAATGCCAGAGCGTTACCGCTCACCAGAACCTTAGTAGGCCCAAATCAGGAGAAGATGTTGGCCAGTTGTCGAACAGTGATAGCGGCCGTATCCCCTTGGCTAAAAACGAGCCAAACAAATTCGGGAAATGGCGTCAACGACCACAAAGACATAACGGTTTCCTTTCTTAGGATGGGGAAGGGATCACACAAAATCAATAAAGATTTTATCCGTATGGTACTGTTCGTGCTGGGATTGTAATAGCCCCATAGGCCGGTTGTTATGTGGTTCCCCCTTCTACACGGTCGCATCCGTCAACCAGTCGACTGATCTCCCTGTACAATGACGACAAGGTGAGGTGAGTTCGTATCTTCGCCAAGGTCTAGTACAGGGCTAAATGGTCACCCACCAACGAACTGCGGAAGTAACGACAGATGGAGAGGACTAACTCAAACTTGAATTCCCTAAGTTTGCCCACTTGTTTCTGCACAATATTCCATTCTGCATTGAAAACCTCGGCACCTCCTCCCCAGACAACAACTGCCTCCTAATCGGTCAGCACAAATGGGCCCGGTTCTGCTTAATTTTAAGATCATCAAATAATTAGGGCACTTCGCTCAGAACAGCACAAGCGACATCTTTGGAACCAAGGGCTCGATGTCCTACTCAAATATGCAGCTGAGCGCTTCGGCTATCTGATTGTCGAAACCTTTAATGTGGCGCACCTTAAAATGAAACGCCGAAATCCAGACCACTTCTTCGCGACTCTACTCGTTTTCCTGGGTCTGGCCAGATCCCACTTAGAGCATGAATATCGGTCTTTATATTGAACTCCCTATGTTCCAGACAGAACTGGAATTTTCCTAGGGCGAACAGAGCGGCCAATGCCTCACATTCATACACGAAATAATTCAACTCAGGGCCAGACAGCCTCCTTGACGCCTCTTCGACCTTGATGCTCACCAATAAAAAAATAAACACTTAACACCGCCCAGGTGTGAAGGTGCCGTGACTTCCAGAATTTCAAGCAGGGGTGTTATTGCCTCCAATCCGTACAGGTGATCTTCCAGGTGCCGTAAAATTTAGGGTTGCAGAGTTGGCCGGGAACTTGCTGAACATGTTGCACGCGGCGTCCGCTGCTATTCCCGCAACTCCTAGCTATCAATCCTTAATCTAGTTGGCAAAGTTTGCCTCAGTTTAACCTCTAGCGGCTTCTGGAAACCCATAGCGGACAGAAGGAGTTCCCAAAACCAATAGCTCTCCAGCCACGTGCTCTCCAGCTAACTGCTACTACCACGGCCCGTCGAGCTCAACAACACACTCCTCGATCACACACCCTAACCCTGGCATACGACCGGGTTCGATATCGGCTGTACAAGTAGTTACTGGCGCCAGTGGAGTGGTATGCCTTCCAAACTTAAAGCCACCACGGCTCACAGCCACATTTTCATAAAAGTGACAGGTTTTATGCCCTCTACTGAGGAATAGCTCCATTGTATCAAATTTAACAGAACTCTGCCCTTATTTATGTAAACTATTTGCTTGATAAACTCACATGGACTGAAATCCATCGGAGTTAGATTGGGAGACCGAGAGGCCAGGCAATGGGAAATCACAATCCCCATCCGATCCAACGCCCAGGAAACATCTCATGGAGAAATTTGGTAACATTCCCTTGATAGTGGAATGGGACACCATCCTGTTGGAAGATGACATTGGGAGGCATCTGCGGAGGTGCATAGTTCGCGAAACATGTCGAGACAGATGTACGCGCCATGTGACTCAGCACTGTTCATGAAATGGTGACGATCACATTTTTGAAACTGTCTCTATAGATTTCGTATTTACTCATCAACATAAAATATTGAGTTATTTCTTTACGCGCATTTATTTGTGTAGGCCTCAGTCCAGACGCGCGGTAGAATATTTAATCAACGACTTGTAATATGGTTTCGGAACATATCTCGAACTTATTCGCTCATGTTCGGCGAGCGACTAGAGATAGGACGTTCACATTCACAGGACATGTACATTAATATGTTCTGCAGATATGATCAACGTTTTAACCATGTCGGCCTGCTTGTTCAAGGTCAACATCGAAATCTCGGCGCACCACCATCTAATGGTAAAACGTGCCTGCGGCTCTCGTTGTCGCTATAAATTGAACGTAAAGAATTAGCATGACTTGGGCAGACGTGCAAAATGCCCCGCAGACGCATGCGCGAACCATACATTCAAATCAGTGAGCTTAAAAGAGTGCGCATCTACATCTACATCTACATCCATACTCCGCACGCCACCTGACGGTTGTGGTGGAGGGTACCTTGAGCACTTCTATCGGTTTCTCCTTCTATTCCAGTCTCGTATTATTCGTGGAAAGAAGGATTGTCGGCACGCCCCTGTGTGGGCCCTAATCTCTTTGATTTTATCCTCATGGTCTCTTCGCGAGATATACGTAGGAGGGAGCAATATACTGCTTGACTCTTCTGTGAAGGTATGTTCTCGAAACTTCAACAAAAGTCCGTACCGAGCTACTGAGCGTCTCTCCTGCAGAGTCTTCCACTGGAGCTTATCTATCATCTCCGTAACGCTTTCGCGATTGCTAAATAATTCTGTAACGAAGCGTGCTGTTCTCCGTTGGATCTTCTCTATCTCTTCTATCAACCCTATCTGGTACGGATCCCACACTGCTGAGCAGTATTCAAGCAATGGGCGAACAAGCGTACTGTAACCTACTCCCTTTGTTTTCGGACTGCATTTCCTTAGGATTCTTCCAATGAATCTCAGTCTAGCATCTGCTTTACCTACGATCAACTTTGGCCGGCCAGAGTGGCCGTGCGGTTCTAGGCGCTACAGTCTGGAGCCGAGCGACCGCTACGGTCGCAGGTTCGAATCCTGCCTCGGGCATGGATGTGTGTGATGTCCTTAGGTTAGTTAGGTTTAATTAGTTCTAAGTTCTAGGCGACTGATGACCTCAGAAGTTCAGTCGCATAGTGCTCAGAGCCATTTGAGCCATTTGACGATCAACTTTATATGATCATTCCATTTTAAATCCCTCCTAATGGGTACTCCCAGATAATTTATGGACTTAACTGCTTCCAGTTGCTGACCTGCTATATTGTAGCTAAATGATAAGGGATCTTTCTTTCTATGTATTCGTAGCACATTACACTTGAGATTCAATTGCCATTCCCAGCAGCATGCTTCAATTCGCTGCAGATGCTCCTGCATTTCAGTACAATTTCCTATTGTTACAACCTCTCGATATACCACAGCATCATCCGCAAAAAGCCTCAGTGAACTTCCGATCTTATCGACAAGGTCATTTATGTATATTGTGAATAGTAACGGTCCAACGCAGTAGCGGCAAGAGAGAATTAGGTGCATCCTGCCTGGAAATTGCTGTTCGTATGGGACGAAGTTTTTCGGCTGTGCTACGGGTGTGTGCAGAGCGGTTCACGGAAGGCCGTAGAACACAACGAGATGGGCCAGGTTGCACCATCCAGACTACCCCCGAGAAGATCGACACCTCATCCGAATGGCATTGCGGGACAGATCTGCGTCGTTCCTCCGCTCTGCCGCAAGAGTGGAACACATCGTACACATCAGGGGTGACAGTCCGTTGCCTTTTTTTTTACGGTCTGAGTCTCTTTCTACATTTGGCGAATGTGCAGAAATATTCTAGACTGCAGTGGTGTGTGGATCGACGTCACTGGAGATAAGAGTAGCATCAGATAGTGTTTCTGTTTGTCTGGAAATAGTGGCCGAATTTTGGTTCGCAGCAGACAGGGGGAGCGGAATCACAGCGACTGCATTCGTTCAAGACCGAGAGCGCTAACTCAGGGTCTTATGGTGAGCTGTGCTATTGGGCACAACCATAAATCACAGTTGGTACGTGTCCAGGGGACTGTGACAATTGTGACATACATGAATTACGTCCTGTGACCCGTAGCCATACGCTTTCTGCACAAAACCCCAGACACCATTTTTCGGCAATACAATGCATGACCACATTTTGCTGTACGAACACGTGCTTTCTTGGTGTCACAGGATGTCAGCGTTTTGCCCTGGTCCGCCAGATCACCAGACTTGTCGCCAATCGAAAATGTGCGGGATACTGTGAACAACGGCCGCAGTGCTGTGACTCAGTGCCAACCACCATAGATCAACTTTGGAACCAGGTGAATGCACCTTGGATGGCTACATCACAGGACGCCATTCACGACTTATACGCTTCGATGCCATCACGCATTCAACAAGGAATCAGGGCAAATGGCGGAACCTTTACCTACTATGTAACAGGATACATGCGAAAAGAGGTGACTGAAGTGCTCAAAATTTCCGCAGAACCTGCTAAGTTACATGCCCTGTGAATATCAACCTGCTATCTCTAGTCATTGAAGGTGTTTTGACGTCTCTGAACATGAATGTACAACAGGGTATCGCATAATGATGCAATAAGCATTCAGGAAACATCGTTGTTGAAAAGTACAGCTGTACGTCTGCTCGCTCGACGTATACACTTCACGCTTCACCTGTCTGTATTTTCTAAACAATTGTTGCTCGCTGTGGTATCCTTATGAGACAACATTAACGAAAGACGTCGGGAACGTTGAAAAACTAAGCCTTGCTTTGTGTATCACAAAATATGGTAAGCGACTAAAAATTTAAATTAATAACTTTCACTTCAGGCAGACCAAAAATTGAAGTGCTCCCTCTTATTTAGGGAGAAAGGACAATTGAGGTAAAAATGAAACAAGCTTGGAAAGACATGTTCATTCTTCTCAACTGCTGACTGACAGCGCAGCGGTGAAAACATAGATTGAAAGTGGTTTCTTGGACTCTTATACAAAGCATTTAAATGTGAATGGTAGAGTAATCACGTAGATGTAATCGAAGAAACAATGCATTTATAAAATTTGTGCCGCACAGGGTAGCCGCGAGGTCTCAGGCGCCTTGTCACGGCCCGCGCGGCTCCCCCCGTCGGAGGTTCGAGCCCTCCCTCGGGAATGGGTACTTGTGTTGTCCTTAGCGTAAGTTAGTTTAAGTTATATTAAGTAGTGCATAAGCTCAGGGAACGATGATGTCAGCAGTTTGGTCCCATAAAACCTTACCACAAAATTCCAAACTATGCAGTTTGTGATATTTATTACGTTTGAAACACCGAGGTGTACTTGGGAGCTAATCACGCTTATAAAGAAACAAACAGAATGTTCAGGATTACAATAGGCCGTGTGAGACAGTTCTGAAAGTAAATCGGATTGGGATGGCTCAAGTTACGCATCGATCACTGCAAATTGCTATGTCATGAGGTGCCGAAGCGGTCTACGACAAGGAGATGGACGATTTTCCCCTGAAATATTTATAGAGATGATTGGTGAACCTTGGTTTATTGAAATAGAGCTCTCGTCAAATACTGTCTACGTCTGAAAGGTTAGTAACGTGAAAATACCGAAATAACCAGGAAGACCACTTATTACGTGATTGCTGATTCCCAGACGAGACTACGCTTCCTGTAGTGCTAGGAACAGACATGGAGATCACGAGGTAACAATGATGTTCCTCTGACGTGCATCATATAGTTACCTCAGTAGAAGATATAAGATGTTGTATTGACGTGACGGACATTACAAGCTGCACAGGAAACATAAATTTTTACTTTAAAAGCGGAAATTAGTGTAATGTACCCAGAAAATACGAGGGCTTGCTGAAAAGTAATGCCTCCGATTTCTTATGTGAAAACTCTTAAAGTTTCTTAAATAAAACAAAACATCTTAATCTTTATTCTCATGTCTACATATTTGCAGCTGTCTGCCGCTAGAGGTCTCCGAGTTTTAGCATGTAACGTGACGGTGTGTAACCTACAGGGTGTTTCAAAAATGACCGGTATATTTGAAACGGCAATAAAAACTAAACGAGCAGCGATAGAAATACACCGTTTGTTGCAATATGCTTGGGACAACAGTACATTTTCAGGCGGACAAACTTTCGAAATTACAGTAGTTACAATTTTCAACAACAGATGGCGCTGCGTTCTGGGAAACTCTATAGTACGATATTTTCCACACATCCACCATGCGTAGCAATAATATGGCGTAGTCTCTGAATGAAATTACCCGAAACCTTTGACAACGTGTCTGGCGGAATGGCTTCACATGCAGATGAGATGTACTGCTTCAGCTGTTCAATTGTTTCTGGATTCTGGCGGTACACCTGGTCTTTCAAGTGTCCCCACAGAAAGAAGTCACAGGGGTTCATGTCTGGCGAATAGGGAGGCCAATCCACGCCGCCTCCTGTAGGTTTCAGATAGCCCAAAGCAATCACACGATCATCGAAATATTCATTCAGGAAATTAAAGACGTCGGCCGTGTGATGTGGCCGGGCACCATCTTGCATAAACCACGAGGTGTTCGCAGTGTCGTCTAAGGCAGTTTGTACCGCCACTAATTCACGAAGAATGTCCAGATAGCATGATGCAGTAATCGTTTCGGATCTGAAAAATGGGCCAATGATTCCTTTGGAAGAAATGGCGGCCCAGACCAGTACTTTTTGAGGATGCAGGGACGATGGGACTGCAACTTGGGGCTTTTCGGTTCCCCATATGCGCCAGTTCTGTTTATTGACGAAGCCGTCCAGGTAAAAATAAGCTTCGTCAGTAAACCAAATGCTGCCCACATGCATATCGCCGTCATCAATCCTGTGCACTATATCGTTAGCGAATGTCTCTCGTGCAGCAATGGTAGCGGCGCTGAGGGGTTGCCGCATTTGAATTTTGTATGGATAGAGGTGTAAACTCTGGCGCATGAGACGATACGTGGACGTTGGCGTCATTTGGACCGCAGCTGCAACACGGCGAACGGAAACCCGAGGCCGCTGTTGGATCACCTGCTGCACTAGCTGCGCGTTGCCCTCTGTGGTTGCCGTACGTGGTCGCCCTACCTTTCCAGCACGTTCATCCGTCACGTTCCCAGTCCGCTGAAATTTTTCAAACAGATCCTTTATTGTATCGCTTTTCGGTCCTTTGGTTACATTAAACCTCCGTTGAAAACTTCGTCTTGTTGCAACAACACTGTGTTCTAGGCGGTGGAATTCCAACACCAGAAAAATCCTCTGTTCTAAGGAATAAACCATGTTGTCTACAGCACACTTGCACGTTGTGAACAGCACACGCTTACAGTACAAAGACGACGTACAGAATGGCGCACCCACAGACTGCGTTGTCTTCTATATATTTCACATCACTTGCAGCGCCATCTGTTGTTGAAAATTGTAACTACTGTAATTTCGAAAGTTTGTCCGCCTGAAAATGTACTGTTGTCCCAAGCATATTGCAACAAACGGTGTATTTCTATCGCTGCTCGTTTAGTTTTTATTGCTGTTTCAAATATACCGGTCATTTTTGAAACACCCTGTATGTCTGTGCGTGAGAAACAGCTTGTTCCGATCGAGTTTCGAGCTTGAAGAGTTCATTCGCAGATGGAGCACTCTTGTCTTCAACATGACATGGCTGGACCATAAACTAATGCAACATTGACACATGCATGATAATACTGCAAAGGGTTCCTCTAAAACTGACCCCCAGTTAGACATCAGCTTCAGTACCACCTGCGCCTCTTTGGTGCGTACTTCAAAAATTTAAATGTAAAGAGACATTGAAACCCTGTTATCTGATTGGCGCTCTAGTGCCTGAGGGTATGCAAACCCTTCGACACACCTTCCAAGCGGATATCTTCACACAGGCGCTACAGCAGCATCGGAGCGTAATTCAAGTGCTCAAAAGGCATAAATACCCTTTCTTGCTTCGGATCACGTTCAGATTATGCTTTCCACCGTTACAGAGGAAGATTTCTAGATGATGATTTCCCGTAACTACATCTTAATTTAGTTTACGTCGTGGAACTTTACATGCTGTTGTTAACTGCTATAATCGTCTGGGTACCGCTGAACTCGCAACGATAGTCGCAAAGCTTAGTCCAGCTACAGTGATGGCGAGGCGGGCATGATGAAGGGGACTGTCTTGGCCAACAGGTGTTCCCGTGTCGTGGATTATGGTGGCTCCGGCCGTCTCCCCTCGCAGGGGTCACGGCTCGGCGACCAACCCAGGGCTTCGCCTCTACAAGTTCGACACCGACACGGGGAAGGTGAGTTGCTGCTTTGCCGCTGTCGTCGTTTCCGTTCTATTTTATTTCACTTCTAATAACACAATGTAGGACGCAGTTTGGTAGAAACAGTACCAATACAAAACACTGAAGGGACAGTGCGAAAGAGTGTAGTCAAACTCTCTGGCAGATTAGAATTATGTGCAGGCCCGGTACTTGAACTTGGGTTCTTCGTCTTTCTTGACGAAGGGCCCTACCGACTGAGCTATGTGTTATTTTATGTTTTTAACTTTCTTTTTATTTATTTATTTATTTTAAGTAAAGCTCATACCTTTACTTCTACCAGTACCACTTCTCCTACCTTCCAAAAATTCGCAGACGTTTACCTGGTTGCGTTATGGGAGTAGCACTCTTGGAAAAAGGATATTGTCGGGAAAGGGCTTAGAACCAGCCTGGAAGATAGTTACCGGAATTCATTTACGGTCCACTGTAGCGTGTGCGCTGATTTGAAACTTTCTGGCAGATTGAAACTAAGTGAATTGGGCTTTTTGTGAAGTTTTGGAAGTAGGAGGAGAGGTACTGCCGAAAATGAAACTATGTGTCCTGATCGAATAATCCGGACGGGAGAGAAGTTGCCCGCAAAACACAAAGATCCAGGCTCGAGTCTCGTTACGACAGACAGCTTTAATCTGTTGAAATAGTTCACGGCTGAACTGCCGGATGTTAGTGTTAAACGAGTACAATATTACGGCAAACTACCACGTTCCCATCATCAGGTACCTGAAGAATCACGGTTTTAATTTGTAATGGAAGTGTAAGATAGGTACACACTCCGCTTCAGAGTCAAAATTTTATTTTGGAAACACTCAGAATGTCTAACATATATTCTTACTTCGTTTAGTGAATTGAAATAAATTAGAAGTTCTGTGTTTGAATTCGTACGGGTGCAGGTGTAGATTGGGGAGATCATACTATTATTTCGACAGTAGCTAAATGTGCTTTATAGTATGGAGGCCTGAAGTAAAATTTCTAAGACTAGCGTTTGAGTGAAGAAAGAATCGTGCATGCATATATAGACAGACAACATAAATTTATAAATGGTATAATATAATAATTTTAACGGAAAGGAAAAGAGGGTACAATAAATAACCTAATGATATCGTTTTTGCACAGAGGAATTTGAAAGACTGGTTACTTTTAATCGAGAATGGTGTTATCGCACACAAGCTTATGCTTTCGACTCTTCATAATAAATCATGGAGTCTTCTAAAAATTTTCTCAATTTCCTATAAATATGAATTACCTTGAGCGTTTGACACAGTGACTTGGGTTTCAACTCTGAGAATGTGTTCCAGAGTTATGCATCGATCACATCCACGAGACCCAAAAATTTTAACAAAATGACTATTTTGGCGCTGTTAGGTCATCTGGCACTCACCTAACTCCTAGACACTTTGTAGTACGACTTTGGTTTTTCAGAGTGACGGGGAGCTGTATTGATGGATAAAATCGTACCCCATGGAAAAGACATCGTCATCCGTCAGCAGATGCTTACATTTTTGGTATGAGATTCACCTAAATGGTGATTCCGTACATATTCTGATGCAACCAAAAGCCACGACTGGTGCTTGAGCTTTTCAAAATGATTAATTAGTCACAACAGTGCCACGCAAGTATTTCGCTGCAATTAAATTACTCCTACACAATCGAAACGACATTCGCTCTCCTTTTACTTGCGGTTAATGTCGAACGAGATACCGGACTCGTTTACATGTGAAAGCTCGTGTAAGGCCTGGCAATCGACAGTCATCCATTGCGTATAACAGTGTCGTATTGGTAGAATAATAGCTGAGACACAGAGCGTGGAAGATAAGGTAATCTGTAATAATAAAATGTACGCAACAATGTTGCAATAGCAAGCCGATGGCGGAGGCAAGAATTAACATCAGCGCAATTACGAATCTACACCTCCATTACAATGATCTTTACTTGGCTCCAAAGCCTAGGCATTAGGATGGCCTAACTTTCTTATTCTGTTACAACTGAGAACTGCTTTTTTTTTCTTTTGTTCCATTTGACGAATCATCTCCCATTACAGCTCCGTGACGAGAGACAGGTTTCGCCGAAGCCCGTAAGGATCCAGAATAATTGCATCCACTGTAACCACGCCAGATAGCAAAATTACATACAGTAGTAATGGTTGAACCAATGGTGCAAAAAGTGGTTTCAGCTTCTCTTGAGGCGTGTGCACAAACATTAACCCTCGCTATAAATTATATCCGAAAATTGATGTCTCAGTAGATATGACTTTTCACAATAAGGGTCATATTCAATGTTTAGGTTCAGGACCCTACATATACATCAGCATCTCTTTAAAATACATGTAGTGAGTAAAAGTCGAGAACATTTATTGAAATTCGCATTTTTAAAAATATTTCTCCTCTTTGCCACAAAGTAAGACCCCCGTTTGTAGGGAGTATGCGTTGCTGGAAATACATTGCCATTTCTAAGAGTGTGCTTATAGATATTTCCAAGTTCTGGGTCCCACTTACACATCTGTACATCTTTAAAATAGATGTTGTTAATATAAGCCAACAACAGTTAAGAAATTTTCAAAATTTTTCGTAGGGTTGGCGCATACTAGCCTCCAAACTCCAGCTTGTAATACACCTTACTGAAAATACGTAGGTACTGAGACGGTTAAGAAAGACATATACAGGGTGAATCACATAGAGCTTGCACCACAAATATTGACGTGCCGTTTCCACATATTGGATAGCCAGTAAGGTGCTCATATTTGTTGCCTTTAAACAGATTGTAACAATACTTATAAAATGTATTTTTGTTCATACAAACACGTTTTAAGTCTACCAATACCTATTGACACTAACACACTGAAAGATGCGTAAATTACAATGTCAATAGTTTTTATTGCAGGGTTCTAGTACGAGTCGTTTACGAGATGTCATTTTGGAAGTTTCTACACTGACATTTGTTTTTTCTCTATAACCCGTACTATATACGATGTTGTTATGTTTGCTTACAGTATGCTTGTGTGTTATTTGAATGCATTACGACTTGCTTGTCAGTTAACGTGTGACACGTCAAGCTGTAGTTCGTGAGTGGACAACGGTATTTACCAGTGTAGAATAAGTTGACATGCTCATGGTCTATGGAGAGTGTAGGAAGAATACAGTTCTTTCTTGTATAATGTAGGAGGCAACATATCTAATAAACGTCAATCATCTCAGCAGTTATTTACCAAACTCTTCAGGCAGTTACGTGAAGAGTGATAGTGTAATACCTGGACGACGTAACAGAATGAAACAAATGACGACAGGAGAGTGGGAAATAAATGTTATAGCTGCTGTTGCAGCTGATTTGCACGTTATCTCCCATGGAAATGTATGAGGAGGTGGTATAAGTCAGGCAAGTGTCCTATGCATTCTCCGTCGACGTAGGTTCAACCCTCATCCCATATCTTTCCATCAAGAGTTACGAAGATACGATTATGAGACTCGTGTTAACTTTTGTACATATGAATTAAGAGAGAATACTCCGGCTACATCATGTATCTCGTTTAGTGATAAAGCCACATTTACCCATCATGGCAGGGAAAACCGCCTAAACATGAACTGCTTGTCTGTTGACAGTACTCGTTGGCTTCGTCAGGTGGAAAGTCAGCGTCCATGAAAAGTGTCATGGTGAACCATCAGGTCGTTTTTGGTAGACGGAACACATATCGCACACAAGTATAGCAGTGTCCTAATAGACTACCCGCTGCAGACTAGGAGGAACCTGTGGTACCAACCTGAGGCTGTCATAGAATACGAAATACTACAGCATATCTTCGCGTATTGTTTCCAAATCGTTGTATTGGACGCAGAGGACCTGTACCCTGCCCACCCATTCTCTGGATTTGGCTCCTGTAGACTTTACTCTGTGAGGAAAGCTTAAAGACGCTGTCTACAAAGGCCGTACCAACGACATCCGATGAAATGCAACGACGTACTATTGCACCCTGTGCGGACATCTCCGATCAGATGCTGTCATATTTGCAGCAGTACTTCCGTATCAGACTGGAAGCGTCTATTGCCGTTACTGGTTGTCGTTTCGAATGCAACCTGTGATGGTCAACTGTCTCTTTACTGGTCAGGATCCACGTAATTAGTGTATACACTTGTGTTGTTCTTAACTTAGTGTTACCATAGGTCTTGTAAAAGTGTCGGTGTGGGATCATTTGAAAATACGATACCTGGTAAGCAATCCTGCAATGAACACCATTGACAATCTGATTTACCCTCTTTTAGTTTGTTAATGTCATTAGGCAGTGTTACATTTAAAAAAGGGTATCTAAGGACGAAAATAGACTTTCTAAGTACACACATCAAGAAACGTTTTGCATCACCCCAGTTCCGATAACTCCTAAAGACAGACGTCGACTGTGGATATTGTATCACAGACACAGTCCCTTCGACTATTCAAAGATGTCACTAAACCCGCCCAAAGATGTAAACAACCATGCATGAGCAGAACCCATTAGACGGAGGGGCTACGACAGAAGATCAGTTCCCGCCATTCCACAAGGAAGGAGGTACACTGTTGGTGTTGTCTGTAGTTCAGCCATGCCTAGACGGTCAATACCGCGGTTCGATCGCATACTTCAACTATGCCTAGACGGTCAATACTGCGGTTCGATCGCGTCCGCATTGACACTTCGTGCCAGGAAGGGCTCTCAGTAAGGGAAGTGTCTTTGCAACTCGGAGTGAACCAAAGCTATGTTGTTCGGACATGGAGGAGATACAGATAGACAGGAACTATCGATGACATGCCTCTCTCAGGCCAACCAAGGGCTACTACTGCAGTGGATGACCGACACCTACGGATTATGGCTCAGAGGAATCCTGGCAGCAACACCACCATGTTGAATAATGCTACTCGTGCAGCCACAGGATGTGTTACGACTCAAACTGTGCGCAATAGGCTGCATCATGGGCAACCACGAGACCATGCAGCGTGGTACAGATGGGCCCAACAACATGCCGAATGGGCTGCTCAAGATTGCCATCACGTTCTCTTCACTGATGAGTATCGCATATGACTTCAACCAGACACATCAGAGACGTGTTTGGAGACAACCCGGTCAGGCTGAACGCTTTAGACACACTGTCAGACGAGTGCAAAAAGGTGGAGGTTTCCTAATGTTTTGGAGTGGCATTATGTGGGGACGACGTACGCCGCCGGTGGTCATGGAAGCCACCGTAACGGCTGTGCGATACATGAATGCCATCCTCCGACCGATAGTGCAACCATATCGGCAGCATATTGGCGAGGCATTCCTCTTCATGGACGACAATGCGCGCCCCCATCGTGCACATTTTGTGAATGCCTTCCTTTAGGTTAACGACATCGCTCGACTAGAGTGGCCAGCGTATTCTCCAGTCATGAACCCTATTGAACACGCCTGGGATAGATTGAAAAGGGCTGTTTGTGGGCGACGTGACCCACCAACCACTCTGAGGGATTTACGCTGAATCGCTGTTGAGTATTCGGACAATCTGGACCAATAGTACCTTGATGAACTTGTGGAGAGTATGCCACGAAGAATACAGGCATGCGCCAATAGGACGTGCTGTATTCCACTGGTGTGTACATCAATCTTGACCACCACCTCTGAAGGTCTTGTTGTATGGTGGTACAACATGCAATGTGTCGTTTTCATGAGTAATAAAAAGAGCTGAAATGATGTTTATGTTGACTTCTATTCCAATTTTTTGTACAGGTTCCGGAACTCGGAACTGAGGTGATGCAGACTTCTGTTGATGTGTGTATTATTACAATCTGTTTATTGGCCAAAAACGCGAGCCCCCGTCCTCTAAACCATTCTGTGAAAACCGCACATCAATAGCACTTTCCATTACCGCAATATTTACCGTACGAGTTTTAGGTGGTTCACTCTGTGTATTCCACTACATTCCAGTGTACTATAGTGAATACGAAATTTTAACGAATAGCTGTGTATATCACTGTAGTGAATTATTCTTTATAGTTGCATGAAGCAGTATGAGACATCGTATGTATATCAGTATTATTGTAGTCCACATGGATTAGACCTAGAGGGAAAAGTGAATTTCAGCATTTCCTAGAATTACGGTGACTGTCATCCATTGCACCTGCCCAAGATGCACAAACCCCCAACGATAGAAAAGCACAGTATTAAATACAGAGGACAATTCAGGTGTTAGGCAGCACTGAATGCTTCCTAGACTTGCAGGTGGTTGTTAAACGACATCTGCGGAAGCAGATACGCCTCACGTGAGGCCGCCACACCACTAAGTAGACTGCGCATTGCAGGTGTTGGACTACGCACAGTACTTCCTGGACCTGCAGCAGGTGGCGGCGCGGGAGGCGTTGGTTCAGCAGCAGCAACAGCAGCACCAGCACCAGCACCACCACCACCACACGCCACACGCCGACGAATGGCAGCTCGAGTACAACTTCACTTCCTATTACGGCGTCCACGAGATCTCGCCGGAGGCTCTCGCTGGCCTCGCCGAGGCCTTCCCGGACCCAGCACGGGCCAAACTAGCCAACAAGTAAGCCCAGGCGTCCATGCACACGGTGTTCCCCCACGTGCAGGTTTTACTACTGCACAACGGCAACAATTAATGAAACGTAAAGCAACAAAGACGTAACAGCGCTGCTTCTAGTCTGCTCGTTTTTCCAATAATTTGGATTTATTATTATTATTGTTATTATTACATTTCATTTCCTATAGTTAAAGGTAAAGTAGGCTGTTCGAGCAATGATCCACTGTAGAGTCTCTGACTTCTCACCCAAATACCAGATGAGTCTTACAACTAAGGAGAACCTTGGTCAGAAATTGGGGATCCGAATTTTTGGTTTCTAATCATCAGTCTTCTGATTAGTCTGATGCAGCCCGCTACGAATTGCCCTTCTGTACCAACCTGTTCATGTCAAACTAGCAATAGCAGACCACGTCCTCCATTACTTGCTGGATGCATTCCAATCCCTGCCTCCCCGTACAGGTTTTACACTCTACACCATCCTCTATTACCATGGTGTTGTTCATTGACGTCTTAACATATGCCCTATCATCCTGTTTCTGCTTCTCGTCATTGTTTACCAAATATTCCTTTCCCCCCGATTCTACAGAGAACCGATTCTAAAGAGAACCTCATTGCTCATCTTATCAGACCAGCTAATTTTCCACATCTTAAATGCTTCAGTTCTCTACTGATCAGGTTTTCCCACAACCCATATTTCACTACCATATATGTTTGTTGTTGTTGTTGTTGTTGTTGTGGTCTTCAGTCCAGAGACAGGTTTGATGCAGCTCTCCATGCTACTCTATCCTGTGCAAGCTTCTTCATCTCCCAGTACCTACTGCAACCTACTTCCTTCTGTATCTGTTTAGTGTATTCATCTCTTGGTCTCCCTCTACAATTTTGGCCCTCCACGCTGCCCTCCAATGCTAAATTTGTGATCCATTGTTGCCTCAGAACATGCCCTACCAACCGGTCCCTTCTTCTTGTGAAGTTGTGCCACAAACTCCTCTTCCCCCCAATTCTATTCAATACCTCCTCATTAGTCATATGATCTACAGATCTAATCTTCACCATTCTTCTGTAGCACCACATTTCAAAAGCTTCTATTCTCTTCTTGTCCAAACTATTTATCGTCCATGTTTCACTTCCATACATGGCTACACTCTATAAAAATACTTTCAGAAACGACTTCTTGACACTTAAATCTATAATAGATGTTAACAAATTTCTCTTCTTCAGAAATGCTTTCCTTGCCATTGCCAGTCTACATTTTATATCTTCTCTACTTCAACCATCATCAGCTATTTTGCTCCCCAAATAGCAAAACTCCTTTACTACTTTAAGTGTCTCATTTCCTAATCTAATTCCCTCATCATGTTTGATACTAGTAGAATTCTATTGGCCAGGAATGCTCTATTTCGAAGTGCTGCTCTCCTTTTCATATCCTCTTTGCATCATCCACTAATAGTTATGCTGCTCCCTAGGTAGCAGAAATTTCTAACTTCATCTACATCATGACATGACGTTAAATTTCTCGCTGTTCTCATTTCTTCTCCTTCTCATAATTTCCGTCTTTTTTCGATTTACTCCTAATCAATACGCTCTGTTCATTAGACCGTTCATTCCATTCAGCCGATCCAGTAATATTTCTTATTCTTACTAAGGATAGCAATGTCATCAGCGAATTTTATCACTGTTATCCACTCACCACGAATTCTAACGTAACTCTTATCCGGTTTTGCGTTGGTTCATAGAGTTATTGGATCTCCTCCTGAGGGATATCTTTCTAGATTCTGACTAACTGACGTGTTACATCGACAAAATTCCGAGCTGGTTGGAGGGCCCTGCCCATAATGCTCCAAACTTTCTCAACTGGGGAGAGATCCGGTGACCTTGCGGCCAGGGTAAGGTTCGGCAGGCACGAAGACATGTAGTAGGAAATCTCGCCATGTGCGGGCGGGCATTTTCTTTGCTGAATTTTAAGTCCAGGATGACTTGCTGCGTCAGGCAATAGAACAGCGCGTAGAATATCGTCGACCTACCGCTTTGCTGTAAGGTTGTCGTGGATGACAACCATAGGGGCCGTGCTTGAAAAGAAATGGCAGACCAAAACATCAATTCTTGTTGTCGGGTCGTATAGTGGGCGACATTTAGGCTGGTATCCCATCGCTGTCCGAGACCTCTCCAGACTTGCTTAGTCTGCAGTCTCATTGAATAGACTAGAACTGTCTTTATTAATGAGTGCCGCTTAGAACTGAGCTTTCATGACCAGCGAGGACGTGTATAGAGACACCCCGAAAAGCGATGGGATAACAAACCGTCTGTCACCAATCATACGGTTTTACAACGGGGAGTGACGGTCTGGGGCGCCATTTCATTTCGTATCAGTCATCCATGGCATGGCTATAGTACAGAAATACGTCAAGGGCTTGCATTTCAGCAAGATAATGCCTGTCCGCACACGGCGAGAGCTTGTACAGCTTGTCTTCGGGTGAGGCCAGCAATGTATCCGGATCTCTCCCCAATTGTGTACGTTTGGAATATTATGGGCAAGACCCCATAGCCATCACGGGATGTTGAAGATGCATGGCTTCAATTTGACAGTGTTTGGCACGATATTGCTCACGAGGAGACCCAACAATCCTGTCAATCAATGTGAAGCCGAACAACCGCTCGCTTAAGGGCCTGAGGTGGACCAACAAACCTTTACTGACTTGCTTGATTTGTGGCGCTCTTTCTCTCGAATAAATCACTCAATTTTTCAGAAACTGTAATCATTTGTTTGTTTGCACATGTACATCACACCCCCCGCTTTCCGTCCAATTGGGATAATTCCTCTTAGATTATTTTTCTTAGAGTAAATATATTTTTCTTAGAGATTCTTCCAGCAATGACCCATTGAAGAAAAAGGACTCTTCAGCCAAATACTAAGAGAGGTGACAGTGAGGAA
Source organism: Schistocerca americana (assembly GCF_021461395.2). Classification (NCBI taxonomy): domain Eukaryota; kingdom Metazoa; phylum Arthropoda; class Insecta; order Orthoptera; family Acrididae; genus Schistocerca; species Schistocerca americana. Next base: position 1,094,890,573 of record NC_060119.1, on the reverse strand, counting down.
GACGGAATCCCATTTTGGAACATTTGGGAGAAGATTTACAATCGCCTTACAACAAAAGAAAAACCCCACAACAACCTTGGATAGAACCGGTGGATGGGAAGTACGTTTAATTTACTTCCTCAGCAAGAATATGAAGGCTGTTAAATGTAAATGTGTTTTCATTCATGTGTACACTAAGTATTGTTGTTTAGCATATGACTAATACTCATAATTCTCGGGAGATACTTACAGGTGTATATATAGAGGCTGTATCTTAATTGATGGCGTAACGCATACAGTTGAAAATAGAAGGTACAAAAAGCGAAAGAGAATCAGTAAACATAGGTCCGCTAACTAACTGTTGACGAGATAACCGAGACTTTGTGGTTACTAGTTGCCACTGACATGATTCTGTGTAAGCACCCCGTGCTGATCCGTAGTGTAGTTTTTGTTTACATTTTCGAGACGTGGAATTGTAAACACAATGGATACGACAGCGGAGTACACGTGTTTGAGTGGCACTCATGGCAGATGTTTGTGGAGCGTCAGTTGTCTTGTAGGAGTTTTGGTGGTAACACTGATCATTAGGGAGTATGCGGGTATGCATTTCATGTATGTTAGGGCTAATGACAATGCACGAGAGGCTGTACGCTTGTATCAAGAAGGATACCTTGTCCAAAGCCACCAGGATCCTTTACAAGGGAGCATTATCGCGTCTGAGAAACTGAGAGCTTTGCATATGCTGTGGGAGAGGGTATGGCAGCACGAATTACACATGTACGTGAAGAAGTGGTGCTAGAAACAGATGAAAACTCTCCAGGCATCACGACAGGGACACTGGCCACACAAATTCCTCGAATGAAACATCGCAGTGTTTGGAGAAGAATGCATTGCAAAGCAGTGTACCCGTACCAACCCCAAAGTCTTAAGCGTCTTAGTGAGGCGGTCTTTGCTCCCAGACTAACTCTCTGTCAGTGGATGACACAACAAGCTGTTGGCAACCCTTCATTTTACAGTAAAATTTTATTTACAGATAAAGCAGAGTACACTCGTGATGGTGTATTTAATTAGTAAAATTGTAGCAATTGGAGTCATCTAGCCTCCGACTCACAAGCTATACCTAATTCTCTCATTGAATGTGTGATTAATGGTACCAAATGGTCGTCTGATTGGCCGTGAATATTACCAAACAATCTCAATGGACGGAATTACCTTTGGTTTCTGCGGCATCCTTGTGCAGGATTACGTGAGGATGTTTCTTCAGAGTGACGCTAGACCATATAATACATGCATGGTGGAGAACCGGCACATTTTGATGCTATGGTGAAACCACATCTAATGCGCCGATATGTCAAAGCTAGACTGGGCGAGGAGGACCTGTAACGTGCCCTTCAAGATCACCTGACCTGAACCCCAAGGATTTCTGTGTTTGAGACCACCTTACAGGTGTAGTGTAGGCCACGCCGGTTACACGGTTTAGGAATTGGAGCACAGACTCGTCAGTGCTTGTCAAGCATATCGAATACAGGCGTATTTGGGAGGACTCGAAACTCATTGCGCCGGCGGTACAGGCCTGCATTCGGGTATAGGGACGACATTTTGAACACCTCCGTTTATTACGAGTGCAGTTATGTTACTGTTGTTGCGCTGTTGTGATTCTTGAAGTTTTCCCGGCGTACTGAATATTCTATGAGGTTCTGGGATTTCAGCTGCATCTTATTGATTTCTTGCCACAATGTTTCGGCTGACAACCGTTCAGCCATCTTCAGGTGTTCGCCAATAGAGACTATGAGTTCACGATGTCGGCTTTATAGCAAACATTTGTGCTGCAACGCATGTGCATAGGCGGCAATCAGAAGAGCGTTTTCCCTCAGAAGAGATTAAAGAGATCAACGGGTCCAAGCAAAAAAAAAAAAAAAAAGAAAAAAAAAGCCGCCTGCTCTCGGCGAGATCCTTTTCGGACTTACAAACCGTGACGAGTTGGGTTCTTTAATTTATTCTGACAGAAAATATTTTATTCATGTGAGCATCTGGTGACATCTTACGTTTGTTTCTTGCCCCGTTACCAAGAGTGCCGCCAGAGGGCTTGCACGTAGTTTCACCTTTACGTATGCGCCTGCGCATCAAAAATGGAACACTATTTTCGTAGGTCGTGGATTTCGATAGAGGACGTTCCTGTGACGGCCGCCTATGTTCATGTGGTGCAGCGCCAATTTTTGCTGTAAAGCCGACTGTCTCCAGTGGCGGACACCTGAAGATGGCTGAACGGTTGCCAGCCAAAATATTGTGGCTAGAAGTCAACAAGATCCGTCTGCCCCGAAACCTCTTAGGATATGTCGTCGTGCTCATTCAACAAACCTACACGTCCACAAAAGTATCGATAATAATTTTTGTTAATGTTGTACAATATTCATATTTTTTCCTAAATCGGACGACGCTTACGAAGAATCAAGTCAGTGGTGGTTAGTAAACACAAAGTCCCTATTAGGTCGCAAACCCTTGCTTTGGAGACCTATGTTTACTGAAACTATTTTTATTCTATTATCATGTACAATCAATTGTATACGGTTACGCCATTAAATATGGTACAGCCTGCACATAAGAATAAGAAACGATGAACTTTCAAATGTTACATATGTTTAATAACAATGTCCAGTTCTTCATTTCAGTGCACTGTCTCCAGTTTTGCTAACAGGAAATTCTATTCACTACGTGGTTATCCTCGAATCCAACACTAGCTGGCAATGCGACACATAGCTTGGTGTGCAGCTCGGCAGTCACAATGTGGATGGGGCAGCTTGTCCCACCGGTGGGGGCGTCTTTGCACCTGCCGTGGCCCTTTGGAATTCGATCCACGGCAGCCCAGGCCTAGTGTGATAGGCGAGATCCAGTTGGGAGAGCAACGCCTGAGAAGATGTCGGCAATGGGGTCGGTGAGGAGCAGTAGCAATAATGGACCTGCGTGGTATCTGCTCAGGTGCAGAACTGCTACTGTTACTCACTCACCCTACCATTCTTCGGGAATTTTAAAAACCTCTGGAAACCATTCAGAGGCATCACGCACGGTAGGATGTCGTGAGCGTAGCGTTTTAAGATTATGGGCCAACTACTCTTTTGTGTATTGTTCTCAGTGCAATAAAAAATGTCTTTAGAAAAATGCCACGAATGGCTGTTCTTACACGAGCTTTCGACCAAAGAAATGAATTTTTGACGGAGTGTGACTACGTTTTAAAAATATATTCAAAAGTAGTTAGTACTTGCCTTGCTGCGACAGATTCTTATGGACACAAATGAATTTTATGATCATGGTTACATAATGTGGTCAAAAGTATCCGGACACCCATAAAAACGTACGTTTTTCATATTAGGTGCATTGTGCTCCGCCTACTGCCAGGTACTCCATATCGGCAACCTCAGTAGTCGTTAGACATCGTGAAGCAGAATGGGGCACTCCGCGGAACTCACAGACTTCGAACATAATCAAGTGATTGGGGGGTCACTTGTGTCACACTTGTGTCGCCGCCGACAGTTGAAGAGGGTCGTAATGTGTAATAGGCAGACATTTATCCAGACCATCACACAGGAATTCCAAACTGCATCAGGATCCGTTGCAAGTACTGTGACAGTTAGGAGGATGGTGAGAAAATTTGGATTTCATGGTCGAGCGGCTGCTCATAAGCCACACGTCACGCCGGTAAATACCAAACGACGCCTCGCTTGGTGTAAGGAGCGTAAAAATTGGGCGATTGAACAGTGGAAAAACGTTGAGTGTAGTGACGAATCACGGTACACAATGTGGCGATCCCATGACTGTGTGCGGGTATGGAGAATGCCTGATGAACGTTATCTGCCAGCGTGTGTTATGGTGTGGTCGTGTTTTACGTAGAAGGGACTTACCCCTTGCTGTTTTGCCTGACACTATCACAGCACAGGCCTACACTGATGTTTTAAGCACCTTCTTGTTCCCACTGTTGAAGAAAAATTCAAGGATAGTGATTGCATCTTTCAACACGATCAAGCACCTGTTCATAATGCACGACCTGTGGTGGAGTGGTTACACGACAATAACATCGCTATAATGAACTGGCCTACACGGAGTCCTGACCTGAATCCTATAGAACACCTTAGGGATGTTTTGGAACGCCGACTTCGTGCCAGGCCTCACCGACCTACACTGGGATCTCTACTCAGTGCAGCACTCTGTGAAGAATGGGCTCCCATTCCCCAAGAAACCTTCCAGCACCTCATTGAACGTATGCCTGCGAGAATGGAAACTGTCGTCAAGGCTAACGGAGGTCCTACAGTCCGCAGCTCGTGGTCGTGCGGTGGCGTTCTCGCTTCCCGCGCCCGGGTTCCCGGGTTTGATTCCCGGCGGGGTCAGGGATTTTCTCTGCCTCGTGATGACTGGGTGTTGTGTGAGGTTCTTAAGTTAGTTAGGTTTAAGTAGTTCTAAGTTCTAGGGGACTGATGACCATAGATGTTAAGTGCCACAGTGCTCAGAGCCATTGTTTTTGGAGGTCCTGCACCATACTGAATTCCAGCATTACCGATGGAGGGCACCACGAACTTGTAGATCATTTTCAGCCAGGTGTGCAGATTCTTTTGATGACATAGAGTATTTATACTTTTTGCAGTTATGCCCGTTATTAACATTCCTGATGAAGAAATAAGAATGATGAGAGCTCATACTCGCAGTTGAGCGCAGAGAGCAAAATGCATACAATGCCACGAAAATAGTCGTATCTTTAGGCATTTATTTATCATTACTGCATAGGCTCCTTGACCGTAGCCAAGTTGTTTTAACGTGTCATTGTGTAAAGTAATTTAACTATTAACTTAAGATAACTGTTTCGACCGTATCACAAAGGCCTTCCGCAGAGCAAGACTAGTATTTTGTACAATTACGCGTTGCAGCACCCAGAATAATTTTGATCATGTTTAACACTGACGTCGGAATGAAAAGCAACGATGGATGGGTAATTCAGGATCAAATCAGTGCCACTGATAAAAGAAAGAATACACTTGTACACACCCAAAACAAGTGACATACTGGTTAGCCACGTAAGAGAGAACCGAACCTCAAAAAATTCGTAGTCATTTTAATAAACTAGACTGGGATGTATTCAACAAACCTTCGTTTCGGATGGATTAATAAGATATCGGCTCTGTACTATGTGAATCGGATGCTAAGAACCGCACTGTGAAGTTTGAGCACAATTAAAGGCAACTATGAACTTAAAAATACACGAGCAATATTACCCAAAGTTGCTAGATTTGAGCGACAGTCTCAGCACGTTTCTGTAACTTGTTGCATGAAGAGGACCATCAGAAAGTAACTTCAGCGTAAATTGCTATATAAGTCATCTATAACAGCAAACATGGAAGCAAGACACTCACATACGACCACCAAGAAACACAGACAGGAACAGACAAATCAGCTCAGTGGAGTACGTTGCGTGGTTTCAAACGGATACATTTGCAGAGATCAAGCGCGCCCACTGGCTTTCTATATAGTCATTCGTTACTACTCACCAAATTACCTGTCGTGTTGCATGTATTTTCAACCAGCTAAAGACTGCGACACCAGCAGTACTCGATCGCTTGGTATAGAACATCTTTGCAGTATGACTCCAATTCAGAATACCTGGAAGAAAGAATAGTTTTGAAAGTTGATATTGTGATAAGCAATTAGGTTTTCTATTACCTAAGATCTTGTTGAATTTGCTTATAATAACAGGAGATCAGAGCAGATCAGGTGGCATAATGTCTGTTAAGAGCGGAAGCCAGTGAACTAATGACACCAGATATTATTCAGTTCAGTGTCGACAAGCCTAGAATGAAGGCTGTTCATCCACCACAGGTGACTTATATTCAGCACTTGAGTGCACTAAGCCCAAGTTGAATAACTCATGATGGTTGCTGAGCATCCCCAGGTAGTTCCATGAAACTGCTACAAGATATCCGAGCTAGGTTCATAAGGTGCTGCTTGAAGGTCCGTGTTCAGTCCAAGACGTTGCCCGGATATACTAAGTAATACCGATGACTTCTCCGCCATGAAATGTGTGTGTGATAACTGGGAAATGAGGCGACCTTGTTATAGGAACCAGCACAACTTTCACTCGCGATTATTTAATGAAATCAAGCAATAGATGTATCAGACATTCTAAACTAGTCCTCCAGAAAGGGAACGTCGTCAACTGTCACGCTATTCATTTGCTCTTTTAAAACTTGATGTTTTTTTTTCCTTTGTTGAATTTCGATTCATCCCAAACGGCGGCGGGCTGGCAGCAGCTTAGTACACCACTGACACCAGGAGAAGAAGATAACAAACAATACAATCAGGCGATAAAAACGGTGGCTTAAATTGTAAAATGGTGGAAAATTGTGGAAGCTAAAACAAAGGGGCGATACTAATAAAGTACACAAGAAGCAGACAGGTAAAATAGTACACAACAATTAAAAAAAACACGGTGACAGTCTGATTTCTGTTCGCAAGATACAAAAATCACATCCAGCGCCAGTACGATTTCTGTGCGCAACACTTCAGAAAAGATGCTCAACACTGAACAGCCACTTAAAACACAACACTAAAAAGTTGGCAAAAAATGTCACGCCAAAGCCAAGGGCAGGTGGGGGGGGGGGGGGGGGGACCTGGACAGAGGAGGGGAAAAAGGGGGAAGGAGAGAAAAAACAAAGTGGGGGGAGGAGTCGATGGTGGGACTCATAAGGGGAGGGGGTGAGCAGGGCAGACATGAGAGGGAGTGGGGAAAGGCAGAGGAGGGGAATGCAAAAGGACTCGGGGGGAGAGGAGAGAGGTAGAGAGAGGGTAGGCGGGGAAAAACAGGATGGGAGTGGGGAGAGGGAGCCCAGGAAAAGGACAGAGGAAGGGAGGAGGGAGGTGAGGATCACAGTTGATAGGAAGGATAAATGGAGGGAGAGAGGGCATCTTCCAGGAGGGGTAGTCGACGGAAGCCACCTTCGGAAAGGAGATGAAGGTTGTAGAGGTGCAGGGTAGGGGGGACACAACAGGGATTGTGTGGCAGAGGGCGGGGGTTTGAAAGTAGGGGAGCAACCAGAGGATGATGGGGATCAAGGCGGTGGAGGGTGCTGAGGACGTGGATATGTTCGAGAAAAAGGAGCATATTGGGGAAAGGAATCAGGTCATAGAGGATCTGCATGGGGGACGGGAGGCATATACGAAAGGCGAGGCTGAGTGCATGGCACTCGAGGATCTGGAGGGACATATAGAATTTGGGGGGGCAGGGTGGATATCCAGGCGGGACTGGCATAACAGAGGATGGGACAGATTAAGGATTTGTAAAACTCGGTGAATAATTTCCGTATATGATTCACTTAATACAATAGATTCGTTTACGATATTCTTCATCTTCGAAGTCATACTGATCTGTTACAGTGCGCAGCAAAACTTCTTAAGAGATATACAGGGTGTCCAGTGAAGGTGTCCCTACTTTCAGAAGTAAATATCTCGAAAAGTAAGAGCGATAGAGGAGTGCAACGAACGGTATGTTTATTGTTAAAGCTGTAAGAATTTTATACAGAAGTCACGAGGAAGTTTCGAAATAGTTCGAAAAGCTGTTTACAGGTGGAGCTATAGTCGCATAGCGACAATACATAGTGTGCCGCAGCTGAGAGTGACCAGTTCCACCACTGAAACGTGAAAGGAGGTTAGCGTACCGAAGGATGAGGTTGAAATCACTTATTCCATTTTCGCATGATTTAATGTTCCAAAAGGATCCGATGTAAAAAACTGTTTGCAACCTCTTTCCAAATTCCAAAGGAGAGGCAACGCGATTGCGGGGAATGCTGGCCCTCGGCAAACCGTACTTACTCCTAAAATTTAAAAATGTTTTCTGGAATTATTCAGCTAAATTCAGGGAAATCCATCCTAAGAATTGCAGCAGAGATTGGTCTGAAGCGTTCCAGGACGCTGAAACAGAGCTACAAACTTTTCATTCAAAATCATGCCGTTACGATCTGTGCAACAAAGGGGTGACTGCGAACCAGATCGTCACTACTATCGTTAATGAGTGATTTGATGTTGGCTGCATCTCGGTGATAGACGATACACACTTTCACCTGAATGAAGTCGTGAATAAACAAAACCGGCGATTTTGGGGTTTCGGAAGACTCCACATTTGTGAAGCGAAACCACTGTATTCTCCCAAAATTGCTGTATGGGCTTCGGTATGCTGGAGAGGAATCGTTGGCCGTTTTTCGTGCTAGGAACGGTCGCTAGTGAACATTACGTGATACTTTTGGAACAATTCGTCGCCAAATAGCTAGGATCGACCAGGCACTGAGTGGTTCATGCAAAATGAGGCCAGGACACATTGCACTGAACAGATGTTTCACTTTCTTGAATATTTCGGGAATATAGCCACTTCGTCTAGCTTATTGCAAATGTACTGGTGCAGGAAGAGATTTGCGACCATATTCACCCTGTCTGATTCCTTGTGACTACGTTTTGGGGGCACGTTGAAAGACGCTGTCTACTTGGACCAGTCCAGTAAAGCTCGACGAGCTTGAATCGGTGATCTGTGACGCATCTGAATCCATTTCCGTTGAGACAGTGTGGGATGAAATGAGAAATTGCATTCTTCGTGTGCCCCACCTCAATACTGTGAATGTTGGCCACTTCGAGAAGACTGTGCTGTGACAGCGAAGACTGATTGCAGAGGACAAGTTTAATCGTGGACACGAACGCTGATACTGAATGAGCTGCACGGCCTACAGCTTTTTGAACTACTTATTAACTTTTGTAAAAATTCGTAATAAGCATACCATTTTTTACACTTGTCTATCGATCTTAGCTATCGAGAAATTTAATTTGGAAATCACGGAATTCTGCGCTGAATACCCTTTATAAGTTGTATCATAATTACTAGTCGTGAAAATTGACGTGGGTATTACTCGGACACTATATCGTAGCAGCCGCCAGCGGGCGTAAACAACCGAGGGCTAGGGCTGTAGAGTGGAGAAGAGAGGGGTGGGGGTCATGCCCCGCCTCTCTCTCTCTCAGGGCAGCCAGCCCACACCCGTGTTTCGCGCTTCAGTGAAAGCAGATTTGAATCATGATGATAGTGAATGCCGAAACCAGTGAAGGAATCAACCGCTAAAAAGTGCGTAACAGTGATCAGAAATGATATAAATTACAGACAAAGATAATTTTTGAAAGAAAACAAATGTAAGTCAGTCTATGCGACATTTATATACTGTTCCAAACAGTTTGAAGAATTATTTTAGCCACTTTCACCGTAGCTCTCGGCCGTGTCGGTACGTGAAGATTATATGCTGTGTCCGTGCGGGATGAGCGCTCATGTTCCGCTGTGGCTGTATTAGATGAATCCTCCCTGGAGTCATTAGTACGTATAATGATGTCAATCGCTATTTCCATTACACCGTCGTGTCTCCTGCAGTCATGCTCCGCCTCTTGCACTTTTCTGCAGTACCCTTCCCAGTCGTTTTGAGTGACCGAATTGAAGGCATTGGCCGACAGTGTTTTGAGAGTGGCGGCAGACGTCGCCAGAGACGTTGTGCTCCCTCACGTACTGTTTAATTTTCGCCCTTGCAAGTTCAGTTGCGTTCAGGTCACAATTGTACGGCGGCAGGCAAACTACGGTGTGGCCTACACTCTTTGCCAGTTCGTCTACTACATACGTCTCTTCACTCGATTCGTTCGCCTGCACAAAAGCATACAGCTCCGCCTTTGTCATGCTGTCATTGCATTCAACTTTTCTTCTTGTCAGCCATTCTATTATCGCCACCCTTGGAAAGCTTACTTACGGTTTTTTTTCCAACTGCCTTCAACGATACGAAGCATTGTTCATAAAAATAACAGAATTTGGCGGAATACAGGGAGCACCTTCTTCGGAAACCACTTCTCGAAGTTGTCTGAGTCCAGTTGGCCATGACAGTCCGCTTGCGTCAATTTCACCCACAACTTTAGCTCCACTTGCTTCACAAACCCGTCATTCGAGCCATCACTTGCTACTGTCAATCTTCTGGGAGCCATTTTTCCACGCCATGACATCCAATACATCTTGTGGCCTCTGCCACTATTTGCCGCAAATCAGATTGCTATCGATCGACGACTCATCAAGATAAAAAATATTTTGTTCAGCTTCCCTAATGCTCCTCATTTATGCTAGGAAACGAGACAGACAAACAGAAATGTCACCACATTCTAATAACGTATTTCGTTTGTTCCTTACGGATTTCCGATCGACGTAAGTAAAGTTTTTAATGACTTACAGCCCCGTCTCCAATTTATCTTCTCACGCAGCAGTGGAAGAAATTTTGCCACACCAGGCTTTTTGATGCGTGTAGGACTACATGATGGCGTATCTTATAACTAATTTATTGAAGTCTTCGACTACTTCTTGAATGTCACTGCGTCTCTTCGTAAGTGAAACAAAATAAAAATAAAGTAATTTCAACCTAGCAGATGCGCAGTTCGAAACATCGTCAAATATAAACAGCTGTACACTTTTACAGTACAAATTAGAAATGAGTCCTTTCCTTTCCTGGAATACCGGGCGTTTCTGACAAACTTTTCTGATCTTGTCCAATGTTCGTACACTTCTGTCGGTGTAAGTGGCACCTTTCTTACGGGGCTGAGTGATAGGGTGTAGCGGCTTTCTGCTTTCCTTTACCACCTCACAGCATTCGAACATACTGTGCATCATTTTATGAGCATCGCTTCGTACTACAAATCTCCCTTTCCTCTTAAGGGTCGCGGAAGTCATACTGGAACCCTGTGGTGGACCTGGAGCAGCGTCTTCACACATTTCAAAACACGACACGAGCAACAACCGACGCACAACACAAAGAAAAACGAATCGGAGAATACAGGAGGCATTCAGTAATGATAGGCACTGCTGTGAAAACGGTTTGACAGGCCCGATCCAAAAAAAAAAATGGTTCAAATGGCTCTGAGCACAATGAGACTTAACATCTGAGGTCATCAGTCCCGTAGAACTTTGAACTACTTAAACCTAACTAACCTAAGGACACCACACATCCATGCCCGAGGCAGGATTCGAACCTGCGACCGTAGCGGTCGCGCGGTTCCAGACTGAAGCACCTAGTACCTCTCAGCCAGGCCCGATCTCTGCCTCTAACTTCAGCGACCAGAGATCAAAACAGCCCCACCCAAAACTCTCATGATACGAGCAATAAAAGTACACGACATTGAAAGCAGAAACGTTTCAGTAAACATAGTTCCGCAAATCATCCGTCTGAGAGATAATGGAGAATGAGCTGTTCCGAGGTGCCACTGAAATATTTTCCTGGTTAGTAAAGGTGGATTTCAAATGTAGACTTTCTAATTAAGTCATCGTATATTTGGGCTCAAAATTCACGTGTAATAATGAGAAATACAATACTGTTTCAAGTACGGGGGATGGTGAAATTTGCTCTAAAGTAATACCTGTTGAAGGATATGATGCAGCGTCGTCCTCGTATTTCTATGGAACACTGTGCCAGTCTCTAAAGTGGGTTACGAATTCTTTCAGACACTCTCAGATCATCTCGTAAATCTTGACTGTACTGTACAATTCGCTCTTCCAATTGTTCAAATGTATCAATGGGAGTGGGTACACTTCGCTTTTAAGACGACCTCTGACATAAAGATCTAGAAAAAAATTTGGCCAAGACATCTAAGAGCCGTAGGTACAGCCCCTTCTATCAAATTCCTCAAACGTGAGACACGGGTGAATCTGCTCGTTTGGGGACCTATGTTTAATAAAACTTTTTTTTTTCTATTACGATATAATTTCACCCTTTTCACCTGCTTCGAGATGACTGGGTTTTGTGTTGTCCTCATAATTTCATCATCATCCACGAAAGTGGCGAAATTGGGCTGAGCAAAGGTTTGGAATTTGTACGGGCGCTGATAACCGTGCAGTTGAGCGCCCCCCAAACCAAACATCATCATCATCATCATCATCACCATCATAATTTCACCCTGTCTGTTTTCGTTGTGAATTATGATAACCTCAGCATGTATGATACGTACGCTAAAAATATGACATTTCTCCCAACAAAATCTAATCTTACAATTTTCGTAATACCAGGCGCTAAACCATTTCACCAACTTTCATCCTGGGGCGTCATCTCAAAAGGAACCTACATGACTAATTCAAGAGATAAGTTTCTTACATTTCTATTTGCAACTTTCCTGTGCAAGAAGCGTGATGGCCTGGCATAAATATTGTAGCAGCTGCTTTTGTAGCGTTCTTGCTAGCTTCAAATTACGTAGTAAGTATTTTTTACTATCGGTCGTTTTTATTGTTGCTGGGAGCCAGACCGCTGGGTATAATAAAATAAAGATCCGTTTTGTAGGATGAGGAGAAGACTACACGAAGGAGAAGCAATGAGCAGGGCAACACGTACATTAAAACAAACAATTGCAATATTACTTTTATTTTCAATAAAACAAGATTCACTGATGTGTAAGAGGATTTTCGGCGTCCATAAATCGTCATTTTCGAAACACTGAAAAAATTGTCAAATACATCTGTCGTTTCTTAGAGTTTCTATTCTGTGGCACAGTCACAAAAATCTTCATGGACTTGCTTTCCTTTCAATCATAGACACCAATACTGGAAGCTCAAAGAAAGACAATCAAATATAATCAGTTCTTGGCGAGATTTCCGCAATGTTTTCCAAAAGTTCATATACAAGGACTGCTACGGCAAGTTAATACCTTCTATGTGTTACCACAGATAACGTGTCACTGATCTCGTTTGTACTAACATTGCAGTACATGCGAAATACCTATTTGCTCCCATCGTCCTGAGTACCAGCACAGCAAGGCCGTTTTGATTCATGTTACAAGGCCAGACCTGTCATCATCCAGACCGTTGGCCATGCAGCTACTGAATAGTTTGCTGCCCCTCTTCAAGAACCACACGTTTGTTTGGCCTCTCAACGCATACCCCTTTGTTGTGGTTGCACCTACGGTACGGCTATCTGCATCGCTGAGGCACGCGAGGTCCATGGTTTGTGGCTCATCCTTTTTGTAGTCTTTCGTGGGCACTAAATCTTAGTTTATTAAGTTGGCGGGTGACGATGTCTTCGATCGCCAGGGTCTTGTTCAATTTATTTTCATTTACAGCCGGGAGAATGAGCCAAAAACTTCATTAAAATCTCTTGAAACAGTAATAGCGTACGTAACGTAGCTTGACATCGTCGTAAATTGTTTATTCACAAGCCAGTTACTAAGCAAGCTAAGTCTAATTCGGTGAACAAACACTATTTGTTTTTAACTGGTATTAATTTCATGCACACAGAATTGAAAATAAATTTCTTGACGCCTTATATTCCTCCTAAGTTTTAAGGTCAGATTACACGCTGAAAGTCAGAGAGGTTGCTACAATGTAGTCGGTGAAATTCTTCAAATAAATGACAGTCAGCCGATCGCTCTGAGCTGCACTCGGAAGTTAACTTCTTCATGAAAATTTTGTAACTGATGTTGAATTGAGACTGACTTCAAAATTGTAGTAAGTGCAGTCTAGTATTTCTAAACCAATCAGCTTCAGACGTAGATAACGCTACTACTAAAAATAAAACATCGAACAATGTAACACGGATTGTTATTCTGATGTCTTCAGTTTCCTTTAAAAATCTAAATTATTTTTTTACATTAATAAACTTACAAATTTCGAACAAAAATTGACAATTTCAATTACTATACTACCTAAGAGTGGCTTCAGGTTGTATCTGAGAATAATCTGTGGGTTCCATTACGATATCATCACTTGAGTATCAATGATACCTCACAACCTTTGTATTGATGCCATTGGCAGAAATGTAACCACCGCTTCTTTTATATAAAATTTTTTAATTTTAAACTTTACTATTTGATGCCCATAGAAACACCAAACATTACCAGTAAAGATACTACAATTAGCAAATCCTGGTGACTAAAGTGAATTTTTCTGTTATGAGCAATTTAGTTCAGAGAAAGTTATGTTCGTTATTCATTCTTTTAATTTTTATTCGTGCTTCGTATACGTGACACATTGCAGCATCAGAAGCATTTCATCAGACAATGTTTTAAAAATTAATACAACATATTAGTGAAATATAGGACTGAATTGTGTCTGTGTTAGTTTAGAGGAAGTCACGTTCGTTACTGTGTATTTTTATTTTTATTGGATCTTCGTGTACATGATGATTTTCAGCATGAGCCATATGTTATGATACGATATTTTAAGAATATATACATCATATTTCCTTAAACATAGGACTAAATTGTCTCTGCGTTAACCCTAAATTGTTGCCATCTACCTGCATAAAGTGAAGTACAGCATTTTCGTATGATCGTTAAGAAATCCTCTGATTTGAGGAAAATAACTCAGAAACGCGTCTGTTATGAGAGTAATGAATAAAAAGTTAATCTAGAATATTTAATAAATAATATGATTTTCGCCTACCTTCTCTGTTACTGGCCCGACGGACTTGTGACGGTCTTCAATCGTCTACCTCCACCTGTGCCGCATTTCTTAGAGTCTCGCTAGGAACGGGCAATACTTAGTTCGGCTTCACGGTTTTTTCTTAGCCACAATGAGTACGCACCCGCCATGTAACGACAACGTGAAGCTTAGGGGTAAGATTTACATACATGATAACCGGATCATTCGAAATTTCTGTTTTTCTCTTTTTCCTTAGCAAAAAGGAACAAATATCTCAAACTTTCATCTTCGTAACTCGGTCGACATAAGAGATCTTGTATACTTTCTGCAAAGAATGGAACGGTGAACATAAGTGACGAACCTGGTCGGGGGAAGGGGAAGAGAAAGGAAAAGGAAGGAACTAATGACATCAGCTGCATCGGGGCTTAGTGTGGAATCGACGGCGACGAGTGAAAATGTGTGACGCTCCGGGACTCAAACCCGCTGTTTCAGCGTGAAGTCCCGATGTAGTTGATATCATCCTTTCCTTTCCTTTCCTTTCTCCCGCCTTCACCTTCACTGTAGATTATATGTATCACAGCTGCAAATTCCACGTGGAACCAGTCAGAAAGAACAGAGATCACCCATTCCTATGCAGTATTGCCCATAAGCCACAGTCCTGACATATCAATCCAAGTGAAACGATAATTTCGTTCTTCAGCAAACCCTACGAATGTAGTGGATGTGATGTAGGAAAACACATATCTTATATTGATATATTGTGAACAGTTTATAGAACTGTAAATGTTTTGTTGATACCATGGTGAAATCATTTTCCATTTCGACTCCCACATATTGTTTCACTGTGGGTAAATAGCATAACCAACGAAGTGCCCGTCGTGAGATGTATTCGTGTAAAATAACTTTTATTTACAGAAATATACGTCTATTTGCGACTGAATACAGTGTGTGAAAGTGAGTACACTGGCTGTTAAGTGCATCCAATTAATTTTCACATTTTCGTGTGGTCGTAAAACGGAGAAAAGTTGTTTTATTTGCTTATTTGCTTAGCAGTTCATTTCTGTAGCATCGCAATAATATTCCTCGCATGGGCCAATACTGTAGGAAGTAAAAAGTGACAAATCAGCACGGCGTTGGACTGAGTTCACAGAATCCTTGATTCACAGAACACAATGGTATAAAGGGCGGGCGCTGTTTAATACAAAGTGAAGAGTGAGCAATATGAAGCCTCAGTAATACGTGATACACGGTTGAAAGATACATATTCAACTGTGCTGGACGACCAACTGGAACTGCAACCATATAAGTGACGTATTATATTAATAACACTGGAGCAAGGTGTGCGAAGGAAAGAAAAAAAGGCTGTTCATATTACATAATGTTGAGTGCTATTGTCACATTTAATTCTTCAGGTTCGTTTTTCTCATTCCTGAGAATGAAGAGGCTGTTGTTTCTGCGAATGCAGTCTATGATATTAACTGTTGGCCCCACATTGGACGACAATTATACTATCCCCATTCCCCTATCAGATATATTTTTAATGGCTGGACATACGATCACTTTAGGTAACACTGTAGATAACAATTTCTGCAGGCAGTGCTTCAAAGCTGTCCAATTTTTCAAGAGTTACATCTTCAAGTTGGCAAAAAGCTGCTACAATCTTTTTTAAATTTACGAATCATAGATCAGAATCAGTCCGAAATAATTTAAGATGCTTTCATTGAGAAATAAGAAGTGAACATTTGACCAGCCAACGAAACTGACTATATGACTGAACTATTGATGTTTCAGCTTTTGAAGGTGACATTCTTGAATCATTTGACAGCTGAGGGGCACTGCATAAATAATTATTTAGAACGTTGTCTGGCCAGATAAAAAGTGGAATTTTGTTCTCCTACTGAAATATTCTTAAGACACTATTTTTTAATTACATATAAATGATTTTGGCCTTCATTTTGACGTTTGGAACATGTCGTTATGAATAAAATTTATAAAATGATAACACGGTTAATGAAGCAACGACATAAATTAAAACAGGCAAATTTATTTATTTTCACTTTTAACCAAACGCGGATATTAGCGCGTCAGTTGCCCGATAAACAGTGTTTGACTTGTGTGGCCGATTAACTGAACGTTATTTATGCCTTTGTGGTTGGTGATTTAAATCATAAAAATATCCCTGAAGCTTGGGGTGAGGAGCAACGTCGCGCTGGGCCCCTACGATGCAGGAGTGAATAAAAGCACCAGCAAAAGTCTTAGACAATTGGGTAAGACAGTTCAGTGCATAGGCGACCTCAGCCCTCGCATGTGAATTACCTTGTTCGGTCTCCCTTCTCCTGCACCTTCCAGAGCCGGCCGATGTGGCCGAGCGGTTCTAGGCGCTACAATCTGGAACCGCGCGACCACGACGGTCGCAGGTTCGAATACTGCCTCGTGCATGGATGTGTGTGATGTCCTTAGGTTAGTTAGGTTTAAGTAGTTCTAAGTTCTAGGGGACTGATGACCTCAGAAGATAAGTCCCATAGTGCTCAGAGCCATTTGAACCATTTTGCACCTTCCAGACACTACAGTTCTGTAGTTTTTTGTCAGCAGTCAGCATTAACGTATCCTCCAATAAGGGATGGTCTTTGTTTCCTCCAAGTTTGTCACCAGTTCTCTTCCGCACTTATGTATACAGCTAGTTTACGAAAAGAAAAAAAATCTACTGTAAATAGTTTCTATAATTTCACAGGCATCCGTTACTTTCTCACACAGAAAAATGAACTGTATTCTGTATTGTCTCAGGTAACGACATGCTGGCATTATCATCAGGTACAGATGTCGCTGGCGTCAATAAGCCAGCAGATCGGTCTATTTTTTTCGCTCATTAGCCTTCTGACTGGTTTGGCGCGGCCAGTTTCTCCATGTAAGAGCAGGTCAAGCACCCGAAGTCTTCAGTTAGCTCTGTCTTCCCCTACAGATTTTATCTCTACAGCGGCCTCAATTACCATGGAAGCTGTAACTCGATGTATTAAAAATCTCGAAACATGCCGTGTCTTCATCTTGACAATATTTTCCGAAATTTTTTCCTCTCATTAAGGACAAAAATACTTCAATTGACCAGAAGAGACTCTTTGCCTGTGATAGTCTGCAGTTTGTACCCCTCTTTCTGCCACCATCACGTGTCATTACTACTTCACACATCAAGAAAAGTTTTGAACCACCTCGGTTCCGAGACTTCCGGAACCCACACAGAAAATTGGAAAAGTTTCAATATAAACATCATTTCCACCATTTTTATTGCTCATGAAAACCACACATCGCATGTAGTACCACCATACAGCGAGACCTTTGGAGGTGGTGGTCCAGATTGCTGTACACAGGTACCTTCAAATGGTTCAAATGGCTCTGAGCACTATGGGACTTAATATCTGAGCTCATCAGTCCCCTAGAACTTAGAACTACTTAAACCTAACTAACCTAAGGACATCACACACATCCATGCCCGAGGCAGGATTTGAACCTGCGACCGTAGCGGTCGCCCGGTTCCAGACTGAAGCGCCTAGAACCGCTCGGCCACTCCAGCCGGCACGCACCGGTACCTCTAACACCTAGTAGCACGTCCTCTTGCATTGATGCACGCCTGTATTCTTCGTGGCATACTATACACAAGTTCATCAAGGCACTGTTGGTCAAGATTGTCCCACTCCTCAACGGTGATTCGGCGTAGGTCCCTCAGACTGGTCGGTGGATTTCGTCGTCCATAAACAACCTTTCCAATCTATCCCAGGCATGTTCGATAGGGTTCATTTCTGGAGAAAATGCTGGCCACTCTAGTCAAGCGATGACATTATCCTGAAGGAAGTCATTCACATGATATGCACGATGGGGGCGGGAATTATCGTCCATGAAGACGAATGCCTCGCCAATATTCTACCGATATGGTTGCACTATCGGTCGGAGGAAGGCATTCACGTATCGTACATCCAATACGGCGCCTTGCATGACCACCAGTGGCGTACGTCGGCCCCACGTAATGCCACATCAAAACAGTGGGGAACCTCCACCTTGCTCCACTCGCTGGACAGTGTGTCTAATGCGTTCAGCCTGACCGGGTTGCTTCCAGACAGGTGTCCGAAGATTTTCTGGTAGAAGGCATATGTTACACTCATCGGTGAAGAGATCGTGATGCCAGTTCTGAGCGGTTCATTCGACATGTTGTTGGGACCATGTGTGCCACGCTGCATTGAGTCGTGGTTGCAAAGATGGAGATCGCTATGGAAGTTGGGAGTGAAGTTGCCCATCATGCAGCCGGTTGTGCACAGTTTGAGTCGTAACACTACGTCTTGTGGCTGCACGAAAAGTGTTATTCAACATGGTGGCGTTGCTATCAGGGTCCACCGAGCCATAATCCTTAGGTAGTGGTCATCCACTGCAGAAGTGGCTCTTGGGCGGCCTGAGCGAAGCATGTCATCGACAGTTCCTGTCTCTCTGTATCTCCTCCATGTCCGAACTATATCGCTTTGGTTCACTCTGAGACGCCTAGACACTTACCTTGTTGAGAGACCTTCCTCGGACAAAGTAACAAAGCGGATGCTATCGAACCGCGTTGTTGACAGTCTAGGCATGGTTGAACTACAGACAATACGAGCCGTGTAGCTCCTTCCTGGTGGAATGACTGGAATTGATCGGCTGTCGGACCCCCTCTGTCTAATATGGGCTGCTCATGCATGGTTGTTTACATCTTTGGGCGGGTTTAGTGACATCTGTGAACAGTCAAAGGGTCTGTGTCTGTGATGCAATATCCACAGTCAGTGTCTGTCTTCTGGAGTTATGGGAACAGGGATGTTGCAAAACTTTTTTTGACATGTGTACAACTATTTTCGGTCATGAATCGCATATGCACTTTATTTTGACTATCGGTTTCACCATTAGTTACCCTCCTATAACTTCTTCCCACTGCTCAATACAAGTCTGTGCCTTGCTCTTAATTTTTTCTTTTCGTAATGTACGTTGGGACGTATTCAAGCTATACTGAAAATATTCCAATACACACATATCCCCCCACCTGCTCTCGGCTGTGGTATGTCACATTTGCCACCTTTTTAGTGCTGTGTTCCAGTGACTGTTCAGTGTTGTTCGTCTTTCTCGTGTTGCGAACAGAAACCATGCTGTCGCTGGGTGTGAATTTTATATCTTTTGCGAACAGAAACCAGCCTGTCGCCGTGTTTTTTTAATTGTCTGTCTATTGTTTTATCTGTCTGCTTTGTATATATTTTCTTAGCGTCATCATCCGTCTGTTCTTTGTTTTAAGTTCCAAGATTTCTTTTCACCATGTTACTCCTTAAGTCTCCGATTTATCGCCTGTTTTTATTATTTATTCTCTTCATCTTTCTAACAAATTCTGTAGGCTGAAGAGCGGCATACTAAGCTGCTGCCTGCGCGCCCCCCTTCGGGGGGCATTGAAATTCAATAGAGGGAAAAAAATACACACATACGAAAAAAAAGTCGCAACATCAAAAAGGAGTTGTGCGACATAAACGAAAGTTGGTAAACGTGTTACTACATCTGAAAGATTGTGTCTATTGAAATTTCACGCCAGTCGCATGAGACTGGCTGTAGTAGCGCCTCCATGAGGAGGCAAATCAGGTATCTTTTAAATACACGCTGTAACGATCTTGAACGTCAGTTTCCTTTAAGACTGGACTTGGTGAGCTAACGATAGTCGAGAATGCCTTTAAGGTGACAAAGACACCTTACCAACAACTCATACAGTTTGAGCGAGGTTGTGTAATGGGGCCGCGATAGGCTAGGTTTTGCTTCTACAGCATTACAGGAAGTCTTGTCGGGAATGTACACTACGTGATCAAAAGTATCCTGACACCAGGCTTAAAATGACTTGAAAGTTCGTGGCGCCCTCGATCTGTAATGCTGGAATCCAATATGGTGTTGGCCCACCCTTAGCCTTGATGACAGCTTCCGACCTCGCAGGCATACTTTCAATCAAGTGGTGGAAGGTGTCTTGGGGAATGGAAGCCTATTCATCACGAGGAGTGGTATTGATGTCGGTCGGTGAGGCCTGGCACGAAGTCGGCGTTCCAAAACATCCTAAAGGTGTTCTGCAGGATTCAGGTTAGTACCCTGTGCGGGCCTGTCCATTACGGGGATTTTATTGTCGTGTAACCACTGCGCCACAGGCCGTGAATTATGAACGGGTGCTCGATCTTGTTCAAAGATGCAATCGCCATCCCCGAATTGCTTTTCAACAGTGGGAAGCAAGAAGGTGCTTAGAACATCAATGTAGGCCTGTGCTGTGATAGTGCCATGCAAAACAACAAGAGGTGCAAGCCTCCTCCATGAAAAACACGACCACACTGTAACAGCACCGCCTCCGAATGTTACTGTTGGCGCTTCACACGCTGGCAGATAACGTTCATCGGGCATCCTCCAAATCCGCACCCAACCATTGGATCGCCACATTGTGTATTGTGTTTCGTCACTACACACAACTTTTGTCCACTATTCAATCGTCCAATGCTTACGCTCTTTACACCAAGCGAGGCGTCGTTTGGCATTTACCGACGTGACGTGTGGCTTATGAGCAGCCGCTCGACCACAAAATCCTGTTCTCACCTCCCGCCTAACTGTCATAGTACTTGCAGTGGATACTGATGCAGTATGGAATTCCTGTGTGATGGTGTGGATATATGTCTGCCTATTATACATTACGACCCTCTTCAACTGTCGGCGGTCTCTGTCAGTCAAGGCGAGATCGGGGTGTGCGCTTGTGTGCTGTACGTGTCCCTTCAGGTTTCCACGTCACCATCACATCGGAAATAGTGAACCTAGGGATGTTTAGGAGTATGGAAATCTCGCGTGCAGACTTATGAAGAAGTGACACCCAATCACCTGACCACGTTCGAAATCTGTGAGTCCCGCAGGACGCCCCATTCTCTCCTCTCACAAGTCTAATGACTACTGAGGGCGCTAATATGGAGTACCTGGAAGTAGATGGCAGCACAATGCACCTACTATGAAAAACGTATGTTTCTGTTGGTGTCTGATATCACCGTCAGTTCCACTACACTCCCTGTAAAGGTAATATTATCGTTAACAGAAATTAGAGTATGGGTTCAGGTGTACCTATATGTTAGCAAAAATTAAAATCTTAAATTTTCGTTATTAAGGTTTATTTTTAGCCTAAGTATGACTTAATGGCATAGAAATGTTAGAAAAATTACGTTCTGGATGGTAAAATATTGATACTGGATGTCCACAACTGTGAAGCGAAATTCCTAACTATTATAAGGCTCTTTGATGGTAAGGTGGTTGATGACATTGTCTGAGGGGTCGATAAAAATACTAACAAATTAAATACAATTGGGTCCAAAGAATAAATTATGCTAAAATGCACAATGAAAATACGCAAAATTGAATGAGGGTCGGTAAAGAGCAATCAAAAAGAAGTACACAATTAAGGCAACTAATAACTCTACAGTGACTGATCAGTACTTTTCGTTAGATTCGGCATCTTGCATTCTGCTTCAGTTAAGCTCGACAATCGTGAATATGTTTAACTACAGATCATGGGTGAATGCATGGAAATTAGGAGAAATGGAGACAATTGGAGTTCTCAGTATCAATTGAAATCACTCGCTGGAGCAGCATGAGGGCGCGTGATTACCTTGCGTCAACGGCGACAGTGGCGGCTGACAGCACGAGGTGACAGTCTGAGAAACTGTTCTATGCAAATCTCTCTCGGCTGTTAAACACCAGCCTGATAAATTCCCTATATCTTCAGTGAAGCCGAGACTCCTATTTATTCAATAGCTAAGTGGCATGGTACAAGCCATTTGGCTGGAATAGCATGTACGTTGTTGACCTCAAATCACTCGCAAGCGTTAACTGACAGTGCTTGGTGCAATTCTCCATACTGGGAGACTTTGCTGTTAAACTCCTTACGACGAGCCTGAGAACCAGTGTTCACATAATGACTCTCGCAATCGTCTCAGCATGGTGCGAGTCGCCGCCTTGCTCAAACACTTGACGATTTTCTGCAAGAGACGAAGCCAAATACTCTGTCTGCAATTTGGCCATATCAAAGCTGGTGGCCACGCGTTGTCTTCCTGCCCAGTCAGAGTGTTCGTACTTCTAGTATGTCCACGCACTAGAGTTTCTTGGAGCCTATCATAGGTGTCGTTTCTTTCGTAATGCAGATTTTAACTTCTGCTATGCAATACTGTGATAATCAGCTTTTTCTTTCATATGAGTTTTAACGCAGGTGGCTACAGTGAGTCACTAGTGTCTTGAGCTGGGGTTCTCCAGACGTTTATCTGTGATCTCCACCCATGTAAGCCTTCCAAAGGGTCTTCGTTAAAAGCAGGGACCAGAGCTGCTTTTTCCGGCGGCCTCCACAGTGGCTGTGGCGTCTCATTGTATCCGCTAGGTGTCCCGTGGCGAGGATTTCAGGTGCTTGAGTCGGCATGCCATTGTAAAATTCGCTTTCCCTCACAAGGGAACATCCCCATCGCACCCCCCTCAGATTTAGTTATAAGTTGGCACAGTGGATAGGCCTTGAAAAACTGAACACAGATCAATCGAGAAAACAGGAAGAAGTTGTGTGGAACTATGAAAAAATAAGCAAAATATACAAACTGGGTCGTCCATGTCGAAGATAGGCAATATTAAGCGGGATGTGAGCTACGGAGCGCCGTGGTCCCGTGGTTAGCGTTAACAGCTGCGGAACGAGAGGTCTTTAGTTCGAATCTGCCCTCGGCTGAAAATTTTGCTTTCTTTATTTTCGCAAAGTTATGATCTGTCCGTTCGTTCATTGACGTCTCTGTTCACTGTAATAAGTTTAGTGTCTGTGTTTTGCGACAGCACCGCAAAACCGTGCGATTAGTTGACGAAAGGACGTGTGTCTCCAATGGGAACCGAAAACATTTGATCGCAAGGTCATAGGTCAACCGATTCCTCCAAAGGAAAAAACGTCTGATATATTCTATACGACACTGGTGACAGCATGTGCGTCACACGACAGGAATATGTTGTCGACCCACCTAACTAGTACACTTGGCGAATGGGTAAAAAGATTCTTCTACCTTGCCCGATTTAGGTTTTCTTGTGGATGTAATAATCGCTCCAAAAAAAGTGATGAAAACATAAGGGTTTGTCACACAAACTGAAAATAAAAAGTTAAAATTTTCGGTCGAGGGAAGATTTGAACCAAAGATCTCTCGTACCGCAGCTGTTCACGCTAACTACGGGACCACGGCTCTCCTGGTCTCACACAGCCCTTAATATTGCCTATATTGCACACGGACGACCCAGTTTGTATATTTTGCTTATTTTTTCATAGTTCCACACAACTTCTTCCTGTTTTCTCGATCGATCTGTGTTCAGTTTTTCAAGGCCTATCCACTGTGCCAACTTATAACTAAATCTGAGGGGGGTGCGATGGGGAGGTTCCCTTGTCAGAACCGCGTCTCAAAGCTCGGGTCAAGGAAATTACTAGCATGTAATTACTAGCGTGAGTGTTAGTGGTTTATATTCACGAAATGTCGGTTTGTTTATTCACTGCGCTTTGCCTATCAAAAAATTCATACATTTTCACGTAACTATGTCGTGTGACATATGGAATTAACCAGAATTGTTTCAGGAATTTAATAGAAGGTGCGCTATTTGTTTGACACCTTACAACAAATATAACAGTAAGTATGACCATTAACAAAATGACTGACACTTCACCACGAAGCTGATATACATAGCTAAACGTAACGTAAAAGTAAATTTTTTGTAATGAATAATTCCTTTTAACTTGTGTGATAAAGAGTACATAACTCACACAGTGTGCGTGACATCGTACTCACAACGGGACTGCTGCACCTGTAAGCATGTATAGCTGCACTGGACAGCATGTTGAGTCGGCAAACAGACTACTGGCTTTCTTTCAGTTCTTACACCAAAACAATGGTTCTTAAAATAGCCTCGCCCACTCCTGAGCTGAACCCAATGTGACACCTTTGCAATAAGTTAGAAATCGGTAGCTTCCATCTCTATCACCTTCTTTGGTTTCAGTCACTAAGGATGAATGGGTTGTCATCACTCCTGAGATATTCAGGCACCTTATTGAAAATATCCCCAGCAGAGTTCATGTCGCCATATAAACGAAGGGTGAACAGAGCCTATATGAATCACTGAGTGGACAGGTCCATTTTAAGAACCATTGTCTTGGTGTAAGAACTTCCTGTGTACCAACTCACCATGGTGTCCAGTGGAGCTATGTATGCTTACGAGTGCACACAGCAAAGGCTGGACAGCCTGCTAGTCAGTGTGTCTGGATACTTTCTAACAGATTTTGTACACCCAATTTGTCAATCCACTGCTGACAATACGAGTTCCTAAGTTAAAAAAGTCAGCAAACAACATCGAACATTCACAACTAATATCTTGGTAGTTTTCAAACGCTTTAAAAACGCCATTTAAATAGATCCAAGCGCACATCAGCATGTTGTTGTTGTTGTGGTCTTCAGTCCTGAGATTGGTTTGATGCAGCTATCCATGCTACTTACCCTGTACAAGCTTCTTCATCTCCCAGTACCCACTGCAACCTACATCCTTCTGAATCTGTTTAGTGTATTCATCTCTTGGTCTCCCTCTATTACACTCCTGGAAATTGAAATAAGAACACCGTGAATTCATTGTCCCAGGAAGGGGAAACTTTATTGACACATTCCTGGGGTCAGATACATCACATGATCACACTGACAGAACCACAGGCACAGAGACACAGGCAACAGAGCATGCACAATGTCGGCACTAGTACAGTGTATATCCACCTTTCGCAGCAATGCAGGCTGCTATTCTCCCATGGAGACGATCGTAGAGATGCTGGATGTAGTCCTGTGGAACGGCTTGCCATGCCATTTCCACCTGGCGCCTCAGCTGGACCAGCGTTCGTGCTGGACGTGCAGACCGCGTGAGACGACGCTTCATCCAGTCCCAAACATGGTCAATGGGGGACAGATCCGGAGATCTTGCTGGCCAGGGTAGTTGACTTACACCTTCTAGAGCACGTTTGGTGGCACGGGATACATGCGGACGTGCATTGTCCTGTTGGAACAGCAAGTTCCCTTGCCGGTCTAGGAATGGTAGAACGATGGGTTCGATGACGGTTTGGATGGACCGTGCACTATTCAGTGTCCCCTCGACGATCACCAGTGGTGTACGGCCAGTGTAGGTGATCGTTCCCCACACCATGATGCCGGGTGTTGGCCCTGTGTGCCTCGGTCGTATGCAGTCCTGATTGTGGCGCTCACCTGCACGGCGCCAAACACGCATACGACCATCATTGGCACCAAGGCAGAAGCGACTCTCATCGCTGAAGACGACACGTCTCCATTCGTCCCTCCATTCACGCCTGTCGCGACACCACTGGAGGCGGGCTGCACGATGTTGGGGCGTGAGCGGAAGACGGCCTAACGGTGTGCGGGACCGTAGCCCAGCTTCATGGAGACGGTTGCGAATGGTCCTCGCCGATACCCCAGGAGCAACAGTGTCCCTAATTTGCTGGGAAGTGGCGGTGCGGTCCCCTACGGCACTGCGTAGGATCCTACGGTCTTGGCGTGCATCCGTGCGTCGCAGCGGTCCGGTCCCAGGTCGACGGGCACGTGCACCTTCCGCCGACCACTGGCGACAACATCGATGTACTGTGGAGACCTCACGCCCCACGTGTTGAGCAATTCGGCGATACGTCCACCCGGCCTCCCGCATGCTCACTATACGCGCTCGCTCAAAGTCCGTCAACTGCACATACAGTTCACGTCCATGCTGTCGCGGCATGCTACCAGTGTTAAAGACTGCGATGGAGCTCCGTACGCCACGGCAAACTGGCTGACACTGACGGCGGCGGTGCACAAATGCTGCGCAGCTAGCGCCATTCGACGGCCAACACCGCGGTTCCTGGTGTGTCCGCTGTGTCGTGCGTGTGATCATTGCTTGTACAGCCCTCTCGCAGTGTCCGGAGCAAGTATGGTGGGTCTGACACACCGGTGTCAATGTGTTCTTTTTTCCATTTCCAGGAGTGTATTTTTACCCTCCACGCTGCCCTCCAATACTAAATTGGTGATCCCTTGATGCCTTAGAACATGTCCTACCAACCTATCCCATCTTCTAGTTAAGTTGTGCCACAAACTTCTCTTCTCCCCAATCCTATTCAATACCCTCATTAGTTATGTGATCTACCCATCTAATCTTCAGCATTCTTCTGTAGCACCACATTTCGAAAGCTTCTATTCTCTTCTTGTCCAAACTAGTTATCGTCCATGTTTCACTTCCATACATGGCTACGCTCCATACAAATACTTTCAGAAATGACTTCCTGACACTTAAATCAATACTGGATGTTAACAAATTTCTCTACTTCAGAAACGCTTTCCTTGCCATTGCCAGTCTACATTTTATATCCTCTCCACATCGACCATCATCAGTTATTTTGCTCCCCAAATAGCGAAACTCCTTTACTACTTTAAGTGTCTCATTTCCTAATCTAATTCCCTCAGCATCACCCGACTGAATTCGAATACATTCCATTATCCTCGTTTTGCTTTTGTTGATGTTCATCTTATATCCTCCTTTCATGACACTGTCCATTCCGTTCAACTGCTCTTGCAAGTCCTATGCTGCCTCTGACAGAATTACAATGTCATCGGCGAACTTCAAAGTTTTTATTTCTTCTCCATGGATTTTAATACCTACTCCAAATTTTTCTTTTGTTTCCTTTACTGCTTGCTCAATGTACAGATTGAACACCATCGGGGAGAGGCTACAACCCTGTCTCACTCCCTTCCCAATCACTGCTTCCCTTTCATGTCCCTCGACTCTTATAACTGCCATCTGCTTTCTGTACAAATTGTAAATAGCCTTTCGCTCCCTGTATTTTACCCCTGCCACCTTCAGAATTTGAAACAGAGTATTCCAGTCAAACATCAGCATATAAAACAGTAAAACGCTAAAATACTAAAATGTCCGACATTTTGGTCGTGTTGGAATGACATCTTCAGGGCGTAACTACATATTTATTCCAGAATGAGATTTTCACTCTGCAGCGGAGTGTGCGCTGATATGAAACTTCCTGGCAGATTAAAACTGTGTGCAGGACCGAGACTCGAACTCGGGGCCTTTGCCTTGCACTTTCCCGCGAAAGGCAAAGGTCCCGAGTTTGCGTCTCGGTCCGGCACACAGTTTTAATCTGCCAGGAAATTTTTACATATTTATCACTGCAAAAACAGTGTTCACAGAAAGGAAGTGGATTTCCTGCACAGCATGTGCCACTACCAGCGTCTTACCTACTGCGGCAGCACACAATGGCCACCTGGTGACAGTGACAACTGTAATGGACCCGTATCTACCTGCGAGCAGAATGTACAAGACATTTTCTACTCACTTCCGAAGTGTCGGTTGGCAATGTGCTGCGTTGTTAGAATGAAGGTGCACATTCTGCAATTTCTTTCGAACGATTTTAACAAAGTGGTTGGTAAAAAAAGTTTTGCTATGGCGTTATATGCCAGCTGCGTGGTGAAGTGCCCATCATTTCGTTAACGATGAAGTCAATGCCACGTTTTGCGTTTAACTGAGACACTGTGCCAAATTCGAAAACTTTCAAGGAAATATGATTTTGCATTAGCACCATGCTGCATTACCTATTGGTGAGTATGAAATTTAGGTAACATACTGAATTTCACTTCATATTTGGAAGCAGCTCTCATCTGTCACCACCCTCGATAAAGCTGATTTTATTCAGTTCACTCTTCTGCCATCGCACTTCCAGCAATAGTGCCAGAAGGATTCATAACATCACTCATATTTCGTATATGATTTGGGATATTGCAACGAGTTTTTGGGAAGTGATAGCATACAAACAGGTGAATATTTTGTTCTATGGGTAATATGCAAAACTTCATTATCTGCTGCGTTATTTAACACACTACCGATTTTTCAATGAAGCAATGTCATTTTTAATGGTCATTTATAACTGCTGTAACGAGAATTGCTGTGGGTTTTCCTACAACATAAGCGAAGACTTTACATGTTTGCTTTTTGACCGGGGATGTGCTTTTTCATAAGGTCAGTCTCTCACTCAGAAAACGATTGTTTCATGATTCTGTCGCAGATGCATCTGCACAACATGTTACTAAGGTGACATTGTATAAACTCCTCTGTATTTTTGCACTAAGAAGTAGATTTTAACATTTCAACTATTTTACTCAAAATTCGCCACTGATGACACTTTCCTGAACATTAAAAACGGTTAACAAGTCAGATTACAGTAAATCGTTTCTTTTGTTGCATTTTTAATGGATTTTTGTAAGCTTGTGTGTTTGAAATAATGAGCAGTTGGTACTAAAATGTACCAGAGCACTTTTGTTCTAGCTATCAGTGCTCTGAGAAAAATTAGAACAATTCAGAAAAAAATAATTCAGCTGCTTCACCTCAAATATCTTTTGATATGCTAATCATACGGTCTAACAGCTCATAAATGGAATTATACACGCTGTTATGTGTAGAACTATTCTCCTTTTTGGCTCTGGAATAGGAGTTCCCGTAGAGACAATATATGTTATATCTTTGAAGCTGTGGTCACTCTGACAGCTTTCAAAATTGTTTTGAAATAGATGATCAGTATCTTTGATGAACTGTAAGATGTCTGAGGTAAATAAGTTTAGTCCCTCACTCATAGAATTGAAACGGTGGTGTGCTATTTGGTGCTAATTTTTTTCATATTTCTCAGACCATTGAGGTGTGGAAAGAGAATTCTTAGGTGAGTTTCACTACTACCTGTTAATTAATATAAACAAACTGGATTACATGATTCCTACGTAATTGCAACAAATGGAATGATGTAATTGTCCTAGCTTTCTTACTTTCTTCTTTAGACAAATGTCATCAGTAGCGAAGTTCGACTAAAAACCTAAAGTTTTCTGATTGCATTGTTAAAAGTTGCTATGTTTGCTAAAGTACAGCAGTGTTTACACAATGTTGCGACACTAACATACTAGTGCAGACGCAGTTCTGACAGAATCCTGAAACAGTTATATATTAGTTGAGATACTGTTGACAAGTCAGGTCAATAGCTTACGAGAAAGCACATCCTTGGTATAAAAATTAACGTCGTTGCAAACCCCACAACAAATACCGTTTACCAGCTATCGATAACCATTAAATATTACACTGTTTGAGTGGAAAAAGTTGTAATGTGTTGAATAATACAATAGATACTGAAGTTTTGTATATTGAAAATATGGCAAAATACTCTCCTGTATGTCCACTATTATTTGCCAGAAAGCTCGTTTCGGTATCTCAAACTGTTTATGAAACATGAGTGGTGCTATGAATATTTTATTCTAGCCTTATTGCTCAGAAAAGATAGTGAACGTCCACGAAGGAAGACGTCGATAAAAAGTTTAATTAATGCCAAGTTATGAATGAAAGCATACACTCAATAGATATATATCTTTGTGTATTCATTACTGAAACATAAAACGAGCATTACTGCATGACTGTAACTATGTCTTAGATACTGTAAGGTGACACCAACCTTTAAATTTCAAGTCCTTGTAAGAATTGCCGAAAACAAGGAGTAGTACTGTAATATAAGAGGCAATCCAAAAGTTTCCATAAGAAGGCAGTGCAGCTCAGAATCGGTATGCAAATCAGGCAAAATCGCTGTGAGCTTTGAGGCAACTATGCAGTTGATGCGCTGAAAATACTCATTTGGTAAAACACTATGTCCCGCTACGTGAAGAAGTCCATAACTGCCTGCCGCACAGGATCAACCAGCGAATTGTGTCGAATCACCAGTACCACAAAAGTACGTGCACCATTTCACAGTGGTAGTTTTCGGCAGACATAATGCCCCATACACATTCTTTATTCTCTGATGGATATCTATCGCTATTTGCCCTTCAGCAGCCAAGAAAAGAATAACAGCACACTGGTCCCGTTTGGACGCATTTTGTGGTAACTTCGCTATAGTCCACGATTCCGGAAAGTCCGAATGCTATACTAAACCCTTGCATAATTATGCATCGCAGCCGCACTAAATTGCATATACGCTGCAGCAACTTCCACAAATTAATACTTTTTGGTCGCCCCTTATAGATAATTGGTGTAACACTGTCTCTCATTCTATTATTTTGTTTTTTGATATGAGCATATGTGGTATACATGCATCCACAGTAAATTATCTGATGGTTGGAAGGGGGTGGGGGGATGGCGAGAACCTGGATACTTCGTTGGTTCTGAGGTTGATAGCTGATGTTAGCTATATCAGTATTTTTTCTTCTTTTACGTGTTTTCAGCTTACCGTATGGTGTGATGACATATTGTGCCTGATTGTAGCCATAATTATGAATGTGTTACACAGTTTCTATAATGTTAAAACAATTGTGCTTAGTTTTAGAGTTGAAAGAAAGACTGACTTATTTTACTATTTTATGTATTTTACGTAAGATGCTCTACAGTATTTTAAGTATTTTATGTACATATGTTTTACGTTTTGACCTTTTAATCTTTGTTGTCTTCAATTATGTTCCATCCTTGTGTTATCTTTGTATTCCATGATGCTTCACCATGATATTGTGATTACATGTGTTTCTGTTTTTAAGTACTTTAAGCCGGTTTAATGTCTTCCTTTGTAGTGATTAAGGCCTACATTTCAATTATTGTGTTCAGAATTCTTCTGCTTTACTTCAGTTATGTATCTGGGGTTTTCGAAAAATGTATGATATGTAATGTTGGTTTTATAAATGCATATTTGACGTAAGTACCATATGAATGTTGTTTTCGTAATTTTTTTTGTCTTGCAGGTCCTGTTGTTCACTGTATTTTACTGCAATGTTTGTTCTGTTTTTATACAGCACTGTGAACATGCTCCTGGACTGAAACCAGTGGGTAAATAAATTGCATTAAAGACAGCATTTGGGTTAAGCTTTTCCTACAGTATGTGTAAAGCTGACGGCAATGTATGGGGAGAACCATTTCCAGTAATGCGTCAAATGAAATTAAAATCTTCTGGGTTGTTAGGTCGCGTCATATTTCTTCAGGCAGCCGACATTTCGACCCCTCTGATGGGGTCTTCTTCAGGATCTTGTGGTGTTTACAGCAGATTAGGCACTGTCATGGTGCTTGTACTGGAGAAGTTGGATTACTGGGTAAAATGCCTTGGGCTTACACTGGTGGGGCATCATCACAGGATATTAAGAGAAGTGTCCCTGCACTAGTGCCGAAGAAGGGGTTTATAGGCTAAAAGGCCTGTGGGTGCCATTGATGGGCCAGTGTCGCTGGTTAGAGAGGGATTTTCCTCGCTCTTTTGCTTGAGAAGAGTTATTGGTTAATATTCCTCCTGCTGCTATTGGTAGGCCCAATATCATTGGCTAGAAGCGAAACGGACAGAGCATGAGAGGGTGAATGTTCATCCAAAATATTACAGTCTGCGGAGGAGGCTTACAGGGCGTTGTTCGTATTAAGGAACTCAAACGCCACACGCAAATCTATGCATAAAATCGGCGGCAGAGGAACATCACGAGAATTGTGGCCTTGACACTGATTTCAACGACGTTCGTGAACTGGCTAAGGAAACCAACATCTGCAGAAGAAAAGTCCGAGAAACGATTGAAATTTCTAAGAAAGCTTGTATCTTCAATCGAGAGGACGGCTGTAGGTTTCCAGCATCGTGGCTCCCAGCTATCAGAGAAGTGAATACACAGCTGCTGTGAACGAGCAATACAAACAATGCCCTGGAAGCCACCTCTATGGACAGTTATAGGTTGATGAAAATTTCCTCTCTCGTGCTCTGCCGGTTTCGCTTCTGGCCAATGATGTGGGCCCACCAATAGCAGCAGGGGGAATTTTAACTAGGAATTCTTTTCCAACATAAGTGCAGGAAAAATTCCTTTCTAACCAAAGACGTTGACCAACCAAAGGTAGCCACAGTAGTTGAAGCCAATAACCCCCTTCTTCGACCTTAGCATGCACAAACTTCACTAATTATCTAGTGACGATGGGACACTCCAATGTCAGCCCAAGTTTCTTGTTATGAACGTGTGCGATTGCTATTCTGTCATTCTGTGCAATAGATTAATGTGAGATGTACTCTTCTCCCTGTGGCTCCTGCAAGATGCAGTTTCCACCCCCACACTACTACAGAAGTCAGAAAGACGCTCCTAACGTTCTAAAGAGTAATGCCTGAAATACTTTCAGCAATAAATATCTTCTGGAGTCGTCCGCTGTAAGGAAATGACACAAAAATTCACAAAATTCCTTACGTAACTAGTGGGACACATTATTTCCTGGTTCTTTTCAGAATGTGAAGTTACCTCTCAAGGATAGGATTCGCTAATAAAATTTCTGTACAAAGTTTAAGAGAGCCGTACCTACTCAACTTGAATAATTATCCGCTAGAATGTTGCTAGGTAAGGTCGAGGCTGTGGCATGTGAAATGCAGTGAAGTGTACTGTTGTGGAGGAAATATGGGTCTCGCAAGGGCTGTAGTGCACAATACCGTAAGCTGCGATGACTGCTGTCTGCGCCACTCGCTGCTGACAAATATGATAACTCTCGTTCTATCTAGACTGACCTTAGCCAATCAAACTCTCCCTACGCCTTGATGAAGTCAAGGACTCCTATTCACCCCTACTCTAACTATTGGCATGGTACACCAGTCAGACAACCAGTCTACCGCGATGCCACTCAAAATTCGCTCTCAGGCGTTTAACTATAAATCTGTCTGTCCACACCGCACACAGTGAACAATGCTTAATCGCAAGGACTCATAGAGTCGCACGTCGATTCGCTCTCGACAAAGGTGCTCTCCCAGTGAAGTACTGAGGAGAGTCTTGTTCCTCGCTCTTTGAGTACACGTACCAGTGCGCACGCTCTCGTTACGTGTCCTCGCTCCAAGAGCGATATTGGAATGCCCCTCTCCACGCCAGACGTGGGCTTCCATTGTTCTTTCAGCTCAAGGCGTCAGAAATATCGTCTGCCAATCAGCGTTGCTCTTCTAAAACGGGAAAATGACGTTTCATTTAAGGCGACCAATCCCGAGATCTGTAGTATCGACGTTTGGCGTTTGGTATCTCCCTGTGAAAATCTCTGCAACTGTGTGCTCTGTGTAAAGAATTTGTAGACTGATCACTCCCACACAATGTAGCGGAATTTGCTTTTAAGCTGAACTCGGGGTCGTCCTTTCCCTCGGGCAAACGGTGTCTGCTCTACGGGCGGTCACCGGCCGACGTATGTGGGTTGGGGCCGGGCTCCTGGCGTGCGGTTGCCTCTCCCGAACTAAAAGCTTTTGTGACCGTCATGTCTGGAATGTATGTGAGTACGCCAGCCTCGAGTATTTCAACCACAGTGCGCACTTGCGATTTATTAGTTATTTGCGTACCGTTTACGTGAATTCATACAACATTGACTTTACCTCATCGAGTTTAGGGTCGAATGAAGCGTCTTGATGTGTGGAATATGATTGTGAGAGCGGAATATGTAAGCAATGAAGGTCAGGAGACCACGACGTCTTACATTCTTTGTCCACTAATCCAACTTCTCCAGTACAAGCACAGGAAAGTCTTCTTTTCTTCTTTACAAGAAAATGCAACACCACCAGATCTTGAAGAAGATTCCAGCAGAGGGGTCGAAATGCCGACTCTTTGAAGAAATATAACGCAGCCTTACAACCCAGAGGAGTTCAACATCAGTGACAATGGCCACGAAAGACTGCAGACTTATATAATGTTGAAATGTTGGGCCGTGTTTGCACAAAACTTACAACTGTTTTCCGTCAACCCCAGTTCTGTCAAGTTTCGCTCCTTGACACGATTTTTGGTTCACCTTTTCCAAGTACTGACAATAAAGTGGAGCAATTATCACAGCAACAGCTGATTTACCGTCCAACACCTCGAACCACAGTACTATTGCACAATATTATTGACAGTGTAATTGAAGAAATTATTGAGCAGTCTAAGGCGATAGTCAGTATTTTTGCACAGTACTACTGCGCAGTATTCTTGTCCGTCTCGGGGCCGCTTTATAGTGACGCCGTTTCGCAGGTACGACAGGGCGGCATCAGTGAGGTACACTGGCACCGGCGGCGGCGGCGCGTGGTGCGACTCGGCGTGCGCTCACGCGCACTTCTGCTCGGCGACCAAGCTGGAGCGCGCGGCACTGCGCCGCTGCCTCGCCGTGGCCGCCAGCTCGCTGCACTCAGCGGCGGGGGTTCCCCGGCCACCAGCCGCGCTAGTTGCTCTGGCCGCCGCCGTGCTGGCAGCGGCGCTGCTGCTGTGCGTGTCCGGCACGCCATCGTGACACCGAGAGCACGTGACGCAAGCCGCTTGAAGCACGCCGCTCGAAGCACGCGGAGGCCTCGGATCATCCAGTGCTACTGGATGATTACTTCCGCAGTGCTCGTTCAGCCGCCGGAGTTAACAAGAAGACTGGAAGAGTTATAGCGCTACGAAATATGTGCACCTGAAACTGTGCCCATGTAGACGGCTTTAAATGCAGACTTAACCTCCAGAAGTCGAACATTAATATAACCCTCCCATTGCCTTGTAAACAAAACATCTCTACATAAAATTTATGGTCGAAAATTTTTCATCATTAACTTCACATGTTCCAACGTATTCAATCAGAAGCAATGGACATGCTACCCAGTATATGTAACATATGAAACTTGCAAAGTTCATGGTGTACTCGATACTGCAGTAGACTTCTTACACTAAGAATGTCTTGAAGAGGAAAAGTATCTGTTGTACTCTTTCTCGGAGACTCCTTTTCCCAGATCAAGACTTTTACAGCCAATATAACGAAACTATTTCAAAGTGACAAACCGGGGCATTTACGTGCACCATTAATCCTAGGAAATAATCTGTGAACAACATCGGAATATTTTGAAACTTGGTTGAATTTAGTAACGTGATAAACATTCTTTTTATGTTTACGTCACCGCAGATAATTTTTCTACGCCTGCCGGCTATGAATACACTTCCGGTTTCACCTGCCACTATTCATTCTCCGAGTAGGCTGTCTTCCAGCCGTTGACGTGTTTTGTTGCGTTCCACAATCAAGAATATTTTCTGACTGTTGATGTTGCGGCACCTCGAAACGCCGCTCATATAATCGACAGTGTTAACTGGGACTTTGGTTCACAAATTCCATAGGTCCGTCTCGCAAAGCGCAGGAATAAAACTCGTTCTGCATTGGAACGATAAGAACAACAGTCATGATAAATGTACATTTTCTTCCATAGAACACTACTTGTCTTTCCTCTTGTTCTACATGTCAAAACAAATGAGGCACCACAACAGAAGAACGAAGCTCTAAGTATCTAGCGAGTACGTGGATATTGTCATCAAAGCATTTCCACTGCTTTAATGGTTCTCGATCAATGAGACACTGTATTCTCGTGAACCACTGTCACTGGACTGATAAGCTCAGAAATTGTATACAGCTAATTCCCGTAAGTGAACAGTTCCTGACAAAACGTTTTCAATCCTACTTCTGGCAATAAGAACGCCATCTAATTCAGTACCTACATGACGCTGCCAGCATGTTAACGGCCAATTACCGTACATTTGTCAAGATTTTTGTTTTGTTGTGTAGAAGACTTCTATGTTGTAAGTTTCGTCGGTCTAGCAACAAAAAAGTGATATGCTAAACGTTCAAATAATTTTCCTTATGCAGCCGGTGTGCTGCTGACTTTTCTACAATAATGACGAAAATATCGGACAAGGTTCAGTTTTCTACATGTTGTTGCTTTGGTGGCTGCTGCATGTTTGCTCGCAATTGCTTTCGCTGCCCTTACTTGACGACCAACTTACTACAGCAACAACTGTGATAGAATGTTTGCTCTTTCTTGAGGAATAACTAAATTAAAAACTTCTTCACGCTGTCATCTGTATAACTGTCTTTTTTTGGTTTGCGCGAGGTTATCGTCAGTATCCAGGTCTGTACCAATAAATTTTAATTGGGTGACTGTATTTGTCGTTACAAGCTTTTATTTTATTTTGTCATTAAATTTATAGGTTAGAAGTTACTGTAGCTACATAATAAAACTATATTACACTGGAGAAATGTCATTTTGATTTGAAACTCGTAGTTTCAGTATCACAGAGAAGCATAGTTGAATCTCACAATGTTTGATGTATGTACAGAATTTTTGGTATATTTAAATATATTGACGCATAACACAATGCATTCAAAATGCCAAACCGTTGTCTTGATTCACATATCACAACGAAAACTGTCTCCTTATAAGTGTTAGGACAAAAATAATTTAAATGTTCTTGTCAGTTAGTCACTCAACAGTGAAAGTGTAGATGAGTGCAACGTTTCCCCAGACTAATAAGTTAGTTCTTAACTCCACTGATTTTCAGTTATTTGTACGTCTGTTGTGGGAGCATGCTTCTGGTGCCATAGTTTGAGTACAACCAGAAATAAGTGTATCAAGCAATACGTTTTTGTGCTATTTTTGTAAATACGGTTATTATGCTTCAAACACAGCGGTGATTTATGGGCGTGTATTATTATTTGCAGTCGTATTACGATATAAAGAAGCAAATAAAAATCCTACCTGTAGAAATTTACAGTTATTTAGCAACTGTATTATTTTTATTGGAGAGACAGAGAATCTCTTCCATCAAACTACGGAACAAGTTGAAATTATTCTTACAGGTGTCGAGTAGACCAAGTCGCTATTCTACTGATCCTGACACGAAGGTGTAAAACAAATAATCATGATTAAAAAACCATTACACAAACCACCACAATTTGTCTTGTCACTGATAAGTTGTCACAGACCTCGCAGGCACAAGAGAAAAATCAAGAAACTTGAATGGTACAATATAACTTACGATAACTGCATTTAATGAAATCGAAAATCTCTTGAAGAGTTTTCTTAACAAAACGTTAGCCCTCGACGTAAAAACACTATATTTTCTTCTATCGGTCCTGGGAATGAGCTTTGGGCATTTGCGTCTTTTGTTACATATAGCTTTTACTTTGTTACTTACAGAATTACTGCCTCGACATAGTAACTGATATTTGTATGTGACAGTATTACCTGAAATTCACTCACTGGTTTAATTACTAACATTTTTACGTCTTTCACACGGCATTGTCCAATTCTCAGTCATAAACTACTGCTGAAGAGTTCTATGTGATGCTGCTGATAAATTATGTGTGACCAATGATATACGAATATACACAGGTTAATTGAAACTGTGATAATTTTTTTAAGTGCAGCTACCGTCTGCTTTAATCTCATTGATATAGATTACAAATGTTTTTTAAAGTGTATGTTATTATGTAATTGGTGTGAAGAAATTTTTGAATGTCTATTTAATAATTTTCCAGTGAAAATAACATCTATCATGAGTGTATTAAGTTTGAAAGAGAAACCTCTGAAAATATTTAAATACGCTAATATTGTTCCTATCTTTGAAGATAATATTTTATACCCAACGATATTCGTGAAACGTATATTTCTGTTCAAATTGATGTCAAATTGTGAATAAAAATAAATTATAAAACATGCGTAGCT
Source organism: Schistocerca americana (assembly GCF_021461395.2). Taxonomy (NCBI): domain Eukaryota; kingdom Metazoa; phylum Arthropoda; class Insecta; order Orthoptera; family Acrididae; genus Schistocerca; species Schistocerca americana. The sequence continues at coordinate 1,094,852,585 of NC_060119.1, read as the reverse complement.
TAATTCCATCCTTCACGAACATCCTAGATTACTGTTGCTATTTAATACTCCTGACAGGAATACCATGCAAGGCTCGAGGAGGAGGTCTAGCAAAGGAACCGCCAGGTAAAATTTCGCTCGATATTTAGCAGTCCCTTCTCGCATCATAACGATGTTTCTCCTCAAAATCGGCAATTATCAGTTCGTTTATCACAGACTGTTCGAACTACACTGCATTAATAATTAATGAAACGTTTGAAATTAATGTTGATGAATACACGTCTTCAACAATGTAGACTCTTTTCCTCAGCTAAATCCATCAGATACTTTGGGCTTAGTTTTGATATTATCACCGTAATGAAGGACAATTAAATCACAGCTTATGTATCACCTACGAGACAGATGGCTTACATTCAATTTATCTTCCTGTGGTTTCATTTCCGCAATTTATCGTTGCAACTTTGGAGCAGTTCGCAATGAAGAAAATAAATGTTGAACCAATAAGGTGGAACATACTCGTATAACAATTAGCGTAACGCTTAATTGGTACAATTTGTTTATAACACTTCCTATTACCGAGAACATGTATTTATCAGGTTTTCAGTTAGGAGTTCCTGTTATTTGTATTACTAAGCGACTATCTAGGAACTCAAACCCGAAACCAGGTACTAGTTTCTGCCTACTTATCTAGCGGCTGCTGGCGGCAACAAAAATTTGATTTTCAATGTTTCGCGTGATAACAGAAGGAATTTAAAAATTTAAATTGCTGACTTTATTCATACAATATTTGTGAATGAGAGCACTTGGAGACTTACAACAAACTTTACACGTAATTTCCTATCTTTATTAAACTGTTTCTCGCTGATGCCCCCCACAAAACTTATTTGTTGTTGTGGTATACATTCTGAAGAATGATTTCATGCAGTTCTCCATGATACTTCATCCTGTGCAAGCCTGTTCATCTGCAAATGACAACGGCAACTTACAGCCTTCTGAATATGATTACTGTATTCATCTCTTAGTCTCGCTATACGATTTTTACCTCCCGCGCTTTACTCCAATATTAATTCGTTATTACGCGATGTCTCAAAATGTGTCCGATTATTCCTTCTAATCAGACGGTGCCAAAAATTTCTTTTCTCCCACGAAATGATAAAAGGGAAAAACTTATCACTTACTACATTTCCGTTGTTGATACGATAAAACTTCAACATCAGACATGCCATTTTAATTTATTACTTCATTATTGTTGCCTCTATTCGCAACGCACTTTGCATACTTGTCTACACACATTTATGAGACAAAGGTGATGAGGTGCCCCCTAAAAAGGTGTGTAGGACCTCCTTTTGCCCGACGTAGTGCAACATCAAGACGTGGCGTGGACTCAATGTGGCATGGTCCCAACAAGCTGCTGTAAGTCCCCTGCAGAAATATTGAGCCATATTTACGAAAATGTTGCTCGTGTAGGATGCTGTACATAAATTGATCTCTCAAATATGTCCCATAAATTTTCGATGAGAATTATAACGGACGGTCTGGGTGGCCAGATAAATCGCTCGAAATATCCAGAATGTTCTTCAAACCAAATGCGAACCATTGTGATCTGGTGACATGAGATCGTTCTTTGGGAATATGAAATACATGAATGGCTGCAAATGGTCTCCACACAGCCGAACATAAGCATTTATTGTCAATGGTCGGTTTAGTGGGACCAGACGACCCCGACCATTCCATGTAAACACAGCCCACGCCATTATGGAGCCTCTACCAGCTTGCACAGTGCCATGTTGACAGCCTGGGTCCATGGCAACATGGGGTCAGCACCACACTCGAACCCCGCCATCAGCTCTTACCCATTGAAATCGGGACTCATCTGACCAGGCCACGGTTTTCCAGTCTCACCTAGAGTCGACCGGATATGGTCACTATTCCAGGAGAAGCGCTTCGGACTATTTCGCGCTGTTACCAAAGACTGAGTGGCGGTCTTCTGCCATCGCCCAGTAACGTCACATTTCACCGCATTAACCTAATGGGTACGTTCGTCGTACGTCAGTCATTGACTTGTGCGGGTATTTCAGGCATTGTTGCTTGTCTGTTAGCACTTACAACCCAACACAAACACCACTGCCATCGCTCGTTAAGTGACGGCCGTTGGCCACTGCGTTGTCTATGGTGAAAGGTTATGCCCGAAAATCGGTATTCTCGGTACACTCTTTACACTGTGGATCTCGGAATATAAAGCTCCCTTCTGATTTCCGAAACGGAATATCCCAAACGTCTACTTCCAACCACCTTTCCGTTTTCACAGTCTGTCAATCCCCGTCGTACGGACATAATCACATCGGCAACATCACCCATAAAATCACCAACATTTTCAAAAGATGGGGAATAAACATAGCATACACAACAGACTATTCTGCACAAAAATAAACCCCAAAACTGACAAAATACAGAGACACATACCAGAATGCATGTATATACCAGTTACAGTGTAACACTTGTGAAGGCACATACATAGGGTAAAAAGGGAGAACATTTGATGTCAGATACAAGGAACACATGAGAGCATGCAAATACGGGACAAACCACTTCACATTTGCAGAACACCTAAGAGAAAATGACCACAAACCAACCACTAGAGAAGGTGATATGAGAATAATTAGAATCAACAATAAAAAGCATCTTCTGATCATACAAGAAAATTACCGTATACATAAAACCAAAGCAGAGGGGAAAATCTTGTTGAATGACCCAAGTACACATGCCAAGCAATTCATTATTTACACTAATAGATAAAATAATAGAGTAATGTTTGCAAAAAGGATAAATATAATAATACTGTCCAATGTAATAATAATAGAACCCAACATCTTTACACCTCACTCATACACACACACACGGTATAAACATCATAAATAGAAGTTAGTAACGAACATATACTTCGTTAGGTTGGCAACAAATAGGTAAACATGCCAAAGAAGATGAAACACGTAATGGAGTCGCAATATTTACGCTGTGAAACGAAGCGTACGACGAAATAGTTGTATCGAGTGACAAAAGAACGATAGTCCACCACAAAAAAGAGTGAAAAACGTGGTGAACCGTGTGTGGATGGCGAGAACACAAAGATGTGAATATATGGCAGTGGTAAAAGTGGTAGTGTTATCTCCAGACCAGATGCGATTAAACGCAGATCAGAAAATCGTAAGTAATCAATTTTTTTACAAAAAATCGCGAAGTGAACTCTTTGATTATCTATAACTAACAAAACTGTATCGTTATATATCACACTGATGATGGCTTAGAATAGGAGAAGGAGAAACGCGTATGGGATAAATAAAGTAACCAGCAGCAGGAAAAGGCAGTTTGATTTGCAAAACAAGTATTTATATAATTGCTTAGGTTTCAGCGGCCAGAGTCAGTCGACATAAAAGTTTTATGGGTATAGTACCGCGTCATAATGTAAAAACTACTGCTGCTGGATAAAAACCAACGTTTCGGCCACGATAGCAGCGGCCTTCTTCTGGGTCTAGTGGTGCGTTCTAGCTATGCAGTGTACTTTATATTTTGTTGTTAGAGTTCACTGCGCATGCCGTTACGTCATAATTTTGAAAAGGTAGTTAGTTTCATTGGTCACTTAAGGAAGAATGAGAGGGAACTTTATTTTAATAGGTTATTGCAGTGGAGGGAGAACGTGACCTCTGTTGTCTATTGGTTCTTGTGTTATGTACCATGACTGGTGGTCACCGTCGAATGCTACTGTGGCCACAAGTGTTCGACACGGCAGAGCTGAGTTTACGAGGCAGTCTGAAGGAGGTGGTGATCGGCTATATTTAATAACATAGTGTCTGAGCTTAGCAGATCAATGTCCTTTATCTCTTCATATAAAGGAAATGAAGCAGACGAAGACGTGACGAGCAGCTTGCCAGAGGTTCACATTTAATTAAACCCATGTTCGACGTCGGTATTTTTTTTTTTTTTTATAAAGGCGACGTAATAACTGCTGTCATTAAAAAGTTTCCTTGAATTTTGTAATTGAACAGCAATCCACAGTCGTGAACGTAATTTTGTTACGTCTACATATCTTTCTCTCCGCTCACACACACAAATCCATATACGCGCCCGCACGTGTACATGTAAGCAACCAATATATCAGCGTAATGTTCTCTTTTCTCTCGAGAAGGGTTATTGCTCTTGTCAGAGGACCTACAAAGAAACTCTAATTTGAATTCGACGACAGGGAATTTATACGTAAACGATTGATAAATTTCATCCCAGCGCACGCATGATAGTCACATTAAAGAATACAACTGTCAGTCGTATTAACCTTTATGAAATGAGGCGGTAGGACACAAAACAGATTTCGGCACTCTGGAATATGTATCTTAATCAAAATGGGTAAAGAAGCAGTAGTGCCCTCATTGAGGCATTTGAAACTCTTAGCTAAGGACAGGGGGATGAGGGAGAACTATTGCTGAAGTTTGAAACAATAGTTGATCGTGAACTGGGTAGATGGATAACCAGTGGAACACATCTTTATGGGAAGGACCTCCATGGTATACAGTCACTCTATAGGAACTCTTGAAGAAACAAGAGAGTATTGCACAATAGGTGTAAAACCAGAGAGCTCTCAAAAGAACAATGAGTGAAGGCTTCAATAATTACCACAGCAGAATATTATTGTACAATGATCCTCCACGATCACCAAAGAATTTATAGTCCTATTTAAAGAGAGGATATTTTCTGACTAACGTAATGCGCCCTCATTTATTTGCTGGATGTGGATGTGTTGCAGTTTCCGTCTTCGTCTGCAGCTTTTATCCTCTGTGTTGTTAGGGGGTACCAAAGTTGGTGCCCAGACACTCACGGACCAAATAGCAAAAGAAATTGAGGGTAGCAAGGGAAATTTAGTAAATTTTAACTCTATTTCCAAAAGTTTCTTTACAAAGGAAAGGACAGAATTAGTGTCCCAATTTAATCCTCGGACCACTGAAAAGATGAGTGAAATTGATTTTTATGCCTGCAGAGTTGAGAAACAGATAACAATTTAAACTAAACTAAACTTTAGGGCAGTGTATAATCCTCATCAGTTTCTATACTGAACTATCAGCTGAGTTACCAGCTATTTTAATTATAATCTACCATAGATCGCTCGAAAAAAAGCCCTGCCCAATAAGAAGGAAGCACAAGTCATATCCGTCTGCAAGAAGGGTAGCACAATATCCTTGACAATCATTTTCAGTGCCGGTTTTGTGGCCGAGCGGTTCTAGGCGCGTCAGTCTGTTGTCTATTGGTTCTTGTGTTATGTACCATGACTGGTGGTCACCGTCGAATGCTACTGTGGCCACAAGTGTTCGACACGGCAGAGCTGAGTTTACGAGGCAGTCTGAAGGAGGTGGTGATCGGCTATATTTAATAACATAGTGTCTGAGCTTAGCAGATCAATGTCCTTTATCTCTTCATATAAAGGAAATGAAGCAGACGAAGACGTGACGAGCAGCTTGCCAGAGGTTCACATTTAATTAAACCCATGTTCGACGTCGGTATTTTTTTTTTTTTTTATAAAGGCGACGTAATAACTGCTGTCATTAAAAAGTTTCCTTGAATTTTGTAATTGAACAGCAATCCACAGTCGTGAACGTAATTTTGTTACGTCTACATATCTTTCTCTCCGCTCACACACACAAATCCATATACGCGCCCGCACGTGTACATGTAAGCAACCAATATATCAGCGTAATGTTCTCTTTTCTCTCGAGAAGGGTTATTGCTCTTGTCAGAGGACCTACAAAGAAACTCTAATTTGAATTCGACGACAGGGAATTTATACGTAAACGATTGATAAATTTCATCCCAGCGCACGCATGATAGTCACATTAAAGAATACAACTGTCAGTCGTATTAACCTTTATGAAATGAGGCGGTAGGACACAAAACAGATTTCGGCACTCTGGAATATGTATCTTAATCAAAATGGGTAAAGAAGCAGTAGTGCCCTCATTGAGGCATTTGAAACTCTTAGCTAAGGACAGGGGGATGAGGGAGAACTATTGCTGAAGTTTGAAACAATAGTTGATCGTGAACTGGGTAGATGGATAACCAGTGGAACACATCTTTATGGGAAGGACCTCCATGGTATACAGTCACTCTATAGGAACTCTTGAAGAAACAAGAGAGTATTGCACAATAGGTGTAAAACCAGAGAGCTCTCAAAAGAACAATGAGTGAAGGCTTCAATAATTACCACAGCAGAATATTATTGTACAATGATCCTCCACGATCACCAAAGAATTTATAGTCCTATTTAAAGAGAGGATATTTTCTGACTAACGTAATGCGCCCTCATTTATTTGCTGGATGTGGATGTGTTGCAGTTTCCGTCTTCGTCTGCAGCTTTTATCCTCTGTGTTGTTAGGGGGTACCAAAGTTGGTGCCCAGACACTCACGGACCAAATAGCAAAAGAAATTGAGGGTAGCAAGGGAAATTTAGTAAATTTTAACTCTATTTCCAAAAGTTTCTTTACAAAGGAAAGGACAGAATTAGTGTCCCAATTTAATCCTCGGACCACTGAAAAGATGAGTGAAATTGATTTTTATGCCTGCGGAGTTGAGAAACAGATAACAATTTAAACTAAACTAAACTTTAGGGCAGTGTATAGTCCTCATCAGTTTCTATACTGAACTATCAGCTGAGTTACCAGCTATTTTAATTATAATCTACCATAGATCGCTCGAAAAAAAGCCCTGCCCAATAAGAAGGAAGCACAAGTCATATCCGTCTGCAAGAAGGGTAGCACAATATCCTTGACAATCATTTTCAGTGCCGGTTTTGTGGCCGAGCGGTTCTAGGCGCGTCAGTCTGGAACCGCGTGGACGCTACGGTCGCACGTTCGAATGCGGCCTCTGTCATGGATGTGTGTGACGTCCTTAGGTTATTTAGGTTTAAGTAGTTCTAAGTTCTAGGGGACTGATGACCTCAGATGTTAAGTCCCATAGTACTCAGAGCCATTTGAACGATTCATTTTTAGTAGAATCGTACAACATACTCTGAGCTACCTAGAACAGAACGACCTTCTCAACACCAACCTGTCTGGATTCCGAAAACATAGATCAAGCGAAACCGAATTAGCACTCTTTTCACAAAACATACCGAAGGCCATGTACCCTTGATTTCCGGAAAGTATTCGACTCAATACAACGTCAGTGCGTATTATGAAAGGCACCCTTTATGAGGTATCAAGCGAAATTTGTCACTGGGCAATGGAAGGTGCCGTAAAACTACTGCTGTTTGAATCGCTGAGATTTAGCTGTACAACATACGCAATGATGGACAGTACGCAAACAAATATTCAGAATTCAGAAAGTTGATTTAAAATCGGAAAAGAATGTTCACTGACATTCTGAGGTGCCGAGCATTCTGCCGGATATCTGCGTCCTTCATGCACAACATTTCGACAACGTGATTAGTTATCTTTATCAGGTGATACCGTCACCTCGAGATGTAAACAAATCGCCGCGAAAGCCTGAAGAACTAGAGAATGTTCACTAATATGAAAGTGTGACGGACGTGGCTGGAGGTGAAGACCGCGTAAGAATTTTCATTTGTGGCTCCGCTACAATTATGTCAGATTATTTTAAGTAAATAGAAAACCAAATTAATGCTGTAATTATAGGTCCTCTTAAAATTGGTTACATTATATCGTGTAGCATACGAACAATAAAATGGAAAATTGGTTCGTTATATTGGGAGAGTTAACGAATATCTACATACTGATATGAAACGTCTTATAAGTTAAAGCTGTGTGGTGGGTTGGGCCTTGAACCCGGTAGCAGTGTTGCTATCGCCGAAGCTCTTTTTTGGGTCATGGGTCATGTGATTGGTCCGATGTGTTCCGTCACGAATTCTTCTACTGCGCCACTCTCTTCATACTCAAGTAACGCTTGTACCCTAAATCACTTGTAACCTACATCATCAGTTATTTGTTCGATATATTTCAATCTACGCCGTCCGTTAGAGATTGTAGACTTCACGGCTCCCTCAAGAAACACGAAAGTTACAATTTATTCCTTCATGTTGTGAAACATATCTTGTTATCCAGTTTCTTTTCCTTGCTAACGTTTTATGTTAGTATAACTGAAGATTTTGCGGTGAGCCTCCTCATTTGCTATCGGTTCACATAGTTTCTAACATTCTTCTACAATATCACATCTCAAATGGTTCGTTTCTCTTCTTTTCCGATTTCCCAAGGTCCGTGATTCGCTTGCATAAAATACTGTCCTTCAAACTTACATACCTAGAAATTTTTTCCTCAAATTAAGGCCGCTGTCTGACAATAGTAGATTTCTTTTGTCCAGGAATGCACTCTTTCCCTCTCTCTGCTTTTTTATGTACTTTCTGCAAGGAAACAGACCTTCAATTTCTCTACCACATAGTCCCCAATTTTGATGTTAACGAAAGAAGGGAAACATACTATGCTACTGAGAGTGGAATTTCAGAAGTCTGAAGGTGCTAAGGAAGCTAGAAAACCTGCAAAGGGAATGGAAAGGCTCAATCCTAGATGTATTAGGGATCAAGGAAATGCAACACAAAAATATAAGGATTAAGGTCAGACAAATGTAAGGGAACATCAACAGCAGCAGAAAAATGATAAAACAGGAGGAGCATATGTTTTGAATAAGAAGGTGTGTTTATTATTACGGACTCACAGACAGACTTGCTCTGCGGGCTTTCAAATAACTACGCACCCTCAGACTCAGGATTCCAGTATTAAAAATTTTGGCTGGTTTCGTTGTCTAGGGGCTAGGATACGTATTTGCCGCATTACAGGCCAAATACTGCTTAGTCTACAGTATACAACAAGAATACACACATGAATCGAATGGTCTAAGGTTTCTATCACTCGACAATTGCGAATTACGAATGTAACATATAAATTTTTTAAATGAAAGATTGCAGTTAAATAAAATCTTCAGTTACTATCTTAACGACTTTAAATGATGAGTACGATAGTAGAAGTACTTTTGCGAATGAGGTATATTTCTGCAAAACACTTATTGGTGTCGATGGTCGATGGTCGATGGTCCAGCAAGTTGAATAACAGGGAAACAATAGATTCCTACAGCAGATAATTAGTTATGAACACCGCTCGCGAGATGTTCACTTCTAAACGCACACTACGTCTTCACTGTAGAAGCCACGGAAATCTCATAAGTGCACAAGTCAGCACTCCAAAGTATTTCTACCTGCAGTGTCCACGCGAAAACCGCTCCACACTCAACAAGTCTCTCCGCCGACCGAACGTACGTCACGCCGATACGTCCAGCACTCCCGTGTCCTGTGCCGTCCTCTCCAGAACTGCTTCACTGCCAGAACTACCTCGTGTCCTCCCCGGACGCAACCGCTGTGTTTGGCTAGAGCGCTCCCGCCCTGTCTTCAAGCCATCGCTGACTCACAACCATAATGAAACATACGAAATACAGGTGTTACATTTAAATAACATGAAGTTGAGCCAAAAATAGAACAAACAATACAAACACTACAACAGTGGTGCCGAGACACAAAGATGACAATTTCACCGACTAAATCAACATACCTTCTTCTAAAGGGACAGCTAGTAAGAAATCCAACTGTTAGGATAGAGGGCTTACCTGTTCTAAGACGACGTGAGACTCGATATCTGGGTATCATCATTGATGAGAAGTGGTCATTTGGTAGACACATTGAAACCGTAACACAAAGAGCATTACAAGTACTCAATAACCTCATCTCCATTGGACACAAACGTTTCCACCTCCCACCACATCTTATCAAACTATATCACAACAGCATACTCACCTCCATAGTGGGTTACGGTTCAGGAGTCTGGGCGCACAGGCTCACGAGGGTGGTGCCTGCCATGACAGTGAGAAGAGTGCAGAGGAATATGGTTATGAGATCAATGGGGGCCTACAGGACAACACCGGGAGGAGCCCTGTTAGTCATAATGGGACTCTGCCCACTAGATATTAAAATTCGGGAGCAGGCCGCCTGGTACTGGGCAAGAAAGGGGAACTTGGACAAGATAGAGGAAATTCTGGGGAGTAGGACTGACAACAAAATTGAGATCAGATTAAAAGGGGAACAGCTATGGCAACTTTCATGGGCAAGAGAAGAAACTGGACGCAGGACCTTCGAGTTACTGCCAGACGTCAGGGAAAGAATAGAAATGACTTATTTTGAACCAACCAGGGGACTCATCCATTTTCTCACTGGGCATGGACCCTATTCGACATATCTATGTCGATTCGGGAAAAAGGCGACACCTACGTGTGATTGTGGCGCTACGGAGGGCACTCCTGACCATGTGGTCTACGAGTGCCCGCTCTTCAATGATGTGGCCTCAGAGTTGCGCGAACAATTACCTCATAATGACACATACAGACTGTTAAGACATGAAGACACCTTCCGGACCATCAACAAACTGGCTAACGCGGTTTCACAAAAGGTCTTAAGGGATTACCTGAATGAACCACACTAACACTTGATTGGGGACTTATTAAATTACTGATCAAGACAGCACCTTATTCCCAATCCGCCCGGGCACGGAAAGGTCGACTCTTCAGTCTAGAATCCGCCGAGTCCCGGGATTAGGGGGAATGGGGAGCAACCCTACCGAACTAGACAACGCACCCAACTATGACATTAGGTTAAGTGTAGTTGTAGAATCTAGTTGTAGATACTTGTTAGGGACCTGCAGCGACCAACTCCATGGCCTGCCCAGTGTCAGGGGCACGCCCATTGGGGTTAGCTCAATGGGCAAGGCCAAATAGTAGGTTTATATTACTAAGCTGACACCTTGTAACGCTGCAGGATTAGCGACTAGTACATAATTAATTTAGTTAAGTCATATAGAGTCCTTAGTTAACATACTAACTGCCCATTGTAGTTTCCAAAGTAAAAAATACATTGCTAATTGCTACTAACTAGTCACTAACTTAAATTTAGAATAGCTGCAATTGTTATTGTAAAATGTATGAGATCTTTGGCCCACTAATCAATTAAGGTAGTGGGCTACATTGTATAAATATTATGATATAGAAATAAAGTTTTTTTTTTTTTAAAAAAAAAAAAAAAAAAAAAAAAAAAATATTCCTACGGCTGGACCATAAACATGCTCTAACACACATTATTAGGTAGATAAACAAATTAAATAAACATATATCAAAGGAATGGAACAAAAGGTAGGACAATAGCCTAATGTCTCTGTCCTTTGTAAAACACAGTAAATATTTAACCAATTTCTTCATGAATAGTATATATTGGATATAAACAAAGACATAGATGAATAAATACATTTGTAAGCATGCTGCTACCGTTTTTTCGTGTAACTGTGGAGTACTTACGGCCTGACGGGATCGATAGTAATCCGCCACTTGGACCTCCTATAACTCATGTACTGTTCAAGGTACATACCTATAATTTATGCCAATTTTAGCTTTCTAAAGACCCGTCGATCGACGAAATTGGATGAAGCGTTTACATTTTGGAAAATACGTTGCTGGGTGCTACCTGTCTAATTTACAGTCAGATACTAAACTTTAAACTAATACAGATATTGAATATCTGATTGCACCATCAGAATCGTCGTGCAAATAATGGTAATGTACATGTTTCTTTTTGAGGTATCGTGATACCTCTGGCTACTATTAACTTCTATATGAACTGTGAAATGTCTGCCATTAAGGTTTCACAAAGTCCGCCACCTTTGGCCCTCCCAGCTCACAGCATCACCAAGAAATTCCCAGCCACGTACTCGATGGACCACGTGTTCCGGCCGTTGTGAGGCACCAAGCGGCCCGAGTGGTGGTCGCCAACTCTGAAGAAAATTTCCAGGGCGCCGCAACTCGTCCGTTACCTCACAGTTCTCATCAGAATAGACAGCAAATCAATGCCAACAATAATAATTCATGTATACATGCCGATGTCACAAGCAAAAGATATATAGTCACAGAGATTACACGAGAGCACTGAATGAGTAAATCAGTTTGTAAAAGGAGACGATAATCTAATAATCATGAGGGACTGGAGAACTGTATTAGGCGAACGAATGGAGAACAGAGTTGCGGGAGAATACGGGAACCGTAGTAGATATGAGCGAGGAGAAGAACCGATAGAGTTCTGCAGCAGTAGCAGCAAATGCACTGTTCAGAACTCACAAGAGCAGAATATATACCAGGAAAAGGCCTACAGACTTTGGAAGGTGTCCGCTGGATTACATCATGGTGACAGAGATCCCGAATTGACATACTGGACTATAAGACGTACTCACACAGCTATACAGACTCAGACCAGAATTTAGTAATTATGAAAAGTGGGCTGGAATTCAAAGGACATGTCTGGATCCATAAGGTGGGATACTGAAGTACTGAGGGGAGTTGTCTGTTTGAAGTCCTCTGAGGTTACGATGGCAGTTTAGTTGAAGAGGTATGTACATCTCTAAAAAGGGCGATCAGAGAAGTTGGACAGACAAATATAGGTGCAAGGATGGTAGATGCGAGGAAACACTGAGTAATCAAGAAATGCTTCAGTTCATCGATGCAAGAAGGAAATAGAAAGTAGATCAGTGAGAGACAGAAGTACAACAATATAAGTCAGGAATAAATGGCTGGGAAGCTAAGCAGAAAGCATACAGGAATTAGTAGAAGAAATCGAAAGAGAAATTGTCGACGGAAACGACAGGTTTAGTGCACACAAAGTGTAAACATGCGATAAGATCTAAAGCAAAGGAGAGAAGAGAGCGAAGCGGTGGAAAGCGAACACTGAAGGCTGCGAGGGGCAGTTCAGCTGTAGGATGGCGGGGTACAAGAAGCAACTAAAGTCGCGGAAGACATAGAAAATCACCAGCTGCGACATAGACGCGTATATGAACAGTGATCCAAAACTGTCAATTTTTTTCTATCCAGTCTTTGACGATGACCGATTTTAGTCAGTAATGACCATCCTCAGATCTACAATATAAAAATATATACATCTAGTGAGCAGTGTGTCTTTCAACACAATCCAGCATTACATATCACAATGTATTACCATACAACCAGGAAAATGTACACATAAAACACGGTAAAACGTACTTTTTCTACACCATGTCCTAGAGTGATAAGGAAAATAAATAATATGTAGACCCGCAATAATATAGATAAAAGAAATAATAAAGAAAACCTGAAAACTATTCCAATGAAATTTTACGGGAAAATGACCCAACAAATAGAAAAGTATTTGAGTAAATCTAAGGTTAGTTGTGGTTTATCAAGTTTACAACACTCTGAAACTCCGTGTAAAACATAGTTTGAGTAATGATTCTGATAAATTTGACGTTTCTGGGGTTTAAAAGATCGTTTGTAGTAGCTGTGACAAATTTCATATCGGTCAAACTGGCCTCTCTTTTAAAATAGGATTCAGGGAGCAATTGCGGGCACATAACAGAGCTGCATTGGGAATACATTTGGCAGAAACCGGTCATACTGTAGGCAATATTGAGAGTGATGTGCGAATTCTACAAAAGGATGAGACGGGTCGCGTTTTCGACTTGTAGGAGATCTACAAGACCAAAAAGCAAGAGTCCATTAGCATACACAAGGGACATAGCTATTTTACGCCCAACACCTACTTTGCTTTGTTTGGTAACCAAATATTGCCTTGCGCATTTGTACCTAGCCTTGCTTGATGATTTATGTTGAGAACAGTAGGCATTTGCCTTACTTCCATACATTCGTCGCTCTGATCCTGTAACTGATTATGTCCTACCTATTCATGGATTGTATGGCCAGACTAGATAATTTTATTTTTTGACTGTTAATATGTCGTTTAGACGTTTTCTGTGGGAGGCATATCACGATGTATGTAAAGCCTTCTAGTGGTTAAGTTCTTACGATCGGTGCCCTCCTACGTAACGTCCTGGCGAGCGACCCAACAGAGGGCGCTGATTATTGATCTATCTTTTCTTCAGCTGTCATATACACATTTTATCTTTCATAGGCAATTTATAGGTTGCTACAGGAAATGTATTATGTTTATTAATTTTTGACAGTAAATTCACCACAGAAGTGTCAGACCTTTTGTCTTTATATATTTCCTTGTAATAATTTTATATGAGTAACTGTATTCGTCTTTTACTGTATCGCAACTGTTTTCTATAGTAGTTATCAATATTTAAAAGACTGCTACATGTATTTTACTTCTCCAGCAGACCTTGTCTGAGGCCATGGAGGCCCACGTCCCTAATGTCGCCATCCACCCCCACCGTCCTACCTTACCCCCCACAGGCCGTCCTCCTCCTCCGTGAATCCCGTCGTCTCTACCGTGCCTTCCTCCGCACGCGTGACCCGGACACACTACGACGCCACCGGCAACTCCAGCGACACATTCGTAATTTTCTTGCGGCTAAGAAACGCCGGGACTGGCGACAGACATGCACCCGTTTAAATGCTACCCTACCTATCAACTCGTCCAAGTTCTGGTCAGCCTTCCGTCGCCTTACCGGAACTAAACCCTCCCCCTACTACCCTCTTCTCCATGATGATCACCCCTTCCCTGACTCACTTAGTAAGGCCAATCACTTTGCCTCTTACCTCTCCGATGTCTTTTCCATCCCCGATGATCCCCAGTTCGATTACTTCCTCTTCCCGGATGTCCGTGATCGAACTGACACCTCTGTCCCTCCCCTCGCACCTGGCTTCTAGTACTTGGACAACATTGCACACACGGAACTCAATGCCCCTATCACTACACGGGATCTCATTGCTACACTCCGCACGAAACGCAACACCGCTGCTGGTCACGATCGTGTCACCTACCGTCACCTACGTGAAGCTCCTGTCTCTTTTCTTTCCACCCTGGTCAGGCTCTTCAACGTAGTCCTGTCCACCGGTTACTACCCCGATCTGTGGAAAACCTCCCATATCCTGATGTTCCTTAAACCTGGCAAATCGCCGTCCGCCGTCTCCTCCTACCGTCCCATCAGCCTTACCTCGGTCTTCAGCAAGGTCCTGGAATCTATATTCACCCGCAGCATCTACCAGCATCTCTGCCAGCACCGCCTCCTTCCCATTACCCAGTGTGGCTTTCGGCCGTCCTTCTCTTCCGACGATCTTCTCCTTCACCTCACTCATCTCCTTTCTAACCAGCTTAATTCCCGTCGCTCTGCAATCTTCCTCTCCTTGCGCCTCGAACGAGCTTATGACCGCGTATGGCATTCCGGTCTCCTCTTCAAGCTCCAAGCCTTCGCCCTTCCCATTAACTACGTCTGTCTGATCGGCTCCTTTCTCTCCCACCGTCCTTTCTCTCCCACAGGTGTGCCCCAAGGCTCCATCCTCTCCCCTGTTCTGTACCTTTTGTATACGGCGGACATGCCGCCGCCGTCACCCCCCGTCCACCTTCTCCAGTTTGCCGATGACACCGCATTCCTTCTCCTTGCCCCCACCCTGCAGCGCTCCCAACACCTCCTCCAATCCCATCTTGACCGGTTCACCACTTAGTGCAACCAGTGGTTGCTCAAGGTCAATCCCTCCAAAACCCAGGCAATCATTGTAGGCAAAACCACCGCTTCCTTCCGCCACCTTGATTTCTATCTCACCATCTATTGCCATCCTATCGCCCTCACTCCATCCCTTAAGTACCTTGGCGTCACCCTCGACCGTCACCTCTCCTGGACTCCACATCTCCGGACAATCCAAGCCAAGGCACACTCTCGACTCCATCTCCTCAAGCTCCTTTCTGGCCGTACTTGGGGTCTGGACCCCTCCACCATCCTCCGCCCTATCCTTTGTTACGCCCATCCGGCCTGGATCTCGGCCCCCCCTACCTTTTGTAAATCCCTCCAAATCCTCGAACGCCATGCTCTCCGCCTCACCTATCGCATCTGTCTCCCCTCCCCCACGTGGATCCTGTATGATCTCATCCCCTTCCCCCACCTGCTCCTCCTCCTTGAAAGGATATGGATCCTGTACACCTCCCGCAAACTCGATCCTCCTCATCCGCTTGTCTCACCCATCCTCTCCCACCCCTCTCCCACCCCCACCCGCTGCCGCGCCTGTATTCCCACGTCCCAACCCGTCTCCATGTCTCCACCCTCCTTACCCTCTCCCAAGGTGGCTTCCGCCAGCTCCCCCTCCCTGACGATGTCCTCCTCCCCTCCATCTACCCCTCCTATCAACTTTGATCCTTCCCCCCCCCCACTTCCTGTGTCCTTTCCTTTAGGCACCCTCCCTCACTTCTCTTCCGTTCCCTTCTCTTTCCTTTTCCCATGTCCCCTCCCTCCCCTCTTCCCCCCGGGCTTCCCCTACCCCTTCCTCCCTTCCCCCTATCTCCCCTGCCCTTGCCATCTGCTCTCCCCTCTCCCTCTCCCACCCCCCTCCTCCTCTCTTGGCAGGTCCTCAGACTCGTTCATGGTTAGTGAACATTCGCGTGCCGGAGATCAACGCCTCGTGTTCTGTGTGTGTCGTCGTTTTGTGCTTAAGTGGTTCAGTGTTACTCGTTTGTGTGCACCTACATTCACGTGTGACACTGTTCGTCTCTGTCCAAGTGTCTGAACAAATTTTATCTTGGACTCTACGCCCATGAACGGCTCCATGTCTTTTAAAAAGTGTTTGTCTCCATTTCTATGTCTACCATGTTTTTTCTCTCGATGTCTTCATTTGTATCTTGTGTGTTCTCTGAGGCCAAAGAGCGGCGTAGCATGCTGATGCTGGCCTGCCTGTTAACAGGTTTGAAAATAACAATAAAGAAAAAAAATGTATTTTACCTAATATGTTTTAACAGATTATTTTTCTTACATAAATGATGACTACATCTAAACCCATAATAGCGACATCTATGTAGGATATTGGCAAACATACTTCTGGTAGCTACTGTACTTCAGTAGCCAGTTGCAGAAATTACCGTGTGGACGATGTGGTCTATTCTACACCTTATTTAAGATCTATGTGACGGTGCTGTGCTGAGTGTATTTATATGTTTTGACGATGCCATTACGGCCTTATCACTTTAGGACATGGTGTAGAAGAGGTACGTTTTACCGTATTTTATCTGTACATTTCCCTGGTTGTACGGTAATATATTGTGATACGTAATGCTGCATTTTGTTCAAAGACACATTGCTCACTAGGTGTATATATTTTTATATTGTAGATCTGAGGATGGTCATTACTGACTAAAATCGGTCATCGTCAAAAGAATTGACATTGTGATCAAAGACTGGAATCGTAAATATTTGACATAGAAAATCTGTTGCTACACTTAGAGTTATTACAGAGACTTTGATTACTTGCAATCTAATAAAGTAGAAAGTATAAATAACATTCCTTTAAAGCCGGCCGAAGTGGCCGTGCGGTTAAAGGCGCTGCAGTCTGGAACCGCAAGACCGCTACGGTCGCAGGTTCGAATCCTGCCTCGGGCATGGATGTTTGTGATGTCCTTAGGTTAGGTTAGGTTTAACTAGTTCTAAGTTCTAGGGGACTAATGACCGCAGCAGTTGAGTCCCATAGTGCTCAGAGCCATTTGCACCATTCCTTTAAAAATATAAAAATCCCTACGGAGGGGGAGGAGCGGGATGGCAAATAAACGACTACTCGAGTTGGAATGTAGGATGTATAAGACTGGAGACAGACTATAAGACTTTCAGAACAATGTCACCAACGCAGTTCCGAAGATAGCAAGGGCACACAATCAGCTTTACAACATAGGCATCCACTTTGTTGACAAGATGAATACACAGGATAACTGGCAAGAAGTGAATAATTCAGGATGAATATCTCTGCTAAGAATCGCTGATGACATTGCTGTTCTCAGTGAAGCTTAAGAAGAAATGAAGGCTATACTAAACGGAATGAACAGTCCACAGAGCCCAGAAATACCACGCAAAAAGATTTCTGAGAATATGCGTTTAGAGTAACCAGCTTTTACTGCTCGGAACGCTGCTATGCGTGCAGGAAGAGATCAGTGGGGGAGTTATCGACGGGAATGTGGAGCCATGCCGGCTCCAGGGGGCGAACAGCAGACTTACCCTGGTGATCTTCAGTCCACGTACGTGCATTGCGAGCTGTGTGATCCGTTCTACTGTCCGGCTGGCAGAATGCCACCGTGCCGAGGAAAAACAAGCTGCCTGGAGAAACTGACATGGTCCCCAAGAATAGATGCGTACTTGTGTTGAACGAATGTGCCTTCTGGGATGACAAGATCACCTAGAGAATGCCATTCGCAAAACTTAACGCTCCCTCCTCCTTGTTGGATCTTTCCGGCGATAGTTTGCGTTAAGAGTTTCACGCCAATGGGACAAAAGACGTGAGCTACCTGAAAGGCCCACCTGTCGCCACTCAGTGGACGCCCAGTTCAGGTATTTGCAAAAAAAAAATGGCTCTGAGCACTATGCGACTTAACTTCTGAGGTCATCAGTCGCCTAGAACTTAGAACTAATTAAACCTAAGGACATCACACACATCCATGCCCGAGGCAGGATTCTAACCTGCGACCGTAGCGGTCGCTCGGCTCCAGACTGTAGCGCCTAGAACCGCACGGCCACTCCGGCCGGTGGTATTTGCATGCTATTTGCAGTTTATGTCGGCGATGAACAGTAGTGAGGATGGGTGCACAAAACAGGTGCCTCCTATGGAGGCTCAATTGCTACCACATTCGCTGTTGGTAGCCCCTTGGTTCATCTGGACAGCCAATTCTTCGACAGTTGCTCGTCTATTCGACTCTACAAATCTCCGCAGCAGTCACTCACCCCTGTCACCTACAGCTCTTGGTGCACCACCGTTGTCTCTGCACCAAGTCCGGATAGCGCCCTCTATCAGTAATGATGGAATTCAGTATGGTGTTAGTCCACCCTCAGCCTTGATGACAGCTTCCTCTCTTGCAGGCATACGTTCAATCAGGTGCCGGAAGGTTTCCTCGGAAATGGCAGTCCATTCTCACGCAGTGCTGCACTGAGGAGAGATTTCGATGTCGGTCGGTGAGGCTTGGCACGAATCGGCGTTGTATAGGATTCATGTCAGGACTCTGTGCAGGCCAGTCCATTACAGGGATGCTATTCTCGTGTAACCACTCCTCCACAGGCCGTGCATTAAGAACAGATGCTCGTTCGTGTTGAAAAATGCAATCCCCATCGCCGAATTTCTCGTCAACAGTGGGAAGCAAGAAGTTGTTTAAAACATAAGTCTCGGCCTGTGCTGTGATAGTGCCAAGCAAAACCACAAAGGTGCAAGCTCCCTCCATGAGAAACACGACCACGTAATAACACCACCGACTTCGACTTTTACTGTTGGCACTACACCAGCTGACAAATGACTTTCACTGAACATTCGCCATACCCACACCCTGCCATCGGATCGCCTCATTGTGTACCGTGACGTCATTATCACATCGGAAACTGTGGACATAGGGATGTTTAGGACTGTGAAAATCTCGCGTACACACGTATGACACAAGTGACACCCAATCACCTGTCCACGTTTGAAGTCCTTGAGTTCCACGGAGCGCTCCATTCTGTTGTCTCACGATGCCTAATGATTACTGTGGTCGCTGATAAAGAGTACCTGGCAGTAGGTGGCAGCACAACGCACATAATATGAAAAATGTATGTTTTTGTTGGTGTCCGGATGCTTTTGATTACATAGTGTATTATATAGCTTTTCGATTTTTGTCCGTAAATAAGTTCTATCTGGCTTTCAAAATAGCTAAACTAATAACATAATTACGTATTAAATACTCGACAAAAAACGCATGCAAAATGATTTGAGGGTTCTTTTATTCCAGCAGAGCTCAAGGACGTAGCACTCTATAAACGCGTGTTGGATTCAATGCCACGAAATAAGCTTTAATTACCATCGTAGGAAAGTAAAGGACCCCTCTACATCCAAATCCACATCCATATTTCGCAAACAACCGTACGGGAAGAGGCGGAGGGTACGTCACGAGTGGTTCGCAGGAATAGAAATTACTGGCAAAAGTCTGAGGGAGGGGGGGGGGGGGGTGTTCGAATCTCTATAGTTTTATCTTAAAGGTCTTTCCACGAGATATTCGTAGGGGGAAGCAATATATTGGTTGACTCTCCCAGGAACGAATGCTCTCGGAACATTAATAGCAGAGTTGGTTGATCATAACTGTGACACTTTCGTGCCTACTAAATGAATGTGCTGCTCTTCTTCGGATACGGATCTCATACTTACGGGCGATATTCAAGCATTGGTCTAAAGAGTGTTTGTTAAGCTATTTCCTTCGTTGATGGACTGCATTTCCTGAGGATTCTTCCAATGAATCTTGGTCTGGCCTCTGCCTTACTCGGTATTAATTTTATGCGGTCGTTACACTTAAAACACTCCGTACGCATACTCCTAGATATTCTGTGGAACTAACTGCTTCCAGTGATTGCTCTACAATTTTATAGTCATCCAATGAAGGGTCTTTCTGTCAGAGTATTCGCAATACGCTACACTTGCTTATAGTGAGTGTCAGTTCCCACTCCCTGCAACAAGTGTCGATCCTTTGCAGGTCTTTCTGCATTTCACCACAATTTTCTGACGTCGCAGCTTCTCTGTATACAACAGCACCACCTGAGAAATGCCTCATGGAACATCTGAGGTTATGTACTATCTCATTTATACATACTGTGAAAAGTAATAGTCCTATAAGCGTCCCATGGCCACCCCCGAGATTACTTTTACGTTCGAGGACTTCTTTCCGTTCAGAGAAACAAGCTGTGTTCTCTTTGCTAAGAACTCTTCAATCCATTCATACCTTTGGTATAATGTTTCACACGCTCGTATTTTGTTCATTAGGTGGCCGTGTGGAACATTATCAAATGCCTTTTGGATGTCAAGGAACACGATATCTACCTGAGCGCCTTGTATCTACTGCTTTCTGTATCCTGTGGACCAACAGAGCGAGCTGGGTTTCATACGATCGTTGTTGCCGGAGCCCATGTTCTTGGGATGATATTCATCTCACGAACATATATATACAAAAGACTTATAGTAAATAAAAACTAAAATCGAAATAGAAGCAAAAACCTTCAATTAAACGTTGGTCGACAAATAAGAAGACTAAGAGACAGCGGCCGGCCGAGGTGGTCTCGCGGTTCTAGGCGCGCAGTCCGGAACTGCGCGACTGCTACGGTCGCAGGTTCGAATCCTGCCTCGGACATGGATGTCTGTGATGTCCTTAGGTTGGTTAGGTTTAAGTAGTTCTAAGTTCTAGCGGACTGATGACCACAGCTGTTAAGTCCCATAGTGCTCAGAGCCATTTGAACCATTTTTAAGAGACAGCTGTGAATGTGCGGTTACGTGCCATCACTGACTTTAGCATGAAATATTGCTCCAGCTAGTGAAAAATGAAAATTTCTCGATTCAGTTATTTAACATAGCTCATGACTCCCATGGCCTATCTTAAAAAAATACGTTGCTGCAGTTTACTGTATGCTCGTTCCTGATGCTGGAGGTATTCAACGTTTTTTCCTCGATCTTTTTTTTTTCAGAAGAAGTAAGATTAATTTCCTGTCGACGACGTCGACAGAACAGATGGTGCAAAAGCTAGACTTGGATAATGATGAGGAAGGTAATCGTCTGCGTCTGTATCAGAGGAAGTAGCTTTAATTTTACAGTAACAGATTCAAGGAAAACCAAATTTTGACGGCGGGACAAGGATTTGAATCGCGATCTTTCCGATTATGGAAACAATGTCTTCATCACTGTGTCATTTCACTCTGTTAGGAAGCAGTGCCCTCATTTCAGGTGTGCACCACTCAACAGCGAAAACGGAGAGAGAACTGTCATCTTTCACGGGCTTCTAGGGGGCTAAGTGATTCCTAGCGCTATTCCTAGAGATAAGATTCGCTAAGAACTTTTGTTAACTAGGTCTGCGCGCAGAACGTGCAGTGAGACCTAGAAAAATTCTGCAGTTGTGCAGATGACATTAAACTTGCTGATAAGTCTGCAACCCAAGGGCGATGCATATTCCTCTGGGGCAGACATCTGATGACAGTATCAAGGAGCAACTGAACTTGTAGACTCTGCTGCTTCGTCTCCACTGGTGAGTTTCAGTTTAATCGAATTAACTGATGGCTACGAATGTTCAATATTGACTTGCAGACTCAGAACAATTCAGACCCTAAGACTTTCGAACGCCCCTGCTGTCTCTCTCTCTCTCTCTCTCTCTCTCTCTCTCTCTCTCTCTCACCTCTCTCTCCCTCTCTCTCCGTAACGGTCATTTAACGTGTTCCAAATTATATGAACTAGCACTCTCACTGAATACCTAGCTCATGACCTCTTTATAAAGTTGTCCTGTTATCATAAAGTCGGAGCTAACTGTCTTACTTCTAACAACTCTTCAGCTATATGTTCCTGCAGTAACAATAACTATTCAAAACGACCTATGTAATTAGTACTGTGCAAGTGACTGACTGGTTGATTACTGACATTTAATTTAGTGAACGGTTGCCTTACGAAGTAGTTTTAAGGAATAACATTTGTTACTAAAAGCAAAAAAAGTTGCAATTACTTCAGATTTGGGACAGTGTCTACCGCGATCAACACCGAGACAGTTCCGATGTGCCTCAATCGCGACCTAATTCAATGTTAAAGGCAATCAGTATACGAAGACACAAAGGCACATTGACTTATGGCTTTTGCTAAACAACGAAACTTCTTGAACTACAGCTCACTCTACTTTAATATAAGTATGTTTTTTCGCAGTACAGTACTTGCAGTTGAGCCGGAAGCTAGTATTTACTACGAAACAATCAAATGTTGTGATTTTTAAAAATACTTTGAGAGCTTTAGGTTGAAAACTTTCAGATTCTGAGTACAGTTTCTAATTATTAATTTTGAACCGTACTAAACAAAGTATTAACAATCATTAATCCTAATATTGCGCATTATATTGGAGAAAGTAGAATTACTGTTTCCAGTGGAAAATCTAGTACTGTGTAAGCTCTTAAATAATTTTTTAGCGTGACTAGTTAAAGTACTCGTGCTTAGCAATAAAATCTGAGACATTTCTTTTATTAGCAATGGCAGTAGTCATTCAAATCTCAAGATGCATTTCCACTTGCTGAGCAATTAAATCAAAAGATATTTCACTTATTTCCAACTGCAAAACTGTGATCACTCAGTTATTGTTCCGTTACGCAGACTTTAAGACAGAGAAATCAACAACAGTCGGATTATCCATTATCTGATGATTTTTTAAAGTTGCTGGAGCTCTAACAAGCAGTGAAGACGAACGTAAGCGCACTTAACCAATATCTCTTCCAAACTGCTTTTTAACAAAGTATAGGTTACTGTACTTGCTGTTAGAATATGAGGCAACTGTTTTAAAACAGATACTTCCTACTCCAACTATTTTAAACAAAACTATTATCGTACTGCATATCTGAAATACAATAAGATTTACGTCAATCGCAAAAGAGCAATTTTAACTAGTCACTTTGAAAATGTACATTGATACAAATAATTTGAAGCAGTACTGGTAATCAAACGTTGATAAGGAAAATATTCGCTGTATTTTGCATTCAAGTATAAATTTATACTCTGTGGTGGGCCTATCAAAGTAACCTGGACTGTTAATATACGAGTACAACAAATTTTTAGTATCTGTACAGTCTATTGTCAAAGTTAGTGAAAATATGAATGTTGATCCTGTTACATGAATAATATACACAATGCTTCGATGTTGCCTTTGTTGATCGAAGTCGATGAATTCTCTGCAAAATATGTGAGTGCTCATGGGCAGGTCTCCATGTGATACATACCACATACTTTTATTGAGTGTTCTACTGCTGATGCACCATTACCTGCTATTTGTATTCCTCCAGGTGTACGGATGTGAACTGTTGATGCTTAGAGCAGAAAGCTTCTATAAGTCATTTGCTCTAATATTCTTCTTGCCTCACACCACAAAATAGCCACACCGTTGCTAAAGCATCAGCCACTGTCCGTTCTATCACCGTACTCAGACGAAGCCTATTACAGAATGACTTTATACCAATAATTATTATCTCAGGACCTTGTTCTGTCTTCCACTGTATGCTTACGGCCCACTTCATACGAAGACTACAACAGACTGAACAATTGTTCACATCTAGCTCCTTAATGAGACCACGGCTACCAACTGCCACAAAACTAAGCTTTCTGGCTCCATAGGCCGATCACGATTGCTGCTACTCAGACGTTTCGCATGCGGGCGAGCTTACCGCGTCCTCCACACCATGAGTGCATCCCCGCTTCACAGATACATATATGTCGATCTTAACTGTGGTGCGAGTCTACATAATTTCTGACATTAGAAATTTCTTTGACACATTGCTACATAGTTATACCGCTGCAAATTTAAATAGAAACACGAGAAACAGTAAGAGAACAACTAACAATCATTACATGACTTGGAAATTATATAAAATAATATGTGCAAATCTTTATAAAATACCTAGGAAAAAAATATATACACGTAGTTATGTTTGTGTGTATTAGTATGGATACGATACAACTAATGCTTTAGGAGTCAACAGATACTATATAAAATGACCTCTGTTACTAAGCAGACTGCACAAGGGCGTGTCTTTGACCACCACGCAACTGCTCATACAGCTCGGAACATTTGTGTGATAGAAATCGTCTCTTAAACAGCGATTCTGATGGCATTATCAGTTCACAATTCTACGGCGGCAAGAACATCATCGATTCCATTGTCACTGAGAATCCACACACGGGTAGCTACACTCACATGATTGCTAGAACAATTGTGTATTCTCACTTTCACTTAATTCGCATTTTTTATGATAAATTCTAACCCACGTTACTGCACCTACCAGCCCTGCTCTAAGGAGTTGGCACTTTTCGCTTTCTCTATCTCGCACTGTATTCACTCAAAATTGTTTTGTTGTTTTGTTGCGGTATACGATTCTAATGCCCTGGATGAAGAGTGATTGTATGGGTTGTATCAAACACATATGGAATGAGCATGGTTATTAATCGCTTTGATATGTAATTCTAATTCTTTCAATGAATAGTGGTTCTATTGTTTGCTTCAAGTGTACGTAAAAAGAACTTAATCCTTCATCTCTTTCACTTTACGTGTTATCCATTGCCCTTGCAGAATCTTGATTCTGAATGCAAAAAAACTGTTATATGGAAAATTTTCTTATTGTGGAAATATGTACGTTGTAAAACTCTGTTCTACAGACACTGAAATATTTCAAAATATTCTAAAGAATATAATTGTTGTGTACGACTGATCGGCTCTCTGGTGAAATACGCAAAATAAATAATATCAGACCAGTAGGATGCACTCCTCTCATTATCACTCATAAACCTTACAGCTGTCCAGTTTATAGTTCGTATTATTCGAAGAGTGGGATATAACCCGAGAAGATCATCTAGTTCGCTAACTAAGTGACCTCGTCACAGAGTGACGCATTTATTCCTCCACGGACTGAGCGATAGCAGTGTAATATTGAATGCAGCATCGGGACGCAAGCACGGTTATTTGTATTATAGAATTTTCAGTTGAGTATTAGTTTCCGTGGAGTATCCCAGCGTAATGAGCTAGCCAGGGACGAGTCACTTACCTATTTTCTACTTTGAAAATTGTTTTACTCTACCAGTTAGCAGTAAACAGCGCACACATTGGTGTAAAGTTGATATTTCATCCTAATAACAATACTTAAGCAACTGATAAGCATTCCTCAGCCATATATTTTCTTCCGGGAGGTTAGTTCACCCTGAGAGCGTCTGTGAAGTTCGCACGGAACGAGAAAAGAACTAACAGAATCGCTGTGCCAGAATAGCTTAGAATGGAAGTACGAGAATTAAATGCTGGTATTAGGAAGGATATTAAACAGTTTCTAACGTTTAACAATCTATGCATCGAAGAACCAGTGATGGAAATAATTAAGAGCCTCTAGAGTTGGACTTACGTTCAGGGTAAATGAATATCGAAGGAAAGATTCGCAGATACCAATTCCATCCTCAATGAAAGTTAGGAAGTATTGCACAGTCTGTTGAATGGAACAAACACTGAATAATCACACGCTACGGGCTGAGAGTAAACAAAGAGACACACAGAAGTAAACTGTAAATTATCTCCTTCGTTACATTGCTTTGCTGGAGATCCGAATGGAGCATTTATTAGTATTTGTTCCCAAAGAGGAAATCGTAACGCTACTTATTCACTTACAGGCCACACAGATTATGGGTACATATTAAATGCCTTTGATACAGGGTGGTCCATTGATAGTGATCGGGCCAAATATCTCACGAAAAAACTACAAATAACGAAACTCGTCTAGCTTGAAGGGGGAAACCAGATGGCGCTATGGATGGCCCGCTAGATGCCGCTACGATAGGTCAAACGGATATAAACTGAGTTTTTTTAATATAGGTACCGCCATTTTAATTACATATTCGTGTAGTACGAAAAGAAATATGAATGTTGTAGTTGGACCACTTTCTTCGCTTTGTGACAGATGGCGCTGTAATAGTCACAAACGTGTAAGTACCTGCTATCACGTAACATTCCGCCAGTGCGGACGGTATTTGCTTCGTGATACATTACCCGTGTTAAAATGGACCGTTTACCGCTTGCGGAAGAGTCGATATCTTGTTGATGTATGGCTATTGTGATCAAAATGCCGAACGGACGTGTGCTATGTATGCTGCTCGGTATCCTGGACGACATCAACAAAGTGTCAGGACCGTTCGCCGGATAGTTACGTTATTTCAGGAAACAGGAAATGTTCACTCACATGTGAAACGTCAACCACGACCTGAAACAAACTATGATGCCCAAGTAGGTAATTTAGCTGTTGTCGCGGCTAATCCGCACATCAGTAGCAGACAAATTGCTCGAGAATCGGGAATCTCAAAAACGTTGGTGTTGGGAATGCTACATCAACATCGATTGCACCCGTACCATATTTCTATGCACCAGGAATTGCATGGCGACGACTTTGAACTGGACACAAGAGAAATGACGGGACGATGACAGATTTTTTGCACTCGTTCTATTTAGCGACGAAGCGTCATTCACCAACAGCGGTAGCGTAAACCGGCATAATATGCACTATTGGAAAACGGAGAATCCACGATGGCTGCGACAAGTGGAACATCAGCGAACTTGGCCGGTTAATGTATGGTGCGGCATTATGGGAGGAAGGATAATTAGCCCCTATTTTATCAATGACAATCTAAATGGTGCAATGTATGCTGATTTCCGACGTAATGTTCTACCGATGTTACTACACGATGTTTCACTGCGTGAGAGAATAGCGATGTACTTCCAACATGATGGATGTCTGGCACATAGCTCGCGTGCGGTTGAAACGGTATTGAATAGCATATTTCATGACAAGTGGATTGGTCGTCGAAGCAAGATACTATGGCCCGCACGTTCACCGGATCTGACGTTCCCGGACTGCTTTCTGTGCGGAAAGTTAAAGGATATTTGCTATCGTGATCCACTGCCAACACCTGACAATATGCGTCAGCACATTGTCAATGCATGTGCGAACATTACGGAAGGTGAACTACTCGCTGTTGAGAGGAATGTCGTTACACGTTTTGCCAAATGTATTGAGTTTCACGGACATCATTTTGAGCATTAATTGCATTAATGTGGTATTTATAGGTAGTCACGCTGTAACAGCATGCGTTCTCAGAAATGACAAGTCCAAAAAGGTACATGTATCACATTGGAACAACCGAAATACAATGTTCAAACGTACCCACGTTCTGTATTTTAATTTAAAAAACCCACTTGTTACCAACTGTTCGTCTAAAATTGTGAGTTATATGTTTGTGACTATTACGGCGCGATCTATCACAAAGCGAAAAAGTGGTCCAACTAAAACATTCATATTTCTTTACGTACTACTCAAACATGTACTAAAAAATCGGGGTTCCTATTTTTAAAAAGAACGCAGTTGATATCCGTTTGACCTATGGCAGCCCCACCTAGCGGGCCAACCATAGCGCCATCTGGTTTCCCCCTTCAAGGTAGACAAGTTTCGTTCTTTGTAGTTTTTTCGTGAGATATTTGGCCCGGTCACTGTCAATGGACCACCGTGTATAAAAGGCATTTAATGTGTACCCATGACGCTTATTGGTCCGGTCACGATCAATAGACCACTCTGTATATAAAACTATCAACAATACTGATATCAAAAACACCAAAAACACATCACCTTGCCTAACACGGTGTAGGAAACTGGTTGGTACTCTAAAAGGTTTCGAGTCGGCACGAAATGGATAAGTGCTGGTGTTGTATTGCTTTCAGTGAAATTTGATGGCATTCTTCGTGCTAGGTAGTGACACGTTCATGGAACGATGATGGAAGTAAATAGCTGTCAGGCACCGTTCTCTGCGAAGTAGACAACAAAGGTTCAGTAACACTGCGATCTGGTGACTATGGTGTTCAAGCAGGTGCTCACAAAACCAGCCCTGGGAGGTACGAGCTGTGTGAGCAGGGGTCTCCTCTTGGGAGGCAGCTTCACCATAGAGGAAAAAAACATTGTACCAATGGATGGAGCTGATCAACCAGAAGGGGTCACATAATCCCTGGCAAAAATGCAAGCTTGCAGTTCACCATGGGGCCCACGGACTACCACGATGTGGCTGCCAAATCATCACCGAGTCTCCGCCATGTTTGTGTCTCTCTGGATGTAAACACGGCCAGAAGCTGGAAACATTATGAGTTCAGGAGCATCCGACCAAATGACGTTCTTCCTTATTCCTGGTTTTATAGCTTCGGCGCCACGCTCTCCTTTTATGGCCGTTTGTATCACTGAAGAGTGATTTTGGAATTCCACCTCGCCCTGCTAATGAAACTCCCTTCGTTTCGTGCTTAAAGGGTTCCGGAGTGGCACACCAATTCTACAGCAACTTTCGCAACTATCGGCCTCTTACTTTTCGTCACAATCTTCCTCAATGACCGTCCCTCATGAAATCGCAACACACGTTTTTCTTCGGCGTTGTAACTTATCGGAGCCGGCCGCTGTGGCCGAGCGGTTCTAGGCGGTTCAGTCCTGAACCGCGCTGCTGCTGCGGTCACAGGATCGAATGCTGCCTCGAGCATGGATGTGTGTAATGTCCTTAGGTTAGTTAGGTTTAATTAGTTCTAAGTCTAAGGGACTGATGGCCTCAGATGTTAAGTTCCATAGTGATTAGAGCCATCTTTTGTTGTAACTTATCGGATGACGTCTCTCCAGTATCCCTGTATGTGGTACACATCTTCGGTACGGTGTCTCGTCAAACACCAAACACTCTCGCTAAATTGATTACGGAAGAAAAATGGTTCAAATGGCTCTGAGCGCTATGGGGCTCAACTGCTGAGGTCATTAGTCCCCTAGAACTTAGAACTAGTTAAACCTAGCTAACCTAAGGACATCACAAACATCCATGCCCGAGGCAGGATTCGAACCTGCGACCGTAGCGGTCTTGCGGTTCCAGACTGCAGCGCCTTTAACCGCACGGCCACTTCGGCCGGCCTGATTACGGAAGAACCCACCATATGAGGACCAACAATTTGCCAACGTTCCAATTCACACAGCTCCGACATAATGAACCCACAACGGCACACAACACTGTTCTGACCACCGCCGACGCTTGCAGCGTGTTGAGGACACTGCTCAGGTGCCACTGGTGGTCAAACACAAGAGCGCAGCCTGCAGGCCTCGCTAGCGTCTGCATTTTCTGACATGAATCTCCTGTGGTGTTTCCATACCTTTGTCCAACCCGTGTGCAACATCCACACTCACCTTTACTCACTACTTTTATTTAAGTTTCTCAATTGAACCGTGATTTAATTTCATCGAATACTCTTAAGAATGTATTTTATTTATTAGCGATTCATCACGAACATTAACGCATTTAATCACACTATGTGAGCGTGGAAGTAGTTGCCAGGGAGTAACTGATGAAATCATAACCAAATTGCTTTTAACAAATGGGAATTTAATTCACTTCAATGGCGCCAAAAGCATTTTTTTTAAGAAACAGATTTAAAATTATAATCTGAAAGCACCCTGTAAATATCAAGTTACAATTTATTCAGAGGCTGAAAGAAACAAGTTTTGACTATATGAGCTTTCAGGCAGAGAACCTTGCCGCTCCCTTTTGACACGGCCGTAGTTGTGACCACTCACAACAGACTCTGAAAGACTACACTGGTGCAAATCTGCAACACACCAGATTACTTTAAACAAAAAGTTTTAACAATTTACACAAGCGGACAAACTATGCACCGCCATAGGAGAGATAGAAATGGTACAAAACACTATCAACTAAAATATTAACGATGCCATCGAGGGTGCGACTTGATTTTAACTTATAAGAAAAGTCTTAAGGTGAAAGGGTGGCAACTTTATACACTAAAATGATCATTTAAATAAAAGCCCATGAAACGCAATCTTATATAAAATTCTACACGATTGGCCAAACAATTTAAGATGCTCTACAGTACACAGATACCGCCTCTCAAGATGATAGGAAAGATAAAAACATATTTCAGGTATTAGGCCGTTACACTACAAGCAATAAATTCTTTAACACACCAAATCCAACAAACATGACGGAGGCAATTCCTAAAGACATGTTGTTGTTGTTGTGGTCTTCAGTCCTGTGACTGGTTTGATGCAGCTCTGCATGCTACTCTCCATGCTATCCTGTGCAAGCTTTTTCATCTCCTAGTACCTGCTGCAACCTACATCCTTCTGAATCTGCTTAGTGCATTCATCTCTTGGTCTCCCTCTACGATTTTTACCCTCCACGCTGCTCTCCAATACTAAATTGGTGATCCCTTGATGCCTCAGAACATGTCCTACCAACCGATCCCTTCTTCTGGTCAAGTTGTGCCACAAACTTCTCTTCTCCCCAATTCTATTCAATACTTCCTCTTTAGTTATGTGATCTACCCATCTAATCTCCAGCATTCTTCTGTAGCACCACATTTCGAAAGCTTCTATTCTCTTCTTGTCCTAACTATTTATCGTCCATGTTTCACTTCCATACATGGCTACACTCCATACGAATACTTTCAGAAATGACTTCCTGACACTTAAATCAATACTGGATATTAACAAATTTCTCTTCTTCAGAAACGCTTTCCTTGCCATTGCCAGCCTACATTTTATATCCTCTCTACTTCGACCATCATCAATTATTTTGCTCCCCAAATAGCAAAACTCCTTTACTACTTTAAGTGCCTCATTTCCTAATCTAATTCCCTCAGCATCACCCGACTTAATTAGGCTACATTCCATTATCCTTGTTTTGCTTTTGTTGATGTTCATCTTGTATCCTCCTTTCAAGACACTGTCCATTCCATTCAACTGCTCTTCCAAGTCCTTTGCTGTCTCTGACAGAATTACAATGTCATCGGCGAACCTCAAAGTTTTTATTTCTTCTCCATGAATTTTAATACCTACGCCAAATTTTACTTTGGTTTCCTTTACTGCTTGCACAATGTACAGATTGAACAACATCGGGGAGAGGCTACAACCCTGTCTTACTCCCTTCCCAACCACTGCTTCCCTTTCATGTCCCTCGACTCTTATAACTGCCATCTGGTTTCTGTACAAATTGCAAATAGCCTTTCGCTCCCTGTATTTTACCCCTGCCACCTTTAGAATTTGAAAGAGAGTGTTCCAGTCAACATTGTCAAAAGCTTTCTCTAAGTCTACAAATGCTAGAGACGTAGGTTTGCCTTTCCTTAATCTTTCTTCTGAGATAAGAAGTAGACTTTAGCAAGAGTAATTCACACAACATAACACCAATCACTTAACTTCTAGTAAACTGCGATTTCGCGAGAAGACCTGGCGCAGCACCTCCAAATCGCTCTCACGAACCGTCCGCTGCCAGCCACATTAACGGACGCAGGAAGATGCGCCGATCTCCCGTCTCGCGGCGTCGCAGCTCGTACCGGCCAGACACGTCGTGGGTTGACTCCTGTTACTCTCGTGTCGACCGCAAAGCCACTACCCCTCGCCATACGGCGCGGCCCACTGGACTCACGTGGTGACTGTGGCGTTCGCTGTGTTATTCACTGGTTTGACATTTAACTAATTTGTAAATGAAAATGATAATCTTATTTTATTACACTGAGTAATTACTAAATAATTTTTCTCCCGGCTAAAGATTTGGTCAAGTTGCTAAAGAACTCCAAGTTAACGTCGTGTTAAAGTGTTGTCTGTAAGTTGTGCAAGTGTTCAAAATGGTTCAAATGGCTCTGAGCACTATGGGAATTAACTGCTGTGGTCATCAGTCCCCTAGAACTTAGAACTACTTAAACCTAACCAACCTAAGGACATCACACATATCCATGCCCGAGGCAGGATTCGAACCTGCGACCGTAGCAGTCGCGCGGTTCCGGACTGAACGCCTAGAACCGCTAGACTACCGCGGCCGGCTGTGTAAGTGTCACTAAATCACAGTTCGTACAACAGATTCTATACAACTATGGATTATGATGGAAACAGTTATCTTCAGCAAAATGATCATTAAAACCACCGAATATCAGCCGCGCACAACACTGACGTATGTTACCTGAAACAATATTCTTCGTAACTCGTGCGTAATTGATTTCGGCTCCATACATCAGCTAGAAAAGTTTCTTATAAGGATCGTGCTATGAGCACTGTTTTTAAAGAACCAATCCGATTCGAATTATTTTCATTAAAATGAGTTCGGGACCGCCGGTGCACATTTATTTTTACACATTTGTATTACGTTCGGCATTTATGTCTGCAGAGTGGCGTAATTTGAATTTGCCGCTGAGATAATTGTTAAGATGGCGGCAGACAATTGATAGAGACTTTCTATTGTTAGAGCAAATAAGATAAGTATTTGAAATGCTTATTAAACTTTACTTTCGTATTGTGCACTATTTAGACTTCATCAAACAAACATTTGATTTTTTTTCTAAGGAAAACACAGGCAAAATATGCGACACACATCGCTATCATCAATGGCTGCGCTCCTTGTAGCGGAAAGAAATAACACAGATAATGCTTATTGAGTGAGGAGTTAAAGTCACAAATAACTATTCACTCATATTTATAATAATAATAATGAACTCTATTCTCAAGTAATAATTAACTAATAATTACAATTTCTTAACAGACCTCAGTTTGATATGCGTCCGCAACCTACAAAACCCAACCAACAAAAGGGAAAAACAAAGGAAGACAAACGCAGATCATGAAAGGAATTTACAATTATCATTGTCTTTGTATGATACATATCGATATGTCCAATTACATCATAAAATATTATATAAATAATTAATATTTATCATCGTTTTCACTGTTTTTTCATATGTAGGATAGATAACGTTTATAACTGTTAGAGGCATAATTTCCTCTCGTCGCACTGTAGCTAAAATTTATCTCGTGGATGTTACATGACCTCACATGCGCCGACGCTCAAGACAGACAAGTCATCTTGTGTCTCAGACCAACCGATCGATCCAATCGCCAATGACCATTGCCTGAGCAAATTCGAACAGATTGGCGGTCTAACGCGCAGAATCAGGTGCAGGAACTAAGCCCCGACTGGGCGACCACACGCTGACTTCTCTTACTGGTGGAGTGAAAAGACTCTCATTTTTCCGGCTTTAAAGGTTGATCCGCAAGAGAGACATACTAGCACTCCGACCGACAGACAGACACTAATTGCCTAACAAATGCGGACGAGAGACAGACTAGCAAGCTGGAGACGAGAGACTGACCCAGACAGACCCAGACTGACCACTGGCGAGCTCATAACTCCCATTAAGTGCACATGAACAGGCAACCTTTCCCCTTCCCACCAGAGGGAGACACCAAAGCTGCGATTGCCACAACGGCGCCATCGCCAGAAACGGAGGGCGACTGCTTCACACTACGCGCTGTGGCGCGCTCTTCAAAACAGCAATTTTTACCACGGCTCATCAATATTTGATGGACATTTATTAATTTTAAAAATTCGCTTTTGTGGCTGAGGAATTTCTTCATCCCACCCCAAAACAGGTAAGAACCAGTACTCACAGTTGCCTCTGAACACTACTGCCGACTACATTCAGCCAATGTGACGAGGTGGTTAAGTGTTGACCGACGCCATTGCTCGTCATTAGTGTGCCCCTTTCTCGCTGCCGCTTGACCAGCTACGACCAGGCCCACTGGCCCGGTGGCTCGCCTGCCGCTAGTGTCCGTGCTTCATCCCCCGCCGGTCCTCGGGGCGGGCGGCTCGTGTGATCCTGCGCTGCCGGGCTATCCCTGACCGCGCTGCAAATTACAAGTATCGACTGGCGGCCGGCCGGCTCCCTCTGTCCGTAATTGCTCTCCATTGTGCGCGGCTCGGTGTCCTGTCGGTAAATAGGGGCCATTTGCGGAATTAACGGCTGTCCTGCCCCCCTCCATCCCCCCCCCCCCCCCTGGCCCTATGCTACCGGTCAGGCCACTTGCTGTTGCCCTCGTGCGCCACCTGTTTGGAACTGAATGGACCCAAATTACTTAGCCTGCAGCCGCAATAAAATTCTGCTACGTGAGCGACATTCGTCCATTATAGGTCTTCTATTAGTATGATAGACGTCCCGGAGATGTAAATGACAAACACATGTCACATCTGAAAACTATTTTAACCCGTCCTGTGCGATCTCATCAGAAAGGCTTTCACACAACTGACAGTTGCTGCTCCGTGGAATCAATCGGAACGGTGATTGACTGAATTTTCCTGTGGCTTCCTATTCAGTGTTGGATTTTTGTACTGTGGTATGACAGAGTGACACAAAAAAGGGAACTTTCGAAATTCGTTGTGACAGCGGCAAGCATTTAGCGTTCGCAGACTTGTCAAAACAGAGACTGCTGCACTCTCGCTGCAGAAGAGACTGCGTGCAAAGTGAGGGAGAAAAGCTAAAGGCAACTAGGACGACTGTAAATATGACCGTGTGTGAAGCCTACGATAATTTTCACGGTTTTTTCGTATGGTGTCAGTTTATTGAAGGACGAAGGCATGGTTCAATATCATCTCCTGTTGCTTTATTTGCAAGAACACTGAAGCAGCAAATGAACCGGTTCAGGCACGCGTATTCAAATACAGAGATGTAGAAATAGGCAGAATACGGGGTTGCGGTCGGCAACGCCTATATAAGACGACAAGTGTCTCGCGCAGGTGTTAGCTCGGTTACAGCTGCTACAATGACAGGTTATCAAGATTGAAGTGAGTCTGAACATGGTGTTATAATCGGCGCACGAGCGATGAAGTGAGGATTTTTCCGTAGGATCATTTCACGAGTGTACTGTGAATATCAGGAATCCGGTAAAACATAAAATCTCTGAATCGCTGCGGCCGAAAAAGATCCTACGAGAAAGGGATCAACGATGACTGAAGAGAATCAGACAATGTGACAGATGTGGAATCCTTCCGCAAATTCCTTCAGATTTCAATGCTGGGCCATCAATAAATGTCAGCGTGCGAACCATTCAACGAAAGACCATAGATATGGGCTTTCGGCGCCGAAGGCCCATCTATGTACCCTTGATGACTGCACACCACTAAGCTTTACGCCTCACCTCAGCCCGTCAACACCAACATTGGTCTATTGATGACTGGAAACAGGTTGCTGGCCGGAAG
Source organism: Schistocerca americana (assembly GCF_021461395.2). Taxonomy (NCBI): domain Eukaryota; kingdom Metazoa; phylum Arthropoda; class Insecta; order Orthoptera; family Acrididae; genus Schistocerca; species Schistocerca americana. Next base: position 1,094,816,975 of record NC_060119.1, on the reverse strand, counting down.
AGTCTCGTTTCAAATTGTTTAGAGCTGATGAACTTGTATGGCTATCGAGCCGATGAACTTGTATGGGTATGGACGCTGAGCGTCAGCGGTGAATTGTTCAAGCTGGTGGAGACTCTGTAATGGTGTGGGGCGCGTGCAGTTGGAGTGAGATAGGACCCCTGTTACGTCTAGATACGACTCTGACAGGTGACACGTACGTAAGGATCCAGTCTCATGACGTGCATCCATTCATGTCCACTGTGCATTCCAACGGACTTGAGCAATTCCCGAAGAAGAAAGCGACACCTCACATGTCCACAATTGTTACAGAGTGGCTCCAGGAACAGTCCTGTGAGTTTAAACACTTCCCATGCCACCAAACTCCCCAGACATGAACATTATAGAGCATATCTGGGATGCCTTGCAGCGTGCTGTCCAAAAGAGATTCTCCAGGCCCTTGTACTCCTACGGACGTATGGGCAGCCCTGCAGGATTCATGGTGTCAGTTCCCTGCAGCACTACTTCAGACATTAGTGGAGTTGATATCATGTCGTGTTGCGACACTTCCGCGTGCTCTTGGGGCACCTACAAGGTATTAGTCACGTGTACCTTTCTCTTTGGCTTCTGTGTGTATTTTATTTACTTTCTGCTTCGCCTGGTAAGAGAGCTTCTCGATCATTTTCTTCACAGCCGCGAATTTAATGATGGCTAGAGACCTGGGCTGTTACTGTAGTACGAATGTGTCTTTGGCAAGATGTTTATAGCATTAACGATGGCCGGAGTGTATTCTAGTGACTGTTGCTTTTAAATTGGACACTTGCGTGAATATGCTCCCGTCTGCGAAACGACAGCGTCTGTTACTTGTAATCGGATACACTGATGTTCTTGATTCCACATCACATGGTGGATATTGAGAGCTCTTACATGAGTATACCTCCACTTGTCAGTGGTTTGGCAGCTATATCAAACTAGAAAGGGGTGTAAAAAGCGCTGAGTAAAATACTCGCAAATCAAGCAGCAACACCCGAGATTGAATCATATTTCTTCTCCGTAATATTCTCAGCCAAATCCTGGCGATATCAGAAAATCCTAATAAGATCTGATCATACGTAAAGCCAACGGACGGGTTCTAACATGCCATCCAATCTCTCGCGGATACGTCTCGAACAAAATGCATTCAATGATATACTCCCAGAGCTGCCTTTCTATACATATTTTTTATTTATTGCTATCAGTTTCAAGCATGCCTCATTTTCAAGAGATATCTAAGCATAAACAAGCTATTATCAGTATATACATTTATATAAAGATTGTTAGGTGTATAAAAGCAGATAATGTGACCATTTTTATTTTACTATATACCAACTTCACAGTGTTAATTGGTTTTTTTCTACGTCTAATGGTCTTTTCATCAAAGTATAAGATAATTTACTAGCTGACGTTTTCTACACAGTCATAGCTGGGGCAGTAAGTGTACGACACGTGCCAGTGTAGACTTGCCGTTTTACTTACATGCAACCACAGTTCAATACCTGACCCGCTGCCAAGCCGGCCGCTGTGGCCGAGCGGTTCTTGGCGCTTCAGTCCGGAACGGCGCTGCTGCTGCGGTTGCAGGTTGGAATCTTGCCTCGGGCATGGATGTGTGTGACGTACTTGGGTTAGTTAGGTTTAAGTAGTTCTAAGTCTAGGGGACTGATGACCCTAGATGTCCAGTCCCATTGTGCTTAGAGCCATTTCAACCATTTGAACCGAGTGCCCTGGAAAAACAAACATTAATGGGTTGCTCTTACCACACACACTTGAAGGCATTAATCAGCATATCTTTCTTTTTTGAGTCACCAGTCTTCTTCCTGATTTGATCCGTTCTAACAGGAATTCGTCTCCTAATCAACCTAAAAAAGTGTTATTTCTTAGTCTGCAATTAAATACTGATATCATGTTTTTCAGCGGACTGTCCTCAGTAACCAATGAAAATACATGCATTTGCAACATAACACGCTGTATACACGTACAAATATGTAATATTTAGTTGCAATAAAAGCTTTTTCTTACACAATAAGATAGTAAATGCTATCTTTCAATTAGGATGTACTTTTCTTTGAAATGATAATGAAATAAAGACCCTACGCCGCCGACAGACTTTGATATACATCAACGGGGACAGTGGAAAATGTGTGCCCCGGTGGGGACTTGAACCTATCCATTTTTTTTATCTCGTTTTGTTCTATATTGTTCGTTGAATTTGATCGTAGCGGACGTCCGATGAGACCCGTTCAGGTTGTTCGTTGATCAGTTTTCTTTTTTTTTTTTTTTTATTACAGAGGGTAGAGGGTAGCTAACCCCTCTCAGCGAACACGCTGAGCTACCGTGCCGGCAGCCATCTGAGCCACCGAGGGCACAGGGAATAGTGCGACTGCGGGGACTTATCCCTGGCACGCTCCTCGTGAGACCGACATTCCCAACTTAATGTCCACACACTACATTCGTATTGCCCCTGCCCTTTACAGTCATTACTGGCGGCAGACAATCTTACCGAGTCCCGTAAGAGTTCGGGCAACGCGTGTGCATCCGCACAGAAAAAGAAGGTCAATGGCCAGTTACCCTTAACTATATGAAGATGATATCTGTTCTTTCGGACATGTCCGAAAGAACAGATACTATCTACGTGTAATTTTCTTTTGTTACATTTGTATATGGTCGTTATATTGTCGACCTAAGTGTTAGAGATACGGTTTATTTTTAAACTGTTATCTCTGATGAAAATCGACTTCTATCATACATTCAATTTAGGATTTTGTTTTATGCTGGTAGCGTTCTCGCTTCCCACGCCCGGTTTCCCGGGTTCGATTCCCGGCGGGGTCAGGGATTTTCTCTGCCTCGTGATGGCTGGGTGTTGTGTGCTGTCCTTAGGTTAGTTAGGTTAAAGTAGTTCTAAGTTCTAGGGGACTGATGACCATTGCTGTTAAGTCCCATAGTGCTCAGAGCCATTTGAACCATTTTTTTTGTTTTATGCTGACTGGAGGTAGAGGGTGTAGAAAGGGAGGAGAAAGTATTACTTATGTCAGCTGCATCACGACATTAAACGGAATCAGCGGCGACTAGTAAAAATGTTGAACGAACAGGGATTCGAACCCGGGTCTTCTTTTTACTAGAATAGCTGCGTTAAGCACTGCGCCAGCCAGCACACAGCGTTAGCACAACTGCGTGGACTGTCTCGGCCGACCCACACTCCCACCGAGGGCCACCTATCCGCAGTCCGGCGTCTTTTCTTCCGGACATTCCGAAAGAACAGACACCACACATGCACTTAACTGATTCACCTACATGGGGAACGAATCCATCTTCTTCAGTGCCGATGTACAAGTACATCTGACCTCCTGCGAGAATCTCACAGCAGCGAGCATGGACGACGTGGGCAGGGACTGCGACTATGCAGCGCTCGGTCGCAGTGTGGGTCTGCCTTGAGTGCCAGATGGCGCAGTTGTTAACACACCTGCTTAGGAAGCAGGAGATCCGAGTCCGGCACACATTTTCACTCGTCGCTGCTGATTCCGCGTTATGCCCCGGTGCGTCTGACATTGGTAATCCCTTCCCTTACCACCCTACTCCCCACCATCTTCAATATACATATAATGTATCACAGCTGCGGATTCCGCGAGGTATCTGTTCTTTCGGACATGTCCGGAAGATGAGATATCACACATTCATATGGTTCAGAATTACCTGTCACCAACAGGAATTTTGTCGATGTTCTCAATATGTTTTTAATTCTGAGTACTATTTGTTAATTTGGGGTGTTATGGATTTTTTGGATATGTGTGTAAATTTATACGAGGTGTTCAAAAATGTCTCCCGCAGTGCCGTACGATTGTTAGCCGCACGTGCCGTATGATTGTTCGCCTGCCTGGGTTACTTCCCTTCAAGTGGACATTCCACTATTTTCGTTTACCTCAGCCAACGTCAGTAGTATTGTTGGTGTGTGTCGTTACGTGTTGACGTGGACGTTTAAGTTTGGTTCCTTTCTTCGTTTGTTTTGTTTTCGTCACTGTTAAAATGCTAAACATTGAAGAACGTGTGTTTTTAGTCGAACAGGTGTTCAAAGCTGGCGGTAAATACACAGTTTTAATTCGTCAAACATTGAATTCAGTTTTCCCGGAGACAACACTCCCACATCGCCATACTGTGCGAGATTTAACTAACAAATATCGAAGTACGGGTTCAGTGACAGATGCACCGAGAAGTGGTCGTCCTAGCGTTTTGTTTGAGGATAAACTACTCGATATTTCCGATAAAATGTCCTTGCGTCCGAACACGTCAGTAAGAAAACTCGCCCAGGAAATCGATGTTTTTGTAGGAACACACAGCTGTAAGGAAAAAATTAGAACATTCCCCATACAAAGTGACACTCGTGCAATGACTGAAAAATGCTGAACATGGCAAGAGACTGCATTATCGTCAATGGTTCAAAAATTTCGTTCAACAAAATGGAAGGGATATTATTAATGAAACGTTTTACATTGAAGAGGCGTGGTTTCTTTTATCAGGGTACATGAACTTGCAAAATTCTCGTATGTGGAGTACTGCAAATCCATTGTGTATTCATGAGGAACCACTTCAATCTGTGAAAATAGGAGTTTCGATTGCAGTTTCTAGACGTCGGGTAGTGGGTCCCATATTTTTCAACGAAACAATAATCGCACAACGATATTGCAGTGATATTCTGTACCTATTCATAGGAGAACTTGTGTTAAGTGAAATACTGAACGGTTATTTTCAACAAGATGGTAAAACCACGCATGCAGATGCAGCTCGCGTTTCAATGTCCCTGCTTGCTGATGTTTCAGGTGATCGCATAATTTCACAGGGACTTTTGCCTCTACGATCGCCTGACCCAGCACCAGCTGACTTTTTCTTCTGGGGTGCAGCGAAAGCAACTGCCTGTAAAAGCAGTCCAAAATCCGTCGATGAATTGAAAACGGCAATATCCACTATGACTGCTTCTGTTACAGAAGCTGGCCACTGTGGCCGACCGGTTCTAGGCGCTTCAGTCTGGAAACGCGCGACCGCTACGGTCGCAGGTTCGAATCCTGCCGCAGGCATGGATATGTGTGGTGTCCTTAGGTTAGGTAGATTTAAGTTGTTCTAAGTACTAGGGGACGGATGACCTCTGATGTTAAGTCCCATAGTGCTTAAAGCCATTTAAATCACTTTTTTCTGTTACAGAAGAAATGTTAAAGCTTGTGTTTGCAAACACGATTAGACGAATTGAATTGTGCATTCATCAACAGGGGGGACACTTTCAACATTTAATGCGAAAATATGTAATTAAAAATAAATATTCAATAAATTAATAACTTGTATTTCACTGAGTTTCATTTCGGTATATTCACATCAACGTACGATACTCGCGGCTAACAATCATATGGCACTGCGAAGATAATTTTTGAACACCTCGTATTTTCTCCAAAGTGGTATGTAGCTTCGTTTTTCGGCTCTGCGAAGGACAGAAAGATTAGTGTTTATATCTACTCTAGACGTTGATTTACTATGCATCTTAGAGGAAATCAACGCTCTAGGTGGGTTTATACACTAATATTTTCGTTCGTTTCAGAGCCATAAAAAGGAAGCTACATGAACATTTCAGAGGAAACACTTATCTACACATATCTGGCAAAATACCCAACTAACGTCCTGAATGACCGAACCGAACTCAAAAATACGAACTTGGACGATGTCTTACTGGAGACACATAATTAAAGCTAAACACAATTCTAAATTTTACATGTGACATAAATCGATTTTCATCGAAGATAAAAATTTATAAACAAACAATATCTCTGACACACAGATCGATAATATAACGACCATGTTCAAATGTAGGGAAACAAAAGTGTATATTTACTGGTTGTAGCTTGATTATATTAAAGTTCCACTAGAAAATGAGCTATCCTCGAAACTGATAACAATAAATAAAAGAGATATATTAAAAAGCAGCCCTGTTGGAATATCACTGCAATGTATTTCATACAATTTGTAGCTGCAGAGAAGCAGGACCGTCCGACCGCCGTGTCATCCTCGGAGGAGGGTGTGGTAGGAGGGACGTGGGGTCAGCACACCGCTCTCCCGGTCGTTATGATGGTATTCTTGACCGAAGCCGCTACTATTCGGTCGAGTAGTTCCTCAATTGGCATCACGAGGCTAAATGCACCCCGAAAAATGGCAACAGCACACGGCGGCCTGGATGGTCACCCATCCAAGTGCCGGCCATGCCCGACAATGCTTAACATCGGTGATATCACGGGAACCGGTGTATCCACTGCGGCAAGGCCGTTGCACTGTACAGTAGCATGCACAAGATATATTCGATACGTTTGGAGCTCGAACCCAAGACAGCAGACAGAAAGCAGACAACTTAAATTTCGCATTTAAAAATGTATTCATGCAAGAGGAGGACAACGTGCTAATGTTTAAGGCCGCACAGACACAAAACTGACATACTGATAATAGGCAACCCTAGAAATAAAAAACGATTAAAAGGATTAGAGCAAACAAGACTCCATGCTGTACTGATATTCCAGTTAGATTTTACATTCAGTATCTTACGCACCCCACATCGTATAAGTATTTGTGTATACTACCAAAAAGCGTGGTAAAATAGAACGGTCACTTGAGATCAGTATTAGAGAAGGTTGGAAGGGTTCTGTAAAAATGCAGTGCAAGCAAATAGCACACATGATGCTAAGGTTACCAGTTTTAGAGTATTAATCGATTGTTCTAAAATGGAATCTGGTATCCAATTACGTTATCTGACACTCCTGTACCCAGAAGAATTAATTTCTCACGTACAAGAATCGCCAAAAATGTATTTTGAACCACCAATAATTAGAAGGTCATCGAAACAGACTTATTTAATATCAGGTTCTGATACTACGGTACAGTGTACTTCTAATTATGACCGTTTTAAGGGAACACGGCCAAAAGCGCTTCAATTAAAACTGTGGTCCGCCACTGTGGTTACTGCAGTAACAAGTTAGAATTGTGATGCAGATCAGCGCCAGTAAATAAAGATTTGATTTTGCCTTTAGATATAAAAAAGGACCCTAAACGAATCCTATGTAAGAGCTTCCTGTAGATATTGAGAGGCCTCACTTAAAACGCTTTATGCTCAAATTTGATGTTTCTAATACTTAGTATCAGTATAAAGGAGTTCTGTATCAGGGCTGGTTTAAGCAGGTTACCGCTGGTAGATAGCATTTTCTTTTGACACAGTTTGTTTGAGGACATGTGAAGGGATACCAGTATACACTTGATAGTCACCAAATAGCAGTCATATAATGATTTTGATAACTAAGTGCTCGTAGTTACGTAATTCTTCTACCATCTTGTCGTAATGTTTCCACGTCTTATAGAGTTATCGGCTTTAAGAGAATTACTTTGCGACTATTATCTTGGAGACGTAGTGAAATGATTTTATAACTCGAAATTATCTGTTTCGTTACCGAAGTTACTGATATAAACTGGATCAGAATTTCCTAAGTGCACTTCATAAACGACAGCTGAACAACCTGTAATGTTGCTCAATTATAACTATGAAAACCAAGTAAACCTGCATTCGGTCATGAGTACGCTGTTACATGACGGTCTACTGAATTTAAACGAAGTCTGCGAAATTATGTACCTCGCATATTTAAAGTTCCTCCCGAGTTACTGCTCTGCATCAGTAGCAAGAAAGTAGCGTTTCTACTGTTGGTCGGTTCTCGGAAACTAAAAGTGGGCGCCACAGATCGCGCAGCCTGCGACATACCACAGCACAACATGTAAATTTCCGAATATAAAAGCAGCACACCTAGGTAAAACATATCCTTTCAAAACATTCGTAACAACACTTGCAATAACAGCTATTACAAAATAAAAACTGGTAAATAGTAACGACTTTATCTAATGGGTAGATCTACTATTTTAACACAAATGTTGTCCACTGTCTCCGAAAAACTACATTTAGTCACAGAAAAACCAGAAGGAAGAAATTTCACCTGAAACTCTTTAACTATTTTAGTAGTGCTGATTGAGCGAGGGCTTTGCATTCCATCATATCTCTTCGTGTGGTCGGTGAGTTGCGACGCTGACGGCCGCTCCTCGCTGGTGGTGGGGGAACAGAAGTAGATCCGTCAGTTGTGTATTGCGATGTTTACATCCTATAGCTTAGTATATGATTCTCCTGGTGATGATGTCCTCCGTCTGATTCCCATTGGTCAAAACGCGTCGGACATATTTAATTATTGACAGATCCAAGATCATACGTGTAGAGCTACGATTATAACGTTCCTGCCACGATAATCTTAGTAACGTTCCAGAATCAGTTTCAAACGGTGTGAAACTCACTTCAGCTTGCCGTTCACGAAGGTGGTTCGTCCATTTTGGAGTGTGATTCGCCTTCACTAATTCACAATTTCGCCAAACCAGTTTCACATGTAGTAAACCGTGGAAATGTTTCCACAGCGACGGTTAATGTGTCAACACGCGCGATAATTCAAGAAATTACAAATAAAATCAGAGCTGTAATGTGCATAAACTTATGCACCGTGCAGTTCGAACTGCTATAAACCATTTGGTTTTAATGCCGACAGTCAAAATTTACTCACATGTGCATCATTAATGCGTTCATAACACTAAGAAAATAGCAGTACTCAGCCTACCAACTGCTTTTATAACGTCAACGTTAATATCTAATTCATATGCGAAATAAAAGAAACCGCCCGTAAATTTTCCCTGAGCTTTTATGCGGCGCGATACCAGCACGTAATACAACGTACATGCGCACACGAGACTGCACACACACTGACTTTCTTTGTTCGACTACAGCCATCGCTGAGCTCTCACATCACTGTATGTATAACAGTTCAGTTCAGCGCATTACATTTAGTTTAACTTGATGTATTCACAAAAGCATTACAAACAAGATCAAAACGAAGTTTAAGTGGTTGAATCTTTAATTAAATGTTAATAGCAGATTCGTATAACAATACAGATAAAGTAAAACAGTGTTACTTTAGGTAGATGGGCTGTACGCGGCTATTTTTAAAAAAGAACCATTCGATGTTGTCATGGAAACGAGCCGCACACGTCTGCTTTCATGTCCCGCAGCTAATTCTGTGCAAATAATAACCCGTAGCTGCGATCCTGCACTTAAATAATGTACGCATTGGGTACAATTGCCAGTTAATAAAATACACAGAAATAAAAATAAAAATTAAATGAATAATTTAATAGCAAGGTCTCTATTCTGATGTCTGTACTTGATGTACACGACAGAGAATTATGTTGAATAACAGGTATTCAAGAAAGGATAACTCAAATACATGGGAAGTCACCCTACGATATTCAATGAAAATACAGGCAGAGGATTTACTTATCAAATGCAGTAAAGTAGCACTGACAGCGTCACGAGAATGATAGCAAAGTCCCCAAGCTAAAAAATCATCAAAGATACGTTAAGACGAAGTCCATTTCGTGAACACATTGCACGACAGATTCACCATCTCAAAACAGTCCCCATTTCAACATGACGTATTACAAATTAGCACACGCATTAGAAAGAATAGTGACTCATAATCTGTCTATCCTCAGTTCCGTAAAGCAAGCGGAAAAATTTAGAGTCCTACTCTGGAGCACAATGAGACCTCTCGATATAAAAATCCCTTTCAGAAGTTATTGTAGCGGCCGTTCACCACACAGAGTATATCACCTAAACGACCGAATATCTTATGTTACCAAAGGCGGGAAGCCTTCTTCCAAAACGAACCTTTAAGTGTACGGAATCACTCTCTTGAGCTCCTCTTTAGAATAGTCCCAGTCTCCACTTGGTTCCTCGTAATGTTCCGTCCCCACCAAATATACATCGTCCTTAAGTTCTACAGACATGATTTGCCACTACTTCACCACTTTCCGGATTGAACAAATATATTACAACAATATTTAAATAAAGAAATCTTAAAAACATTCCGTGACAATCACCTAATTCACAATAAATATAAATGCACTTGTGTTCATAAATAGATAAGCCAATCTTCTTGCTTAAGAAATAAAGATATAAAAGATTTCATAAGTGATTAAATAAAATAGATACAGATGGGTGGGTTTCTGGGATGATGTCTATTGTGAAATGCTATCACCTTAGAAATCGTTTGATGACATTATAGACACCAAAAAAGTTTTGCTTCACCCTGGTTCCCAGAACTCCAGAAGATAGACGTTGACTGTGGATATTGTATCACAGACACAGGCCCTTTGACTGTTCACAGATATCACTATACCGGCCGAAAGATGTAAACAACCATGCATGAGCAGCGCCTATTAGGCAGATGGGGTCCGAAAGCTGATCAGTTCCAGTCAATCCACCAGGAAGGAGGTACACGTCTCGTGTAATCTGTAGTTCAACCACGCCTAGACGGTCAATACAGTGGTAGATCGCGTCGGTATTCTTACTTTCGGCCAGGAAGGGCTCTCAACAAGGGAAGTGTCCTGGCGTCTAAGAGTGAACCAAAGCGATGTTGTTCGGACATGGAGGAGACACAGAGAGACGGGAACTGTCGATGACATGCCTCGCTCAGGCCACCCAAGGGCTACTCCTGCAGTGGATGACCGCTACCTACGGATTGTGGCTTGGGGGAACCCGGACAGCAACGCCACCATGTTAAATAATGCTTTTCATGCAGCCACAGGACGTGTTGTTACCACTCAACTGTACGCAGTAGGCTGCAGGATGGGCAGCTTCATTCCCGACATCCATGGCGAGGTCCATCTTTGCAACCACGACACCATGCAGCTCTGTACAGATGGGCCCAACAACATGCCGAATGGACCGCTCAGGATGGGCATCACGTTCTCTTCGCCGATGACGGTCACATATGCCTTCAACGAGACAATCGTCTGAGACGGGTTTGGAGGCAACCCGCTCAGGCTGAAAGCCTTAGGCACACTGTCCAAGGCGGAGGTTCCCTATTGTTTTGGGGTGGGGTCATATGCGGCCGGCGTACACCGCTGGTGGTCATGGAAGCCACCGTAACGGCTTTACAATACGTGAAAGCCGTCTTCCGACAGATAGTGCAACCATATCGGAAGCATATTGGAGAGGCATTCGTCTTCATGGACGAGAATGAATGACTTCGCCCAGGATAACGACATCAAAAAAATGGCTCTGAGCGCTATGGGACTTAACATCTGAGGTCATCAGTCCCCTAGAACTTAGAACTACTTAAACCTAACTAACCTAAGGACATCACACACATCCATGCCCGAGGCAGGATTCGAACCTGCGACCGTAGCAGTCGCGCGGTTCCGGACTGCGCGCCTAGAACCGCAAGACCACCGCGGCCGGGGATAACGACATCGCTCAACTAGAGTGGCCAGCGTGTTCTCCAGACATGAACCCTATCGAAAATGCCTAGGATAGATTGAAAAGGGCTGTTTATTGACGACGTGAACCACTCTCAGGAATATTTGCCGAATCACCGTTGAGAACTGGGACAATCTGGACCAACAGTGCCTTGATGAACTTTGGATAGTATGCCACCACGAACGTAGGCATGCATCAGTCGAACAGGATGTGCCACTGGGTATTAGAAGTACCGGTGTGTACAGAAATCTGGATCACACCCTCTGGTCTCGCTGCATGGTGGTACAACATGCAATGTGTGGTTTTCATGAGCAATAAAAAGGGCGGAAATGATGTTAATGTTTATCTCTATTCCAATTTTCTGTACAGGTTCCGGAACTCTCGGAACCGAGGTGGTGCAAAACGCTTTTCGTGTGTGTATGAAGCGTTTGAATGTTGTTCATTCAGACGTCCATTGTGAAAATGTTTATTTAGTGAAAAATATTAACTTCCGTAGTTTTAAAGATATTGAAAATATCCTGGGCTTGCTAGCGTTCAGCCGTAGAATAAATTCACCTTGTTGTTCTTGTGGTCTTCAGTCCAGAGACTGGTTTGTTGTACCTCTCCATGCTACTCTATCCTGTGCAAGCTTCTTCATCTCCCAGTACCTACTGCAGCCTACATACTTCTGAATCTTCTTAGTGTATTCATTTTCTGGTGGCCCTCTGCGATTTTTAAACCTCCACACTGCCATCCAATACTAAACTGGTTATCCCTTGATGCCTCAGGACATCTCCCAACCGATCCCTTCTTCTAGTGAACTTGTGGCACAAATTTCTCTTCTCACGAATCCTATTCAGTACGTCCTCATTAGTTCTACATATACATCTACGTGATTACTCTGCTATTCACAATAAAGTGCCTAGAAGAGGGTTCAATGAACCACCATCAAGCTACTCTCTTCCGTTCCACTCTCGAACGGCGCGCGGGAAAAACGAGCACTTAAATTTTTATGTGCGAGCCATGATATCTCTTATTTTATCGTGATGATCATTTCTCCCTATGTTGGTGGGTGCCAACAGAATGTTTACGCAATCGGAGTACAAAACTGGTGATTGGAATTACATGATCTATCCATAAAATCTTCACTTACCTTGTACAAATACTGAGCGGCCAATTAGCACGCCTAAATATGGGTGACCTTACAAGACTCAGATCACAATTTATTGATAAAGAGTAGGCTGAAGCTTAAGAGACCAGTCAAGAAGCATCAATGCACAATTAAGTCTGATACGGAGACACTGAGGAATTAAGAATACGTCTGAATTCTGAGGCTATGGATACTGTGGTAATCAATAGCTCAGCAGGCCGCTGAACTGAAGAGGAATGGATATCTATAAAATGGTCAATCACAGATGCTAGAAAGGAAGGTGACTGCAAGGAAACCATGGGAACAGAGGAAATACGTCAGCTGATCGACGAAATAAGGAAGTACAAAAGTATTCAGGGATATCCAGGAATACAGAAATACAAGTCGCTTAGGAATGAAACAGATAGGAAACGTCGAGTAGCTAAGGCTTAATGGTTACATGAGGAATATGACGACATCCAAAAAGAAGTGATTGCCAGAAGGAATGACGCTGCATATTGAAAAGACAACTTATGTTGAAATTAAAAAGAAGGGTGATAACATTAAGAGTTCAAAGTGAATTGCATTGTTGAATGCAGAGGAGAGAGCAGATATAAATTTTACACTCACAGCCTCTATGAGTGGGAAGATTTGTCTGATGACCTAATGGAAGAAGCTTGAGTTGATATGGAACATATAGGGGTGTAATATTAGAATCAGAATTTAAAATAGTTTTGCAAGCCTTAAGATCAAATAAGGCACGGAGGATAGATAACACTTCTTCGGAATTTCTAAAAATATGGGGGATTTGGCAACAAAACGACCATTCACATTGATGTGTTGAATGGATGAGACATTTGGCAAAACATTAGCCATGCAATTATGAAGACTGCAACAACTATGAGAATTATCGCAAAATCAGCTTAACAGCTCATGCATACAAGTTGCTGACGAGGTTGTTATGCAAAAGAATGGAAAAGAAAATTGAGGATGTGTTAGAAGACGATCAGTTTGGCCTTTAGAAAGGTAAAGGGACCAGAGAGGCAGTCCCAATATCGCACTTGATATTAGAAGCAAGACAGAAGGAAAGTGAAGTTCAAACGATTTATCCTCTTGGAAAATTTTACTTATTTTATATTTTTTGGGGCTAAATTGGTGGTAAATTCAAATTCTTTGTGGGAAACAGAACTGCCAAAAATTCTATAGCTTTGATGTGTGAACTATTTCACAATACCACTCACCATTCAAAATTTTGGCAGTACATACTGGCCTGTACGCTTTTTAAAGACCATCAAGCATATGATTCAATACATAGCCCTACAAATGATGTTATCCCAATATAAAATGTTTCAAAACTCTTGGGAAGATGTCCTGTTCCAATTACACAATGAAACTGGCAGTAAATCATATATATAAGGAAAAATGCTAGGTAAAAACATTATCACAAGAAAAAAAAATCATGGGAAACTGAACAGACATCTGTTTAGACGGTTCACAAGCGTAGAATTTGTCAAGAAACGAAACATACCACGAAAAGAAGTTGTTAAAAACATCATAATAGGTAAAAATAATAGTAGGAAACTGAACCTGACAATAATGACACGCAAAGGAATTGACAGCAAATCACACATGTATGTAAAAGCGTCGAAATACACAGTGCTAAAGGCCCCAGTTACAAACATATCCAATACACGGTGCCAAAGATCCACTACACAGTGCTAAGGTTGTCTTGCATACCTCGGTTAACAAAAAAGGAAATGCATCGCTGGCACCAGCTATCATGCATGAGATTGTGTTGATGGCGCTACACCATATGTGATGTGGTGCACCTGCAGTGCTCCACCTAGGCCTTGTCTTACACACCGCCAGCCAGAATGGAAGCAGCTTCTTGAGGCCATTGGATCAGTCTCAATTTGATGTGGTCTGTCGGCTTGTAGCACCAAGTGTCTGTCGCAATTGTTAGATCGGTTACTGCTGCTACAACGGCAGGTTATGAAGATTTAAGTGAGTTTGGACATGGTGTTATAGTCAGGGCACGAGCGATGGGACACAACATCTCCGAGATAGCTACGAAGTGGGGATTTTCCCTTATGACCATGTCACGAGTGCATCGTGAATATCAGGAATCGAGTAAAACATCAAACCTCCGATATCACTGCGGCGGGAAAAAGATGCTACAAGAACGGGACCAATGATGACTGAAGAGAATTGGTCAATGTAACAGAAGTGCAACCGTTCCACACGTTGCTGCAGATTGCAATGCTACTCCACTAACAAGTGTCAGTGTGAACGAAACAGTACCGATATTGGCTTTCAGAGCCGAGCGCCCACTCGTGTACCCTTGTTGGCTGCATGACACAAAGCTTTACTCCTCGCCTGGGTCCATCAACACCGACATTGGACTGTTGATGACTGGAAACATGTTGCCTTGTTGGACGAGTCTCGATTCAAATTGTATTCAACGTATGGACATGTAAGGGTATGGAGACAACCTCCTGAATCCATGCATGCTGCTTGTCGACAGGGGACTGTTCAAGTTGGTGGAAGCTCTGTAATAGTGTATGGCATGTACTGTTGGAGTGATATGGGACCCCTGACACATCTACATACGATTCTGACAGGTGACATGTACGTAAGCTTCCTGGCTGATCACCTGCATCCATTCACGTTCATTGTGCATTCCGACGGAGTTGGGCAATTCCAGCAGGACAAGTCGACACCTCACATGTCCATAATTGCTACAGAGTGACCCCAGGAACACTCTTCTAAGTTTAAACACTGCCACCGGCCACCAAAGTCCACAGACCTGAACATTATTGGGCATACCTCGGATGCCTTGGAACATGCTGTTCAGAAGAGATCTCTATCCCCTCGTACTTTTACGGACAGCCCTGCATGTTGTTGTTGTTGCAAATTATAATGGGAGCTGAACCAGTGGTTCGATGCCAGTCCAATCAAGGAAATGCTGCAGTGAGTGAAAGAAATAGAGCAGGAGCTTTAGCTGCATGAAGTCCAATCACCAGTGCCAGACTGGATGGAGACACTGCCTGCTGACCTCGAGGATGTGGTGTCATTATAGAGGAAGGGTGACATTCGGGTAATGAGTGCCATGCTCACCTCGTATCCTGAAAAGACCATATGCAGCATTGCCACTGGTTGTGCTAATGTTTGCACCCATGCCATAAC
Source organism: Schistocerca americana (assembly GCF_021461395.2). Taxonomy (NCBI): domain Eukaryota; kingdom Metazoa; phylum Arthropoda; class Insecta; order Orthoptera; family Acrididae; genus Schistocerca; species Schistocerca americana. Next base: position 1,094,801,307 of record NC_060119.1, on the reverse strand, counting down.
GATTTTGAGCTCACTCTGGTTACATTGTGAATGACATCATCAGTGGGCAGGATTGGGAGAGAATCTGCCATCTTGAATGAATTTGACAACAATATAGCCTGCCAGAAACCCCATTATCCCGCTACTAATGATGTCAACGGTAAGATTCACTAAAGTCTGTTGAACAGAATGAAGAGTGTATTGAGTACAGAATATGGACTGAGAGTATATTGAAGGAGGACGTAATTAATGAGAAGTAGCAGATATGACTTCAAAGAGAGACTTAACATCTAAATTGGTGATCATGAAGGAAGTCAGCTACCTACAAAGCAAAATAACCCGTGGCGGACGGAGCACAACGGACAGCACTGGCAATAGGGGGATTCCTGGCCAAGAGAAGTCTGCTGGTATCCGACGTAGCCCCTAATTTCGAGAAGAAATTCCTGAGAATGTATATTTGGAGTACAGCATTGTATGGTAGTGAAAACATGGTGGGAAAACCGGAGCAGAAGAGAATCGAAGCATTTGAGATGTCGTGCTACACAGGAATGTAGAAAATTAGAAGGCCGATAAAGTAATCAATTTGGAGGATCTCTGCAGAATTGACGAGGAAAGGAATGTGTCGAAAACACTGACAAGAAGAAGGGACATGAAGGTAGGAGATAAAAAGATCGAACATCTTTTAAGACATCAGGGAATAGCTTCAGTGCTACCAGAGGGAGCTGTAGAGGGCAAAAACTGTACAGGAAGACAGAGATTGGGGTACATCCTGAAAGTAATTGAAGACGTAGGTTTCAAGAGTTATTCGGATATGAGATGATCGGCACAGGAAAGGCAGGCCACACCCAAGCAGTCAAAAAAACGATCTGACTTGAAGACGTCGTCGCCATCGAGTGAGACATCGAGTATAATGAGACTCATGTGGTCCAGAATAATAATCATGTTGTCCAGAGCGATCATGAAGGCTTCATTACAAGCAGAGGTTGGAAGGAAGTGCCGGCGAGTGTTCAACCTAGCATATTACTATCCGCATGGGACTGCATCTGCAGATCACAAAGTTTGTCGGGCAGCCTTTAGCTTGGATAACAGTGCACCCAGACACGATCATCGATCCGTTCACCTGACCACGCAACACGTTTGCGTTGATCCGCTGACTAGTTTCTGTGATTCCATTCGTATTGCAATCGTACTTGATGTTAACGCTGGGGCAACATACAAACACCATTTTCAACTATGTATTCTGAAGGGTGAGTTACAAAACATTTATGCCTCTACTAGCATTGTAATTTGTCGTCGTATCCGCTCCAGATGATCGCCTATCCTACTTTGCAGGACAGGCAAGCCTCCGACTTGCACGTTCTGCGATGAGGCGCAGACCTCAAACACCTTGTTGTCTCCTCATGGTTTCATCTTCCTTGACCCCACTTTTATAGGTGCAGTAACACCCAAACAGCACATCAGCTTGCCGTTTCCGATATGGTCCTTCCCAGGCGCTGATTTGTTAGAAAACTTATGCTTAAGATGCATCAAAATGAATATATATCTATAGTCATTGTATCACTCATCACGCCAGCTTTGCAATGAAGCACTGTTACAGCTCTGTAATACGTTACCGAAGATGATGTCATTATGAGTAAACTAGAGAGCACATGTTGCCGTTTTTCTTTTTCTCAAATATAGTGATTTTATTACGTGAGTTTTTTAGAGAATTTGGTCGCGTCTGAGGAGCAGACCAACCTTCCTACGACCTTGTCTGTCTTACACAGCGCCTACAAGCGTAATCGCGAACCCAAACCACACTACTTGCGCTTTGAAACACTATATTTAACTATAATGCGTTTTTTACCACTCTTGATCGCGTGGTTACCACACTAAGTGTTAATTTGGCTGCCGAACGTTTTCTGTTTAGCTGTTGTGTCTTTGTATTTAGCGGCCAAGTATTTGAAGCACTTCGGTGCTTACCATGATTTCTGTTTTCAACTAAACATATGACTGCATGCGCCACTAGAAAAGGAGCTGTGACTAAATTCACCCTGAGAAATTTCGCCTTAAAATCGATGATACCATTTGCAATACACCGTCGGCCCTTTTGAATGAACCAAATCTGGAAGTTAAAACTGTTCATTTAACTTGGAACAGTCATTCAATTTAGTTTCTGCTACAGTTAAACTTGTTTCTGGGAACGAGAATTAAACCGACATTTTATTCATTGACTTCCTTCCAGTACTTCATTTAAAGTTAATATTTGTCATTTGAATACGATAATATACTTCCGAAACTTTAAAAAAACGATTATGTAAATGAATGTTACTCAAGTGACGTAGGAAAAGCGACGCATCAAAAATGCGTAATACGCTGACTCTTTAAATTTAAGAAAACATTGCAACTACTGTAGCTATTTTTGCAGTCACCATCATTGTATTAGAAGGTAAGGTTTAAGAAAAATGAAATGGATTTTGAAATCAAACAGAAACACTCCGTAGCTGTAAATGGCAATACATTCTCTTCAAAAACTCATACTTCTGTCACTTTTTCACTGCCATGCCACATGGCTTACATACGAGTATACACATAGTTTAGGAAAACGAACGTAGTCTTTCTTCCTATTACTTTCTTTTTAGTTCCTTAATCTACTCTCTGAACTTCGAACTGAGTCACGTCTGATGGTTTTTGACGAAATCGTCTTACTCATTGTAAAGAGCATCAAAAATACTCAAGGCGTAGGAACATTCTCGAATATACTCGTATAAAACTCGGAGGTCGAGTCCGATTGCAGCACACATTCCTGGGCTGACAAGAAGTTTCACTCGAGCAGTATTCATTAACCCGAGTTAAATTCTCATTTTTTGCCTGACTGCTTTTCTGCTTCTGTTTCATAGGTTTCTCACGCTAAGCCTAAGTAGGTTATTAACTGAACATACAACTGATGTTCCGTCCACACTTGATGTTGCTTTGTAACGACTATAGTTGTAGCCCTCTGTACAAGAACTGGACAGATTCAACTTTCCACTATGCTGTCGTGTTCCAGTCTCTTCATCTCTTCATAATTACTGCAATCTAAATTAGTTTGAACCTGCTTACGGCAGTCACTTTCTCCTCCTACAATTTTTACTCCACATTCTTCCCTCAGTTACCGAATTGACGACAAATTGATGCTGGATGATGTGTGTTATCAGCCAATTTCTTCTTTCAATCAAGTTTTGCCCTTATTTCTTTCACTCCAACTCAGTTCAAAACCATCTCATTAGTTAGCCGATGTATTCAATTAATTTTCGGTATTCTCGTATAGCACGACATCTCAAAAGACTTGATTCTTCTCTTGTCTCAACAGTTCATCATGCTATTTCCACTTCAACACACCGCTACATTCAACTACTTTCAGGAAAGAATTCCTAACATTTAAATTTACGAACGGTATTAACAAATTTCTCTTTCCCAGTAATACTTTTGTTGCTGTTACTAGTCTACATTTCACAACGATATTCATAAATTCATGTACCTACTGACTTTATTTATGTTCTCTTTCAATTTAAATTCAAACCAGTGTGTTATTTATTCCACGGAAGTCGATATTTTGTCCAAATCATTTTCAGTATGTTTATAGCTCCCAACGAGGCGACATTCCGTTACGTAACTGAGTGCTTACGTGTCTCAGTGTACTGTTTTCTTTATGTGCGAGGTCACTTACATAGATTCAGAACAATAATGGTTCTATAATGTTTCCTTGTGCCATTTGTCTACGATAGTCTCTGGCCGTACACCAGTAAAACATTTGTCGAGTCAATCGCATATTTACTTTTCTCTTGATGATAACACAAAGGTGACGATTAAGGAATTTTTCAACATGTTGCGCCTGGGCAAGGCTGTTTTTCAGTTATTAACGTGGGAAAATATCTTGAGCTAGTAGAAAATTTTATACATTTCATTTAAATGGTAGTAAGTCACAGTTAGTTTGGTGCATTACCACTATGTGCATATTTGCGTGCCAATGTAATTTAAATTATCTGGTTATTCGGAGTACTTTAACGTCAGATACCTTTGCATGCTGAACACATGAGCGACATGCAGTCTCTGGTTTACCAAGGTTGGGCTGTTGAGAAAAGCGCGTGTACGCTAGTAGATATGAATCGAGTCAAGTCGCAGCCTTTTACGGTAGTAGATGTGTAGCCTTGGAGAGAAGGTGTTGCGTTACGGCAGAATGAGGAGCTTAGACAGCAGGGGTGTCGCACAGAGATAGGGATTTGAGAGATCCCATGATGTGAAACCTGAGAACGATGGGTAACTTTTAGATGACTGTATAAAGAAACAGCGCTTCAGAGAAAGGTAACTTACTTTGGTTTGTTAGCGGTAAGTGCGAATTCAGTTATTATTGCTGTGCAAAGGTTTCATTGTGTCCAATAATACCTACACGTTAGCAATCGGGCAGAACTATCAACAACACGTCCAGTATTTTAATTAGCTCCCGTATTGGATTAGTTACATGATATTGTACTAAGAATTCAATATAACAAATTCTGTAATAGAAATATTTTGTAGAAGCAGACAGTATAGAGTACAAAGGGAGAGAATACTGATTGTTCGTATCAGCTGAAGTGCACGTTTGTGTCATTAAAAGAATTTCAGTTTCGAAGTACTTCCTTTTGTCTTTTATAAATATTTCACGAAGCGCATCCGCACTGCTCAAAACCACATATTTGGAAAAATTTGATTTGTTATGCCTCGCACTTTCGCTTGGACAGCAGTTACTGGTTTGGAAAAGAGAATCAAAGACTAATTGGCTCAAGTTTCCACTTAAAAGAAATATCAGTAAGATATTCTGGTTTATTTCAGATCATCATACACAGTGCAGTGAGGGTAATCAAGTTAGCCGCTGCAGGGTAAGAATTTGTTGTAGGTCCTAAAGGAACATTTTTTACGCAATATTGGTAACAGTTTTCATGTAGGTAAATTTTATGTACATTGAACAGATACAGCAGAATTACGAAACAGTTAGTTGTTCAGAGTATTCTTGTGAATCATTCTTTTATGGAATTTAAAATACAGATACTCAGAGGCATTTCAGGTTAATTAAAATAACATTCCCAAGAAGTAGGTGGCACAAATGAGTTCATGTTCAAAAGCAAGACAACTACACAAGTTTTAGATCTGAATCTGTAATTGGAATTTAGAAATTAGACAGTTGTCATATGAAGGGCTTATTTCAATAGTGGTACAAGTCCATTACCTCCACTTTTCTGCCTATAATGCTTCTAAAATTAATGATTCAAACAAACAGAAGGAATGGTTCGTCTCTAGCAAAAAACCATATGCTTGAAATTTTCTGGTATTTCAACTGCAGATTTTTAAGCGCTCATTTAACTTTAGGACTCTGTATCTCAAAATGAACAAAAATAGACTTGTACCACTATTGAAATTAGCGCTTCATATCGTACCGAGAAATTCACACAGCTTCAGCGCTCCCTATGTAGATAACTTCCATTATCAGTTGTCAAGGGGAAACAGTGTCAGTTTGATATCAAGACCTACAATCAAAATTACCTGCATGATAGAACACAACTGCTATACGCGAGTGTAAGGTAAAACTGAAGATGTGGATCAACCAGAGCACCTTTAGATTTCTGTGCCTAGAGCTGACATTGATCTGATAGCGGTCGAAACTACTAGCGGCCGCCGTTTCTGGGAGTTGCCGATAGTCGTCATTAGCGGACGTCTGTCCCTTTCCGTTATAGACATTTTTGAGAATTTTGCTGAAATTTTCTTCGATGATGGAGCTTCCTGGAGATGTGTGTTGAAGAGATGGACTAATTGGTTGGTGGTAAGTTCCTATGGGATCAAACTGCTGAGGTCGTCGGTCGACGGTCCCTAGGCTTACACTCCACTTAATCTAAGTGAAACTAACTTACGCAAGGGACAACACACACACTCATGTCCAAGGGAGAATTCGAACCTCTCCGACGGTGAGGGGAGCCGCACCATCCGTGATAAGGCACCGTACACCTCGCGGCTACTCCGTGTGGCGGGCACAAGAACTGACAACAAATAGGTAAGTAACTTTTCTCAATTAAGCTTGTATTTGAATGTTTGTATGATGCACATAATGTGAATACTAACTTTCCAAAGCCATATTTTTGTCAGTTTTTCTGTTTGTGACAAAAATTATCTACACTAGATGGAACAAAACCGGCCAGCCCGACTTCAACCGTGCTTTAAAGAAATAAAGAGAACCACACAGCGAAACTCCACAAAGGGATTTATCAGAAGCTAATACGATGCCCCTTGAGTCAATTTCCTCCAAGACAAAGTTTCATAATCTTCTACTGCTCAAATGGTTTCAGAGCTACAAGATGAACTGATAAGTGTTCTCTGGATTTCGGAAACGACATCGTGTAGACTTGATTTCGGTTGCTGGTGCTTCAGGTACTTCGTCGTCTTTCTCTGTATTATCAAATTTTCTATTGCCTCCAGCAAAGGTTGATTTGGTTGAATGTACAAAGAAAATCACCTACAGGGACAAAACAGTAATATCAAAATCCTCTCCGTACAAGTCTGATTTGGTAGCTGAAGAAAAAGCCAGGAAAGGGAAAGAAGAAAAATTCAAAATGAACGCAGATGAAGCATACACACTTTCACATTTTGTAATAGGCTACAGACAGACTCATTATAGAAGAACTGATTGATCCAGTGTCTATATGGTCGCTCTGTAGTTATGAACAATGTTCCAAAGTTGAGGGAGACAACTACTTCCTCTGCGTTTACTGTTGTCGATAACTTGTATTTAAACTTTTTACTAGCTAGGATACCTGGCTTCGTTCAGGGAGTTGATACGATATTATGGGGTAGTTGGAATAAAATTTACTTTAAAGTACAACAGGTAACAGAATTTGTAATGAAAACATTCTATTTTCGATACTTACAAACAACATTTTTCATCTTTTTGTCCGAGTTATATGTGACAAATTTTTCGAATTTTCTACACGAGAGGAAGCTACGTATAGCTGACCATGAGGGAAGCAGGAGTCTTGGCGGTTGATGCCGCAGTATTTTAAAGTTTGTCTTTGCGCTATGTTAATTGTAAAAATGTAGGCTAATTCGATTGCAAATTGCAGTCTTTTAAATTGAAATGGCACTTCAGTAGAAATCAGAAGTGTTCTTGGGATAATAGTGTGTGTCGTCTTATTCATTCCAGTCATATGTCCGACTTCGATGACGTTATTCGATAACTGTTTGACGACCATCCTTGTACAAAGTTTTGGTGAGTTGAGATTTCTGAGGCAGTGAATGGCATTTCCGGTACTTGCAAATACTTTAGACATTTTGTATGGAAGTTCACACTATCTTCAACGCTTAACATAGTGTGTATTTATTTGTATGTTCTCTCTTCACCGGGAATTTCCTTTTGAACATTATTTCTAGTTGCCACAATTGATTTTTCAAATGCCAGTCTGGATTGGTATAGTTGTGAACAATGTTTGGGTATATTTGGTCGATGAGTTGGGTTTTAGCAATGGCTGTGCTGCAGAAATCACTGTTGAGTTTTATGTGGCCGTTCGTTTGGTCAGTAGGGTATGTGCCTTCGAGTATTTGTAATTATGTTGTTGAGCAAAATGTGCTGTTGTTTCGGCTTTCGATAGGTCAACTCTCATTTTTTTAGTCGCAGTATCTGTGTGTTCGACCAAATACGTGAGCTTTTTAAGAATTAATCCCATCTGCTGGTGTTGGCTTGGGATAACTGGAAGTGTTTGTCGAAAATCTGAGAGTATGAGTAGAATTCTTCCCATCACTTCAGAGTTTCCTCGCAAGTCTTGTAATGTTCTGCCCATGGCTTCGAGTGATTTTTTATGTGTCATTGTCTATTCATCCCAGGAGATAATTTTAACAAGCACGTATTTCCACCAACAAAGTTATAAATTTACTTTTGATTGTCATTGTGAAGTGGTTTGTTGTGAACAATACGTTGAAATAATTCATAGTTTTGTAGCATTTTTCCTTTGTAATTTCGAAGTTTAGCACTGTGATAGCATCTTTTCGTGGTGCTTGCATCCCAAGTCGTACCAAAGTCTGGTTGCATGTTGCTAAACATTTAGTCATTTATTTTCTAGGCGAATGAGTATTTCATTGAAGATGTCGTCTTTCCGTTCGATGAGCTTGTCGTATTTGGTAGAGTATGTCATGACTAATACTCTCTTTGAGGGAATCGTATAGTTTATTTGGATTCAATGGGTTCAGCGTTAGAATTGTGGCGAATGTGTCTCTTATTTGTTCAGCTGAAGGTGCGAGTGAGGATTATCGTAGTGGTAATTCCCAGTGATTGCCGTTTTCCAGTAGTCCTAAGCGTTAACATGCTGCTCTGTACGTCTTGAGATCTGTGAAACTTGTTTCTCCCTGTATTTCGTGCAGCAACATCCGGAGATAGAAACATTTGGCTTTTCTCGGATGTACGATGTATACTCGGCCTAGTGGGCCAGTTAACGTGATTCCTGGATGGATTTTTTTAAGGGAATTCGTTGTTTCTGTCGGTGAAAGATTTTTCTTGTTTTCGTTTCCTCCCTTCGTCACTGAAAAGAAATTGACGTTCGAACCCACGACGGGTCTTCATTTATAAACCCCTACCAATTGGTAGTCCAGAACATACCAAAAAGGCTTCAAATGGCCCACAGTGTTCCATAAAATTCCACAACATTCGAGACTATTCTGAATTATTCCATTATGCTCTGGGATGTTCCGGGATGTTCCCGAACGTTCTGGAATCATTCCGAATGTTCTAGACTATTCCGGAACATTCCAGAACATCCCGGATCATTGTAGCACATTCCGGAACATTCTGGAATCTTGTGGAATGCTCTCCAGTACTCTCGAATATTCTGGGATATTATAGAAATTTCTGGGGGGCGAAACTTCCCAGCCTTATATCTTCAAAATCACGCTCCTTACTTAAGAAAGGGAACCTTCTTCTTCGATAAAGGATAGAGGGCTGCCAAAACACCCCTTGATTGTGCAGGGATTCGTTTCTGAGTCCTAGCGGCAATCACACTGCATGCTTACCTTTACAAAATACAGCGTGTCCCACTCAGACATCCCTGATTTCAAAGACCCAGGGGAAAAAAAACCAACAGTAGATGCGACAATGTAAAATGCACCACATTGTTGAGCATCTCAAAGAATTTATTTATTCATCATCAGTACACCTCTACATGTGAACCATTTGTAGCACGAAGAATATCGAGTCTATGTTCAATTTCTTGCCTAGTTCTTTGTAACATTTCTTCTCTTATTGTTACAATCGCATTCGTGATACGATGTAGAAAAGTAGGAATAACGACCACTTTGGTCGCATACAAGCGGCCTTCACGAATCCCCACATGAAGAAATCAAGCGGCGTAATGTCGGTTGATTTGGTGGCCAGACAATGGGTCCTCCGGGTCCGATCCAACGATAGGGAAATTGCCTATCCACGAACTTGCGAACAGCCGTTGAGCAATGTGGCGGAGCTCCATCTTGTTGAAAAATAATGTTGGATTGCACGTATTGTATCTGAGGGTACAAAAACCGCTCCAACATGTCCAGATACACTGACCCATTCACTGTTAGTTCCGAAAAGAAGTCCAACAATCCTGCCCTGCATTAGCCTACACCAGACATTTAGTTTATGGCTTTCACGAACATGTTCAATGACAATGTGCGTATTTTGCTAACCCCAAATCCGAACATTATGCCTATTAACCCTACCTGATAGACGAAAGGGTGCCTCACCTGAAAATAAACATCTTTCCAGGAAGCTGGCATCCATGTCAATATGCTGCAGCATATCAGCAGCAAATTGTTACGGCGTGGTTTGTCGTGCGGTGTCAACTGTTGCAGAATTTGCACTTTGTAAGCACACATACGAAGGCGTTGGTGAACTAGACGAAGCAACGTTGCTTGAGGTATATCACATTGCCTAGATGCTTGACGAATTGACTTACGTGTGATTCTGAGAAACGTTTGTCTGATATCCTCCACTGTCTCTTCTGAAACTCCGTAACGTGCACCGCCAGAATGTTTCAGAACACTTCCTATTGCCAGAAACTTCATATACCATTCCTTAATTGTTTACACATCAGGTGGATCACATTCATTAACACGACGATAATTTATTTACACAGTAATCGGCGATTTTGTTACTGCAAACCACACTACTGTTTGCGGGCGCTGCTGTGGAGTCGCCGTTTTCACTTCAGGCGACCACGCTGCACTCTGGCCACGATACTTGGACATCTGAGGTGGGAATATAAATTCTTTGAGATGCTCTACAATGTTGCGCATTTTTCATTGTCGTATCTACTGTGGTTTTTCTCTCCTGGGTCCTTGAAATCAGGGAGGTTTGAGTGGGACACCCTGTATATTATTGTTTGGGACCAATTATTTAGAATTTTCTTTATATTAGTGTAATACTTTGAAAAGGTTTCCATACTTAAAATAGTTTTATCGTATTCACTGGTAGTCTTTTCGAAGATTTCTATACTTGATCATATATTTTACGCAGTAAAATAAAACTTCTTTACGTTTTCAAGATTTTACAGAAATTTAAATGGGACCCCCATTTACCCAACTGGTGGGGGAAAACTGGGTACTTAGTGCCCAGCAAGGTTACTACTTTTTATTCTGGTTTATTTTAAGCTGAAAGCTGACTACAATAACATCGTTGAATATATAAAAGATCCGAATAACCTAAATATGCGGACTTACTCATCACTGAAAAAAAAATTGTATGATTTAAAAATTAAGGTACCCCGTTTTGCTCTACACTCCCCCACAATGTCTGAACAAGACTGCACAGTGGCGCTGATGCTGGCCCGGTCTGCGCAGCCACGCCAGACTGCGGTGCGGTCTGGTGATTGCCACCTGCTCCCCACCGGTGCCCCATAACGAGCGGCTGGTAATGAAGCTCTTGTGACATCTCGTTAAGCGGGCTCCAAGCTGCCTCGCGGATCGCGCCAAAGCCGCTGTTCCAGAGAGCTACCTGTCGCTCGTAACTCCTCCGAGAGTCCCCCCCCCCCCCCCCCCCTCCGAGAACTGCGAGACATCCGCGGGTTTACGCCATCTCGTTTTATGCTCTAAGAACTCCAGTTCAGAAGCTTCGAAACGTCTCGAAAGGCCCAACTACTGCGAATGAGGACATTCGTTCGTTATCAGTACGGAACGTAAATTTCTTTACTAGTAGAAAAGGGCATAATCGGAAGTTTAGTGTTATCGGGCGCCACATACATGTCGTTATTCCCTGCGATATTGAACACAGGAAGTTGTGATGCCTTATCTATACTACACTATGAAGACAATTCTTCGTTTAACTTTATACAACAACAAAATCTCGAAAAGTTCTTTAGCAATTTACATCAAATTTTTACACAGTACTGTATAATGAAGATTCTCATGAATATAGGCTATATATATTTTCATGTTCGTAATACATAAAAGGAAAACGTTGTTACCAAAAATCTCGAAAAGTTCTTGACGGCCGGCCGAAGTGGCCGTGCGGTTAAAGGCGCTGCAGTCTGGAACCGCAAGGCCGCTACGGTCGCAGGTTCGAATCCTGCCTCGGGCATGGATGTTTGTGATATCCTTAGGTTAGTTAGGTTTAACTAGTTCTAAGTTCTAGGGGACTAATGACCTCAGCAGTTGAGTCCCATAGTGCTCAGAGCCATTTTTAGTTCTTGACGGTTTTACATCAAATTTTTGCGCACCAGTCTAATGAACATTCGGATGCACTCAGGCTACTAATTTAAATATATATCTCAACTGGTACACGCCAAGAGAACACAGAAAATGACCCTTAAATAAAGGATTGCCCAAAATACATGATACGGTGGGAGTACATTCAATAAAAATGTAACTCCCAACTGGTACAAAGGAGCAGAAACGTTGACAATGACCTTTAAAAATTGCCCAAAATTCCAGGTAAGCTGAGAGCTGCAGCAGACGGCTGTCACGGCCAACAAGGGACGAGCAGCCATGTTTCAGAATGAGTGGAGATAGCTATTGACTCTGGATCAAGGCAAGGTTCGACAGGCAGTAATAAGGGCACAAGTTTTAAACGAGTAGTTAAAGAGATATCGTGAGGAGAACTTCGGGTTGGCCAAACACACCTTAAACCTCATGAGCTCGCTAAATGCACCAAACAGAGCAGACTACTGTTTCCCGCTTAATCGGCGACGCTCCGCCGTGGCACGCATCTAACGATCACCTTTGCTTAACTGCAGGAACCACGAGGCGGCTGGCAGAGGCACCAGAATGGCGGCCAACCCGCCTATGCTCCGAGCCCAGAAGTACAGGAAAGCGTCGACTGCCGATAAAGCTACCTTGCCAAAAGACATCAAAAGGGACCAGTAATCTGCGCAAATAAGGCTACACACAAGAAATCCTAAGGACTAGAAAATCTGAAGTAATCGCACAAGCAACAACCGATACAAGTCACCAGTTGAACACTCCTCACAATTAATCTTATTCAGAAGCAAAAATATCAGCGCCTGCTGATGTAACAACTCATGCATACCCTTCCACGAGGACAGCTTTGCCTCCCACACAGATTATGTTACAGTTTAATTCCGTCCATGGAACTTGTAACACGGAATACTTGTACACTTACACGCCATGTGGCCTGGAACACAAATTGCTTCCGCGCGGAATAGCCGCGCGATATACGGCGTCTTTCCGCCGTTCGCGCGGCCTGCTCCGTCGGAGGTTCGAGTCCTCCCTCAGGCATGGGTGTGTGTGCTGTCCTTACCGTAAATTAGTTTAAGCTAGGTAAGTTGTGTTTAAGCTTAGGAACCGATGACCTCAGCAGTATTGTCCCATAACACCTTACCACAAATTTCCAAAGCACAATGACCGATGGTCATGCACTCTATCTCTCGTAGGCGCGTTAAAGAAACAGGTCCAGTTCCACATAACACAGACATGGCCTTACAATATCAAGGACTCAAAAATAAGAAAAGAACATTTAACTCCACTCAGATGTGAAGGAACCGTGAGCTCTAGGATTCCAGCTGGGGTGTTGTTGCCTCCAATCCGTACAGGCGGTCGTCAAGGAACCATAAAATTTAAGCTAGAAGAATAAGCCGGGAACTTGCCGACCACGTTGCACGTGACGTCTCTTAGAGTTCCCGCGTCTCGCCGCTACCAATCCGCAAGCGAGCCGCCAAAGCTTGCCCCCGACTGACTTAACAATTCACTTCTTCTCGAGACCCGCACCGGACAGCCGCAGTCCCCCGAGAGCAACAACTTGCCAGCCACGTGCCCTCCAACCAATTGCATCTCGAGGCCCAGGCAAACCAACCATACACACACCTCGCCCAAAGACCTTAGCACGCGATATGCGATCAACTCGGCTTCTGCAACTCAAGTAATTATTGGTGACGGTGGAATGCCATGCCACCAAGATTAAATCCGCCACGGCTCATCTTTAAATGATTTTATCAGCACAATCGGATGTGTATCACAGCGTCCTGGTGAAAAAATATCAAATTGTCACTGTCAGACCATGTTTTCCTCCATAAAATATGTAGGAAGACATGGCACTGCTCCTAAACAAGTCCTGAAGGGTTGATCCCACTTTGTGTCCGACAGCAGTGCACAGATTGTCATTGTTATTTTGGGGGACATAACTGCCTACGGTCCTGTCACGGACTGCGCGGCCCCTTCCGCCAGAGTTTAGAGTCCTTCCTCGGGTATGGGTGTGTGTCTTGTTCTTAGCATGAGTTAGTTTAAGTAGTGTGTAAGCCTAGGGACCGATGATCTTAGCTGTTTGGTCCCTTAGGAATTAAAAAAGAAAAAAAAAATTGCCTACGCTGTATGCATCATCTACATTGAATGTGTACATGCCGGCTTCCAACAGTTTGAAACTATTGTTGATGTGTGTAATCACGTGATGCATGGATTTCATACCTTTGCTTATACTGTCAACGTGATCGCGGTGACAACTATTAATTTTTTTAACGCTTCCATGAAACTTCTTAAACGCGTACCTAGGTCCTATGACTGCTTTCTGAGTTCCGTTCTGATTTCGGTATTTATTTGTTTACCCTCCTGTTCACTCCACTACACAATTGAAGCTAGCTCTCCTGAAGAGGAGTTTTCTTCGGTGGTCTTCGCTCCTTGTTGTTTGCTTCGGTGAGCGGTCCAATCAGACGTTTGTGTTTGCATTGAAGTAATGTCCTCGCAACCATTACTTCGATATGTCGATCTATGGCGACCGACATAACATCTATTCAGTGAGATAAAGCTTCAACAGGTGTCATTTGATTACACTCTGTTCCTTAGATAAGCGGTTCTGCTCAACTATGACCTGGTTATTGTATTGTATGTTAACCGGGGACCTAGAAACGTGCAGTCTGGAACCGCGAGACCGCTACGGTCGCACGTTCGAATCCTGCCTAGGGTATGGATGTGTGTGATGTCCTTAGGTTAGTTAGGTTTAACTAGTTCTACTTTCTAGGGGACTAATGACCTCTGAAGTTGAGTCCCATAGTGCTCAGAGCCATTTGAACCATTTGAACCTGGAAATGACGGAGAGGCTCCGTCCCCGCCGCAGCCGCAGTGGTCCACAACCCCACGACGACTACCGCAGTCCACTTCACCCTTCCGCCGCCTCACACCGAACCCAGGGTTACTGTGCGGTTCGACACCCGATGTACTCCCCCCCCCCCCCCCCCCCTCACACCAAACGAGTGTAACACCTATGTTTGCGTGGTAGAGTAATGATGGTGTACGCGTACGTGGAGAACTGTTTGCGCAGCAATCGCCGACATAGTGTAACTGAGGAGGAGTAAGGGGAACCAGCCCTCATTCACCGACGCAGAAGGAAAACCGCTTAAAAACCATCCACAGACTGGCCGGTTCACTGGTCCTCGACAGAAATCCGCCGGGCGGATTCGTGCCGGGGACCAGGCGCTCCTTCCCGCTCGGAAAGCCGTGCGTTAGACCGCACGGCCAACCGTGCGGGCAGGACCTGGTTAACTAAAAAAATGGTTCAAATGGCTCTGAGCGCTATGGGACTTAACAGCTGTGGTCATCAGTCTCCTAGAAGTTAGAACTACTTAAACCTAACTGACCTAAGGACATCACACACATCCATGCCCGAGGCAGGATTCGAACCTGCGACCGTAGCAGTCGCGCGGTTCCGGACTGCGCGCCTAGAACCGCGAGACCACCGCGGCCGGCGAAAATGGTTCAAATGGCTCTGAGCACTATGGGACTTTACAGCTATGGTCATAGGTCCCCTAGAACTTAGAACTACTTAAACCTAACTAACCTAAGGACATCACACAACACCCAGTCATCACGAGGCAGAGAAAATCCCTGACCCCGCCGAGAATCGAACCCGGGAACCCGGGCGCGGGAAGCGAGAACGCTACCGCACGACCACGAGCTGCGGACGACCTGGTTAACTGATTTTATTTGATTCACTTGTGCTGACCATTTCGGCGATGGAATCTAAAGAGTTAATTTTCAACGCAATGTGCATCTGTTCTTCAAGAATACAATCTATTCAGTTAACCTTATCTGCTGTGTGGGCCTGCTCTTTCTTAACAATATCTAAAATGTTAACTTTCCCCAGAATAGAGTTAACTGTGTCTATTTTTTCACCAAGCCTGTCAAGCGTTCATGCGAGTTACGACACCTACAATGGTCTTCAATTCCGCTGACACGTGAGTCATTATTGGTTCAGTGGTTTAAACAGTTGCGCTCTCTGGCGCAGCTTTATGTTCATAAGCTGCTGAACGCACTTCATCCGACTTACCACAGAGGGACTACGCAAATCCAATGTTAAAATTTAAATACTTGTTAAGCCACAAAGTTATTGAAAACAATTACTCTCGGGTATTTGAAGTAATTAGCTAAATGCAACAGGGGAACATGGATGGTCCTGAAAGTTAGTTGCACACAACAATGGCTGATAAAATTTAGAAAAACTTTCTTGTAGCACAACAGGCAGCATTGCTACGTTCATGCTACGTATTATAAATAATTTACTTAAAGTCAAAGAAAAGGTGCATATTACTACTGAGGCTACTAATCTGCACGTTATCGTTATTTCCAGATATTAATGGAGCCGCAAGAGACTATCTACTGGTAGTACTCCGTGTAAAATTTGCTACCCCGAAAGTGAGAAAAATTTGGTCAACTTGTGTGCCGAGTCCATGTAAATGGATTTCTGGACAGCATTTTGAGTTTTACACCCCGAGCCGTTATCCGTTGTACACGTAACAAAATTCACAGGAAAGAGAATAGTTTCTCGATCCACAATAAAATACATATAAGACGAATAACTAAAGTATGTAGGTCAGTAGGTCAGTTGGAAACGTAATTTCAGCGACCGTTGACGATGTCGCAATTTATGATATCTTGGCAAAAAATAATTTTTATACTGCCCGACCATCGAAAACTGATAACAATTGATACTATATTTTATTTCTTTGACACCACGTAAGAGATACGAGAACAATTAGTTTTTCTCTGATCTTGCGCCACCGTTCGTCAGCAAGCTCTACGAAAATAAATTTCTGAAGGATTAATAGTTACTGTTAAATGATGAAAGAAAGCATTTCGTGCCTTGTTTTGTAATTTTTTTAGCAGTGCTGTTGTTAACTTACAACATGCACACAGTACATTCTAATGCGATTGTGGTTAAAATTTCGTATACCGAAGTAATATTTCATTAAACTATACTTTCATAATATTCATATCTCGTAAAGTGCATATTCCTGATACTTCTGGAAAACCTACTAGCTTATTTGACTAATGAAGCAGAACTACCCACCGATATTGTCTGCGTCTCCACAGAGTGGAAGACATGTGAGAATCCAGAGGGCATAAATGCAAATAGCTGCCTTGCTAAAAATCTCAGAGAACAATTTTCTCAAAATATATCGCAAGAAAAATGTACTTTTACGCTGGAAATGTTAAAATGAAATGAGATATACAACCTGGGCTTCTATTGGATTATGGTAGTAATCCGTAAGCAGGATGACAGTTATTCATTTAATTTGTTATTATTATTCAATATTATTATTCATTGCGTAACACCTGTGTCCCTACACTCTTGGTATTTTCTCTGACGCCGAAGGCGAATTTCATGAACATTATTGTTCTTGTCACAAGGCCACAATCATGCTACAATGATTTGAGGAGCATGGTAGTTAATTCACGTTGACATCTCGGCCAGATCCTGTTGATCTGTAACCAATGCAATACATCTGGTGCGGAAGTTGCATGACGTGTGCGAAAAAGGTCCGTCGACACATATTTCCGAAACACTGCCGATTCGACAATACCGTGCCACACACAATCACTACTGTATTGAGTTTCATCAGTGCACCAACTTGCTGTTAAACCGGTTTTCATGTTTTAGCTCTTGAGCGTATATTTGAGACAGTGCAACAGCAATTGCAAAGAGTATTCATTACAGCTGATGCACTGCAATGTTAAATTTCTGTGGTATCGCATGTTACTTGGCTCTACGGCATGGATAATTCGTTTTAGATTTAGCCAACAAAAACAGATTTTCATGTTGCTGAACCACGTGGGAAACATAGCGCATGAAATCTTCTGAAGGAAGTTTCTACACTCACTGTTGCAATGTATATTAAATGTTTGGTTCCCTTCGGTACCTCTTGTAACGGAAAGTGCTAAAAATGGCTCTGAGCACTATGGGACTTAACATCTCTGGTCATCAGTCCCCTAGAATTTAGAACTACTTAAACCTAACTAACCTAAGGATATCACACACATCCATGCCCGAGGCAGGATTCGAACCTGCGACCGTAGCAGTCCCGCGGTTCCTGACTGAGCGCCTAGAACCGCGAGACCACCGCGGCCGGCGGAAAGTGCTAGTAATTACTTTTTTGAGTGTTGAACACACACACACACACACACACACACACACACACACACACACACACACACAAACACACACACACACATACACACATTTTTACGAGAGAGATTATCCCACGTGCAAGAGAAGAGACCAGTACATGTACGTATTTATGTGTGATATCAGTATGATTTGGAAAACAAGGCTTTAACGCTCAGTCGTGGGTGTATAGGACATGACGTAATGTGTTCCATGATCACTGTGTAAGCAACCTATGTAGCGCACTGCCTGTCTTAAAGCACCTTCGATTGTATTCGTAACAGCATTTCTGTAATGCTCTTCTATCCTTTATGTTTTATTTATTAATCATACTATTTATACCACCGACGACCTGTGCTCAGCAACTAGTGAACGAGGCTGTAGTAAGATATTTTCATAGTTGATAAATAACTTTTCACTCAGATTTTATGAGTAAATCGGTCTGACTCATACCGAATCTGTTAATAAAGTTGTGACGTCGCTTACCCACAACTCTTCTGAAAACATTTTCATTCTTACGCCTCTTTTTGTCGGTAATTAATAGCTTTTGTGCCCTCCACCACAATTTTCTCTCCAATAACTGTCTCTTTCTCTCAGAATAGCATATGATTACAGCGTCCTCAGCAATTTTTTTTGGGTATGTAGAAATCTCTATTATTTCTAACAATCTGCTTCGCCGTGAGTGGCGTCTTGAGGTAAGTGTTATAGTGTCATTTCTTTCAGTTCGTGTTTCCTATACATTCATTCTCGCACCAATTCATTCAAAATCCACTTGCTACCTTACCTTAGTAGTCCATTGCAATTTTAAGATTCCTCAGTAACAAATCTCAAACGTTGTAATCTCTTTTCTGTTTCTTTCCTACAGTCCATTATTTACTTCCTAGCAATGCTATAATCCAAAAAGCTCGTAAATGTCTTTCTCAAATTAAATATATTGTTTGATACTAGTAAACCTCATTTGCCTGTGCTATTCTGTTTTATGTCATCCTTACTTCATTGGTCAAGGCTTATGCACTGGATGATTCCTTAATTCCGTATAGAACATATTCCATAATTTTGATGTCTCGATTGTCACTAAGCTCAGTTATGGTCGTCTTTAATGTTTAGTATTTCTTTGATTTACTTTCAAATCATATTTTGTGTTAAGTTAGCTGCTGAGCCCATCCAGTAGTTTTAGCAATTCATCATTACTTTCACCGAAGGAAGCAATGTCATCACGGTAACTTTTCACTGTTATTCTTCAACTTGAAGTTTACTTCTACATCTGATCTGTTCTTTAATAGTCATCATTTGCATCATCGATGTACAAGTTGGAAGACAGTGAAGAAAAAGCTGAATATCTGCCTTACGTTTTTCTTAATCCAATCATTTCTCTTTTACATCACTTTATGTTTTAGAACGTTTCTTCCATGTCGGTAGAGCTTACGACTGTATCTTAAGGTTTCCAAGTCTTCCTTCCATTATTAAATTGCAGCTCAGAACAGTCCTTTTGATGCCAAATTGTTCCTAATCTAAGTCTCAGTTCTTTCTTGTATTCTTCCGTTCATTACCCTGGACAGCAATATGATTGCATGACCTGTAAAGCTAATTATGTGATAGTTCTCACATGGTCTGTCTCCGCTACTTTCGTGACGATGATATGCCCTTCACGATGCCGTGATGTTACCCACTAACTTCAAAGCTGCTTGGTAACCATTTCCTCTGAAATATTTCAGAAATTTCGGAACAAGATATGTGTCCTGTGTCATGCACTTCGAAATCCATTATTGCACTTATCTGGTCCTCAATGTACACATTCTGCCTTTCGGTATTAACGACTACAATATTGACGTATTTGTTATCTCTCAAATTTTTTTCCTGCATGCGGATTCCGTCCTACAGCTGATCTTTTTATTTTCATTTTCTTTTTATTCCTGCAGCAATTTCGCTTTAGCTCTATTGCAATCCTATTGATTTCGTTTCTTAGTATTACGTGTTGTCATACTTTTTCCTTAGCTTGAACATTTTTAGTTTTCCTTCTTATCGATAAACTGAATTTTCCGATGCAAATAATTCCTTTCAGGTACCACTCTTATAGCAGTATTTGTGTGTTTGACTTTAATGACTGCTCTTTCCAAATGCGTCAATTTCTCACAAACTAAATTAGTTTTTCCTATCTCACTATTAACAGCCTCAGAGATATCATTTCATTCACAATACCTCCTTCCTGATGCATTGATTCTCCCTGGCGAGTCTCTTAAACTTCAGCCTTTTCTTCATCATTAGTCAATTGTGATACGAGTCTATATTCGTGGTAGGACTTACAATCCAGCGTCTGATTTCGCAGTGTTTGTCTCAATATGATGTAAACCACTGTGTATTTTCCAGTGCCTACCTCACCTATTCCAAGTATACTTCATCCTGTATGTTTTTTTATTTGTGTATTTTCTATTACTAGCTCCAATCTATTGTAAAGAAAACTTGTATTTCTCGTATATCATTCGTACTACTATGGATCCCTGTTCTATCATAAATTCGTCATCTTCACCTAGTGAGACTATTGTCTTCTATTGACTCATCATTTTCAGATGTTCATCTCCTTTTACGTACGTCATTACTCATTCACTTCCGTCATGTACTCTCCCTACATCAACGTCTTCTGCTTGTGTCTTTGTCATGCATACTGGGAACAATTCTTGTTGCAGTAGGGTTGGTTTCCCCTAACCTTATAGCACAGTAACTTCTCTATTCCGGTTATTCTATTTCCTGTCTCTATTTGCATCACCCATGTTCATCGAAACATATGTTGTTATACTTTTTTCGATCCTTTGACTCCCACAACATCTAAACTTAGTTATTGGTCAGAAGAAGTGTAATTGTAATTGTGTTGAGGGGTAACAGGTAATTACCTGATTGCTCGAGGCGTCGGTTTTGTACACTATTTCCTGCATTTAACCACAATTTTCTGTTTTGTTTGTATCGTACAGTCCTCTGGAGATACGGACTTTTTTTCTGTGTGGTTTATTCAGTCCCCTAACAGCCAAAAGTATACACAGTTTCTATTTAAATAAATGTAAAATAGCTGGTGATTGTGCTGACGAAGGTGACGAGTCTGTTTCAAACCTGTAGCTTGCTGCCGCCTGGGCACTGAAGATCTCAGCTTCTGGCTTCTGATAAGCAAAACTAGTCAATTAAAGCGGCCTGTGGTGATTTATCTGTATACTGAAACAACTGAGATTATTATTGCGGTCTGATGAATGTTTAAAGTTAACAACGATTAAATTTACATCTAAATGATACTGATACCATGATGTGACTGTGGTGATGGTGTACCAAAAGACACATGCTCACGAAGAAAATGGAAATATATTTACTACAGGTTGAATCTGAGAAGTACCAATAGACTGCTAATAGTGAATGTAGGAGGAGCAGGGATAAGAAAGAAAGGGAAAGTCTACGATGAGGCTAGGATTGAGCGTTATTGTCTAGGAATGGTGGGGACATGATATGTTCGTACTGTGGTGGAAGTATACAGTTCAAGAAGTTAATTCATTGTTCGTAATGTTTATATACGTGCAATGCAGATCAGCTGCAGTTGTGAACTATTCCTAAATGGTATGCCATCTTGTCCCATTCAGGAGTGATTATACACTGTATTCCTTCTTGAATTTTCGAGAACAATCTCTGTGTTGAGTATTACCAATACAAAGGCCATGATTGTCCAGGTCTAAATTGTGAACATGTATCAAGATAGTTGATGGAGGTCTGCCTGCTAACAAACAATGGACTATGTGACAAGAATTAATGCCTCAAATCACAGTTCGGCTCGGTTTCAAATGGCTCTGAGCACTATTGGACTTAACGTCTCAGGTCATCAGTCCCCTAGATCTTAGAACTACTTAAACCTAACTAATCTAAGGACATCACAAACATTCATGCCCGAGGCAGGATTCGAACCTGCGAACGTAGCGGTCGCGCGGTTCCAGACTGAAGCGTCTAGAACCGCTCTGCCACCAGCGGCCGGCGGCTCGGTTTGATCGCTCGTTTCAGTAAGGTTTGTTTTACCTATCATCTGTTTTATTACGTAAGAACATAACTCATCATTCTTGCGTAATGGCTAATGGTTCTATCGACGATGTTTGCTTCTAGTGTTACTCATTACGTCTCACGTCATAACGGAGAGTACGTGTTAACTGTACTACCAGTGTAAAATTTATAAAACGTACCTTATTTGGTCGACGTTCATCGCCGTGTGAGGTTTGCGAATGAACATTTTCAGGAGGTACTCACCATGAGCGAAGGTTTTGAAATGCGACGTACATAATCACTTGTCATGTAACATAAGAGCGATTCTGCGATACGCACAGACGGTTAAATTTCAATTCTGTGCATTAAGTGCTCTGTGTTGCCTGCTTCTATGAACTGGCTGCGGTGTTTACCCAGTCGCTGTTAATATCAGGCAGAAATTGGCTGGGAGAGGCGAACTGTTGACTCACATCACGTGGTGCGGTTAAAAATGACACTGAGATCCCTCGAACTGTCCGCTTTCGTGGAGGCAGTCAAACGTCCAGATAAAATTAATGTTGCATAAGCGCGCTGCAGATTCAGTTGATCTGAAAACGCATTTTTGGAAACATTTCCATCATGTACTGACGTTGGCAGTGTTAATTGCATGCCTTTAGGCCATTCACGCTTTCATGCCGTTAATATTCCTTGTTTGTGTTATCACCTCTTGAGACTATATTTTCAATGTAACTACCACAGTCCAGGGACTATGCATTCATTAGATCTTATCAAAACAAGTAGAGTGATGATGAAGAACTGCTAATATTTCCTTAAACAGTTTTTCATGTTACTTATCAACAGTCATACAGTAACTTTTAAACAAACACACTCCCATTTGACTGTGTTGTTTAATTACGATCTAGGTTGCGACATTTCATGCCATTTTCAAGTGACTGAGTTTATGTCACTAACATATGTTGCAGAACATTGAGCACAAAAATGGTCATGAATTAAAAAAAAAAAATATTGGCGTGTCTTGGGGAGCCAATATTTTTGTTAAGTTATGGCCAATTTGGATCTTCATGTCCTCCAATATATGTAAATAACATGAACCTGAAAATGGCATAAAATGCCGAAAACTAGATCTTAATTAAATAAACTACAATACAGTCAAATGGCGGTGGGTTCATTTAAAAAAATTATATTTTATTGTACGATCTGTTGCATGTTTGACAAAATGAATCACATCTGCTAAAGCAAACCGACTTTCCTCTTGACGATGCCAACCCCACTCCGTGATAGCGTTTCCGAGCTGTCCTGTCTACCGGATGTCAAACTACAGGGTGATTCAAAAAGAATACCACAACTTTAGGAATTTAAAACTCTGCAACGACAAAAGGCAGAGCTAAGCACTATCTGTCGGCGAATTAAGGGAGCTATAAAGTTTCATTTAGTTGTACATTTGTTCGCTTGAGGCGCTGTTGACTAGGCGTCAGCGTCAGTTGATGCTAAGATGGCGACCGCTCAACAGAAAGCTTTTTGTGTTATTGAGTACGGCAGAAGTGAATCGACGACGGTTGTTCAGCGTGCATTTCGAACGAAGTATGGTGTTAAACCTCCTGATAGGTGGTGTATTAAACGTTGGTATAAACAGTTTACAGAGAATGGGTGATTGTGCAAAGGGAAAAGTTCTGGACGGCCGAGAACGAGTGACAGAACATTTCATCACTGGCCTCCAAGAAACCCTGATCTTACCCCCTGCGATTTTTTCTTATGGAGGTATGTTGAGGACATGGTGTTTCGGCCACCTCTCCCAGCCACCATTGATGATTTGAAACGAGAAATAACAGCAGCTATCCAAACTGTTACGCCTGATATGCTACAGAGAGTGTGGAACGAGTTGGAGTATCGGGTTGATATTGGTCGTGTGTCTGGAGGGGGCCATATTGAACATCTCTGAACTTGTTTTTGAGTGAAAAAAAACCTTTTTATATACTCTTTGTAATGATGTATAACAGAAGGTTATATTATGTTTCTTTCATTAAATACACATTTTTAAAGTTGTGGTATTCTTTTTGAATCACCCTGTATATCAACGGCTATGTACCCGGACAATACCGTGATGCCTCAAGCCACGTTGTTGTGGGCATTCGGAGAGAGTTTCCCCACAACTACCGGACTAATACCATGGAGAAGGAGATCCTGCCCCAGGACATAAAGTCAGTTCAACTTTCAACAACCTGGCGTAGTCAAGAAGCCAAAAAGAAATATCGTAAACACACTGTAAATACAAAGACAGATAACACTGAGGCAAACTTCCAATCAATATAATAAAAACAAACATAAATATTACCTATGCAGTGTTAAACTTTCAACAGCAAAACTGAAAGCCATAATAATTGAAAGCTGAACATATTTCCAAACCAGCATACACTCTAGGGCAAATGAATATGAATATGTGTGTACCTTTGTGTATACTTATGTAACGTGTATATTACTCTGTGCGTCATGCTCAAAAATTTCACTACTAACTAATCAGTGTCACATCGATTACATAACTATATACAAGTGTAACAAGTTTGTTTGCGTGGCCATCCTCCGCAGGAAGCACAGAAATACTAGTTTTGTAAATAAAACCGCTGGCATCTCTACATCTACATTGGTATGATAGTCCATATGCTCTTACTTTGTTCATTAAAAGACTGTGGGGAACTGTATCGAACGCCTTGCGGAAGTCAAGAAACACGGCATCTACCTGTGAACCCGTGTCTATGGCTCTCTGAGTCTCGTGGACGAATAGCGCGAGCTGGGTTTCACACGACCGTCTTTTTCGAAACCCATGCTGATTCCTACAGAGTAGATTTCTAGTCTCCAGAAAAGTCATTTTACTCGAACATAATACGTGTTCCAAAATTCTACAACTGATCGACGTTAGAGATATGAGTCTATAATTCTGCAAATCTGTTCGACGTCCCTTCTTGAAAACTGGGATGACCTGTGCCCTTTTCCAATCCTTTGGAACGCTACGCTCTTCTAGAGACCTACGGTACACCGCTGCAAGAAGGGGGGCAAGTTCCTTCGCGTACTCTGTGTAAAATCGAACTGGTATCCCATCAGGTCCAGCGGCCTTTCCTCTTTTGAGCGATTTTAATTGTTTCTCTATCCCTCTGTCGTCTATTTCGATATCTACCATTTTGTCATCTGTGCGACAATCTAGAGAAGGAACTACAGTGCAGTCTTCCTCTGTGAAACAGCTTTGGAAAAAGACATTTTGTATTTCGGCCTTTAGTCTGTCATCCTCTGTTTCAGTACTATTTTGGTGACAGAGTGTCTGGACATTTTGTTTTGATCCACCTACCGCTTTGACATAAGACCAAAATTTCTTAGGATTTTCTGCCAAGTCAGTACATAGAACTTTACTTTCGAATTCATTGAACGCCTCTCGCATAGCCCTCCCCACACTACATTTCGCTTCGAGTAATTTTTGTTTGTCTGCAAGGCTTTGTCTGTGTTTATGTTTGCTGTGAAGTTCCCTTTGCTTCCGCAGCAGTTTTCTAACTCGGTTGTTGTACCACGGTGGCTCTTTTCCATCTCTTACGATCTTGCTTGGCACATTCTCATCTAATGCATATTGTACGACGGTTTTGAACTTTTTCCACTGATCCTCAACACTATCTGTACTTGAGACAAAACTTTTGTGTTGAGCCATCAGGTACTTCTTTTGCTAAACAGAAAAATCTTCCTGCCTTTTTTAGTATTTCTATTTACGGCTGAAATCATCGATGCCGTAACCGCTTTATGATCGCTGATTCCCTGTTCTGCGTTAACTGTTCCAATAGTTCGGGTCTGTTTGTCACCAGAAGGTCTAATATGTTATCATTACGAGTCGGTTCTCTGTTTAACTGCTCAAGGTAGTTTTCAGATAAAGCATTTAAAAAATTTCACTGGATTCTTTGTCCCTGCCACCTGTTATGAACGTTTGAATCTCCCAGTCCATATCCGGCAAATTAAAATCTCCACCCAGAACTATAACATGGTGGGGAAATCTACTCGAAATATTTTCCAAATTATCCTTCAGGTGCTGAGCCACAACAGCTGCTGAGCCCGGGGGCCTATAGAGACATCAAATTACCATGTCTGAGCCTGCTTTAACCGTGACCTTCACCCAAATCATTTCACATTTCGGATCTCCGTCAATTTCCTTCGATACTATTGCACTTCTTATCGCTATAAACACGCCTCCCCCTCACTGTCCAGCCTGTCTCTGCGGTATACATTCCAATCTGAGTTTAGCATTTCATTACTGTTTACGTCTGGTTTCAGCCAACTTTCTGTCCCTTGTACTGTCCAGCCTGTCTCTGCGGTATACATTCCAATCTGAGTTTAGCATTTCATTACTGTTTACGTCTGGTTTCAGCCAACTTTCTGTCACTTGTACTATATGGGCGTTGTGACCGTTTATTAATGAGAGCAGTTCTGGGACCTTTCTATAGACGCTCCTGCAATTTACTATTAGCACATTAATACTGTTATTCCCTGTTGCATTTTGCCTACTCCTACCTTGCCGCGTCTCAGGAGGCGTCTTGTCGGGCCTAGGGAGGGAATTCTCTAACCTAAAAAACCCCCATGTGCACTCGTACTCCGCTACCCCTGTAGCCGCTTCCGGCGCGTAGTGCACGCCTGGCCTATTCAGGGGGACCCTACATTTCTCCACCCGATAGCGGAGGTCGAGAATTTGGCACCCCGGATCTCCGCAGAATCGTCTGAGCCTCTGGTTTAAGCCTTCCACTCTGCTCCAAACCAAAGGACTGCGATCGGTTCTGGGAACGATACTACAAATAGTTAGCTCTGATTCCACCCCGCGAGCGAGGCTTTCCGCCTTCACCAATTCCGCCAACCGCCAGTACGAACGCTTTGCCTCGACTTTGGGCGTCGCACGAAAGACGTGATGTGTAGGACTTTTTCGGGTTGACTCTAGCCACTTGTTGCTTGTTGCCAAAACAAGTATTCAAATATCTGCCGAAAAAGCTGAGAAAATTAACCCTAATTTGGGGACACTGTAATATCTCAGTTTTATTTTAACGCCTTACAATCTATTTTAAGTACGTCGTTCTCTGCGATTTTAGCAAGACAGCGATACGCTTTTCTACTTGTGGTCTTTCAGTTGTGTTCCTCTCTGCGAAGATGCAGACAGTAGCGGAGATCTGGTTCATTAGTCAAATAAGCTAAAGGTTTATTTTTCAGAAAGATCACATCACACCATATTATCAAAACAGTGTTTAGTGAACTATTACTGCGGCATATGGGGTATTAAACACAATCATATTAAACTGTAATGAGTGCATGTTGGGAATTAGCGTCTGCAGTTCTCGAAAATGAGTAAAGAAGACGTCACGAAATTCTCTCTTTCGTCATTAAACAATAACAACTAATACTTCAAAAAGTTATGTTCGCGGAGCTAGCTGCCGAACAGTGACGGAAGGTCGAAGACAAAATAATCGTTGTACGTAGAGTCCAAAAAGACGGTACCTTAATTATTACCAGTTGACGAAGCCTGGACCATATAAAAACATTTTTATCGAGATATGAGAACGCGTATGTCCCGGTTAGCAGGTTTCATTATCCAGCGTCCTTCGCGCGATGCGTGTTTCGAACAGCTGTTCACCTGGATGACGGGATATTTGGACATTACCGTCGACCTGGTATAACAAGAAACGTGATTCATCCTACCAGGCGACCCGTTTTCATTTTTTCGCGGTCGCATCTCGGTGATGCTATGTCGATTGGGTAAAGGTGCGAACACATATGGATCGTCTGTTACGGAACCCTACGTTCAACCAATTGCTGCAAACGTTTGCACCGCAACTGTTGCGCCTGCACCAGCACTGTACCTTCACTCAACAGGATCGTACAAGTACACCGTCATTTCAAAAGCGGACAGACGACATAGCAATAAGTATACCAAGCAGAGAAATACAACTGAAATATATTGAAAGCAAATAAATCACCAGGTCCGGACGGATTTGTTACCGGTAGATTCGAACAACACGTAAGAGTTAGGGAGATGCTTCGGAAACTCAAATGGGAATCCCTGGAGGAAGCACGACGTCTTGTCGAGAAGCACTATTGACAAAATTTAGAAAACCAGCATTGGAAGCTGACAGCCGAACGATTCTACTGCTGCCAACACACATTGGGCCCAAGTCCCACGAAAATAAGATACGAGAAATTAGGGCTCATACGGAGCAACATAGATAGTCGTTTTTCCCTCGTTCTATTTGCAAATGGAACAGGAAAGGAAATAACAAGTAGTGATAAAAGGTACCATCCGCTGTGCACCGCCCGGTGGCTTGCGGAGTGTCTATGTAGATGTAGATGTACCTTGTCGTAATATATGCCACAGATCGTTGCTTATTCCGTTATACAGAGGGGGCAAACCTTTGACGTCCACGTTCTGGCATGAGGCGAGGACGTCTTAAACCTTGTCGCCTTCTCTTTGTGCCTCCGCTTTTCTGTGGACGCTCACCACGTAGCAAGTGAATAGTTGAGCAGCTTCGCGGTTTTCGAGATACTAGTTCCCAGACATCAGGCCATAACAAAAAAATGGTGCAAATGGTTCTGAGCACTATGGGACTTAACTTCTGAGGTCATCAGTCCCCTAGAAAGAACTACTTAAACCTAACTAAGGACATCAGACACATCCATGCCCGAGGCAGGATTCGAACCTGCGGCCGTAGCGGTCGCGCGGCTCCAGACTGTAGTGCCTAGAACCGCTCGGCCACTCCGGCTGGCAGGCCATAACAGCAGGCTTTTTTTTTTAAAAAAAAAAAAAAAAAAGTTATCGCGACGAATTTCGGTCCATATAGTCTCTAGAATGACATTCATCTCTGCTCCGCTTACCAACTTTTCCTTACCGCGTCAAGAGCCTGCAGGGCCACCAGGCGGCATTTAGTTCCGCTCCGGGCACTGATCAAAGCACACTGCTTGAGAGATAAAGTGAAATACTCAGAAGGGGAGAAAGAAACGAAATGGATTGAAATGATACTATATTTGTGATTATAAAATCGAACAAAATTCACAAAAAAGTTAGGATATAGCCCACTTATCAGTATGCTGTGGCCCGGAGGCATCCACTGATTCCCTTGAGAACGTCCGCTTAATCTTCTCCTGAGTAAAGTTGGCTCATAAGTGCTGTGACTGGTCCTTGACCTCCCGGATGAGATAAAGTTGACTCCCTAGCTGCTTTCACGCATGTTTTATCGGGAGAGATCTCGGGATTTCGTGTCCGCGAGGGTCCCTCAGCACAATACAGACGCTTGTGTGGACAAGCATTGACCTGTTCAAGAATGACAACACAGCACTGTAGCTTGAGAGGAACACAAGGGGAAGCACGACATCTGTGACGTGCATTTGTGTCGTCAGAGTTCCCTCAGCGATTTCCAGCCGTGCCCATGACGGCAGAAGTAAGAATACTGTTCCTTTCCGAAACAGTGGCGAAGCCGTCACCATACTCGACGGCGATGCTCATCCGAGGTAGCTGAGAACTGCGACTCGTTGCTAAACGCCGTGCTACACAACCACAAAGGATGGGGCCCCTCCACGCCCGCACCAACGTGGTGACCAACACAAAAGTTCTACTGTCACCTCCGTATGCATGTTAGTTTTGAATCAAGGCGTCACAGGATGCAGGCTGTGATGTTATCCATGCGTCTGGGTAAGACTACTCATTAACATGGTCCATCAGGAGATAGAAGTGGTCGAAAGCGATCGAAGGGTAGCGGTTGTAAGAGCAGAGGAAAAAAAGTGCCAAGGCCAGCGCCAAGGGAAAAAAACCTCTGCGACAGTAGGACGGGTAGTAAGGGCAGTAGCGGCTTGCTATCTGCGACAGTGCATGCAAGGTGTGGTTGTGTTAGTTCGAGGTATCGTGCATCGTTACCTTTGTCGTTGTTGGAGCTTGTTGCGGCGTTTGCTGCAGTTGCTGCGTCCCTGCAACAGTTCAAGATCGTTGTGGATTAGTGGGCGATCGGTCATAGATCGGCTCACGGACTGTGTAGGGGGGTGTGTGTGGCTGGTTTGCGTGCTGTGTACAGTACGGTTTCCCTGCGGTTGCCTGTTTTTCGGCTAATCGCACATCTGGGTTTCCAGTAATAACTGTGTTGCAGGGGCTCGCCAGTACTGAAGTGTTAGCGTTCTATAGACCATAGATGTTCAGTTCCTAGCCAGTAATGTCTTTGGTCTGTTATGCTTCCATCTATGGTTGTGGTCGTAGTTACCCAGAGAAAGGATAAACGGGTTGCCGAGTGTCTCGTGTTATTGTACAGTCGTGTGGAGAGTTTTTGGAATACCTGCAAGATAGTATCTAGCCGGTATTTCCGGTGAAGATCCGCGATGCGTGTGTAGCGCGGAGCGTTGCTTATGATTTTGAGTACTTTGTTCTGTATGAGCTGCAGACGGCGCAGGCGAGTTGGCGCAGCGTATCCCCAGACAGGGGCTGCGTACGTCATCAGGGGTCTAATAAGTGTCATGTACATGGACCTAGACACCCTCCTGTTTAGTGTGCTACGCCTGTTAAGCATAGGGTAGAGTTGTTTGAGCCTCGCGTTAGCTTTGTTGGTCACGTGTTGAATGTGGTCCCCCCAGAGTAGTTTCCTGTCCAGCCAGACACCGAGGTATTTGACCTTCTCGCGGAAACGTATTGGGCGTGTGTGTAGTGTTATTGGGTTGCAGTGCTGATGTTTGCGCAGTTGCTTCGGTCTTCTAGTGAACAGAACGGCCTCGCACTTGTCGACGTTTACTCTAACACGCCATTTCACCAGCCAAGGCTCCGCCGTTCTGAGTGCGGTCTGTAGTCGTGAGTTAATGTTAGACGGCTTCCAATCTTGCGCAAGGATGGCAGTGTCATCCGCGTAAATTGCTACCGTCGTGTTATGTGTAGCTGGGAGGTCGTTGATGTAGAGGTTAAACAGTAAGGGCCCTAGGATACTTCCTTGGGGTACTCCTGCCTGTATACCATGTCGTGTCGATTGTTTGCCCTGCACGTCAGTGTTGAAACTCCTGTCCGTGAGATATGAGTGTATGAGACGTACCAGCCCGTCGGGGAACCCTGCGTCACTGAGTTTGCGTATTAGGCCGTTGTGCCATAGACGATCGAAAGCCTTTTCGATGTCCAGGAACACCGCCCCAGTTGCCTTGCTTGTGTTGTATCCGTGTGTTATGTATTCAACGACGCGGAGGAGTTGTTGTGTTGTTGAGTGGTGATTCCTGAAACCGAATTGCTCCGGTCTCAGGGTGTCGTTTGTGATGCAGTGCCTGGTGAGTCGTTTTAATATTACCTTCTCAACGATCTTGCTGAGCGCGCTCAGCAGACTGATGGGTCGGTAATTTTGTGGGAGGGAGTGGTCTTTCCCCGGCTTCCTGAACATCAGGACCTTGGCCGTCTTCCAAAAGGCGGGGAAGTGTTGGTGTTTGAGTATGGCATTCGTAATGTGTGCTAGGTAGTCTACAGCTTTGTCCGTGAACTCCTGGAGGACACGGTTTTGAATGCCATCGCGACCAGGGGCCTTCCTAGCGGTGGTATGCATGATGGCCCATTTGATTTCTGCTGTACTAGCTTGTCGGATGTTGTTGCGCGCTGGTTGGGCCAAGATGCGTGTGACCTCTTGGTCCGTATCAAGTGTGAATGCTGGGTCTGAGGGATCCAGGTTCGGTGTGAATGACGCTGCGAGTGTGAGGGCCATCAGTTCCGCTTTTTCTTCCGCAGAATATGCTGGTCCGTCTGGCCCTTGTAACGTGGGGGTGTACAGTTTCTTCCTGGTGAAGTGTCGGGCTAGCTGCCACACGCCAGGCCGCGTGGTGTCTAGCCCTTCGAGTTTCTGGTCCCACTGTTGTGTCTTGAATGTTTGTATTTTTTCCCGGATTATACCCTGGAGCCTGTTAATGTGCCGTTTGAAGTGCTGGCGCCTGGTACGCTGCCAGTGTCTCCTGAGGCGGTTCCTCATTGAGATTAGGCCCAGGATTTCCTGGGGCAGGGCAGCACTGTGTTGTTGTGGCGTGCGGATTGGTATGGTGTTGGCTATTGCGTCCTGGACGGCGCCGGTGAGGGTTTCGACTGCCTCGTCAATTTGGGCTGTCTCGTTAATCGCGTGGGTTGGTGGGATGCGACTGTCAAGCGTTTCCTTGAACTGGGTCCAATTCGCGCGCCTGTAGTCTAACATCCTGCGTTGTTCCATGTTCTGCAGTGTTTCTTCAATGTACAGTATAACGGGTTGGTGATTTGAGGGCAGATCGTTTTCAACGGCAACGTTGAGTGTCGTTGTTATGCCCTTGATGAGGGTCATGTCTAGCAAGTCTGGCCTGTGTCCCCTCCGGTAGGGAATGTGCGTCGGTTCGGTCGGCCCTAGTGTGATGTAGTTTCGTCCTAGTGCATGTTCGTATAGTTTCTTGCCGTTGGAGTTTCGTATTCGTGAGTTCCAGTCCGGGTGTTTTGCGTTAAGATCTCCAGCGGCTATTACGCGCGGTGATATGTTGAGTATTGTGGTGATGTCGCGTGTTTTGATGTTTTTAGGGCTGTTGTATACTGACACCAGTGTAGTGTAGGCTCCGTTGAACACGACCCTGACGGCGGCTGCCTCTAGTTTTTCGAGTTCGGGGAGCACTATGTTTGTGTGTTCTATGTCTTTGTGTATGATGATGGCTGTTCCGCCGTGACCGGAGCCGTCCGGTCGGTCGGTACGATAGACGCAGTAGCCGGTGAAGTTTAGTTGGTTGCGTGGTTTGAGCTTAGTTTCGCTCAGCAGTGCGATAAGGATACCCTTACGCTCCATGAACGCGGCGAATTCCGCCCTTTTGTTATTGATCCCGTCTGCATTCCAGAACAGGATCTGTGTCAGTGTCTGGTTGTCTGCGATGGGGGCGGGGTGTGGTGTGTTATCCATGTATGTGTGTAAACAGTGTGGTGAATGCTGTTTGTATGGCAGCCCAGTACTGCCCGGGTTGGGCAGTCGTGAGCTGTGTGAGGAGTGTGGCGACGGCCGCCCAGATCTTGTGAAGGATCTGGGTGGTCGTGTGACGGGGGAATAGTGTTTCCAATAAACCCCCAGATGTTGTGTTGGCGTTGTGTGTGTCGGCCTGTGGCTCAGTTGTGGTGTTAGCGGCCGCTGGTGCGGGTGTTGGCGTTATGGATGGGCTGGCGCTTGTGTTGTTGTTGTGTGGAACATTTTGTGGTGCCTGTGTATTAGATGTGGTGGGGGGAGGAGTAGTGTGTGTGCTGGTGTTGCTGCCTTGCTGACTGTGTGTCTGTGTGTCATTGTTTTGTTGTCGCTGGGTATTCTGTTGTGGTGCGCGCGTGTTCCCGCTCCTGTTTCCACGTGTTCGCCTACGCCTTCTCTGGGTTTTTGGTTCTGGGGTTCCCTGTGTTAGTGTGTTTTCATGTGTGTCATGTGTAGGTTCGCAGGCAGTGGCTACAGGTGGTGGGGTCGTGTTGTTTCTGGGGGCTGGTGTTGGTACCGGTGTGGGTGCAGTGTCGTATGTTGGCTGAGACAATTGTGTTGCTGTCGCAGCGGTTGTGATATCCATACATCAGAAGTTCATGTTTCCCACTCGTGGAACCACACCAAACGCAGACGTTTTATGTTGTACTGTTACCGGCAGCCTACGGATGGGACCGTAATTCCCTAGTCCGACATTGCTAGTCTCTGGCCAACGGTGAAGAATGACACACAATGTTGCAAGGAGTCCAGTGCTTATTCTTGGACGGCTGGTGCAGATGTGTGGTATTCGTTGCACTACAGGTCGGTCCCCCACAGTGGTGGTCAGACGTGGTCGAGTCGAACCATGACGCTGAGTACTCCTGCCCTCGAGCTCGCTTGTAGTCCAACATCGAGACACTGTCGCATCTGAATGCCTCACAGATATCTGTATTGCAGAATTCGGTCAACCGGCCAAATTGAGACCTATAGCGAGGACCCATCAAATTCTGTCGGGTGTTTATAACGCTGACTCACATGAGTAAGTGGCATTCTCGTGTCCTTGACAGTGATCTCTCAACACGCTGCTCTCTTCCATTACGTATCATGCCAGGCCTGGTAGCAACGCTAAATATGATCAACGCTAGTGCACTCTGGTCGGCGCTCTACCTGTCACAGAGAATAGCAACTCCGATCATTTAGATAAGCGCTGATAGTACGTACGTGTACGAAGTTACACTATCATTTGACCGTGTCTTCTGAGCACATCACATTTTCTCAGGCTGTGTTTGGCTTGTCAGTGCATATGTTTCTTCTTTCCTCAGTACGATCAAGGTAGCTGATGCGGCTTTTTTCAGAGCGTTACCCCGTCCTTATCGACGTCTTCCAATGTCTATTCGCCCTTTACAAAGAACTCTCTTTCTTTAATGCAGTGCGTTACAAGCACTGTCTAATCTGAAGGCAATATTTAATTTTCGCTGTATTTTAAGGTTCCTTCGTTGGTTCCTTGTTTCGTTGCAGGCGAATAAGTCTACAGTTGATGTGAGAGTGGTTTACGAACCGGCAGTATCATGTTCCAGGAAGAAAGATGCACTGCAGCGGAGCCAGCGTATCGCTTACGTTTATTACGAACGTCGTTGATTTATTGTGTGCTTTGCTCGCTGCAGAAAAAGTTTCCTGTTACACGGTACGGTCAGCGATACCTGATGCCACACGTCAATAAATCCGATGTATTTTAAAACGGCTCCCCAGGCGTTCGTTGTAAATTTCTTTTTAATTTGCTGCAGACCATTTTATCGGTTTTGAACTTCGGTGATACGGATGAGGAACCTGCATTTTTATTGTTCATGCCCACAAACTACAAACTGTCAGATTAAACTTATACTGAAATCTATTTTTTAGTTACGTGTTTAACATTCCGCCTCCAGTAATTATCGGAGATACAAAAACTGTAAGTGACATTTTTAAATTTAACTTGATAAACTGACGTTAAGCAAACACTATACTCTATGTTTGTCTTGCATACACCCAATTTTTATGAAACATATTTCTTTCTAGTCAGACAGTATTTTTATATCAGATCTCTTCAGATACAATTCCTCTATTGATAAATCTTCCTAAACCGATAAACGAATGCTGATAAAAATGAGATGTGATCGCTTATGCGATTCTTTTAGGTAACTATGTTTCGTTTTGCTAATTGCCTGCCCTTGTGGCCGAGCGGTTGTAGGCGCTTCAGTCTGGAACCGCGCGACCGCTACGGTCGCAGGTTCGAATCCTGTCTCGGGCATGGATGTGTGTGATGTCCTTACGTTTGTTAGGTTTAAGTAGTTCTAAGTTCTAGGGGACTGATGACCTCAGTAGTTAAGTCCCATATCGCTCAGAGCGATTTGAACCATTTTCGTTTTGCTAATTGCAGTAGGAATGTAATACAACGCAGCGCATCTATACTAAACGACGCGTTCGTAGTAGGTCGAAAGACAGAGCAAACTATTGAATATGACTGGAAAGGAACACTGGTCCCACCAGTGTAAAAACAGACGGGCAGATGCATAGAGCAGCTAGATGAGTAACCAGCTTTTCCTGGGTATAATCATCTATTAGTCGATCTACTTGTTGTCCGAGTCTATTCACCTTCTTCTCGCACCTTCTCTGTCTATCTGCTCCACCCCCCATCTGCCCACCTCCTCCTACCTCCCTCCCACCTCTTCCTTATTTCTCTCTATTTGCTTCTCACCCCTTATAAGTTCATTTCCTGTTCCCCTGTCTTAGTCCATCTCCTGTTCGCCGCAATAGCTCAGTCGTCAGCCGTCCTACGGGCCCGGGTTCGATTCCCGGCTGGGCCGGAGATTTTCTCCACTCAGGGATTAGGTGTTGTGTTGTTTTTATCATAATTTCATCTCCATCCGGCGCCCAGGTCGCCCAATGTGGCGTCGAATGTAATAAGACATGCACAAAGGCCCCTTGCAGGGAGCCTCCCGGCCAATGACGCCAAACTCCCAGTTGTAGTCCACCTCCTCCTACCCCTCCCTTGTCAATGTCTTCTTCCCCTCTCTCTGTTCATCTCTTCCTAGCCCTCTCTGTCCATCTGTTTCTCCTACGCCTCTTTGTCCATCTCCTCCTCCCCCTATCTGTGTCTATCTTCTCCTTCGCCCTTCTCTTCCCGCGATATCACCACTACCCGAATAGGAAGTAATAAATTTAACCACACAGTATCTCTTTCTAGAGAATAAGGAATAAGGGTACCAAGTTTGGCTGAAATTGACCCAGGGGCACAGAAGGACCTTTCTAAATTTGGAAATTTGTGGTAAATTCCTGTGGGAGGTCGTTGGTTCCTAGGCTTACACATTACTTAATCTAACTTGAACTAACTTACGCCAAGGACATCACACACACCCTTGCCCGAGGAAGGACTCCAACCTCCGACGGGGCAACCGAGTGAACCGTGGCTAGGCGCCTGAGACTGCTTGGCTACCCCGGGCGGCGTACCATTCTAGCCTTGGCTTTACTCGAGTGCGTACGTGTCACATATAATTCACATATATTTAACATATTTAAAATATATTTGTACACAAAGTTCACCTGTTACCCTCGTGAGTTTCTGAAATTTCATTTTCATGCAGCTCATTGTTTATGACGTCGTATATCCTGAAATATCTGTCACATAACGACATAATTTTGCAGGCACATTCAACAGCGTTTGTAGATACAATCTGCGACGTGTTACGAATACAGTCAATAGCAGAGAAGTAATAAATTTAAAAGCCATGCGTAATCCGGTAGTTTTTCCCTCATCTCGGTGTTTATGACGTCGTGTCCCCAGAATTGTGTCGTGCAATGATATAATTTTGCAGGTGCATTCAGGGGTGTATGTGGACACTGTCTACACAGTGTATGGCGAATACAGTTAGTAATAAATTGAAACGTCATGCCCGATGAGGCAGTATTAGTGCACGAACAGCGAAAATGTAGTAAGCTTTCATTAATTTGCGGATGTTGTCATCAAGAAAAAAATCCCTAAGTGTTTGAAATTACGTGTAAGGTTTTTTGAAAGTCATAAAGTATAGTGCGAATAACTGGGTATTCGCCCATCGTGGGCTACATCTCTCCCTTACTCCCATCCCAACCCCTTTGATAGACAGGTGGTTCTTACACCGACAGCGATTCTTTCCACACAGTATGTGACTCGTCTACTGACCCTGGTTGAAATCGATCCAGCGGTTTAGGTAAAGATTTGGTACATACACACATACAAATATACATATGTGCGTGCGAATAGTGGTAGTAATTGGATGATTGTTTGACGGTCAACAACGCAGGTAAGGCACGTGTCGCGCTGTACTGTGCGTGTTCAGTACGGACTAAGCGCCAGTGCAGGTTGTTTACGAGTAGCGCTCACTTCGAATCTGCATGCAGAGGCCGTGGTCGACGAGCAATGAAGACCTAACAGAGTTGCGAAGAGGGAAGACTGTGGGGGCCCGATTAGCTGGAGCATCAGTAACCAAGACTTATTGTAAGTTTCAAGAGCAACTGTTTCAACAGTTATGATAGCCAACACATAACATGGAAAGGAATCATCGTGTAAACGTAATAATGGGCGCAAATCAAAACTAAATGACAGAGATCGTCGTACGCTAACACGAATTGTATCAAAACAACATAAAACTGCGGCGGCTAAAGTGACTGCAGAGCTCAATAGCCATCTTAGAAACCCCGTATCTATCGACACTGTCCGTGAGAACTCCATAAAGCGAATATTCATGGGCGAGCTGCTGTACCGAAACCATTAGTGACGGCAACCAATGCAAAGAAGAGAAAAACATGGTGTCAGGAGCATAAATCCTGGACGGCTGATCAGTGGAAACAGCCGGCCGGAGTGGCCGAGCAGTTCTAGGCGCTACAGTCTGGAACCGCGCGACCGCTACGGTTGCAGGTTCGAATCCTACCTCGGGCATGGGTGTGTGTGATGTCCTTAGGTCAGTTAGGTTTAAGTAGTTCTGAGTTCTGTGGGACTGATCACATCGGCAGTTAAGTCCCATAGTGATCGGAGTCATTTGAATCAGTGGAAACATGTCATATGGTCTGACGAGTCAACGTTTCCGTATTTCCAACATCGGGCCGAGTTTACGTCGGGAGAACGCTAAAAGATGCCCACAATCCTGATTGCTAGATTCCAACGGTTAAGCATGGAGGTGCAAGTGTGATGGTGTGGGCAGCCATATCATGGTATTCTGCTGGTCCCATCATTACTCTCAAAGGCCGTGTTACAGCCAATGCTTATGTGAACATATTAGGTGACCAGGTGAACCCCATGATTCAAATATCATTCCCCAACAATGATGCCATATTTCAGGACGATAATGCACACATTCACACAGCCAGGACAATACAATTGCGATATGAGGAGCACGGAACTGATCTGCAGCGTCTTTCCAGGCCAGCGCAGTTTCCGAATTTGAACACTGTCGAACCCCTGTGGGCGGTATTGGAGCGCAGACTCAGGGGCAGATCTCCGTCTCCCTCGTCATTACAGGAGTTAGAAGAGGTTCTGAACGAAGAGTGGCACAACATTCCACTGGAGACTGTACAATTATACGCCAGTATTCCAAAAATAATAACAACTGTATTACTGGCAAATGGGGACGACCCTCTTATAAATAAACCGTTCCAAAGTAAGTACAGGTGTTCACATTATTTTGCCTATCCCCTGTACATATTTACATTTTCATAATTTGCATGGATTAACGTCCCGCTCAAGGTGCGCACAGGCAGCGCACAATATATCTACAGTCAGGCAAATTATCACCAGTAGTGGAAAGACATTATACTCATATATTTCTCGTCAATTAGTCTGTTTATTAGTCAAAATCATATCAAAATCCTTACTGCAGTTCCTCAGATATACCTTCACCCGCAGACAGATACACGAAGCGTAAGACTGTTACTCATCATAATTCATCTATTTCCACGGAATATTTATGGGTTATGTACATTAGCCTTCTTCGTGAATCCGCCTATTTATTAGTGAAAAGTTATACACGCTTATCGATGTCTCTTACGACTGTCTTTACACGTTCTAAACCCGGCTGTGATAGAATCTT
Source organism: Schistocerca americana (assembly GCF_021461395.2). NCBI lineage: Eukaryota > Metazoa > Arthropoda > Insecta > Orthoptera > Acrididae > Schistocerca > Schistocerca americana. Next base: position 1,094,762,389 of record NC_060119.1, on the reverse strand, counting down.
CCCGGAGAGAAACGCGATCCCCGGAAACAATTTTTTCGGTATGGGAAACATCCGCAAGTAATATTCAGGTTCAGTTTTTAGTAGATAATACCTCAAAATTGTAGACGCAAGTGATCAGGTAGTCTCATGCTTCCTATCGTCTCGGAAGCTCATAATCACTGCACCATTCTGTTGACTGATAACCAAGATTCTTCGTAAACACCGAGTGAGGTGGAGCAGTGGTTAGACACTGGACTCGCATTCGGGAGGACGACGGTTCAATCCCGCGTCCGGCCATCCTGATTTAGGTTTTCCGTGATTTCCCTAAATCACTCCAGGCAAATGCCGGGATGGTTCCTCTGAAAGGGCACGGCCGACGTCCTACCCTATCCTTCCCTAATCCGATGAGACCGATGACCACGCTGTCTGGTCTCCCTCCCCAAAAACAACCAACCAGCCAATCTTCGTAAACTAAGCCCCGAGGCCGAAGAATTGTTGACTGACCAAAACTATTTCGCTATACCACATACGTAGAGAAACAGAGACAGCATCGGATCTGTCGGCAGGATTCGCACCGGAATCCATAAAGGTTACCGATATCAGGTGTTTTGCGCGATTTGTGGAAAGAGATCAGTAGCGCCATCAGATTTTCAGCTGCCGATGGCACTTTCCATTTGAAAATAGCGTCACTGCATAATCATAGTAAATCAATGACGGCTTAGGCACTATTTCTACATGGTGTACTGAAGAGAATTGAGATAAACGTGGATAAATGCGCTATGATAGCCACTTTAATGGTCGTCTACTATTTGATTTCCAATTTAAGGCATTAGTGCATTAAACAGATATGTTAAATTTTGGTCAAAATGTTACTACCATCGCATAGTTTGAAAATCGCTCCATCCTATTAAGCAAGAATGAGACCCGCCTATGGAACAAGTTTAGTAAAATATGGAGAATCAGCTTGACTAAATCGTCTGTTTGGAAGAACAGGACATATCTTAGCATTGCACCAGACTGTAGTCATATTCTGGTATCTCAAAGGAATAGAATAAGCAGTCATTCCTGCAATGACATCTATGTACCGAATGTCATGCTTAACCAAAACGACATTATTGAATGTATGTAATGTAGCATGTAAACTGTTTCTAGACCTGGTAGCAGTTTCTTCTAACTGTTCGATGAGACTTATGGGCAGAAAGGGCTAATAGAAGTGAAGAACCGTATGCACGGTGTCATTAATAACGTACTTGAAAACTATGTAACATTTGCATGAATATAGTGTATACTGACAATTGCAATGCACCAAACAACAATCATAGTATTATGCACCATCTGTACACACAAGTTTTCCAAGCAACTTTCAAGACAATAAACCGTGCAATTCCTGTCCAAGGTCACAGCTATTTAACGCGTCTTCGCAGTTCCGGTTTGGCTGAAAAGCAAAGACGTAAACATGCATTGTTATCCTCTAGGCAAATGGAAAAAATTCGACAAAAATAAATAAAAAAAGTTGATGTTGTTGATGTTACACAAGATCTGATTTTAGTATATTTTCAGAAGGTGGTGCCCCGAAGCTTATAAATAGCTGAAGAACGTCATAACTAACCTTTGGTATGTCCAACCTTTTGACTGGAGGTCTTGGGGACCACGGCCGTTCACTATTGTAAGAAAATGAAACGCCTACATCCATGGCTCTGAGCACTAAGCGACTGAACTTCTGGGGTCATCAGTCGCCTAGAACTTAGAACTAATTAAGCCTAACTAACCTAAGGACATCACACACATCCAGGCCCGAGGCCTACATCCATCCTTATGATCTTATTTATTGTTTAGCTACCAGTTTCAGCTCTTCAGTGCACCATCTTCAAGCCATAGTTGATAATAATGATGACGGTGTTTGGTTTGTGGGTCTCTCAACTCCGCGGTCATCAGCGCCCGTACACATTCATAATCTGCACACAGTCCAGTCTAGCCACTTCCATGAATGATGATGAAATGATGAGGCAACACAAACACCTAGTCCCAAGGCAAAAAATCCCCACCCGGCCGGGCATCGAACCCGGGACCCCGGGACCCAGAGGTAGCAACACTAACCACTAGACCACGAGCGCGGACTCGTAGTTGATGCTGAAGGGATTTTCACGATCCATGTATACACTGCATCAGTGGTCAACATAAGTAGTTTACACAGACTACCTGTGATGTTGTGTCAGCACTCCAACTTGTTGGCAGTTGATGGTTAGGGTGCTGACACTACGTTACAGATAGTGTGCGTAAATCAATTAAGTGGGCCACTGATGCAGTGTTTATATGGATCGTCATAGCCCGTTCAGCATCAATTACGGCCTGAAGATGGCGCATTGAAGCGCCGAAACCAGTAGCTTCCACAATAAACAACTGCACAATAAATAACACCATAAGGTCGACTGCCGGCGTTTTATTTCTTACAACAGTCATAATCAACGGTCAAGAGCTACTGATACAATTTCATATTGAATAACCTGCTTCAGTCCAGGGACCGTCATCAGGTTACCGTACGCCAGCTGAAAGAGCATTACAAGATTAAACGGTCATAACTCTGATGACTGGCGTACGTGTTAACGAGAAGACATACGAAAAAACGTCACACACAGACATAAAATGATATATGACATCATACTAGACGATATAAAATCGATGGTGTTAAGTAATAAGATCCACGAGTTCGTCGCTTGAAATAAAAGAATAATAAAACCGACGATAAACAAAGCATATCACAAACCACAGACACATTTATGCAGAGTAACCTGTTCTCGCATAATAACATTAATTACATCGTTAATCATAAAAAATGCCAGACGCTGCACTCATTTTTGTTACATGAACATTTAGCATTAACGCTACGAACGGAGTCAATCTGCATCTGCCGACTACTCCGCTGATCACTGCTTACCACTTGAACAAATTATGATATAGAGGTTTGCATACATCGTGATACTAGGGACTAGTGTCTAACGATTTTATGTGCTGTGGGTCATATGCTATAATGAGTAAACGTGGCAGTCCTCCCGACGGAAGTTCGAGTACCTCATCGGGCATGGGTGTGTGTGTTGTTCTTAGCAGAAGTTAGTTTAAGTCAGATTAAGTAGAGTGTAAGTGTAGTGTCGATGAACTCTAGTCTGGTCCCGTAGAAATTTACCACAAATTACTCAATTCCTAAACGTGACAGTCATAACAGTTGAAGAATCTGTACTTTGCATCAGCAGAACTTTCGTGTGTTACAAGAACAACTACGGTGATAGAAACAAAATACGGATGGCTATAATTAAAGTTTACCTGTTTAACATGTTATAACACGGAAACTAATTACCGTACGAGTACCAAACTTGGTAGAATTAATGTCCAGAGTATGGGTTGCATGATTTCCGCGCGTGACAATGCCACCGTCCAGTTCTAACTATGGCCAACAGATGCCATGATCAGTCGTGATTCATAGTCGCACACACCTAAACAATCGCAGTGCCCTTGTTGGCGTGACAACATGAGCTTGTGCAAACGCAGCTGGGCATTATTGGTGAAGCTCTGTTATCAGAACCACAATAACCTCTGCGGCTGCACATCGAGAATATTGCCGGATGAAGGATTACGGAAGACTCCTCGTTCCCCATCTGCTGTGGGGAGCATGATGCAAAAGTTCGAATCAATTCGAGAACTGGGCGTCGCTCCGGGAAGAGGCTGACGAGAAGTTGCACCACCTGTGGTGGTTGATGAAATCACTTTTGCCATGGTAGACAACGTTCCGCGCAATTCCAGGTAGCCAGGCAGTACTGTGTCACTACAATTAAACATCCCGTGGTCCATTGTACGGAAGGTGTTTCGAACCATTTTCAAATAGTATCCGTACAAGACCCGTATCATGTAAGTCTGCAGGCTTTCGTGGCCGTTGTCACTGAAGTTAAAATCTTGTGGGTTATTAGGCTGTGTCATGTTTCTTTTAAAATGATCGACGTTTCGAACCCTCTGCTGGGATCCCCCTCAGGATCTTCTGGTGTCCACTACTTCTAGCAGTAGTGGACACCAGAAGATCCTGAGGAAGATCCCAGCAGAGGGACCGAAACGCCGATAATTTTAGAAGAAACATGACGCGGCCTAATAACGCAGAAGATTTTAACTTCAAGATCCCTATCGTACAGCAGCTTGCACCACAGAACGCACAACGACGTGTTGGCTTCGCTCTCTACTTCCTCGCAAAGACTTAAGTTGACGAGGACTGGTCCCGGACCATCCTATAGACAGACGGAGTTCATTTGTCCCTGACGGGTGAGGTGAATACACAGAACTGCCTTGAGTGCGTATCTTCACCCCCAGTCACTCTATATAAAGTTCCTCTGTGTGGTGAAAGTGTCACCGTACTTTATGGCTTCGCGGCTGCTTTCATCATTGGCCCATTCTTTTTGAACAGGTTGGCGCTCAAGGACCAAAGACGTGCAGAGTGCCTAGCCAGCGTTACTGCGATGTGCTTCGCCAGCATGTCGTACCTGCTCATAGACGCATTGAACTCAACAGTTTTCATGCAAGATGGCGCCCGATCGTTTCCAAATGCCTGTCCGGCACGATCACCTGATCTCACTCCTTGTGATTTCTCGTTGTGGGGATACCTGAAGGACAGGGTTTGCTAGGGGAACATTTACATGTTCTGACCTGAAGCACAGCATATGAAGAGAGGTAGCCAGCATACCTACGGACATGCTTCTTTCTGCTGTGCAGAATGCAATCCTGCGCTTTCATACTCTTCTGGACACTGATGATCGCCATATTGTGCTTTTGTAGCCGTAATACCACCAGTATGTAATGGTATGATGTAGCAGCATATTAAAAGTCTGCAATTGAACTGATTCTGCATTATATCTCTTCCCCATGTCCTTGACATTAATGCTGACAAGTGTGGTCTTCGTACGGTAATTAGTTACCGTGTCAAATAGGGAAAGTTTAATTATGACCACCCGGTACACATAAGTAACCTCACACATACGGGGGTGGTTTGATCAATCTGGAAAATTTCCATGAAAGAATGGAACACTTCTGTTGCACATTTATAGTTGGTATGCTTTATGATTCCGAAGATAGTATAAGGAATTTCAACAACGTACAGTGTACAGCTCTATGCTGGCAGCCATCTGAATTGATCATGTGTGTCGTGAACTGCGATTGAAAAAAGGGAAAACCGAGTTTAGTGCTGTTTTTAAATATTTTCATTTGACAAGATGGACTGCCCCACAATTCAAAACTGAACTGGACGAAGTTCACACAGACTCTGCACCATCGTGAATTTGAACGTGGTCGGGCAAACACCAAAGACGAAGAGCACTCGGGCCGTGTAATTGAGGTCACCGCAAAGGAAATCATTGACTACATCCATGATGTAATAATGAAAGACCTCCGAATAAAAATTCTTTAAATTTCTGAGACTTTAGGCAACCCAACTAAAGCGAATGCGTAAAATGCTATATGGAGAATTGGCTATGAAGAAGCTGTGTGCGAAATGGGTATCACGATTGCTCACCATTATTCAAAGTCGATTAAAGCGTATCCGGTAGAACATTTAAACACAATGTCTGGCGATGTTTAATCGCATTCCGAAAGATTTTAGCGCCGACTTGTGACTTTTGATGAAACCTGAATCCCTATTGCACACCTGACAAAGGCTACTGCAAGTGCACCGAAGAAGGCGAATGCCATTTTGTACGTTGGTAAGGTGAAGGCCTCTGTTTTTTGGGATCCCCAAGATTTAATAGTAACAGGTTACATGGATAAAGGCAGAACCATAACTGGACTTTTTATGCTTCTATGATGCTTGATTTGAAACTTGTGTTGGCTGAAAAAAGACCAAGTTTGGCAAGCAAAATGTGCTCTTTCACTAGTATAATGCACCATCCCACACAACGGCGAAAGTGCGTGAATCGAGCTTCGAACTGTTTCCTCATCCACCTGGTCCAGCAGATTTAACCACAAGTGACTCCTTGCTGTTACCTAACTTGAAACTTTGGCTTGCTGGGAAAACATTTTCACCAAATATGGATGAGATAGTTGCAGTCAACAAGTATTTTGAAGATTTGGACAGAACCTAGTTTTCTGATGAGATGAAAAATTTGGAAGATCGCCAGACTAAGTGTATATCCCTCAAAGGAAACTATGTCGAGATGTAAGGTGAGCTGATTGCGAAATAAACATTATTCTTGCATTTTTCCCAGAGTTATCAAACCATTCTCGTACACGTATATATGAAACAAGTTACAGCTTCCGTACCCTGTACCCGTCCAACAGTGACCTTGAGTGACAAACGTTACTTTAGCAAGCAGTTATAGGGGCAATAAGAAAGCGAATTTGATATGTGGAATGACGCCGGCTCTTCACTATACATAACACAATAATTATAGGTTACAAAAAACTGATAACCTAGGAAACTTAACCGTGGCAACGGCCTTGCCGCAGTGGCTACAACAGTTCTCGTGGGATCGCCGAAGTTAAGCGCTGTTGGGCGCGGCCGGCGCTTGGATGGGTGACCATCCAGCCGCCATGCGCTGTTGCCATTTTCCGGGGTGCACTCAGCCTCGTGATGCCAATTGCGGAGTTACTCGACCGAATAGTTGCGGGTTCGGTCAAGAATACCATCATAACGACTGGGAGAGCGGTGTGCTGACCCCATGCCCCTCCTATCCGCATCCTCCCCTGAGGATGACACGGCGGTCGGATGGTCCCAGTAGGCCACTCGTGGCCTGAAGACGGAGTGCTTAGTAAACTTAAACAAAATAATATGACAGTATATAGGACTTTAAATAATCTACGAGTATGTTATTATGTTAACACTAAGAGTCACATCTATTGGAGATGGATATGGTTAGTGATAGCTGAAATACTTTACATTGTAAAATAACAGCTGCTTAAATTGTGTGGATTACGTGACGCAATGTTTAACATTACAAGTGGATAAACTCACTGGCTCAAACAGCAGATACAGATAATGTATGCCTAAAACAACCATCTGAATATATTACAAAACAAGAGCTGCAGATCTCTCTCACTTATATAGACAGATGTTCGATCAATATCCGTCGTAACTGATTATAAAGTCTGTTACGTCTAATGTACGACCAACAAACAAGTGACACGATCTCCTATGAGGAGAGACCGAGCACCAGAACGAACCTATCAACAGATAACCAGGTACAAATGGCAGTGTAGCCTACCAGTTTTCAACATGTCTTAAAATAAGTAACATGGCGACACACATACTGTAGTTATTTTAAAACTCATTTAAAAATGAATGAAAAATACACAAAAAGTGCTTTAAAAAGTTCTTTTAACAAATCACTGAATAGATGGTATGGAAGGAACTGACAGACAATGTGAAACCAATGTAAAATTATGAGAATTAGTAGAAATATATCTATTTGAAACATTACGTATACCTTAGTACGAGTGTATCTAACTCATTTCGGCTATTTTCATCATGGGGAGGGGGCTTAATTAATCTTTCGACAATCGTACTGAAAAATGCATTTTTTTTTTTTTTTTTTTTTGTATCCATGGTTGGCAAGGAGATTGTTATACTATACCGTTAGTAGTTATTCCTTTTGGGAATATAATGGATTCATGTTTACCAATAGCATTTACTTTTCTCATAACTAAAAAGAAAATTCCATTGTTTTCCTTGATTTTATCCGTGATCTTTATGCATTTTATTGAAAATTTTATAGAGTACATCTGAAGATGGACCTGAAAAGTTTCGAAACCGGTCCATGGAAAAAAATAACTATTCAAAATAGTGACTAGCTGCAGTTTTATGCATTTACATTCAGTTATCAGTAATGGGTTCTCAAATATCCGTAATGGATAAGCTTAGTCATGATCTACATATCTTCTGTAGCGTACCATCATTTTGCTAGCTGTAATTTTTCTTTAAGGAATTTATTTTCTATATTATCTAAAATATGCTGGCAAGTGTGCCTGGGAGGCAACAACCCATCGTTGGATCTTTATTTTGCTTGTAAATCCTGTTGCAATAATACTAACGAAAGAAAGTCGTTTGTACAAGAGAGATAGAGAGAAAGAGGGAGATAGAGACACAAATACAAGTCACTTTCTTAATAATTCAATACATGTCGCAATAAATCTTTGTCTTGTAATGTAATAAATTACTACATTACTCTGGTGATTGAAATAAAGGTTGGAAAAAGATAGGACCGGCTACAAGTTTTCAGCAGTTTGTGGACAGTTTTTTGTAGTTTATCCGAAATTGTAAAAACGTGACATATGATTATTGACCCATTGTCTTCCATTTAGGTGTCAACTTTGGTGCTAATCTCATTCCTATATTTTTACTTTCGTCATTCTTTGATTTACTGACATTCCGCCTTTTAGTCCTCATGGGGCTGTTCATTCACTTCAAGTATGTAACATAGCTCTCATAATAACGCCAAACCTACAAAGCACTCATAACGGTCAATTATTTTTTTTTTAATTTCAAATGTAGTCATGTCCATATTTACATAATTGTTATCTGCTACTTCATGTTGCCGTCGCTGTCTTCTTCGGTATATGACTTTCACGAACTTTTCCTGTACGAAAAACTCTGAAACTTTCGACGATTGTAGCGGTTCGTTGACTGACTTAAAATGCGAAATAATAATAGCTCATCTCCTTTAGATTGTGTATTTTAAAACGCCCAGATGACTGGCTCATTGTACTTTTACAACTTCCACATTAAAACGATTTTCATCTTGTGACGTGGGATAGAAAATTCATACTACGTCTGCACAAAACATATCTGACTTTTTCAGCTCACTCCATAAGATTCGTTCTTATGTATTCTTCTCGCCAACCGAGAAAAAACAGAGATTACACTAGAAGCCAAACGACCTAATTATTTACATCGCTGGAAAACAAGTGTTTAAAATGAATAATACATATTCTTCATGTAAAATTAACAAAATAACTACTTTATAAAATTATCTTAGTTATGATTATATTCACATCGAATGTAAGCAGAATGCACTAAATATAACTTTTGTGTATAGTGAAATAGGTACATGTAACGAAAATTGAAAATTTAACATATTATCGAAGAGCATAAGCGATATATCGGTTACAAAGATGTATGTCTGAAAGAGCGCTGTGAGGCAGCTATCGATGACGTAGAGTATGTGTAATAAGGAGCTCATGTTAGGTCGCGCAATAGTTGGCAGTTGTTGCTTGGGAGTAGCTTGAGTAGCGCGTTTGAGGCTGGCCGTGTCTGTTGCGATGCTCCGGAGAGGGCAGTCGCTCAGTATTGAATATTCAGTGTAGTAACTTCAATATTGTGTATTACTGATGTATGGAAGAATCAAGATTTGAAGTAAAATTGATTAAGAAAATGCTACAAAAATTATGAAATTTTAATGAAGAATCGTTCCACGTATTGTCACATTGACCTACAATAAGGTAATCAATATTGATGTATTTATGCGCTTTTGCTGAAGAACGAATTTGCATGAGACCAGCTTTGTATGTAACCCTAAGTTTTTTATTGTACTTTTTGTAAAGATCATTTGTTTGCATAAATGTAATTTTTGTGATATGGATTAACAGTTGCAAGCTAATTTCATAATATAGTAAGAGTTTGAAGTATGATATAACAGTCATTTTCATTAGTCACGTTCCGCCTCCCAATTCCACGTAGTTTTTACTTGAAGAAATTCTAAATGTGTCTCTGTCAAATATCTTCCATTTTGGCTTTTACAACTGTAGTTAATTTAGTAATGCTGAGAGCAGAACAGCGCGTTATCCAAGGCGACACCAATACGAGGTAAGATACTCATTTCACACATTTTATGGATTTTCCCAGAGGGACCACTTCTGTACTTATTCAGACTTACAGGAACGTAGTAAGATCGAGTAGATCTGAATGTACTTACCTCTAATTTGTTGTTATCGGACACAGATTTTAATTAGTTTGGGTTTACTGGGATTTCTCTCTTGCTAGTAGACAGATTGCTTAAAACACGGCCAAGTAAATACACTGATCACGTAATCAAATATGCAGTCAGCACACCACTTGATATAACTGTCCTTTGTTAGACATAAACATCACATCTTACTTTAGACATAAACGTTACAACAGATAGTTTTCATGGTGTTATTGTCGTACAAATGAAATGATCTATGCACAGTGGTCTCAGAGGGTTCATAACGTGCATTACGATTGATTCCGTCACGACAGGTACTGTAATTCTTCATCAGTCTCACGTAGTTGTGAGTAATGGGAATGAAACGAAGTTGGGCAGGACACATACTGTAGGTAGAGGAAACGCTGGTCGGTGCGCCAGCGGAAAGAGGTGCACCTGAATTGCACGAGGGACGGAAGGAAATTTTCCCGAACACGCGGAGATGGAGCCGAGCGACGGAGCCTCAAAGGGGCGGTCCAGCGGGGTGTCCCCTCCTGCAGGACGTCTCCCGCACTAATTCACGATGAAAAGAGCGAGCGGGGCCTGCGAAAGGTCTGTCAATAGCCGGGGGAGCGCAATTTGATTAAACGCGCTTTCAGGTAGCAGTAGACCTCCTGAATATAACCGGCGCAAAATATTATCTCGGAAGGCACCCTAACTGCGACTGCTTGAGGAATCAATCGCGGGATTGAAACTGTGTGATATCGGGATGACAGTCCACTTATTCTCTGTAATGCTCTCACATTCATACGGCAGTACTGTTGCTACAGTAAGCACAGATTCCTACTCTCAAAGATCTGTGTAGCTAAAAGATGCATCTACCTCTTCGAAGATGACCGCAACAAGTCGGTCAAAATGTCGGAAATTTAGCGGTTTTTGTAGCTGCAACGGCGCACATTACACAGAATTATTTTATCACAAATGTTGCTATCTTTACCAAAAGGTACAACAAACAATTAGAGGTTTTTAATCATCTGCTGAAAGCACCATTTAAATTCTACCAAAAAATTTTATTGTTCTAATGCGCTCGGATGGGCCTTAGCAACACCTTTCTTGGATTTGGGGAAGTGTGTCGATCTCCCGTCGAATCTTCCCGGCGGATTAACGATGAGGGACGGTGTGTCGGCCAGCCTAGATCTTTCTAGGCTGTTTCCCTCGCCGGACTAGGTCAGTGGTTCCCACCCTGGGGGTAATTACCCCCTGAGGGTAGAAATGTAAGTTTCTCGGGGATAAAAATGATAGGTTTGAATTGTGTTTCAGTCGTGACACTAAATTATTTTTAAAATCACTATTTCGTTAGACTGTAAAACGGATTACGTAAGTTGCGAATAATTACATATTTTCTAAAATACTAGCAAATTTGTGACACAGTGTGGTATATACATTGAAGAGAAAGAAACTGGTGTAGAACGCCGGCGAGGACGCAGAAATGCCACAACACGATGTGGCATGGACTCGAATGATGTCTGAAGTAGTGCTGCAGGGAATTCGCACCAAGTATCCCACACGGCTGTCCGTAAATCCGTAATAGTACGAGGGAGTGGAAATCTCTTCTGGATAGCACGTTCAAATACGTCCCAGAAATGCTCAATAATGTTCATGTATGGGGAGTTTGGTGGCCAGCGGAAGTGTTTTAACTCAGAAGAGTGTTACTGGAGCCACTCTGTAGCAATTCTGGACGTGTGGGGTGTCGCATTGTCCAGCTGGAACTGAGAGCCTCCATCAGCTTCAGCAGTCCCCTGCTGACATGCAAGGCCCACGGATTCATGAGATTGTCTCCATACCCGTGCACGCCCATCCGCTCGAAACAACGATAGTCGTCCGACCAGGAAACATGTTTCCAGTCATCAAGGGTACACGAGTGTTCCTTTGGCTCCAAAAGCCCATATCGATGATGCATCTTTCAATGCTTCGCACGATGACACTCGTTATTGGTCCAGCATTGAAATCTGATATTCACGGTACACTCGTAAAATGTTCGTGACCACCACTTCGTAGCTACCTCGGAGGTATCCCATGGCTCGTGCGCCGACTATAACACCACGTTCAAACTCACTTAAATCGTGATAACCTGCCATTGTAGCAGCACTAACCGATCTAACAACTGCGCCAAACACTTGTTGTCTTATACAGACGTTCCCGACAGCAGTGCTGTCTTCTGCCTGTTTACATGTCTTTGTACTAGAATAGTACGAGTTTCTTTGGCGCCTCAGTGTATTACAGTTAGTCAAATGAAAGTATGACCAACATCGTCTTCACACAGCCTACTCACTAGATACATACTTTGTGCCTTATCTATGACTTTAAAATAGAGACGTATAGGTCATATAAGATTTGATGTGTAATGATAATAATTCGTCAGAGCTGTCAGTAGTTCCCACAATACACGATAAATTGCTTCTTTATTCCCTTCATAAAAATGAACGAACCAATAGACTGCACTACAGAACAGTAACTACGTAATGGCTGCGAAGCTGTTGTAGGTCATACCCTGTATTAATAATAATAACAATCACGATAATATATGTGGGTCGGCCGCGGTGGCCGAGCGGTTCTAGGCCCATGACTCGGGCATGGACGTTTGTGTTTTCTTTAGGTTAGTTAGGTTTAAGTATTTCTGAGTCTAGGGAATTGATGACCTCAGATGTTAAGTCCCGTAGTGCTTAGAACCATTTGAACCATTTTAATATAAGTGGTAGTAGCGAGGCACAAAGCATGGCAGCTTGATGTCTTCCAGTTTCTGCCAGTTTGGAAGTAAGGAGTCCGGCAATCAAGTGACGCGCATAAAGCAGGCCTAAGTATAGCGCACACATTTTCTTTGGTTGATTTTAGACGAGAGTACAGAGAGGGGGTCAAGTGTCGCTAGGAAGAGAAGTGGAGCAAAGGAAGTATGTTTTGTAACAAGTGGCAATCTTCAATGTGGATAGTTAGTTATCTCCACTAAAGAGTTACAGGCAACACTCGTGATGCACTGAAACTTGCTTCATCATTGTTTAAAAAAATGTTCTTAGGAATAAACACTAACATTTATCTCACTGGATCCTTAATTTACTGTTTAATAAGACACTTATAAAAACTAAATATAATTTATCTTCAGTCACTTTAAAAATGAAAGCGTTAAAAAAATACTTTTTCGTTCTATAAGTAAGTTAGGCGGTAATGTTGTAATGGTGGGAGAAGTCCTGGTTACACTCAGGGGTACTGGTCTGAGAAACGTTGGTAACCACTGGACTAGATGATACCTTACTGGTACCCACGTACCACATCAGCCACACGATTTGTAGGCAATTAGAAAACGTCCCACGCTTTGACACAGCTAGAATAAAACAGGTGGTAAAGGGTGGAGAAGGGGTGGGGAAAAGGGTGGCAACAGGAATGTCATCTGGCCACCCTATAACAATAGCATTGCCAAATCCAGATTGACATGCCGACCACATAAAGATACGGTACAAACGCCGGCAAAAAGAAGAAGAAAGGAAACGTATTATTGTACTAGGTTTATTTCGGTGAGCTTTTCACTATTCATACTATACATAGCGCAAGCAGTAAAGGGAAGAAAAGAAAATTATGGAGTAGGAATTAAAATCCATAGTTGTTGTTGTTGTGGTCTTCAGTCCAGAGACTGGTTTGATGCAGCTCTCCATGCTAGTCTATCCTGTGCACGTTTCTTCTTCTCCCAGTACCTACTGCAACCTACATCCGTCTGAATCTGCTTATTGTATTCATCTCTTGGTCTCCCTATACGATTTTTACAATCCACGCTGCCCTACAATACAAAACTGGTGATCCCTTGATGCTTCAGAATTCGGCCTACCAACCGATCCCTTATTCTAGTCACGTTGTGGCACAAATTTATCTTCTCTCCAAATCTTTTCAATACCTCCCCATTAGTTATGTGATCTACAGATCCAATCTTCAGCATTCTTCTCTAGCACCACATTTTGAAAGTTTCTATTCTCTTCTTGCCCAAACTACTTGTCGTCCACGTTTCACTTACATACATGGCTACACTCCATACAAATACTTTCACAAACGACTTCCTGACACTTAAAACTATACTTGATGTCAACAAATTTCTCTTCTTCAGAAACGCTTTCCTTGCCATTGTCAGTGTACATTTAATATCCTCTCTACTTCGACCTTCATCAGTTATTTTGCTCCCCAAATAACAAAACACATTTACTACTTTAAGCCTCTCATTTCCTAATCTAATTTCCGCAGCGTCACCCGATTTAATTCGACTACATTCCATTATCCTCGTTTTGCTTCTGTTAATGTTCATCTTATATCGTCCTTTCAAGACACTGTCCATTCCGTTCAGTTGCTCTTCCAGGTCCTTTGCTGTCTCTGACAGAATTACAACGTCATCGGCGAACCTCAAAGTTTTTATTTCTTCTGCATGGATTTTGATACCTACTCCGAATTTTTCTTTTGTTTCCTTTAGTGCTTGCTCAATATACAGAATGAATAACATCGGGAATAAGCTACAACCCTGTCTCACTTCCTTCCGAACCACTGCTTCCCTTTCATGCCCCTCGACTCATATATCTGCCATCTGGTGTCTGTACAAATTGTAAATAGCCTTTCGCTCCCTGTTTTTACGCCTATCACCATTAGAATTTGAAATAGAGTATTCCAGTCAACATTGTCAAAAGCTATCTCTAAGTCTACAAATGCTAGAAACGTAGGTTTGCCTTTCCTTAATCTCTCTTCTATGATAAGTCGTATGGTCAGTATTGCTTCACGTGTTCCAGCATTTCTACGTAATCCAAACTGATCTTCCACGAGGTCGGCTTCTACTAGTTTTTCCATTCGACTGTAAAGAATTCGCGTTGGTATTTGGCAGCTGTGACTTATCAAACTGATAGTTCGGTAATTTTCACATATGTCAACACACGCTTTCTTTGGGATGGGAATTATTAAAAATAGTTCAAATGGTTCTGAGCACTATGGGACTTAACTGCTGAGGTCATCAGTCCCCTAGAACTTAGAACTACTTAAACCTAACTAACCTAGGACATCACACACATCCATGCCCGAGGCAGGATTCGAACCTGTGACCATAGCGGTCGCGCGGTTCCAGACTCTAGCGCCTAGAACCGCTCGGCCACTCCGGCCGGCTTGGAATTATTATATTCTTCTTGAAGTCTGAAGGTATTTCGCCTGTCTCATACATTTTGCTCATCAGATGGTAGAGTTTGGTCAGGATTGGTTCTCCCAAGGCTGTCAGTAGTTCTAATGGAATGTTTTCTACACCTGGGGCCTTGTTTCGACTTTGGTCTCTCAGTGTTCTGTCGAACTCTTCATGCAGTATCGTATCTCCTATTTCATCTTAATCTATATTCCCTTCCATTTCTATAATATTATCCACAAGAACATCGCCCTTGTATAGACCCTCTATATACTCCTTCCACCTGTCTGCTTTCTTTCTTTGGTTAGAACTGGGTTTGCATCAAAGATCTTGATATTCATGCATGTAGTTCTCCTTTCTCCAAAGATCTCTTTAATTTAATTGTAGGCAGTATGTATCTTACCCCTGGCGAGATAAGCCTTTACATCCTTACGTTTGTCCTCTAGCCATCCCTGCTTAGCCATTTTGCACTTCCTGTCGATCTCATTTTTGAGAAGTTTGTATTCCTTTTTTCCTGCTTCATTGCTGCGTTTATATATTTTCTCCTTTCATGAACTAAATTCAATATTTCTTCTGTTACCCAAAGATTTCTTCTAAACTTTGTCTTTTTACCTACTTGATCCTCTGCTGCCTTCATTTCTTCAGCCGTCAGAGCTACCCATCCCTATTCTATTGTATTTCTTTCTCCATTCCGGTCAATTGTTGCCTTATGCTCTCCCTGAAACTCTCTACAACCTCTGGTTTAGTCAGTTTATCCAGGTCCCATCTCCTTAAATTCCCACCTTTTTGCAGTTTCTTCAGTTTTAAAGTACAGTTCATAAGCAATAGATTGTGGTCAGAGACCACATCTGCCCCTGGAAATGTCTTACAATTTAAAACCTGGTTCCTAAATCTCTGTCTTATGATTATATAATCTATCTCATACCTTCTGGTATCTCCAGGATTCTTCCATGTATACAACCTTCTTTTATGATTCTTGAACCAAGTGTTAGCTATGATTACTCCATGCTCTGTGCAAAATTCTACCAGACGGCTTCCTCTTTCATTTCTTACCCCCAATCCATATTCACCGGAATATTTTACCCAAGAGGACGCCATAATCATTTAACCATACAGTAAAGCTGCGTGCCCTCGGCTGTAGTTTCCCCTTGCTCGCAGGCGTTCGCAGTACCAGCACAGCAAGTCCGTTTGTCAGTGTTACAAGGCCAGATCAGTCAATCATCCAGACTGTGGACCCTGCAACTACTGAAAAGGCTGGTTACCCTCTTGAGGAACTACACGTTTGTCTGACCTCTCAAGAGATACCCCTCCGTTGTTGTTGCAGCTACGGTACGGCCATCTGTATCGCTGAGGCACGCAAGCCTACCTACCAACAGCAAGGTCCATGGTTCATGGGGGGATTAATTCTTAGAGAGAACTGATTTTTTATTATTTCTGGGAAGAATTATTATTTTCTGTTTGTTGCTCTGTATCAGAATAACACCTTGCAACAAATGTTTGAATACTGTGATGTCGCAATACTGGGTTTTATAATACCGACTGTGTGGCTACATATTAGAGTTCATGATAACGGTAATTAGAGTTTCACTATATAGCCTAGTAGCTTTTAGAGAAAAAAGAAAAATAGCGTTAATATTTCCAGAGATAAAGCTTTACACATTTCCTTACGCCTGTTGTCATAATAATCACTTTTGATAATACAGCTTTACCAGGCTAAGAATAATGATAATTTTTGATAGTCAAACTTTCACCTCGATTCTGCCAGGATTAGTGATTAGTGAGACACTGTTTAGTAAAGGTGCTCAAGCATCTGTTTGTCCAACTTTGCCACTATTAAGAACTAGATTGAAGGGAGTGATTCAAGGAAAGGGTGTAGATCTAGTTATTCAGACTTTGCTAGTTTCCATGTGTCAGGGACAAAAGTTCCCTGTGAGTTGTCTGATCGTTTCTCTTTTGTCAACAGAAGCAATATTTGGTATAGAGTTTCTATGTGAATATAAAACGATGTAAAATTTTTGCGATGCTGAAGTAATGTTACAAATAAACCATGTACCAGTAACACTTGAATTTCAAGGATGGTTGAAAAGGAAGATGAAGATGTGAACTGTATGAGATTTCCCTCTCCGCTTGAGGCACAACACTCACTGCATTTCTCTGACAGTCGCATGAACAACAGAACAGCTTCTCATTGTGAAGCTGAACAGTCTATTAGCACAGAACGATTAATAGAAAAGAAAGTACACAGAGATGAAGTAGATTCTGATAGAGACACACATGAATTATTCGAAATTTTAAGGTCTCGTTCTGAAGTTTTTCTCTCTAGACAAGAACTATAAATAATTTTATTTATCAATTGAGCAATCAGTTTTTTGTACTACCTTACGCTATTCCGTTGACATAGAGAGAAAAAGTCAGACAGGAGATGCAATCGATGCTAGATAACGGGATAATCGACCATGCTGTGAGTTCATGCAATAGTCCATTACAAGTTGTTAAAAAGAAAGGTGATACATTTGATTTGTTCTCGATTCCAGACAGATCAACACTATTATACAACCAGAAACTGATCGACCACGAACACCAGAGGAATAATTACAGAAATCTCGTGATGTAAATATAATGCCTTCTCTACATATACGATACACATTTTGGCAAATCGAATTACATCCTGAATGAAGGAAACACTCAGCTTTTCTATATTTTGGAAGCTGATACCAATTTCGAAAATTACTGTTTGGTCTCGTTGTTTCATCATCTGCATTTATCCACGGTCTGACTGATATTTTACCAAAGCATTTGAAAGACGGGATCTACGCTTATGTAGATGACATTTTGATTGCTGAAAATTCGTGGACAGATCACAACCAAGTACTGAGTGAACTATTATTGACATTTCTTGAGCATAGCATTACAGTCAATTTAGAAAAATCGGAATTTGTTAAAACATGAATTAAATTTCTTGGCCACATTGTCACTATGAAATGTATCTTACCCAACCCAGAAAAAATGAAAGCAATTGAAGAAATACCTGTACCAACAAACAATCGACAGCTTAGAGGATTCATAGACCTATTGAATTGTCATCGACGTTGCATCAGCTTACAGAGCTTGTCTATACCTACACTACTTCGACTCACAGGTAAGAATACAGAATGGGACTGGCATGATGATCTAAATGCAGCACTACTTAAACCAACTGTACTATCACATCCTTTTTTATCACTTGATATTTGCCTTTTGATGTATAGCTCGAAATCTGGTCTTGGTGCCCACTTGTTTCAAGAATTTGTAGAAAAGGGAATTCTTACACAGAAAAGTATAGCTTCTGCCAGCCAAGTCTTAACAAAAGCCGAATGCAACTATTCTGTCACCGAGGTCGAAGCATTTGCCATCGTCTGGGCACTTGATAAATTTCGTTGCTTTCTACAAGGTAAACACACTAAGGTGTATACCGATCATCGGGTACTTCAATTTCTTATGACAGCGAAACTAAATCATGATCGTTTTATACGTTGGGCATTTTTCCTTCAGGAATTCAGTTTCATTGTGATTCACGTACTGGGTTTGAGACACTTTCACGTGTATCTGTTGGTCGATTCCAGAGTAATCAGGAACACTGCAAAGAAAACAGTTTTAGCATGTCATATACGCAAAAAGTAGTCTTTGAAAACTTATTTCATCTTCATTATGTAATATTGCTCATGAATAGCAGAAAGACCCAATCTGAAAATACTCACAAAAGAGAAATGGGAAAACAAATCAAATACAGCGATAATACATCTACATCTACATCTACATCCATACTCCGCAAGCCACCTGAAGGTGTGTGGCGGAGGGTACCCTGAGTACTTCTATCGGCTCTCCTTGCTATTCCAGTCTCGTATTGTTCGTGGAAAGAAGGATTGTCGGTATGCTTCTGTGTGGGCTCTAAGCTCTCTGATTTTATCCTCATGGTCTCTTCGCGACATATACGTAGGAGGGAGCAATCTACTGCTTGACTCTTCGGTGAAGGTATATTCTCGAAGCTTTAACAAAATCCCGTACCGAGCCACTGAGCGTCCCTCCTGCAGTCTTCCACTGGAGTTTATCTATCATTTCCGTAACGCTTTCGCGGTTACTAAATGATCCTGTAACGAAGCGCGCTGCTCTCCGTTGGATCTTCTCTATCTCTTCTGCCAACCCTATCTGGTACGGATCCCACACTGCTGAGCAGTTTTCAAGCAGTGGGCCAACAAGCGTACCGTACCCTACTTCCTTTGTTTTCGGATTGCAATTCCTTAGGATTCTTCCAATGAATCTCAGTCTGGCATCTGCTTTACCGACGATCAACTTTATATGATCATTCCATTTTAAATCACTCCTAATGCGTACTCCCAGATAATTTATGGAATTAACTGCTTCCAGTTGCTGACCTGCTATTCTGCAGCTAAATGATAAGGGATCTATCTTTCTATGTATTCGCAGCACATTACACTTGTCTACATTGAAATTCAATTGCCAATGCCTGCACCATGCGTCAATTCGCTGCAGATCCTCCTGCATTTCAGTACAATTTTCCATTGTTACAACCTATCGATACACCACAGAATCATCTGCAAAAAGCCTCAGTGACCATCCGATGTCATCCTCCAGGTCATTTATGTATATTTTGAGTAGCAACGGTCCTATGACACTCCCCTGTGGCACACCTGAAATCACTCTTACTTCGGAAGACTCTCCATTGAGAATATGTCATCTAGGAACTCCTCAATCCAGTCACACAATTGGTCTGATAGTCCATATGTTCCTACTTTGTTCATTAAACGACTGTGGGGAACTGTATCGAACGCCTTGCGGAAGTCAAGAAACACGGCATCTACCTGTGAACCCGTGTCTATGCCCCTCTGAGTCTCGTGGACGAATAGCGCGAGCTGGGTTTCACACGACCGTCTTTTTCGAAACCCATGCTGATTCCTACAGAGTAGATTTCTAGTCTCCAGAAAAGTCATTATACTCGAACATACGTTAGAGATGTAGGTCTATAGTTCTGCACATCTGTTCGACGTCCCTTCTTGAAAACGGGGATGACCGGTACCCTTTTACAATCCTTTGGAACGCTACGCTCTTCTAGAGACCTACGGTACACCGCTGCAAGAAGGGGGGCAAGTTCCTTCGTGTACTCTGTGTAAAATCGAACTGGTATCCCATCAGGTCCAGCGGCCTTTCCTCTTATGAGCGATTTTAATTGTTTCTCTATCCCTCTGTCGTCTATTTCGATCTCTACCATTTTGTCATCTGTGCGACAATCTAGAGAAGGAACCACAGTGCAGTCTTCCTCTGTGAAACAGCTTTGGAAAAAGACATTTAGTATTTCGGCCGTTTGTCTGTCATCCTCTGTTTCAGTACCATTTTGATCACAGAGTGTCTCGACATTTTGTTTTGATCCACCTACCGCTTTGACATAAGACCAAAATTTCTTAGGATTTTCTGCTAAGTCAGTACATAGAACTTTACTTTCGAATTCATTGAACGCCTCTCGCATAGCCCTCCTCTCACTTCATTTCGCTTCCCGTAATTTTTGTTTGTCTGCAAGGTTTTGGCTATGTTTATGTTTGCTGTGAAGTTCCCTTTGCTTCCGCAGTAGTTTTCTAACTCTGTTGTTGTACCACGGTGGCTCTTTTCCATCTCTTACGATGTTGGTTGGCACATACTCATCTAACGCATATTGTACGATGGTTTTGAACTTTTTCCACTGATCCTCAACTCTATCTGTACTTGAGACAAAACTTTTGTGTTGAGGCGTCAGGTACTCTGTAATCTGCTTTTTGTCACTTTTGCTAAACAGAAAAATCTTCCTACCTTTTTTAATATTTCTATTTACGGCTGAAATCATCGATGCCGTAACCGCTTTATGATCGCTGATTCCCTGTTCTGCGTTAACTGTTTCAAATAGTTCGGGTCTGTTTGTCACCAGAAGGTCTAATATATTATCGCCACGAGTCGGTTCTCTGTTTAACTGCGCAAGGTAGTTTTCAGATAAAGCACTTAAAAAAAATTTCACTGGATTCTTTGTCCCTGCCACCCGTTATGAACGTTTGAGTCTCCCAGTCTATGTCCGGCAAATTAAAATCTCCACCCAGAACTATAACATGGTGGGGAAATCTACTCGAAATATTTTCCAAATTATCCTTCAGGTGCTCAGCCACAACAGCTGCTGAGCCTGGGGGCCTATAGAGACATCCAATTACCATGTCTGAGCCTGCTTTAACCGTGACCTTCACCCAAATCGTTTCACATTTCGAATCTCCGTCAATTTCCATCGATACTATTGCACCTCTTATCGCTATAAACACGCCTCCCCCTTCACTGTCCAGCCTGTCTCTGCACAGTTTTACCTTGTATCTAACAACATTTTATTCAGATCTGGATATCTTGGCAGTTCTATTTTGGTTTTGTGCAGCCCAGTGGGACTCGTCAACAAATTCATTTGGTACACACTTCTCAGTCACGCACACTCTGGTGCTGAGAAATGTTTTCAGATATTACGAGATACATGTTACTTCAACAATATGGAAAACCGAATTTGTACAATCTTGACTTATGCAGCCTATGCCTAAAAGTAAAACCACGTACCTTTACGTAGAGAACACCACTATTTCGGATTAGTCCAGTGAAATAAAGAGAATTATCTGCGGCTGATTTTTTCGGTCCAGGTACCAGATATAAAAGTGGTCATTCATTTGTTAGTGTAGCTGTTGAGCTTACCTCTAAATTTTTGTCATTCCCACCTCTACGGAAAGTAGGTGCAAAATCAGTTCAACTACATTCGTAAGGAACTTCCTGGAAGAAGTCAGCCGTCGTAACAAAGTAATTTCTAATAATGGCCGACAATTTCGTTCTAATACTCTTACATGGCTAAGAACTCTGAGACGTAGAAAAATTAAACTAATATTTATATCAGGTTTTATGCCATCCTGTAGCCCCTCTAAATGCATTATGGAAGGATTAGATAAATTTTGAAGACTGTATTGTCATCATCAACACAGAAACAGGTCTTCGCAGTTATTGGATTTTCTAATATCATTAACAAACTGCGAAGTGTTTCCGTAACTTTGCGTCCACTCTTCGTATTGAAGAATAAAGCACCACCAGGTCGTATAAAACAATTAATACACTTCACTGCACAATGACGTTTAAGACACCATGAAGTAATCAATTTAGCATTGCAAAACATAAAGAACGCCGCAGAGGAAATGAAGAAGCTTCAAAACCCACGAATAAATATCAAAAACTTAGAGGTAGGTCAGAAAATGTTGCTCAAATCGCATCGTTTATCGCATGAAGGAAAGTCTATAAGGAGTAATTTTTTCTGCCGAATTTCACATTCAAATGCTATAGAACTTGAAACCATACGCACACACTGTGTCATATATCAGAAGGCAAAGAATACACAGTATAATACCCTAAACGTTTTACTATTCTGTAGTAACCATGTGCAGTGGCGAGCATAGTTTCACCAGCTGTTGCAGTGCATTTTCTTAATTTAGCATTCATCACTGCTTCACACTCTTTAACTAAACTGTATATCTGTTAATATCTCGTTTATTGTCAATCTATTTGATAGGAAATATTAGTAAATAGCGGCTACCTACTATCTGCGTCGTCTGAAGAGAAGTACTTTGAATTTGCTAAGCATAGTCTGCCAAAGTGATCAACACTGAAAGTAGACAAATTTTTGTATCTGTATTTGCACTATGACAATATGGAATGTTAAGCTATCTGCGAATAATTTGTATATTTGTATTCAGCTCGTATCGTATTGTGTTTACAGGTGAAGAATCTGATTGAAATCTAATAACCTTTATCTTATTTCATGTATGTGGAATTTTTCTTTTGAGATCTTGGTATAGCACAGCAGGCTTGGTTTTGAAAATCTAACATGATCATTTGTTTTTTACAGATAGATAGTTTGCCCACGTAATGAAGTTTTATGTGACTTTCGAAGGGTTACGGATTTTCTGCTTTACCTATGCCAAACAGAATACTGTGCTGTTTTTGAGTAAAGTGCGTGAGGTAACATTTTATGTAAGTACATTTTTTTCTGAAGTAACTTGCGAGTTTTACAGGTATGGATCAGCTGACTTTATTTTGGATTAGAGATTGTGTGAGTGGTTCTGAACCGAGAAAGGTATTTCTGATGGACACTAGTTTAATTAGGAAAATTTCTGATGGACGCTTGTTCTGCTATTTACGAAGTATCTTAAAGAGTGATAATATCAGAGTTGCTGAATATATGGAATATTGTGTGATATGGATTCGGAATATGATGAGGAATTTTGCTTAAGGACTGACATATGAGGATTATGATGTTATTATGATTTATTATGATGCAGCGATCTTATATTATAGGGCAGTTTTGGTATATAATGTAAATGGATTACGATTTGTAAGATATTATGCTGAAGGATAACAAAATATGTTGTTCTGAGGAAGACATATGAGACATTATACATAATTTACTGAGTAAGCATTTATGGAGCTATTTATGCAATCACTGAAGGTAAGGAATGTAAACTCTTTAAACGAAGCAACCCAGAGTTGTACTACATACATGGAAATTCTGTTTATGTGCACGTTGTTCGAAAGTACGGTCACAGTGATATTTTCAAGGAAGATTTATTTTATAAAGAAAGGATTTCTGAGAGGACAGTTGCTACCGACGAGATGTATTATTGCGTGGAAGAGGTATTGATTATGAAAAGAACAAGAATTACAATTTGAGATGCCAATCATATCTGCTGTATATATCGTGAACTCCTGAAAACATGAAGCTTTTACCTGTATAAAACACCAGCGTTTGCAGATGGCACATTTTCTTTTCACCTATTTGGAATTGAGAGTGCATCAACGGTTTTAAAAAGGTTTTTTCCTCTAATGCCGAATTATGTGATTCACTTTGTAGGATGAATTTTCTAGCTTTGCGAAGCTGTCGAATGAAATTGTGTCAGTGAAAAATTTTGTTTCTCTACTTATTATTGTTTACACTTACTGAACTTTTTGTAAACGTTGCAGTGGTCTGTTATGAAGAACTGGACTTTCCAGAGTTACCCAATCTTATCAAAAACATTCATCAGTACCTTGTATATAAGTATGTTATGCATTTTGACATTTATTTTTTCTTTTCAGCTTTTAGTATTTTTACGACTTGATCCAAGTTGATCTGCTACATTTGTTATGCATGGTGTAAATTATTGTGTAAAGTAAGTTACTTCAATCCATTTGCTTTTTCCTATTAGGACAATTTTATTTCAGAATTTCTTTTATGGTGATAATGAAGATGTAGGTTCCCACTACAGTAGTGATGCAGTGCTAATTATTAATATACCGTAATAATGCAGTGCTAATTCTAGCATATTAGATTAATGATTGTAAAATGGTGACTTTTTTGTATGAAGCAACGCTGAATAATGTAAGGAGAAGTTATTTGCTTCATTTTCATTTGATAAACCAGACTGCCAGTCTCGCTAGCGGGATGAAAGCAGAGCTCACCATCTGCAGCATCGTCGACAGGACTGACTGCGGACCTTTGGTACAGAGCCGAGTGGAGGGTCTGAATCAGAGGCTGAGACGGTTCTGCGACCGTGTGGGCTGCAGATTCCTCGACTTGCGCCATAGGGTGGTGGGGTTTCGGGTTCCGCTGGACAGGTCAGGAGTCCACTACACGCAACATGCGGCTACACGGGTAGCAGGGGTTGTGTGGCGTGGGCAGGGCGGTTTTTTAGGTTAGATGGCCTTGGGCAAGTACAGAAAGGGCAACAGCCTCAACGGGTGCGGGGAAAAGTCAGGACATGCGGGGACTAAGCAGCAATCGGTATTGTAATTGTCAACTGTCGAAGCTGCGTTGGTAAAGTACCGGAACTTCAAGCGCTGATAGAAAGCACCGAAGCTGAAATCGTTATAGGTACAGAAAGCTGGCTTAAGCCAGAGATAAATTCTGCCGAAATTTTTACAAAGGTACAGACGGTGTTTAGAAAGGACAGATTGCATGCAACCGGTGGTGGAGTGTTCGTCGCTGTTAGTAGTAGTTTATCCTGTAGTGAAGTAGAAGTGGATAGTTGCTGTGAATTATTATGGGTGGAGGTTACACTAAACAACCGAACTAGGTTAATAATTGGCTCCTTTTACCGACCTCCCGACTCAGCAGCATTAGTGGCAGAACAACTGAGAGAAAATTTGGAATACATTTCACATAAATTTTCTCAGCATGTTATAGTCTTAGGTAGAGATTTCAATTTACCAGATATAGACTGGGACACTCAGATGTTTAGGACGGGTGGTAGGGACAGAGCATCGAGTGACATTATACTGAGTGCACTATCCGAAAATTACCTCGAGCAATTAAACAGAGAACCGACTCGTGGAGATAACATCTTGGACCCACTGATAACAAACAGACCCGAACTTTTCGACTCTGTATGTACAGAACAGGGAATCAGTGATCATAAGGCCGTTGCAGCATCCCTGAATATGAAAGTTAATAGGAATATAAAAAAAGGGAGGAAGGTTTATCTGTTTAGCAACAGTAATAGAAGGCAGATTTCAGACTACCTAACAGATCAAAACGAAAATTTCTGTTCCGACACTGACAATGTTGAGTGTTTATGGAAAAAGTTCAAGGCAATCGTAAAATGCGTTTTAGACAGGTACGTGCCGAGTAAAACTGTGAGGGACGGGAAAAACCCACCGTTGTTCAACAACAAAGTTAGGAAACTACTGCGAAAGCAAAGAGAGCTCCATTCCAAGTTTAAACGCAGCCAAAACCTCTCAGACAAACAGAAGCTAAACGATGTCAAAGTTAGCGTAAGGAGGGCTATGCGTGAAGCGTTCATTGAATTCGAAAGTGAAATTCTATGTACCGACTTGACAGAAAATCCTAGGAAGTTCTGGTCTTACGTTAAATCAGTAAGTGGCTCGAAACAGCATATCCAGACACTACGGGATGATGATGGCATTGAAACAGAGGATGACACGCGTAAAGCTGAAATACTAAACACCTTTTTCCAAAGTTGTTTCACAGAGGAAGACCGCACTGCAGTTCCTTCTCTAAATCCTCGCACAAACGAAAAAATGGCTGACATCGAAATAAGTGTCCAAGGAATACAAAAGCAACTGGAATCACTCAATAGAGGAAAGTCCACTGGACCTGACGGGATACCAATTCGATTCTACACAGAGTACGCGAAAGAACTTGCCCCCCTTCTAACAGCCGTGTACCGCAAGTCTCTAGAGGAACGGAGGGTTCCAAATGATTGGAAAAGAGCACAGATAGTCCCAGTCTTCAAGAAGGGTCGTCGAGCAGATGCGCAAAACTATAGACCTACATCTCTTACGTCGATCTCTTGTAGAATTTTAGAACATGTTTTTTGCTCGCGTATCATGTCATTTCTGGAAACCCAGAATCTACTATGTAGGAATCAACACGGATTCCGGAAACAGCGATCGTTTGAGACCCAACTCGCCTTATTTGTTCATGAGACCCAGAAAATATTAGATACAGGCTCCCAGGTAGATGCTATTTTTCTTGACTTCCGGAAGGCGTTCGATACAGTTCCGCACTGTCGCCTGATAAACAAAGTAAGAGCCTACGGAATATCAGACCAGCTGTGTGGCTGGATTGAAGAGTTTTTAGCAAGCAGAACACAGCATGTTGTTATCAATGGAGAGACGTCTACAGACGTTGGAGTGACCTCTGGCGTGCCACAGGGGAGTGTTATGGGACCATTGCTTTTCACAATATATATAAATGACTTAGTAGATTGTGTCGGAAGTTCCATGCGGCTTTTCGCGGATGATGCTGTAGTGTAAAAATGGTTCAAATGGCTCTGAGCACTATGGGACTTAACATCTATGGTCATCAGTCCCCTAGAAATTAGAACTACTTAAACCTAACTAACCTAAGGACATCACACAACACCCAGCCATCACGAGGCAGAGAAAATCTCTGACCCCGCCGGGAATCGAACCCGGGAACCCGGGCGTGGGAAGCAAGAACGCTACCGCACGACCACGAGATGCGGGCTGCTGTAGTATACAGAGATGTTGCAGCATTAGCAAATTGTAGCGGAATGCAGGAAGATCTGCAGCGGATAGGCACTTGGTGCAGGGAGTGGCAACTGACCCTTAACATAGACAAATGTAGTGTATTGCGAATACATAGAAAGAAGGATCCTTTATTGGATGATTATATGATAGCGGAACAAACACTGGTAGCAGTTACTTCTGTAAAATATCTAGGAGTATGCGTGCGGAACGATTTGAAGTGGAATTATCATATAAAATTAATTGTTGGTAAGGTGGGTACCAGGTTGAGATTCATTGGGAGAGTGCTTAGAAAATGTAGTCCATCAACAAAGGAGGTGGCTTACAAAACACTCGTTCGACCTATACTTGAGTATTGCTCATCAGTGTGGGATCCGTACCAGATCGGTCTGACGGAGGAGATAGAGAAGATCCAAAGAAGAGCGGCGCGTTTCGTCACAGGGTTCTTTGGTAACCGTGATAGCGTTACGGAGATGTTTAATAAACTCAAGTGGCAGACTCTGCAAGAGAGGCGCTCTGCATCACGGTGTAGCTTGCTCGCCAGGTTTCGAGAGGGTGCGTTTCTGGATGAGGTATCGAATATATTGCTTCCCCCTACTTATACCTCCCGAGGAGATCACGAATGTAAAATTAGAGAGATTAGAGCGCGCACGGAGGCTTTCAGACAGTCGTTCTTCCCGCGAACCATACGCGACTGGAACAGGAAAGGGAGGTAATGACAGTGGCACGTAAAGTGCCCTCCGCCACACACCGTTGGGTGGCTTGCGGAGTATCAATGTAGATGTAGATGTAGATTTCAGCTGTTCCTGGAGATTCTGAGGATGAATTTTTTTGTGTTGCATTTTGAATGTTGTCTTTATTTTGCTGGTGTATCTCACTATGTATGGCCACACAATTCTGATTCCACACAAAGACAAGTCGACATTTGAGATCTGACGATACTGACTTAGTGATGCTACTTGCTATTTTCTGTTTGATGATCCTCTCATAAACATTACTATGATTTTTCAAAATGAAACACCATTGCTATAATAATAAGGATTTACTTAAAATTATCATTTCCCCATACACAATGGTTAAATTTGTAAATTATTGTTATGAAAACTGAACTACCTATTTATGAAATCAACTGTGACCACATATATTTTGAGTCTTTTACTCAGCACTGAGCTTAAGTGCCTATTCACCTGACGTAGATTTTATATTCAGCTCTATATACTATTTTATTTATTCACAACAATTCGTTCCTGTTATTATCTAATGTATGAACATTTGAACTCCTACATCAATTACGAGAACCTATTTTCTGAAAGAGATACAACTTCAATCATTTTATGACTTTACGATGAATTTCCTGGTGTTACACAAGCTATACTTGTGCTTCTACTATTACTGCTGATTCTGTACTGTATCCTTATATGGATATGTAAAAAAAGAGTGACACACTAAAACATGTTTTGGTGTGGTTGTCAGTAGAGACAACGTATGTAATGAGTGCCAGAATCAGCTTACACCTCAAACTGTTGTGTCCTCGAATTAGTAAGTTAACATTTCGGTGTGGTTTTCAGTGGCAGTAGGGTACAAAACTAGTCTGCTTACAAATCAAACTTGTGTGTCCTCACCTGACTGTGAGTGCACTCAGTGTGAGTTATCTCTGAGTATTTTTATTCTTTTGAAGAATTGTACATAATGTTTTATTACCTTGTCAAACAAACTACCACGAACGTAACACAGATAAAAGTGCTTACCTGCGCAATGACACTTGTATATATGAAGATAGTAACTGTTCTCGAAAGAACAGATACCACTGATGACAGTGCAGCTTCTCTAGAATAAATGATAAGTGACTGAAAACCCTCCGCTGCCGACAGGTGTTGTTGATATACCTCGATGGTGAAAGCTGAAAATGTGTGCCTCAACTGAGGCTTGAACCCGGTACCTCCTACTTACATGGCAGACGCTCTATCCATCTGAGCCAATGAGGACGCATATGAACAGCGCGACTGCATAGACTCATCCCTTGCACGCCTCCCGTGAGACCCACATTCCCAACTGTCCAAAATCTACATACATAATGTTCAATAACGTTCATTATAGATATTTGCCCATCCACTCATTACTCTCGACAACTAAGGTGACGATTCCCGTAAGACTTCGGGCAACCTGTGGGCATTCACACAGTCGAGGGTCAATGGCCGGGTAGCCTTTAACTATATATGAAGACAGTAACTGATCTCGAAGAACAGATGACCGTGCAGCTTCTCATCCTCAGTGGATCAGATGGATAGAGCATCTGGCATGTAAGCAGGAGATCACGGATTCGAGTCCCGGTCGGGGAACACATTTTCAGCTTTCCCCACCGAGGTATACAAACAACACCTGTCGGCAGCTGAGGGTTTTCAATTGATTATCATTTATACTTGTATATTTACTATTTTCTTTTTCCACTATTTGTAGTTCTTTGTAATATTTGTAGCTGCTCAACTGAAGGTCATTATCACACACTTGGAGAACTGTAAGTAGCACATTATTATACTGTCAAATTAAGTACTGTCGGTGTTTTGTGGATACGAGTGCTTACGAACATAAGATGTTACTTGTATAGTATTTGCCTTGACTTATTACGTAGAATTTTTATATAATCTTATGATCTGTTTACGTTTTTATCGCTTCTTTTTAAGTTAGCTGATCCTATTTCTCTTAGCTTTGTTATGTAAGAATTTTGTGATTGCTCCTTGCCAGTATGTTGGACAAGAATGACTCCACAAAATCGTTAAAAGTGAGGATGGATGCTATGGAAACTGGGCGTTCATATCTTTGGAAAGTGGGCTATTGAATATGCTGTTGAGTGCAAACACAAACACAGAACCTTAGATATTGAAAGTCTCTTCGGGTTTTCTGCCGGATCCTAAAATCAACTTGAATCGATATTTCGGCGATCCAACTGGTCGCTATCTTTAGGAAAATGCTGCTTCTGCTGAAGAGTCCCGCTGAGAACTGACGCCAGGCTGCATATCGATGTCCTATATAGGCCACCGTTCAGTACACGGCGCAGTCGCCGCCCATCACGGTTGCTGCCGTTCAAGACAGGGAGGTGGCGCCGCACTTAGTGGAACACTGCTGGCAACGATATATCGCACTCAGGGCCGCACCGAAGAACGTTCAATTTTGATGCGAGACAATACAGGGTTCCACGTCTTGCTAAGAGGAAACCCATTGTCTCTGTTGATTAAATTATCCGCCAACCTGATTTCAATCGCCTCTTTATAGACACTGTTCCAAAAACTGGAAATGTTGGCAAATACCACAGTTTCATCAAATTTCATACTGTGTCCCTCATTTAAGCAATGTTCTCCTACTGCCGATTTTTCCGGCTGTTGTAGCCTCGTATGACGGCTGCACTGTGCGAATCGAACGGCCAATGTAACCATTCCCACATTGACACGGAATTTTGTACACAACGGGTTTCTTAAGCCCCAAATTATCTTTCACAGAGCTGAGTAGTGCCCTAATCATAGAAGGTGGACGGAACACACTCTTAATGTTAAAATTCCTTAAATTTCGTCCAATCTGAAACGATAAGCCTCCAGCATAAGGAAGAAAGGCCACCAATCTATGTTCCTCTTCGTGCACCTCCGGAGATGGTGCAAACTCCATAGCCCGACGAATCTGCTTCTCGGAGTATCTATTTCCCTTAAAAACATCCATCAAATGCGCAAGTTCTTGGGTTAAGCTCTCCGCGTCGGAAATGGCATATGCTCTCCGTACCAAAGTCCTAAGGACGCCGCTGCGTTGGTGTGGTGGATAACAACTCTTAGGACGCAAATACCAATCTGTGTGCGTCGGCTTTCGGTGAACACTGTGTCCCAATTTACCATCTGGTTTTTTATAAACCATAACGTCTAAAAATGGAAGCATCCCATCATTTTCAACTGGTCCAAACATCTAATCTCGCCGCATGGACGTGATGCTCTTAATAGATTTTTGGACCACTTCAACTGTCTTCATCCCTGCACCAAATTTACTATGCAAGTTTAACGGTGATGGGCGGCGAATGCGCCGTGTACTGAACGGTGGCCTATATAGGACGTCGATTTGCAGCCTTGCGTCAGTTCTCAGCGGGACTCTTCAGCAGAAGCAGCATTTTCCTGAAGATGGCGACCAGTTGGATCGCCGAAATATCGAGTCAAGTTGATTTTAGGATCCGGCAGCAAACCCGAAGAGACTTTCAAGACTTATTACGCCGGGAAAGCCTACGTAAGTACAACCTAAGATATTATTATCGCGAGTGGTACCGAGCGACCAATTATTGAGAGCAGTCAGATGCAGCCTGGCGTGGAGAGAAGCTGCGCGTCAAGGGAGGCTGTAGCTTTCGCTGGCCGTGCTAGTGATGCCAGAGGAGAATTTTGTATTATTCCGGGATTTTTGGTAATTTGATTTTTTCCTGCACGTAGTTTTTGCTTGTTTGCGCAATGGAGGGACTTTGTCAGCTTTGTGTGCGCATACATTGAAAGTAATATTCCTGTCTTTGTTGTGATCAGATACGTGATTATTGATTAAGGACATTGTGGTGCAGCTAAAGTGTTTGCTAATCAGACTGTCCAAGGAAAAGAAAGACATGAGTAAAGTTTGTCAGTGTGTGAATCGTCAGTCCTCAGAATATATTAAATTAAAAGTTTTATTGATTCTTTTCATTTTTTATGCCACTTAAGGCTTGTTAACTAAAACTCTCCTGATAATTTACTTTCTACAAAAAAAAAATAGTAGTAGTAACATCAGCAGTTATGACCATGCACTGCATTCTGCAAGAATCGCAGTACTTCTTTTGAATTGTTTTAGCATGTTACTGGATTGCAGAATATTCATGCCTTTGCAGTAGCAAGACGACCAAAGTTGTCTGTTGCGTGCAGGGGCATTACCGTATAATTGTTAAAAAATGTTAGAAAAAATTTTTAATGTCACAATCTGATACAAGAAAATTGGTTTTTCGTCATTTATAGAAACAGTAATTAATTTCTGTTTTTTGTTCTCTGCTAGAACATTGACATGTCCAATAGTAGGAGGTTCCAGAAAATGTTTGACCACTGACATGTCGAAATACGGGTTTTTATAATACAGGTTGTTTGGATACATATCAGAGTTTATAATAACAATAATAAAGTTTTAATAGACCCCCTAGTAATTAATGGAGAAAAAGTATAAAAAGCAATGATATTGTTAGAGACAGAGCTGTACACACTTACGGACATTTGTAGCCGTACTAATAATGTTTTATTATAAAACTTTCACCCGCTTAATAATAATAATAACTTTTATAATAAAACTTTCAAGGACTTAATGTTGCCGCGATGGAGGGAAATGTGCCTGCAATTACTGTCCCCTACGACGACGCCGGCACCGGCTTTTATGAGAGGTGTAATTATTCGGATACCCAAACCCTATAGAGGCAAGATCCCCACGCTCCTCCTGGCGATGTGTCTCAGACGAGTACTGTAGTCCTGCACCAGCTCCAGTCGCCTAAACACATATCATCCGGCGGAGAAAACAATATACAATCGACGCTATGTGATTATAGAGACGTTATCGTCATTGCACGGAGCCATGATTTCCGTCGATTTGGATCAGGCCCTCGATCGAGTGAACCACACCTTCCTCACAATGCTGGTGGATCGAATGGCTTTCCCACCTGCCTTCGTCCTCCTGATCATGTGCCTACTTCGTGAAGCTTCGTCGTGGGTGACGGTAAGCGGACACCTGCTTTCGTCCTCCTGATCATGTGCCTACTTCGTGAAGCTTCGTCGCGGGTGACGGTAAACGGACAGATGACAACACCCATATCGATTGCACGGTTAGTCCGACAGGATTGTCCCCTTTCAACCACCATGTACGCCATCGCACTAGACACCCACTTCTACAGCCAACAACGGCGTTTATCAATCATCACCCTGCGAGGACACATTCAAATGTCGCTCCCATGCAGACGATCTCGTCTTTATCGTACGTATCAACGAGAAGCTCCAAGAGGCAAGACGGATCGAAAAATGCGGGAGAGGTGCGGGCATCCGTACGAACGTCGCCAAATCCTGCGCGATGACAACTGGAAGGGGAATCCACGTTGGAATCATGGCTCCGTTCAGGATGACGGAGGCTCTGCGCTGTCTACAAATCAGCGATCAACTTCCAGAATATCAGGACTGGCGCTCGAAGTCAGTTATTGCGAGCAATGGACGTGTTACAAAAGATGCGGTTTATTACCTCTTATATGACCCCGCATAACACATATCACACATATTTTATGTATCTCTACAGTGATGTCGCGTCGGATCCAAACGGCCTTCGGTTATTTTGTCAGTACCGCTCATATATTCAAGGACAATTATGACACAACTCACACTCCCCAAGCGAAGAGGGGGTCTCACCCGGATCAATGTTCACGCAAGCTCTACAGAATTTTAAGTACGTACGATCCTGAAATTATGGAATTACAGCCTCGACAGTATCACTGCACTTTTGGTCGACGAACTCGCACCTACTTCACGTCACCCACCGATCCCGTGTCCCACACTGCACCAGCGCTATTACACACAAAACTGTTCTTTCTGTAATACAGTTATGTCCACGCAGACTTTCCTCGCTCTAGGTCTCCGGCTGTGCGAGATGCGGACTCATCCCAGGAATGCTGTCGAAGAACATCACCCTCCGGTTATGTGGCCGGCTGTGTGACGCGCAGTTCATCAGCCGTGGTTCACCATGGAAACAAGCGCCACCGGTGCATCGTCGTTGCCGGTAAATACCCGACGCGACACAAACCCTCTTGCCATCACCCTGGCCGACAGTCAGTCTTCCTGGGGTGAAATAAGGACGCCACGGACGAAAACCGTCTCCTCTGCGGCTTGGCGGAGTACGGACGGTACCTTCTCCAGCAGATACAGGTCCTTTATCTCCAGCTACCAATGCACATGATCGTCCTCATTATCCTTCCGTGCTCGGACGAGCCGTATTTTCCACCATAAAGAGCGTATGCGGTCATCAGGATAAAGGGTATGACCGTCCTTTAAGTTCTCCGAAATGGAGCCAAGAACGTGATCGATTGTTGGACGTTTTTGCTGAGACGATACCACATAAAGATGCGACACGTTAAATACCAGGTCACCTTTGCTAACATTCCAGGGAGAATTTTCTCCAACCAGCGTCGCAATTGGAGTCTGCACAATGAGCGGGGTTGACACATGAAGCTGTATTCTGATGACCATGAAAAGTTCGGCGTTCGCATTCCGAAGACATATCTCCAACCGGTGTCTTCAAAACGACCGGACGGTGATTCGTGTTCGCAAATCAGAAGGATCTTTATATAATTTTTTTCTCTTTCTTATGCTAAATAAAGGAGTTTTCTGTTATTCTTTTTACACTGTATAACTAAAACGCCCCACACACAATTGTTTCCTCAGTACCTGTATACTGTAATTTCTAGTCAATGGATAAACGTTAATTTTTGAGGTAGTGCTGTTTCATATAAGGAGTATGATTATTACGTTCATATGGGTAAATTTGTTTTGTTATCAGCATTCCTAACTGAGGTATTGTAATTTGTAACGCTGGAAAACTGCCTAGTTAAATTTAATTGCAAATAAAACAAATTTTATGAAAATAAGCATGGCACACGCTACCGAGACTGGAAGGTGACCTAAGCAGACCCGAAAAAAAAAGGAGCGGTTAAGGTCACCGTTCAATAAAAAAATGGTAAGGTGACCGCTCCCAATAAACAAGAAATCCCGTTTCGAAATCCCTTCGGGACAAATTTTGATTCTTGTCATTCCATCAGACAGCTGATGGTTGCCAGTGTTCGCAACAGCGGATACATTTCATGTATTTCATCACGGCGGTACGCGTCGCACTGTCTGTTCCTTCGGACATGCTTCCAACACATCGTACTCATCCACCGACATCGAGTAAGCTACTTTTAAGTAAAGCGTCTCCCCTATACGGGAATATACATAAGGGATGTACGAGTACAGGTTGCAGACACGTGTTTGCCAACATATGAAAGTTTGGGTCTGTGAGTCGTCCTCGAATACCCAAATGGTAAGGCGACCGCTCGCGATAAGCGAGAAATCCGGCTTCGAATCCCGGTCCGGCACAAATTTTCACTGTCGTCATTTCAGTCCACAGGTGATGGCTTTTCATGTTCGCAATTGCAAACACATTTCATGTATTTCCGTCATTTTTCCTGAAATTTGTAGCGACAGACACTGTCAGTCGTTATACAATTTATTGATCCTTTTATTTACGAGATTTTACGTTTGAAGAAAGTATATTGTTCAGTACGTGCCTTGAATATTTCAGTATCCTGGCAGATAAAAACGTAGCTACAATCTTCAACAATTCATACATGACATATTTCTAATTATACTTTCCTCTTTACTGAAGCGTGACCAATATTAGACATAAACCTAAAAGAAATCATTTTTACCTTTGTAACCTCGGTATTAACTAACGAAAATAAAAGTATAGAAGCAAAGGAATGGATATTGTGATGATTCAAGTAATTAGCTTAGGGATAATCTCACACAACTGGCGATTAAATTTGCTAAACCAAGAAGAAATGCAGATGATAAACGGGTATTCATTGGACGAATATATTACACTAGAACTGACATGTGATTACATTTTCAAGCAATGTGGGTGCATAGATCCTGAGAAACCAGTACCCAGAACAACCAACTCTGGCCGTAATAACGACCTTGATACTACTGGGCATTGAGTCAAACAGAGCTTGGATGGCGTGTACAGGTACAGCTGCCCATGCAGCATCAACACGATACCACAGTTCATCAAGAGTAGTGACTGGCGTATTGTGAAGAGCCAGTTGCTCGGTCACCATTGGCCAGTCGTTTTCAGTTGGTGAGAGATCTGGAGAATGTGCTGGCCAGGGCAGCAGTCGAACATTTTCTGTATCCAGAAAGGCCCGTACAGGACCTGCAACATGCGGTCGCGCATTAGCCCTCTGAAATGTGGGGTTTCGCAGGGACCGAATGAAGGGTAGACCCACTGGTCGTAGCACATATGAAATGAAACGTCCACTGTTCAAAGTGCCGTCAATGCGAACAAGAGGTGACCGACACGTGTTACCATTGGCACCCCATTACATCACGCCGGGCGATACGCCAGTATGGCGATGACGAATACACACTTCCAATGTGTGTTCACGGCGATGTCGCCAAACACTGATGCGACCATCATGATGCTGTAAACAGAACCTGGATTCATCCGAAATCATGACGTTTTGCCATTCGCGCACCCAGGTTCGTCTTTGAGTACACCATCGCAGGCGCTCCTGTCTGTGATGCAGCGTCAAGGGTAACCGCAGCCATGTTCTCCGAGGTGATAGTCCATGCTGCTGCAAACGT
This sequence comes from Schistocerca americana, assembly GCF_021461395.2. Lineage (NCBI taxonomy): Eukaryota > Metazoa > Arthropoda > Insecta > Orthoptera > Acrididae > Schistocerca > Schistocerca americana. The sequence continues at coordinate 1,094,725,829 of NC_060119.1, read as the reverse complement.
CGTCGAACTGTTCGTCAGATGGTTGTTGTGTTGAAAACGTCCCCATCTGTTGACTCATGGATCGAGACGTGGCTGCACGATCCGTCACAGCCATGCGGATAAGATGCCTGTCATCTGGACTGCTAGTGATACTAGGCCGTTGGGATCCAGCTCCGCGTTCCGTATTACCCTCCTGAACCCAACGATCCCATATTCTGCTAACAGTCATAGGCTACAATCCGACTTGTATCAAAGTCGGAAACATGATGGTACGCATTTCTCCTCCTCATACGAGGCATCACAACAACGTTTCACCATGCAACGCCGGTCAACTGCTGTTTGTGTATGAGAAATCGGTTGGTAACTTTCCTCATGTCAGCATGTTGTAGGTGTCGCCACCAGCGCCAACTTTGTGTGAATGCTCTGAAAAGGTAATCATTTGCATTTCACAGCATCTTCTTCCTGTCGGTTAAATTTCGCGTCTGTAGCACGTCATCTTCTTGCCGTAGCAACTTTAATAGCCAGTAGCGTATTTTCTGTTACTCTTGTGACTCGTGATACACCGTATTCTACACGTGTTTTACGTGACGTAACGTCTTAATTTATGTTCTAAATGACCGGAAAATCATAGTGTCAAGTTATATTAAGCAGATATGTGACCGAGGATATTAAAATGTGATGTAATCTAAACTGACAGATGAAGTCACAGACCATAAATGGAAACATATACGGAATGAGACAGACATTCACGTCTTGGTGTTGTTTCCAAGAGATTTTGGTAGCAAGAGCCTAATGATATGTGAAAACTGTTTATGCCGTTCTAAAAGGCAGCTCAGGAAAAAACGGAAGCTAAAATTTGCTTCAAGTGAACGAAGGAATAGTTCACGTTTACGTCTTGTGGTGTTCTACTCGGTAAGTTTGTTATTTTCCAGATTTTAAAATAAATATTATAGAGCTTCAGACAGCAATAACTGTTTAGCATATTGATATCAAGTTTACCATAAAATGTTTTTCGAGCGAGAATGCATAACAATCGTCCAAACCCCTCCTTGTGCTTACTCGTACGTTTACGAACATCAGTCCTAGAGCACTTTCCCGCGAACGGTAAAGTTTCTGGTTTCAATTCCGGCCCTGCAGACAGTCATAATCTGCCAGAAAGTATCGAATCAACAATAGGTCAGAATGCTGCTTTAATCTCTTTCCTTAGATATTGATAGTAGAGACGGAAGGAATGTCTCAATAAAAAAAGAAGTGGCGGAACGTTACTTGGCAAGTTTGAGAAGAATTGTATCAACCTCGAGATGCATGAGGTATAATATTTGCTCTTCATCGTCACCGTATTCAGGGTTGTTCACTCCATCTATTTCAGGCTCGTACAACGTTTCTGTTTCATATTGAGCTAAATGGTATTGCACCTTTAGCTAAATTATTATTAGACATACGTTGAACATGGTTTGTCAGTGCAATCTGTTCTTTTCATTTACAGTTTTAGATGGTCTATTTTATTTCCAGCCTAATATCGATGCTTCTCTTATGATCCAGCAATAAATATTCCACTAGAAAAGGGGAAAATTTCCTCTCTGATTATTCGATCTGTCGAATTTGATCTAATATTAAGGTTCAACATTCGCTTCTATACAGCAGCAAAGGCAAGGCTGCTCCTCTGTAAAGTCTACTTTATATTACTTTCCGTACTTTATGTTTCAATGTACATTAAATGACACCAGAGAAAAATCTGAATCTGGCCAATTTTAACTCTACATCATCTGGCTTTGGAAATTTAAACTCTCTTACTGTTTCAATTACTTATCCATCTGTAACAATTTTGGATCTAATGTGTTCCAATATTAGAGACACCATCTCTTTTGCCAATATTAGAAACACCATCTCTTTTGTTTTATCCCTCCATGTTTTCATTACATATAAAGCGGCATTTTGACTCAACTTGCTTGCCGGGGTGGCCGAGCGGTTCTAGGCGCTACAGTCTGCAAGTGCAGGACCGCTACGGTCGCAGGTTCGAATTCTGCCTCGGGCATGGGTGTGTGTGATATCCTTAGGTTAGTTAGATTTAAGTAGTTCTAAGTTCTAGGGAACTAATGACCTCAGAAGTTAAGTCCCATAGTGCTCAGAGTCATTTTTTTCACTCAACTTACTACTGCTAATTCACTTTATCTTCTGATTAACTACTATAAGCTGATTGTCAACATATAACAGCGTCATTAAATTGAAACTGTCACTTCCATATCGGTGGTTTAATGTAATAAAATACTTATGAATGATATCGTCAATACAAACATCGAAATGGCTGGGAGCCAAGTCTAAATAACTGATTATTATCTGCAGATTCTGTCCAATTCCTTACAGATCGAATCATTATTTTATTACTTTTGTATATTGACTGAGTTGCCGTATTCAGTTGTATAGGAACCTTCATCTTATTTAGTGATTTCCTTAGTATTTTCCGTTTTACCTTGTCAAATGCCTTTGCATAATCGATAAAAACATAATAAGTTGGTAACATAAACTCTCTTCTTTTCTCAGTTATTTGTGCCTAAGTGAAAAGACAACCAGAACATTATCTCCTTTTCTAAAACCATACTGTACCTGTAACATAAATGCCACCCCTACTGGCATTAATATGTTATTTATAATTTTAGTACACAGTTTGTAACAGCAATATAGGAGACTTATTCCTCGGTAATTTAGCCGTTGTGATTTAGCTCCTTTTTTGTAAATAGAGCATATCAAAATTTTGTTTTGTGCGTCTAGCACATGTCGGCTCAGCCAGAAAACATTTTCTTCTTCCAATAGGCAGCATGGTACTGCAGTATAGCAGTTGGTGAATACTGGTGTGTTATAACCCCGAAGGTACTGGAACTATTCAACCTGTCCGCACTTATAGCACAAACAAGTGAGCAAAGGTCGTTACAGTTAGGTACCACATTACTGTATAGACAAGAAGATTCATCGTGTCTTTCAGTACAACGGAACGCATTAGAAACTCGAAAGTACACTGCTGGCCACCGTAAATACAACACCCTGAAGGAAGCATCCGAATCTAGTGAAATTTACACCATGGGTTTGCAGTGATGAGATATGCTACTGATTAGAATTTCAGCGCAGACGCACATCACGCGCGCCTGTGGCGCCACCTCATAGCGCCATTTAAGGCTTGGCGATTTCGACGAGTGTACGTTCGGAACGTGTGTTTACCTTGTGGTTGTTTCACAAGACGATCAGTTATGCCTCGTAGACAACAGCAAACATCTTTTGATCAAGTATCCGAGTTCGACAGAGGAAGGATAGTGGCTTACCAGGATTGTGGATTATCATACAGAGAAATCGCTAGTTGTGTTGGACGAAACCAAACAACTGTAATGCAGATATGGCTGGTTCAAATGGCTCTGAGCACCACGGGACTCAACTGCTGAGGTCATTAGTCCCCTAGAACTTAGAACTAGTTAAACCTAACTAACCTAAGGACATCACAAACATCCATGCCCGAGGCAGGATTCGAACCTGCGACCGTAGCGGTCTTGCGGTTCCAGACTGCAGCGCCTTTAACCGCACGGCCACTTCGGCCGGCCTGCAGATATGTGACCGTTGGATGCAGGACGGTACGACGGACCGACGTGGTCGATCGCATTCACCTCGGTGCACCACTGCACGTGCTGATAGGCAAATTGTGGGCATGGCAGTGACGGATCGCTCAGTGACATCCCGAACCATAGCACAGCACATTGCGTCTGTAACGCATCATCCAGTGTCTGCGCGTACCATTCGACACCGTTTACAGCAGAGTGGTCTGTCCGCAGGACGTCCATTGCTTCGTCTACCATTGACGCAGAACCACAGACGTCCCCGTCTCCAATGGTGTGATGACAGACGGATGTGGACGGCAGAATGGAATGACGAAGTCTTTACTGACGAGGCACGCTTCTGTCTGCAGCACCACGATGGTCGGATTCGAGTGTGGAGACACCGTGGAGAGAGGATGCTGGACAGATGCATTATGCACCGCCACGCTGGTCTTGCACCGGGTATTATGGTATGGGGCGGTATTGGATATTACTCTCGCACGCCTCTAGTATGCATTGCCGGTACTTTAAACAGCCGGCGCTACATATCCAAGGTGCTGGAGCCAGTTGTCCTTCCTTACCCTTCAGGGCTCGGCCACAGCCATATTTCAACAGGATAATGCGCGACCACACGTGGCACGCATTGTCCAAAGGTTCTTCGTCAAGAACCAGATTGAATTGCTTCCCTGGCCGGCTCGCTCTCCGGATCTTTCGCCGATAGAAAACATGTGGTCCATGGTTGCTCAACGAGTGACCCAGATTACATCCCCAGCTGCCACACCAGATGATCTTTGGCAACGTGTGGTAGCTGCTTGGGCTGCTGTACCCCAGGAACACATCCAACGTCTCTTTGACTCAATGCCGAGACGTGTGGCAGCGGGGATCTCCAACAATGGTGGCTACTTTGGCTACTGATTCTGGCAGGAACCACATGTCACAGACGTCTGTAAACGAAATCATTTGATACTTGGTCAACACGTTATCTACAAAATAAATCTTGTTGTGCTACCTCTTGTCTTTCTTGGTGTTGCATTTACGGTGGCTAGCAGTGTAGATCACGTGTCCGTATGAAAGACACTGTTACATTGGATGAAACTAGGATTTGTTACAACTTTCCTTAGATACAGGGAATGAAGTAATATATTTTTGAAGACGAGAAGAACGTTACGGAGTCCTGGGATTTGCCACCTAGCAATAAACGACCAGTGGTTGTATCCATCATCGTAAGAGAAATTTGGTCTCCATTTGGTGCGTTGAAACATAACATGGGTGAGATGTAGGAAATGAGTTTAATAGCATTCATTCAGTATCTAAGACTTCATAGCAATGTACTAAGTGTGAATTGATGATTTAGCTCGGGTAGGCTACGCATTTGTATTGATGAGACTCTTTACGTAAGGAGAAATTATTCAGGCAGGAAATGACTGTAGTAAATAATAACCTGGTAATATTTTTCGATGGAGAATGAGTTGCAAGGACCTGAAAAATAAAATAATTGGTGAAAAATTCTCCAAGTACCTATGTAGAGCTCCGATAGAGTTTGCCAATTTCATTATGCCTCATTAAAGAATACTGGAGTGTCCAATAAATATACCTATGATAATACTACTTCACTAAAAGCGAGTGGAAGCGAATTTGTAAATTCGGTTACAAGAATCTGAGAGCAGTTTCCAGTACCGTTAGACTTTAGCTGTTGGACTGAATCAGAAAGAGAGGATCCTATCGAACGTTAAGTATCAGAAAGAGGAAACCGAGGACGAAACTTTTCCATTTGCTCTCAGTTTACGCGCGGCGAGAACAGTGCAACGCTCCTGTGACACTTTTCATGTTCGGCTACTTCTTCTTTTTTACTACAAACTCTTCTTCGGTGTTGCTTCTGGAAGCAATTAAATTATTCGTCACGGTCTGAAGTTGAAATTTGCTATGCTGCGATCAGCGAGATATTCAGTTAATTATAAGTTTGGGCGTAAAAAGTAATAAAATTGTTCCGTCCAGAATATTCATCAAGCCACGAGAAAATAATTTTTTAGCTCCTCTCCCTCGAAGCTTGCCTTTAATTACGAGCATAACCGAATTAAGGCCGTTTAAGTATTCCACGAACGTATTACCGAAATGATCTCAGTTTTTGATTTCTGTCTTTTCTGTCACAATGACCATACTTGTACCACGACTTACGTTTGCTGTTACTGTTATATGCACTACTTCATAATGTATTCGTCTATGGCTAACACATCATATCATTTTTGAAAATTAAAATGAGTCACTTAGCGGAAAGTACCTCAGTTTGATGTCCCTCAGTCGAAAATTATTCCTTATTGTTTACAGTGAGAGATGTTTCAAATGGCTCTGAGCACTATGCGACTTAACTTCTGAGGTCATCAGTCGCCTAGAACTTAGAACTAATTAAACCTAACTAACCTAAGGACATCACACACATCCATGCCCGAGGCAGGATTCGAACCTGCGACCGTAGCGGCACGCGGTTCCAGACTGAAGCGCCTTTAACCGCACGGCCACACCGGCCGGCTACAGTAAGAGAGAGAACACCTAATTTCGTGCAATAATGAGATGATCAAAAGGAGGCCGTCTCCGCAGCCGAGATCGCTAACGAGCACTGTTACGGTGGAAGTCGACACCGAGGTCAACGTCCTGAGGAAGTGTTCTGCAACTCCGTCGAAACGTCGCCAGATTTTAGTATAGTACCTAATTTCGTGCAATAATGAGATGATCAAAAGGAACCCGTCTCCGCAGCTGAGATCGCTAACGAGCACTGTTACGGTGGAAGTCGACACCGAGGTCAACGTCCTGAGGAAGTGCTCTGCAACTCCGTCGAAACGTCGCCAGATTTTAGTATTTTAATTACTTTATAAGATGACCCTTTAGCACACCCAGAAAGCTTTTAACGAGATTGACACAGGCCGCTACAGCCTACGTATTTTATCTGTGGTAAGGGTTCGAAATCTTTTGGAGGAACGAACAGCGGTAGTAGAGAGAATGTAGAGGAAATCCAGTTTATGCTCCAAATTCTTGTGGAGACGTCTGACAGTGCTGATTGAGATCGGTCTGTCAGCAGGTGGGAACGTCAAATTCGACGAGCTCTTAGCTCTAAATCGAGAGGAGTAAGCTATGTGGAGGCATCATTCTTTACTTACCCATGAAAGGATTTTCACCATATGCGACACATAAACTTGTCATCCTCAATAAAGGGATACACATATGAAAGGTAAGTCAACGAATGTGAGACTGTATCTCACTCGATCGAAGGCAACGGAAAATTTGAAATAATGTCAAAGTGTTTCTACCTTTTCTTTCTTCAACATTCTTTTGACTGGTTTCACGTAGCACACACCGAATTCATCTCCTGTGCCAGCGTCTTCATTTCACAGTAGGACTTGCAGCCAACGCATTGACATAATTCTTCGTTATATTCCAGTCTCTCTCATCACAAATACCTTGACGTCTGAACACATGTCCTATCACTAAATCCCTCATTCTTGTCAATGTTTTCCGTATGTTTCTATCTTTGTAGATTCTGCGGAGCACTCCTCGTTTCTTATCACTCCACCTAATTTTAAACATCCTTCTATAGGTCCACAAATCACACAATCGATTTTGTTCTTGTCCAGTTTTTCCACAGTCCACGATTCATTTCCATACAATGCTGTGCTACAAACGTATATTCTCACAATTTTTTTCGTGAAATTTAGATCGATGATTGATACTTGTAGAATTCTTCCCATCGTAGGCCTAAATGCCATTTTTGCATATTCTAGTCTGCCCTTTATATTCTTAGGTCGTCCATCATGTGTTATGTTGCTTGAAAGGTAGAAGAAATCTTTCGGTTCTTCTACATCGAGATCCCCAATATTGATGTTAAGTTTATCTCTAATCTTATTTCTGCTACTCCTCGTAACTGACTTCTTTTCCCCGGTTTACTCTCGGTTCACGGTGTGTGCTCCCTGGACTACTCATTCCGCTTAAAAGAACGTCCACAACTACCTTACTTTCGCAGAAGATAGCAGTGTTATCAGCAAATATTCTGATACCTTTCCACCCTCTATTTAATCCCTTTACCCCTTGGCAATGGCAAGGAAATCGTTTCTGAAGAAGAGAAATTTGTTAACATCGAGTATAGATTTAAGTGTCAGGAAGTCGTTTCTGAAAGTATTCGTATGGAGTGTAGCCATGTATGGAAGTGAAACATGGACGATAACCAGTTTGGACAAGAAGAGAATAGAAGCTTTTGAAATGTGGTGCTACAGAAGAATGCTGAAGATAAGGTGGGTAGATGACGTAACTAATGAGGAGGTATTGAATAGGATTGGGGAGAAGAGAAGTTTGTGGCACAACTTGACTAGAAGAAGAGATCGGTTGGTAGGACATGTTTTGAGGCATCAAGGGATCACAAACTCAGCATTGGAGGGCAGCGTGGAGGGTAAAAATAGTAGAGGGAGACCAAGAGATGAATACACTAAGCAGATTCTGAAGGATGTAGGTTGCAGTAGGTACTGGGAGATGAAGAAGCTTGCACAGGATAGAGTAGCATGGAGAGCTGCATCAAACCAGTCTCAGGACTGAAGACCACAACAACAACAACAACATCCCTTTTTTATTTACGTAGACAGAGCAAATAGGACGGAATACTACATACCTGTCTTACACATGGTATATCGATAGGAGAAAAAGAAAGGCATGAGTAAACATAGGTGCGCAGACTGACTGACTGCAAGATAATTGCGACTTTGTGGTTATCAACCACTACTGATGTGATTCTGTATAAGCATGAAATGCCGGTGCATGGTGTGGCTTCTGTTTACATTTTAAAGACATGGGGCCGTAAACTGAATGGAAACGACAGCACAGTACACAGTCCGAGTGCGACTCACGTCAGTTGCTTGCGGAGCAGCAGTTGTGTTTTACGAGTATTGGAAGTAACATGGAGCATGACAGTAACGGAGAGAGTATGAGGATAAGCGGTTCATGTACGGTAGATCTAACAGCAATGCCAGGGAGGCTGCACGCTTGTACAAAGAAGCATAGCGTCACCGAAGGCATCCCGAGTGTCGAACGTTGACAAGGATGCATCAGTGCCTTCATGAAACGAGGAGCTTTGCACGTCCTGCGGGAGTGGGCCCGCGACAAGGAGACTTTACACACAAATCCTTGAAATGAGCCACAGCAGTGTTAGGAGAATAACGTAGTATACCGGTCCCAGCTGCAGCGAGCTCAGTGTCTTATAGAGGTTGTGCCAGTCAATGCAGCAACGAGCAGTTGGCACCCCTAAGTTCGATAATAACATTTTATATACAGCTGAAGTAGGGTTCACTTGTGATGGAGTGTTTAATTATCACACGGACGGTGGGAAAACCGGAGTAGAAGAGGATCGAAGCATTTGAGATGTGGTGCTACAGACGAATGTTGAAAATTAGGTGGACTGATAAGGTAAGGAATAAGGAGGTTTTATTCGGAATTGGAGAGGAATGGAATATGTGGAAAACACTGACAAGGAGAAGGGACAGGATCATAGGACGCCTGTTAAGACATTAGAGAATTACTTCCATGATACTAGAAGAAGCTGTAGAGGGAAAAACTGTAGAGAAAGGCAGAGGTTGGAATACATCCAATAAATAACTGAAGACGTAGGTTGCAAGCCCTACTCTGAGATGAAGAGGTTGGCACAGGAGAGGAATTCGTGGTGGGTCGTATCGAACCAGTCCGAAGACGGATGAATAAAAAGAAAGAGGCGTTAGTCTCCAAATCAGAGACGTTCCAGACTGAATGGGTGTTCTGGGGTACCAAGTGATCGTCTCATTAGGTCGAACATGTTACAAAACAAACTCAATAGACAGAATGACCTTCGGTTTCTCTTGCATCATCTTGCAGCTACATGCACGATGAAACGCCGCACATTTAGCTGCTATGGTGAGACAACACGCAACCGCCGATATGACTTAAGCTGAAGTGGACGAGTAGGACCTGTACCGTGGCCTCCAAGATCACCTTGAAACGTCCCCTTTTGAAAAATTATACACGTGACTGGGCTTAAACTGACACAGAATATTTTTTTTAGCGCAACGCAATCTGACTTTCAAAAATCCCTACAAAAGAATGGCCCTGACTAACATTAAACTATACCTTTCACAAATCACTTACCTCACAAAAATCTTCGTTACTCAAGCTACTGCAATACAGCGAGCGCCACTACTGCCAGCTAAATAAAAGATTCAAACTACTGAAGGCACTAACTACTGATAGGCATAGTTAGCAAATGAAAGATTTTAATAGAGAACAAACAATGTATTTACCTTAATAGTCATAATATATATAGCAGTTCATGACATCCAGTCTTACAAATTTCAAAACTCCGCCATCTCTCTCCCCACATCCACCACCGCTGGCGCCTCACCTCCAACTGCGCAACGCTACGCGCTGTTCACATCCAGCTGCCCAACACTACAATGGCAGACAACAATGCAAACTAGCCACAGACTGCACACAGCACAGCCAGTGATTTTCATATAGAGCGCTACGTAACGTTGCCAATAACAAGACATAAACAGCCTACTTACATAGCCCCCATGCTCACCACAAAAAATTTTACAAATTGTTTTGGGCAGTGGCCAATAATGATTTGATAAAATTTTTCATAATTACAATATCAAAGATATCAAATGCACCCACTTATTGATACAATGTTGGTCAAAAGCTAAAATTTTCTTACAGTCCATAAAGACAGTCCTGATCATTCATCACAGTAACATTGCAGTGTTTTTCTCGTGGCTAGTTCGCATTGTTGTCTGCCATTGTAGTGTTGGGCAGCTGGATGTTAACAGCGCATAGCGTTCGGCAGTTGGAGGTGAGCCGCTAGCAGTGGTGGATGTGGGGAGAGAGATGGCGGAGTTTTGAAATTTGTAAGACTGAATGTCATGAACTGCTATATATATTATGACTATTAAGGTAAATACATCACTTGTTCTCTATCAAAATCTTTCATTTGCTAACTATGCCTATCAGTAGTTAGTGCCTTCAGTAGTTTGAATCTTTTATTTATCTGGCAGTAGTGGCGCTTGCTGTATTGCAGTAGTTCGAGTAACGAAGATTTTTGGTGAGGTAAGTGATTTGTGAAACGTATAGGTTAATGTTAGTCAGGGTCATTCTTTTGTAGGGATTTTTGAAAGTCAGATTGCGTTGCGCTAAAAAATATTGTGTGTCAGTTTAAGGACAGTTATGTATAATTGTTCTAAGGGGACGTTTCAACCTGATATGAATTCCGTGGATACCTGTGTTTGCGGCCATTTTAAATGTGTGGTGTACATCACTCCGGTTAACACGTTTGAAGTAACGGGACAGAGACTGGCCATTGCTTATCAAGTTTTAGAAATTATTCTGGCGTGTACGAAAGGATTCGAAACTCGTTGCGGCGACGTGTAAAGCCCTGCATCGGGGTAAAAAGACGACACATCGAATACCACCATTAACTACGAGTACAGTCATGTAACTGTTTTCGTGTTCATTCAGAATTGCTGCACTTCTACCAAAGTATCTCTAATAACTTACCTTAACGTTATACAGTATTGTTAATTTCCCTAACTGGGACGGCGTTTACACAAGATCCAGTTAGTGACTGCTGATATCCAGAAATTCGCAATAATCTCACAAATAGTTCGTTTGAGGACCTATGTTTACTGGGATATTTATGCTCTTAGTATCATGTACTTTCAGCTGTATGCGCTTACGCAGTTAATTGTGGTACACACTATACACTACTAATCCTAACGCTTAATTTTTCATCTTCAATTTCTTTTTCTCTTATGGTTCTAGTGCCTATAGTATACTACCTGTCTTCTCTTGCAGCATACAATTATTTTCCTGAGAATTTCGAACATCTTGTACTACTTTATACTGCCGAAACCTTTTTAGAGGTCTACAAATGCAATGAACAACTCTCGATTTGCCTATTCTAACGGCAGAATTGTCTCTTAGGGAAAATGGTTGTCACCTAACAAATACTCAGTTTCCTTTTCACTGTTTTGTATGTTACTCTTGTTAGCAACTTGGATGAATGAGCTGTTAAACTGACTGGGCGACAACCCTCGAAATCATGTACTATTCCTATCTTGGAAAACGTTTATCTGAAGGTTTGATATTTCTCCAGTCTCATGGCTATCACAATCCCATTTCAATAGTCGTTTGGTTCCCACTTACTCCTATCCCTTGAGAAATTCCAAAGACGCGTTACCTATACCTTCCACCTTATATGATCGCAAGTCATTCGAATCTCTGTTAAACTCTGATGCTTGTCTAGTTACAGTAGGAGGTGTGGTCAGCCATTCTCCCCATTGTCACGATGAGTAGCTGCTCTCCCACCCGGACGTTGTGAATTCGATGGCCTTTCGGGGCCTACTAGAATACGTTGGAAGTGTAGGCATGCAAGATAGAGGATATTCAAGAAAATTATTATTATTAATCAGGGTAGAGCAGATGCAGACGCGCTCCTCGCCCGGTGGGTGCAGTCTGGCATCGGTATATACACGGCGTCCTGGTGTCAGTATAATCGCTCGCGGTCGTCCTCGAAAGTAACACGCTACGGCGGAGGTGGCAGAAGCAGCTTCCACATGGAGCATTCTTGAAGGCAGTGGCGACTGGGCTTAGCACAGCCGGCGATGACTGGGCGAAGGTGGCATTGGATTCCATGGACTGGCCAACGACATCAGACTCCAAGGAGCTTGGCAGACAGCTGATAGGAGCATGCTGTCTGGCCAGATATACATGTACTTAGGTGGCATACCCAGATGACTAAAGCAATGCTGCATCGACATGTTACCACAGTGTTGACACACATCAGCGTAACGTGTGGTGTGGTTTGCAGTTCGGCTGTGTCATCACCTATTTGCCGTCTTGTGGGTACGTGGAAAACTGTATCCCGAAATTCCTTGGCGGCTCTGTGTTCTGACCGCAACGGAACAATGTCTTCGATGCCACAAAACTGGGAAACTTTATGGCTGGGGTATTTCATCGTGAAAACACGGCATTCTAGCTTTTTATTGTTAATTGTTGTAACTTGAGTCAACTTCCCGCGTATAGGTCTGCTGCAGTGTTTTCTTCCATCGTGCTGCCATGAGTGATGGTAGCTACAAGTACGCGCATTACGCTTGAGCTGGTCACGAAGCAGTTATAGATTTCTTGGAAACTTTCTGCTAGCTTTGAAGAACCAACTGGCTAAAGGTAAATTGATATAAACAGGTTATGGATCAAAACTTGTGAACATACGCTAAATGTGGAGACCTTTTTGTAGCGGGCCTACATTTTACAAAAATGTTCTTCAGCCTTTGAGAAGTGATAAATGTTATTTCCGTGGATTATGGGAGTAACTTCATTACAGCTCACATTCCTGAAGAAACAGCAGTCCAGTGTTCTAACCACTACGCCACTTCCCTCGGTACAGGAAAGGTAAAATAGCCCTTCGTGAAAGGTATCAACTGTACGAGTACAAAATGAATTTCACTCTTAAGCGAAGAAAAGAGCATATCGGTGGACTGAAAACAATGGGAGTCCATACGAGAGCTAAGGACAGTCTGATAGTGTTGTAGAAGAAATGTCAGCAAAGAAATGAGACATAGGTGATCCAGAAATACAGTCATAATTTATAGGCGATTTGGATGATCTCCGATTTAATAAAGAGAAAACCATTGCTATCAATCCATCAGAATTTATAACAGCGTGACGGTGTGGGATCCCAGTTATTATTCAAGTTGGTGCGTGGAGTCTATGGGTCTGTAAACATGTCATCAATTTTCCGTAAAAATATTACACACGTAATCCCGACGGTAGTAAGCGCAGGTAAGTGCGAGTGGTATCACACAATCACCTTAACAATTCGTGCATTCAAGTTACTGACTTAATGATATACAGAGGAACTGGACAAAAATATAGATGATCCGGTCGGCTTTAAAATTTAAGGCCACAGATGTGAATTCGGTACTGAAAATTACAGCATGACTTAAGAAAAATAAAAACACTTTCATAATTCGTAGACCTTGAAAAAGCATTCCGCGATTTAAATCATGCAAGATGTTCAGAATTCTCAGAATAATAGGTGTAAACTATTAGGCCAAAAGTCCGCAGCTCGTGGTCGTGCGGTAGCGATATCGCTTCCCACGCCCGGGTTCCCGGGTTCGATTGCCGGCGGGGTCAGTGATTTTCTCTGCCTCGTGATGACTGGGTGTTGTGTGATGTCCTTAGGTTAGTTAGGTTTAAGTAGTTCTAAGTTCTAGGAAACTGATGACCATAGATGTTAAGTCCCATAGTGCTCAGAGCCATTTGAACCATTTTTTGTTAGGCCAAACAGAGTACATAGTGTACAAGAACCAAGATAGACAATGAAGGATGGAAGACCAAGAACAAAGTGTTCGGTTTAGAAGAAGGCAGCGATGTTTCCCTTGTTCATTCCTCTTCTATAAATACAGCGAGAAAAGCGACGAAGGAAATAAATATTCCGGTGGAGGCAAGTACTGAACCTTTCCTCAAACGATGGCAATGATCAGATTCGCAGATGATATTCCTGTCCTCAGTGAATTTGAAACATATTTACAGGAGCAGCTGAATAGGGTGAACAGTCCAGTGAGTACACAATATTGATTGAGAGTAAACCGAAGAAAGACGAGAGTAATGAGGGTAGCAGAAACGAGTTTAGCGATTAACTTAACATCACAACTGGGGACTACGAAGTAGAAGAAGTTACGGGAATCTGCTCCTTGCATGCAAAATAACATGAGACTGACTTTGCAATCAGGAAAATCAGGGGAGAGTAGATCCGGCAAAGAGGGCATTCATGGTCAATATAATTGTACTAAGTTAAAATACCGTCCTTAATTTGTGGAAGAAATATCTAAGTATGTATGTTTGGAGAGCTGCACTGTACGGAGGATAATTATGAACTGTAGGAAAAGAAGAAAACAGTAGGGTCTGAGATGAGGTGCCGTAGAAGGATGTTGAAAATTAGGTAGACTGATAAAATAAAAAATTAAATGTTAGGACGTTTTCCGCATAATACGCCAGGAGTGGAACATATGGAAATCTTCGAGAATAGAAAGGGATGGGATGATAGTACATGTTTTAAGACATCAAGGAATAACTTCCATGGTATTTGAGGTCGTTGTAGAGGATAAAAACGGTTGCGGATGACAGAGAGTGGAATTTATGCAACAGATAATTGAGGTTGTAGTGACAAGTGATACTCTAAGATGTAGAGGTTGGCGTAGGGGAGGAACTGAAGGCGGCCTGCATCAAGCCATTCACAAGACTGATGAGCAGCTGTCGCTCAGTCTTGATTGTTCCGCCTTTCAGTGGAAGTTTCCCATCCGAAAGAAGGTGTACCAAACCTCCGTCCACTCCTCTGACTCTTTGACAATTTGATGTTTCCATGTGTGCTGTTCTGCCTCTTTTGCCTTGCAGTAGCCTTTTTGTGGTTTTAATGCAGCCATACCGTAGCTACAACTACACCGGGAAAGGGGGGGGGGGGTGTTTCTGTCGAGAGGTCAGACTAAGGTGTGGTTCCTGAAGAAGGGCAGCAGCCTTTTCAGTAGCAGCAGGGGCAACAGTCTTGATGATTGACTGATCTGGCCTTGTAACACTAGCCAAAACGGCCTTACTGTTCTGGTACTGTGAACAGCTGAAAGAAGAACTACAGCCATAATTTGTCCTGGGGGCATACCGCTCTAGCGTATTGTTAAATGATGAAGGCAGCCACTTAGATAAAATATTCCAGAGGTAAAATTGTCCAACATTCGGATCTCCGGCCGGCGACTACTCAGGAGAATGTCGTCATCAGGAGAAACAAAACTGGCATTCTATGGGTTGGAGAGTGGAACATTAGGTCCCCTAATCGGGTAGGTTTAGAACATTTAAAAAAGGAAACGGATAGGTTGAAGTTAAATAGTGGGAATTAGGTGGAGTTTAGTGGCAACAGGAGCAGAACCTCTGGTCAGGTGAATACAAGCTCATAAATACAAAATCAAGTAGAAGTAATGCACGCATATGTTTGATAATGGAAAAGAAAACAGGAAAGCGGCTATGCTACTAAGAACACCATAGTGAACGCATTATCATAACCAAGACAGACACAAAGCCCACACGCACCACAGTAGTAGTACTTTATATGCGAACTAGCTCCGCCGATAATGAAGAGAAGTGTGTGACGAGATAAAAGGAAGTATTCAGATACTAAGGGAGACGAACATTTAATCATGCTGGAGACTGGAACTCGATAGTAGGGAAAGGAAGAAGATGAAAAATTGTAATTGAATATGGACTGGAGAAAGGAATGCAAGAGGCAGGAACCTGGCAAAATTTTGCACGAAGCATAATTCAATCATGGCTAACGCCTTAGGAATCAAGAAATAATTCCGCATACGTGGAAGAGACCTGAAGTTGATGTTTGGTTTGTGGGGTGCTCAACTGCGCGGTCATCAGTGCCAGTACAAAGTCCCAATTTTTTCACATTCCACTTTTTTTCACAGTCCTGTCTCGCTGCTGTCATGAATGACGAGGATGATAATGAGATGACGAGGACAACACAAACAGTCATTCCCCATGGGAAGTGAGCTGGAGACACCGGAATTTTTCAGATTTACTATATAAAGGTAAGACAGATATTTCGGAACCAGATTTTAAATTCTAAAAGATTTACAGGGCTAGGTGTGGCTTCTGACTACAATTTATCCGTTGTGATCTACAGATCTGTAGATTAAAACTAAGTAAATTGGAAAAATGTAGGAAACTGAGGCGATGGGACATGGACAAGTTGAAAGAACCAGAGATTTTACAGAGTTTCAGAGGGAGCATTAGGAAACCATTGACTAGAACAGGGGAAAGGAGTACAGTAGAAGACGAATGGGTAGCTTTGAGAGATAAAATAGTGAAGGGAGCTGAGGTTCAAATAGGTAAAAAGGCAAGTTCTAGAAGAAACGCTTGGTGACGCAAGAGATACTGAAATTAACTTATGAAAGAAGAAAATTCAAAAATGCCGTAAATGAATCAATCGAAAGGGAATACAAACGCCTTAAAAATTAAAATGGCAGGAAGTGTGTAATGGCTAGAGGAAAAACGTATGGATATAGAATCGGTAATATACATATTGCCAATAGGAAAATTTAGAGCCCTTCCAAGAAAAAATAGAAGCGGCATATGGCAAACCAGTACTAAGTGAACAAGGGAAAGCTGATTGGTGGAAGGAGCATACAGAGTGTCTATACAAGGGTGATGCACTTTTAGGCTACATTGCAGAAATTAAAGAGGACGTAGATGAAGTTAAGATGGAAAACATGATATCGCGAGAAGAATTTGACAGAGCATTGAAAGACCTAAGTGCAAAAGGAGGACACAGGGTTAGACGACATTCGTCAGCCCTGCTGCAATCTTGGGGCAGCTAGCTACGACAAAACTCTTCCATCTGATGTGCAAGGAGACAGATGAATTACCCTCATACTTCAAGAAAAATATAATCATTCCAATTCCAAATAAAGCTACTGCTGACAGGCATGGTTGCGAAATACTAACATGAATTCCTTAGAGAAGACTGGAAGAACTGGTACAAGCAGACTTCGGGGAAAATCAGTTAGGATTCTGGAGGAATGTGGACACACACGAGGCAATACTGACACTACGACTTATCTTAAAACACAAGTCAAGGAAAGGAAAACCTAAATTTATAGCATTTGTCTACTTTCAGAAAGCTTTTGATAATATGGACTGGAATACTCTCTTTGAGGTTCTATAGTTAGCGGGGTTAAAAAATACCGGGAGCGAAAAGCTATTAACGACTTGTACAGAAACCAGACGGCAGTTATAAGAGTCGAGGAGAAAGGGAAGCAGTGGTTGATAACAAAGTGAGACAATTTTGTAGCCAATCCCCGATGTTTTTAACCTGTTTATTAAAGAACCAGTAAATGAAACCAAAGAAAAATTTGGCGTAGGAATTAAACTTCAGGGAAAACAAAAACTCTCATCGTTGCCGATAACGCTGTAATTCTGTATGAGTTAGCAAAGAACATGTAAGAGAAGTTGAACGGAATGGACAGTGTCTTGAAAGGTGGATACAAGCAAAACAAGAATAATGGAATGTAGTCGAATTAAATCGGGTGAAGCTGAGGGAAATAAGACACTTAAAGTAATAGTTGAGTTTTCCTATTTGGGCAATAAAATAACAGATGTTGGCCGAAGTAGAGAGCATATAAAATATAGACTGGCAATTGGAAGGAACGTGTTTTTGAACGACAAAAATTTGTTAACATCGAATGTAGGTTTGAATGCTAGTACGTCTTTGCTGAAAATATATTTACGGAGTATAAGAATGTATGGAAGTGAAATATGGACGATAAGAAGACTATACAAGAAGGGAATAGAAGCGTTTGAAGTGTGGTGCTAAAATAATAACGTTGAAGATTAGGTGCGTAGATCTTGTACCTAATGAGGAAGTGCTGATTATATTTTGTGAGAAAAGAAATTTATGACACAACCTGACTAGAAGGTGATGTCGGTTGATAAGACACGTTCTGAGACACCAAAGGATCACTAACTTAGTACTGGAGGGAAGTGTGGGGTGGCAAGAATGGTAGAGGGGGACAAAGCTATGAAAACAGTAAGGAGACGTAGAAGGAAATAAGTTCCAGTAGTTACCCGCAGATAAAGAGGCTTGCACAGGATAGAGTAGCATCGAGAGCTACATCACAGCAGTCTTCAGACAGTAGACCACAACAACAACAACTACAACAATTCAAGCGGACAATCGGAAAGAATATATCCTGTAATTTATTTTTCCTTTTGATGTGTTAATGTCAGAATGTTGTCTCTCTATTTATAAGTGCTATGCCTCTTTCAGTAAGCAGATTCATCTTTACGGAAACCGCCTGCCACACTATACCTTTGTGAAATCAAAATACGATACAGAGATAGCTTACGTAGGCAACATTTCTTTAAAAAATAACAAACCTGTTTAGGTCGCATAAATTGAAAGTAGCTTTTTAACGAACAAAAAACTATAACAGAAATTAGTGGACACAGTTAGAATAACTATCTTGTCCAGTTTTCCTATTGCAGTGAAACAACGAAAAGACGACTGCAGGGCAATATAGGCCGACCAACATACAGACAATCATCACACCAAATAGGTATGTAAGTATATATCTTGAAACTTCCTGGCAGATTAAAACCGTGTGCCGGACCGAGACTCAAACTCGGGACCTCCGCCTTTCGCGGGCAAGTAGTAGAGCACTTGCCCGCAAAAGGCAAAGGTCCCGAGTTTGAGTCCCGATCCGGCACACAGTTTTAATCTGCCAGGAAGTTTCATATCAGCGCATACTCCGCTGCAGAGTGAAAATCTCATTGTGAATATATATCTTGTCTTTGAATTAATTCTGGAAGCGCGTCATGCTAAGGCGGAAGGACTACATAACTGGTGCAGCGTTTCATTATTTTAATAATGAAAGACCGTAACAGACCTTCAAAAACTTCAACTATGATGAATTAAATTAAAGTTATTTCCGTCTCTACTACAAAGTGTTGTTATTACCGTGTGAGTGATTTCGTAGCGTTTAAAACGGATTTCATAACTAATTATGTATCTTAAAGCATTCAAACATTCTTATCGAGACGGAAATAAATCGATGGTGTACCTCTGCGACATGATCATAATTTAAAATTTGTAATGCAGGCAGGACTAGGTATTTCTTTTTAAAACCGCTATAAATGCTGAAAAGATATTTCAAGTGGAATATGTGACGGTAAGTTTTCTAGCAAATTTCGGAATACGTGTGTTTCGCGGAAGATAAAAAAAAAAAGAACTCTAAGGTGCGTAACTTATTGTAGGTAAGCATTAACGGAAACAGTGCTTTTAGAAACAGTCATAATATTCAGTGTCTAGAAAAGCTTTACACAAATAAAGTTTATAAAGCACGGTTAGTTCATTTTGTAGCTTTATAATGAGAACCACGATGCGTATATTAAGTTAATGGGTGTCTGTAAATAATTGGCTTAGTAGTATGTGCTTCTCAACATAGCGCAGAAACTGGGTAACGTGTACGTTCAACGTTCAGAGGAAGGATAAGTGAAGTGCATTGTTACTACTTTCTTTTTTCAAATGCTGACAAGTTTCAATAATTTAAATTGATATCATGTTTTTAAGTAATGATTTAGCTGGGATAATAAGTGACACCAGCGCTTTCATTCTATGTACACAATTATACAGCCCGATGGTCCATTTGTGTGGAAACTCTCCCCTAAAACAACAAAGACATGATAAACTGAAATTTATAATATGAATAGGAGAGGATAAAATGCTGAGGGGCTATGTTACCAACACGGCCACCATTTTGGAAGCCGGTATCATCGGTGCAATAAGTAATTTGTTTATGGAAAGGGAGTCAGGTAACATATCTAACGTAAACGGAGTTACCGGAGAAAAACTATAGTGCCTTCAATTTGAGGATTGTGCAAGGAATGTGAGCCAATTTTTGTAGGAACTTTTGTTGTTGTGAATGTCTGAAATAGCACTCATATGGTCTGAATTGCTTAGACATGCGCGCGCAGCCTCGTCAGAGATGCAGCGCTAGGCAGAGATGACTGAGGTGATCTTTCCTCTGCGAAGATGCGCGCCGGATTTATTTGTTGATCGGGAGGAGAGGAGAGGGTCAGTGGGGCTATGGTGTCAGACGTGAAGAGCAGAGATTAGGTTCAATAGCAGCAAGGGACACACAATGGAGATTTTAGGAACTTTTCTTCTTCTTCGCGGATGGATCACTTAGGACCACGCGTAATCAACATTTGTTGGCCTTCCTTTTCGCCCAGTATTCTTTCATAAACAACGAATGGGCTAGCCTTCGTTGCGTAGACCATGTATGTCGGTTAGTTTTTCTCTCTTCTTCCTCAAAACCCCGTGTGTTCGTGATTTTTCTGATTTCATTTCTGTCATGTAGATTTGGAGACCCTAATTCTCTCAGGTCTTCTTCCATCTGTTTGCACCAGTTCGGTCTTGTAGTTTTGTTCTTTAAAAATGTATGGATTTTGTGCGTTAACCTGTTTGAGTCCATTCTTTCTAAGTGCCCCATGAATTGGATTCTTCTCATGCGCATTGTGGCTGTTATTTTGGAGATATTTTTATATATTTCTGCATTGGGTACCCCATCTTTAGTTCTTGGTCCTAGGATTTTCCTCATTATCTTACGTTCTTTCACTTCTAATTCCTCTTTTAGTGTTCTGTGTTGAAGGTTTAGTATCTCAGATGCATAGAGAGCTTGGGGTCTAATTACTGTTGTGTAGTGTCGTATTTTGCAGTTCCACGAGAGACTCTTTTTGTTGTAAATGTTTTTTGTTAGCTGAAACGCCGTCTCCATTTTCTGGACTCTTGATCTGACAGATTTCTTTTCATTACAATTTTCTGCAATCCATTCACCTAAATATTTAAATTCTTTTACTCCAGAGATGTAGTTATTACCAGTTTTGAGATCAGAAGGTGCATCTTTGACGTCAGTCATAAATTTTGTTTTTTCAAATGAAATTTGTAATCCTAGTTTAGCTGCCTGTTCTTGTAATAATTCTAGCTGTTTCTGTGCATCAGTAATGTCTTGTGCGATCAGTGCCATGTCATCAGCAAATGCTTAACAGTGTAATTCTATGCCCTTATGTCTTGGTCCCAGTCTGTGTGCTGGGGCACCTGCTTTTTCCCATTCTCTAACAACTTTTTCAAGAGCACAATTGAAGAGCACTGGGGACAGTACATCCCCTTGTCGTACTCCTGTGTCTATTTCAAATTCTGTGCTCAATTCTCCCATACATTTTACTTTGGATTTGGTCTCCGTGAGTGTTTCTTTTATGATGTTTGTTGTCTTTCGATCTAGTCCAAATTCTGCTAATACTTCAAAAAGGGATTCTCGGTCTATACTGTCATATGCTTTTTTAAAGTCGACAAACGTGATGACATAACTTTTGTTTGAAGTACTATGTAAATATTTCATTGAGTTTTTCAAGTTAAGGATTTGTTCTACGCAAGATCGACCTTTCCTGAACCCACCTTGGTATTCGCCTAGTTTTGAATCCAGCTGAGGTTCTGCGCGGTTTCGTAGGGCTTTAGACAGAATTTTGTATGTTATTGACAATAAAGAGATTGCACGATAGTTGCTGGGGTCTGTTTTACTTCCTTTTTTGTACAGAGGATGTATGATTGCAGTTTTCCAATCTGTGGGGATTTTTTCAGTTTTCCAAATTTCATGCATAATTTCGTTGAGTTTTGCAATAAGATTTTCTCCTGCATTTTCCCATATTTCTGCGATGATTTGGTATTCTCCTGATGCTTTGTTATTTTTCAGTGACTGAATTACTCTTTAATCTCTTGTAAACTTGGTGGCTTTGAGTCTGGGTTTTTCGTTGTGTACGATGGAACTCAAATTTTTCTGCAGGCTTTTCACAATTCAGTAATTTAGAAAAGTATTTTGCAAGAATTTCACAGTTTTCGGTGTTGGTATGAGCAATTTCCCCATGGTCATTTTTGAACTGGAGTAATGGAGGAGAGTACTTTGTTAATTTTTGTTTAAATACTCTGTAGAAATTTCGGGAATTGTTTTTCTTGAAATCGTTTTCTATGTCTTGCAATTTTTTGTCTTCGTGTTGTTTACGGACTGTTCGTATTGCTTTTGTGACTGTTTTACTGGTATCTTTGAGATCTTCCAGGGTCTTTTGATTTTTGTTGCACAACCAATTTTGCCATGCCTGTTGTCTGAGTTTTATCAGTTGGTCACACTCATATGTCCACCTTGGGTGTTTACGTGTTCTTGTTTGCGGTGCTACAGTTTCAGCTGCATTTAAAAGTCCTGCTTGCAGTTGTTGCCAATTTTGTGGTTTTAAATTTTGCGTTTTTCTTTAAATGTTCATTGCCATTTATCTTTTGTACATCATATTTACGGTGTGGAGATTTCTTAGTGAATTTTCTTTTTTCTGGAATGACATCTAGGGAGAATTTTGTTGGGTAATGGTCGTAATCTAGGTCTAGTCCATTAAGGACTTTAAGTTTCATGATTTCTAGTGTATTTACGCGGGAAATCATTACATGATCCAACTGATGTCCACCTAGTAATAGATTAGGTGAGATCCAAGTTTTCGTTTTCGAGGCTCTTTCCTTGAAAATTGTTGATTTGAAAAGTAGGTCATGGTTTTTGCAGATTTCAATGAGTCGCATGCCATTCCGGTTGGTCTGTGTATGCCCTGACCATTTACCTACCCAATATCGATATTTCTTTTCTTTACCGATTTGTGCATTGAAATCGCCCATAAGGACTTTGACATGGTTATTTGGGATTTTTTTGGAGAATATTATCTAATTGGTTCCAGAATTCATCTACTTCTTCTATTTTGTTTTTGTTAGTGATGTTAGTTGGTGCATGTCCGTTAATTAGGGTGTATATCGTATTAGCTGATTTTATTGTCATCGTGGAGAGCCGACCCGAGTAAGATTTGAAAGTTGCCACTGAATCAAGTATTGATGTATTTACTATAAATCCAGTTCCAAATTGTGGACAATTTGCCATGGCTCGTTTTCCAGGTTTTCCTTTGTATATCCTGTATCCTTCCGAATCAAAAGGATTTTCATCTGTATATCGTGATTCCTGAAATGCAATAATTTTGATTTTATGTTCTCTGGATTTGTCCAGGATGTTTTTTAGTTTTCCCATTTTTAAGAGAGAATTTACATTAAATGTCAATAGCCAAATTCTAGATTTTGGTTTGATTATGTTATTACTGGGTTTTGAGGTACTCCGATTTAGCTCCATGCACACTTCTGTGGTCTTCCCAGAATCCGAATAGACCACTTGCGGTTTTTCAACTGTGGGATTTGACCCACTGGGGTAATTTGTCTTTGAAGGTGCTGTACCCATGTCGATTTGATTGGACTGGGTTTGTGACTGAAATTGAGATTTCAGTCTGGTTAAGCTCAGAGTTACACTTCTGAGTTTTATAGATCAGCTGCCACTAACATGTGGAACAGACGCTGTAGGGTTACCGCCACTAACCTGTGGAACCGTCGTGCCCTTTGTCCAAATAACATTGGACGATAGCTTTTATAGTATCCCAAAAAGCAAGGTTGCCTCTTCCGCCGTACCGATGATCTTCATCTCCGCCTTCACTGCCGTTGAGGTCTTCACCGTGTCCCTGGCAAGGGGCCCTCACGAGGTACTATCACCCGGGCCAGGTGAACCAAGGTTTTTTTATGAGGTGTTACTCCTCCCCCTCCTCCTTTTTCAACCGGGCTTGGGACCGGCTATGGCGGAGCTATTTTAGAAATTATATTATTAATCAGTAGAAGAGTTACTGCGGAGATAAAAAGAATTGGTTTTTACATTGGTATGATAATATTTCTCCAAACTGGATTACAAGAAACGATTAATTTTTTTTATTTGTGGCAGTGATTTGATAATGCCGCACTCTTGGTTCCTCAGACACCCAAATCAGAAATATTTTTGTTTTTAATTTTCTTTTGTTTGGGTCTATCGATCATTAAGAGATAAATGGATTTAAGAATTTGATTTTGGAATTTTATTTAAGGATAGATTATGCCTGTGAGGTTCAGTTCTTAATATTTCAATTTTTGTAACTCTTGTATTATTGTTACGTGATTTCAAGAAAAGTTTAATTATTTTTGACGTTTCATTAAATGTTAGTGTGTCCAAGGAAATGAAATTGGAGTTGAGTCCATTTACCAGAAATATTGTCCACATCTCAAGAATCAATCAATTTTCAATTCATTAGAAACCATTATAAAAGAATTATGAACCAAGAATGGTAGTAGTGTTTTTACGGTACGCTTAGCTCTTGTGCGTATCTGTGCAGTTAGATTTTGCTGCTCTGTTATTGAGATGCGCTGCAGATGGTTGCTCACGTCGGTACCAATGACGTGTGTCACTTTGGATCAGAAGAGATTCTCTCTGGTTTCGAGCGCCTAACAGAAGTGGTAAAGGCTGCCAGTCTTGCTTGCAAGATGAAACCAGAGCTGACTATTTGCAGCATAGCCGATAGGACCGATTGCGGACCTCTGGTACAGAGCCGAGTGGAGGGTCTGAATCAGAGGCTCAGACGGTTCTGCGACCGTGTAGGCTGAAGATTCCTCGACGTGCGCCATAGGGTGGTTGAGTTTCGGGTTCCGCTGAATAAGTCAGGTGTCCACTACTGGCATAGGTGGTTACACGGGTAGCGTGGGCTGTGTGGCTTGGAAAACACAAGAAGGGCTTCTGTCACAAAGGGTGCAGACTGAACGGAGAGGAACGTAGATACAGGAACCATTGGTATAACAGTTGTAAATTGTCGTAGCTGTGTAGGGAAAGCACCAGAGCTCCAAGCGCTAATAGAAAGCACTGATGCTCAAATCGTTATAGGCACTGAAAGCTGGCTAAAGCCGGATGTAACCTCAGCCGAAATTTTTGCGAAGAATCTAACGGTGTTCCGAAAGGATAGGCTGACACGGTTGGCGGAGGAGTGTTTGTTGCTGTTAGAAGTAGTTTAACTTGTCGCGAAATTGAAGTAGATAGCTCCTGTGAGTTAGTATGGCCAGAGATCATTGCTTGCAACCGTAATAAAATAATAATTGGATCCTTCCAATTCAGTTGATACATTTTCTGACAGGTTCAAAGAAGACTTGAGTTTGTTTTCAAACACGTACCGAGTCATACCATAATAGTCGATGGTGACTTTAATTTACCCTCGATATGTCACCGAAAATACAAGTTTAATTCCAGAGGTACTTATGAAATGTCATAAGAAATTGTGCTAAACGCCTTCTCTGAAAATTATTTCGATGATTTCATGAGCCCACGCGAATAGTAAACGGTTGTGAAAACATACTTGACCTCTTAGCAATAAACAATCCTGAGTTAACCACGAGCATGGAAACCGATTCAGGGATAAGTTAACACAGGGTTGTCGTAGCGAGATTGTAATCCCCAAATCCTCGAAAAATAAGCGAAAAACATACCTATTCAAAAAAGCAGATAAAAACTCACTTGACGCCTTCCTGAGAGACAATTTCCACTCATTTCAAATTAATAATATAAATGTAGACCAGATGTGGCTTAAATTCAAAGAATTGGTATCGGCAGCAATTAAGAGATTTATACCAAATAAATTAACAAATGACGGAGCTGATCCTCCTTGGTACACAAAGCGGGATAGAGCACAGTTTCAGAAACAAGGAAACATCATGCTAAATTTAAACAGACGCAAAATCCCCAACATTGACGATCTTTTACAGAAGGTCAAAATTTAGGGAGGACATAAATGCGAGATGCCTGTAAAAGTTTCCACAGTGAAACTTTGTCTCGAAACCTGGCAGAAAATCCAAAGATATTCTGGTCGTATGTGTAGTATGTTAGCGGCAAGAAACAATCAATGCTTTCCCTGCTCGATAGCAATGGAAATACTACCGAAGACGGTGCTGCAAAAGCAGAGTTAATAAACACAACCTTCCAAAATGCCTTGACAAAAGAAGACGAAATAAATATTCCGGAATTTGAATCGAGAACAGCTGACAACATGAGTATCATAGAAGTAAATATCCTCGGAGTAGTGAAGCAACTTAAGCAAGTCTTCTGGTCCAGACTGTATACCGATTAGATTCCCTTCGGGGTATGCTGAGGCAATAGCTCCATACTTAACAATCGTATACAACCGTTCGCTCGACGAAAGATCCGTACCCAAAGACTGGAAAGTTGCACAGGTCACACCAATGTTCAAGAAAGGTAGTAGGGGCAATCCACTAAATTACAGGCCTATATCTTTAACGTCGATACGCAGCAGGTTTTTAGAACACATTCGTTTTTGTGAAACACAACTAGCTCTTTATTCACATTAAGTGTTGAGTACTACTGACAAGGGATTTCAGATCGATTCCGTATTTCTGGATTTCCGGAAGTCTTTTGAACTGTACCACACAAGCGGCTTGTAGTGAAATTGCGTGTTTATGGAATAGCGTACCAGTTGTATGACTGGATTTGTGATTACCTGTCAGAGAGGTCATAGTACGTAGTAATTGACGGGTAGTCATCGAGTACAACAGAAGTGATCTCAGCCGTTCCCCAAGGTAGTGTTATAGGCCCTTTGCTGTTCCTTATCTATATAAACGATTTGAGAGACGATCTGAGCAGCTGTCTTCTGTTGTTTGCAGAATTAAATCATCAGAAGATCAAAAGAAATATCGGAATGGTGCGAAAAGTGGCAGTTCACCCTAAATTAAGAAAAGCGTGAGGTCATTCACATGAGTGCTAAATGAATGCTTAAACTTCGGTTACACGATAAATCAGTCTAATCTAAAATACCTAGATATTACAATTAAAATTGGAAGGAACACATAGAAAAATGTTGTGGGGAAGGCTAATCAAAGACTGCGTTTTATTGACAGGACACTTAGAAAATGTAACAGACCTACTAAGGAGACTGCCTACACTGTGCTTGTCTGTCCTCTTTTAGGACTGATTGAGTATACTGAAAAAGTTCAAAGAAAGGCAGTCCCGTGCTGTATTATCGCGAAATATGGGAGAGAGTGTCAAAAATTATACTGGATTTGGGCTGGACATCATTCAAAGAAAAGCGTTTTACGTTGCGACGGAATCTTGTCACGAAATTCCAATCACTAACTTTCCCCTTGCTGGCCGCGGTGACCGAACGGTTCTAGGCGCTACAGTCTGGAACCGCTCGACCGCTACGGTCGCAGGTTCGAACCCTGCGTCGGGCATGGATGTGTGTGATGTCCTTAGGTTAGTTAGGTTTAAGCAGTTCTAAGTTATAGGGGACTGATGACCTTAGAAGTTAAGTCCTATAGTGCTCAGAGCCATTTGAATTTGAACTTTCTCCTCCGAATGCGAAAATATTTTGTTGACACCGACCTACATAGGGAGGAACGATCACCACGATAAAATAAGGGAAAGATGTATGGGTCCATTCTTCCCGCGCATTATACGAGATTGGAATAATAGATGAACCCTCTCCCAGGCACTTGAATGTGATTTGCACAGTATCCATGTTGATGTAGATGTAGATGTAGATGTAGCTACCAGAGCAGTTTGCACCAAAGTGGGTCAAATTACATAGAAATCAGATTCTTTCTTTAATTAAATGTCACAAGGACCAACATTACTTTCAAAGTAATCAGCTTTCTTTTACCGAAATTTCTAGTCGGATTTTGTGATTCCAATAAGATTCACACATGGCATAACATTCTTAAGATTATCGCAGTTAGGTGTATCTATGCATTCTCGCACATGAACTTTGTAACTAACAGTCAGGATTATGTTATCTACTTATTCACTTTCGGATTCACTTTCACTCATTAAAACAAACCGAAACGGCTGACTTTCAATACCTTTGTTCATTGTGGATCTGTGACGGCAACTACTTCTTCACCTGTGACGTTAGTGCTGGTGTTAAAATAAACCAAACACACTGATTCATCCTGATATCAGGAGAACGGGGCACCTGTGTTATCGCAGAGGACTTCAACCAACGTCTCCCAGTGGTAAAATTCTCAAGAATTTCCGTGGAATTGGCACTGTCGCAGAGAAGCCGAAAGGAGTAAAAAACGAAAAGAGCTAGGTGACACAACAACGGTTACTATTCTGGCATCGTTCAGTATAAGTGCAGAGTGCAGGTTTCTCAACAATTTGCAGAAAAAGGTGATCATCCGTGCATCAATAACGAGATGTTTGGTTGGAAATAGACGGCATCCGCACAAAGTGCAAATTTTGCATCTCACCGAAGACTATCTTGATCCTGAGGTTGAGTTTGCTGATTGGGTGACACGTAAGCAGGACGTAAACAGTCGCTTCCCCTTATGCACTGATTACGGGTGAAGGTTATGCACTTTTGCTTCCGAAATTCGTTGACGCACGCCTCCCATATTTGCCATGTAATTACTGACAACCTCTTCGTAAGGATGGGAGCTACATGTAAGGATTGTCGGAGTGAAACGTTTATCGTATTTTCAATGTTCACACTATTACAGTAAAGCATACAACCTATTAATTAACTGAGACATGTTCTTACAGCTGCTATCAATTTGTAAATCGACCAGGTGAAGAATTACAACTTCAGTATTCATATTATTTTTGCTCTATTCTAGCAAAAAATAAATATCATTTGTCTGAAATGGGGAAACGAGTCCTGATTTGTCATTAAAGGTTGTGCACAGTTCTTATACACATGACCTAGCAGGGCTGATAATGGAGAATTTAACTTCAGAGGTCACATATCTACTAATTATACACACCTGAAAAAGGCCTCGAACTGATACATAATCTTGGGTGATTCAAGTCCGTCAGCCAATGTGTTATAGGTACAGTACAAAAATTATCTACAGTTGTTAAAAGATGTCCTGTCCTCGTTGATGTATGAAGACCGGTCACTTCCAACTATCTTTTTGCAGTAGCTTTCATCATCAGGGGCTAACTGTACATGTATAACGGGATATCTTGTTTCCACAGATGAGGATAGATCGAATAAGTCCGACGAAGTGGTCACCACAGCCTTCGGATATGTGTCTGCGGGAACATGTGAAGGCATTTGTGTGTTCAGTGATGACCAGAGAGCATTTACACCTTACGGAGCGGATTGTTGATGCTTCAGCTCATATTCCTGTACATTCGCTGGTTAAGGACCACGGGGAATGGGAAATTGGATTACAACAAACCTACAACGTGCTAGATAACACGTCGAGTCCATCCTCTAACCTCATCCAGCACTAGCGTAGTTACGCAAAAAACGTGACAACAATTCGAGACTGAATAAAGCAATGTTCAGTTGTTTTCCTGTATCATATGTCGCATGACCCTATTTGTGCATGAAAATTATGAGAAACGAAAACTTGGTCAAGAAAGCTGTAACCCCTTTACCATCCACGTAAATGGCTATTTTCAATCGTGGATCATTTTTAAGCACCTGTAACATATAAATTAAGGTTAAAGCTTCATTTCACATTCTGTCACATCATTGGTAAACGTGGACAGGTATAAATCGCATTTCTGTGGCACAAAATCAACAGAAGAGTGTACGTGATTACGTCCATTACCGACAAAATTAGCTAATGAACATAATTATGTACACTAATTGCCACATACGCTCACAAATACGATGGTTACCTGTCCCAGAATGTGAAATCCGGCGTGAAGCTTACACAAAGTATTACTGGTGTTCAAAAATGACTCATGGTTGAAACGGGCCAACTGCAAGGATAATGAAGAGATCCCCTACTTGGACCACGTTTTCAAAACACGTGAAGGCTATGGACAACCACATAAACTGAAGTTTGAGAGTTTGGTCACCGTGTTGGTGAAACAGCCTGAAGGATTTTCCCCTGTCCCACCTCATAGTACTTGACAAAAAATTTCTGTTTATCCGCCGGTCTATCCGCCTCTCTTTGTTTTATAAGGACGTCTCCACATCTACAAATCATCCCGTAACTGGAGTTGATCATAAAGATAATATTCATATAGCTTTCGTATAGCTTAGCCTTACGGAGTAGAGGGTGTGACAGCTGTTAATTTAACAAATCCCACTTAGGATTTAGAAGGGCTGTTGGAATGCGATACTTAAAAACATTTTTTCATCTTCACTCGCTCTGAGGTAGTCTAAATTGGAAATTTGTAGTAAGTTACTATGGGACCAAATTGCTGAGGTCACAGGTTCCTAGGCTTACACACTACTTAATCTAATTTAAACTTACTTACGCTAAGGACAACACAAACACTGGTATCCGAAGTAGGACACGAACCTCCGACGCGGGAAGCCACAAGGTAGTCGAGTTTGAGTTTTTCTGCATACATCCTATCCCGAACTGACGGGAATTGAAGGTGGTTCCGTGAACTGTAAAAGGAGTGACAGACATCAGTTTAGTATCAAATACGAGATCACGTTGTTTGGTTGCTGACAGGCAGGTCTGAATCCAATATCACGTACCTCCTTCACGTCATGCAGAAGGGGCTCGACTGACAGGCATAGGGCGTAGGCGAGGCGGCTGGGGGAGTCAGATGGTAGCGGCAGGTGCCAATACACTGCTGGCTGCCACCAGCCGTGGCAAGTGGGAGGGGCTGTCGGTCGGAAGGCAAACTGACGAGGTGCCGACAGAAAACGAGCTGCCAGAAGCGGAGAGAACAGGTGCTGAGAGCCAGCTGGGAGCTATTTCCTCAAATTCGACCCCTAAAATTCGTGCCAAATGTACTAATATCTATAATTATCAAAATATTTTCAGTCACAGCTCGTTTCCTACGAAGTTCAGAACCAGAACAAAGAAGAAGAGATTTGTTTCATACTATTGGTTTTACCAGGAGAAGCAGTATTTTGAGCATAAAAAACTCAAATTTTTTACTTGTCATCTGTGACGAGATTTGTTCAAGTATTACCTCACACAAATGTCATGATAACTACTAAACGGCTACACATCTGTTGTTCGATACCGAAGAAGGATACACTACTTGCTATTAAAATTCCTACATCAAGAAGAAATGCAGATGATAAACAGGTATTCATTGGGCAAATATATTATACTAGAACTGACATGTGATACATTTGCACGCAAGTTGGGTGCATAGATCCTGAGAAATCAGTACCCAGGCAACCCCCTCTGGCCGCAATAACGGCCTTGATACGCCTGGGCACTGAGACAGACAGAGCTTGGATGGCGTGTACAGGTACAGCTGCCCATGCAGCTTCAACACGATACCACAGTTCATCAAGAGTAGTGACTGGCGTATTGTGACAAGCCAGTTGCTCGGCCACCATTGACCAGGCGTTTTCAATTGGTGAGAGATCTGGAGAATGTGCTGGCCAGGGTAGCAGTCGAACAATTACTGTATCCAGAAAGGCCCGTACAGGACCGGAAACATGCAGTCGTGCATTATCCTGCTGAATGTAGGGTTTCGCAGGAATCGAATGAAGGGTAGGGCCACGGGTCGTAACACATCTGGAATGTAACGTCAACTGTTGAAAGTGCCGACAGTGCGAACAAGAGGTGACCGAGACGTGTAACCAATGGCACCCCATACCATCACGCCGGGTGTTACGCCAGTATGGCGATAAAGAATACACGCTTCCAATGTGCGTTCACCACGATGTCGCCAAACATGGATGGGACCATCATGATGCTGTAAAAAGAACCTGAATTCATCCGAAAAAATGACGTTCTGCCATTCGTACACCCAGGTTCGTCGTTGAGTACACCATCGCAGTCACTTCTGTCTGTGATGCAGCGTCAACTGTGACCGCAGCCATGGTCTCCAAGTTGATAGTCCATGCTGCTGAAAACGTCGTCGACCTCTTCCTGCAGATGGTTCTTGTCTTGGAAACGTTCCCATCTGTTGACTCAGGGATCGAGAACGTGGCTGCACGATCCGTTACAGCCATGCGGATAAAACGCCTGCCATCTCGACTGCTAATGATACGAGGCCGTTGGGATCCAGCACAGCGTTCCGTATTATCCTCCTGAACCCACCGATTCCGTATTCTGCTAACAGTCATTGGATCTCGACCAACGCGAGCAGCAATGTCCCTATACGATAAACCGCCATCGCGATAGGCTACAATTCGACCTTTATCGAAGTCGGAAACGTGATGGTGCGCACTTCTCCTCCTTACACGAGGCATCACAACAACGTTTCACCAGGCAACGCCGGTCAACTGCTGTTTGTGTATGAGAAATCGGTTGGAAACTTTCATCACGTCAGCACGTTGTAGGTGTCGCCACCGACGCCAACCTTGTGTGGATGCTCTGAAAAGCTAATCATTTGCATATCACAGCACCTTCTTCCTGTCGGTTAAATTTAGCGTCTGTAGCACGTCATCTTCGTGGTGTAGCTATTATAGTGGCCAGTAGTGTAAATCAGTGGAGACATAACTGCTAACAGCTTCAAGGAGGAGTTAAAACATATTGCCGAAAATATGGCGGCAGTCAATGGATGTGGATTTAACAGGTCTGTACATAGTAGAATACAGATTGCTAAAGTGTGCCATTTAACACAAAAGAACAAACGACTGCCTCAAGTGACTATCAAATTTACTAAAAACCTGTCTCATTAGGAAGCAAAAATCACAATGAACATGGGTGGAAGGAAGACTGGAACCACAATAATTAGTGGAGATAAGAGGAAAGGGTTTAGCTTATCTTCCAGTTTTTTATATCTATTTGGAAGACGTCGTTAGGCAGTATGAGACCAAGCTCTCCCGGAGCATTAAAATACTCTGACGGAAATAAAATCGCAGAACCAGGAACAAGTTGTGCGACATAAACGAAAGTTGTTTTAAGATGTGTTTCTACATCTGAAAGATGATTATTAAAATTTCGCACCCGTCGTATATGAGTGGATGCAAATCAGATTTTCTTTAAATACACGCTGTAACGATCATGAGCGTTAGTTACCTTTGAGATGTTAGTCGAGATTGCCTTTAAGGCTATAAAGACGCCTTTATCAACATCTCACTGAGTTTGAACGGATTCGCGTAGTAGGGTACGAGAAGCTGGACGTTCCTTCGAAGATAGTGCAGAAATACTTTGCAGGAATGTAGCCACTGTACATGGCTGCCGGCCTCCGGAGGGCTATATGGCACTACCGACATGGATAACTACTGTGTTCGGCGTGTGACTCTCTCGCATGGAATTGCATTTGCAACAGCAACCTGAGCAGCAATTGGCACCACAGTGACACATTGAAACGTTACAAATCGGTTGCTTCGATGACAGTTCCTAGCCAGATGCCCTTTAGCAAGCATTCCACTGACCCCAGCCCACCACCAATTTCAACTTCAGTGGTGTCAATCGAGAGCTCATTGGAGGGCAGGTTGAAGATCTGTTGTGTTTTCTGATGAAAGCTGGTTCTGCCTGGAAGAATAGCGTAATATTCGTTGACGACCAAATAATTTTACGACGATCAGGTTGGCCAAGACAGTAAAGGATTAAAACTCTAATGCTTTTTATATTAAAGGTCGGAAATCCTCGAAGTCAAGATCGCAAATAAGTTTTATTTTGATAACTAGTTTCAGCTACACACGAGCCATCTTGCGATTATAAAAACATTCTTGATTAGTGTAAGTGCCGTAATGGCTTCACAAACAATTAATTTTTTTAAATAACAATATTCATACAGAATACAGAGGTAAAACAGCTTTACATCGTTTTTAAGGAATCAGATGTAACGAAGTACATAAAACTAAAACCTTACGTCGTTAGAAATTAGTAACTGACGCAGTTGTTTTTACGCCATAACGTCTTTGTTTTATCACCTTTGTTCTACTTGACTGGTTATGAACGATATGAAGTTCCTTTACCTATACGGTCTGTATGGTTAATGTAATTAAAGAAAAGGATTTTAAGGATGTATTGGAGCATTACGACAGTTACACTAATCAAAAAAGGTTTTGTGACCTAAATATGGTTCGTATTTAGGTGAAACTAATAATGAAAATGAAATTTATTTGCGATCTTGACTTCGAGGATATTCAGTTTTGATACAAAAATTACGACAGATCGCTTGTCTCCATTCTTGAGAACGTCAGCAAACATGGTACAGTTTCAATGTTTGTCACAGAGAGATTAGTATTGTGACTTTCAAAGATAAAAGACCACTAACGTTCCAAATAGTACTGTAATACTAAATGATCAAATTTCCCAAGATTCCCATTTTAAGTTCCTGGGCGGCGACGTAAGCTACTCGTTTAAAAATGAAATGCAAAATAAATTAAATAGCTTTCAGGTAAATAGTGGTATAATAAACAGAAGACTAGGCAACAAAGTGCAGAAAGAAACGAAAAGTAAATTTATATGTAATAATGGCTGCGCCTGTTTGGACATACAGCCCAGATTCATTGATATTACGAAACCAAAACAGAACACGTATACAAGCCGATGAAATGAAATTTATAATACGTACAAAGAATGCAGTTTGAGAAATCAGGTAAGAAATGTAGATACCGGGACTGAGAAGCAAAGTTATTCAGCTAAAAAAATAAATAAATAGATAAATAAAACGAACAACATGGTTAAAACACGTCTCTACGATGCCAGAAGGAAGGTCAGAAAACAAATGTGGTACCAAAAACCACAGGAAAAGTAACGAACACATCTTGTACTAGAACCCACAAGAAAGATAGCGGAAGAGATGGTAAGAGTGAGACAGGAAAAGGTGACGTGGCCTGCTACTTGAGTGAACTAGAAAACAAGAAGATACAGCAGGTGTAATGCAAACTGGAAGGAAGGCATACGCCGAGGAGTTAATCATGACAACAGAGCTCACATACTCCACTCTGTATCCAGTGCTACATCGTCGTTCGAAGTTATAAGCGCGAATCGTCTTTTGCACTATGGATACAATTGGGTACAGCGATAAAACTTATACAAACTGTCATCTGCAACATTGCTTATAAATACAGGATCCAGCGTTACACAATTGGAGTTTACGGCGGTACAAGTTTCAAGTGCTAAAATTCTCTCGATAATGTATTTTCCCAGAGATTTTGAGAGTAAACTGCCAAGATGAAGTCACACTTGATTTTAAATAGGTTGCCGTAAAGAGAATACTACAAATCAGAGATATCCCGCCATTTTTTCCATCGATTGTCTCTACTCTAATGAGGAGTTGAGTTATACCTGATCTGTTTTCTAGCACGAACGCACAGTGTAATGGGTTGATAAAGGAGAAAATTCTAGTTATAAGTCGGAGGGAAGATTTACCGAAGATATTAATTTTTGCTGTTTAATCCAATGAATTTTACATACGTTAGGTACTAAATGGAGTGCACGTAAGTATTTCAGCACAAACTGGAAGTACGTAATTCACCGACTGCTGGATCAGGCCTCACAAACACTATTTATACACTGATGCTGTAATATCACCCATATAACAAGGTTTCCTGCTCGGCAGGAACAAAAATTTGTCCAGCAAACGCTAGACAATGTACTGTGCTTTTACAAGATAATGTTGAGCATGACGCAATTCTCGATATTTTTACACATTTTCGTATTTGGTAGTACCAGCCGTGCTTGGTTCCCTTGCCATCTTGTGTAGATCCGTTCAGATTAGAAAACTAGTCGACGTCACCGCTCCAATTTGCGAAAATGACGAAACAGTCTAAAACACCCGAAAGTACCGTTGCTGGGACTCCATGTCGCTTTTATGGAAAACTGAACACGAGGGTTTCGCCAGAGCTCACTTATCTGGCTACATGTTAATTTCGCTTTCGCTTTCACAGAGAGGACGTTTTATACATTTAAAGTCTGTCATTCATGTTAATGTCACTTCTAAACGCACAGTCTGTATGTTATATTCTCGCTGAATAACAACATCGAAACTCAGTATCGACAATATTTTGATTGCAACACTCCCAATTTAAGCTGATACGCAGGTGAAAGCACTTCACGCATAAAAATTTAAACAGTTCGTGTCGTGATGTGAGAACTGCGTCACATACTTGTTATCCTCTAATTGCTTCCATCTGGACAGCTTTCATGTAAATGTTAATGAATCACCCTTTTTGATCATTATCCGCAGACTGCTGTTCCATCTCATAAACAATTTGATGACATGAATTAAACAGCAGTCTGAAACGATAGGTAGACTGTAGACAGGGCGTACGTATCTCTAACAACACTTCACGCGATAAGTCATTTAGTCTGTTATATGGCCATACTGTAGGAGAGATATAAGCGAATCATTAAGGTGCTAATCGAAATTAGCTGCTACTACAGATCATAAAATTACTCTTCGCATTTACGAGAAACGGGACTGCGAAGGTTACTAGCTACATACAACAGAATACAAAGTGGTGTAACGTACGGTGTAATATTTCAGGAGTTATAGTTAACACCGGTGGCGTTCTTAAAATATTAAGGTTAAAGTAATTGGTGTAAGTAAAAGTGAAAATTAATTTCCGTATACTGCACGATAAAACACGAATAACACCTAAGCGTTTATGCGAAGATCGAAATACACTCCTGGAAATGGAAAAAAGAACACATTGACACCGGTGTGTCAGACCCACCATACTTGCTCCGGACACTGCGAGAGGGCTGTACAAGCAATGATCACACGCACGGCACAGCGGACACACCAGGAACCGCGGTGTTGGCCGTCGAATGGCGCTAGCTGCGCAGCATTTGTGCACCGCCGCCGTCAGTGTCAGCCAGTTTGCCGTGGCATACGGAGCTCCATCGCAGTCTTTAACACTGGTAGCATGCCGCGACAGCGTGGACGTGAACCGTATGTGCAGTTGACGGACTTTGAGCGAGGGCGTATAGTGGGCATGCGGGAGGCCGGGTGGACGTACCGCCGAATTGCTCAACACGTGGGGCGTGAGGTCTCCACAGTACATCGATGTTGTCGCCAGTGGTCGGCGGAAGGCGCACGTGCCTGTCGACCTGGGACCGGACCGCAGCGACGCACGGATGCACGCCAAGACCGTAGGATCCTACGCAGAGCCGTAGGGGACCGCACCGCCACTTCCCAGCAAATTAGGGACACTGTTGCTCCTGGGGTATCGGCGAGGACCATTCGCAACCGTCTCCATGAAGCTGGGCTACGGTCCCGCACACCGTTAGGCCGTCTTCCGCTCACGCCCCAACATCGTGCAGCCCGCCTCCAGTGGTGTCGCGACAGGCGTGAATGGAGGGACGAATGGAGACGTGGCGTCTTCAGCGATGAGAGTCGCTTCTGCCTTGGCGCCGTGCAGGTGAGCGCCACAATCAGGACTGCATACGACCGAGGCACACAGGGCCAACACCCGGCATCATGGTGTGGGGAGCGATCTCCTACACTGGCCGTACACCACTGGTGATCGTCGAGGGGACACTGAATAGTGCACGGTACATCCAAACCGTCATCGAACCCATCGTTCTACCATTCCTAGACCGGCAAGGGAACTTGCTGTTCCAACAGGACAATGCACGTCCGCATGTATCCCGTGCCACCCAACGTGCTCTAGAAGGTTTAAGTCAACTACCCTGGCCAGCAAGATCTCCGGATCTGTCCCCCATTGAGCATGTTTGGGACTGGATGAAGCGTCGTCTCACGCGGTCTGCACGTCCAGCACGAACGCTGGTCCAACTGAGGCGCCAGGTGGAAATGCCATGGCAAGCCGTTCCACAGGACTACATCCAGCATCTCTACGATCGTCTCCATGGGAGAATAGCAGCCTGCATTGCTGCGAAAGGTGGATATACACTGTACTAGTGCCGACATTGTGCATGCTCTTTTGCCTGTGTCTATGTGCCTGTGGTTCTGTCAGTGTGATCATGTGATGTATCTGACCCCAGGAATGTGTCAATAAAGTTTCCCCTTCCTGGGACAATAAATTCACGGTGTTCTTATTTCAATTTCCAGGAGTGTAGTTAGAGCTCAGCAAAAGCGCGTTCTAAGACCCTCCAGAGCTCCGATTCTTGGAGAATATAGGGTGTTCTTTATCTGGAAACGATATTGTCTTCTCGGACAGCAGTCCTCATATTTTCGTTATAATGATAGTATATATTGCATCATATCGTCCGACCCTCAATGGTGAAAAGCTAGTCATAGCTACAAACAAAAACCATACTAGCAAATTACTCTATCCTCACTCAGCGAAAATGGTCATTAACGTAGAAACAGATTTAGTGTTCAGTATTGAAATGATGAAGTCTGTATACTAGTGCACAGCAACAGTGATAAAACAGTTCGTTTCAGTAGTGTTTTAAGTATATTTTAATCACTTATCAACACATTACTTTCCTCATCATTCCCAACGCAATTCCTGTCACTATTCTTCTCGAAGGACACATTTTCCACGTAATGTGACCCTCTCCGCCGTACAGCAGTACAGTTATGATAGTGCAAAACAGAGAATAAATTTTCCCGACTACGGTTAGGTCTTTCTCTTTTTTGACGGTAGTGAATCCACATATTTCCACTGTTTAGTATGCTTCTTTCTTTTGGTCATAGTTATAATGCGACCACTCATCGATGGACCTTCGACGACTGTAGAAGCCATTTAAACTGGTCTGACGTAGCAGCACCACATCCACTGCTGTCCCGAGGCGGCGGTCTTTTTTCAGTAGGTATCAGCAATTGTCGCAGGACCTAATCTGTGGTGATATTTTCTGTTTTCAAAACATGATGCTGGTTACTGATCCACGATTTGCGATGTGAAGTTTTCCCGGCGTATTTCCAATTTGAACAGTTCTCGGGTATCCGACGGGGTAGCGTCGTAATTTCTCCACAATATTTCCGCAGACGTACACGCTGCCATCTTCAAGTGGTTCCTGACGAATGCTGGTTGTTCTTCTTGGCACCCTATATATACTAGCCGTTACCCCCTCCACCGATCCTCTCCTGGTGTCTTTGGTGCGGCCGGCGCGGCGGCTACTGGAGGTGGTGGGGGAAGCGGCGCCTGGGTCTGAACTGGGGATTGCACTCTCCCTGCTGCCGCCGTCGGGGGCGGTCCTCGATCTCTGGGACCGCGTCTTTCTCTCCAGGCGGAGTGCAGGGTTCCAAGCCTGGCTAAGTTGAAGGCCGCTGTCTTTATTAACTAGATCGTCCTGTAGTCGGATTTCGATGGCCTCTTTAGTAACGCAGTCCCAGGAGTAGGAGGATTGACAGAGTATTTTTGTTTTCTCATAGTCTTTACACGATGGTCAGCCACGGCTGATTTAGTGGCCTGGCGTAATGCCGCATGGCGCTTGTGTTCGCGGCACCTCTCTTCTACAGTGCGGACTGTCTCCCCAATGTATGATTTTCCGCACTGACAGGGAATTTGATAAACGCCTGGTTTTCGAAGGCCTAGGTCATCTTTCACTGACCCCAGCAGAGTCAAGGTTTTTGCAGGGGGTTGGAATATACATTTCACATTGTGTTTCCCCAGGATTCTGCCGATTTTTCTTGAGGTGTTTCCGACAAACGGAATGTGAGTGCGTGTCTTATTTGCTACTGGTTGTACCAGTTTTTCCGAAATGTTGTCTCTAGGTGCTGCAGTTCTGCTGGAAGGCTCTCCCGATCGCATATCGATCGTGCTCTGTGAACAAGTGTGCGCAAAAACGCCTTCACGCTGGGAGCTGTGGTGGTAACTGAAGGCATTTAGGTACAAATCGGTGTGTGTTGGTTTTCTGTATACACTGTGTCCCAGCTTGCCGACAGGTTTCTGTTTCACCAGGACGTCAAGAAACGGTAGGCCATCATCCTGTTCCATCTCCATCGTGAACTGTATGTTGGGGTGCCTCGAGTTGAGGTGTTCGAGAAATTCATTTAAGCTGTCCCGTCCATGTGGCCAAACAACGAACGTGTCATCCACGTAGCGGAAGAAACAAGTTGGTTTTTGTTTGGCTAGGTCACTAAATCAGCCGTGGCTGACCATTATATAAAGACTGGCCTTACTACAGGACGATCTAAGTAACAAAGACAGCGGCCATCAACTTAGTCATGCTTGGAACGCTGCACTCAGCCTGGAGAGAAAGATGCGGTCCCAGAGATCGAGGACCGCTCCCGATGGCGGCAGCAGGGAGACTGCAAACCCCAGTTCTGACCCAGGCGCCGCTTCCCCCACCACCTCCAGTAGCCACCGCGCCGGCCGCACCAAAGACACCAGGAGAGGAACGGTGGAGGGGGGTAACGGCTAGTTTATATAGGGTGCCAAGAAGAACATCCAGCATTCGTCAGGAACCACCTGAAGATGGCAGCGTGTACGTCTGCGGAAATATTGTGGAGAAATTACGACGCTACCCATCGGATACCCGAGAACTGTTCAAATTAATCCACGATTGATTTATATTATTTCCACTATTGCTTGAATTGCGATACATCAGTGTGCGAGCATTTGTCTTGAAATTCCCAGTTCCTAACACAGAGATGAAAAGCAACTTCTTCGTAATTCAGACTTGTTTCATCATACTCTATTCGCCTGCTCTTGTGATTCTCAGTTCTTCAAAAATGATTAATTGCCACATCGTTGTTTGTTATGCAGACATCTCTGATCCTCTGTAAGCGTCTGAGCCACTAAAATTTTCTTTTACTGTGTCCGAACTGCTGAGGTCATTGGTCCCTAGTCTCACGCACTACTTAATCTAACATACAGCTAAGGACAACACACACCCCCATGAGCGAGGGAAGACTTGAACCTCCGACGGGGGGAGCCGCGCGAACCTTGGCAAGACGCCTCACCTAAATACTGTTTCGTATGCTGTTGCCGTACACTTTCACCTACCCTGCATGGATTGCTACAGCATTGTTCTCTTTTAAATACAGAAATGGAATTCGATACTCCACTACAGAAGCGGACGGCTCCATTTTGTTTTAGGTCATGTGGCATAGTGCTACAGTACTGTGATATGGGAATTTCAATATGTACCATTACTGCAGCCTTGTAGAGGCAAATGAACTAATAAATAATTAGGTTTTATACGTGATAATTAATACTTTATGACTTTCTCTTGCATAAGTAGAGCGTCAGTTGCACACAGGTGGTAAAGACTTAAGGACGACAGTGACTTTGCATGACGTGTCATTGCCAAGTAATATAGCTCGATAAAACTTCGAAATGCTGCAGTATAGTACAAAGGGTAACTGAAAGAAATACACAATCAGACCAACATAGATGTCACTTCCCGAAAGAAAATAATTACACTCAAGTCTTCTCGATTTATTGTGGTTCATCCTACATCACTAACTGCGGGAAATGGTTCACAGTAGGTTGTGTGATGACCCTGTACTCTAGTGCATGTACTGCAACGTGTTTCCATGTTGGCCACAACGGTGGTAAGAAATTGCAGCTGCTGGAAGACCGTTGGTGCAAATGGTTCAAATGGCTCTGAGCACTATGGGACTTAACATCTCAGGTGATCAGTCCCCTAGAACGTAGAACTACTTAAACCTAACTAACCTAGGGAAATCACACACATCCATGCCCGAGGCAGGATTCGAACCTGCGACCATCGTTGGTGCACTTGAACGTGCTGCAGCATGTTTCCCCAACGTATCCTACACGTTCTCGATGGCGTGTAGGTTGGGGAACGGGTGGGCCAGTACAGTTGCTGAATACGCTCTAGTTCCACGAGCTCCTCACCTGTGCTGTTCGAAGCGGTCATGCAATGTCACCTACAAAAATAAATTCAGATCCGAATGCACCCTGAACAGACGCACATCAGGAATCAGTACACACAATCACAATAACGCTGACCACTGAGTGAACCATGTTCCAAGATATTGCGGTCATTACGTCCAGGCGAAATTATGCCTCCTGTAACATATTATGACTCAGTGTCAAATATTTAAGTGTACCGTCGAAAGTTTAGTTCTGATGCATAATCTACGACCGAACGGAATTTCGTTTCTCTTGTAACCTTCCCACAAAATTCATTTACATTTAATCTCTCCACAAAATTCGTTCCGATTAACCTCCACACTAAATTCGTTTACATTTAATCTACCCACAAAATTCTTTATGATTTAATCTAAGCTCAAAATTCATTCACATTTAGCATAACCTCAAAACAGAAAAATTCCTAAACCTCTCAAAAGTAAAAATTATAATTATGTCGATCACATTCAGTGTAACGTCCCAATAAAAAAATAAATTCAGTAACCTGGTAATAAAACAATGTAGCTAACCTCTCAATTAAATTG
The DNA here is from genome assembly GCF_021461395.2 of Schistocerca americana. NCBI lineage: Eukaryota > Metazoa > Arthropoda > Insecta > Orthoptera > Acrididae > Schistocerca > Schistocerca americana. The sequence goes on along the minus strand of NC_060119.1, from coordinate 1,094,683,621 downwards.
TCGCTCACTTATGACTTTTCCATAATTCACTGCGAATTTAACCTGGTAAATTTTGGACGACAGCAGTGCTGCGTCATGGCCCTGAAAGATCATTCTGAATAAAAAAAGGAAAAATTCTTACTTCAATGAAGTTGCCGGATAAATCTGCTCTTACAACAAATTTTTCCGGCACAGCTCTGTGCAATGCTGGCCGACCTATCTGTCATTCATGAAAGGAAGCAACAGATTTTTCTATTGCAATAATCGGGATGATCATGGATGGGAGAAATTAGTAAATTCTTTAAATTGAGATGAATGGATGGTAAAAGTTACTTTTTATAAGGAAGATAATTGTTACGAGAGTTTTAAAACATTTACATGCGACTTGAGATAACATTACTATATATGCGCGAGGCTGCTTTTCACCTTATACAATAATACTCAGGCTCCAGCATCGCTGCACCGCGACTGGGCCAGCCAACACAATACACCAGACCAGACCAGAGCAGACTCCAGACTAGCAACAACTTACTGCTACAGCTACAAAGTTCCTACTGCAGTCAACACTGCTCTCTGGTCAGAGACCTTGCATATCGCAGGCAGCGCATGAGCAATACATCGAAATTACATCTGCTCGGACCTCTTACATAACCCTCCACTGGGGGAGGGGCAAAAATTTGGCAGCGATGGTGAGTCAATTGGATTTGCCATGAGCAACAAATTTTTCTAAAATCTATTTAATTAAATAAGTTTACAGTCACAGAGTATATACATATATACAGGGTGAGTCACCTAACGTTACCGGCGGATATATTTCGTAAACCACATCAAATACTGGCGAACCGATCCCACAGACCGAACGTGAGGAGAGGGGCTAGTGTAATTGTTTAATACAAACCATACAAAAATGCACGGAAGTATGTTTTTTAACACAAACCTACGTTTTTGAAATGGAATCGCGTTAGTTTTGTTAGCACATCTGAACATATAAACAAATACGTAATCAGTGCCGTTTGTTGCATTGTAAAATGTTAATTACATCCGGAGATATTGTAACCTAAAGTTGACGCTTGAAACCTCCGACGTTCAGTTGCGTGTTGTAACAAACACGGGCCACGGTCGGCGAGCAGTATCTGCAGGGACATGTTTACGATGACGACCGTGTTTAGGGGTGTGACTGTAGTGCACTGTTGTGGTCTGGTCTAGCTGTCGCAGTGTCCGCATGTAGCGCTTGCTGCTATTGTTATTCTGCATTCGTCTCCGCACGCAGACCAACTGTAGTACACCGTGTTACCAGACGTCTGTGATAGTGTAGTGTTGTATGAACTGTGACCATGGTGTACTCGAACTCTGAAAAGGCGGAGATGATACTCATCTATGGCGAGTGTCGACGAAATGCAGTTGAAGCCTGCAGGGTGTATGCAGAACGGTACCCGGACAGAGAGCATCCAGGCCCGTCACAGGAGAAGCGGGTGCAGTTGGTGTGTTAGCTGCTGTTGCCATGAACTCACACATGAGTACACGGGACATTGCGAGAGCCGGTGGACTGAGTCAAAGTAGTGTCATGCGCATACTGCATCATCACCGCTTTCACCCGTTTCATGTGTCGCTACATCAGCAATTATATGGTGATGACTTTAATTATCGAATGCAATTCTGTCATTGGGCATTAACAGAGAATGCGTTGCAGATCTACCTGTTTACCGATGAAGAGGGTTTCACAAACCACGGGGCAGTGAATCTACGGAACATGCATTACTAGTCCGTGGACAATCCTCGCTGGATCACAGGTAGAGCGACAGCGACCGTGGACTGTAAATGTATGGTGCGGAATCATTGGCGACCACCTCATTGGTCCTCACTTCATTGCAGGGGCCCAAACAGCTGCAACATACATCGCATTTCTACAGAATGATCTGCCAACTTTGCTCGAAAATGTCCCACTGGAAACGCGTCGACGTATGTAGTATCAGCATGATGGTGCACCTGCACATTCCGCAATTAACACTAGCCTGACCCTTGACAGGATGTTCAACGGGCGTTTCATAGGACGTGGAGGACGCATAGATTGGCCAGCCCGTTCTCCTGATCTTAGACCTCTGGACTTCTTTCTGTGGGGTACGTTAAAGGAGAATGTGTACCGTGATGTGCCTACAACCCCAGAGGATATGAAACAACGTATTGTGGCAGCCTGCGGTGACATTACACCAGATGAACTGCGGCGTGTACGACATTCATTACGCCAGAGATTGCAATTGTGTGCAGCAAATGGTGGCCACCACATTGAACATCTATTGGCCTGACATGTCGGGACACACCCTATTCCACTCCGTAATTGAAAACGGAAACCACGTGTGTACGAGGTGTGGCTAGAAAAAAACCGGACTAGTACTGGTGAAACAATAAAACGAATGCAATAAGGCTGAAAGTCGCGTGGCCTGTCACGTGACTCTCGCTCCGCCTACTGCTCGAGTTTCATCTGACTCCTGCACTCAGTCTGCCCGTGGCGTCTGTTTTAAGTAGTTGACGTTTTGTCTGTGCGTCAGAAAATGTTGAGTGTACAGAAAGAACAGCGTGTTACCATCAAATTTTGTTTCAAACTAGGAAAATCTGCAAGTGAAACGTTTGTAATGTTACAACATGTGAACGGCGATGATTGTTTATCGCGAACACAAGTGTTTGAGTGGTTTAAACGATTTAAAGATGGCCGCGAAGACACCAGTGATGACACTCGCACTGGCAGACCATTGTCAGCAAAAACTGATGCAAACATTGAAAAAATCGGTAAACTTGTTCGACAAGATCGCCGTTTAACAATCAGAGCAGTGTCTGAGTTAACAGGAGTTGACTTGTTGTCTTGTCGAACAAATTTACCGAATTTTTTCAATGTTTGCATCAGTTTTTGCTGACAATGGTCTGCCAGTGCGAGTGTCATCACTGGTGTCTTCGCGGCCATCTTTAAATCGTTTAAACCACTCAAACACTTGTGTTCGCGATAAACAACCATCGCTGTACACTTGTTGTAACATTACAAACGTTTCACTTGCAGATTTTCCTAGTTTGAAACAAAATTTGATGTTAACACGCTGTTCTTTCTGTACACTCAACATTTTCCGACGCACAGACAAAACGTCAACTACTTAAAACAGACGCCACGGGCAGACTGAGTGCAGGAGGCAGATGAAACTCGAGCAGTAGGCGGAGCGAGAGTCACGTGACAGGCCACGCGACTTTCAGCCTTATTGCATTCGTTTTATTGTTTCACCAGTACTAGTCCGGTTTTTTTCTAGCCACACCTCGTACGTGTACCTCACCCCTCATGGTAATGTACATGTGTGTCAGTGAAAAAGACCAATAAAAAGGTGTTAGCATGTGGACGTAATGTGCTGTTCCAGTCTCTTCTGCACCTAAGGTCCATCACCGCTCCCTTTGGATGCCTACGTAATTCGGTGCTCTCCGATACACACGATCGAACAGCGGAGGAGGGTACTCAAGCGTCAACTTTAGGTAACAATATCTCCGGATGTAATTAACATTTTACAATGCAACAATCGACACTGATTACGTATTTGTTTATATGTTCAGATGTGCTAAGAAAACCTACGGGGTTCCATTTAAAAAAACGTAGGTTTGTGTTAAAAAACATACTTCCGTACATTTTTTTGTGGTTTGTATTAACCAGTTACACTAGCCCCTCTCCTCACCTTCGGTCTGTGGAATCGATTCGTCAGTATTTGATGAGTTTTACGAAATATATCCAGCGGTAATGTTAGGTGACTCACCCTGTATAAGTGCAGAACAAGAAATGAAATAGAGTGCACATGCACTGAGTACAGAACATATCAAGCAATGACAAAATGTATACGCAATGAGTACAAAACATATTAATAAATGACATAAAGTGCACACGCACTTATATATTTTTTACCATTTTACAAGAACTAGGAAAGAAAATGGAAGGATTGCATCATGGTTGTAGCACAGTAGGTTGCACGTAGCTCCACTGAAAGTCCATATCTTTCTACAGAAGCACAACACCAAGTGAGACAATCTGAAGTTCTCTTCCCAGAAGTATTAATCAGTGTAGCCAAGACACTGAAATGTTGTATTAATATTCAATGTCATCACTTTGGTAGTGCATTAGGTACACCAAACAGTGGGACCATAATAACATCTCCATCGTTCAAGGTGATGGGCAGCATGATGTGTCAACACCACACTCTTGTAAGGTACACCAACGTAGAATTAGTGCAAAAACCAAATATAGTGCTCCATGATCATGAGGATAGACAGGACAAACGGATATTGCAGTAATTTCTGGTAATTAGTTCAGAAGGTGAAGGACATTAAGTCTTATGCTAGTCATCATTGAGAATTACACTAGTCTATCAACCGATTTAAGTAGTTGTTGGCACTCATTGCCTAGTTACTAAACATTTCTGTACTATGTATGGAGTACTACAGAACATTATTCATAAGACATCTGATTACACTAAATATTGGCACTCATTGGCCAGTTACAAAACATTTTTATGCATTATTCAGAAGTGATCATTCAAAGCAAGAGTTAATTAATGGCATACCATTGAAATAATTCATCTAATTATAGTAATCATTGGCACTCATTGGCCAGTTACAAACCATTTTTATGCATTGTTCATAACTCATCATTCAAAACAGGAGCTAATTAATGGCATAGCATTAACACAATTCATCTATTTATAGTAATCATTGGCACTCATTGGCCAGTTACAAACCATTTTTATGCATTGTTCAGAAGTCATCATTCAAAACAAGAGTTAATGAGTGTAGCATCAAGCTACTGGTATTCATATAAAATAGCATGTAAGTGACATAAGACAAATTTAAAATATACGAAACAGTGGCATTCATTGGCCAGTTACAAAGTATTTATATAGTTTTATAAAACATTATTCAGTATTATTCAGAAGTCATCATTCAAAATGAGAGTCAATTATTGGCATAGCATTTAGAGAGTATAACAAAAATATCATTTACAGAAATTATTGGCATAGCATTTATGCACTATTACAAGACATCATTCAATATTACTCAGAACTCATCATTCAAGTGACATAAGACATATTTAAAATGTAACACACTATAACTATTACTCAAAGTCTGTGGTCCAATAATACATAGATATAATGGATTTAATACATCTGACAAATTTGCATTATATTTAGTACTATAAATATCTCTTAAGCTACTAGTATTATTTGGGACTGGTAATACATTTTTTTGTGAGAGCAATGCATAGCGTTGGGATCGATAGTTAATTGCTGGGACATGAAGATATTTGCTTTTGACTTATTGCTGCAAATAAGGATTAGTAACGTCATTCGTCATGAGTCAGCTGTAGCAAGGTTATGAAACAAGTAGAGCATATGTGATCACATTCATGAATGACACACACAAATGGGTAAAAAAAAAATGCAAGTCCTAGAACAGTTTTAATAACTAACTGCTTACAGCACATTAATTTCATGAATAGCTTCTCCTGGAAAAAAATACAAAATGGATTATTCAGCTGAAAGAAGAAACGCATATTATGCTGAAAAGTAGTGAACTTCGAATTAACAGGTAATGAAACGTGTACACAATATGTATGTACTCGAGCTGTCCTTTCCAAAACATTCAGTCATTATGCCATCCGATATAAGACATACTGTCAAAACGAACTGCAACAAATACTTAAATAACTACATAGCATTTCTTAACTAACAGTAAATATATAAACTTCATCATTATGCTCATCTGCAAAGAAAAACTTCATTATTCATATTACCATAACTTCATTACTATCACCAGCTGCAAAGAAAAACCTCATTATTCATATTAGCATATTCTTCATGTAACTATTCATCATCATTAATTATCATCTGCAAAAAGACACTTCATTATTCATTATTCATATTACCATTTACTTCATACAACTATTCATAGTATAGAGTTTCTTCTTTCTAGCACATTTCATCACTAAAACTAAGGTGTGTAGTTCTGTCTGACAGCCTGCATCAATCGCCTCGTATTCTGAAAGAAAAATAATTAGTTAAAACTGTTATCATACGATGTGTATAGTATAATCTTGTTAATGCTTGTTAATTCTGATCCATTTACTCTTCATCACAAGGTATTCCATTTTCTTTCGTTCATTCCGAAGGTGAAATTCCCATTTCATAGTAATCCACTGTGGTTTGTTTATTTCTTTTACACGTTATTGCTTCCTGAAAATGATGAAAAAGGATTAATATCTTGCATTTAAATCATATACCCACTAAATAAAAACTGGTTTCTAGTGATATAATTAAGCATACATCATAGCATTACAGAAAACGTATTATGTCAAAATCATAGACAGTTTTCAAGTGCAAAAAATGTACACAGAGTATCATAATGTAGTAGCAAAAAAATGTAAAATTGTCACGATGTTGAGATATTATAAGGCAAAATGTCAAAGTCAACTGGAGTTTGTTATATCTTAAAGATTTCGTAGTCCATACAAACAAAACAGGAAAACAATCATACATACACGAAAAATGGAAAATGTGCAGGGTCTGATATATAATGACAAGAAAAGCGACCTGGTAACCTTATCTTGCCGGGCACTTGCCAAGAAAAAATACGATAATCATCAGTAAGTAGTCACATAGAGAGAATTGCATAATTGGTCATAAAATATGTAAGTTTATCAGGAAAAATGTGCACGGTCTGATGTGTAACGACAAGAAAAGCGACCTGCTAACATTACCTTGCCGGGCACTCGCCTAGAAAAAATATGATAATCATCAGTAAGTGTTCATATAAATATCTGCAAATGACATTACAGTGTGATAAATCAATAAAGGGTTTAATATTGGTGACATGGTGATTGCCTTTACTTTTTCTGGTTCTCAGAGATTCGACGTGTACTACATTGGGGTGAGGGATGCTCCAAATTCTGTATGGACCTGCATATAGAAGCTCAAATTTACTGCATCTACTCTTACCTCTGTTGGATAAATAATATGTGCGTACTAATATCTTCTGTCCAATGTGAAAGTCACGGCGTGTACAAACCTGTTTTTACCGTCTATCGGCGCTCTGCGGCACGTTTGATGTTGTTCAGCGCAATGTCAATTATTTCATGGTGTCGTAGTCGACGAGATGTAGGAAAGGATACTAATTCTGTAATTTTGTTAGGTGGTTCAACATTTTTCAGTATAACAGTCGAAGATAACATAGTAGATTCATTTGGTATGGAGTTAATTACGTCCTGGAATGACAGTATGTATGTATGCCAATCAATATGTCAATTATGTAGCAGTATATTCTACATAGTTTACCAATATCTTTCATTAGTCGTTCACAAGGGTTCGAAGAAGTGTGATACTTGGATATATAGATCGGAGAAATGTTTCTTGCTCGTAACATACGTGTCCATTTAGCAGATCGAAATTGTGGTCCATTGTCGGAAATTACTTTCAATACATGCCCTACATGAAATAGAAAATGATTTACAAATGCTTTCGAAACAGATTTAGCAGTAGCTTTGCATAACGGAGTGAAGGTAACAAATATTGAAGTGAGTTCAACAGCGACAAAGATGTAGCAAAAACCTCTATTATATCTGGGAATCGGACCAAAAATATCTACAGTGGCCATGTGTCTTAATTTAACAGGTACAATGCGATGTAACGGAGGCATATGTGAAGTCGTGTCTGACTTAGCTTTCTGGCAGATTTTACATGGCGCTAAACTCGTCGAATACGTTTCTCCATATTGGCAAAATAACAGTTCTGTCTCAGTATAAGAAAACAATTTCTGGCTCCAGAATGTGCGTAACTTAAATGAGTATACCAAATTAATTTGTTAACCAGTTCGTCAGGAATGCATAGTAACCAGTTGTTGCTGTCAGGGTGAGAGCGGCGAAACAGAATATTATTGCGTACATTGTTATGGTTTCTGATGGTAACATTATTCCTATCTTGCCAAAGGTGTTTAATTTTTTTCCATACGTTGTCTTTGCTCTGCTCTTCTGCTATATCTCGTAACGACGACGAAATGAAATTTTCAAATGCAACTTGTTGAATGTATATGACACTGAAATTTGCTTGGCAGAAGTTGGTTGCGATGTCTTGCTGATTGTTGCTGAGAGAACGGTATAGTGCATCTGCTACAATATTTTGCGTACCGGGAATGTGAACAATTGTAAAATTAAATTCCTGTAAATAAAGATTCCATCTGCTTAACCTGTCGTGTGTAAATTTTGCTGAAAGTAAAAACTGGATAGCTCTATGGTCTGTGTAAACGGTCGTATATCTTCCATAAAGAACATGCCTAAATCTCGTAAATGCCCATACAACACACAATGTTTCAAGTTTTGTAACAGATTAATTGCGTTCAGCAGGTGACAGAATGCGACTCGCAAAGGCGATGTTTTTAATTACTGTAGAACCATCTTCTTCAATTTCCTGAAAAATGTGTACGCCTAAAGCGGTGTTAGAACTGTTGGTGGGAATGGAATAATTTCTAGTAAGATCAGGGTGTGATAAAAGAGGTGCGTTCAACAAGGCATGTTTCAAATAACATTTTCGTGAACAAGATTCTGTGTATCTGAAGTATTGCTTACGTTGCTGGAAGATGCAACCTGTACTGCATCTAGTCAAATTCTTTCTGACGTGCTGTTATTTGCGGGAGGATGCTGTGGCATTTCAACTATATGTACTGTTCTCTTATTTCTTCCTTACGTATTACGCTCGGGATGATACCGACTGTCTGGTTCATTCATGATAATCTGTTGCTGCGGATGATTTTGCTGCTGGTAACACCGACTGTTATTAAACGTACGCTGAAGATTGTGCTCATTACTTTTACGTCTGTCATGTCAATCATTACTATACGGTACATTGCGGTAGGAATTGAAATGATGTGTTTTCTGTACGCAGTGATTTCCTTGATGCTGTGCGTTACTATTTGGCGGAGCCGACGCTATACGTGTAGGCGGCGAAACGTTAAAGCTTGGTTGACCTTGCACATTACATTGTTGGTTAGGTATGCTAACCGGCTGGTTTTGTTGCTGTTGTTGGGGAAAAACCTGTATTGTTACCAAAATGCGTGTGCGATAGCTGAAAATTTAGCACATACTGATGATTAAAATTTTGTCTGGTATTAAAGTTATGCTGATATTTCTTGTTCTTTCGCTAGTGTCTAACAAAAATTGTCACTTTCAGGTAAAACTCGTCATATCATGTTTTCTTTACTCATTTCTAATCCTAGATATATCGATAGTTCGAGACTGTTTTGATAGATATAAAGGATAGTAGAAAAGAAGGCAGCAGTGCAGAAAACTAAAGATGAAATAGCACTACTACAGCTCGGGGCCCTGTGCACACTACGGCACATATTCATCGAAGTGTAATGAATCCACTGAGGTCTATTACGCACTGCAAATAAATTTTAATTTCTGCGTTACAGGCAATGCCGGTAAAAATTCAAAAGCAAATTGTTGTATCCAATCCTAGTTTCTGCATTACAGGAAATGCCGGTGAAAATTCAAAAGCAAATTGTCGTATCCAGTCGAAAGAGTGAATCTGTGTTCTGTCATTTTTATATACCTTAAATTTTTTTACGGATAAAAATTGCTTATAATCAACGTTATCGTCTCTGAATGTCTGAACAGGTTCAGGATTGTATGATAATCTGTTTGTCTGCGACTGTTCGGAATCCAACTCACGTACTCTCTGTAAATTACCTAAATTATACTGGCTGTGTGAGTCTGAGAAATGTTCGGAATGTGGCGTATGCTGTGCCGTGTTAGAGGCTGAAACATTTTTCATCTCTGTCACTTCTTGCTGTAAAGTTGACAATTTTCTACGTAATGTATTGTTGGACGAACCTATCTCACTGATCGTCTGCTGTAAATTTTGGAATTCGGGTGTTTGATTAAGCGAAACAGGTGACGTATCGTCTGATTTGGTGTCATTATTATTTTCGATAACATCAACACGACTGGCCAATTCATCATATTTTTTAGTCAGTGCTTTTACCTGACCATCGTTTTTAGTATCACAAGCATTAATTTGTTTTTGTATTTTACGTGTGCTTTTGTTCAATTTTTTAACGTCTGCTTTAATGGCATCGGGATCCTTATTAATTCCAACTTTTCAAGTATGTTGGTCATTGTCTGAAAGTCTATTGTGTGTGTGTCTGTTTTTGTTTTAAGATCGGAGATTTCATCATGCAATTCGGTGTTCAACTGTTTGATTTCGTCCGATACTGTAGCAATATTGTTGTCTACGTATGTTTTTGCTTTCGTAAACAATTTACGCTTATCTTCCTGTCTCTGTGCAGTAATTGTTTCCATGACTTGTTGCTTTACTTTATTCTGTTCCTGTATAAATTTACTGTAACGCGTTTCATTGTTTTGTAGGTGGTGATTAAAACGTTCGTCAATTTGGCTGTTCTGTTGGTCAAATTTCGCGTCTATTTTCGCATCCAGTGTGCGTGAATGTTCTGCTGACATTAATTTAAACTCGTCGCGTAACTGTGTTGCGTTTTCAGAGCATTGTTTAGTGACTGCACTAATTTCATCTCTAAGTAATTTAGTTGTGGATGCATGTGTATTGCTTAATTCTTGTGCCACAGATCTAATTTCTTCACTACTGTTCCTAGCACAAGCATTAATTTCCTCACGTAATTGTTCTTTAGTATCATGACATTGCGCGGCAACGGCTGTAATCTGTTCACTAAGTTGTTTGAAATTGTTATCTTACTTATCATTCGACTGTTTGAGTTTTTCATTAAAGTTGTCTTGTTTTTCATTAAGATTGTCGTATTTTTCATTCAGTTGTTCAAGATTTTCATTAAGTTGTTTGAAGTTGTTGTCTTGTCTTTCATTCTGTTGCAGCAATACTGCGATAATTTGATCCAAACCAAAATTAGCGACTCTGTTTTCTATGCTGTGCAATGGTGTATGTGCATTTGTCACGTTTTGTGTAATCATTTGGTCATTTTCTGATTCTTGAAAAGGTTCGCCAATTAGATGTGCATTGTTAGTCACTACCTCGGAATCAAATAAATCTGACGTACTTCGAGTACATTGTTCACCTTCGTTAGAAACAATTATCTGTTCGCTACGTAAATTTTGCAAATTAGGCGTGTCAAAGCACAGGCGGCTGCTTTCTATGACGTGAATGTTGGAAAGTTGATACAACACTACGACAAAACTCGAAGTTGGATCTGCGACTATATAACGAAGGAGGTGGGAGATGCACCTAACTGTTGCAAATAAAACGTTTCTGGTTTTCACTGTGGTTTCCATTTCGCGACCTATCGGAACTTACTTTCTGGACAACCCTCGTATTTTTGAGAGTTCTTCTGTGATGTAGTGCATTATGTTTCATTTTGTAGAGGGGTGCGTTAAATCCTACAATACTAATATAAACTTCATTATATATTTTTCAGCCTTTTAAATTGGTTGGAAGTGGTCGGTCTCGTGGCAAACTGATGGCGTGCTGTTAGCACATCATCATAATCAAACTACTACGTACATCGCCCAATTCGGCAGTCTATGTATTTTTAACGAAGTCCGTTTCTCATTCCCACTTTTATGCAAAGGTGACTTTTTGCGCTTCCGGCAGGAATTACACGGTTAGACGTCACCAAGCTCACGGTTTTCCAGTTACGACCTTTCGCTATCAAAATCTCGATTTTCCGACGACAAAAGGTATTTAACGCCACCAAAGACAATCTTCCTCCTTACCACTGAATTTTTTGTTCTTTTCTTGTCGGCTGTGTAACGCGAAGTGTAGGGTTGCACTCTGCACACGGAAACACCTGGACCACTAAAAGGAGCCTTTTCGACAGTGTTCCTGGATGCATTGCGTATTTGCACCTCTCACCAGATGCATTATTTATTAAATTTTCAGTAGCTTCAGAGTAATTATTGTCTTTGAATAAAAGCGTCATTTCTGTTACTCTCATTCCTTATTTGTTTCAGTTACCCTCTGGACTGTACTGTAGTATTTCGTCCTATGTAATGGTCAATGTTTCATCGGGCTATCTTAATAAGCAGTGACACATTATGCGGAAGTTACTTTCACCCTTACGTTAAGAACACCAGTGTACTTAGAATTGTATTCAAAATGCAGCGTTATACCATGCTACTTCTGTCATGCTGACATTGACAATCATCTGATTAATAAAGTTCGTTGATATCGAAGTGCTTATTTATCGGTCCATCTATGTACTTGTATACAGAGGTCAACGTCACGACTGACTGATTCATAATCACCCAGCCCAAACCGCAGAGGACAGAAACTTAAAATTTGGAGAGGGTGTTGATCTTATACAGTAGGAATCGTTTAAGAAAGGTTTTTCGAAATTCTACCCCTAACGGATGAAATATGCGGTGAAAATTTATTTGAAAAATGTCACGTTTTAAGGCAATTTTAAGCTACGCGTACTAAAATTGGTATTTGGATTGTCGATCAGAAATAAAGAAATACGTGTTTCAGCTTTCGTCGAGATTTTCCTTCAATGGTAGCGTAACAGTGGGTGAGAGTCTCTTCGAAAATAAAACCTTAGTAAAAAATTGGTAAAGTATTATTTAACCTACATCTATGGAAACTGGCATCTGGTGTCAAGGTTACAAATGAGAAATACGTTCTTCGAAATTCAACCCTGAAGAGGATAAAATAGGTGATGAAATGTTTTATGGAGGTATTTCATTATGAAAGCCATTTTAAAGCTAAATATATGAAAATTTGTATTTGGCTTCTTTGTTAGGAACAAGATAATATGCGTTTCACTGTTTCCTGGAATTCAACCTCTAACGGCTTAAAGTAGGGGGTGAAATGTTTTACACAGAAATTTCAGTTTTTAAACTAAATATTTGAAAATTGACATTTGGCTTTTCGGTTGGAAATAAAAAATAAATGTGTTTCACTCTGTGGACAATTCAGCCGCTAAGGGGGTAAAACAGGGTCTGTCTGATTCACTCTCATATTCGCCTAGCCAAAACCGCCAAGGATAGAGACTTGAAATACGGAGAGGTTGTGGATCGTATACTGCAGGCATCGTTTAAGAAAGGATTTTTGAAAATTGGACGCCTAGGTGGTGAAATAGGGAATGAAAGGCTTTTTGAAAAGGGTACGCCGCTATAAAGGCGATTTAGAAGCTACAACTACGAAAAGTGATATTTAGTTTCTCAGTCACAATTTAAAAATATATGTGCTCAGCGTTTTTGGAAAGTCAACTATTTAGGTGGAAAATTAACGAGTGAATTTTTTTTAATAAATCGTAATTAAAGAACTACTAAACGATTTTTAGAGCAACACATATGAAAGTTGCTATTTGACTTACCGCTTAGAAATAAAGAAAACTAATTTATTGTTTTTGAAAATTGAGCTATCGAAGGGAGCGAAATATGGGTTTAAAAGTTTCATGAAATTATTTCATCGTGAAAGCATTTCAGTAGCTAAGTCTATGAACATTGGTATTTCAGTTCTCATTAGATATAAAGAAATACATGTTAGGGAATGAAAATTTCTGTGGAAATAACACCACAAGAACGTAAAAGGCGTGATTAACAAAAACGTTGGAAGTGCATTCGGAAGTACATTCGGACGCCCAAACATTCGGGCGTTAATTAGCGTGAAATTTTTAGGTGTTGCAATTTGTGAACAACATAAAAAAGTCGATAACGAAACAGAAAATCTCTGCAGACCATGCAGTCTACAAGAGTGAAGCAGTGGGCACTAAGCCAGACGGTGTATCAAAAAATTATAATTTCGTGTCCTACATTTTGTTTTAGCCGCCAATCAATACGTAAGCACGAATAACAGCGTGTACCACAGGCAGAACCATACAGCGGATCTGCTCCCCTGCTGCTGGTGCCAGCTGAACTTTCCTGCCACTCGCTGGAACGAACGGAGCCCCCCAGGTGACATGGGAGCGGCGGTCCCGCTCTGCAGGGTTCGCGGGTTGTTTACGTGTTGTGTCGTGTGCGGCGCCCGGGGCTGTTCGATAGCGCGCACACCCTCGCCTGCCATCAGCTCATCCCACTTTCATTTTGCCGTCGCCCTCATCGCAACGCATCCGGCCACCAATTCGGAAAGTTGGCCCTTTTTGCCTCCATCCCACCCTCCCGCCCGTAATGCCTCGCCCGCCTGCGCCATACACCGTTCTCTGTCCCTCGTTCGTTGTCCTCCCGGAGATATATTGCCGCTGTAAAACTTCCCCCGACGAGCACAATAAACGCACAGCGACGAAAGGACGCCTTCAAAATCTGTTTCTAGTTTCTCGTGAATACGAAATGAGACGTTAGCCAGAATTTTGCGCACTGCTGAAAATTTTGAACGACAAGGAGGCGGGGAGATCTGATAATCACTTGTCACCTTTTCATTTTTGGCTCCTCTTCGTCTGGAAGTCAGGTATTTTGGTATCTTTATACCGAAAAGGGGGAAGGAGGCGAAGGTAGAGAAGGCAGGCGCGTCACTGGGAAAACATTCACGTCTTAAAATTAAATTCTTCCTCTCTTTAGCTGTTCACTTCCATATTCCACACGACATCCTGAATCAGAATGACACAAAACAAATAACTTTACAGATTTTCCCACAGTTTATTATTTTGTACTATACAGCGACATCATACTGATTTATGACGATATCGGTCATGGTAGAGCCCTGAATACCAAGGTCGTTAGCACCCGTACTAAAATGGGATGAGACGAGTGTGAACAAAACGGTTGTTAGTACTTGTCCCTATATCATTTCTTAATAGAATGACTGAAAATAATGACATACAAAAGTAATTAAAAGATTATAGCTGATATAATTCACTGGTTGATTACTGAACAAGATAAAGATGAATCACCCACCCTAAGACACGCTGAAACCTCCAACTTAAGACTTCACGTGCGACAGTGACTTAATGCATACAGCGAACTGGAATGAGGTTTTCACTCTGCAGCGGAGTGTGCGCTGATATGAAACTTCCTGACAGGTTAAAACTGTGTGCCGGACCGAGACTCGAACTCCGGACCTTTGCCTTTCGCGGGCAAGTGCTCTACCAACTGAGCTACCCAAGAACGACTCATTCTGGAAACATCCCCCAGGCTGTGGCTAAGCCATGTCTCCACAATATCCTTTCTTTCAGGAGTGCTAGTTCTGCAAGGTTCTCAGGAGAGCTTCTGCAAAGTTTCGAAGGTAGGAGCCGAGGTACTGGCAGAAGTAAAGCTGTGAGGACGGGACGTGAGTCGTGCTTGGGTGGCTCAGTTGGTAGAGCACTTGCCCGCGAAAGGCAAAGGTCGCGAGTTCGAGTCTCGGTCCGGCACACAGTTTTAATCTGCCAGGGAATTTCATACAGAGAATTGTTCTAGTTGAGTTCTAGCAAATACGTATATTGTCCTTTTACATTAAACACGCCACGAGTTTCTAACCAAAATATGTATTGAGATTACGACAGAATTTCTACAAGGAAGATTTTCTGTAAAGTTGTGCTGTGACTATCAAAAGAACGTTGAACTGACACAGAAAATCATTTTCTGTTACTGCGTCACGTGATAGGCTATTATAATTACGGGAACCGATCGCATCCGTAACACTATTAGTCACATCTTGGCTATCTATTGTGACATTACCAGCACACAAAACGGATACGTTCGGCCACCTGCCGCAATTTTATACCTTATTTCAGATATTTTGTGCACTGTAACCATAGAAGTTATTTACACACTAAAATCATTCATCAAACGGCTTTTTCCAAGTGACTGCTAGCAACTGGCCATCGTGTCGCTTGTTTTTTTATTTCTGTTTTTATTTCAGCTCATTCTCCATACGTTGATTAAGGTGCTATGAACATATGCAAGGTGTTTCGAAACATCTTCAGAAACTTTGGAACGAATACTCACTCCAAAACAAGGGAAACGTCCGCATCAACCTATGACCGTAAGCCTTCAATAAACGTTTAACTATTTTCGAGGTAAATTCCAACGACATTTGTTTTGTAAATAAAAAAAGCCTTTTCTTGCTGCATTGTATTTTATCCTCCCAAACGCATTTCGTCTTTTTTCACATTAAGGCATTAACAGTTGGATATTTCTTCGCGTTTTTAGTTGTCACCTGCGTTTCCCCTCATCTGGTCACATGCAGGAGGTCGTACTACCGCTCTGTTTACGAAACAATTGCATGTTTTTGTGTTTCAAACATTTTTCTTCCTACTTTTTGTTTTGTTTGTCCTCGCTGCCGTGATGCACCATCAGTCTTCTGTCAGTAATACTTAAATTTCATCGTAAACTGTGACTTCAAGACGTACGTCCAAACAAAATGAAAAGTGGGAAGAAAAATGTTCGAAAAATCATGCTAATGTTTCGTAAACAGAGTGGTAGTGCGATCTCCAACATGTGACCAGATGAGAAAAAACGCAATTGACAACTAAAAACCGGAGGAACTATCCCACTGATGGTGCCTTAAAATGAAAAAAGGCGAAACGCGTCTGGCAAAATAAAAAACAACGCAGAAAGAGAAGGTGTTTTTTATTTACAAAACAAATATTTTCGGTCTTACAGCGAGGGATGACCCCGCAAACTGACCAGGAGGTTACACTACTTGTAGCCCAGCCCTCGCGAGACTTGATTAGACGCACTAGTACAAACTAAATTACTTGTGCTATCAAGCATACCAACGCTATGAAAGCCCGTGGGCCTGATGGCATTCAAAACCGTGTCCTCCAGGAATTCAGGTATAGAGCCGTAGGATACCTTGCACACATAACGCATGCCATCCTAAAACACCAACACTTCCCTGACTTTTGGAAGGCCGCCAAGTTCCTGATGTTCATGAAGCCAGGGAAAGACACTCACTCACACAAAATTGCCGACCCATCAGTCTGCTGTGCTCACTCAGCAAGACTATTGAGAAGGCATTACTAAAACGCATCACTAGGCACTGCAACGCCAAGACACCCTAAGACAGGAGAAATTCGGTTTTAGGAATCACCACTCAACGACGTAACAACTCCTCCGCGTAGTCGAACATATAGCACACGGCTACAACACGAACACAGCCACAGGGGCCATGTTCCTGGACATCGAAAAAGCTTTCGACCGTCTTTGGCACAACGGCCTCATACGCAAACTAAGTGAAGCTGGTTTCCCGGACGGACTCGTACGTCTCATACACTCATATCTCACTAACAGATGTTTCAACACTGAAGTGAGGGCAAACAATCGACACAACACGGTATGGCTCAAATGGCTCTGAGCACTATGGGACTTAACTACTGTGGTCATCAGTCCCCTAGAACTTAGATCTACTTAAACCTAACTAACCTAAGGACATCACACACATCCATGCCCGAGGCAGGATTCGAACCCGCGACCGTAGCGGTCGCGCGGTTCCGGACTGCGCGCCTAGAACCGCTAGACCACCGCGGCCGGCACACAACACGGTACCCAAGCTGGAGTACGCCAGGCGAGCATCCCAGGACCCAGTTTGTTCAATCTGTACATTAACGACTTCCCTTCAACACAAATCACGGCGTTAGCCATCTACGCGGATGACACAGGCATCCTTACGCAAGATTAATTTACGAATAAAGACGGCACCCAGAACTGCCAAGCCTTGGTTGGAACGATGGGGTATTAAAGTAAACGTCGACAAGTGCGAAGCAGTTCTGTTCACACGTAGACCGAAACTACTTCGCAGATATCAACACTGTAAACAGGTAACATTACATACAGCACAATACGTTTTCGAGAGAAAGTCAGATATCTCGGTGTCTGGCTGGACCGGAAACTTACATGGGGGGGACCACAGACAATACGTTGCCAACAGAGCGCACGCGAGCCTCAAACGACTCTACCCAATGCTCAACAGCGAAAGTACACTGGATAGGAGGGTGTCGAGGTCCATATACATTACACTGATTAGAGCTCCCGTCTGGGTATACGCATACCTACACGCCTGAACCGCCTGCACATCATACAGAACAAAGTGCCACGCATCATTAACAATACTCCACACACCGTGGATCTTCACAATAAATACCGCCTTGAAACCCTCAAGGAAGTATTCAAAAAACACGCCACACGACTATACAGGAACTCGAGACACTCGATCAATCCTTTCATCCTTCCTCTGGGAAACTATGATCACAACCATAGGTGGAAGTATAAGCGGCCAAAGACATTACTAGCTGGCCGGCCGGTGTGGCCGAGGGGTTCTAAGCGCTTCAGTCTGAAACAGTGCGACCACTACAGTCGCAGGTTCGAATCCTGCCTCGGGCATGGATGTGTGTGATGTCTTTAGGTTAATTCGGTTTAAGTAGTTCTAAATTCTAGGGGACTGATGACCTCAAATGTTAAGTTCCATAGTGCTCAGAGCCATTTGAACCATTTGGCATAACTACCTATGGCAAGCTAACATACACCAACAAGCGACAAACGTCGGCAAGCTCTACTTATCAGCAAGGTCGACTGGATATGCCAGCTGCTATTAAAGCCGACAAACAAGCTACAGCAGGGAAATCGACGAGCTTATACACTGACGCACAAACAAATCGTCAACATCACCCTACACCGGACATCTGATATGTGACCTATCGGACACAAAACGATGATGAACCTAACTGTTACACGTATGCTGACGCTGACCGAGAGATAAACACCGACACCCACCGAGTAAGAGCGCCGCGCAACGTCAAAGGTATCGACATGCTTGATACCCACTACTAAGAAAGCCGACCCTTGCGTCACCTGCCGCAGACAGCAAGACATCCGCTACTGCTCTTACTACCCGACATAACTATCGCAGTGGTTTTTATTCCCTTGCCTCTTGTTTTGACAATTATTTCCCTCTGCCCTTCAAACCACTACCCTTCGTTCGACTTTCGACCCAATCTATCTCCAGGTGAGTGCGTATTAATGGTTAACCATAACCAGACGTACCCTAACATCGTAGTACCCACATCCAGCGACACCTCACTTTAGTGAAAACTAACCCTTATGCAGAGATGGCAGTAGACCTTTTGAGTTGGCCATCATTTCAGTGTGGGCGTGGAGACGCTCCACCTCTTTAAAAACAAAGTTCCAGTGTTCTTCAGAGAGTACTTTTGTACACGTGCTAAGTAAATCTATTAACTGTGTCTATTGTTGCGTATCCTGGCACTCTGATTCCACTATCTTTCACCGAATCAGCTCATTTGTGGCAATTACCTCGGTGCTTTGACTAAGGCGGGAAGAACAGTAGCCTACCCCTTAGTAGGTAGGTTACTGTCTGGAAATAATATTTGAGGTTGAAACGTCCCCTTTGAACAATTTATACAGGACTGTGCTTAAACTGACACACAATACTTTTAGCGCAACGCAATTTGACTTTCAAAATTCCCTACTAAAGAATGGCCCTGACAAACATTAAACTATACCTTTCACAAGTCACTTACCTCACAAAAATCTTCGCTGCTCAAGCTACTGCAATACAGCGAGCGCCACTACTGCCAGCTAAATAAAAGATTCAAACTATGGAAGGCACTAACTACTGATAGGGATAGTTAGCAAATGAAAGATATTAATAGAGAACAAACAATGTATTTACCTTGATATCATCATGTATAAATATAGCAGTTCATGACAAATTACAAATCTCCGCCATCTCTCTCCCCACATCCACCACTGCTGGCGGCTCACCTCCAACTGCGCAACGCTACGCGCTGTTAACAGCCAACTGCCTAACACTACAATGGCGAGTATTACAACAATGCAAAGCAGCCACAGACTGCACACAGCACAGCCAGTGATTTCATTTTCATATTGAGCGCTACGTAACATTGCCAATAAGAAAACATAAACAGCCTACTTACATAGAGAAAACATAAACAGCCTACTTACATAGAGAAAACATAAACAGCCTACTTACATAGCCCCCATGCTCCCCACAAAAAATTTTACAAAATTTTTTTGGGCAGTGGCCAATAACGATTTGATAAAATTTTTCATAATTACAATAACAAAGAAATCAAATGCACACACTTATTGATATTATGTTGGTCAAAAGCTAAAATTTTCTCACAGTCCATAAAGATAGTCCTGATCATTCATTACAGTAGAATAGCAGTGTTTTTCTCAAAGTCTGAGCAGTAAAAGAAAATGCACACGGAAGTAGTGGATTTCCATGCCGTCTTGAAGAAGTAGTGTTGTCCTTCCAACGGAAAGACAGTGCTGACTCTCGACATGCAGACAGGTATTGGGTCACAACAGAGCAAACCCACAGCAGAGTCATTCGAAGTTTTGAAGAGTATTGGTAGGTAAGTCATCACAGAGCAGACCCACTGTAGTCCTGGTAGAGATTACGGTATTGGTGGGCCACCAGAGGTGCAGACCCACTGCAGTCCTTGTAGAAATAATGGTATTGATGGATCATCAAAGATGTAGACCCACTGTAGTCCTTGAAGAGATGGCCAGCAGCCATCTGTTGTGACTGTGCAGGTGCACAATCACCATTGAAGAGTCTTGCGGATAATATAGCAAGTCCATAAACCACCACTTGTGCACTCACAAAGTTTTTGAAATTGTCCTTAGAACCAGCAATGCTGTTATCCAGTCCCTTGCTGAGTTATTAACACACGTGCAAACACTAACAGTCCCTACTTCTCACATATTGTCCACATACTATGACCAACAGAAACGTGTGCAGTGAAATGTAACTAACAAGTTAATAATGTCATGAACTGGTGTCAATTACAATTTTATAAATTTACAACATGAAAATACAATTACAAAGGTACAAAATACATCATTAAAGAACATAATAGTACAGATAACATTTGTAGTAAAACAGGCGTTACAAAAGAATAGAAATAGACATATACATCAGTGAAATTATGACATGAGTACATACATAAAAGATCAGAATAATTATTGAAACATCAACTTCACACATGAGTAAATAACATATTATTAATGCCAATTATATTTGAGGATAACAGTATTCCTCATCATAGTGAATGTAGCTTAATATTAAAAGAAGAAAAAATTCTATGAAACTACACAGAGACAGGAAGAAAACAAATACACAAGGGTACACAAACACGTAATGGGATAACACCAATAGGAAAGGACAGGGTTCGATTTCAGTGTAACATTTGGTACTGCAGTCCAACCCAAAACTTCATATATCTTTCCTCTTATTTCATCCTTTGTTTCCACCAAAAAAATTCTATCTAAGCATGCTTTCTGTATTTATATGTTCACACATTTCTCACCTCAACATTTATTTCCAAGAAAATCCTACCTAAACCTGTTTTCTGTATTCTAACCATATTTCTTTCAAAAGAAATATGGCTCATTGTGCAATACTCATTTAGGCCCAAATCGTTTTCATATAACTTTCAAAGCTTTCTTTCCCTATTCTCCATAGTTAGGTTCTTATGTATCCTGGCAGGGTCGCCATATGAAACGTCCCCTTTGAACAATTTATACAGGACTGTGCTTAAACTGACACACAATACTTTTAGCGCAACGCAATCTGACTTTCAAAATTCCCTACTAAAGAATGGCCCTGACAAACATTAAACTATACCTTTCACAAGTCACTTACCTCACAAAAATCTTCGCTGCTCAAGCTACTGCAATACAGCGAGCGCCACTACTGCCAGCTAAATAAAAGATTCAAACTATGGAAGGCACTAACTACTGATAGGGATAGTTAGCAAATGAAAGATATTAATAGAGAACAAACAATGTATTTACCTTGATATCATCATGTATAAATATAGCAGTTCATGACAAATTACAAATCTCCGCCATCTCTCTCCCCACATCCACCACTGCTGGCGGCTCACCTCCAACTGCGCAACGCTACGCGCTGTTAACAGCCAACTGCCTAACACTACAATGGCGAGTATTACAACAATGCAAAGCAGCCACAGACTGCACACAGCACAGCCAGTGATTTCATTTTCATATTGAGCGCTACGTAACATTGCCAATAAGAAAACATAAACAGCCTACTTACATAGAGAAAACATAAACAGCCTACTTACATAGAGAAAACATAAACAGCCTACTTACAAGGTCTCGTATAATAAATACGGATACGCTGGCAGTACTCGCCATGTATCTCTTCTGTAGTAATTAACTACTGTCTCCAAATAACATTTGAGGCCTGGTATATTCAACTGGGATTTTCTGATAGTACTTCCACGTATCTCTTCTGTGGGAATTAATGACATCACGACTGTTTTTCATACGTTGGCCACACTACAGGTTCCATACGAGAGGTCGATCGTTGCGATCCTCCCTCTGATGAAATATCAACCCAGGAAACAGGTCAGTGATTAATTTTTTATGACTAGGAACGTGCACTTAAAGTCTCCATTTCCCTTTAAAAGGTCGATCTGTAACTGTGTTTTGACCACCTGCGACTTGGCTCTAATAGCCCCTACCACTCTACATCCTTGAACTGGAAATGTCGGTATCTAATAAACCCGACATAGTTCTTTCTGTGAATCACAACTCTTAACGCTTATAGTTCCGCCCGCGTCCAAGATCACAGTCAACAGTACATTGCCTATTTTCGCGTGCGCTGCAGCTTGCACTACGGATTTACCTCTTATTGCAAGGTTTCGGCTACCACTAGCGGTGATCGACTTAATTTAAAGGCGTGGACAGGCTGGGTTGGCTTTGTCCACAACCTCTACTGTCTTAACTCTTTGGTCCTGTTGCTGCTGCATCATAGGACTGTTTCGTTCCTGCACGTTGTTGTCCTCAGAATTACTTCAGTATTGAATTTTTCCGTCAGGCGGCGCCCAATTTTGACTGTCTCGGCTGAGCCTCCTGTTGGTTAGCCCACCTGTCGGCATTAGGTCGACTAGTTTTAAGCTGTTGGAAGTTGGTACTGTTGGTACCATGACGTATCCGCGTCTCTTCCTATTATCTTTTTGCTGATTACTGAGTTAACCGTTCCCATTTTAGTTGGTGTAAGCCGCATTCTGTTGTGGTTCTTATAACAACCGTTGTTGTGGTCGCTGTTGTTACGGTTATCGTTCGTTATTCTGTTTCCGTTAGCATTGCCGTTTTAAATGTTATTATTCCTGCCTTTTTGTGGAGGGCAACTTCCATTACTCGGACTAACCTTTCTTCTATCTCCGTGGATCAAGAAAAGTGAATTAACGATAGCTAGAAATCTTTCCAAGCTATATTTAGAGACGTTAACTAATTGCTTTCTGACTGGAATAGGTAACTTAGCTTTTAATATTCTTGAATCTATCTCATTGTCCTGGGTTCGTCCCAGTAACGAGTTCTACTAATATAACACTACGTATTTTATCATGCTATCTAACTTCGGGTTAAAAGCTAGAATTGTATACCCCTTGCCTTAGACGTTCTTGGATACAAATACTCCAGTATTTTGCTAAGAAAGTTTTCTCGAATTCATCGAGCATTAGACAGCTGTTCGCTGTCTTCATTGTCCATAATGCGGCTTTACCTGTAATATGTGACATCACAAACTGTATTTTTTTGTCGCACCGTACAAATCTTGGCCAGTACGTGTCTAAAACTTTTAATGAAAATGACCGGATGCACGGTCTTTTTCTCTGCAGAAAGTATTTGAAAGCGCCTGTGTCTTATTAGGCTTTCTTGCAGTTTAATTTCAGTGAAGCTCTACTTTTGTTCGTCAGCTACCGCTGGTATCCTCTCTGGAGCAATACTGTAAACATTTTGTTCAGTAAGTTTGTTGACTGATAACGCCTACAACCTTGACTCATATTTCGCTCATACCTTGCGCACTATACTCACTACGTTCTAACAGTGCAATTATATCTCGCATTTCTCTTTGTCATTTCGGAAGTTTCTCCGTCAAAGCGTTATGAATCTTGCTTAGTTCCTTTCGAAATTCATTTACGGTTTCGCCACTCCCGAATGCAGCTTCGTTTGTGACATTTTGTACCACAATTTGTACTTCAGTGGGCACATGGTCCTTAATCTCCATATCTTTTTGCTCCAACCACTGAGTTATTTCGAATTAAATATTTTCCCAGTGTGTGTTCAAATGCTCTTCGACCTGCTCAGTTAATTCTAAAGAAAGCTGGTCCAATTTGTTTGTCACTTTTTTACTTTAGTGTCTAGGACGTCTTGTGCATCCTTGCACTTTTCAACATCGTTAATAACCTTAGATACTGCTTCAGGTTAGCCGGCCGGTGTGGCCGAGCGGTTCTAGGCGCTACAGTCTGGAACCGCGCGACCGCTACGGTCGCAAGTTCGAATCCTGCCTCGGGCAAGGATGTGTGTGATGTCCTTAGGCTAGTTAGGTTTAAGTACTTATAAGTTCTAGGCGACTGATGACCTCTGAAGTTAAGTCCCGTAGTGCTCAGAGCCATTTGAACCATTTGCTTCACGTAAGCCTCTATATACTTCTTTCATAGCAGTGATTTCGGTTTTAATAGTTTCTAGCTGCTCGTCTAGGTTTGCTGACAGAGCTTCGTCACGGTTTGTTAGAATTTGAGGTAAGTAACGAATGGTGTTATTATCCCGTACTTTCTTATTGGCCCCTTGTCTCTTGTCACGTTCTTTTTCTTTGAGAAATAGTCATTATTCCTATTCTTTCTCTTCGAGAGCTAACTGTTCTTCGGGTTCTGTTTCTCTGGACTTAAGTAGTTCATTAAACTGTTGGAGCATGGCTGTATGTCGTTCTTTCTCTTTTTCTTGCAACATCTGAAAGAATGTAGTGTAAAGAAATCTTCATCGGGCATTCCTGTCGGAGATGGTTTCATTACTGCAGAGTTTAGCCTTGTCTCTGTAGAGGTCGATGCCGCCGATTTGTTATCGTCAACCAAGATATTCATATCAGATTCATTGGGTGCCAGTTGCTCCGATTCTGATCCTATCACAGATTCTTTTGACTTGGGTTCAGTTAACTCACTACTTTCACCTGATAGCTCTTGTACATTATCGAGTGATTCGGGATATGAGAATGCTGATTTCTTTCTCGATTGCCGTCTATTTCTGATCTTTCGGCTGCAAGTGCTACTCGCTACAAAACGCACTTAAATCTTAACTAAAACTTCACACGAATACAGCCTCATGCTGTAATACACACAATACGTATGCAAAACATCTAATTCGCAATACTAAAATGTACCATAGGGTATCAAAGTGCTTTCCTGACTTAACAGCAAATAAAACCGAAGTAAACACACACATGTACCCTTACCTCAGTGCCTTTCAGCGATAAATCCAGCTTCTAATTTATGTATCCTGGTACAGGTATTTACTTCCTTGTCGTTATAATTTCCTTTCAATGCACGGAAGGTTTTGGGATTTTAATAATCCAATAAAGCACAGGTGATGAACATGTAGAAAGAAACATTCAGAAATTAATTACAAATAGAAAAAAATACAATACAATACAATACAGTAAAATAATGACTTCTGTTAAACTCTACATTTTGCGTAGATTCGGGCCGCGTGTTAGGGCGCCACTTATATCGTCTCTCTCTCTTCTTTGGTATTAAAATGTTTTGATTTTAATGAAAGATGTGGTTAGGATTTTTGGGAAAAGGTAGAGGATATTTAATACACTGTCGGCGCCGCGTTTATTTTGCACGCTCGTAAATGCGGCTTACATATACGCTGGCGATAATCGAGGTTGCTGCGCAGGCACAAATATTAGTAAAAATGCGTATAGTTCTGCTTGTAATGATTTACTTACGGTATCTAAACTCGCGGCTAGATAATCAGGGGTAGCAAGAAACGATTACTGTTACTGCCCGTTAAATTAATTTTTGCTAAGAGATAGGCAATAACCACCTACGAAGCGCAAGGATTTTTACTCACGATAAATAATTTCGCTGGAATCACACTGGCTTCATTTTATGTTAATTATTTCCTGGGCGGAAATAAATTTAATTTCGAACTCAAAGATATTGTGAAGCAAACCTAAGCCTTGTTGCCTACGGAAGTAAAATCTATCCGTGCACTTCCGTAAACGTTCTGATAATATGAACTTTGGAAATATTAATGACTGTAAATTTTTATCAGTATTCAAAGTATTTTTTATGTTAATTTGAGACTGAAGCCCAATATTCTATATTTTAATTAAATTCCACGTAATGGCCGCCTGTGCATCATTATAACACAAGAAAGCCAGATGGGGAATCTTCTACACAACTCACTTATAAAAATTATTTTCAATTTAATATTTCCACAGGGAAGGATGGGTTCTGAATAAGAACAGGAGAAATCCACTTTTTACCATATCTTTTAACAGGAAACACGTACATCAAATACTTAGCGCGTCAGACCATCTAAGCAACTTAATCTATTCACAGCAGAGACCAAAGTAACATTGCATCAAGTCTTTTTTTAAGCTTAATGAAATAAGGCGTCCGAAGAATGACTTTACATTTTATAGTTACTCTTTGATATTAAAATGCATATTTAAATAACATTTTTAACACAAAAAGTCGTATTAACTAGTTGTAGGTTTTATAGTTATCTACAGTATTAGCTACCGTTTTTTTTTTTTTTTTTAAGAGTTACACTTAGCTTGGTACTTTCCTTACACTTCGCTTTCACACGTCTGGTATAAGTTTCCTTTAATGTTTATAGAGCTTTCCAGGAGACGTCACAGTCGTAGTCTTCATTCCCCCTTTATCCAACATCAGGATGAGTTGGGACACTTATACGTCCAGAATTTCAAAATAATGACTTTTAATATTAATTTGTGCTTTCTCTTCTAGTTACCACTAGTGTCTTGCTTTTCTCCATACTGCGTTTCATGCCATATTTCTTGATTTTTTCATTTAACATTTTTAGTTGTATATGTACATTCTTACTGTTGATTCTCCACAACAGGATATACATGGCAAATAGCAATAGCTTCATCTGCGTTCCTCCAATAATGTCGTTTGTCTCTTTCATGATTTCATCATACATCATTATAAATAATTATGATGACACCACACTTCCTGGTCTCAACCCTGTAACATTCCTAAACCAATGAGACTTTCCGATTTCGGTCTGGACACAGTTGAAGGTTCTGTCATACATTTCTTGGAGAATTTCAATGGTATGTTTGCCAACTTTCTTTCTCTTGAATATTCCTCATAACATTTCTCCGGAGGCACGATTCTGATCTTCCACTTTTTCCCTCAAATTGCTTTGCGGTACCCTATCAATTATTTTTGGTACTCGTGATATGAATCTGATTTTCGATAGTTGCCACATAATTTTGTCTCCCTGCTTGAACACTGGAATTGTTGTTCTCTTTCCTTATTCTTTAGGTACACTTTTCTGAGTCTGTGTGCATCTTAGCAATGTGTACAACCACTGTTGCACAGCAAGCTCAGCTGCCTTTATCGTTTCCATACCTATTTCATCTATTCCAGCTGCCTTTCCTGCTTCCATTCTTCTGACTGCTTGTTCCACTGCTAGCACTGTAATATTTTTCTCTTCTTCTTGGTCCAAATCGTTTACTTCATAAGCCTACTATTTTCCACATATAGTATTTTTTCAAAGTACTTTTCCCATCTTTTCTTTATCATTTCTGGTTGCGTTATTAACTCTCCAATTTGCTATTAAACAAGTTTTGAGTGCCTTTACTTTCTCTTATTTGTCTATTTCCCCCTCATGTCATGCTGTATTCTTTCCTTTACTGTTTTCTTCGTCTGCTCTTTCTACCATGGCGTCTCCTTATTCATCATCCTTCCATTTTGCTATACCTCCTTCCCAGCCAGGATCATCAAATTAATGATGCTCACCTTTAAAGCGCTAGTGACTAGTTGCCCACTTCTCACAGTTTCCCCATCACCCCAAAAACTAACCTTTACCGAGTCTGGTTCTGATGTATCATTCCATATGTTGGCCATCACATTGACGAGATTGCCACTCCCAAAGGCACTTTCGATACTGACGACAGCTTTAGGCTTCCGCTAACTGGGGAAACAGGCACCTCTTGTGGCTGCTCCTATGGAGTATAAATGCAACAGATAGTAAGATATGAAGACAAGTATCGATTTCTTCCAGTGTTGAGACTTTTGCATTTCTTCCGCTTTCAAAACCATTGACTCTCTTCATCTTAAACCACGGTAAGGTGCCCTTACGGGATCTCAACATCTGGTGCCATATGGACCCTGGTTTTATAACGAGCCAGCCGGCCGAGCTACAGTCTGGAACCGCGCGACCTACCTCGGGCATGGGTGTGTGTGATGTCCTTAGGTTTCTTAGGTTTAAGTAGTTCTAAGTTCTATGGGACTGATGACCTCTGAAGTTAAGTCCCATAGTGCTCAGAGCCATTTGAACCATTTTTTTTTTATAACGAGATTGTTACTCCTCTCCCTCCTCATTCCTCACCATTCGTAAGGCCAGGAGCCGGAGATGGGGCTAGTACTGGCGGATGTCTCCTTATCGTATTTTCACCTTTTTCGTGGTTCTTGGATCAAGTATTCGGAATTATTTTACAATGTGAAAAATTTTACCGATTGCCTTACCATTTGATGTCTCTCCCGCACTCCTTTTTTTCTTCCTCTTTAATTTGGTGCTACTTAATTGCACTCAGCCACAACAATTTAACTTTCTTTTCCCTCTTATCTAATTTCTTTTATCTCAATATACATTCTTCCACTATCTCTTTCACCATCTGCGGAAGTAGCAGGCATAAAAACTTCTTCAGTCGTGGATTTTGGCTTTATGTTGAACTTCGTTCCAATTATGTGTTCACTATACTGTTCGTTGTAAATTCTTCACATTCTTATTTTTATTCATTATTTGAGCGTCTCCTGCAACACCCCAATCTGATTTTGTGTTCACCAGGCCTGTACCGACGTGACCAGAACAGTTCTTCCTGCTACCGCTCTAATTCCCTCTACAGTTAGCTTCAGGCCAACGATCTCTCTTTTTAAATTATCTAACCTATTTTCCCAAGTAAGTCATCTAACCATTCCACTAAAGATGAATGATGATGCCGTTTATTTGAGGTGCAGCTATTACAAGGCCAGATCTGCCAATCACCCAGGCTGTAGCTGCTGCAACTTCTGAAAAGGCTGCTGTCCCTCTTCAGCCTGACTTGACCTGCCTGCATTCAAAAGTCATACTAAACCCACCACCCTGGCAAGATCCATGGTTCTTGGTAGAGAGGAGGGAGCAGGGAGAGCTACAACAACGTTTTTTGTACATAGATCGAAGTGCTACCAATAACATAACATTTGAAACTTCCTGGCAGGTTAAAACTGTGTGCCGGACTGAGACTCGAACTCGGGACCTTTGCCTTTCGCGGGCAAGTGCTCTACCAACTGAGCTACCCAAGCACGACTCACGCCCCGTCCTCACAGCTTTACTTCTGCCAGTACTTCGTCTCCTACCTTCCAAACTTTATAGAAGCTCTCCTGCGAACCTTGCAGAAGTAGCACTCATGAAAGAAAGGATACTGCGGAGACATGGCTTAGCCACAGAATGGGGGATATTTCCAGAGTGAGATTTTCACTCTGCAGCGGAGTGTGAGCTGATATGAAACTTCCTAGCAGATTAAAACTGTGCTAGTTCTGCAAGGTTCGCAGGAGAGCTTCTGTAAACTTTGGAAGGTAGGAGACGAGGTACTGGCAGAAGTAAAGCTGTGAGGACGGGGCGTCAGTCGTGCTTGAGTAGCTCAGTGGGTGCCGGCACGGTAGCTCAGCGTGTTCGGTCAGAGGGTTAGCTGCCCTCTGCAACAAAAAACTGAGTTAATCGATCAACAACGAACTTAAAACGGATGTCGTACGACGTCCGCCCCGAGCAGACGCAACGAACAAAAGTGAACAAAAATGAGATTAAAAAAAAAAAAAAAAAAAAAAAAAAAAAAGTGGGTAGAGCACTTGTCCGCGAAAGGCAAAGGTCCCGAGTTCGAGTCTCGGTCCGGCACACAGTTTTAATCTGCCATGAAGTTTCATAGTAGCGCACACTCCGCTGCAGAGTGAAAATCTCATCCTGGAAACATAACGTTTGTTTTAATATTTTGGTGTATTTCTACAATTAGATACTGTAAAGTCAGGTACAGCATGAACTTAAAATTATTGTTCGAATAATATTGAACAAGAACGCTCCTGTCTCTGCTTAATAGGATATAAAGCACGAAAAAGTTTTATCGATTAACTAACGTATAAGGTATTACAACCACACACTTAAATCATCACGCGTACACACATCCAATGACTTTACGAAAGTCACGGGATAGCGATACGCACATACGTTGATACAGATGGCGGTAATATCGCGTACACTAGATTTAAAAGAGCAGTGTATTGGCTATCATTAACACTCAGATAGAAAGAACTGCGACTTGACTATGACCGCATGACGGGAATCAACAGACTTTGAACAGGAAATGGTACTTCGAGCTAGCATGGAACATTCCATTTCGGAGCAGCGACGTCTGCGTAGACTTGTCAGTGCTACCAGTAAACAACACTGCGTGAAATAACTACAGAAAACAACATGGGACGTATTACGAACGCATCTGTTAGGACAGTGCAGCGAAATTTGGCGTTAATCGGCTGTGGCAGCAGACGAACGACGCGAGCGCGTTTGCTAACGGTGTGACATCACAGATATCCGTTTGGCCCCGGACGTCTTGAAAACCGTGACGTGGTCAGATGAGTCTCGATTTCAGTTGGTAAGAGCTGATGGTAGAGTTCGAGAGTGGTGTAGAGCCCACGAAGCCATGGCCCGCGGTTGTCGACAAGGCACTGTGCAAGCTGGTCATGGCACCATAATGGTATGGGCTGTGTTTACATGGAATGGATTGAGACCTCTGGTCCAGCTGAACGGATCGTTGACTGGAAATGGTTATATTCGGCTACTTGATGGCCATTAGCAGCCAATCAACGGTGGAGTTTTTATGGTCGACAATGTCACCGGACCACAATAGTTCACGATTGGTTTGAACAACAATCTGGACAGTTCGAGCGAATTGCCAGGCATGAATACCACTGAATGTTGATGGGGCATGATCAAGAGGTCAGTTCATGCAGAGAATTTTGCACTGGCAACAGTTTCGCGATTATGGACGGCTGTAGAGGCAGGAGGGATCAATACTTCTGCAGAGGACTTCCACCGACTTGTTTAGTCGAGTTTGTTTAGTTACGTCGAGTTGCTGCATTACACCGGCAAAAACAAAAACCAAAACGATATTAGGAGGTATCCTGTGATTTTTGTTAACTCAGTGTATTATTTCAAAGGGTCGAGCACAGAAACATTAACTGTTTAGTTTTTATTTACGAAGAAATGTAATATGGGTGGATTGTAGAATGAAGGCTTTCACGACCGGGTGACATGGCTGTTGATGTACTTTCCGGGATGTGAGGTCGTGGTCCAAGAACTTTTCTGCTCCTTACGTTTCGTCCAGAACTGCGCTGGACTTCCTCAGAGGCGCTGCTCCGCTGAGTCTTGCCGAGTCGGCAAGACTCAGCGGAGCAGCGCCTCTGAGGATGTCCAGCGCAGTTCTGGACGAAACGTAAGGAGCAGAAAAGTTCTTGGACCACGACCTCACATCCTGGAAAGTATATCAACAGCCATGGGTGGATTGTTTGGAGGTAGGAGACCAGACAGCGAGGTCATCGGTCTCATCGAATTAGGGAAGGACGGGGAAGGGTCGGCCGTGCCCTTTCAAAGGAACCATCCCGGCATTTTCCTGGAGCGATATAAGGGAATCACGGGAAACCTAAATCAAGATGGCCGGACGCGGTATTGAACCGGCGTCCTTCCGAATGTTAGTCCAGTGTGCTAGCCACTGCGCCATCTCGCTCGGTAATGTAATGTGGAATAATGTCGAATTTAGGGAATTCAAGACTCTCGGAGACAGATTACTGGTAGATTTCATGTAAAGTGGCAGTAATTTATACTACATTCAAAGTCTCCTATGGAGTACTATTTAATCTATGTTCATTCGCCTGCGATAATGCAGTCGTACCAGCGGCACGCGATGTTTCAAAACCTTGGCTTCAGCTAGATATTCCGACGGTCTTCGTGGCTTCAAGATAGGGTTACAGCCTGTATTACGATCCAGCATTAGCTTGGGTTCTATACGTGATGGACGAACATTGTACGGTCGATCTATTTGGAGTCATCAGCTTGTAGACTGGTCTGAGGCGGACCGACAAGAATTATTGCCTTGTACCATTTCCTCCACTCAGTGTAGTATTTGCACCTTACGTTCTCAGTTATATTTAGGATATATTTCAGTGTCTCCGCTACAGATGTCGTCCTCTACATCTCCCTGTAGTACCATGGAAGTTATTTCCTGACATCTCAACGAATGTCACATTACGCTGCCCCCTTTTTTTTGTCACTTTTCTCTGTACAGAATCTGCAGAGCGTCATTTCATTCGTTACGCTCTCTGTCCACCTATTTTTTTACACCCTTCTGTGCCAACGTTGGCGCTGTCATAACTTCCGTAAGCACTTTGTCAAACATGAAAGTAGAGCGAGAGGTCAGTCTCGGCTCGTCTCGAGAAGATAAATGCCTCATGAAAATACTGGAGGTTGAGTTTCTTGGTGGACAGTTGGGAGACGCTTCCGAGAGTTCTGCGGCTATGGTGTATTGAAAAGGCGTTACCGTGTACAACGGAGTGCTGTGTCATACAGGCATAGCGGTGCTCTGTCTGCGAGAAAAAGTTTGTCTTGTAGCCACGTGGCATCAGTAGCCATTAACTAGTAGCTGCGCAGAACGATGAGCACACTCTGGTTAAGGAAAGTGGCATCGGGTTATGATAAGCATACGCTTTGTCATGTGAGTAGAATAATCAGTGAAGTGCGCCATTGGCGTGAAAGCTGTATTTAAAGTAGTCCCTCTATACGCCTGCTTCTGTGCATGTTCATTTTATGGTAGGTCTTTGCGATTATTTGAAAAGTCACTGTATCTGCATGGTGAATATGCTATCCGGATAGCAACGCCTATCTGCGCATTGGTTTTTAATGTAATATGCTACAAGTAGTAATTATTGGGTAGGCCACCTTACCGTAAGTCGCTTACATTTAAATTTTCTAATAGAGCAATGTTTCAGCGGTATATCTGCAGTTTGCCAAATCGATTGTTTACATTTGAAGTTTTTTTTAACAAAAGAAACTTTCAGGGAGTTAAATTTTATCTGTTGAAACTGAACCACGAATCGGTAGATGTCATGTTGCTAAGCAGTGGTCCAATTGGAAGTTGTTTTTAGTTCTACTAAAGAATTACTTAATTTTAAGAAATTTTTCAGATGTCGTCCGTTTTACAAGACCCATGAAGTTCCACATGTTAACAAAGGTATGAGCATATGGAGTAAGTTCACAGACACGTGAGTGGCTCAAAGACTTCTTAAATACTAGAACCCACTATATTGTGCTCCACGGCGAGTGTTAATCGGAGACAAGGTCATCGTCAGGAGTGCCCCAGGGAACTGCGGTAGAACCATTGTTGTTCACTGTATACATAAATGATTTGGCTGACCGGGTGGGCAGCTATCTGCGGGTGTTTGCTGATTATGCCGTGGTGTGCGGTAATTTGTCGAAGCTGAGTGACTGAAGGAAGATGGAAGACGACTTAGACAATTTTTCCAGTCTGTGTAATGCATGGCACCTAGCCCTAGATGTAAAGAAATGTAAGTTAATGCGGTCTATGTAGGGAGATCAAACGTGTAATGTTCGGGTACAGTATTACTAGTGTCCTGGTTGACGCAGTCAAGTCATTTAAATATCTTGGCATAACGTTCCAAAGAGATATGAAGTGGAAAGAGCATAGAGGATTGTGACAGGGAAAGCGAGTGGTCGTCTTCGGTTTATTGGGATAAATTTAGGAAAGAGTAGTTCACCCGCAAAAGGAGACAGAATATAGGACGCTGGTGCTAGATATTGTTGGGAACAGCTTGAGTGTTTGGAATGCGTACCATGCCGGATTGAAGGAAGACATCGAAGAAATTCAAAGACTGGCTGCTAGATTTGTTACCGGTAAGTTTGAACAACATGTAAGTGTTACGGAGATGCTTCGGGAATTCAAAGGCGAATTCCTGGAGGGAAGGTGGTGTTCTTTTCGAGAAACACTATTGAGAAAATTTGGCAACCCGGCATTCGAAGCTGGCTGCCGAAGGATTCTACTGCCGCCAACATACATTCCGCGTTAGAACTACGAAGATAAGATACGAGAAATTAGTGCTCATACGAAGGCATACAGGCAGCCGTTTTCCCATCGCTCTATTTGAAAGTGGAACAGGAAAGGAAACGACGAATAGTGGTAAAGGGTATCCTCCGCCAAGTGGCTTGTAGAGTATCTAGGTAAATGTAGATGTAGACTAAACAACTGTCCGAATATAATATTGCTCTATCATTTTTACAAAATGTTATTTTGGTGCAACATTATTACATATTAAGACGTTTAATTGTTATCGAACCCGTATGTGGAGACTTTTTTGTAAAATAAAATCTTTTTGTTAAAATAAACTAGTTAAATATTAATTGTATGCTTTCCAACCAAATAACTCCTGACCGTTTAGAAAAAGGTCCAGTAGCGCCACATTTATAAAGCAAAATATTTCAATGGCTTCGATCACTTCTATTCCAGTTTTCATGCAGTCCATCATTCGCTATCATACAATGCTTTGGTACATACCTACATTGTCAGAAATTTCTTCTTCACCTTAAAGCCTGCGTTTAATGGTAATAGACTCCTGACTGCCAATAAATACCTCTTTGCCTTTCCTGTAATAGTTTGCCAATTATGTCCCTGCTTCGGCCGTCATGTGATATTTTGCTCCCTAGATTCTTAACTGTGTCTACTTCATGAGTCCACCCAGTTTTAGTGTTATGTTTCTCGCTATTCTTCGCTCTTTTCCAGTTTACTCTCAGTACTTGTTCTGTAAACATTAGTTTTCATTCCATCGCACAGACCCTGTAATTCTTCTTCAGTTTCACTGAGGACAGCAATACCATACAGAATCTTATCAGTAGTATCTCTCCACCCTGAATTTTAATCTCGCTCTTGAAGTTTTCATTTTTCCGTCATTGCTTCTTCGATGTATAGACTGAACAGTTGAGGGTAAAAGACTGCTTCTCCATGTTCCACCCATTTTAATCCGATGCCCTTCGTTCTGGGTCTTTCATTTTATTGTTTACGCTTGGTTCTGATACATACTGCATATTATCCGTCTTTCATTATAGCTCACTCCTATTTTTCGCTGAATTTTGTTTATCCTGCACCATTTGTTTGGCCCCTCCTCTGGAAGTTTGATTCCTCCCTTGGGCAAGGTTGTGAGTGTTGTTCTTAGCTTAAGTGGTATTAATTTAGTTTAAGTAATGTGTAAGTCTAGGGACCGATGACCTCAGCAGTTTGATCCCGTAGAAATTCACACACATTTGAACATTCTTGAACCATTTTTTTCTTTTAAAAATCCTATGAACATGTTCTGATTTTTTAAGTTTTGTTTCCAGCCTTAAGAACAACGGCAGAACTGCCTCTTTGGTGCATTTATCTACTGACCATGAAACAGATCTTCAGTTTTGATTATACGGTAATAGTCAAAACATTTTCAGCAGTCATAAGGTGTGTAGGAATCTAAATGAATGTTCATTGGTTGAGAGGGTAAGTGACTATACATTCGAATCAAAATTTACAAAGCTTATCAGTATGACTTATACCCCTCTGACGCAGAAGCCATGAACCGGTACTGTTGTGAAGGGTGTCATAAAACTTTTACATCCCCTTCCGAGTCAACCTGGTCCAGAATTGATGCGCCCTGTCCTTGATATGTTGGATACTGGCACTGGGACGGAACTGACATCCAAGCTGGTCTCACACATGTCCTATTTGCGACAGATTGAGGGATCTTGCTGGCAAATGGAGTACCTCAACATCACATGTGTGGAGGAGCAATGTCCTGTTGATACTGTTGCATTAGAGGTAAACACAAGGTTGCGATATGTTCGTGGCGAACAGTTGTGCCATCAGAGTTCTATTGATCTCTACGAGTCGTGACCTGACGTCTGGTCCGGTAGCTGCCTAACCTGACGCCACGTGCAGCACCGCTGACGCTCCACGAGACCTTGGAAGAATAGGATATATCCACAGGTCGCCACCACACTCGACTTTGACGGTCGTACGGAGTAGTGAAGATGCGTAATTCACTGATTAACAGAATGCGACGCCGGTCATCAGCAGCTAGCGCTTTCCGATCGCTGCACCATTCCAAATGCAGCCGTTTCTTTGTGGTATAATGCTTGGGAGGCTTATGCTTGGGATGTTTGGGATGGAAATTCCCGCATCCAGCTGCTGCTACTCTCGAACCAATGATAGGGATTGAGAGAGAACTTACAAAGAAGTTCACTATTTGTTCTCGGATGGCAAGGGTAGATGTGAAGGGGCTACGATGTGCTTTGGGCGCGATACGGTGATACTCCTTCGTGGTTGTCAAATGATATCGAATGGAACCGTAAAGACAAGAGTGCCTACCTTCACATTTCCACGCAGTTCAACATGGGCCACCCTCAATCCGAGTGCTTTCCAAATCTAGGTATTGAAGGATAAAAGCAGTAAGACAAATGGAGACCTAAAATGAAGGTTCTTTCAATTCGTGTCAGGTCCTGATAACGCTATCACACACGAGCACGCTTCTGTAGGGCGGGCGTATAGTAATTATGTGTTATTTATGGCTGTTCAAAGCAGAGATCCGACAGAAAAAGACATAAAGACTTATTACTGGTTAACATTTTAGAGACTTTGACACTTTAAGCCTTAATATTCGGAATCTGCAGCAGTCGCACAAGGAGCCCCATGACCAGCGAAGTTTGCGAAGCAGCAGGCAGCACCTCGATCTATCAATGACCGAGCAAATGAGCAATGGTCCCCTGGAGAACAGCGACCACCGCAGCAGTCAATGCTCCAGGATCTGTCATCGTACTGAACTCACGTTCGTGACGTATCTGGTGTGAAGGAGGAGTACGACAGGGCAAAGCCCGACCACACCAGCACAGAGGTAAAACAATGAGAGCCGGCATGTGTGTCGACATTGGTCACGTTTCTGCCCAACGTGAGAATCGTAGATCATCCACCGAAGAGGCAGTCGCCACCCTAGAAACTTGGTGACATTGGCGAAGATAACGAATAAATACCTGTGACAAATGGACATGAGGTGGTCCTTCGAAAGGGGAAAGAAGAGACGATGAAAAGTCGTCTGGAGGAACGGACCGATGTGTAGTCAGCGGTCGACATACTTCGCAGCAACGAGTTAGCCGCTGTGCTACTCGACAGAAGAAGACGTAGGTACCGCGCCAGTAGGTCAATGCAGATGCTGCCATCCTAGACGTTACGAGAGAGAATTCGATTCCGGAGCGGAGCACTTCGCGCCACGCCGTAGCCGCTTGTTGATAACGCAACGAGCGAATTCGCAAGGTGGAGACCGCGCCACCGCCGCAGTGGAAGAGTAGGCCGCCCGGCGCTCCGCTGCAACACGAGCCGTCGCCGCATCGGCGGTCACCGGAATCTGCACGCTACGACTCCGCGCCGCACCACTGCCGCGAGGAATTGGGCGAGTGGAAACACGATGTATTACTATGTTTGTATAAAGGGGCATTAGTGTCAATAAATGACTGATAGAGGAACCACCAATGCTTCACTCACAACTCACCCACTGAACCAAGGAAAAACCCATTCCACCGCCCAAAAAGTGTCGCTATCCCTTCCGCCATTCGTGCCAAAATAAAGGCCTTTGATCCTCTCTGTCACTGACGCTCAATATCACTTCATCTCCATCTCCTACACAGTGGCCGGCCGGGTGGCCGAGCGGTTCTAGGCGCTTCAATCTGCAACCGCGTGACCGCTACGTTCCCAGGTTCGAATCCTGCCTCGGGCATGGATGTGTGTGATGTCTTTAGGTTAGTTAGGTTTAAGTAGTTCTTAGTTCTAGGGGACTGATGACCTCAGATATTAAGTCCCATAGTGCTGATAGCCATTTGAACCATTTGAACCTTCACAGTGAGTACTTAACGTTTGACGTTGTGCGGGTCACTAGTATACCCTAACAGGCCTCGTTAATAACACTAAGCACGAATAACGCTGATGGAATCTGATGGCCGTTCTTCCTGTGAGAATGAATTGGAATTCCAACTGTTTAAGTAGCTTATAACACTGCAACTGGATTTACGTAGCTTGTGCATTCAAATACCAAATTTGGCTTCCTACGTACTATGCCCCAACAGAACAAATAGTCCTGTCACGGAAAGGCCACTTATAACAATACTGTTATACCATTACCTTAAAGTTAGAGGCAGATCGTATAATGGAACTACCTTGTTATAGCAGTTATGGTATAAAGAAGCAGAGCAGTGTTACCCTCTGAAAGGAATTTAGTTGTGTTGACCGTGATATACCTAACGGAGGTGGCTTATCGGAACTGAAAGTCAGAATTACGGAAAATAATTAAACAGTAATAAACAATATTTTACCTATCCACACTTTTCAAAGAATAAAGAAAACGGTCGCCAGCCTAATTAGGCATACGAATGTTCGAGAACTGAAAATACGTAACTTCAATGGGCAAACACAGCCTATACTTTTTCACACGAGAGTGCAACGAACTCTGGCACCTGCATATGTTCACGTTAGGGTTGGAGCTGACAGAGCAGAACAGACTATTTGCATAAATATAACAGATAACGATACACACTGTTACCTTGAGGACTTTGTTAAACTGAATGGTCTCGATGACCTTAGTATTAATATTCATCATAGAATCGTAAATTGGTCATAGGTTCAATATTACTTTTTAAATACATTCCTATCTGACATGAAATATGGATATGATTCACAGCAAAATTAGTTATTGCGCATAGATTAAGTCTCTCACTACTAAACACCTTCCAATTAGAATGAAAATGAAATGGAGTTGACTAACAAATTACTTCTCACTGTCTTTTGAATAAAGAAGTTACTGTTTTCATAGATAGTGGTCTTTCTACTAGTCATTATCTAGCCTGAGCACAACAGACAAACTGTGGATCCTGTTACACCATTAATATGCACTTTTAATACACAAGAGGAACCTGTAACGCCGCGCTAGTGCACACGATGCTCTTTAAAGCCTGTACTATGGTAAGTTGGCGGGCTTCACCTTATGAGAAAGGAGTTTTGTATAGATATTGACCGCGTGTACCTGAATGGAGGCAAATCAGACTTACACCCACTCTGTAATAACAATGATACGTCAAGCAAGTCCGAAATGCAACTACACGTCAGGACGGACAAGAAACAACACAGAAGATGTTACCAATTTGTTAATAATACGGTCGCCAACCTAATTAGGCTTTAACTGAGTTTCTTTCCTGTACAAGTCGGTGTGCGTGCATGCAAAACAATACGTAATAACACTGCATAATATGGTAAATTTTAGAACCAGAAAATCTACTGAACTGATAATTTCACTTTTTGTACTAATATGGATAAACCATAAATACACAAAACTACCCTATAATGTTTACTACAAATCTTCGTACTGTCTATTGATCTGATTAAAATCGGGCATACGTTACCCTAGAAATAGCACTTTCGAAACACACACACAATGTGGTTTTTATATTGGCTTTAACTTTGCTGGTCAAATCAGTTTAGAACACTTCAGAATTCAAATGAATAAAAAAAAGGGGGGAGGGACCCAGAAACTGTTATGATCACTGTATTAAAACAATTAATTACCGAAATCATTATGCACTCAA
The DNA here is from genome assembly GCF_021461395.2 of Schistocerca americana. NCBI lineage: Eukaryota > Metazoa > Arthropoda > Insecta > Orthoptera > Acrididae > Schistocerca > Schistocerca americana. The sequence continues at coordinate 1,094,643,936 of NC_060119.1, read as the reverse complement.
GATTTCCAATATATGATTTACTACTCTTTTTGTCTTATTTCCTGCTCATTTAAATACCATTATATGTGCCTCAAAATAATTAAACTTCATTTCTAAATCAATTTCAAAATTATCTTCCAACTTTGCCAGACCTCCGTTATTCGTCTATTAGTTCATTAACAACAAAGTTCTTTAAACATCATTCTAACATGGCTAGGTCTGCAGGTAATTATTATTAACATAAACTTTAATTCTTCATTTCGGGACACTCGGATTGCACAACATTTGGAAAGGACCCTGGCTAGGTTAGTTGTGAGGATAATTAAATGATAGGACAGATCTGGTAAAATTTAAGTTGTTATTGAACAGTATGGAACAAAAGTAACACTGGTCCATACGAATACAGTACTAAAAGTTTCAACCTGTTCGTATCGATGCGGCGGGTGGCAGGCGGCTAGATGGCGGGCCCAGAGCACACATACAACCACAGCAATGGCTCTTGCTATATCGGCACTTTACTTCTTCTTAGCGTCTCATTACTTTTCCATTTAGTGCTTATGGAATTTTGCCATGTTGTATAGGCGACTGAACGGCATATCCGAGGCTCAATGAAACTACGTCTCATAGGAGAGCCTCCTCGATCCAGATCGTGTTGCTCAGACCAATGCCCAACTCCGACTGTTACTGCTGAGCCCGTTATGCCGTGCAGCGCTGGTGTGCATTTTCCCGCGCTCGCCTGCCATCCACCTCTTACCGCTCCCTTACAGACAGGGTGTTCACCCGAGGTTTTGCATTCTACATATCCTAATACACTCCTGGAAATGGAAAAAAGAACACATTGACACCGGTGTGTCAGACCCACCATACTTGCTCCGGACACTGCGAGAGGGCTGTACAAGCAATGATCACACGCACGGCACAGCGGACACACCAGGAACCGCGGTGTTGGCCGTCGAATGGCGCTAGCTGCGCAGCATTTGTGCACCGCCGCCGTCAGTGTCAGCCAGTTTGCCGTGGCATACGGAGCTCCATCGCAGTCTTTAACACTGGTAGCATGCCGCGACAGCGTGGACGTGAACCGTATGTGCAGTTGACGGACTTTGAGCGAGGGCGGATAGTGGGCATGCGGGAGGCCGGCTGGACGTACCGCCGAGTTGTTCAACACGTGGGGCGTGAGGTCTCCACAGTACATCGATGTTGTCGCCAGTGGTCGGCGGAAGGTGCACGTGCCCGTCGACCTGGGACCGGACCGCAGCGACGCACGGATGCACGCCAAGACCGTAGGATCCTACGCAGTGCCGTAGGGGACCGCACCGCCACTTCCCAGCAAATTAGGGACACTGTTGCTCCTGGGGTATCGGCGAGGACCATTCGCAACCGTCTCCATGAAGCTGGGCTATGGTCCCGCACACCGTTAGGCCGTCTTCCGCTCACGCCCCAACATCGTGCAGCCCACCTCCAGTGGTGTCGCGACAGGCGTGAATGGAGGGACGAATAGAGACGTGTCGTCTTCAGCGATGTGAGTCGCTTCTGCCTTGGTGCCAATGATGGTCGTATGCGTGTTTGGCGCCGTGCAGGTGAGCGCCACAATCAGGACTGCATGCGACCGAGGCACACAGGGCCAACACCCGGCATCACGGTGTGGGGAGCGATCTCCTACACTGGCCGTACACCACTGGTGATCGTCGAGGGGACACTGAATAGTGCACGGTACATCCAAACCGTCATCGAACCCATCGTTCTACCATTCCTAGACCGGCAAGGTTCAAATGGTTCAAATGGCTCTGAGCACTATGGGACTTAACATCTATGGTCATCAGTCCCCTAGAACTTAGAACTACTTAAACCTAACTAACCTAAGGACAGCACACAACACCCAGCCATCACGAGGCAGAGAAAATCCCTGACCCCGCCGGGAATCGAACGCGGGAACCCGGGCGTGGGAAGCGAGAACGCTACCGCACGACCACGAGATGCGGGCAGACCGGCAAGGGAACTCGCTGTTCCAACAGGACAATGCACGTCCGCATGTATCCCGTGCCACCCAACGTGCTCTAGAAGGTGTAAGTTAACTACCCTGGCCAACAAGATCTCCGGATCTGTCCCCCATTGAGCATGTTTGGGACTGGATGAAGCGTCGTCTCAAGCGGTCTGCACGTCCAGCACGAACGCTGGTCCAACTGAGGCGCCAGGTGGAAATGGCATGGCAAGCCGTTCCACAGGACTACATCCAGCATCTCTACGATCGTCTCCGTTGGAGAATAGCAGCCTGCATTGCTGCGAAAGGTGGATATACACTGTACTAGTGCCGACATTGTGCATGCTCTGTTGCCTGCGTCTATGTGCCTGTGGTTCTGTAAGTGTGATCATGTGATGTATCTGACCCCAGGAATGTGTCAATAAAGTTTCCCCTTCCTGGGACACTGAATTCACGGTGTTCTTATTTCAATTTCCAGGAGTGTACATTGCCTACGTATGGGCCAGACGCACAATTACAACTTTGACATCTCACAATAGTTTCAACGTTTCTTACATTTCAATTCTGTTATAATATTGCTTGAAATTTGACATAAACATTAATATTCACATCGAAATTTTACATAAACATTAATTTTCACATGAAAATTTGTTTGCAGTTTTCTTAACACAATGACATGAAAAAAAAGGAATGAAATCAGAACATCGATTACACAAATTTATCGAAAATTCAGAAGAGAAAAAATACATAATATTTATATGTACAGTAGTACAGCATTGTTGTTGTTACACATGCCCCTGTTTCCAGTAAATTTCACTAAGTGCAAATTTGATGGGAACACTGAACTTTATATTTATACAGTGGTTCTGAATCTTTGAGTGAATGTACCATCAAAAATTTTTGTATTACTAAACTTCCTTTCTCTCACATTATAGAGGTCTATACTTTTTAATATATACTTTTTAATATATACTTAAGTGCCTTTGGCACAGTCCAACCTCCTATCACAACATGATTTAAATAGCAAATTACTCATTATTATTAAATTTCTCAGAGAAATAAAATCAAGTTTTGGAACACAAACACTTAACTACAAAAGCAAATACAAATACCTATATACACTATAAGATAATTTGTTGCTGCTTGCATTGAATGGCAGTCCATTTCCCTATTTACTAATAAAAACACAATAATATTTAGAAAAATCACTGCATATTTTTGCTGCCTATAATTCAGATTTGGGCAGTCCGTTTCGCGTCATTTTACCACATCACCTGTACCACACCTAAAATTCTCCTTTGACTATTTATCTGCCCTCTTTGATTTTTGGCAGACCTTTATATTATGACTCATATACTGCCCACTTTGATTTTTGACAGTCCCATCTTTTATCTGGCTTACAGCATTTATCCTTTCTTTTCAGCCCTTTTCTCCACACATCTTTACATTTATAGTACATTTGGTAATCTGAAACTCACATAAGTACATTAGCACACTGATATTGGTATACATATATTTTCAAAGATTTGTTACATTTGGAATAAAATAGTTTCAGCATAGGATAAAGCACATAAACTGCAAATTGCTCTCTGAGTGTACTTAGGTCACTCACTCCTAGGAACATACAGTTTCAGGTCCACAACGTTTCTTACACCTAAAGGTCTTTTGGATTTTGGGTAGATCAGGGAGTAAGCATTATCGTGTGGAATGTTCTGTATTATATACGGTCCATTATAAATATATTTAAATTTGGAAATTTTATGGTTCAGTTCACTAGATTTTTCGTGGGTTTTTAAAAGAACGTAATCCCGAAATTTTAAATTTTTAAACTTACAGACTTTTATCATGTCTTTTAGATCTAGATTCAGCTTTTTGCTTCGCCCTTTTTCTGACTAATTCTTTCTTTTGACTCAACCCCAAGCTTGTACAGGTGGAAACTCTAGTCTTTCCTCAATTAAACTTTTACTTCTGCTGCCTAACAAAATTTCTTCCGGTGGGAATCCAGTAGTTTCATGTTGTAAGGTGTTCATGACATTCTCAAAGTCCAATATAAATCAGCCCCAGGCTCTAAATCATGCCCCTTCCTGTTTTTTCCGCAACGCACCTTGGTCGACTGTGACATCGTCCCAAGATACGTTCCTGACCTGTGAACCATTTACATCTGGTGGCTTTCTAGGTTTCTAGAGTTCAAAGTCTTTGCTTACTTGAACTCTTCGCAAAATATACATTGAGTCGTCAGGTGGCTCTTTCTTTCTGTGTTCAGTCTCAACATCTGGGCCTTGGTTTGACACTTCATCATCGGTAGGTACAATATCGCAATTAGCTCTATTCCCATTATTTTCACTAGTACCGAAATACTCGTCATCTGAACTATCGTCCGAATCCGACCATTCTGGATCGCTTTCAGGTTGTAACATGAAAGCTTTTCTGAGAAGGGCACTAAGTTCTTCCTCTGCGTTTTCATCAGGCTTTGACAAAACGGCCTCATTATCAGCTTTACTCACATCCACTGTTACTTCATATTTAGTGTAATCCTCGTGGACTTCAATTACTTTTAGGTAATTACCTGCCTCTTCCCCACAGTGCCTTTCGGTAGCAGCTTGTACTGTTGGCGGATCATTAACAGAAGTTACTTCCTCATCAATGCTTAGGATTTCATCCTCCAATTCCTTCCTATCTTCAATCATTGTCCTATCGGCAGCATGCGTACCTTGCGCGGCGCAATTCTCCTCTCTAAATTCGGGACACGTCACCTTATCGACGCCCCTACTATCTCCTTTTTCACTAATTAACCTCCTTGCCTCATACTCCTTCTTAAAATCCTCCCACTCACATTGCTTGAGGCCCTTGTACAGATCGTCGATCTGCACACGCCAATCAGTTACTTCTGCTAACTCATTCTCGCGATTTACTTCATTGCTAACACTGCTAATCGCACCTCTCTGTGTATCCACTGTTTCATCTACTATTTCCTTCGCCACGGAATTACCACTCGTAATGTATTCACCAGCTCTTACGGCAATGTTCGTACCTAATGCTGCCGCCTTGCTAGCGGCTTCTCTCTGAACAGCTGTTCTGCTAGGCTGGGCCGTTGCCCTCTGAAGCTCCACTCGCCTGTTAACATGTAGCACTCTGCGCAGCAAAGATGAATCATCTGCGCTCGCACCTGACGCTTGTTTCGCAACAACACGTTGCGTCGTTCCACGCCTGTCTCTAAGCTGTCTCATAACTTTACTGTTAGTCCGGTAACATTTCTTAAATCGGGGCCGGTATATACTGTCCGCTTCCGTTTGGCCCGCAACGTTCGCGGAAATCAGTTTCCCGCGTCGTTATTATTTAGCGCGGCGTACCCTCTACCGCGACCTAGATAACTCCCTCTTCCTCTGCCTCATCCTCTTCCTCTCTGTATCACGTTGATGCGAAACCCTTCGCTGTCATTTCTCTCGTCATTATTGCGAATATTTCTGTTACCAAAATTCTGATTATTGCCACGACTTTCGCGCCAATGATCTTCGTCTTCGACCCTTTCGATAAACGCTTGGAAGCTACGATGATTGCTTCCCACATATCTCTATGAATCTTCTGGAAGCTTTTTATATAGCTCCCATACGATTTCTGAATCAGATCTTCTCCCTCTTAAATGCGTCAACTTTCGGTACCATTTTTAGCGGAAATCTTTCAAAGAATTCTGCCCTTGTTATCATGAAGTTTGGCCATGATAAACTCGCGCCACAAATGATCCTGTTTTTGTTCGGACCAATGTTCTTCTGTAAACTTTTGTTTAAATTCTTCGAAAGTCATTTGTTCGGTATTCAAGTTAATTCCCCAGCGCTTAGCGTCACCTGCTAAGGGGATAATTTCTACGTTTATCTTTTCCTGACCAGACAAGTATTCAGAAAACATCCTCTCGCATTTTTGATGAAATCCAACGGATGCCATCCGTTATATTTCTTGGCGGGATCGAAGCGTTCCTCACCTTCCAACAGCTTCGTAAGTGGTGTGCCATTGCAGACAACACCAGGCCTATCTTTGATTTTACTCTCGAGATCGAAAATTTTGCCTTGAATTTTCGATGTATTTTGTTCACACCTTTGTACACATCCGGTAACTTTCTCGCCTAAATCTCTTTCAGTGTCTGAAACTGCCTTTTTCAACTGTGATATTTCGTGTTGACATTCGTTTACGATCTCAGTTTGAAGACCGAAAACTTTTTCGTCTACTTTTGTTTCAACTGGAGGCTCTACTTTCTCTTGGATGTTGAGAATTTCAACATCAAACCTACTGTTAATGTTGTCAATTTCCCCTGCATGGTATCCATATTTTTGTTAATTGTGTGAATTTCAAACTTCATAGTATTTACCACAGAACTTAAATTACCCACTTTTTGTTCTACCTGTTCTGTTTGTTTACTAATTTTAATTCCTTGCTCTTCGACCTGTGCTTTAATCTGACCAACTTGTGATTTAAGCTGCTCGTCAACGTGTGTTTTAAGCTGATTAGTTTGTGTCTTAAGCTGCTCGTCAACGTGTGTTTTAAGCTGACTAACCGGATTACTGACTTGTTTTTGAAGCTGATCATTCTGTCCTGCAATTTGTTTGGATAATTGTTCAAATAAATCCTTCATGCTTAAAATTTTCACACTGTCTTGTTCTACGGAATCGGTGCGTTCCGATTCTACCTCAAAATTTTCTTTCGATTCTTTCATTATCTGTGGAGAATCAAACATGTCAGTGGATTCGTTCACGTACCCACCATCATCTACAAAGTCATCCTCTACTTCCTGTTTCATTCCTTGCTGTGTTCGAGGTAATCTCGACATTTCAATCTGTTCGTTAACGTGTTCGTGATATTGTATGTAGGCCAATTGTAATCCGCTAACGCCATCTGCTATCTGGCCGCGTACACTCCTGTTATTGCCAGCCGTATTTTCCAGTACGCTCGGCACATCTACCGTGTCTACGTTCCTGTCCGTACTGAATGCAAATTACACCTCACTGCCGTACTTGACGTTCACTGCTATTTACTTTACTAAATATTATTGCAATTCGTGCCACTGAACATCCACTGTTCGGTATTCACATTATTTTGTGACTAACAACAACTGGATGTCCTGTCACCGGGAGCCACTTGTAACGCCGCGCTAGTGCACACGATACTCTTTAATCCTGTACTATAGTAAGTTGACGGGCTTCACCTTATGAGAAAGGATTTTTGTATAGATATTGATGCGTGTACCTGAATATAGTCAAATCAGACTTACACCCACTCTGTAATAACAATGATACGTCAAGCAAGTCCGAAATGCAAGTACACGTCAGGAGAGACAAGAAACAACACAGAAGATGTTACCAATTTGTTAATAATACGGTCGCCAGCCTAATTAGGCATTAACTGAGTTTCTTTCCTGTACAAGTTGGTGCACGTGCATGCAAGACGACACGTAATAACACTGCATAATATGGTAAATTTTAGAACCAGAAAATCTACTGAACTGAATATTTCACTTTTTGTACTAATATGGATAAACAATAAATACACAACACTACACTGTAATGTTTACTACAAAACTTCGTACTGTCTATTGATCTGATTAAAATCAGGCATAGGTTACCCTAGAAATAGCACTTTCGAAACACACAATGTCATTTACTTAAGTGCCTTTGGCACAGTCCAACCTCCAATCACAACATGATTTAAATAGTAAATTACTCATTATTATTAAGTTTCTCAGAGAAATAAAATCAAATTTTGGAACACAAACACTTAATTACAAAAGCAAATACAAATACCTATATACACTATGAGATAATTTGTTGCTGCTTCCATTGAAAGGCAGTCCATTTCCTTACTTATTAATAAACACAGAATAATATTTAGAAAAATCACTACATATTTTTGCTGAATATAATTCAGATTTGGGCAGTCCATTTCGCATCATTTTACCACATCACCTGTATCTCACTTACAATTCTCCTTTGACTATTTATCTGCCCTCTTTGATTTTTGGCAGTCCTTTATAATGTGACTCATATACTGCCCACTTTGATTTTTGACAGTCCCATCTTTTATCTGGCTTACAGCATTTATCCTTTCTTTTCAGCCCTTTTCTCCACACATCTTTACGTTTATAGTACATTTGGTAATCTGAAACTCACATAAGTACATTAGCACACTGATATTGGTATACATATATTTTCAAAGATTTGTTACATTTGGAATAAAATAGTTTCAGCATAGGATAAAGCACATAAACTGCAAATTGCTCTCTGAGTGTACTTAGGTCACTCACTCCTAGGAACATACAGTTTCAGGTCCACAACGTTTCTTACACCTAAAGGTCTTTTGGATTTTGGGTAGATCAGGGAGTAAGCATTATCGTGTGGAATGTTCTGTATTATATACGGTCCATTATAAATATATTTAAATTTGGAAATTTTATGGTTCAGTTCACTAGATTATTCGTGGGTTTTTAAAAGAACGTAATCCCGAAATTTTTAATTTTGAAACTTACAGACTTTTATCATGTCTTTTAGATCTAGATTCAGCTTTTTGCTTCGCCCTTTTCTGACTAATTCTTTCTTTTGACTCAACCCCAAGCTTTCCTCAATTAAACTTTTACTTCTGCTGCCTAACAAAATTTCTTCCGGTGGGAATCCAGTAGTTTCATGTTGTAAGGTGTTCATGACATTCTCAAAGTCCAATATAAATCAGCCCCAGGCTCTAAATCATGCCCCTTCCTGGTTTTCCCGCAACGCACCTTGGTCGACTGTGACATCGTCCCAAGATACGTTCCTGACCTGTGAACCATTTACATCTGGTGGCTTTCTAGGTATCTGGAGTTCAAAGTCTTTGCTTACTTGAACTCTTCGCAAAATATACATTGAGTCGTCAGGTGGCTCTTTCTTTCTGTGTTCAGTCTCAACATCTGGGTTTTGTTTTGACACTTCATCATCGGTAGGTACAATATCGCAATTAGCTGTATTCCCATTATTTTCACTAGTACCGAAATACTGTCATCTGAACTATCGTCCGAATCCGACCATTCTGGATCGCTTTCAGGTTGTAACATAAAAGCTTTTCTGAGAAGGGCACTAAGTTCTTCCTCTGCGTTTTCATCAGGCTTTGACAAAACGGCCTCATTATCAGCTTTACTCACATCCACTGTTACTTCATATTTAGTGTAATCCTCGTGGACTTCAGTTACTTTTAGGTAATTACCTGCCTCTTCCCCACAGTGCCTTTCGGTAGCAGCTTGTACTGTTGGCGGATCATTAACAGAAGTTACTTCCTCATCAATGCTTAGGATTTCATCCTCCAATTCCTTCCCATCTTCATTCATTGTCCTGTCGGCAGCACGCGTACTTTGCGCGGCGCAATTCTCCTCTCTAAATTCGGGACACGTCACCTTATCGACGCCCCTACTATTTCCTTTTCCACTAATTAACCTCCTTGCCTCATATTCCTTCTTAAAATCCTCCCACTCACATTGCTTGAGGCCCTTGTACAGATCGTCGATCTGCACACGCCAATCAGTTACTTCTGCTAATTCATTCTCGCGATTTACTTCATTGCTAACACTGCTAACCGCACCTCTCTGTGTATCCACTGTTTCATCTACCATTTCCTTCGCCACGGAATTACCACTCGTAATGTATTCACCAGCTCTTACGGCAATGATCGTACCTAATGCTGCCGCCTTGCTAGCGGCTTCTCTCTGAACAGCTGTTCTGCTAGGCTGGGCCATTGCCCTCTGATGCTCCACTCGCATTCTCTGTCATTTCTCCTGTCATTATTGCGAATATTTCTGTTACCAAAATTCTGATTATTGCCACGACTTTCGCGCCAATGGTCTTCGTCTTCGACCCTTTCGATAAACGCTTGAAAGCTACGATGATTGCTTCCCACATATCTCTATGAATCATCTGGAAGCTTTTTATATAGCTCCCATACGATTTCTGAATCGGATGTTCTCCCTCTTAAATGCGTCAACTTTCGTTACCAATATTCGCAGAAATATTTCAAAGAATTCTGCCCCTGTTATCATGAAGTTTGGCCATGATAAACTCGCGCCACAAATGATCCTGTTTTTGTTCGGACCAATATTCTTCTGTAAACTTTTGTTTAAATTCTTCGAACGTCATTTGTTCGGTATTCAAGTTAACTCCCCAGCGCTTAGCGTCACCTGCTAAGGGGATAATTACTACGTTTATCTTTTCCTGACCAGACAAGTATTCAGAAAACATCCTCTCGCATTTTTGATGAAATCCAACATATGCCATCCGTTATATTTCTTGGCGGGATCGAAGCGTTCCTCACCTTCCAACAGCTTCGTAAGTGGTGTGCCATTGCAGACAACACCAGGCCTATCTTTGATTTTACTCTCGAGATCGAAAATTTTGCCGTGAATTTTCGATGTATTTTGTTCACACTTTTGTACAGATCCGGTAACTTTCTCGCCTAAATCTCTTTCAGTGTCTGAAACCGCCTTTTTCAACTGTGATATTCCGTGTTGACATTCGTTTACGATCTCAGTTTTAAGACCGAAAACTTTTTCGTCTACTTTTGTTTCAACTAGAGGCTCTACTTTCTCTTGGATGTTGAGAATTTCAACATCAAACCTACTGTTAATGTTGTCAATTTCCCCCTGCATGGTATCCATATTTTTGTTAATTGTGTGAATTTCAAACTTCATAGTATTTACCACAGAACTTAAATTACCCACTTTTTGTTCTACCTGTTCTGTTTGTTTACTAATTTTAATTCCTTGCTCTTCGACCTGTGCTTTAATCCGATCAACCTGTGTAATAAGCTGCTCGTCAACGTGTGTTTTAAGCTGATTACTTTGTGTCTTAAGCTGCTCGTCAACATGTGTTTTAAGCTGACTAACCTGATTACTGACTTGTTTTTGAAGCTGATCATTCTGTCCTGCAATTTGTTTGGTTAATTGTTCAAATAAATTGTTCATGCTTAAAATTTTCACACTGTCTTTCTCTAAGGAATCGGTGCGTTCCGATTCTACCTCAAAATTTCTTTCGATTCTTTCATTATCTGTGGAGAATCAAACATGTCAGTGGATTCATTCACATACCCACTATCATCTACAAAGTCATCCTCTACTTCCTGTTTCATTCCTTGCTGTGTTCGAGATAATCTCGACATTTCAATCTGTTCGTTAACATGTTCGTGATATTGTATGTAGGCCAATTGTAATCCGTTAACGCCAGCTGTTATCTGCCCGCGTACACTCCTGTTATTGCCAGCCGCATTTTCCATTACGCTTGGCACATGAACTGTGTCTATATTCCTGCCCACACTGAATGCAAATTACAATTCACTGCCGTACTTGACATTCACTGCTATTTACTTTACCAAATAATATTGCAATTTGTGCCACAACATCCACCTTTCGGTATTCACATTAATTTGTGACCGACAACAACTGGATGTCCTGTCACTGGGAGCCACTTGTAACGCTGCGCTGTTAATGTTGTCAATTTCCCCCTGCGTGGTATCCATATTTTTGTTAATTGTGTGAATTTCAAACTTCATAGTATTTACCACAGAACTTAAATTACCCACTTTTTGTTCTACCTGTTCTGTTTGTTTACTAATTTTAATTCCTTGCTCTTCGACCTGTGATACTCTTTAAAGCCTGTACTATGGGAAGTTGACGGGTTTCACCTTATGAGAAAGGATTTTTGTATAGATATTGACCACGTGTACCTGAATGGAGGCAAATCAGACTTACACCCACCCTGTAATAACAATGATACGTCAAGCAAGTCCGAAATGCAAGTACACGTCAGGACAGACAAGAAACTACACAGAAGATGTTACCAATTTGTTAATAATACGGTCGCCAGCCTAATTATTCATTAACTGAGTTTCTTTCCTGTACAAGTTGGTGTACATGCATGCAAAACAACACATAATAACACTGCATAATATGGTAAATTTTAGAACCAGAAAATCTACTGAACTGATAATTTCACTTTTTGTACTAATATGGATAAACCATAAATACACAACACTACACTATAATGTTTACTACAAAACTTCGTACTGTCTATTGATCTGATTAAAATCAGGCATAGGTTACCCTAGAAATAGTATTTTAGAAACACACACACAATGTCAATTTTGATAAAGGTAAAACACTGATAAATTTTGGTTTTCTTATTGGCTTTAACTTTGCTGGTCAAATCAGTTTAGAACACTTCAGAATTCAAATGAATAAAGGAACAGGGGAGGGGAGGACCTTGAAACTGTTATGATTACTGTATTAAAACAATTAATTACCGAAATCATTATGCCCTCAAGATTTCCAATATATGATTTACTACTCTTTTTGTCTTATTTCCTGCTCATTTAAATACCATTATATGTGCCTCAAAATAATTAAACTTCATTTCTAAATCAATTTCAAAATTATCTTCCAACTTTGCCAGACCTTTGTTATTCGTCTATTAGTTCATTAACAACAAAGTTCTTTAAACACCATTCTAACATGGCTAGGTCTGCAGGTAATTATTATTAACATAAACTTTAATTCTTCATTTCGTGACACTCGGCTTGCACTACATTTGGAAAGGACCCTGGCTAGGTTAGTTGTGAGGATAATTAAATGATAGGACAGTTGTGGTAAAATTTAAGTTGTTATTGAACAGTATGGAACAAAAGTAACACTGGTCCATACGAATACAGTACTAAAAGTTTCAACCTGTTCGTATCGATGCGGCGGGTGGCAGGCGGGGAGATGGCGGGCACAGAGCACACATACAACCACAGCAATGGCTCTTGCTGTATCTGCACTTTACTTCTTCTTAGCGTCGCATTACTTTTCCATTTGGTGTCTATGGAATTTTGCCATGCTGTATAGGCGTCGGAACGACATATCCGAGGCTCAATGAAACCACGTCTTCCAGGAGAGCCTCCTTGATCCAGAACGTGTTGCTCAGACCAATGCCCAACTCCGACTATTACTGCTGAGCCTGTTATGCCGTGCAGCGCCCGTGTGCATTTTCCCGCGCTCGCCTGCCATCCACCTTTTACCGCTCCCTTACAGACAGGGTATTCACCCAAGGTTTTGCATTCTACATATCCTAATACATTGCTTACGTATGGACCAGACGCACAATTACAACTTTGACATCTCACAATAGTTTCAACGTTTCTTACATTTCAATTCTGTTATAATATTGCTTGAAATTTGACATAAACATTAATATTCACATCGAAATTTGTTTACAGTTTTCTTAACACAGTGACATGAAAAAAAAGAAATGAAATCAGAACATCGATTACACTAATTTATCGAAAATTCAGAAGAGAAAGAACATAATATTTTTATGTACAATAGTACAGCATTGTTGTTGTTACAAAGCCAATATTGTACAGTACTATACATGAATAGCAAGATTAATTGAAACTTTCTATAATTAAGTAACTTTGTGCCATTGAACTACTTTCAGTGGAGACGGACCCTTAATCTTCAGCACTGCAGCAGAGCAAACTAAACACACTTTCAATACACTAGACAGTAATAGTTCTCAACAGTAATAGTTCTCAAATTTAACTGCAGTAGAACACAACTTGACATGGTTATAAGACAACAGCTCACCTTTGGGTGATTTTCAACAGGGTGTACTGTGTTAATTTAATTTGCAAAACTCTATAAGCCGCAGTTTTGAGAACATTCATTTTTGTAGTTGGGAACCAAATATTAATAAGCAGTTTTAATAGAAAAATTATTTTCAGCAAGTGTCATTTACTATATTACTCAGTTCTACTAATTAACTTTTACTTAGTTTCTTCTTACTATCTTCAAGTGCCACTATTGAATTAATAACTGGGCTTTCCCATTTTCACTATATAGACATTCGGTAAGCATTTGTGACATGGGAAGGGCCCTAAGTGTTTGTGTGACTGGGGATAAAAAATCAAGGTAGGTATAAGAGCTCGAGTATAAGTTACCTGATATTTGAATACACTGTAACATCCAATGAGCTGATCCTTCACTGTACAATACTATAGTTCTTCTGTTTCATTACAGTGATTGCGCAATGTGGTGGTGAGTACATCTTGGCAGGTGGATTTACAGTTGGTAATGATAAAGTTCTGTGATTTCTTGGTGGCGATGATAGATACCATTTCTAAAACAGAGCTAGCTTACAATTCCATCCATCCGAGGATTTGGCACACTGGAAAACGGGACGAGAAGCCTCCCTCTGCACCAGCACAATACACGACTTTTACATAAGCTGTTGGCAGTTTGGTAGCTCTTCCCAGACTGACTCTACCTTCCACCTTTCTATCCATGGCAACCACATTTTGCACGCACTACGAAGTTCCGTTCCCGAGGTGAACCGCAACACCTTTTACATACAAAATAACTAAGAACCGTAAGTTAAGGTCATAAGTTCACATAACAGCAACCAAACATATTAAATAAAAAAAATTGCACATATTGACATTTCTATAAAAATTATTTTAATAAAATTACAATTAAATACATTAAGTTTTGTTCCCTCCAAATGAGGCAAAGAATTCAAATGATAGACACACTACATTGCATAAATCAAACCGTGACATCAAGGTTTTTACACAGAAAGGAATAAACAGTCTCATGGTGTCGATTCAAACCAACATAATTTACAGAAACTCAACGATATAACATAAAATAAAATAAATGGGAAAAATAAATCAGTATTGCATTAGAGCTAAGGTGTTACAAGCTGCAGTCTGTGTGTACATATGCGATGTTACACTGACATGTGACAGTGTTCTGTGTTCTTCACCTTTTTGTCTGGCAAATATATAAAAAATACAGATTGGCTGCACATCTCTATAGTTCATTGTAACCTCCCAACAAAATATATTAAATATTAATGCAAAATGGAGCCAAGTGTAACCTCCCCACAGAAATCTAAGAATGATAATTGAGCATTAAACCACACAATAACATCAATTAAATAATGAACCATGAACGAAATGTAACCTCCTAACAGAAATAATAATATCTGGTAAACTTTATAAGGACAGCAGCGCTGACCTTCGGCGCTGTGTTCTGAATAAAACAAGCAAAAATTCTTACCTCAATAAAACTGCAATTATATCTGCTCTTAATTATACATTCTTCGACACAGCTTTGTGCAATGCTGGTCCATAATTTTTTTTGATTCTTGGAAGCAATGATAATGCATTGGAAATTGAAATGAATGCTTTTCTTTAAAAGAGTTACTTTATATTATAAAAATTATTATTGGGGCACCTTTTTTTAACAAATTAAATAACAATTAATGTACATTGTTAATTATGCACAAGGCTGCTTCTTTACCTTCTACAACAATACTCATCCTCCAGAGTCCTGACTAGAATCGCGACCAGAGCACACAGCCGACGCATGTCGACTCCCGCAGACTACTACTGTCCACTCGCTACTGTATCCGATCGACTACTACTGTATCTGACTGACTACTACTATATCCGACTGACTACTACTGTCGACTCGCGCAGACAAGCGGAGACTCGCGACAAGCAACAACTAACAATAAACTACTCTCTGGTCAGAGATTCTGTCGGGCCTCGCTTATCGCCAGCCAAGCATATGCCTTACATAACCCTCCACTGGGGGGGGGGGGGGGGGGCAAAAATTTGGCAGCGATGGTGAGTCAATTGGACTTGCCATGAGCAACAAATTTGTCTTAATTAACTAACTTTACAATCACAAAATACATACATATATATATATATAGGTGCAGAACATGAAATAAAATATAGTGGACATGCACTGAGTACTGATGATACCAAGCAAAGACAAAATGTATACACAATGAGTACACATGAAATGACATAAAGTGCACACGCACTATAGTTCAGAATATATCAGCAAATCACAAAATGTATATGCAATGAATACAAGTCATGTTAACAAAATGACGAAATTGCACACACACTGTAGGACAGAACATATCTGGGAATCACAAAAAATTTATACATAATGAGTACTAATGGGATAAAGTGCACACACACTGTAAAACTCTCTAATATTTTTACAACAAATAAACATAATGAGTACAAATCATATTGACAAATGACAAAAGTGCACATGCACTGAAGTTCAGAACGTATCACGCAAAGACAAAATGTATACACAATGAGTACAAAACATATTAACAAATGGCAAGAGTGCACACGCACTGTAGTTCAGAACATATCAGTAAATCACAAAATGTATAAGCAATGAATACAAATCATGTTAACAAAATGACGAAAGTGCATACGCACTGTAATACAGAACATACCTGGGAATCACAAAATGTATACGTAATGAGTACAAATTATATTAACAAATGGCATACAGTGCACACCCACTGTAAAACTCTCTAGCATTTTTTTTTACAACAAATAACCATATCATGGAGTGAAATAAAGTGCATATGCACTATAGAAGTCTTTATTATTTTTAGGACAACTGATCTTGTTAATAAATGAAAGGAAGTGCACACGCACTGTATATGTCTTTATGGGAAGGATTGCGTCACGGTTGTAGCACTTTAGGTTGCACGCAGCTGCACTGAAAGTCCATATCTTTCTACAGAAGCACAACACAAAGTGAGACAAACTGAAGCTCTTTTCCTTGAAGTATTAATCAGTGTAGCCAAGACACTGAAATGTCGTAATAATAGTCCTTGCTATCATTTTGGTAGTACACTAGGTACACCAAACAGTGGGACCATAATAACATCGCCATCGCCCAAAGTGGTGGACAGCATGTCGTGTCAACACTATGTTCTTGTAAAGTAGACCAACGTAGAATTAGTGCAAAAACCAAATATAGTGCTCCATAATCATGAGGATAGACAGGGCAAATGGATATTGCAGTAATTTCTGGTAATTGGGTCAGAAGGTGAAGGACATTAAGTCACATAGTAGTCTTCATTGACAATTACACTAGTCTAACAACTGATTTGAGTAATTGGTTGCACTCATTGCCTAGTTACTAAACGTTTCTGTACTATGTATGGAGTATTACAGAACATTATTCATAAGTCATCCGATTACACTAAATATTGGCTCTCATTGGCCAGTTACAAAACATTTTTATGCATTATTCAGAAGTGATCATTCTGCTGCTCCTGCAAATGAAGATGTGTAACGTCTTTCGTCATGAGTCAGCTGTAGCAAGGTTATGAAACAAGTAGAGTATATGTGATCACATTCATAAACGACATAGGTTTAATAAACAACTATTTATACCACATTAATTTCATGAATAATTTCTCCTGCAAAATAAACAAAATGGGTTATGAAACCGAAAGAAGAATCGCATATTATGCTGAAAGGTGGTGAACTTCGAATTAATAGGGAGTGAAATGTGTATAAAAATATATATGTTCTCTAGCTGTCCTTTCCAAAACCTTCAGTCATCGTACCATACGATATAAGACATACTGTCAAAACGAACCTGCAACAAATATATCATCACCTGTAGAGAAAAACTTCATTATCCATAGTAGCATATTCTTCATCATTATTCATCACCATTCATTATCATCTGCAAAAAAAAAATCACTTCATTATTCATTATGCAACTATTCCTTATTTCTAGCATATTTCATCACTAAAACTAAGATGTGTAGTTCTGTCTGACAGCCTGCATCAATCGCCTCGTATTCTGAAAGAAAAAATTAGTTAAGACTGCTATCATACGATGTGTATAGTATATTCTTGTTAATGCTTGTTAATTCTGATCCATTTACCCTTCATCACGAGGTATTGCAGCCTCTTTCGTTCATTCCGAAGGTGAAATTCCCATTTCTGTTTAATTTATTTCGTTTACACGTTATTTCTCTCTGAAAATGATGAACAAAGATTAATGTCTTGCATTTAATTCATATACCCATTAGATAAAAACTGGTTTATACTAACATAATTGAGCACACAGCATAGCATGACAGAAAACGTAATATGGCAAAAACATCGACAGTGTTCAGAAGCAAAAATGTACACAGTGTATCACAATGTAGCAGCAAAAAAAAAAAAAAAAGTAGTCACGATGTTGAGATATCATAAGGCAAAATGTTAAACTCAACTGGTGTTTGTTATATCTTAACTATTTCATAGTACATACAAACAAAACAGGAAAACAATCTTACATACATGAAAAATGGAAAATATACACGGTCTGATACGTAACGACAAGAAAAGCGAACTGCTAACCTTACCTTGCCGGGCACTTACCAAGAAAAAATACGACAATCATCAGTAAGTAGTCACATAAATATAATTGCATAAGCGGTCAAAAAATGTGTAAGTTCATCTGGAAAAAAATGCACGGTTTAATGTGTAACGACAACAAAAGCGACCTGCTAACCTTACCTTGCCGGGCACTTGCCAAGAAAAAATACGACAATTATCAGTAAGTAGTCACATAAATACAATTGCATAAGTGGTCATAAAATGTATAAGATCATCTGGAAAAATATGCACGGTCTGATGTGTAACGACAAAGAGCGACCTGCTAACCTTACCTCGCCGGGCACTTCCCAAGAAAAAATACGACAATCATCAGTAAGTGTTCATGTGAATATAATTGCATAAGTGGTCACAAAAATTAGGAAATGGCATTACAGTGTGATAAATCATAAAGTATCTTCATTCAATAAAATGTTTGATGTACGATATGTGGTGGTTCCCTTTGGTTTTTCTGGTTCTCAAAGTTTCGACGTGTACTACATTGGGGTGAGGAATGCTGCGAATTCGATATGGACCTGCGTATAGAAACTCAAATTTACTGCATCTACTCTTTCCTTTGTTGGATAAACAGTGTGCACGTACTAATATCTTCTGTCCAACGTGAAAATCACGGCGTATACAAACCTGTTTTTGCTGTCTTCTCCGGCGCTCTGCGGCACGTTTGATGTTGTTCAGCGTAATGTCAATTATTTCATGGTGTTGTAGTCGACGAGATGTAGGAAATGTTACTAATTCTTTAATTTTGTTAGGTGGTTCAACGTTTTTCAGTATAACAGACGGAGATAGCATAGTAGATTCATTCGGTATGGAATTAATTACATCTTGGAATGAGAGTATGTATGTGTCCCAATCAATATGTTTTTTATGGCGGTAAATTCTATACGGTTTACCATTTTCTTTCATTAATCGTTCACAAGGGTTCGAAGAAGCATGGTACCTGGATATATAGACCAGAGAAATGTTTCTAGCTAGTATCATACGTGTCCATATAGCAGATCGAAACTGTGGTCCATTGTCGGAAATTACTTTCAATGCAAGTACTACATGAAATAAAAAATGTTTTACAAATGCATTCGAAATCGATTTAGCAGTAGCTTTGCATAACGGAGTGAAGGTAGCAAATTTTGAAGTGAGTTCAACAGTGACAAAGATGTAGCAAAAACCTCTATTAGTTCTGGGAATCGGACCAAAAATGTCTACAGAGGCCATGTGTCTTAATTTAACAGGTACAATGGGATGTAATGGAGGAATATGTGAAGTCGTATCTGATTTAGCTTTCTGGCAGATTTTACATGACGCTAAAACCCGTCGTATACGTTTCTTCATGTTGGTAAAATAACAGTTCTATCTCAGTATAAGAAAACATTTTCTGGCTCCGTAATGTGCATAACATAAATGAGTATACCAGATTAATTTGTTAACAAGTTCGTCAGGAATGATTAATAACCAATTGTTGCTGTCAGGATGAGAGCGGCGAAACAGAATATTATTGCGTACAGTGTAGTGGTTTCTAATGGTAACATTATTCCTATATTGCCAAAGGTGTTAAATCTCTTTCCACACGTTGTCTTTACTCTGCTCTTGTGCTATATCTTGTAATGACGATGAAATAAAATTTTCAAATGCAACTTGTTGAATGTACATGACGCTGAAATTTGCTTTGCAGAAGTTGGTTGCGATGTCTTGCTGATTGTTGCTGAGAGAACGGGATAGTGCGTCTGCTACAATATTTTGTGTGCCGGGAATGTGAACAATTGTAAAATTAAATTCCTGCAAATAAAGTTTCCATCTACTTAATCTGTCGCGTGTAAATTTAGCCGAAAGTAAAAATTGTATCGCTCTGTGGTCTGTGTAAACGGTCGTATGTCTTCCATAAAGAAAATGCCGAAATCTCGTAAAAGCCCCATTCAACACACAATGTTTCAAGTTCTGTAACAGAATAATTTCGTTCAGCAGGTGACAGAATGCGACTCGCAAAGGCGATGTTTTTAATTACTGTAGTGCCATCTTCTTCAACTTCCTGGAAAGTGTGTACACCTAAAGCAGCGTTAGAACTGTCGGTGGCAATGGAAAAATTTCTAGTAACATCTGGGTGCGATAAAAGTGGTGCATTCAACAAAGCATGTTTCAAATAACAATCTCGTGAGCAAGATTCTGCGTGTCAAAATTATTGCTTGCGTTACTGGAATATGCAACCTGTACTGTATCTAGTCAAATTCTATCTGACGTGTTATTATTTTCCGGAGGATGCTGTGGCATTTCCACTATTAGTACTGTTCTATTATTTCCTCCTGATGTATTACGTTCTGGATGATACCTACTGTCTGGTTCATTCATGATAATATGTTGTTGCTGATGTTCTTGCTGCTGATAAGATCGACTGTTATTAAACGTACGCTGAAAATTGTGCTCATTATTTTTACGTCTGTTGTGATGGTTATTTCTATACGGTGCATTGCGATAGGAATTGAAATGGTGTGTTTTCTGTACGTAGTGATTTCCTTGTTGCTGTGCGTTACTATTTGTTGGAGCTAATGCTATACGCGTACGCGGCGAAACATTAAAGCTTGGTTGACCTTGTAGACTGCATTGTTGGTTAGGTATGCTAAACGGCTGGCTTTCATGCTGTTGCGGCGAAAACGTCTATTGTTACCAAAATGTGGTTCCTGTTGCTGATAAATTTCACGATTGCAGAAAATGCTATAGATACTGATGATTACAATTTTATCTGTTATTAAAGTTACGGCGATACTTGTCATTTCGGGAGTGTCTAAAGAGAACTGTCACTTTCGGTAAAATTTGTCATATCGGGTTTTCTTTACTCATTTCTTAATCCTAGATAGAGCAATAGTTGAAGAGCTGTTTTAATAGATATAAAGGATACTAGAAGAGAAGGCAGCAGTGCAGAAAACTGAAGATGAAACAGCACTACTATGGCTCGGGGCCCTGTGCACGCTACGGCACATATTCATTAAAGCATAATGAATCCCATGAGGTTAATTACACGCTGCAAATAAACTTTACCTTTTGCGTTGCAGGCAGTGGCGGTAAAAATTCAGAAGCAAATTGTTGTATCCATGCTAATTGTAGTTTTTGCATTACAGGTAATGGCGGTGAAAGTACAAAAATAAATCGACGTACCCAGTTCAATGTGTGTACCTGTGCTCTTTCATTATTAAATTCCTTAGATTTTCTTACAGATAAAAATTGGTTATAATCAACGTTATCGTCTCTGAATTTGAGAACACGTTCAGGTTTGTGTGAGAATTTGTTAGTCTGTGTCATTTCGGATTTTAAGTCGCGTAGTCTCTGTAAATTACGCTGTGTGAGTCTGACAAATGTTCGCAAAGTGGCGTCTGTTGTGATGTGTTAAACGCTGAAACATTTTTTATCTCTGTTACCTCTTGCTGTAAAGTTGACAATTTTCTACGCAATGTATTATTAGACGAATCTATCTCACTGATTGTCTGCAGTAAATTTTGGAATTCAGGTGTTTGATTAAACGAAATCGGTGAAGTATCGTCTGATTTGCTGTCATTATTACTTTCAATAACGTAAATACGACTGGACATTTCATCATATTTTTCAGTCAGTATTTTTACTTGATCATCGTTTTTAGTGTCAGAAGCATTAATTTGTTTTTGTATTTTACGTGTGGTTTCGATCAATTTTTTAACGTCAGCTTTGATGACATCAGAATCTTGTGTTAGTTCTAATTGTTTGAGTCTGTCGGTCACTGTCTGAATGTCTACTGTGTGTCTATCAGTTTTTGTTTTAAGATCGCAAATTTCATCACGCAATTCGGTGTTCAACTATTTGATGGTATGAATTTCGTCTGATACAGTAGCAATATGGTTGTCTACGTATGTTTTTGCTTTCGTAAACAATTTACGTTTATCTTCCTGTTTTTCCTAGCACAAGCCTCAATTTCCTCACGTAATTGTTCTTTAGTATCATGATACTGCGCGGCAACGGCTGTAATCTGTTCACTAAGCTGTCTGGAATTGTTGTCTAATTTTTCATTAAGGTTATCATATTTTTCATTAAGTTGTTCGAAATTTTTATCTAGTTTTTCATTCTGTTGTATGGAATTTTCATTAAGTTGTTTGAAATGTTTGTCTTGCTTATCATTGTTTTCATTAATTTGTTGTTTGAGATTTTCGTTAAGTTGTGGCATTAATGCTATTACTCGATCCATTCCAAAATTAGCTACTGTTTTCTCTGTACTGTGTGATGGTGTATCTGCAATTGTCACGTTTCGTGTAACCATTTGGTTATTCTGTGATTCTTGAAAATGTTTGCCAATCGGATGTGCACAGTTGGTTACTACACCGGAATTAAATAAATCTGTCCTACTTTGAGTATACTGTTCATTTTCGTTGGAAAAATTTGTCTGTTCGTTACGTAAATTTTGCAAACCGGGTGTGTCAAGCTGGGCAGCGTTCATTGTAACAGAATGTCCCGCGCCATCAATCGTCGTTAAATTAACAGAGGACACAATTGAATTCGTCTGTTCATCACTAGGATCAAAATCAACATTAGTGGTCGGTACACACTGATTGTCTGTAATTGAAGGATTGTAATCATTACACTGCGTGTCGCAAGTACTATCGGTCAAGTTATTTAAGTCGGCTATTTCACTCATTATACATCGCGATGTACTGTTAACAGTTTTTCGCGGCATTTTTCACAAATCAAAATTATTCACAAATGTAACAAAGACAATGCAAAATGCAACAAACACAAATGCAACAAAGAGCAAAAAATAGCCGATGATCTGTGAAAGAAAGCGTGACAAATTAGTAAATGCGTTGCGCCAAATGCTAATTACATTTAAGTAAATAAGAGCAGATATATGACTACTTATCACAAGATTCACAAAGAAATACGATCCTGGCCGGATGTCGCCAAGTGTAATCTCCCAACAAAATATTGAAACATGATAATGGAAAATGCACCCAAGTGTAACCTCCCCACAGAAATCTAAGAATGATAATTGACCATTAAACCACACAATAATATCAATTTAATAATGAACCACGAACGAAATGTAACCTCCTAACAGAAATAATAATATCTGGTAAATTTTATAAGGACAGCAGTGCTGACCTTCGGCCCTGTATTCTGAATAAAACAAGCAAAAATTCTTACCTCAATAAAACTGCAATTATATATGCTCTTCATTATACATTCTTTGACACAGCTTCGTGCAATGCTGGTGTATAATTCTTTTGATTCTTGGAAGCAATGATAATACATTGGAAATAGAAATGAATGCTTTCCTTTAAAAGAGTTACTTCATATTATAAAAATTATTATTGGGGCTTTTTTTTGAACAAATTAAATTACAATTAATGTACATTATTATTTATGCACAAGGCTGCTTCTTTACCTTCTACAACAATACTCATCCTCCAGAGTCCTGACCAGAGTCGTGACCAGAGCACATAGCCGACGCATGCCGACTCCCGCAGACTACTACTGTCCACTCGCTACTGTATCCGACTGACTACTACTGTATCCGACTGACTACTACTGTATCCAACCGACTAGTACTGTCGACTCGCGCAGACAAGCGCAGACTCGCGACAAGCAACAACTAACAATAAAGTACTCTCTGGTCAGAGGTTCTGTCATGCCTCGCCCATCGCCGGCGAAGCATAAGCCTTACATCATAAAAGATTTCGTTTGAAGTCTTTTACCGTGTATTACATAATAACAATGTCTATGTTATGTAGAGCTTAGCTGATTGTGAATAACATAAAAAATTATTTAACCTTCATTTAATACTCTACATTGACGTTCTGATTATTTATACACAGAATGAGCTCAGTCAACAGAAAAAATTTTGGAGGTAGTTCAGTGATATTTTCTGAGATTCTGTGATCTCCGACGACTCCATACAGGGAATTAACATCCCCACTAAATTCGGATGGCATTGCAGAGGCCCTTGCGACGGTACAAACACCCTTTATTAGATGAATAGGTCTTGTATTGTAACACCTCCGTTTATTTATCCCGATCTGATCTGATCGAATAGCAGCCCAATATTTATTATAAATATGACCGTGTACCTAATGGGGCTGGCAATCGGAATTGACTGCTACGGAGGTTATTACTTTCCAGTTCGTCCTGTTCAATACTGTAATAATGAAATGTCTGGTAACAAGAAAAACACCAACAGAGTTTCACTAATTACGAACCTATATTCTTCTCAAAAATACAAAAAAGGAGACAGCCACTGCCTTCGTCATACATATCTAATTACGGCTAATCTCAGCACAGGCTTCTTCATTTTCCATTATCGTCACACGCTAATCCATCACTGCATCCAACAATGCATTCCAACACTGCAATCCAAGGTAATGCCGGCGCAGTAGACGCGAAACCAAATATCAGCCCTAGAAATGTCACTGATCACTTTCGTAATAATACTTCTTCACTTTCCTGGTGTTATTCTAGTACAAAGGGTTCTAGCCTCGGCGGTGGCGACTCCCTTCTCCGTTAAAGCCTTGCATTTCAACAACTGGCCTCCACACACGTCTACCCGCAACATGGCACTCGCTCAACTCCACACTCGCTCTCGCAACACGACACTATCGATTGTTCGCCCTATCGACCAGTGCAGAGTGCAAATTTATAGTAAGGGCCTACGGACCCTTTACATCCCCGCCCTCAAAAATTTTTTTGGAGCCTCTGACGTAAAGGAATCGGCAAGGAAATTAGATATCATTACATCTGAACAAAACACACAGTGTAAGTAATTAATGACGTTACAATTCACCAAATTATCCCTCGACTCCGGTAGTGGGCTGCCTCCACAATAATATTCTACAAAAGGTTATTACATCTCATCAACATGGCGTTGTCTAAATCACAAAATTTCTTATCAAGCAGCAATAATCCTCTGTAGTCCATATTGAATGTAACACACAACATACAATCAAAAATTGTTACGTGAACACATGACATATGAGTTATTATATTACAAATAACATCCTATTGGCTCTGGTAACACACTGCCCCTACAGAAACATCATACAACATCAATCTGTCTTAATCAACATGGCATGGTAAATATTTTTACAAACTTATCTTACATTCAATTACCAAAAATATTCACTTTCAAAGGTTTGTACGAGTCATTAACTACATAATTGTTATAACTTGCTACTGCAAAGACAACAAAACAAACTAGTTGAATGCCACCTACCCCTTTGGTATGCCGTCCTTTTCCTGCCATCCATACTACTATCACACCAACTTATAACTCACTTGGCCAACATGCATTAAAGTTAAGGAAGAAATTCACAACTTATTCATTTGAGTATTTGACACAAGCAGTATTGAATATCAAAACTAAATATAGCATTTACTCCTTGACTTGTGCAATTATTTTACAATCCCTCATACCTCTACAGATTCCATAACATTGAATGCTCCATTATATCACTAAGTATGTCTTACATAACTATTTGCAACACTATAACTAATGTGGTCACCCAACGAAAAATTTTAAACTACTGATCATTTCACTTTGCCAAACATTACTGCCATATGTGAATTGTTATCAAGAAAGTTTAGATGAGAGGTACAATATTTCCTATTATATTCACATTAATTCAAATCTGCCATACGGATATTTGTTATTTTTTACTCAGCGCCAGAATTCTGCTTATAAAGCTTGACCTACGTATAACCATAATTGACTCTGATAGCTAACTGGATACATGAATTACTCATTACTCATGAGTTACACTTTTTGTTTTATTCAGCATACTTCAGACAAACATGTACACCTACAAGTAACTTGCAAACAGATGTTGCTCATGTGCTATATGACATACTTCAATACTTCAAACATCTCATACTTCATACATATCATTACATATAACTCCCTCAACTTAACATCAATTTCAACTGCAAATAAATATATATCTTCAACCTACATCAATCCTCCATATACTTCAATACTTCAAACATCTCATATTCAATACACTTCATTACATATAACTCCCTCAGCTTAACAGCAACTTCAACTGCAAATAAATATATATCTTCAACCTACATCAATCCTCCATATTCATTGCAATAACTACATAAAAATACTACTCCAGGCTCCTTGGCCTCTCTGTTCATCATATTTCACATCATTTATTCGAACAACTATCTCCTCATGTATTTGTTTCTTTATATGTTCATCTACTTATAAGCTGATACATTACTTCAACTTTCTTACAACAGTTTGATGTTTTCATACCTCACAAAACAACTATATAAGATTACACAAACTCTTGTTTGACCAATTAGCTTCCCACGACATTTTGTAAACATTAGCTTTCTTATCTGGTTCTCATTTTATTACTTCTGGCACTAATAATTTTGCAATATACTGAGCATTCAACATATTGATTCTTTGACATCTCACACTCTACCTCACCAGTAACTACTTGTTCTTATTATAAGTGAACTATAAATATGCTACATGGTTCCTGACTGAATTACTTGGATGACCACTACCAATCCTAAGAACTACACTGCCTTTCTTAACCTACGGAGAGAGAAAGATAGTAGAGGAGTGAAACTTGAAATAAGAAATAAAGTCTCACCCAGCTGGGAGTGTACCAGTCGCCACTTGGTATACCAGCAAAAGAGTTGCTAGCTCCCTACACCTTACTTTCTTAAATTTCTCCCTCTTGATCCCTTTATCTATCATCTCTTCTCTCATAATTCCTGTCATTATGATCATCATCTCTCCCATGATTGTGGTGAAACTGTTGACTATTGCCATAGTTCCCACGTCCATTACCCCCACTTCTACCTCTGTAATTTGGTGGGCCATTAAAGCGACTTTGATGGTAATTATTTCCATCTTGGTTCTGATCACACATCTGATTGTTTTCCGGTGCACGAATAGTTTCTAATTGCTACAATACTTCCATTAAAGTATCTTTATCTTTAATCAGGCTTCCGGATACAGTTTCTTGCATTCTCTGGCTCATTCTTCCTTTTATCGCTGATATCATTATTTCATCACTCAGGGGTTGTTCCAAGGTCTCGTTCAATTCCCAAAAATGTTCGGCAAACTCTCTCAACGTTCCTCTCCATGTATTAAGTGACTTGCGGTGTAGTAGGTCCTCAAGTGCTGCACACTGATGACTTTTGGACCAGTATTTCTTCAAGAATTCCCCTTCAAACTGATCATAACTAGTAGTCCCTTCCTTCTTCCTGACTCCCCAAGTGAAGGCCTCACCTTCCATCCTATCTATTGCAAATTGAATGTTGTCTGCGTCTTTGAAATGTGCTGGGAAAACTCCTTTTAACCAATTCATAAATATCATTGTGTGCAACCCTCCTTTCGGTTTAAACTTCTGCCCTGTATTATTTTGGACGTACCAATTATCAGCGCTCATCAAGGTAACGACCCTACCTTCCCCAACGGTTAAAGTGGCATTGCTAATTCGTTTATCAATTTCTTCTGTCTTGCTCTCCAATTGTTGCAATCCCTGTTGTAATTGCCTGACCTCCATCGCAACCCTCTTGTTATCCTCTTCTCATTGCACGGCTATAGCAATTCTCAGATTGACAGCCAATTGGTTTTGCCTATCTCCTATCCCCTTAACCGCATCATTGCATTGTTTCTGCATCTGCGTCACCTCGGCGATTCGATGATTGCAATTTGTTTCCACTTCGGTGATCCTTTCTCCCAATTCGGCTTTAGTTTCTTCAATATCGTCTTCTATCTTCTTTGTTAACTTTCCTTCCATCTTCTCCACGTCTCCCTGGACTGGTCTATGCTCTTCTGTAGCCTACTCTCTCTCTTGTTGGTGTCCATATTCAGTCGTTCTTGTAACTCCTGCATTTCCCTCTTCAGATTACATTCTATCTTCATTTGCGATGTTTTGATCTCTTGCGCTAGAGTTTCCCTAAATGATTTTTCTAAGCTTTCTTTGGTTTCTTCTAATTTCTCTTTTGTTGCCTTGGTTTCCTTTGGCATTACTGCTAACATCGACCGTATATCAGCATCCTCTGAAACTGGCTTATCTCTCGTCGTTTGTCCCGGTGTCTTGGGGTAACTAGTTGAATGTGCTAATGGGCTTTCTAATGACAATCCATAATCACTGATTCCTGAATAATCTCTGTCTTCCTGTCCTATCGCTTTCCTTTCAACTACTGCCTCACAAACCTGCTTATCTTCAGTAGACATGTTTGGTTTATTTTTAATGCACAGGCAAGTAATATAAAATAACCTCTTGTAACCCAAAACACTCCTAATTACTGCTAAACTAATCAAACTGCAGTATCTTCAGTTAACCCCAAAATTGATAGAATACGCATGAGTACTGAACATAACGACTCTCAAAACCTAATAAATTCAAATATCAGTTTTCACATACACAGCTTATGTAAAATGTTTTAAATTAGACAAATCACACCATTCATTAAATCTATAAATTTAAAATCTCCAAAAATAATGAGAATATCTGTATAACCACCATTTAGACAGCGCAGTATGCATAAATCAGTATGCTATATTTTCAGAGTATGTTTCGCAAACTTTTCGGAAATTACTATAATTGGGCACTTGTCCTAAGGTAAAACGCAGTTTAAAACTGTTTATTTATCGTGAAGACAGTATACTGCAATTTAATGTTATGCTAACCAGTTGTCTTCACTCACCAACTGATGTTACCACGAGTCACGATGTTTTGACATTTGAAGTGGGCGTGGCGCTGTACTGCCGCCGGAGCCGCGTGAAGTCTAGCTGAAGATCTGTGGCGAGTCGTCGTGGTTATCAGTCGGCCGCTCCATGGTGCTGCAGGAGGGCGTAGTTTGTAGTTCGGCCGCTAGATGCGGTTGGCGCTCGGTGTCTCGAAGTCGCGCTGATCGCTGTCAGTGTAGTGCGTCTGCGTTTGACCTACTCCTTGCACAGGTAGTTGGGATGACGTGTGAAATCACCTCGCGGGTCGAAGCTCTTTGGCGCAGCTGCTGCACGGGTCTGCGTGACGTCATTCAACAATTGCGTCGCCACATAAATTGTCGCCTGCATAACAGTTCATGGGTCCACATGAATTTGCTCGATTTTCACTATTCAAAAAGCAATTTCGATCATAACATTACTACTAAACACTTCTTTAAAGCTTTAGTGACGAATTCTTGGCTCGTTTTGTTGTGGTAATGCTCACACGTGTCTTCCTTTAGTGTTCACTTTCCACCGTTTTTCGTGCGGATTTACGCGTTTGCACATTATAACACAGTTTATCGACACTACTACTCTCATCTAATATGGCGGAAAAACAGTTTATTCGCAATCGTGAGATGCTATTACTCCGTATTGTTCAAAATGCACTGTTTCCTGTCGCGATTTCAAAGTTTATACTCTGTCTTCATCAGAAATTGGAAAATATTTTCTCGTGTTAAGCAAGATAAAACAACCTATTGTTCTTACTATTCGTCCGAAGATGGCACTTGTCCTTTCACGGTAAGCCAAGGTGTAACACCTCCGTTTATTTATCCCGATCTGATCTGATCGAATAGCAGCCCAACATTTATTATAAATATGACCGTGTACCTAATGGGGCTGGCAATCGGAATTGACTGCTACGGAGGTTGTTACTTTCCAGTTCGTCCTGTTCAATACTGTAATAATGAAATGTCTGGTAACAAGAAAAACACCAACACAGTTTCACTAATTACGAACCTATATTCTTCTCAAAAATACAAAAAAGGAGACAGCCACTGCCTTCGTCATACATATCTAATTACGGCTAATCTCAGCACAGGCTTCTTCATTTTCCATTATCGTCACACGCTAATCCATCACTGCATCCAACAATGCATTCCAACACTGCAATCCAAGGTAATGCCGGCGCGGTAGACGCGAAACCAAATATCAGCCCTAGAAATGTCACTGATCACTTTCGTAATAATACTTCTTCACTTTCCTGGTGTTATTCTAGTACAAAGGGTTCTAGCCACGGCGGTGGCGACTCCCTTCTCCGTTAAAGCCTTGCATTTCAACAACTGGCCTCCACACACGTCTACCCACAACATGGCACTCGCTCAACTCCACACTCGCTCTCGCAACACGACACTATCGATTGTTCGCCCTATCGACCTGTGCCGAGTGCAAATTTATAGTAAGGGCCTACGGACCCCTTACAGTATGCAAGGATTGCTTTGTGGAGAGCGAGCGCGCGACGTGCTGCGCCATTCACGGAAACGCGTGGCGCACCCGCACGAGATTTGCAACGTGTCGGTGGGATATCTCCTCAGCCGGGCGGCCACGTGGACCGCAGCTGGGGCATTGTTTGGTTTTTTGCTCATTACACGAAAACTATGGAGCTTACGATGAAGAGTGATGCGGCAGTGGATTGTGGTCAGAAAACTGCAACTTCTGAAAAACCGATCTTTAAGTCACAAGACGCAAAAATTGTAGTAACTTGAAAATTGTTTAATGTCATGAATAGTAAAAATAGTAAGTAACAACTTACAGGGATGACCGAGAGCTCATTAGAAACGTCTCTTTATAGCAGATCGAGTGCCGCAGTCATATGTTAAGATTCGTAAGTAATTAAGCTCGTAATGAGCAATAAACAAAGTTTGATAGGAAATTGTTTCCAAAATTCAATAGAAAAGTCATGACATAAAGGGCGGCACTATATAATATTTTGGTGGCATCACACGTATTTTAAACTAGTTAAGTTATAGTATACACTTAACTTGCAATAGTTTCCATTGTTTGCAAATTATTATTAACATTTATCGCCCAATTAATTAATTATTATAGATCTGAAGATTTAGAGCAGCGAAATGTGTAGATTGCTGTAGATTACATCTAAAAACGGTGCTATATGCAGTTCTGTGTTAAAACTTTGCAGCACAGATGTAAGCAAACAAATTTGCGCTAAGTGGCGAAATTTTGCAAAAAACGAAAACTTGATTTACGGGCGATGGAATAATCCTAGAAATTGATGTAACATAGTAGATAAGATGTACTTGGTAGCATGGTTCCGACGGTGTACTTATTTCTGTTGGGGGATGTATGCTGTGCGGCTGGTCCTGGCGGGGGTTCGAGCCCTCCCTCGGGCATGGGTGTTTGTGTTTAGCCTTAGGATAATTTAGGTTAAGTAGTGTGTAAGCTTGGGGACTGATGACCTTAGCAGTTAAGTCCCATAAGATTTCACACAGATTTGCACATTTTTGAGGGATGTATGCGTCAAAATTTGTAACCTTAAACGGTGAGATTGGTACTTGCATAATGACAGGGGGGGGGGGGAGGGGAGGGGGTTAGACATCCGAGCCTATATAAGCGAGCGGCCATCTTGGCCAGCAGTCAGTTGTTGGTCAGTCGTCAGGGAGTTATCCAGTGGGAGGCGAGCGAGGCCCAGTTGTGGGTGGGCCATGTGGTCGTTTGAGTAAGAAGTTTTCGCGCCGATTTTAATAGTGCCAGTGTGCAAGCATATATTTGGTGAACTGGAAGTGCTACGATTATTTGTGTGAGTACGATTTACGAGGTACACATCGGCGTAAGTGAACATGTGGTGGTCTGTGATTTCGCGCCACACCTGCTAGAACAAAGAGAACAGTGGGGCTTGTGGTTCTGTTCGAGTTGGTTGAGTAACTTTCGATTATAGCAGCCTACATTACTGCTATTGGGGGCTCGGAGTCAAATTGTTATTAAAGCAAAATAGTAAACCGTCGCATCAGTGTTAACTTCATTGAAAGATAAGGACGACGCCAATAAATAGTGATAATAAAATCTTAATTGAACTGCGTCGTGAAAAATGGTTTTGCTATAGTAATTGCCCAATTTTGTTGCCTAGTATAAACTGTACTCATGTCTGAGTGAACATTAATTCAAAAACTGTAACTAATGCGCGGGTGTGGAACTGTGTACTAATGCAACAGGTGTGGAAATCATCCCCTGAGACTTACGTGAGAGCCAAAATTTGCACTAACATTTTTAACGAACATTTGTATATGCAAATTCGTATGAACTCTTCAACCACACTTATTTTCCGCCCCATCGCTCCCTCCAACAGTAGTGGAATAGCGCATCAGTATCAGATGAATCAAGGGATAATGACAAACCCAGGCATATCTGCTTTGATCAAATGGAACTATATGATTCCAGAGGCCTCTCCGGATTTCTAACGTACGGAATGTATATATATACAGACTAAAGCGAAGAATGAAAATTTGTTCTAAGACCAGAATTCGAAGCCGGGTTTCCTACTCGCTAGACAGATGCACCTTGGCACAGTGGCTTTGCACAACTGCACTGACTACAATAGCACGATTGTCTCCTCACCAAGTATGGCGTAGTGTTCAGCGCATCTCCCTCGTGAGCAAGAGATCAGGGTTCGACTCCTGACATTGGTACAAATTTTCATTACTTGCTTCAGTCTGTATACATACGTCATAGAGGTCTGAGATTCGAAAACGTCTATGCAACCATACAGCTTCATCTGATTATAGCGAAGTTATCATTAAGATCTAAAATATTAAGATTATGTTTTACTTTTAATTTTTGGTGTTTTTGCAGCTCTGGTACTGTGGAAGTATCAAAGATATAATTGTTCCAAAATAATTATTCAACAAACCTGGATCTGACTGCGTCTGCGAACTTGTTTCGTGCACTCCTCCATTTTGCCAGTAATGAAACATGTATTTGACTCAGCAGACAAGTTTAAGAGAATTATGCCGTTTGTTCAATGACATTAAGATGGTACTGAAAAATGGCTTTTGGTCCTGATGTTTACTTTATGAAATTATATCTTGACTTGAATAATGCCACTTGTGTAACGGCATAAAATTAGTTATTTGAAGTAATTTTGCTCTGATAACTTCAGTTATACCAAAATCGATTTCAAACAATGAACTGCACATAATATTAAACAGATACCTCAGTTTCCTTACGTTCTTTCATTTGGTGGGTAACTTTACTTTACCACTCATTTTCATGTTCAATACAAGCAAAGGACGTAGATTATGATTCATTTTTTGCAAAAACAGATGTAATGTCTTATGGGATAACAGCAATCAGTGATTTTATAATGTTACTTTAAATCCGTCTTGATTGCAAAATTGGACGGGTTACTCCTGTAACTTAAATATCAGATCTGAAGATGGTTCTGAATGAACCGAAACCGGTCATATGAATAATAAAAAAAATTTGCAATCAAGACGGATTTAAAATTAACATTATAGATTATGATTCAGGCTGTTACATTTAAACACAATGTTGATATATATATATAAATGTAAGTCATGTACAAAACTGCCATTTACAACATTTTTGCAGAGGGAATCACTCTTACAAAAAAATTTACAAAACGCTTACTGCGTCAAAACTTGGACATAGAAATCCTAGCTCTGAACATTGTCCAAAAAAAAAAACATTTGAAATCATTTTATAGCTTCTCCCATTAACGTGCTGAAGTTTGTTCAGTTTACAAGCTGAAAAATGCGCAGCGCGAATCCTACCTTAAAGCTGTCACCAAACGTCGGCTTTCTCCGGGCACCTAGCTGCGACTACCTTAGTTTTTTAGTGCACGCGCCAGGCTCTCTTAACCATCAAAGATCCTCCTACTCGAAGCTATTATAGTCATACCACCTTGCGGTTGGCAACTATCGACACTATCTTCTGAACCTACCCTTATCAGACCTTAGCACATACCTTTAAACTGTAATATTCAGCTTACACATTAGAGGGACCTTGCTGACTAGGGTGATTTGTCTATCGACTGTGCTGTGTCAAAACGCACGGGGTACGTTCACCCTTACTGGTGCTGAGCGTCCTGCGTGATGAATCAATGGCAACATTTGGTGGTCACGATAATATACGTGTATGATGTGGTAAAACCAAAATCAAATTCTGTTCTAGATGATATGAGAGCGTCTACGGAATAGCAGGCGGTGAGCATGCGTGACTGCAGCGATATACCATATCACCCTCACTGCGTCCAGAGATGCCGCCTGAGCGACGCGCAGCAGCCGGTAGCTATTGCGAAGAATCGACAGCATCGATGATTATTACATTAACTGTTAAAAGTTGGCCTGGCGTTGCGTGTTTGTTCGTTTTAAATGGTTCCTATTGTACAACGAAAAGGGTTAGTTAGATCAGACCTGATATACACCACTACCACCACTTGGTCGGTGAGAGGTCTATCCGGGAAGCAACTAACCCTTGTCGTTGTACAATAGGAACCATTTAAACGAACAAACACGCAACGCCACGCCAACTTTTAACAATTAACGTAATAATCATCGATGCTGTCGATTCTTCGCAATAGCGGCCGGCTGTAATTTGTTGCTCTGGCGAGATCAGTATCGTAGACAACGAGAGTGGTTCAATAAATAGGCCCATTTATTCACTACAGCTTAACTTCAGTAATCATTGGTGTGTGAATATTATTAAGTGCAAAAATGGTTCAAATGGCCCTGAACACTATGCGACTCAACTTCTGAGGTCATCAGTCCCCTAGAACTTAGAACTCCCCAAACCTAACTAACCTAAGGACATTACACACATCTATGCCCGAGGCAGGATTCGAACCTGCGACCGTAGGGGTCTCGCGGTTCCAGAATGCAGCGCCTGGAACCGCACGGCCATTCAGGCCGGCGTATTGTTAAGTGATTATTCGTAGTTCTATCGTGGCTTGGTACGATTTCGGCGTCGTGTCTACGCAGGATGTTGTTCCTATTATTTGGCAGACAGGCTGTTTGCATGGTCAGCGGTTGAGATAGCTGCAATATTAATTGTACTAAGGCTGATTTCGTGTTCGATTAGTTCACTGCCAGTGTGATTGCGGCGCGGGCTAGATTCTTGTCGTCATCAAAGGCTCCTCTCCAACTGGAATCTTCTGCAATTAGCGTTCTGCAGTCTTAACATCTATTTAAAAATAAGAAACTGTACCTAATTAAAGGTGTGGTGGTCGACTGGTGGCCTAAGTACTTTGCGCAACAGGGTACTCTGCAGTAACGGCATAGAGACGTTGGTACAGTACGATCCCTTGTCGTTGTCAATCGATCTTGAGTACTGCCAGTCACGGACCAGTACACGACGAATATCGACAATTCCTACTAATAATGTTTCCCTTGACGTGATGACCAGTTTCAGTAGGTGACACCAAATTGTCGCGACTTCGTCACGTTTCAGTAGTATACGTAACTTGAATTAAGCTCGATTAACAACTGGTACGAGTATATAAATAAAATTGCCGTTGGCCTTTCATACTGCTAGACACAGCAAGCACGAGTGGAGAGACGTCACCGGGAACCAGAGGCCTCCCACCCGTTGCGCCTGCTCCGCCCATCATCTCGGAGCGCCACCCCAGAACTCGTGCCGTGCTCGGGCAGCGGCGTCTCGCCACCAGGCACAGGCAGGTTTGTTTAACTTACCGTAACCTGTTGCCTCGGGATGCGCGCACCGGCCAATATCCGGCCGGATGCTCCCGCAGTCCCGGGCCGATGCTGACAGCCGCTGCCGGCTGCCGGCTGAGGGGGAAGCCGTGCTCCACCAACTGCTGTAGCAGCCAACACCGGCTAGCGTTCTACACCGGTTTACAGAACACCGTACCTACACTTCCGCTAGTCCACAGTGACACATCGTTACAATCTAAATTACACTACTGGCCATTAAAATTGCTACACCAGGAAGAAATGCAGATATTAACGGGTACTCACTGGACAAATATATTATACTAGAACTACAATGTGATTACATTTTCAAGCAATTTTGGTGCATAGATCCTGAGCAATCAATACCCAAAACAACCAACTCTGGCCGTAGTAACGGCCTTGATACGCCTGGGCATTGAGTCAAACAGAGCTTCAATGGCGTGTACAGGTACAGCTGCCCATGCAGTTTAAACACGATACCACAGTTCATCAAGAGTAGTGACTGGCGTATTGTGAGGAGCCAGTTGCTCGGCCACCATTGACCAGACGCTTCCCATTGGTGAGAGATCTGGAGAATGTGCTGGCCAGGGCAGCAGTAGAACATTTTCTGTATCCAGAAAGGCCCGTACAGGACCTGCAACATGCGGTCGTGCATTATCCTGCTGAATTGTAGGGTTTCGCAGGGATCGAATGAAGGGTAGAGCCACGGGTCGTAACACATCTGAAATGTATCGTCCACTGTTCAAAGGGCCGTCAATGCGAACAAGAGGTGACCGAGTCGTGTAACCAACGGCACCCCATACCATCACGCCAGGAAATACGCCAGTATGACAATGACTAATACACGCTTCCAATGTGCGTTCACGGCAGTGTCGCCAAACACGGATGCGACCATCATGATGCTGTAAACAGAACTTGGATTCATCCGAAAAAATGGCGTTTTGCCATTCGTGCACCCAGAGTTCATCGTTGAGTACACCATCGCAGGCGTCCCTACCTGTGATGCAGCGTCAAGGGTAATCGCAACCATGGTCTCCGAGCTGATAGTCCATGCTACTGCAAACGTCGTCGAACTGTTCGTGCAGATGGTTGTTGTCTTGCAAACGTCCCCATCTGTTGACTCAGGGATCGAGACGTGGCTGCATGATCCGTTACAGCCATGCGGATAAGATGCCTGTCATGTCGACTGCTAGTGATACGAGGCCGTTGTGATCCAGCACGGATTTCCGTATTACCGTCCTGAAGCCACCGGCTCCATATTCTGCTAACAGTCATTGGATCTCGACCAACGCGAGCAGCAATGTCGCGATACTATAAACCGCAATCGTGATAGGCTACAATCCGACCTTTATCAAAGTCCGAAACGTGGTGGTACGCATTTCTCCCCCTTACACGGGGCATCACAGCAACGTTTCACCAGGCAACGCCGGTCAACTACTGTTTGTGTGTGAGAAATCGGTTGGCAATTCTCCTCATGTCAGCACGTTGTAGGTGAAACCACCGGCGCCAAACTTGTGTGAATCCTCTGAAAACTTAATCATTTGCATATCACAGCATATTCTTCCTGTCGGTTAAATTTCGCGTCTGTAGCACGTCATCTTCGTGGTGTAG
The DNA here is from genome assembly GCF_021461395.2 of Schistocerca americana. NCBI lineage: Eukaryota > Metazoa > Arthropoda > Insecta > Orthoptera > Acrididae > Schistocerca > Schistocerca americana. Next base: position 1,094,606,705 of record NC_060119.1, on the reverse strand, counting down.
CAATTTTAAAGGCCAGTAGTGTACCAGTTCCTTTAGAAGTATGCTCTAAGAAAAATAGAAGCTACTCATCACAAAGGAATTATCCGAATGGATAAGAAAGTGGTACATATGATGTACATGTAGAGACAAACAAATTATTACAATTTCAGAAAAAAAATCATGATTAGTACAAGAGGAACAGCTTCTAATGTTCCAAATGGCTCTAAGCATTATGGGACTTAATGTCTGAGGTCATAACTCCCCTAGACGTAGAACTACTTAAACCTAACTAAGCTAAGAACATCACACACACATCCATGTCCGACGCAGGATTCGAACCTGCGACCGTAGCAGCAGCGCGATTCTGAACTGAAGCGTCCAGAATCGCTCGGCCACAGCGGCCGGCGAAACAGCTTCACAAACTGAGCAAGTCAGTCATGTGTTGGTACACCTCTGGCCCGTATGCATGCAGTTACTCGGCTTGGCATTCATTGCTGGATGTCCCCTTGAGGGATATCGCGACAAATTCTGTCCAGTCGGCGCGGTACATCACGAGATGGTTAAAAAGCCCTGCCTAAACCGCTCCAACCGTTCGTAGTCGGGGAGAAATCAGGACACCTTGCTGATCAAGATAGAGTTTGGCAAGCACGACGACAAACATTACGAAACTATTTCACGTGAGGGGTTGTCATTATCGTGATGAGATTTAACTCCAGGACGGCTTGCCGTGAAAGGCAACAAAACGACGATGTACCACTGTGCTGCAAGGATACGGCAAATGCCAAACAAAGGGGTCCTGCAATGATAGGATATGGAACTCCTGGTTGTTGGGACGTATGGTGGGCGACAGTCACGTTGTCATACCACTGCTGTCCGCGATGTCTTCAAACACGTTTTTGGTCTGGAATCACACTGACTGGTGTAGAATTGTCCCGCTTCGAAATGAGGCCTGATGACCACCGAAGATGAGTCAGGAGACGCCTCAGACAGCGTTATGATACCAACATGAGTTTCGCCCGCTATACCGTCCGACATGGTCTGGGGTGCATTTTCTTTTCGTAGTAGGACCCCCCCCCCCAATTAGGTGTCATCCGTAGCACCCTTTCAACATAGCGATACGTCGACGAAGTTCTAAGCCTCGTTGGCTTGGCCTTCATGGAAAGTCACTCTGGGCTTACATTTCAGCAAGATAATGCCTGGCCTCACATGGCCTTCGTGCTTGCCATACCCTACCTTGGCCAGTAAGGTCGCCGAATTTCTCCCCAACTTCCAACGTTTGGAGCGTTACGGGCAGGCCGCTCCAACCATCACAGGATTTTTACGATCTAACAATCCATTCGCGCAGATTTTGGTATGATATAAGGACATCGATGAGTGTCTAGCCGTGCATGAGGGCCAGAGGTGGGCCATTGCGTAACTGACTTGCTCAATTTGTGAAGCTCTTTCTTTTGAATAAATCACCTTTTTTTTTGAAATTGTAACCGTTTGTTTCTCAATACATGTAATTTACATCGCATTGACCTATTTCCGTCCCATTTGGATAATTACCTCGTAGTCTGTCACGTTTTTACTCTTAGAGTGTATGTAATGAAGATAAAATGTAATCTGCTGACCACAAGATGAAATTACTGTGTTAAGAATCTAATTTGAAGTTCTCTACTGGTAACATACAAAAGATTGCATTTAGAGGAATCGAATATATCGCGGGAAATATTTTCATTTATTGTGAGATAACAGAACAATTATAAAATGTTAGCCTTCGTTGCAAACAAATGTTGTTGTTGTTGTGGTCTTCAGTCCTCAGACTGGTTTGATGCAGCTCTCCATGCTACTCTATCCTGTGCAAGCTTCTTCATCTCCCAGTACCTACTGCAACCTACATCCTTCTGAATCTGCTGAGTGTATTCATCTCTTGGTCTCCCCCTACGATTTTTACCCTCCACACTGCCCTCCAATACTAAATTGGTGATCCCTTGACGCCTCAGAACATGTCCTACCAACCGATCCCTTCTACTGGTCAAGTTGTGCCACAAGCTTCTCTTCTCCTCAATCCTATTCAATACTTCCTCATTAGTTATGTGATCTACCCATGTAATCTTCAGCATTCTTCTGTAGCACCACATTTCGAAAGCTTCTATTCTCTTCTTGTCCAAACTATTTACCGTCCATGTTTCACTTCCATACATGGCTACACTCCATACAAATACTTTCAGAAATGACTTCCTGACACTTAAATCTATACTCGAAGTTAACAAATTTCTCTTCTTCAGAAACGCTTTCCTTGCCATTGCCAGTCTACATTTTATATCCTCTCTACTTCGACCATCATCAGTTATTTTGCTCCCCAAATAGCAAAAGTCCTTTACTATTTTAAGTGTCTCATTTCCTAATCTAATACCCTCAACATCACCCGACTTAATTCGACTACATTCCATTATACTCGTTTTGCTTTTGTTGATGTTCATCTTATATCCTCCCTTCAAGACACTGTCCATTCCGTCAACTGCTCTTCCAAGTCCTTTGCTGTCTCTGACAGAATTACAATGTCATCGGCGAACGTCAAAGTTTTTATTTCTTCTCCATGGATTTTAATACCTACTCCGAATTTTTCTTTTGTTTCCTTTACTGCTTGCTCAATATATAGATTGAATAACACCGGGGAGAGGCTACAAACCTGTCTTACTCCCTTCCCAACCACTACTTCCCTTTCATGTTCCTCGACTATTATAACTGCCACCTGGTTTCTGTACAAATTGTAAATAGCCTTTCGCTTCCTGTAATTTACCCCTGCCACCTTTAGAATTTGAAAGAGAGTATTCCAATCAACATTGTCAAAAGCTTTCTCTAAGTCTACAAATGCTAGAAACGTAGGTTTGCCTTTCCTTAATCTTTCTTCTAAGATAAGTCGTAAGGTCAGTATTGCCTCACGTGTTCCAGTATTTCTACGGAATCCAAACTGATCTTCGCCGAGGTCGGCTTCTACTAGTTTTTCCATTCGTCTGTAAAGAACTCGTGTTAGTATTTTGCAGCTGTGGCTTATTAAACTGATTGTTCGGTAATTTTCGCATCTGTCAGCACCTGCTTTCTTTGGGATTGGTATTATTAAATTCTTCTTGAAGTCTGAGGGTATTTCGCCTGTTTCATACATCTTGCTCATCGGATGGTAGAGTTTTGTCAGGACTGGCTCTCCCAAGGCTGTCAGTAGTTCTAATGGAATGTTGTCTACTCCCGGGGCCTTTTTCGACTCCGGTCTTTCAGTGCTCTGTCAAACTCTTCACGCAGTATCGTATCTCCCATTTCATCTTCATCTACATCCTCTTTCATTTCCATAATATTGTCCTCAAGTACATCGCCCTTGTATAGACGCTCTATATACTCCTTCCACCTTTCTGCTTTCCCTTCTTTGCTTAGAACTGGGTTTCCATCTGAAATCTTGATGTTCATACAAGTGGTTTTCTTATCTCCAAAGGTCTCTTTAATTTTCCTGTAGGCAGTATCTATCTTACCCCTAGTGAGATAAGCCTCTACATCCTTACATTTGTCCTCTAGCCATCCCTGCTTAGCCATTTTGCACTTCCTGTCGATCTCATTTTTGAGACGTTTGTATTCCTTTTTGCCTGCTTCATTTACTGCATTTTTATATTTTCTCCTTTCATTAATTAAATTCAATATTTCTTCTGTTACCCAAGGATTTCTACTAGCCCTCGTCTTTTTACCTACTTGATCCTACAAATAGTTATCTAGAAAATCATGAAGTAGATAAAGAATATAATATTCTAGTAATTATGTGTATGACACTGCGTAAGCGGGCTACTATTTCGAAATTTTGGACTAGCAATGGAAGTAGTTTCTCTGGACCATGATTTAATGAAACTATTCTTTGTTATAAACAAATTTATGACGCGAAGAACAAATTCCCAATACAGTGTGAATTTGGAAAGAATATGGCATTAATATAGAACCTCATGTTTACACAAATATCACACAAATTTCTTATACAAGTAATAATTAACCACTGTGGAAGTAATGTGTAAGTTTTTAGGTAATTTCAAGACTGTAATTTGGCGGCGTGCACTGCAGCTGTAGCGCTTATAAGCTAAGTACTGACAAACTTATTTGTGCTCTGTAATACAGTTATTAAATTTAATAGATTTCAGCGGTGTTGCGTGCCGTTTGTGGCGAAATAACGACTTCAAAAGCTTTTTTTCCGTTCGCTCGCTGCGTTGTTTAGTGTGTTCAGTGCGTTGAAGTCGTTTAGTAAATTTCGTACTTTAGTTTTCAACTGACGTTTATTATTTTTTATAGTGAAATATTTCAGTAAAATTTTCATTCAGTGTTTTAACTTCGCTTAGTGTTTGAGCGGCCATTTGAATTTTTTGGTTTTAGCTAATAATTGTGTGAAGTTTTGTTGGTATTGGTATTGACTGTGTTGTAGTAGTATTAATACAAGTAGTTGCTTTCTTAGTAGGCAGAGAATTTCGAGACAATTATTCTTAGTTCTTAAATAGTTCTACTGGTGTAACTGAACTTTGGTAATGTAGACATATAGTTTTTTTCAGTAACTGTAAAATTTTACTTTGAGTGAGATGTGTGGGCTCTGTCGTACGTTTGTGAGTAGTGGATTACGGTGTGGGATTTGTTCAAAGTATTTTTATTGGGGGAATGCAGTGGGGAGGCCAGTGGTCATTTTAGTGAGATTCTCTCCTGGGAATGCAGAATCTGTAGTAGAAACAAGTTGATAGAGGGGGAGGAGAGTAAGATCTGTGCCCTTCAGGTGCAGTTACAATGTGCAAAGGAGGAACTAGTAGGTTGTTGGTAGATCTCCTAAATTCATATGATCCGATGCAAACTGCGTTTTTTCAAACTAGGGTGCAGGGGAACAGTTGCAAAGTCATAGACGATACTCTTATTGATTCTTCATTACTAGATGGGCATTCTGATAGTAAAAGTGTGAATGGTCTTTCCGGCCAGTTGGCAAGAAGGCAGCCAAGAAGAGAGGGTATTCAGACACTTTTACTTTGCATACATACGATAGATATCACCAACTGTCAGAGTTAAGTGGAGAGGAGCCTTGTGTAGCTGTAGATGTTAGGAACTTGCAACAGTCTTCAGCAATTAGGAGGCTTAGGTTAGTTGCAAAGTCTAGCTGAAAGAAGGTTCTGCTGGTAGATAGTTCCCACAGTAGAGGTGTGGGCCAGCAGTTGCAGGAAGTGTTGGGGAGTGAGTACCAGGTCACCAGCATTGTGAAGCCTAGTGCAGGGTCGGCTCAGGTGGCTGGAAGAATAGGGGAGTTATGCAATAATTTTACGAAGGAGGATCAGGTAGTGATAGTGGGTGGAGCAGAGGATAGTCTCGATAAGGATGGGGAATATGATGTCGGTGGTGAATTGGTTGAGACAGCAACTTAAACTGGTGGCACCAACATGCATTGTGTGCAACTGTTTCAGCTTTATGATCGGCCACACCTTAATGCGGCTGTTGGGCGCGTTAACGTGGGACTGGGGAGGGCACTGATGGCAGAGGGCATGGATCACATCTCACTGGCGCCAGTTGGGTCTATCAGTAGATCGGATTTCACTAGGCATGGCCTATAGGTATGGGAAGGAGGGGCTGGCTAAGCTTATAGGTGACAATGTAGTGGGTGGTGGTGGTGGTGTCTTTCATGGAAAGATTCCTGTAGTAATTGGTGTTAGAGCTGCACCTTTTTTTAATGAAGTCAGCTGATAGGTATACCTGCTTAAAGGAAGTACCTCTAATTAAGGGCTCACCTTTAGAGGATGTAATGTTTCCAAGTTGAGAAGTAATTAGCATATTTCATCAAATTATAGGAGGTATTAGAGATGAAGAGATAGAGATAAAGCCCCCCCCCCCCCCCCCCCCCCCCAATGAGCCATAGACCTTGCCATTGGTGTGGAGGCTTGCATGGCTCAGTGATACAGATAGCCGTACCATAGGTGCAACCACAATGGAGGGGTATCTGTTGAGAGGCCAGATAAACGTGTGGTTCCTGAAGAGGGGCAGGAGCCTCTTCAGTAGTTGCAGGGGCAACAGTCTGGATAATTGACTGATCGGACCTTGTAACAATAACCAAAACGGCCTTGCTGTGCTGGTACTCCGAAAGGCTGAAAGCAAAGGGAAACTACAGCTGTAATTTTTCCTGAGGGCATGCTGCTTTACTGTATGGTTAAATGATGATGGGGTCCTCTTGGGTAAAATATACCGGAGGTAAAATAGTCCCCCATTCGGATCTCCGGGTGGGGACTACTCAAGAGGACAGCGTTATCAAGAGAAAGAAAACTGGCGTTCTACAGATCGGAGCATGGAACGTAAGATCCCTTAATTAGGCAGATAGGTTAGAAAATTTTAAAAGGGAAAAGGATGCGTTAAAGGCAGATATAGTGGGAATTAGTGAAGTTCGGTGGCAGGAGGAACAAGACTTTTGGTCAGGTGAATACAGGGTTATAAATACAAAATCAAATAGGGGCTATGCAGGAGTTGGTTTAATAATGAATAAAAACATAGAAGTGCAGGTAAGCTTCTACACACAGCATAGTGAACGCATTATTGTGGCCAAGATAGACACGATGTCCATGCCTACTACAGTAGTATAAGATTATATGCCGTCTAGCTCTCTAGATGACGAAGGAATTGAAGAAATGTATGATGAGATAAAAGAAATTATTCAGATAGTGAAGGGAGATGAAAATTTAATAGTTATGGGTGACTGTAATCGATAGTAAGAAAAGGCAGAGAAGGAAACGTAGTAGGTGAATATGGATTGGGGGTAAGATATGAAAGAGGAAACCGCCTGGTAGAATTTTCCACAGAGCATAACTTAATCATAACTAACACTTGGTTCAAGAATTAGAAAAGAAGGTTGTATACATTGAAGAAGCCTGGAGACACTGACAGGTTTCAGATAGATTATATAATGGTAAGACAGAGATTTCGGAACCAGGTTTTAAATTGTAAGACACTTCCAGGGGCAGATGTGGACTCTGACCACAATCCATTGGTTATGAACTGTAGATTAAAACTGAAGAAACTGCAAAAATGTGGGAATTTAAGTAGATGGGAACTGGATAAGCTGACTAAACCAGAGGTTGTACAGAGTTTCACGGAGAGCATAAGGGAACAATTGACAGGAATGGGGGAAAGAAATATAGTAGAAGAAGAATAAGTAGCTTTGACGGATGAAGTAGTGGAGGCAGCAGAAGACCAAGTAGTTAAAAAGACAAGGGCCAGTAGAAATCCTTAGGTAACAGATGAAAAATTGAATTTAATTGATGAAAGGAGAAAATCGAAAGATTCAGTAAATGAAGCAGGCAGAAAGGAATACAAACGTCTCAAAAATGAGATCGACAAGAAGTGTAAAGTGGCTAATCTGTTTTGGCTAGAGGACAAATGTAAGGATGTAGAGTGTTATCTCACTAGGGGAGAGATAGATACTGCCTACAGGAAAATTAAAGAGACCTTTGGAGAAAAGAGAACCACTTGTATGAATATCAAGAGCTCAGATGGAAACCCAGTTCTCAGCAAAGAAGGGAAAGCGGAAAGGTGGAGTGAATATATAGAGGGTCTAATACAAGGGCGATATACTTGAGGGCAATATTATGGAAATGGAAGAGGATGTAGATGAAGATGAAAGGGGAGATATGATACTGCGTGAGGAGTTTTACAGAGCACTGAAAGTCCTAAGTCGAAACATAGCCCTGGGAGGAGACAACATTCCATTAGAACTACTGACAGCCTTGGGAGAACCAGTCATGACAAAACTCTACCATCTGGTGAGCAAAATGTATGGGACAGGTGAAATACCCTCAGACGTCAAGAAGAATATAATAATTCCAATCGCCGGCCAAAGTGGCCGTGCGGTTAAAGGCGCTGCAGTCTGGAACCGCAAGGCCGCTACGGTCGCAGGTTCGAATCCTGCCTCGGGCATGGATATTTGTGATGTCCTTAGGTTAGTTAGGCTTAACTAGTTCTGAGTTCTAGGGGACTAATGACCTCAGCAGTTGAGTCCCATAGTGCTCAGAGCCATTTGAACCATTTGGATAATTCCAATCCCAAAGCAAGCAGGTGTTGACAGATGTGAAAATTACCCAACTATCAGTTTAATAAGTCACGGCTGCAAAATACTAAGACGAATAAGCTTTTCACAATGTTGACTGGATTACTCTCTTTCAAATTCTGAAGGAGGCAGGGGTAAAATACAGGGAGAGAAAGGCTATTTACAATTAGTTCAGAAAGCAGATGACAGTTACAAGAGTAGAGGGACATGAAAGGGAAGCAGTGGTTGAGAAGGGAGTGAGACAGGTTTGTACCCTATCCCCAGTGTTATTCAATCTGTATATTGAGCAAGCAGTAAAGGAAACAAAAGAAAAATTCGGAGGAGGGATTAAAATCCAAGAGGAAGAAATAAGAACTTTAAGGTTCGCCGATGACATTGTAATTCTGTCAGAGACAGCAAAGAACTTGGAAGAGCAGTTGAACGCAATGGACAGTGTCTTGAAAGGAGGATATAAGATGAATATCAACAAAAGCAAAACGAGAATAATAGACGAATTAAGTCGGGTGATGCTGAGAGAATTAGAGTAGGAAATGAGACACTTAAAGTAGTTAATGAGTTCTGCTATTTGGGGAGCAAAATAACTGACGATGGTCGAAGTAGAGAGGATATGAAATGTAGACTGGCAATGGCAAGGAAAGCGTTTCTAAAGACGATAAATTAGTTAACATCGAGTATGAATGTAAGTGTCAGGAAGTCGTGTCTGAAAGTATTTGTACAGAGTGTTGCCATGTATGGAAGTGAAACATGGATGATAAATAGTTTGGACAAGAAGAGAATAGAAACTTTCGAAATGTTGTTCTATAGAAGAATGCTGAAGATTAGATGTCTAGATCACATAACTAATGAGGAAGTATTGAATAGAATTGGGGAGAAGACTAGTTTGTGGCACAACTTGACTAGAAGAAGGGATTGGTTGGTAGGACATGTTCTGAAGCATCAAGGGATCACCAATTTAGTATTGGAGGGCAGCGTGGAGGGTAAAAATCTTAGAGGGCGATCAAAAGATGAATACACTAAGCAGATTCAGAATGATGTAGGCTGCCGTAGGTACTGGGAGATGAAGAAGCTTGCACAGGATAGAATAGCATGGAGAGCTGCATTAAACCTGTCTCTGGACTGAAGACCACAACAACAGCAACATAATGTTAGTGAACTGCTAATAGATGTTTACTCTGAAATTATTGGTATATCATAGCACCACTGAAATAATTTTATAATTCAGAGGCCTCCTTTATCAGGCTACAGATTAGCTGGCTGTTTCTCAAGGAGTTCCTTTCAGAGTGGGTGAGTGGCTCTGTACGTAAAAAAACAGTACTCCAGTTGAGTCCATAGACGTATCATGACAATGCACTGAACAGATATTTGAAAGTTGTGGAGCGATAGTTGAATTTCGTGAAACTAAACTTCTAATTGTTATTGTTTATAGGTCCCCTAACTCCGACTTCAGAGCATTTCTGCTCAAGCTAGAGAGGGTTCTTGATTCACTTTGTAGGAAGGACCAGAAAGTAGTTATATGTGGTGACGTCAGTAATAATTTTGTATCTGATTGTGCAAGAAATAGGGTGTTGTTACATCTCCTAAATTCATATGATCTGATGCAAACCGTGTTTTTTTTTTCAACTAGGGTGCAGGGTAACAGTAGCATAGTCACATACAATATTTTTATTCATTTTTCATTACTAGGTGGGCATTCTGTTAGTAAAAGCGTGAATGGCCTTTTAGAACATGATGTTCAAATTTTAACACTAAAAGGCTTTTGTACTCAAACCAATGTCATATTTAATTACAAGCTATGTAAGAAAGTTTATCCAACCGCAATGGAGAGTTTTTTAAGACTTGTCAAGGAACAAGAGTGGCACGATGTTTGTAGTGCCGATAACATAGATGATAAATACAAAGCTTTCCATAACACATTTCTCATGCTCTTTTGAGTTGCTTTCCATTAGAACAATCTAAACGAGGTACTAGCAGTAATGGACAGCTCGAGTGGCTGACTAGTGGGATGAGAATATCATGTAGAACAAAGTGGGAATTATATCAAAATGTTAGAAGTAATTACAATCAAGGTACAGTAGCCAATTACAAGCAGTATTGTAAGTTGCTTAAAAATGTTATTAGGATGGCAAATAGTATGAGGTATGCAAACAGAATAGCTAATTCACAGGATAAAATAAAAACCATATGGTCAGTGGTGAAAGAAGTGCCTGGTGAGCAGCATAAGGTCGACGATATAAAGTAAGTTCACAGTAAAAATATTTCTGTTACTGATAAATCAGATATATGTACAATCATTTTCTGAGCATTGCTGGCGAATTAAATCAAAATTTAGTCTCTACAGGAAATCTTATAACTTTCTTGGCAAATTCCTTTCCGAAATTAATGTCTGAAATACTGCTCTGCCGGCCAGGGTGGCCGAGCGGTTCTAGGCGCTACAGTCTGGAACCGCGAGACCGCTATGGTCGCAGGTTCGAATCCTGCCTCCGGCATGGATGTGTGTGATGTCCTTAGGTTAGGTTTAAGTAGGTCTAAGTTCTAGGGGACTGATGACCTCAGATGTTAAGTCCAATAGTGCTCAGAGCCATTTGAAATACTCCTCTGTGATACAGACAAGAGGGATATTGAGTCAATACTTAAATCACTGAAGATTAAGGAATCTCATGCTTATGGTGGAGCGTCTATCGGAATATTAAAGTACTAGGCTGCACATGTTAGCCCTGTATTTAGTCATATTTGCAATTTTCCCTTTAGGAATGGTCAGTTTCCTGAGCGATTAAAGTACTTAGTAGTAAAGCTGCTTTATAAAAAGGGAGAAAGGGATATTGTAGATAACTTTAGACCTATTGTTATGCCATAATTATTTGCAAAATGTATTGAAAAGGCTGTGCACGTAAGGATAATTGATCATTTTATATCATACGATTTGCTATCAAGTGTACTGTTCGGGTTTAGAAGTCGTTTAACAACTGAAAATGCTACATTCGCTTTTCTCTGTGAGGTACTGGATGGGCTAAACAACAAGTATCGAACGCTTGGTGTATTTCTTGTTTTAACTAAAGCATTTGATTGTGTTGATCACAAAATACTGCTCCAGAAGTTGGACCATTATGGAATACAGGGAGTAGCTCGCAATTGGTTCACCTCTTACTTTAGCAACAGGCAGCAAAAGGTCATTATTCACTATGTTGATAAAGGCTGTGATGTGGGATCTGAGTGGGGTACTGTCAAATGGGGGGTGCCCCAGGGATCAGTGTTGGGACCATTCCTGTTCCTTATTTATATAAATGATATGTTCTCTACTATTACGGGTAACGCTAAAATATTTATGTTTGCTGCTGACACTAGCTTGTATTAAAGGATGTTGTGTGCAGCGTTGACTCGGTTTCAAATAGTGCTGTACATGACCTTAATTCTTGGCTTGTAGAAAATAAACTAACGTTAAATAACAGTTGTTGTTGTTGTTGTGGTCTTCAGTCCTGAGACTGGTTATATGCAGCTCTCCATACTACCCTATCTTGTGCAAGCTTCTTCATCTCCCAGTATCTACTGCAACCTACATCCCTCTGAATCTGCTTAGTGTATTCATCTCTTGGTCTCCCTCTACGATTTTTACCCTCCACGCTGCCCTCCAATGCTAAATTTGTGATCCCTTGATGCCTCAAAACATGTCCTACCAACCGATCCCTTCTTCTAGTCAAGTTGTGCCACAAACTTCTCTTCTCCCCAATCCTATTCAATACCTCCTCATTAGTTACGTGATCTACCCACCTTATCTTCAGCATTCTTCTGTAGCACCACATTTCGAAAGCTTCTATTCTCTTCTTGTCCAACAGTAAGACTCAGTTTTTACAGTTTCTAACACACAATTCAACAAAACCTGACGTTTTAATCTCACAGAATGGGCATATGATTAGTGAAATGAACAGTTAAAATTTCAAGGTGTTGAGATAGATAGTCAACTGTGGTGGAAAGCCCACTTTCAGGGTCTTGTTTAAAGACTTAATACTGCCATTTTCACTATTCGAAAGGTATCAAAAGTGAGTGATACTTTGACACAAAAATTAGTCTACTTTGCTTATTTTCATTTGCTTATGTCATGGTATTATATTTTGGGGTAACTCTTCCCATTCTACAAAGATATTTTTGGCTCAGAAACTGGCGGTTCGGTGAATAAGTGGTGTGAGTTCACGAATCTCTTGTCGACCTCTGTTCACGAGTCTGGGTATTTTGACATTGGCCTCTCAATATGTATATTCCTTATTGTCGTTTCTTATTACCAATATTAGTTTATTCCCAAGAATAAGCAGCTTTCACTCGGTTAATATTCGGCAGAAATGAAAACAGCGTTTGGAACGGACTTCCTTAACTCTTGCGCAAAAAGGTGTGCATTATACTGCTGCATCCATTTTCAATAAGCTGCCACTCGAATTCAAAAATTTTAGCAGTAATCCACGCACATTCAAATCGAAACTGAAGAGTTTCCTCATGGGTCACACCTATTATGTCAAGGAGTTCCTGGAAAAATTAAGCGGATACTTATTGTATTGCTGATAGCATTTACTTGAACTTATGGACTGACTTTTTTCGGGTTCATGAACTTTTATTTTTATCTGTTATTACTTTTATGTCGTAATTTCATGTACTGGCACGTTCCATGACGTTGGAGATTGGCTCCTCAATTTGGTCCTACGGAACTTGACGTGTAAATAAATAAACCAACGTTTAGTTGGGACACTGTGCAATGAGGAAAGAAAATGTGTTTGACGACCCATCAACATCGAAGTCATTAGATACGGAGCACAATCTTGGATTGTGTCAACGATGACAAAGGAAATCGGCCATGCCCTTTCAAAGGAACCATCTCGGCATTTGCCTGCAGCGATTTAGGGAATCACGGAAAACCTATATCTCTATGATCGGACGCGGTTTAGAACCGTCATCCCCCCCGAATGTGAGCTCAGTGTGCTAAACACCGCTCCACCTCGCTCAGCGTGCAATGAAGATCTTAGATATGAAAATCGCTAACTCCTGGTAACACTTCTGAAGGTAATTTAAGTAATTACGTTATTGTGAATACTGAATAAACTGAATGTTCTCGCCAATTTGCTGACTGCTGATGTCGCAGCGTACCTGCATTTACCCTACAAGCGATTCCAGAAGCTAAAGGTGTATGAAGCCATATGCGAATGTGGCCCAACTAACCGATGGCTATCTGACAGGGTGAGAGCATGGAAGTCACCAGAGGTAACGTGAATCCGTGCCACTGTCCCAAAGAGACATAAATCAAGGAACCTACAGTCCATATCAGTAATGATTACAGAGCATCATTGCATAATGTTAGCTATGAGTAATTCGTGAATTGTTGAAAGCTAAACTACTGAGGATCTGAAAGTGCCTTTTAATATAAAACTTTTATCTCTAAACAGTACTTTAAAAAAGTACTAAAATTAAATTTTTAAAAATTTTCGTCGTTCCTGCACCTCCTCACAGTAGCAAGACTTGGTCACTTACTGAACGATAGAGAAATGGGTTTCATCTATCTGTAATGACATTCATATGAATTATGAAATGATTTATGAAAATAGATTAAAATTTATAAATCCAAATACTAGAAAAGAGTTAAGGGCTGAAACAATAAACGATGTAATACGTAAACAAACGTAGAAAGAAACGGTGTAACCATGTGGAAAGAATGTCAGAGTGACGATTACCAGTATAGGTCATTAAATACGTATCACATGGAAAGATGAGTTCAAGGTAAATCCAAGAAAAGAGGACATAAAAAAGGTTGAAACACGAAGACGAAAGAATCGCCACATGTAATCCCTGAAAGTGAAAATGATGACGAGTAATTCCACAATGGTATTCTGCTGTGGCAGCAAATGATGGCCAAGGATGAGAAGTAAAACGTTAACATATGACCGCCTGGATTATTCTGAAGGGTGAACATCACATAAGCATAGGATCTGTTTTCTCTTGTATCTGACAGTTACTTCAAGCGCAATGCGTTTTCCATGTCTACCTCGTTGTTCTTCATTACTACGTCTCGATTTTCTTAGATATACTGCGATTTTTTCGGATTGACAGTTTGAGAGTTAAGAGATGATGGGGAAAGGTGAAAGTTATGAAGTCTAACGTGTTCTGGGATAATTGTGCCAGTAAAAATTGGTAACCTACAAATGCTACTAATGGACAACACATTACAATGTGTGTAGTGAAATGAACAATCCAGATGTAAAGTTCTGTGACAGTGAAGTTTATGTTTACAAGGTGAAGCGGAACAGGTCGTTGCCCTTACTGAAAAGTTATTGTATCCGATTAAGCATGTAACAGGCTTTAATTTCGGTTATGCATTAGATAACAGAACATGAAGTGTACGCCACGATCTGTATCGTGTTAAACACTCAAGTATGGGTAATTGACGATCTGCTTGTTTCCAAGACTGTTACAGTGATAAGAGAAACAGCACCAGGAGCGCCGCAAATCTGCGACCGAGGAAGACAACGAACTCTGAAGACATCCGACATCGATAAGGCACACAGTATTCACTCCCCCATGCGAGAAGCTTACTGTGTATCAGATCCCTGGGGCACCCCCCATTTGACAGTACCCCACTCAGATCCCACATCACAGCCTTTATCAACTGTTCGTGGAGTGGGTGTTGCACACTACTGTATTGTGCAGAAGGTAATGCGAGGAAAAGCAGATACAGCTCTACCATTCAAGGAATGCACAAGCCTTAACACGTGTAAACTTCGGACAGACTTCGGATCCTAGGGATTATGCAGCTCTTTAAGGTCAACACCTCCTTTTCTACATGTGCAGCAATTGAACGAATTCTGTTTCACCGAAGATGGAATGCCAAAAGTATCTGCAGCACTGCGTGGGCCGTTGGGAAGCCCTACACTACAGCTGGGCAGAACCGTCATCCCAGATTCGAACTGAACGGGTTGGAAGGCGTTCAGTGTAGTAAATTTGCTAGGATCTGCTAGCGTTCGGTGTGACGGACATTTGTTTCTCTTATGATGGAACTCCACCTTTAACACCTTACACCCTAAACCCTGCGTCAGACGATTTCTGAAACGTGGATAAGCGTAGGTCACATTACGTAGGCGACACGGAGCCGGCATCTAGCTCCCTGTGATTTCAGTTTGTCGGTCATGCGAAACATCTTTTGTACCGAGATTCAAGAGTATCTCACCACAAGCAGCACCGCTTTCTGTGCCATTGTGAGAATTCCAGTGGAGATGCACAGCGAAAGTATGACCGCATTTTGTGCATAATGGTAGAGATTAACGGAGGATGATTTTAGTAATTGTTATGAAATCCTTGTGCCATTTGTGCAGCTATGTCAAGTAAATACAAGCCCCTATTTTAATTTGTACCCATGTCAGCAGACTAATGATAAAACTGATGTTTTCAAATAGTTGCTTATTGCTTTTGGAACGACACATTTCACCTGTGAAGTGAACACTTTTCTGTAGGACGATGATAACATCACTTGATTACCGTTGCTGTAATGTTCTAGTGGATACAGGCAATCTGCGAGCTGAGACATAATCAAGTTGAACCCACAGCGATCCAGTAGGTATAGGAAATTATAGTCTGTGATTACAAAACGTTAACCTGATGCTGTCAATATCAGTTAACAACGACTATCCTCAGAACTGCTACAGAGAAAAAGGAGGAAAATAAGTACAAATACGACAGCAATGCACATCAAAGAAAAGCAAAATGTTGACTAATTTACAGAGTATTTCTTCCATGGATACTAAAACCTAACAGAGGCGAAATAATTTTTTAATTACTTCCAGTACGTATGATCGCTGAAAACCTTTTCAAATACATTAGAACGAAAACTAGAATTGCTTTTGACAGATTTAACGATGTTTATTTTTAACTCTAGTCGTGGACAATATTTTGTGATCTCGGTAAGCAAATAAAGAAACGGAAAATAAAAACCACAGAAAGTAGTAGAAAGAATTAAATGAATTCAGTACTGTGTGTTCGGTGAAGTCCAATTAAAATGCTTGTCAATTGAAACAATAACTCAGACTCCACTCCAGGTGCGCAAACCACGTTTGGCCAGCGGCAATGGCCGCACACGAACATGTACGCTATATCTGCCACACAGCCCAGTTAAACTGATTGAATTCAAAGATTGTGGCAATTTCAAATTATTGTTTGTCAGTGGCGTCAAGTCTGCTAGTGATCTGCACTGCTGTACCTATGAAACCCACTTATAACATCCGTGTCGACCACTACACGTAAAACATTGACACAGTAAACTACGTTATTAATGGCTGAAATTTTTCAGAACTTACTGAAAATATCATTTGTAAAACAAGAAAATGCTGATAATGAATGGTGAAATCTATATTAACTAGAATGAATATAGTACATATAGGCTACCACGTTAGATTCATATTCATGAAATAAATAAAAAAGTAATATTAGAATCTATAACCTTCACTTTCCACTATACGTAAGTATAAGTGTTAAAGTTCGATAAATACACTGAGGTGACAAAAGTCGCATTATAGCGATACGAACATATATAAATGGCGGTAGTATCGCATACACAAGGTATAAAAGGGCATGCATTTTGCACTAATATAAAAGGGCTTTTTTATGTTCATCTTATACCTTCCTTTCAAGACCCTATCCATTCTGTTCAGCTGCTCTTCCAGGTCCAGGTCCAGCAAAACGAGGATAATGGAATGTAGTCGAATTAAATTGCGTGATGCTGCGGGAATTGGATTAAGAAATGAGACGCTTAAAGTAGTAAATGAGTTTTGCTATTTGAGGAGCAAAATAACTCATGATGGTCGAAGTAGAGAGGATATAAGATGAATACTGGCAATGGCAAGGAAAGTGTTTCTGAAGAAGAGAAATTTGTTAACATCGAGTATAGATTTAAGTGTCAGGAAGTCGTTTCTGAAAGTATTTGTATGGAGTGTAGCCATGTATGGAAGTGAAACGTGGACGATAAATAGTCTGGACAAGAAGAGAATAGAAGCTTTCGAAATGTGGTGCAACAGAAGAATGCTGAAGATTAGATGGGTAGATCACATAACTAATAAGGAGGTATTGAATAGAATTGGAGAGAAGAGACGTTTGTGGCACAACTTGACTAGAAGAAAGGACCGTTTGGTAGGACTTGTTCCGAGGCATCAAGGGATAACCAATTTAGTATTGGAGGGCAGCGTGGGGGGTAAAAATCGTAGAGGAAGACCAAAAGATGAATACACTAGACAGATTCAGAAGGATGTAGGTTGCAGTAGTTACTGGGAGATGAAGAATCTTGCACAGGATAGAGTAGCATCGAGAGCTACATCAAACCAATCTCTGGACTGAAGACCACAACAACAACAACAACAACAACAATAACATAATAGGGCAGGCATTTTGCATTTAGGTGATTTATGTGAAAAGGTATCCAAAGTGATTATGGAAGGACGATGGGAATTAACAGACTTTGAACGAGGAATCTATTTCGAAAATGATTACAGAATTTAATATTCCGAGATCCAACAGTGACAAGAGTGTTCCGAGAATAGCAAACCTCATGCATTACCTCTCACCACTGACAACGTAGTGGCCGTAGGTCTTCCTTAACAATCGAGAGCACCAGCTTTCGTGTAGAGTTGTCAGTGGGAACAGACAAACAGCCATGCGTCAAATAACCATGGAAGTCAATGTGAGACGTACGACGAACGTGTTCGATAGGGTACTGTGAGAACACTGGGCGTTAAAGGGCTATGACAGCAGGCGAACGACGTGAGTACGTTTGATAAGAGCACTACATCGCTTGCCTAGACGACTCGAACACTGGGGCCTGGTCAGAGGAGTCGTGATTTGATTTGGTAAGAGCTGATGATAGGGTTCGAGTGTGGTGCAGATCCCACAAAGCCATGGACCCAAGTTACCAACACGGCACCGTATAAGGTAGTTGCGGTTCCTTAATCATGTGGGTTGTGTTTACGTGGATTAAACGGGGTCCTCTGGTCCAAGTGAACCGATCGTTGTCTGGAAATAATTGTGTTCGGCTACTTGGACATCAGATGCAGTCAGCCGTGGAGTTCATGTTTCCATACAACGACGGAGTTTTTATGGATGACAATGCACCATGTCATCAGGCCACAAATGTTCGAGACTGATTTGAAGAGGATTCTGGAAAATTGAAGAGAATAATATGGCTACATAGAGCACGCGACCTGAATCCAATAGAACATTTATGGGCCATAATCGACAGACGAGATTCTGCACAAAACCCGGCAACGGGAATACTTTCACAGTAATGGACGTCTACAAGAGCACCATGGCTCAGGGGAATTCCAATGATTTTGGTCCATGCCACCTCGAGTTACTGCACTACGAAGAGCAAAGGGAGGTCCGACGCGATATTGAGAAGTATCCCATTACATTTATCACTTCATTTTACTGTCTAGTAATAGTATTTGACCAAATAGCAACATGCGAAAACTTGAACCATTACTGTTACGTATCTGTAACATGATTACTCGCTTTGTTCATTCATCTACATCTACATACATACTCCGCAATCCACCATACGGTGCGTGGCGGAGGGTACCTCGTACCACAACTAGCATCTTCTCTCCCTGTTCCAATCCCAAACAGAACGAGGGAAAAATGACTGCCTATATGCCTCTGGACGAGCCGTAATCTCTCCTATCTTATCCTTGTGGTCTTTCCGCCAAATGTAAGTTGGTGGCAGTAAAATTGTACTGCAGTCAGCCTCAAATGCTGGTTCTCTAAATTTCCTCAGTAGCGATTCACGAAAAGAACGCCTCCTCTCCTCTAGAGACTCCCACCCGAGTTCCGAATGCATTTCCGTAACACTCGCGTGATGATCAAAGCTACCAGTAACAAATCTAGCAGCCCGCCTCTGAATTGCTTCTATGTCTTCCCTCTATCCAAGCTGATAGGGATCCCAAACGCTCGAGCAATACTCAAGAATAGGTCGTATTAGTGTTTTGTAAGCGGTCTCCTTTACACATGAACCACATCTTCCCAAAATTCTACCAATGAACCGAATACGACTATCCGCATTCCCCACAACTGACATTACATGCTTGTCCCACTTCATATCGCTCTGAAATGTTACGTCCAAATATTTAATCGACGTGACTGTGTCAAGCGCTACACTACTAATGGAGTATTCAAACATTACAGGATTCTTTTTCCTATTCATCTGCATTAATTTACATTTATCTATATTTAGAGTTAGCTGCCATTCTTTACACCAATCACAAATCCTGTCCAAGTCATCTTGTATCCTCCTACAGTCACTCAACGACGACACCCTCCCATACACCACAGTATCATCAGCAAACAGCCGCACATTTCTATCCACGCTATCCAAAAGGTCATTTATGTAGATAGGAAACAACAGCAGACCTACCACATTTCCCTGGGGCACTCCAGATGATACCCGCACCTCCGATGAACACTCACCATTGCGAACAACGTACTGGGTTCTATTACTTAAGAAATCTTCGAGCCACTCACATACTTGGGAACCACTCCCATATGCTCGTACCTTAGTTAGGAGTCTGCAGTGGGGCACCGAATCAAACGCTTTCCGGAAGTCAAGGCATATGGCATCCGTCTGATACCCTTCATCCATGGTTCGCAAGATATCATGTGAAAAAAGGGTGAGTTGCGTTTCGCAGTAGCGATGCTTTCATTTTTAGCGTTCCGTACCAGTCAGCAAAAACGGATCCCTTATACGATCGCTTCGTTGTCCGTCTGTTAAGATGCATTTTTGTCAGGAACGTGTAGAAGTATATGATGAAATTTATGCTCAATATTAAGACATACGGCCCCTTGGCGTTTCAAAAAAATGTTAGTTTCTTAGACAATGCAAGCAAAAGATACGGCCATTCATGAGACATACTTGGATGCTATCAGACTCACTCATCAGAACCTATAGGCTACTTCCCGTTGACCCGGAATCATGAAATTTGACAAGACGCAAAGTTTCATGCTACACGAAAACAAAAATTCCGAGGACTGTTAATTTATACACTACTGGCCATTAAAATTGCTACACCAAAAAGAAATGCAGATGATAAACGGGTATTCGTTTAACAAATATATTATACCAGAACTGACATGTGATTACATTTTCACGCTCTTTGGGTGCATAGATCCTGAGAAATCAGTACCCAGAACAAGCACCTGTGGCCGTAATAACGGCCTTGATACGCCTGGGCATTGAGTCAAACAGAACTTGGATGGCGTGTACAGGTACACGTGCCCATGCAGCTTCAACACGATACCACAGTTCATCAAGAGTAGTGACCGGGGTATTTTGACGGGCCAGTTGCTCGGCCACCATTGACCAGACGTTTTCAGTTGGTGAGAGATCTGGAGAATGTGCTGGCCAGAGCAGCAATCGAATATTTTCTGTATCCAGAAAGGCCCGTGCAGGACCTGCAACATGCGGTCGTGAATTATCCTGCTGAAATGTAGGGTTTCGCAGGGATCGTATGAAGGGTAGAACGACGGGTCGTAACACATCTGAAATGTAACGTCCATTGTTCAATGTGCCGTCAATGCGAACAAGAGGTGACCGAAACGTGTAAACCATGGCACCCCATACCATCACGCTAGGTGATATACCAGTATGGCGATGGCGAATACACGCTGAAAATTTGTGTTCACCGCGATGTCGCCGAACATGGATGCGACCATCATGATGCTGTAAACACAACCAGGATTCATCCGATAAAATGACGTTTTGCCATTCGTGGACCCAGGTTCGTCGTTGAGTATACCACCGCAGGCGCTCCTGTCTGTGATGCAGCGTCAAGGGTAACCGCAGCCATGGTCTCCGAGATGATAGTCGATGCTACTGCAAACGTCGTCGAACTGTTCGTGCAGATCGTTGTTGTCTTGCAAATGTCCCCATCTGTTGACTCAGGGGTCGAGACGTGGTTGCACTGTCCGTTACAGCCTTGCGGATAAGATGCCTTCATCTCTACTGCTAGTGATGCGAGGCCGTTGGGATCCAGCACGGCGTTCCGTATTACCATCCTGAATCCACCGATCCCATATTCCGCTAACAGTCTTTGGATCTCGACTAACGCGAGCAGCAATTCCGCGATACGATAAACCGCAATCACGATATGCTACAATCCGACCTTTATCAAAGTCGGAAACTTTATCAAAGTCGCATTTCTCCTCCTTACACGAGGCATCACATCAAGGTTTCACCTGGCAACACCGGTCAACTGCTGTTTGTGTATGAGAAATCGGTTGGAAACTTTCCTCGTGTCTTCACGTTGTAGGTGTCACCACCAGCGCCAACCTTGCGTGAATGCTCTGAAGAGCTAATCATTTGCACATCACAGCATCTTCTTCCTGTCGGCTAAATTTCGCGTCTGTAGCATGTCATATTTGTGGTGTAGTGATTTTAATGGCCACTAGTGTAATTATGCCATAAAAAACATTTTTTACCATTTGGTTTCTGTCTGTCAAGACCGTTTTGTGGATTAGGGGTTACGAAAGAAGGTCGAAAAGTGATAAAATCTTCTTGTTTTTCAAGCCGCGTCAATTTCAATAAAATTCACGAGCTCTTAACGGCTAGCTCCGCGCCTCCGCATCGTTGTGAGGAGTAAAACGACAGACTGCCGGCACTGCAACTATTTCCCGCTCATATACCAACGATTACAGCCACTTACTCCAATCAGAGAGGGCCGAAACGATGCGTTCACGGTAGGCGAGTTGGGTAGCTCATAGCAGCTCCGGCACGCCGCGGGACCGAGTGACGTCATGTGGCGCGAGTGGCCAGTTGGTGTTTATTGTAATCTCAGCCCCGTCTTTCATAACAGAGTCCCAGTGTCCGTTTTCGAGGCAATGCTCAACTATCGCTTAGTTTTCGAGCTCCCTTTGATTAATATTTCTCTTGTGTTCGGTAAAATGCACCGCAGCTGTGCGAATTGTCAGGCCACTACAGATGCTGACGCACTCGCAAGGGACACTATATACACTGGGCACAGGAAGAGCTATATCGACTTTAACAGGGCGCGACGTATTTCGTATCTTGGAGGCGGACCCGACTTCTGGTCTCAGTCCATGCCTCTGCTGCAGATTACCTAACTTGATGCTCATTGCCCCACAGTAGGGCAGGAAAGCCACTGGCTTGGCTTCTACTGAAGTTTGCTGCTTTGCTGTTACCGGCTCCTCTTCCTCCTCTGAAGGTTTCTTCTTCACAGCTTCCTGCTATGAAAAACACCACAAGTCCTTAAGCTCTTCGATTGTCATTTCTTAGCTGTGATCTTCCTCTAGTTCATCGATATCATTGTTGCCCACTTCTAGTTCCATGCTCTTGGCCAAACACAATCTCGATGACTACAGGCCCCTAGGTACTGACTCAAATGCCTCAGAGTCTCATTCGACAACTCACTCCGACGAAAGTTTCTTCCAAGAGAAGTGAAAGTTCTCTTGGTAATCCCTTCCCACGAATTTTCGATCATCTTGACGCAGGCAACTATGCTGAAGTGATGTTTCAAAACAAAGTGAGAATAAGATTGGTAGCTTCGGTCAGTTCAAAGCAACGCTCGATGAGTGTGTAACACTAACTGCCCAACAGAACATTTAGTCCTGTCACAGGAAAAGCAAAATACAACACTATACTGCGTCACGTGTTATATCAACATACAGTGTATTACCGATTATGGTATTACTACGCAGTTAATGTTACCCTCTGGGAGGATTTTAGTAAACAGACCATGAATTACCTAATGGGTTTGGCTTATCGAACCTGAATTTAGTGCTACAGAAGAAACCAGAAAGCTAAAGATTTAAATTTGGAAAATGTTTTAAGTAACCAAGTAAACTTAAATGAAATAAAAACGGTCGCCAGCCTAATTAGTCATAGTAATGTGAAACATTACTTTTATGTAATCTGTACAAAGATATTATAAAGGAAAGCTACCATTACTTCTTTCTCAAAGAAGTGCAGTGAACTGTAATATAATCGGCTAATTGGTACAGTGATGCTGGCAGTTATAAATAGTAAATGCAAGTTCTCATTATTTCTTCTCAATAGTAATTACTTTGTTGTATATGAATTACGCGATCACCAAAAGTTATGAAAGTCAATATTAAACCAGAAATGGATATAGACGTAGTCCTATTTCAACAGTAAATTTTCAAATTGTATAAATATAACAAAAGTCACTTGCAATAGGATTTTTACACTCATTACAAAGTAATATTATTTATGTTCTTTACGGATAATGGCAATTACAGTAACTTTATCCTCAATAAGTAAAATTGTTGATGAGGGGTCTCAAACTGACTTTCCAATTTTCATCACGCTAGGTGCACAAAATTCAAAATTTACTTCAACTGGAATTAATAGTTTCGTTATTTAAGCAGGTTCATTCATTTTAAGCAACTCAAAGTTGGGGACCCTTAAACTGTACAATACCGTAAAGCAAACCAAACACACTTTTCTGAGACAATTTGTAAGATGCAAATTTTGCTATTATTTTTTCACTAATTTCACTCACGTTGCATGGCCTTTAAAACAGTTAATGCTGCCAATTTTCTCTATATAATTTTAAGTATGACTTTAAGTGCATTTACACTCTAACTAACTTCAAACCAACATGCTGTCTTATTGCCATTAACACAACCAGTAATTTCCATTAACAGAATTTAATGCAGTTAATATTTCAAACACAAACACTTTGAAATAAAGCAAATCAATCACTATGGAGGTTTTCATAAATGCAACGCTAACTTCCTTCCTTAACTTCACTTGAAACCACAGTATGTCTAGATATATTTTCGCGTTCAGAATTGTGCAAATAATCAACCATTTATTTTCATTAGATTTTAACACACAGGATACTCCGATGTCAGTACTTATGTGGAGTGGATCCTAAGAGGTATAATCAGAGGAACCGAATCAAGGATTGGATACAAGTTTCATATAATTTGCGTGATTACTGCAAATTAAACAACACTTAAGTGTACTTGTTCATATTTTGACAGAAATATGACCTCTCTCTTAGATTTGCTGAATTCATGGTGCAATATTGGTGGAGAGTACATGGTGGCTACCTGGTCTTTCCTCTGGATGTAATATGCTCTATTATCTTCTTCTTGTCGAGGATACTTCCAGCATTAGAGCCTTTTCCGTTATTAGAGCACCATTTTATAGCCGTACACACATCCGAGGCCTTTCCATATTAATCCAGGTACTGGATGCTACCCTCGGCACTTCCGCTATCCACTCACTGGCTGCTCAGACCAAACTGGCCAGGAGCTAGCTGCCAACGGACTCCTATTCCACCTTTCAGCCCGCGTCAACCACATTTTGGCGCGCGACAGTTTCACTTCATTTGCAAATGGGAAGTACTGTTGCTTTTCATTTTATACAATGCAAATCCCTAGGTATGAACCAGCTTATACATAGTTGTAAACAAACCTCTTTTGAAAATCTTAATATTTAAATACATTAACATGTCAACTTAAAAGCCACGTAATTATATCCTCCAATTAATACGAAGAATTTAAACAGTAAAGAGAAAATGTTTTACACAATTTTCCACTTCATTACCTGGTGAAAAATACATACTTGACATTGAACACAATTAATCAGTACAACATATTTACAATATTAATTATGGTGTTACAAGAGCTGTAGTGTACAGTTTCTTAAAGTTAGAAATAATCTGCTGGTCCATAGGCTGAAGTAAAGGAGTGATACTCGAAGGCAGAAATTGGATCTTGATGAATTTAAAATTCTTCAGGTAGGTGGTCTTGTAGGCCTGGGGAACGAGCGGGAGCGTTGCTTTTTCACCGAAGGACCAAACATTTCATTGATCCTATCATTAAAATGATCACGCGTCAAGCATTGTTACTGAATCTCCACATCACATTTAACCTGCCCTTCTGGACTTTCAACTTCTTGAAGGCTCGTGGATTTTCTGAATGGTAAACAAGCAGCGGTTTAATTTTCAAATCGCCTCTAGCGTTGGCACAGAATAGCTATGTGGGACGATCTTTCATTGTCTTGTGAATGGGAATGCTTTCTCCTCTGCATTTGTAAAGGTACGCTTCGTCATCTTTTTCCAGAAGAGACTCGTCTCGTCACAATTACCTGTTGGGGCAGATAACCCTCAGAATCTACGAGCATCTTGAAGTTGCTGATGGAGCTCCTGTCGCCTTTGTGTCGGATTTGGTTGCTTCTCCGTTGTGGATGCCGGTTCTTCTCTTAGCTTCCTGACCACCCACGGCTCCTCTTAACACTACTTCGGCCGCTGATGATCCTGGCGTCTTCTTAACGAGTTAGTCGAAAATCGTTCTCGCCTTCTCAAAAATGATGTTTTCGTTAACAATGTCGTCTTGCAATTGCTTTCCAATTATCCATATAAGGAGCAACCTTTCGACATCATCCAGAATACGAAACCGGTGTTTATATACTCTTATCACACCTTTTAAAGCATCTGTCTCCTTAATCTTATCCTTGTTCTTGAGGAGAGAGCAAATAGTTGATGCCGAGCGATTGCCTGTGCGCGTTAAATCAGCAACGCTTACACCACGTTTGTGTTTTTCAGTCCTTTTATGTTTCATTTCTAAGGTCATTTTTTTTCTCTTATGGTCTTGCTGCGGCTTTATCTTCGGGGACACTTCTATGAAGGTTATTAACATTTGCACACAGAAAACACTGTGAGAACACAAGTTTAGAGAAACGCGTGGTCACAAGTTGCACTAAGATGGTAGCAGAAAGAGCGCTAAACACAGAGTGCAGTACGTACTAAAGACATTATTCATATGCCGCTACCGAAAATAAAAGGTGTTCATATTGTTGAACGTTTCCTCTGTCGCGCGCGAACGGCTGGTGACGTCACACTAAATCGTCGTCACTCATTATGTGAAACATTGCTTGTTAAGTGAGACATTTATTACAATTTGTTTTGCTCGTTAAGGGAATTGCGCATTGTGGGAGGTACTCGATCAGCGAGGTTCTATTATATTAAAATTTAAGAAGGCGAAGTTCAAAAATTTTAGGGTAAAAATATGGTTTATGCTTAGGCCCTATAGTATCGCATTACTAGAAAGCGTAAAAAAGAAGCAGTTGTCTGCTGCATATTACTGTGTGGTAAAACACAAATACAATATGTAAAGCAATAATAAATATGATAATGCAAAAAGAGCTCATAAATGCATACACGTAGTGCCTTTGCAAATATGGTGCAGTATAAGGAAACCAGACAACAAAGGAGGACATAATGCCAGAATTGGAGGTGATCAGATAATGGTATCCATATCTTGAGGTTGGTCTCAGGGTGAGGGTAAAAGTACGATAAAGTTATAACACTAATATTTCCGCAGCTGTCGTTACTCTAAGGCAAAAACGAACATGTAAGTGTCCATAACCAGCGTATTATATATAAAAACCTAATGAAATATAAAATAAGTTAATACAAACAACAGCAGCAAAGCTGGGAATTTTGTCAGAGAAACAGCTTTTTCATGTAGCCAAATTACGTTTGTTAGGAGACGCTACGGCCTAAGCAATGTATCACGATGATTTAAGGAATACGTGGACATTTGGAATTTTGAGGGTAGGCTTGATACAATCGTAAAAAACAAAACGAACGTGTAGGCATTATATGGAACTGTTCAACTATGTGTCGGAAAAACAGGGGAAGTTCACTCTAAACTTCGTGGAAAGGATTATGAACCTAAATATGAAAAGGGCGAAAGGTACATTTTTTCCTCGAGTCGCCGCCCAAAGCGTCAAAAAAGCTCGGGTAGACTTTCGTAACTCACAGGAAGACTTAGGGACTACGAAGGCGTTAGGAGAGATAGACGGAGCGACCCGAGTTCAGGATAAAAACGTAGGTTTCACTGCGAGAATAACGTGT
This sequence comes from Schistocerca americana, assembly GCF_021461395.2. Classification (NCBI taxonomy): domain Eukaryota; kingdom Metazoa; phylum Arthropoda; class Insecta; order Orthoptera; family Acrididae; genus Schistocerca; species Schistocerca americana. The sequence continues at coordinate 1,094,579,744 of NC_060119.1, read as the reverse complement.
TACAGATGTGGACGAACAGTTGCGGTAATGCTGTGAATCTCAACGTACGAATAACAAATGCGCACTAGTAGAGTATCCGCAAAGGGACTGTAGACAAAAGAGTAACTGTCGACAAGGGGTGGGAATAGTAACTCAACGTTAAGCAAAAACAGGCGCTCTCTGTTCATACAACCACAGCCAAAACGTGTGCACTCGAGCAATTCTGATTAGGGAGTGGAAGCAAGTATAGGTTTTTATGGGTGAAATGACGTTCGCTGTAGGCTGGGTTCATACCTGTTGAGCTTTCTGGTTATGTAAAAATTTCAGGATTTGTATGAGGCTTTGCCTTATATAGGCGACGGTTACATTTTTTTCTTGAGTATCACGCTACAACTGACTTTGATCGATGCACAGCAGAGATCTATGGGAAATGGAAAATATAGAGAAAACTGGCGGCAGTGTCACACTGTCATGTGGTTCAGCTCTGACGCAATGGGAACCACTTAGACTGCTTTCAGCGGCCGTACGCGTCAATCTGCGCGATAATATACCGCAAGATACGAGAAAATTATAGTGGGTGAGCGTAGCAAATGCTTTACATCTACATCTACATACATACTCCGCAATCCACCGTGCGGTGCGTGGTGGAGGGTTGGTTGGTTGGTTGTTTTGGGGAAGGAGACCAGACAGCGTGGTCATCGGTCTCATCGAATTAGGGAAGGATGGGGAAGGAAGTCGGCCGTGCCCTTTCAGAGGAACCATCCCGGCATTTGTCTGGAGTGATTTAGGGAAATCACGGAAAACCTAAATCAGGATGGCCAGACGCGGGATTGAGCCGTCGTCCTCCCGAATGCGAGTCCAGTGTCTAACCACTGCTCCACCTCGCTCGGTATGGCGGAGGGTACCACGTACCACATCTAGCATCTTTTCTCCCTGTTCCACTTCCAAACAGAACGACGGAAAAATGACTCCCTATATGCCTCTGTACGAACCCTTATATCTCTTATCTTTGTGGTCTTTCCGCGAAATATAAGATGACGGCAGTAAAATTGTACTGCAGTCAGCCTCAAATGCTGGTTCTCTAAATTTCCTCAGTAATGACTCACGAAAAGAACGCCTCCTTTCCTCTAGAGACTTCCACCCGAGTTCCTGAAGCATTTCCGTAACACTTGCGCGATGATCAAACCTACCAGTAACAAATCTAGCAGCCCGCCTTTGAATAGCTTCTATATCCTCCCTCAATCCGAGCTGATAGGGATCCCAAACGCTCTAGCAGTACTCAAGAATAGGTCGTATTAGTGTTTTGTAAGCGGTCTCCTTTAGCGATGAACCACATCTTCCCAAAATTCTACCAATGAACCGAAGACGACTATCCGCCTTCCCCACAACTGCCGTTACATGCTTGTCCCACTTCGTATCGCTCTGCAATGTTACGCCCAAATATTTAATCGACGTGACTGTGTCAAGCGCTACACTACTAATGGAGTATTCAATCATTACGGGATTCTTTTTCCTATTCATCTGCATTAATTTACATTTATCTACATTTAGTGTTAGCTGCCAAGGTTACCCGTGGTCTAGAGGTAGCGTCTTTGATTCGTGATCAAAACGTCTTCGGTCCCGGGTTCGATCACCGCCACTGCCTAAACTTTGATAAATAATCAGCATTGGCGGCCGAAGACTTCCGGGATAAGAATTCAGCCTCATTCTGCCAACGGCCTTGTCAAAGAGAGCGGAGGAGCGGATAGAGGTGCAGGGCACTCTCTTGTCCTAGGGGTGGGAAATTGCCCCTAAAGGCGGAAGAATCAGCAATGATCAACGACATGAGGATGCAGAAGGCAATGGAAACCACTGCGTTAGAGACACGTAACGTGTATCCACAGGACATGTGGCCTGTAAGTGAAGAAATGTCATGATGAACTCTCGATTGGCAAAAGATTCCGGAATAGTCCCCCATTCGGATCTCCGGGAGGGGACTGCCAAGGGGGAGTTACCATGAGATTGAATAATCAACGAAAGGATAACGTTCTACGAGTCGGGGCGTGGAATGTCAGAAGCTTGAACGTGGTAGGGAAACTAGAGAATCTGAAAAGGGAAATGCAAAGGCTCAATCTAGATATAGTAGGGTCAATGAAGTGAAGTGGAAGGAAGACAAGGATTTCTGGTCAGACGAGTATCGGGTAATATCAACAGCAGAAGAAAATGGTATAACAGGTGTAGGATTCGTTATGAATTGGAAGGTAGGGCGGAGGGTGTGTTACTGTTAACAGTCCAGTGACCGGGTTGTTCTAATCAGAACCGACAGCAGACCAACACCGACAACGATAGTTCAGGTATACATGCCGACGTCGCAAGCAGAAGATGAACAGATAGAGAAAGTGTACGAGGATATTGAAATGGTAATGCAGTATGTAAAGGGGGACGAAAATGTAATAATCATGGGCGACTGGAATGCAGTTGTAGGGGAAGGAGTAGAAGAAAAGGTTACAGAAGAATATGGGCTTGGGACGAGGAATGAAAGAGGAGAAAGAGTAATTGAGTTCTGTAACAAGTTTCAGCTAGTAATAGCGGCCACCTTCTTCAAGAATCACAAGAGGAGGGGGTATAATTGGAAAAGGCCGGGAGATATAGGTAGATTTCAATTAGATTACGTCATGGTCAGACAGAGATTCCGAAATCAGATACTGGATTGTAAGGCGTACCCAGGAGCAGATATAGACTCAGCTCACAATATAGTGGTGATGAAGAGTAGGCTGAAGTTCAAGACATTAGTCAGGAAGAATCAATACGCAAAGAAGTGGGACACGGAAGTACTAAGGAATGACGAGATACGTTTGAAATTCTCTAACGCTATAGATATAGCAATAATGAATAGCGCAGTAGGCAGTACAGTTGAAGAGGAATGGACATCTCTAAAAAGGGCCATCACAGAAGTTGGGAAGGAAAACATAGGTACAAAGAAGGTAGCTGCGAAGAAACCATGGGTAACAGAAGAAATACTTCAGTTGATTGATGAAAGGAGGAAGTACAAACATGTTCCGGGAAAATCAGGAATACAGAAATACAAGTCGCTGAGGAATGAAATAAATAGGAACTGCAGGGAAGCTAAGACGAAATGGCTGCAGGAGAAATGTGAAGACATCGAAAAAGATATGATTGTCGGAAGGACAGACTCAGCATACAGGAAAGTCAAAACAACCTTTGGTGACATTAAAAGCAACGGTGATAACATTAAGAGTGCAACGGGAATTCCACTGTTAAATGCAGAGGAGAGAGTAGATAGGTGGAAAGAATACATTGAAAGCCTCTATGAGGGTGAAGATTTGTCCGATGTGATAGAAGAAGAAACAGGAGTCGATTTAGAAGAGATAGGGGATCCAGTATTAGAATCGGAATTTAAAAGAGCTTTGGATGACTTATGGTCAAATAAAGCAGAAGGGATAGATAACATTCCATCGGAATTTCTAAAATCATTGGGGGAAGTGGCAACAAAACGACTATACACGTTGGTGTGTAGAATATATGAGTCTGGCGACATCCCATCTGACTTTCGGAAAAGCATCATCCACACAATTCCAAAGACGGCAAGAGCTGACAAGTGCGAGAATTATCGCAAAATCAGCTTAACAGCTCATGCATCGAAGCTGCTTACAAGAATAAAATACAGAAGAACGGAAAAGAAAACTGAAAATGCGCTAGGTGACAATCAGTTTGGCTTTAGGAAAAGTAAAGGGACGAGAGGGGCAATTCTGACCATACGGCTAATAATGGAAGCAAGGCTAAAGAAAAATCAAGACACATTCATAGGATTTGTCAACCTGGAAAAAGCGTTCGACAATATAAAATGGTGCAAGCTGTTCGAGATTCTGAAAAAAGTAGGGGTAAGCTATAGGGAGAGACGGGTAATATACAATATGTACGACAACCAAGAGGGAATAATAAGAGTGGACGATCAAGAACGAAGTGCTCGTATTAAGAAGGGTGTAAGACAAGGCTGTAGTCTTTCGCCCCTACTCTTCAATCTGTACATCGAGGAAGCAATGATGGAAGTAAAAGAAAGGTTCAGGAGTGGAATTAAAATACATGGTGAAAGGATATCAATGATATGATTCGCTGATGACATTGCTATCCTGAGTGAAAGTGAAGAAGAGTTAAATGATCTGCTGAACGGAATGAACAGTCTAATGAGTACACAGTATGGTTTGAGAGTAAATCGGAGAAAGACGAAGGTAATGAGAAGTAGTAGAAATGAGAACAGCGAGAAACTTAACATCAGGATTGATGGTCATGAAGTCAATGAAGTTAAGGAATTCTGCTACCTAGGCAGTAAAATAACCAATGACGGACGGAGCAAGGAGGACATCAAAAGCAGACTCGCTATGGCAGAAAACGCATTTCTGGCCAAGAAAAGTCTACTAATATCAAATACCGGCCTAAATTTGAGGAAGAAATTCCTGAGGATGTACGTCTGGAGTACAGCATTGTATGGTAGTGAAACATGGACTGTGGGAAAACTGGAACAGAAGAGAATCGAAGCACTTGAGATGTGGTGCTATAGACGAATGTTGAAAATTAGGTGGACTGATAAGGTAAGGAATGAGGAGGTTCTACGCAGAATCGTAGAGGAAAGGAATATGTAGAAAACACTGATAAGGAGAAGGAACAGGATGATAGGACATCTGCTAAGACATGAGGGAATGACTTCCATGGTACTAGAGGGAGCTGTAGAGGGAAAAAACTGTAGAGGAAGACAGAGATTGGAATACGTCAAGCAAATAATTGAGAACGTAGGTTGCAAGTGCTACTCTGAGATGAAGAGGTTAGCACAGGAAAGGAATTCGTGGCGGGCCGCATCAAACCAGTCAGTACACTGATGAGAAAAAAAAAGCTGCCATTCTGTACACCGATCACAAATTCTGTCCAAGTCATCATGTATCCTCCTACAGTCACTTAACGATGACACCTTCCTGTACACCACAACATCATCAGCAAACAGCCGCACATTGCTATCTACCCAATCCAAAAGATCATTTATGTAGATAGAAAACAACAGCGGATCTACCACATTTCCCTGGGGCACTCCAGATGATACCATCACATCCAATGAACACTCACTATCGAGGACAACGTATGTAGCAGAGCTGCTACAGGAAAGCTGGGGATATAGAAAAAGCACCATGTTTCATATGCAGAAGTGCTGTACGCATACAGGAGCAAGACAGTAAGAAGGTAGTGCCCGCAAGAACAGATAAATTTGGGTTCACGGGCGTGGAATTGTCCACGTAGCTGACTTTCCCCAATTTGGGGAATTCGCAGGAAAACGGTTTAGACAGACCAGATTCGGAACCTAGACTTCAGCAAGTCACTAGTTTTTAGCGGCATTACAGCAGAATATAGCGCACTTGAATGCAGCACAGAAGATGGCGAAGAACCAGATATTGTTAGAAAATGAAGATCTATTTGCTCTTTGTGACTCTTCTAGTGATCCACCATAGATTCCCAATCGGGAAAGACCTGCCTTTCTAACAAAAAGCGTACTGTGTACCACCACCTGTAGCCAGCGAGTGAAAAATTTACTAACCATCATCTACAATGCGGCATTACTGAAGAGAACATTAGTAGCTGGGGAGTGCCAGTCCCGAAGAAAAGTGCAGATTGGAAGAATGAATGTAAGTTTTGCTCTGATTACCGGTATCTTATTAACTGTATCGTTACTGTTGCTTATCCAATCCTGAATATGAGAAAACATTTGAATAATCTGGGGCAATGTATGAAATGTTGCCACCAGTCAGAGGCGCATTAGAAGATCTGTCGAAGACAGCATTTACGGTCCAATCAGGAAATTATTGGTATTGGCGTTTGCCGTTTGAACTGAAAAATTTACCAGCCACATTTCAGCGCTTATTAGACTGTGTTAGGTGTTCAAACGTAGACAGTATGTAGTGTACTTCCACGACAATTTTGCGGTAATCATGGAAATATATTGTGGCTAAGGGAAGTGTTTAAGCAATAGAGCACAGAGCACTTAACATTTAGTTTAGGCTAGTTCGGAAAGGTGTCAATTCACAGTGGAAGAAATATAATATTTAGAGAATCTAATTAGTTATGAGAGAGTCCAAAATGACCTCACAATTAGTTAAAATTTTTAAATTAAATTCAGAATGTATTATACATAAAATTACAAATAGTTCTCAAAAAAGTCAACTGTGCAACACAGTGGCGGTCAGATTACAAACAGTTAATTGATTAAATTAACCTGCAGCGGCACTCTGTCCCTGCAACTATATCACAACTGTGGGTAATCCCACAACGGGACATGAATATAAGTTCAACAAACATAAATAAAAGACATTAAAATGCATTTATCTCCGCTGGTTATCCTGCTCTCATATAGACATTATACGGCCACGCTTGCCAAAGGTTACCCACATGTAAGACCAAAACAACAGTAGTACTTCACTGATTGGCCACAAGCCTTTTCCACGTAAGTTACTTTAAGTACTTGAATAAACCATCTGGCCCCTTAAACGCAATTAAAATCATAATGACAATGAAACGCAAAATTTTTTTTAAAGAAGTCATGAAATTCGGTGCTCAATTTGCACAAAGACTTTCATCACACGCTCACAAGGGCATTGCAATAACAGAAATACTGAGTCAGTTACGTCCTAATCCTGTGGCACACTCCCCGCCGCATGGTACCAAAAGAATAACAACAAAATACTCAACATGATGCTGGAACGGGAGATCCTTAGGCCTCGTGCCATGACGGGAAAGCAGCCGAAGCCGCCCGGACCAGCAGAACAGCAATGCGTCAACCGCTGTTGATACAAGGCTGTCGACATATACCAAACAACAAACAGCAAAACAAGTTTGATAAAATATTAACATACCTAGCAAAACTTAAACGAGCAATTAAAAATTCAACTATGACAACTTCAGAATGGGAGCGGCCCGCACATAACATTGCAAGCTAACCTTCCCAGTAACAACAAGAAGCATTAGACAAGGTCATTTAAAAGGATTATTACATAATAATTCAAATAAGATATTAAAGAAACAAGGTATACCTTTACTGGGGCCTCTTAGGGGCAAATAAACACTGTAACTGGGATACGCACCTAATGGCGGATGGCCGCTTAAACTGGTCACTTATAACCCGAAGGGCCCCTCAGCACGGAGTAACAGAATGTGCAAATACAAGCACGTACGCACACATGGCACACACGTGCATACCTTTAGGCTGAGTGCACATAACATTAGCTACAGGCCAAATCCAGTAACTCGCCCCAGGAAGGGCCATGGGGTCTACAACAAAGAGAAATCACAATCAGTAGTGTCAAATATCCAATAATGACAAACCACGATTAGATTTGCAAAATACTAGCTTGACGCGTACGGAAAGCTCCAGAGTAAGACAAACAGCCCCGAAGGGGTCACTGAAAGGCGTAAAAAAGTGGATTCCGGGTCAGCTCACAACGGGCAGTATTAACAGTCTTTAAACACAGTAATTACTAAACAGTCTTCATTGATAATTTCAAAGATAAGCCAAGGAGGTCAATAGCTTCAGAACAAATAATTGTTTTCGTAGTTCACACGATCAGAGGCAGCCTATAATTGGGAGGACCAAATGCTTCTCTTACGGCACAGAACAGTTAGGGATGGAAGTTACAATTTTTTTTATTAAAACACAGTCACAATACAACAGAAAAATTCAAGTTATGCCGGAGATAGGGCGAAGTAGTACGCGAACGATTATGTCACAAAAGGGTCAGGTCGTCGACACATAACAACACTGTCTGCAGAAAGGAGACTGCGACAGAAACCCACAGAAAGCCGAAACAAGCATATTAGTTAGCTCGTGAGGCATGTTGCAAGAGGGACTGACACAGCAGTTAACAGCCTGTTAACTGAATATAGCAGAACAAGGAGGGCACATTCAGTCATTACGAACCGAGTCTTGCGCCATAGTCTCAAGCTAGTTCCTTGAAAACATTCCTGCTCTCCAAGTCCCATCAGGAGTTGATCATTGTGATCGATGGCATTCACAGTTATAGCATTCGATGCGATTATTACGATACTGTAGCGAATCTATGTCCTAGATGCTCGTGCACAGTCTATGGACTCGCCGAAAATGTACTCGAAGATCTTTACTTGATGGACTTCACGCTGCTAGCTGCCTGCCACCTGTTGGGTGTTGTTGTTGTGGTCTTCAGTCCGATTCTTGGTTTGATGCAGCGCTCCACGCTACTCTATCCTGTGGACGCCTTTTCACCTCTGAATAACTACTGCAACTTACATCTTTTTCAATATGGTTACTGTATTCATCTCTTGATCTCCCTGTACGATTTGTACCATACAGGCTTATCTTCAATACGAAATTGGTGATCCCCTGATGGCTCGGAATGTGACCTGCCGACCGATCCCCTCTTCAATCAGACTGTGCCACAAATTGCTTTTCTCCACAGTTGTATTCAGTAGCTCTTCATTAGTTATGTGATCTACCAGTATAATCTTCAGCATTGTTCTGTAGCACTACATTTCAAAAGCTTCCGATCTCTTCTTGTCTAAACTGTTTGTCGGCCATAAATGGCAACACTCCATACAAATACTTTCAGAGAAGGCTTCCTAACACTTATATCTACATTCTCTGTTAACGAATTTCTTTTCCTCAGAAATGCTTTTCTGGCCCTGGCCAGTCTACATTTTCTATCTTCTCTACATCGGCCATTGTCAGCTATTTTACTTCCCAACTAACAAAACCTATATACTAATTTAAGCGTCTCGTTCCTAATTAATTTCCCCAGCATCACATGATTTAATTCGACTTTATTCAGTTAGCCTTGTTTTGTTTTTATTGATGTTCATCTGATTCCCACCATCCTATCAGTTCACATGTGTATGAATTCCTAAGTGACCAAACTGCTGAGGTCATCGGCCCTTAGACTTACACACTGCTTAAACTAACTTAAACTAACTTATGCTAAGAACAGCACAACCACACCCATGCCCGAGGGAGGACTTGAACCTCCGGCGGGAGGGGCAGCGCAATCCTTGACATGGCGCCTCAAACCGCACGGCCACCCGACGCGGCCACTATCCGTTCCGTTCAACTGCTCTTCCAAGTGCTTTGCTGTCTCTGACACCCGGCCTCGGTGGCCGAGCGGTTCTAGGCGCTTCAGTCCGGAACCGCGCGACTGCTATGGTCGCAGGTTCGAATCCTGCCTCGGGCATGGATGTGTGGATGTCCTTAGGTTAGTTAGGTTTAAGCAGTTCTAAGTCTAGGGGACTGATGACCTCAGATGTTAAGTCCCATAGTGCTCAGAGCCATTTTTTTGCCTCTGACAGAACTACAATGCCATCGGCAAACCTTACGGATTTTTATTTTTTCTCCTTGAACGTTAATTGCTCCTTCTAATTTGTCTTTGGTTTCTTTTACTTCTCACTCAATGAACAGGTTAAATAATGCTGGATATAGGCCTGCCATCTACTCATACAGAAACCGACTGTCTTCCAAATACCACATCGCAGCTTGCTGCCATTACTGGACTTAAACGCAGAAACCACCAATAGCACCTCCTGGACCCCACGTTCCTGTTCGACACTCAGGCACTTTCCTGAGCTGAAACCTATGAGGGTTAGGGAGGAGATCAACAGACTACCCGACTACCGACACAAGGTACATTGCGGATGGGTCACCGAGGGTCACCGTAGAATTCGGAGTGGGACAGAGTACACTCCAGGAGCCATTGGGAGAACCACCTCACGGTTGGCAATGGTCGCGTCTGCTCGCAACTTGCATCTGCTGACATCTTCTCGTGGAAGTGGAATCGCTGAGCTGACTCGACGGACTTCAACTACAATTCAACACGCAGCTGAATGAGCAACGAGTTGCAGAGAGTATTAATAAGTAAAGGGACTCTAATAATCTTTTAATAGGGTCTTTGACGCTCCTCAGGTTTGAAACAGCTATCATCACTTGACGCGGATGTGTCTTTACTCGTCCCTCTGTACTTCCAAGGGAGCGAATAAATATTGCAGCATTACCCCCATGCAGGCTTTCGCAACTAGGCCAGGGATATGCTGGCCAGTTACCAAAGCATTTCTGCAGCTGCATTAGTGCTGGTGCACAATCCAGCAATAAGTCTTCTACTATCAGTGGATGACTGGGTTGCTGCGTGCTGCAGCACCACATGGCGTTTCCGCAGCCAGCTGCTTGACGGTAGCTACCTTCTGTCAAAACACATCCAGGTGGTGTGAGTATAAATGCTTCCAGGTCAGACGGTAACAGCCTTCCTCCGGCGCAGTCTCTTCCCGTCATCCGATGAACGTGGGACTGAGCTAATATGGTCTCATCGATCAGCGTCACCAACTAGACAAAGTTGCTGTTCTACGAGCCGTTAGATAACGATGACTCTTTCAGGCTTCGAACTGGATCTGCTGGTGTGAGTTCACATAGCGGCTGCCACCGCCTGCCATTCCAGCGACTCTCTGATGGTCTTGGGTTCAACTCAGGTCGCCTGCACGTTTCAGCCAGTTGCCTTGTGCTGCAGACAATACTCAACAGACAAGTCATCTACAATGCGCTGTGGCAAGCAAGGGTGCCCTCACCGCCAGCTGCCACTGCACTGCCACAACATAGCATTGCCCGGAATACATGACCTGGTGCCTGCTGAGGTCGGCAACTGGCTCGCTTTCGATGAGTTGCCATAGGTGAAGCTGCGATTAATAAAAAATGTTTTTGTTGAGTAAGCATTCTTCACTTTGTGCTGGCCAAGTTACGTAACCCCATCACGCAGCTTCTCACACACGCCACTTCGGAGTCAGATGTTGCTGAAATGCCTCGGCTAACAGGACAGAACGGATTAGGGTGTGGAAAAGAGCCAATATGATTTCCTGTCAGTTGAACTCAACATAAAAACTTCATTTATCAACACACAATATTACAAAACTTTAATTGACCTCCTTTGATAAACCTTAGATCGTCTGAAGGCCATATTCAAAATCCCAGACACAAGGCCTAAGCAAAATTGAAATACAAGATTCTTCTGGAGGTTTTAGCCAAGAATATTTCCTAAATCTTTAATCTAATCGGCTGAAGGCCTTAGCAATTTACTTTTAATGGAACTAGGCTGGAGGTCACATATTAAGCAATAAGAGGAGTTTCAATCAAAAGGCAGAAGGCCTTACCTTAAAACATTTCATATAAATAAAGAATAACCATCTCATGCCTTAAGGGCAAGACAAGGACATTAATTTAAGGGATATTAATACTCGGCTTAAGGCCACACATCAACACAATAATTTAATGGCTTAAGGCCTTAAAAGATTTTATGTAAAATTCAACCTATGTCTAAAGTGAAAGACAGGAACAAATGGTTCAAATGGCTCTAAGCACTATGGGACTTAACATCTGAGGTCACCAGTCCCCTAGACTTAGAACTACTTAAACCTAACAAACCTCACACACATCCATGCCCGAGGCCGATTCGAACCTGCGACCGTAGCAGCAGCGCGGTTCTGGACTGAAACTCCTAGAACCGCTCGGCTACCGCCGCCGGCAAAGACAGGATCACTAATTCAGGATATAGAAAAACTCTGTTCAACGTCACACATCAACCAAATAACTAAAACTACAACAGGGAAATTACTATGTAACAGATGACAAAATGATATATATCGAAACAGATAAGAGAGGGATAGAAAAACAATTAAACTCGCTTAAAAGAGGAAAGGCCGCTGGACCTGATGGGATACCAGTTCGATTTTACACAAAGTACGCAAAGAAACTTGCCCCCCCCCCTTCTTGCAGCGGTGTACCGTAGGTCTCTAGAAGAGCGTAGAGTTCCAAATGATTCGAAAAGGCCGCTGGTCTTCCCCGTTTTCAAGAAGGCACGTCGAACAGATGTGCAGAACTATAGACTCATATCTCTAACGTCGATCAGTTGTAGAATTTTGGAACACGTATTATGTTCGAGTATAATGACTTTTCTGGAGACTAGAAATCTACTCTGTAGGAATCAGCATGTGTTTCGAAAAAGACGATCGTGTGAAACCCAGCTCGCGCTATTCGTCCACGAGACTCAGAGGGCCATAGACACGGGTTCCCAGGTAGATGCCGTGTTTCTTGACTTCCGCAACGCATTCGATACAGTTCCCCACAGTCGTTTAATGAACAAAGTAAGAGCATATGGATTATCAGACCAATTGTGTTATTGGATTGAAGAGTTCCTGGATAACAGAACGCAGCATGTCGTTCTCAATGGAGAGAAGTCTTCCGAAGTAAGAGTGATTTCAGGCGTGCCGCAGGGGAGTGTCATAGGACCGTTGCTATTCACAATGTACATAAATGACCTTGTGGTCAACATCGGAAGTTCACTGAGCCTTTTTGAGGATGATGCTGTAGTATATCGAGAGGTTGTAAGAATAGAAAAATGTACTGCAATGCAGGAGGATCTGCAACGAATTGACGCATGGTGCAAGGAATGCCAATTGAATCTCAATGTAGACAAGTATAATGTGCTGCGAATGCATAGAAAGAAAGATGCCTTATCATTTAGCTACAACATAGCAGGTCAGCAACTGGAAGCGGTTAATTCCATAAATTATCTGGGAGTAGGAATTAGGAGTGATTTAAAATGGAATGATCATATAAAGTTGATCATCGGTAAAGCAGATGCCAGCCTGAGATTCATTGGAAGAATCCTGAGGAAATACAATCCGAAAACAAAGGAAGTAGGTTCCAGTGCACTTATTCGCCCACTGCTTGAATATTTTTCACCAGTGTGGGATCCGTACCAGATAGGGTTGATAGAAGAGATAGATAAGATCCAACGGAGAGCAGCGCGCTTCGTTACAGGATCATTTAGTAATCGCGAAAGCGTTACGGAGATGATAGATAAAATCCAGTGGAAAACTCTGCAGGAGAGACACTCAGTAGCTCGGTACGGGCTTTTGTTGAAGTTTCGAGAACATAGCTTCACCGAGGAGTCAAGCAGTATACTGCTCCCTCCTATGTATATCTCGCGAAGAGACCATGAGGATAAAATCAGAGAGATTAGAGCCCACACAGAGGCATACCGACAATCTTTCTTTCCACGAACAATACGAGACTGGAATAGGAGAACCGATAGAGGTACTCAACTAGCCTTCGCCACCCACCGTCAGGTGGCTTGCGGAGTATGGATGTAGATGTTGATGTAGATGTAGAACGCCACTCAGACGTTTCCAAGGGTCGGCCTGGAAATTTGGCACTAAACCCCATTTTGGCGAGACAGACAGCCTGACCAACAATCTCAAAATCGGAATGCAACTCAACCGACAGACAGCCGACGAACCAAAATCACTACCATCAAAAGGCCAGAGAGGTGAAGAGACCAGTAACACTCGTCTTCAAATATTTGTTTGTTAGTAAAACAAGGCACAATAACTACCGACGTACATGAACATCGTAACGGCTGTGGAACTACACGCCGTGGTGGACAGGATCAATACGGGACGAGTAAAAAACACTCACTCGCTACTCTGTCGCAGCCGACCAACTGGCTACTGCAGTACGAAAACAGCATTACAACATTTAAAGCATTGCTCAGTCGAACTGACCCACAGTACACAGTGTTGCATGAAACACTGCCACAAGAAACTCGAACACTCGTTAAACGAATCAATGATGAAGAACTAGAACAAATCACCGGGGGACACACACAAAAACCTGAGGGACGGTCGGTGGCGAAATACACGTCGTCTGACCAGAGGACCGACCAACAATCAACCAAGGTCGTTGGCACTTAAACCATGAGTGTCCGCTGTCTGTCGAGAACTGGGAGACGCGGCGATCCGGGCACACAGGCTCCGACCAATCATGCAGAGGTAACTCTCGCTCACTGGCCACGACGTCTCCGCACAAGAAGGAACCGAGCCACGTCCAGCAAGATGACCCAGTGACGAGGCCCAGAAACGGCCAAAAGACCAAACACATGTCGCCCAAGGAGGTGAACAGCTGAACGACCGACCAACAGTAAATCCCGCTTCCATCTCCGTCCGTCAGACAGTTCATCCTGTGTCGCGAGCTGTCGGCGAGTATTGGCTGTCCGCGCCTCCCTAGCGCTCCGTCCCCGACTGCTGCTACGTCCCGACTGCACGTCTTCCGCTTTCCAACTCCAACCGCTCCCTCTACGACACACCACGACCTGGACGTAATAGGCTTCCATAAAAGATAATACGGCAGGGCAAAGATCGATACGCGCTGCTGCTGCCACTCACGGGAAGGCAAGACAGTAATTCAGTGACACCAATTATTGAAATTTAAAATGACGAGGCGGCCGTACTGTAAAACAAGATATTACATAGCAGATGGCACGAACATGAGCCAGGCACGGTTCAGTTGCCTTTCTGAAACACTCGTCCCAACCAGTTCTTCCTTCGTCTGGGGCTTCTGTATGTCTGCAAGAACTGTTCTTGGTATTATGTATTTGTCCATTTCTGCGTCATGGCTCTTCCTACGTTCTCCAGCTGATCTACAACGCTTCCCATTGCGTCAGTTCTGTTGAGGGTTTTCGCCTGTTTTCTGATCTATCTGTGGTCTCCTATGTATCAAGTATGGCGTTTGTTCTGTAGTGATTGTATGATCGTAAGTCTTTAATGTTGGAGGCTCGGGTTGTCCCCCATGATGTTGCTCCGTATTGTATTGTTGGTTGTGTTGTAGTGTGGTAAGGCCTTAGCTTTGTGGCACGGTTCAGGTCTTTAATAGTAAAGAAATATATCAATGCTCTGATCATCTTATTTGTATTTCGCTTTCGTTCCTGTACATGCGTCTTACATGATAGTCATTTGTCTATCACATTTCCTCGACGTTTGATGCTATTATATCACAGTATCCACTGATTTAAGATTGCCAACTTCTGTCCTGACAAGTTGTCGTAGCATACATGTAGTTATTTGCGGAATATCTCTTGCTATTGTCAGAAACTCCGTATCTTCACCTCAGAGGATGGTGCTGATGTGCGACGTCCAGATATTTACTAAAATGTAAATACGATATCACAGATCTCTGTTGTAAGCTTATATATACAGGCTTATTCTAAATGATGGACTCATCTTCAAAACTTCATATTTATTCAAGTACAAATCCAAAATGAACAAGCTTTATGTCAATGAAAAGAGGAAGTTTCAAAGATTTTTCTTAAGGTTTCATATCAATTTAATAAATTTAATAATTAGTAATTAAATAGTTTTTAGTAATTATAAATGTAATAAGTGTTATAAATGTTCAATGTGGCCGCCGTTGGCTGCACGGCAAACATTGACACGATAGTCAAATTCGTCCCATACATGCGAAAGCATATCTGCTGTTGCTGAGTGCACGGCAACAGTGATCCAGTTCCGCAGATCGTTCAAAGTGGTTGGTAGAGGCAGGATGTAAACAGCTTCCTCCACAAAACCCCATATGAACAACAGTCGCAGGTTTGAGATCAGGAGACCTCGGTGGCCAGAAGTGCAGAGCCAGGTCCTCAAATCCCCTGCGACCGATCCAGCGCTGAGGAAGGGAGTCATTCAAAAAGCCTCGTACATCACGGTGCCAATGGGGTGTAGCTCCATCCTGTTGGATAATGAAGTCCTGGAAATCTTCCATAACTTGAGGGAAAAACCATTGTTCCAACATATCTGAGTACGTGGTTGTCACTACATGTCTTTCCGCAAAGAAAAATGGTACCTTTGTACGGGATACGGCACAGAACACATTGATCCTCGGTGAGTCTCTTTCGTGTTGCAAAGTGAATGTGGATGTTCCAAAGCCCATATGCGTACATTGTGCCTGTTGAATTTTCCACTAAGGGGGAACGTCGCTTCATCGCTAAAAATTACGTGCTGTCTTTGCTAGCAAATACCCACAAAATGCGAGACCCTTCTCTTTGTCATTGGGGTTGTAGGTAGGGCTTCTGCAGCAAAAGCCATCTCAGAACTTTCCATACAGTTGGTTGGGGTATTCCAAGTTCTCGAGCGGCTCTATTGGTAGACTTACTGGGACTGCGCACAAACCCTTCTTGAATTCGTCGGATATCATCCTCTGACACATGCGATCGGTCAGTGCTTTCCCCTTGACACACGCTCCCAGTCTGTTTAACCTGCTTAAACCAACGGCTAATGCTTTTGGGAGTTGGTGACTGAATACCGAATTTGGTACGAAATATCCGCTGTACTGCAATTTGCTACTCACTTTTCGCGAAATCAAGAACGCAGAAAACCTTGTGCTCCACAGTTGCCATCTCACTCAGAACTGACAGTGAAACGGAATCACGGCCCTATTGCCTCGGCCGTCCGCCCGTCGCCGCCCGCCAAAAACTTTGAAACTTCCTCATTTCATTGCTATAAAGCTTGTTCATTTTGGATTTGTACTTATATACATAAGAATTTCTGAAAATGGGTCCATCATTTAGAATAACCCTATATTACTACCATTATTTGTGTTACGCCCTTGAAGAGCGCATATAGACTAAACTTCATGTGAATTTCCCTGTTGTTTTCTGTTTACGGTCTGCCCAAACTTCCCTCATTCGTGTGCTGTTTTTCTGCTTCCGTTCTTCGGTCTACTTCAGATTCTGTGTTCTCTTGATTTCGCTTTTTTCCTGCTCGCCCAGTGTTCCTTCATCCTCTGGCTGTGTTCTTGTCGTCTCTGTTCTCCAAAAATGGCTCTGAGCACTATGGGACTTAACATCTGTGGTCATCAGTCCCCTAGAACTTAGAACTTCTTAAATCTAACTAACCTAAGGACATCACACACATCCATGCCCGAGGCAGGATTCGAACCTGCGACCGTAGCAGTCGCGCGGTTCCGGACTGCGCGCCTAGAACCGCGAGACCACCGCGGACGGCCTCTGTTCTCCACTGTGTTCGTTTGTTGTGTGGTGTCTCTTGTAGTTTGTTTCTTCTGATCTGGTTCCTATGGAGCGTTTGGTTTTGTATTGTTTTCTTTGTGATGTTGAGTTCTTCTATGTCATTTCTTACTTCATTCATCCATTTGTTGCTTTTCCTTGTGCCAACGCAGTCCAAGATTTGTCTCGTTATCCTACGTGGTGCCACTCTGCTGAGGTGTCCGTAAAATTGTAGTTTTCGTTTCCTGATTTGGTCTCTTTTTTTTTGCTGTGTGTTCATATAGTTCTTCAGCTGGCCTCTTTATCCATACCCCGTCTTTTTGCGTCGGCCCGATTATTTTCCTAAGTATTTTTCGTTCCGTCTTCTCTGTCTGATTCGTGTCTGTCCTTGTACTACTGTGGTCTCGGCTGCGTACAGTGCTTCTGCTAGCATCACCGTCTCGTAGTGTCGTACCTTGGTCTTTCGTGAGACAGCTTTCTTATTGTAGTGATTCCAAGTCAGTTTGCAAGCTTTCTCTAGTTTCACTCTTCTCTCTTTATTACATACCTTACTTCTTCCTGTAATCAGTATTGTTTCTCTTCGGTACTTGAAATCTTCTGTTCTGTGTATTGTCCCATATTTTGCGTGTAGTGATGGGTGTTTTTGGGTGCTCACAAACTGTGTTTTCTCGTATGAAAACTATAATCCGATCTTGGCTGCGATTTCGTGCAGTTCCTCTACGGTTCTTATTGTTTCTGTTTCCCGCACCGTTACGATGGCTAAATCATCCGCGAACGCAAGTCACTTGACTCTTACTTTTCCTAACAGGACTCCGTTCTGTGTCTTTTTCCCACTCCTTCACTATTTTGTCTACTATGTTGAAAGGCAATGGCGAGAAGCCGTCGCCCTTCCTGATTCCTGTTCTGATTTCGAATTATTCTGAGATCTCTCTACAGAACTTCACTTTAAAAGTCGTGTTTATTAGTGTTTTCTGGATTATGGTTAGTGTCTTCCTACCTACTCCGTATTCTTTCAGACGAGTGTTTCTCTGTCTATTGAGTCGTATGCCTTCTTGAAGACAAAGAAGGTGATGGGATTATGTTCTGTTTGTGTTGCAGTGTCATCTTAAAGTTCCATATCTGTTCACCGCACGACCTGCGTTTACGAAACCCAGCCTGGTACTCGCCAATCAGGTGGTCTGTTTGCCTCTCTAATCTATTTAGCAGTGCTTTAGAAAGTACATTATGTGATCAAAAGTATTCGGACACCCCCTAAAAACATATGTTTCTCATATTAGGTGCATTGGGCTGCCACCTACTACCGTGTACTCCATATCAGCGACCTCAGTAGTCATTAGACATCGTGAGAAAGCAGAACGGGGCGTTTTCGAAACTCACGGACTTCGAACGTGGTCAGGTGACTGGGTGTCACTTGTGTCATAAGTCTATACGCGAGATTTCCACACTCCTAAACACCACTAGGTCCACTGTTTCCGATGTAATAATGAAGTGGAAACGTGAAGGGACACGTACAGCATAAAAGCGTACAGGTGACCTGGGCTGTTGACTGACAGAGACCGCCGACAGTTGAAGAGGATCGTAATGTGTAATAGGCAGACTTCTATACAGACCATCACACAGGAATTTTAAATTGCATCAGGATCCACTGCAAATACCATGACAGTTAGATGGGAAGAGAGAAAACTTGCATTTCATGGTAGAGCGGCTGCTGATAAGCCACACATCATGCCGGAAAAGCCAAACGATTCCTCGCTGGATTGTATGGAGCGTAAACATTGGACGACTGAACGGTGTAAAAACGTTGTCTGGTGTGACGAATCACGGTACACAATGTATCAATCCGCTAGCAGGGTGTGGGTATGGCGAATGCGCAATGACCGTCATCTGCCAGCGTGTGTAGTGCCAAGAGTAAAATTAGGAGGGTTGGTGTTATGGCGTGGTCGTGCTTTTCATGGAGGGGGGCTTGCACCCCTTTTGTTTTGCGTGCCATTATCACAGCACAGACCTACACTGATGTTTTAAGCACCTTCTTGCTTACCACTGTTGAATGGAAATCTGGGGACAGCGATTGCATCTGTCAACACGATCGAGGAGTGGTTACACGAGAATAACATCTCTATAATGGACTGGCCTGCCCAGTGTCCTGATCTCAATCCTATAGAACACCTTTGGGATGTTTTGGAACGTCGATTTCGTGCCATGCCTCACCGACCGATATCGATACCTCTCCTCAGTGCAGCACTCCGTGAAGAATGTGCTGCCATTCCCAAAGAAACCTTCCAGCACCTGTCTGAACGTATCAAGGCTAAGAGTGGGCCAACACCATACTGAATTCCAGCATTACCGATGGAGGGAGCCACGAACTTGCAAGTCATTTTCAGCCAGGTGTCCGGATACTCTTGATCACATAGTGTATCCGTGACAGGCAACAGCGAGATGCCCCTTTTTTCTGCAGAGGGTGTATCAGTGTTGTGCGCCTTTATTTCGGTATCTCTTCTGTTTCCCATATCTGTTTCATGATGTTGTGTATGTGTTCTGTGAGATCCGGATCTTGTAGCTTCCAGAATTCCGCGATGACTCCATCCTCTCTTGGTGCTCTATTGTTCTTGAGGTACTTGATGAATTCTCTTACTTCTTTGATGAATAGCGGTTCGCTATCTGTGTTTGGTGCGGGTTCCTCTGTGTCCATTTTGTCTGTTGGTGATTCTGGTTTTAGGAGTTTCTCGAAGTACTTTGCTAGGAGGTTATGGTTGTTCTTGGTACTGGTCTCTAGTGTTCCGTCCGGTCTCCTAAAGCAGAGGTTTGGTGCCTGGTATTTCATCATGTTTTCCTTCAATTCCTTGTGTTGTTCCTTGTGAAGTCTCCTTCTATCTTTTCTAGTTTATGCTAGTCCTAGTTTCGTTTTCGTCACGGATAATTTCACTTGTCTCTTTCTGTGTTTTGAGAAATTCTTGCCAGTTTTCTAGTATCTTGTTGGTATTGAACTTCTTCCACGTGTTGATTCGTCTTTCGATTACTAGGTCACTTGTGTGGTTCCTGGCCGGCCGAAGTAGCCGTGCGGTTAAAGGCGCTGCAGTCTGGAACCGCAAGACCGCTACGGTCGCAGGTTCGAATCCTGCCTCGGGCCTGGATGTTTGTGATGTCCTTCGGTTAGTTAGGTTTAACTAGTTCTAAGTTCTAGGGGACTAATGACCTCAGCAGTTGAGTCCCATAGTGCTCAGAGCCATTTGAACCATTTGTGGTTCCTGGTTCTCGGTGCTACAGCTAATTTTATGGATTCCTGAAGCTTTCCTGATAGCTGTTCCCAGTTTTGCGTTGTTGTTATCTCAATTTCTTGAGTATTTTCTTTTGATTGAGTGTTAGATATTCTGGGTCTTGTCTAATGATCTCAGGTTTCCTCTTAGGGATTAAGCGTGACTTTATCTGTAGTAGGCGGTGATTCGAGTCAAATAAACCAGTTCGTGTGTTGATGTTCTGGATTTCCCGCTGTGCTTCTCTTTTATTACGACCTGGTCGATCTGTAATTGTCTCTTACCATTTGGAGGGTTTCCATGTGGTTAATTTTTGTATGGGTTTCTTGAAGTTCGGTGACATGACTTTGAGGTCATGTGTCTCGCAAAATTCTGTCAGGTGTCTCACGTTTAGGTTTGAGTCACGGTGTGCTGTGTATCTCCTGTAATGTATCTGTATTACTGTTCTTTTCCTACTTTTGCGTTGAAGTCTCCGAGAATAATTTTAGTTCAGTGTGTAGGTATTCTCCTCCATTACTGCCCAAAAGTCCTTAATGGCGCCTGGGTCCTTCCTGTTGTGGCCATTTGTTGGTGCGTGTGCCTTTATGATCTTGTGCGCCCTGTTTGCCGACTTAGTTGTCAGTGTGCTGATTCTTTCGTTGGGCGATATGAAGTCCATTACAGCGTCTGTGATCGTCCTGCGTACTGCGGATCCTGTGTCATAGAGACTGAGGGTCTTCCTATGCACCGACGGTTTTCCCTTGCATATTCTGTAGTTCCTTGTGTTGAAGTGGTATCCATCGGGGAATCTTATTTTTTGTAGTGCGCAAATTTTGATCTTAAACCTGTCTAGAGTATCTGTGAGCTTTTTCATCTTGCCCGTCTTGAGTAGTGCGTTCACGTTGAGTCTTGCGATATGGTGTTTCTGTTTTGTCTTGAGGGAGTTTGACAAGCTCCGATTCTTATGATATCCATGAGACCCCGGAACCCGATGCTCACGACTGTCTAGTCTATTGACTGGGGCCCGGGATAGTGAAATCTTCCTCGTTGTTCCAACATGATGTTTAGTGGTTGGATTTGTGGAGTGTTGCCGAGTACAACCTGATTTCCCAGATAAGGAGGTTGATTGAGGCCGCCACTAACATGGGATACAGACGCCCTTCGTAGTCGCCCATTATGGATACCGCCGCTACTGGTAATTTTGGTCCGCCCGGAGTATTTCATTTCGTCGGTGCCACCTATATCTAAGAGGTATTCCCCTATCCGACACCTGGGGAGGCGCCAGGTTGCGGTTCTATCAACCGCCCTGGGAGCATAACTTACAGAGAATCTAATAGTAAGATTATACGACCAGACTGCTATAATATCTGACTGTTACATACAGATCGTCGACAACTGTTGGGTACAGTAAGGTATACATATATTCCTTGCCGAACGCTTTCTCCGCTATTAAAAGTACTCCTATGTACGAGTTCGTTCTAATCAAATTAGTTTATATGTTTGACTGATTTGAAATCCCGATTGTTCCAGTTTAACGATGGTTTCTTTTTTCTAGTTGTGTCCTGATTCGTTTTAGCAAAACTGATTCTGATATTTTGTCGAGCAGGGAGCAGGCTCATAGGTCTGTAGTTGTAGAGCAGCGCCGGATCTTTTTCTCCAATCGGGATGGTTTTTACTGTCTTGCTGGTTGACGGAAAATATTCATCAAGTAAGGAGCTGTTTGTTACTCCTGTGTGACGCATTTATGCTTTGCTGCGAGACTCAGTGGAATGTATGTGTATGCCTTCAGAGGACGTCACCCCAGAGGGAACAGAGAATTCCATTAACTCGGGGAGTACCTCATCAGTGCAACAAAAGCACCATCAAATTAACGTAAACTCGTAACATGGCAACAAAAACCTCGTCACAGTAGAAAACTTGTTGCGTACACAATTAATTTTGTATCCTCTTGCTATCCTGTGTACCATCACTGCAGAGTATCGGGCAGCTAAGCACCGCAAAAGTTATCACATAGCATTTCCTTTCAAAGAACACGTGACCTAGAAAGCAAAATGTGTGGAAAAACTAAGTGCTATGTACATTTTTAATTACGTATCCTGCATTGTTCTATACGTAAACAACTACGGAACGAGTAATATAAATGTTGTCCATACCCACATTTTTTTTAGAAACTGCGTTGTGTGTTTTACTAAAGAGAGATCAACGAATTCTGATAATACTCTCAAGCAATGATGCTGAAAACAGTGTTCTAGCGTCTTAGATGTATTTTGATTTAACTAATTAAATGGCTTGGTGGGGTGAAACAGGAATGCAGTCAAACCAAGACGTGTCGAAAACCCAAGAACGCATTGGATGAAGGAATGTGAGAGTCGATAAGTGTCCAATGAGTTTTTATTAAATTTGTTGCGGAACTGACCGAAGAGGCAATCCAAATGCTAAATAAAGGATTTTACGGATGGCATGTGGAATTTACGACTACGTTTGTTGGGAATGCGGAAGACTGAGTAATAAAAAGATGAAATGAATTACGGCTTAATTCAGCTGTGAATAGCTTCATGAAAAATACAAAGAGACGGCTTTGAGTTGAATAACGTTGTGGTAACCTTATCTTGCTAAATTAACACAACGGCGAGTCTCCACTTCATACAGTCATGACCGAGCGGTTCTAGGCGCTTCAGTCTGGAACCGCGCTGCTGCTACGGTCTCAGGTTCGAATCCTGCCTCGGGCATGGATGTGTGTGATGTCCTTAGGTTAGTTAGATTTAAGTAATTCTAAGTCTAGGGGATTGGTGACCTCAGATGTTGAGTCGCATAGCGCTCAGAGCTATTTGAACCATTTCTCCATACAGTCAGACATTTCGGTAGAGAGTATCTTTTTCGAAACCATCTAAACTGGGCAAAACACTAATAAATGCATGGCAAAGGTTCCTGTCATTGTACCACGTATTACCATATCTTCCCAAGCCACGGGAGTATTGAGCTTGGGAAGATTTACTGCTTAAATGCCTCTTTAAGCAGTATATCTGTGTCTTCGCGAGACCTGTAGGAGCTGTACCTTCGGAGTTGTAATATATATGCCCCGCTCCCTCACTTAACGAAGATTCTTGAAACGTTGAAAATATTGTCTTGCGGGGTGATTGATATCTATCTTCCAACGTTTGCTAACTCTGGTTTTAACCAATTTTGTGACGTTCGTCCGTGGAGCAAACGTATGTATTACTATACTGCATTGCCTTTGTTGCTCATACTTACGATTCAATGCGTGGTTGCCCGAAAGAGGATTGCATCGTAATTCTAAACAGCAACACTCTGCAGTATCGTATTTATTCGCCGACACAGGCTAAGCAACTTTTAATTCAAATGTCTCCTGTACGGAAATATTCCTATTGAACGTGTGAATGCAGGCTGCAGACACGTGGTTGACAACATTTATAGATGTTTGAGCCTGACCGTGGAGAGTACTCGGAAAGCCTAATGGCAAGGCCACCGTTCACGATAAGCGGGAAATCCTGGTTTGAGTCCCGATCCGGCACAAATTGTAATTGCCGTCATTCCTTTATAAAGATGGTTGCTGTCCATATTCGCAACGGTGGATACATTTCACATATACCTATTACTGCCTCTGCTGCCCTTCATTGTATATATTCAAATGGTTCTGAGCACTATGGCACTTAACATCTGAGGTCGTCAGTCCCCTAGAACTTACAACTACTTAAACCTAACTAACCTAAGGACATCACACACACATCCATGCCCGAGCCAGGGTTCGAACCTGCGGCCGTAGCAGTCGCGTGGTTCGGGATGAAACGTCTAGAACCACTCGGCCACCGCGGCTGGCTGTGTATATTCAATATCCACTGTTAGTCTTGCATTCTGTAGATCAACACAATTCAGTAACCTTCTAGGATGGGTGGCACAAGTGTTTTTTAAGCATTCGCCTTCCTGGACTCGTTGCATTTTTCCAGCATCCTACCAATAAACAGAAGTCTGTCACCGGCCTTACATACAACTGACCTTCACTTAGCAATGGAAACTGTAAAATGTATTTTCCAGGAAGTTTGAAAGCTTCAAAGGAACGCCTTCGGAGGAAGACTAACAAATAAATAACTACCAACACTGGGCGTATCTCTTTAAGGTCAAGGCAAAGAAATGTTATGTTTTGCGCTACATCGTCAAGTGATACCTCCTGAAATCATGCGTCAGAACCGGTGGACTGGGAGTAATTTTACCTTTATTATTTTCAGCCATAATGGCTATGTTTGTGAACCGGGACTGTGTGGGATAACTATTTCAAGTTTGTGCTATCAGTCACTTTTTATTTTATGCTTAATCTAACATAATGCAATGCGTTTCGAATATGCTCTGTTCATCTTCAGGCGCTTATACATACATATATACATAGAGAAATGTTGCTTAAAAATGAACAGTCTTAAACCGGATTAATCTGGAACATTTTGTCCTATGTTTTTTACTGCAGCTGCTGGTGTGGCATTTGGGGGGAAGGAGGGGGGCTGCGTATGGATAGAAATCGAAATAAGTGATATCTTCCGCTGGTTTTCTTCTTTGTGGTTGGCTATGTATATCACAGCCTGTATAGGATGCAGATAGATTTGCATTAATCACATGTTATGAAAATAGTGTGAAAGGCTTTTATATGGAAATTGATCATGTTGTAAGAGATCAACAGCCATATAAATGCCTTTAACACTGTTTTCGTAACACATAGCTGAGTTATTTTTAAGTAACATTTCTCCATGTATATATGTATGTAAAAACGCCTGAAGATGAACAGAGCATGTTCGAAACGCGTCGCATTATGTTAGATTAAGCACAAAATAAAAAGTGACTGATAGTAGAAACTTGAAATAAATAATTTCAGCTTCTTTCTAGGAACATTATTTATCACTGGTTAAAACAGAGATGAAAAATGTGCGTATGTGTGTGGGTGTGAAATATACGTTTGTAATCTTAACCTTGTAGCAGTTCCTTCGAAAACCATAGAAGTAAACCAATATGTGGCCAGACCTTAGGCCTATTGTAACGTTGCCACGACGTGTAGCGGCAGCCGCTGAGCCGAGAGGACGCGCAGCAGAGCAGCAGCAGCATTTGTCTGATAAACTGTAAAATAATTTAGTCTTAGTCTTTTTTTTTTTTTTTTTTTTTTGCTCACGTGCTTCTGCTAAGAAGTGAGCTGTACGTGAGTATTTTACTGTGTCGACTAGTGGTTAGAAAATGAATCGTAGTTTTTGTTGCTGCATAAGTCTCGTGAATATACTTGTGTAGGGCGGCTCCCTAGTGCAAATTTTCCCGTTGCCAGAAACTCCTTCATGCTACTAAGTTTTAATTTTGTGCTGTAGGCAGCACGCAGTTTAGATCAATGCATTCTAGTTTGAATTTTCATCTCGTGTAGTAACTTTTCGGCAAACAGGCCTTCTAATAACAGGTATCTGTAAATACATCAACTTCAGTAGAGATATTTATTTCTGTTTAATAGCTTGTGGTCTCAGATTACAGTGAGAAATCTGCACAGCAACGTTTAGTGTTACTATATTTTCAAAGTCAGTAGCGAGATTTGAGAGCTTGTATCTATTTATACACAGTACAATATGGCTAGGGACTGGCTTGTTGTGAGCGGACACAAGGAGAGTTGGCTGCTGTCCTTAAACAGCTGGAAGCTGCGTTGCCTACCGCCGACAAGCTTCTAGCTAACGCCTTAAGTTGGGATGACGTCGGGGCGCCAGTGACGAGACCTTCGACACTTTTGGTGCCACTGGAACGCCTTAAGTTGGGATGACGTCGGGGCGCCAGTGACGAGACCTTCGACACTTTTGGCGCCACTGGAATCCCCTGGTGACCCGGACTTGGCTGCGACTTCCGACACGCAACATCTGACCGATCCGTCCCCACTAGAGAGTGGATGGCAGATAGTGGTGGGATCGCGTGTCGTTGGGCAGAAGGCGGAAGTGGGAGCAGGCCGTGCTGCTGGCTCCCTACGTCTTAGCAAAAGTGTTGATGACAACTCTGAATTAACATGGGATGCCCCTCCTGTTGCGCCAGTGGTCGATTTTGTGCCCAGTCCAGACAAGTACAGAGGGTGGGTATGCTAGTCATTGGGAGCTCCAACGTTAGGCGGGTGATGAAGCCCCTCAGGGAGATAGTATTCAAGACGGGAAAGAATTCCAGCATGCGTTCGGTACGTTTGCCGGGAGGTCTCATACGAGATGTGGAGGAGGCTCTGGCGGCGGCTACATGGGTGCAACTGGCTGCATGGAGCGGAACATGTCGGGACGAATGACGCCTGCCGCTTGGGTTCTGAGGGCCATCCTCGGCTCCTTTCGGCGGTTGGCTGATTTGGTGAAGGCAATTAGCAACGCACTGTGAGTGCAGGCTAAGCTGTCTATTTGTAGCATCGTACCCAGGGTTGATCGCCGTTCTCTGGTTTGGAGAAGAGTGGAGGTTTTAAACCAGATGCTCACACGGTTTGTAAGTAGGCTGTTTAGGTTTTCCTAGCGCTCTGTATGAAAATCACTGGCTGTGCTGTGTGCAGTCTGTGGCTGGTTGTCATTGTTGCTATACTCGCCATTGCAGCGTTGGGCAGCTGGATGTTAACAGCGCGTAGCGTTGCGCAGTTGCAGGTGAGCCGCCAGCAATGGTGGATGTGGGGAGAGAAATGGCGGAGTTTTGAAATTTGTAAGACTGGATGTCATGAACTGCTTTGTATATTATGATTTTTCAACACTATTAAGGTAAATACATTGTTTATTCTCTATTAAAATCTTTCATTTGCTAACTATGCCTAGTTTGAATCTTTTATTTGGCTGGCAGTAGTGACGCTCGCTGAATTGCAGTAGTTCGAGTAACGAAAATTTTTGTGAGGTGAGTGATTTGTGAAAGGTATAGGTTAATGTCCCCCCATGAACCATGGACCTTGCCGTTGGTGGGGAGGCTTGCGTGCCTCAGCGATACACATGGCCGTACCGTAGGTGCAACCACAACGGAGGGGTATCTGTTGAGAGCCCAGACAAACATGTGGTTCCTGAAGAGGGGCAGCAGCCTTTTCAGTAGTTGCAGGGGCAACAGTCTGGATGATTGACTGATCTGGCCTTGTAACATTAACCAAAACGGCCTTGCTGTGCTGGTACTGCGAACGGCTGAAAGCAAGGGGAAACTGCAGCCGTAATTTTTCCCGAGGACATGCAGCTCTACTGTATGATTAAATGATGATGGCGTCCTCTTGGGTAAAATATTCCGGAGGTAAAATAGTCCCCCATTCGGATCTCCGGGCGGGGACTACTCAAGAGGACGTCGTCATCAGGAGAAAGAAAACTGGCGTTCTACGGATCGGAGCGTGGAATGTCAGATCCCTTAATCGGGCAGGTAGGTTAGAAAATTTAAAAAGGGAAATGGATAGGTTAAAGTTAGATATAGTGGGAATTAGTGAAGTTCGGTGTCAGGAGGAACAAGACTTTTGGTCAGGTGATTACAGGGTTATAAATACAAAATCAAATAGGGGTAATACAGGAGTAGGCCTAATAATGAATAAAAAAAATAGGAGTGCGGGTTAGCTACTACAAACAGCATAGTGAACGCATTATTGTGCCCAAGATAGATACAAAGCCCATGCCTACTACAGTAGTACAAGTTTATATGCCAACTAGCTCTGCAGATGATGAAGAAATAGATGAAATCTAGGACGAGATAAAAGAAATTATTCAGGTAGTGAAGGGAGACGAAAATTTAATAGTCATGGGTGACTGGAATTCGTCAGTAGGGAAAGGGAGAGAAGGAAACATAGTAGGTGAATATGGATTGGGGGAAAGGAATGAAAGAGGAAGCCGCCTGGTAGAAATTTGCACAGAGCATAATTTAATCATAGCTAACACTTGGTTCAAGAATCATAAAAGAAGGTTGTATACATGGAAGAATCCTGGAGATACTAAAAGGTATCAGATAGATTATATAATGGTAAGACAGAGAGTTAGGAACCAGGTTTTAAATTGTAAGACATTTCCTGGGGCAGATGTTGATTCTGACCACAATCTATTGGTTATGAACTGCAGATTGAAACTGAAGAAACTGCAAAAAGGTGGGAATTTAAGCAGATGGGACCTGGATAAACTGAAAGAACCAGAGGTTGTAGAGAGTTTGAGGGAGAGCATAAGGGAACAATTGACAGGAATGGGGGAAAGAAATACAGTAGAAGAAGAATGGGCAGCTCTGAGGGATGAAGTAGTGAAGGCAGCAGACGATCAAGTAGGTAAAAAGACGAGGGCTAATAGAAATCCTTGGGTAACAGAAGAAATATTGAATTTAATTGATGAAAGGAGAAAATATAAAAATGCAGTAAATGAAGCAGGCAAAAAGGATTACAAACGTCTCAAAAATGAGATCGACAGGAAGTGCAAAATGGCTAAGCAGGGATGGCTAGAGGACAAATGTAAGGATGTAGAGGCTTGTCTCACTAGGGGTAAGATAGATACTGCCTACAGGAAAATTAAAGAGACCTTTGGAGAGAAGAGAACCACTTGTATGAATATCAAGAGCTCAGATGGCAACCCAGTTCTAAGCAAAGAAGAGAAGGCAGAAAGGTGGAAGGAGTATATAGAGGGTTTATACAAGGGCGATGTACTTGAGGACAATATTATGGAAATGGAAGAGGATGTAGATGAAGACGAAATGGGAGATAAGATACTGCGTGAAGAGTTTGACAGAGCACTGAAAGACCTGAGTCGAAACAAGGCCCCGGGAGTAGACAACATTCCATTAGAACTACTGATGGCCTCGGGAGAGCCAGTCCTGACAAAACTCTACCATCTGGTGGGCAAGATGTATGAGACTGGCGAAATACCCTCAGACTTCAAGAAGAATATAATAATTCCAATCCCAAAGAAAGCAGGTGTTGACAGATGTGAAAATTACCGAACTATTAGTTTAATAAGTCACAGCTGCATAACACTATCACGAATTCTTTACAGACGAATGGAAAAACTGGTAGAAGCCGACCTCGGGGAAGATCAGTTTGGATTCCGTAGAAATGTTGGAACACGTGAGGCAATAGTGACCTTACGACTTATCTTTGAAGAAAGATTAAGAAAAGGCAAACCTACGTTTCTAGCATTTGTAGACTTAGAGAAAGTTTTTGACAATGTTAACTAGAATACTCTCTTTCAAATTCTGAAGGTGGCAGGGGTAAAATACAGGGAGCGACAGGCTATTTACAATTTGTACAGAAACCAGATGGCAGTTATAAGTGTCGAGGGGCATGAAAGGGAAGCAGTGGTTGGGAAAGGAGTGAGACAGGGTTGTAGTCTCTCCCCGATGTTATTCAATCTGTATATTGAGCAAGCAGTAAAGGAAACAAAAGAAAAAATCGGAGTAGGTATTAAAATTCATGGACAAGAAGTAAAAACTTTGAGGTTCGCCGATGACATTGTAATTCTGTCAGAGACAGCAAAGGGCTTGGAAGAGCAGTTGAACGGAATGGACAGTGTCTTGAAAGAAGGATATAAGATGAACATCAACAAAAGCAAAACGAGGATAATGGAATGTAGTCAAATTAAGTCGGGTGATGCTGAGGGAATTAGATTAGGAAATGAGACACTTAAAGTAGTAAAGGAGTTTTGCTATTTAGGGAGTAAAATAACTGATGATGGTCGAAGTAGAGAGGATATAAAATGTAGACTGGCAATGGCAAGGAAAGCGTTTCTCAAAAAGAGAAATTTGTTAACATCGAGTATAGATTTAAGTGTCAGGAAGTCGTTTCTGAAAGTGTTTGTATGGAGTGTAGCCATGTATGGAAGTGAAACATGGACGATAACTAGTTTGGACAAGAAGAGAATAGAAGCTTTCGAAATGTGGTGCTACAGAAGAATGCTGAAGATAAGGTGGGTAGATCACGTAACTAGTGAGGAGGTATTGAATAGGATTGGGGAGAAGAGAAGTTTATGGCACAACTTGACTAGAAGAAGGGATCGGTTGGTAGGACATGTTTTGAGGCATCAAGGGATCACAAATTTAGCATTGGAGGGCAACGTGGAGGGTAAAAATCGTAGAGGGAGACCAAGAGATGAATACACTAAGCAGATTCAGAAGGATGTAGGTTGCAGTAGGTACTGGGAGATGAAGAAGCTTGCACAGGATAGAGTAGCATGGAGAGCTGCATCAAACCAGTCTCAGGACTGAAGACCACAACAACAACAATAGGTTAATGTTAGTCAGGGCCATTCCTTTGTAGGGATTATTGAAAGTCAGATTGCGTTGCGCAAAAAAATATTGTGTGTCAATTTAAGGACAGTCATGTATAATTGTTCTAAGGGGACGGTTCATATGACGACCCTTAGCCTAGGAAACCTCACTGGAATCTTCTGATTTTTCCCTTGTAGTTTGTGCAATTAGTACAGCCTTTGTTTATTGCTAGCGCGTAATTGTAGAGAGAATTTCCTTTGTAGTTGTAGTTTTTCATTCTTGTACAGTAAAACAGTTGTGGCATGCATGTAGATTTGCACAAAGTATTTCGCAGCTGCGCTTGCAATTAACTAGATATTATTTTCAGTGCTATGTTAATGTGTTTTCTTATTTTTGCTCTTCAAATTGTGCTTTTCTGTGTTGTCGTGTGAAATATTGTGACAATAATGGCGTGTGAAAAACGTAATACCAGGCTCCAAAGTAAACTGAGAAATGACAGTGAAGACGAAAGCAGTGTGTTAGCGCCGACGTGTAACGAATTAACCAATGTTCAAAGTAGTAACTTGGTAATTGTGCATAGGGAAACAGAGCGGGCTGCGGTGTAGGCATGATAATTGCGTTCAAGTTAATCTGCTGCGTACTGAGAAAAGGGTAAAAGATAGCACCACATTTCACATGTAAAACCGTTTATTGAGTGATAATCTGCTTTTTAACTTTGTCTTTTCCATAAAACTTTTCACTTCACATTACTAGTACGCTTTGTCAGACTTAGAATCTGTTAACATGCAACAATGTTTGAAGTCAACTATGAAGTCTAGAACCTAGGGAACATATTTAGACGGTAATTACCTCTGCATTGTGATAGTGAACAGAGGACACAGTGTTATTGTGTGTGTACATTCTTGCTTGTTAGTTGCACGATTATGTAACGACTATAAGGCTTACATACTTAGAACATATACTGGTACTGCTAATGAGATTTTAATGCAACATTTTGGTTTACTTGAAAATACATTCTGGATTTAAAGTACTTTCTGTGAGATACCAAATGACACAGTGGTTAGTTTATGTGACAGTTACACGATTTTCTCACGACACTACTAATGAGTGACAATTTACAATGTTGCTTTTGCGGTGTTTCTGTTTTATATCTGCACAGTTTTTCTGAATTCTTCTGTAAAGTAAAACATGTTTTAGTAGTAACTTTTGTGGTATAGCTACAATGAGATAGCCTTTTCCGTAGCACAACAATACGTTACATTATAGTACTTTCTTGATCACGGTAAGGTACGTAATAGCTACGATATTTATATGCAAAGCATTTCACTTTCGTTTATGATGAGGTAAGTACATTGACTTCAGCAGAACTTTGCTTACAGAGGACGATAACTATGACACTTCCACAGAGATTATCTTACAACAAGACACACAGTTTAGCTCTACAGTACACTTATTTGAGTGATTAATTTTGTACTTAAATCAGTTATTTTTAAAGATATATGAAGTACAACAATACAAAGGTTTTCTGTGATACATTTCATTCCATTGCTGTAATCTGTAACAACTGAGGGTATAATTACATTAATCCTCAGGGGGGTACGTGCTTACTTTGTGCACCATGTGTGTGGCAAGCACAAGGAGCCCTAGCTAATATGGTATTTGCTTATACAACTTTACACAACGGTACAATATTCCTCTAACACACAAATTACACAGCTATCTGATCATTTAACT
The DNA here is from genome assembly GCF_021461395.2 of Schistocerca americana. Taxonomy (NCBI): domain Eukaryota; kingdom Metazoa; phylum Arthropoda; class Insecta; order Orthoptera; family Acrididae; genus Schistocerca; species Schistocerca americana. The sequence goes on along the minus strand of NC_060119.1, from coordinate 1,094,547,745 downwards.
GAGAGATAAACATTTTTTTTACTACAACAGTGACACATGTTTACACAATTACACAGTTGGGTAACTTCACACTTATGAAATTGTATTTTGTCTGTACTTTGTGAATTGTTCATATTTTTTCGGAACCATTGTGATACTATGAGAGCTTTGAATAATGTATTTGGTAAGGCAGCATGATTTTAAAGTACATTTGAGGTGGATGCCACTACTGAAATGAGCAGAGAATTCTTTTTAAGTTTTGAAATTATTGCAGAAAGCTATGACAATTTTGATATTTGACTGAGGTGTTATGATGTTATTATTATGACGACGATGTGTATTATGCTGTTGAGGTATGTTTATGATCAATAAGCTGATGTTATATGAGGAATTTGATTATGCTATGTATTCATTATCATGAAATATTGAAGACATGTTGATGAACATAAATATGTACATTTGTAATAAGGTAAGGAATAAAGAGTAGTAGTTAGGGACTCTGGTTTGTGAAAAAGGATGTTGGAAACCATGAATCGTACTTTAAGAGTTATCAAATGTGTGTAAATGCGTGAATGTACCACAATGCCGACGAAAATTTTTTGGACATTGTTATATTTACAAGATTTTGTTTGTACAGATTTGTAACGCACATATTTCGACCTGTGAAATTTTATTTGTATCCAACTGTCACTGTAGCGGAAACTGATGTCATAAATATTTCGGTAGGTCACTGTAAGCACCCAGCTGTGCACCAGTCGCCTGGAAAAAGCCATTAGTGTGTGCCTTTCAGAGGCACAGGTGGAGAAAAAAAGAGGCCATTATCCTCGCTATTGACATTTCTTTGTAGAAAGCATCGCAAATACGACACACCCAATCTTGAAAACATATGATTACACTGTGGAGCTCTTAATTTATGATATTTACTGAAATGCCTAATGAAATGACGAGAAATATTTTAGGTCTATACACCTGATTATGACTACTGTCTTTCTAGTTGAGAGATTTTTTTACTACCTTATGAAATGCCATGTGGCTAATGAATGATGTTTCATGCCTTCCTTTGTACATATTTGCTTATTTTGTTTAATACCTAGTTTCTAGCTGCACTGCAGCATTGGTTACAATTAAATTTTATAGATGTACTAATATAGATATTTTCTGTCTACAGAACCAGTAAACAATAATTTTGTGATACTTCAAAAAAAAATGAGGGAGCACAAAAAGACATTTCCCTTCACAGGACCTGCATACATAATTTTCTTTTCAAGTATTTGGTAATTTGTTTCATAGAATAAGTTTTTGTGGTGCACCACTTTAATTACATAGACATTAAGATGTTAATAGACATTTCTCTTCTCTGCATTG